>NC_135167.1:22634953-24131203 GCF_041146795.1 Maylandia zebra | reverse complement strand
CTGCTTGCCTATTGTAGATTCACTCTTCCCAGTCTGGTGCAGGTCTACAATACTTTTCCTGGTGTCCTTCGAAAGCTCTTTGGTCTTGGGCATGGCGGAGTTTGGAGTCTGACTGTTTGAGGCTGTGGACAGGTGTCTTTTATACAGATGATGAGTTCAAACAGGTGCCATTCATACAGGTAACGAGTGGGGGACAGAAAAGCTTCTTACAGAAGACGTTACAGGTCTGTGAGAGCCAGAGATTTTCCTTGTTTGAGGTGACCAAATACTTATTTTCCACCCTAATTTACGAATAAATTCTTTACAAATCCTACCATGTGGATTCATGGATTTTTTTTTCACATTCTGTCTCTCACAGTTGAAGTGTACCTCTGGTGCAAATTACTGACCTCTGTCATCATTTTAAGTGGGGGAACTTGCACAATCGGTGGCTGACTAAATACTTTTTTGCCCCACTGTAGCAGGTTGCAATCGAAAAGATAAATCAAGAAACAGAGTGAAATCACCTTTATGAAGTACAAAGGAAATTACAGACCAAGATTTCACTTTTCTTCTTTTGGCAACAAGTATCTTCTATAAATTCGGTGGGAAAATAGACTTAAATGGGCCTTGCTTGCTTGAATATTGTTGCGCGGCTACAGCTAATGTTTTTCATCTTAAGTACATCCACCGAATGACAGCATCCCAGTCTGTAGGCTTTGCAATTGCCTTGCAGCGTGTGTGAGTCATATTTTTGTCACCCACAAGATTTTACTGAAAAGCACTCACATGACACTTTAATTGCTGCAAATCAACCTAATTGTACCCCGTTTCAGAGTTTCAGCTCACTGAACATCTTTATTACCCCATCATTGTTGTAATTCCTCTCCCATTTGTAGCCTAGTGTATTAGATTCCATTTAAACAGATAAAGGTGAAAAGTTTAAACTAAACAAACATCCAAAACAAACTTTTTTTTTTTTAGATAGTTTTGCCTCCACGTATGTTGTCCCTGACAAGCCATTTGAATGCAAAGTAGCAGCACAGCACACACAGGTGATTAGTATGCTGGTAAAAGCCATACTCTTAAGGTCATTAGAACAGATAAACACATGCAGCACATTTGCAGAATGCTTAATGCCAAATTGTCTGCTTTCTCTCAGGGCAGAGACAGCTGTGAAATGTTCCTCAACAGGCCCAAGTCTCATAATATTTCCATTTAAATGCCAGGACAAAGAATACCAAACTGCAGCGTTATTCAGAAAGAGGAGCAGGCTTTAGGCTGACAAGATTAGCTTCTTTATCCTCTGCCTCCTACTCCACTCCCTGTGTCATGGTGCCTAAATAAGCCCATCCTCAAGCTTTTTTGAGAGACATACTAAACTGTGGATTCTACTCAGCACCCTGAGGCGACATCAAAGCCAATCTAACTCCAACTGCACGACATCAAACAAGTTAACCATTTTGATTTATCCCTGCAGAGCGCAAATTATCTGAATGTGATCTTACGCTTAACAGGTTATGACTTAATGAGAGCCCAATTGATCCGATGTTTGCCTCAGATTCCTGGTTTTCATAGCACTCGTGTCATTTCTCGGGTGTGCTGGGTATGGAATAAGTTATCGCTAATGCTGATAAGCATAAATATAAATGCAACACCTGCTGAGACTCTGCATTAGTCGTGAATGAGCAGCACGGAGAAAACTGTGCATCAGAATTCAAGGAACAAATGGACTTATCCTGTTGAATTGCATAAACATTAACCTGCTGCTTTATGATACTACTTAAAGTTTTTTTTATTTTATGATTAACCTGTGTTTCCAGAAAATGTACGCTTTATTTACTTGTTGCTAACAGTGGAAAGTAACATAGAATCACATGTAATGTACGGTTGGTAAGCAGCCAAATAATGTTCTCCCAGCTTTGAATTGCACTGCTGTGTGGACCAGCACTGTAGCCTCTGACTCGCATCTCCAGCTTGCTTCCAGACCTCTGACATGCCACCCACGTTTAAAAGGGTTTTGCTAAACAACTAAGATAGACCATATTACAGCTTAAATAAATAACAACCTTTAAATCAATATACTTTTTCATTTATTAAAAAACATAAAAACACAACCAAAGAAGAGCATCATGTAAGGAGAGTGACCAGGAGAACACCTGTGTTATACGATCAAATGAATGAATATAATGTGTTTAACATGATTATTTAGAATATCAGACATCATCGTTTCCTGTTGACGTCAGCTTTGCAGCTTATGCTGTTTTTCTTTGATTAAAAGTCCGTTTGAAGTCTTGTGTCCCCACCAATACCTGAGCTTGTGCAACAAGGTGTGCTTTATTTTGCTGGCATAACATGACATAGCTTTTCACAGCAATAATTTCACACCTTAAAATATAAAAATCACCATAGCCCTGACCTGGGATATCCACCTTTATAAACCCTTTACTGGGGAGTGGATCACACATCGGTTCCACTATGCAAGAACTGTGCAAACGTCAGTTTAGGATACCAGTCATCACAAAAAACTACTGTATGTAACTCTCGGACACAAAATGTTATAATTATACTAACAATAGTAAAAAATCACCACTATTTACACATAGTTAAATTAGTTTGGTTATTTTTTTGTTTGACTGTTGAAGGCCAGATATTAGCCTACATGCTACATGAATTTCAACATAGGTTTACATAAAACACATTTGGAACAGAAAAATTAATTGTACAGTTTCTTTAACGTTTTCCTTAAACTAAAGTGTTCATTTCACTTGATCCCATTACTGCCCACTACTACCTCACATGGAAAAGAAATAGTAAAAACTTATATGTGATTACTCATGAAAGTGGCCACTTTCTCATTACTTTCATACATTGTTTTAGTAAGGATCCAAAACATACAAGTTTCATTATATAATTTTTCAAGGGATCTTATATCTGTTTTCACTCTTATATGCTTTTCATACAAGTTTCACACAAGACAGATACAAACTTTATAAGATTTATATATATCTTTTCCATATGGGACATTTCAATAGAGACGATAACGTATCTGACCTCCAGTTGTTCTCAAGTCAAATTAGCAGAGAAGGCAAAAGACCGCAGTCGCTCCACATGCTTCTATCAAGCCAGTTTGTTTAGAGAATACGTGCATAAAAAGTTGTGCCCTTAAGGAATGGAACAACTTGTTCTCAGAGTTCTCAGAGTTTTTTTTTTTTTAATTGGCCTCAACTCAATTTTATCTCACAGTATGGTCAGTCTGGTCAAATTAGTACACATATTATGGGGTCTATTTTAAACGCGCAAGTGCAACAACAAGCAGCAGGTTTTCTTGTTAAAGATTAGTCCAACACTGTTAGCATGAGCATAGGGTGTTTTGTTATATGGCAGAAGAAGGAAGCAAAAAAGGCAGAGAATGCCATTATAGAGCATTCTCACCTTGGACTGTGGTGTGCTAATGGAAGCCTGAGCTTCATACACAGAATACTAAACAAAACAATCCCAATAACCTTTGGAGTTGGATTTTATATTATCGTATCAACGATGGGCATAAAACAAGGTTTATTTAAAATTAATAATTTCTTAAGGCTAAAGGCTCATGCTTTCTATTGCAGTTACATTTCTAAATGTGAAACTGTACACAAGTGTGTGTTTAGTTTCATATTATAGACAATCCTTCATTTTCAAAAGTAGTATGACCAAGATTTTTAAATAGACTGAAATCTTTGTTCATTATGACACAAAATGATGGACTGAACCTATGAACGTTTTCTTGTAGACTTCTATAAGATTGCAACACCAAGTGTCGCCATTAGCCGCCTTCAGATAGAATCCAAGTTAGTAGGTGTTTGTGTTTATACTGTGTTTGTTTTTCATCAAATCTGGAAGTGTGCATTGTACTGAAACATCTCCACTTTGGTCTCATCTGTCCAAAGGTCATTGTTCCAGAGGTCTTGTGGTTTTCTCATATGCAAGGTTGCAAAGTTAAGCTGTGCTGGCGTGCTCTTTTCAGAGAGAAGACTAAGTACCGTAAGCAACAAGGCTCTTTTTCTGTTCAGTCATTGTCTAACTATATTCTATATCTTGATCATATCCTGATATGGGGTGCAACTTCTGCTGCTAATGGGTCTGCTCTTAAAAACTAAACCAAACCAAACCCTGTACAATTTGCTCTTTGTCTTTTGAATCAATTTTGGTATGTTTGAAACCAAAATCAAAATATGTAATGATGTTGAAACAAGATAAGTGTGAAGGAGTTTAAATAACAACCAACAAAGGATTTGAACATTAATCAACACAGACTCATAAATGGTCTCATCATTCGGAAACAGCTGAGTCAGTCAGAGGAATGCATGACAACAACGGCTCAACAAACGGTCACATTAACGTGCAAATAATGATATTTGTTTTTGACGTGATTCAAAATGCAGTGTAAATGCACCTTGTTGTCTTCTCCTCTACACATTTGTTTTAAAGTAAATATGGAGCACCCTCCCTCAGCAGTGCCTCTGATGTCTGCATAGCTTTCTTCTCTTGTATACATCTGTATCTGCCTCAGACATCTTCATGGAGAAAAAAAAAATTTAAGGGAACACAACTTAAATGAGGAAATCAAATATTGATTCCACTTCACATGAGAGCTGTGATTCTGGAGAGGATAGACCACAGGCATCGGATCTTAATCAAGTGTCAGGAGAGATGCAGAGATGCCATCTGGTGGTCCAATTTCAGCCAAGCTGGTAAGAGAAACGTGTTCTCTCTGCAAGAAGCACAGACCCTGTGAGCACTGTGAATCTCTCATCACAGCTCCATAGGCAGCGCTCCCTTGGTAAATGTTGGCAAGCTGCTTTGGTGACTGAAAAACTCCAGAGTTCAAATCACATCAGTTTCAAAAGTTTTCCAGTTTGTTTGCCATGCAAATAATGTGGTGGCTCTTTGGCCTCAAGACAGACTCCCCAAGAGAGTGAAATCAGCCAGCAACAGCTTTCATATTAGAAAACTGTTCTGTACTATATCTAGGGGTCAGCGAAGAATGTTTGCTAGTTGCAGATCATGTGGCTTGTGTGTCTTTCCTACTGTGTCCTTATTTCATAAGCCTTTAACCCTTGAAGCAAAAACAGAAAAACAAAATTTTTTAAAAACTGAAGCGTCTGAGGCTGAAACAACCCACTTGCATGCCACGTGCAACCCACCATCAGGCCCAATTTTATGCAAAGAGATTACAAAAAAACAAAACAAAGGGTGGGACTACAATTGTGTTTTTATATTTGGAGCACTTAAAAAAACAGCATTTAAAGAAGAAAACACATACTCGCAGAACTAGAAACAACATCCAGAATGTATGGATTGCATTAAGATAATAGAGAAATATGCAAATATGATATATTCATGCACATGGTCACTACCCCTTAGAACCATAAAATAAGAAAGAAAAAGATCACATTTCTTAAACACTGTTCAGATTCTGTGATCTTTTCTCTTTACGACTGAGTCATACTTGAGTAATTGTTGATTGTAAATCATTTTTTCACATTCGGTGACCGATTAGTAATTGTGTGGTGACCAACTGGTGGCCCAGAGGTTAAGCATGCAACACCCTCAACATCTGGGTAATCCTACAAAGTCTCCAAATAATAATAGTTTGACTCACAATAACTGCAATCGTTCTCAGACAGGGTGGCGAATATTTGCGAATAATTGCCATCTAATTTCTACACAAAGACAGATTGTCAACACATTGCCATCAATCTGAGTCACTCTGTGCCAATAAGCGTAAGTTGTCTGTGACACATCTCTTTCCCACAGGGGACTCGACTCAACCGGGTGCCAGCTGGTTGTATTCTGGTTATATTTGTATATAAAAGCACGGTTGCTGAGTGCTCATGTCATTTTGCAGTTAAATCATTGTCCTAGATCAACCAAGTCGCTATTTTTTGAGAAATTTCTGTTTCAGATATGTGACATTCTGGCTGGATGATGAATGGACTGCCTATGGCTGTCGCTGTCTCTATAGATGGCAACAGATTCTTGATTTTCAACAATAAGTCGCTGAATTATAACAACTAAATTGCATGTAATTACCAACTTGACCCCATTCAATCACAAACTGATAGCAGACTGATTCTGTCTTATTGCGCTCTTGATGCACCACTTGATGCAAGTCACTTTGAAGATGCTAACTGACTGCAAGAGATCACAGGTTGGTTCCTGTCTTGCGTCATTGAAATCAGTTGAATATTTTTGCTCATGGAGTGGTCTCTAACCACTGTTCTCCTTAGAGTGGCTGCAGGATTATGGAAGGGAAATATATGCCAAAGAACATAACAGTTAAAAAGAAACATCTGATCTTTGGACAACATGTCCATATATAACACCATATTTACTTAGCCATGTCAGGTTGGTTCAGTCAAATCTGGATGCTTTATACATCACGCTCATGCAGTATTATACTTCTAACTTAAGATTGTCAGCAACTGTAAACCATATTTATATTCAGTAAATGTATTTGTACATTCCTGAGTCAATGGGGATATTTAGCTATTGGCTGACATCATGCTCTCCCAAGGGCAGATCCAGTTTGTTCTCTGGGATGCTCAAGTTGATGAACAGAATTATGCTCCACAGATTCGTCACAGATTGCACACTCCTGCATTGTAATTTTCTTGACCTGAGCACACCAGGCTGCTGTCCTGGGGTGGCAGGCTGCTGTTTTGCTGATGAGTTACTTTACAGCGTTCACACTGAGCAATTGCCCTCAGTTCGCCTCTGTGTTGGGAGCTCTCTGTCGAGCTCTCACATGCCAAGCATCTGTGAATGAGAGGTTCAGGCTGACGTCCAGGAAGCACTCCGTTGCAGAAGTTTAAGAAACCCTGCATGTATCGGGCTGCATGTATTATCTCGTAAAAATAAATAGAAAAGGGGCTTTTAGATTTTATCGCTGCCATTAAGGATTTATTGAGTATGCATGCAGGTTTTGAATATCCCTTATACACCTTCATAGAGCATTACATGCTTGGTTGGTTTTATTCTGATCTTCAAAATGTATTATTTGATCATTTGGAGAGTTTGTTGTTGATTGTATCAACCCGTGTGCTGTAAGTATTGCAATAAACATCTCTGCATGCTCTAAATATGGCCAATATGGCTTTCCAAGCCCATTTTGGATGAACATATATGGATTTTGATTCATCTTTAGGAAGTTAATCCATTTCTCAGCACATAATTTTAATCTCTTAAAGAAAAAAACATATTCTGTGGGAAGCATTTGAAGGACGATAAAACTCAAATCAAAATGTGATTAATTGAACATTTTCCCATGATTGCAATTAATGAGCGATGTCGTCTTTGCGATTGCCAAACAGAACGTCAGACACAGCAACTTTATTTGCCACAAGCTGTTTGAGTTATGCAGTCGGCTCCATGTTCGAGTTTTCCTCCAGGATGCTTCCAGGTTGCAGACCGCATGCAACAGAGTCGCATGACAACACACTCAGATGTACACACTAGGAGGAGTAATTAACAGACTTTTAAAACAAAATAAAATAAACAAATAACAGACATGGACAAGATTACCTTGATTAGACCTTCTGATTGTTATTTTGATTCTTTTTCGATTAAATGTAAAGCCCTAATCTGCAATTTATTTGCCAAATTCTAATTAATTTAACTGTAGGGTGGGCACGCTACACGGAATCCAAATTACCATCAGGGTGTACACCTCACCCCTGGCGTCGTTGCCCACCTCTCAATTTTAAATACATGTAGACATTGAGGGCTAGCAGGAGGGACTATGCGCTTACCTGCTGCTCTCTGGCAGGTAGCTCCATGCCCTCCTGGGTTTTAAAGGCACCTTAGAACACACATGCATCAACACTACAATGAGCGGGTGGAGGGAGGTTTGGAGTCTTCTCTCACCCCCATTCTCTGCGGCCTGCTGGAGCGGGGGAGCTAGGAGGAGGAGTTGGCCGTCTGGAGTGTGGGGCCTCCCTGCTGCTGCGGAGTCAGGGCGGTCTGCTTCTCCCCACCGCAGGGAAAAGGGTAACACCACCTGGGTCTGGGTGCAGTTCCCCCCTCCAGGGGCAAGGGTACCTAGACCCGGTTCGTAGAGTACGCTTGGGGAGTGTGATCGTGTGTACAGCGTCTCTTTATGTCTGTCTCCAGGTTGGTTGAGTGTGGAGTAAGTGCATATGAGAGCATGAGGGTGGGAATGGATGTTTGTGTCTGTGTGTGCCTGTATGTCTGTGTCTATATGTCAGGTTGGGTATCAGACGCCACCTCTCTGGGGACATCTCAGGCCCTCCAAGGTATGGAGGCCTATCTCCCCCCACCACTTCCCCTACCAGTGGCAGACGCCCTCAGACATCGGTGGTTCTTTGTGTCTGGGGATGGGCGTCCAGGTACACACCGGCTCACTCCTTGGTGGCTGCTTGTCGGGGCCTGGAGCCTGGGGCTCGCTCGGGCCCCTTCGGAGGTGGGGTGCCCTCAGCCTCTCGGCCTGGAGCTCGGTCACTCAGGCACAGCTGGCTGCCGGCGGAGCTCACGGGCGCGTCACTGCAACCCCCCCCCCCCCCCTGGCTTCTGCTCCGCGGCTGCTGAGTGAGCCCTCATCTGGGACTCTCCTCAGCTCTTTCTGGGACAGTGGCGCGGCTGCCCCTCTGTTGGTCTTCCTTGGTCTCTTGTGTTCTGGGGGCCTCTGGATGTCTGGAGTTTTGATCTCCTCCATACCTGCTTCATGCCCTGGAGGACGGAGCTGTGGCCCCCCCACACCCTCTAGCAGATCATTACATGAAGGAACCTTTTAAATACAAGCGCGCTCATGCTCACAGGTATACACACGGGTGCTCACACACACAAACGACACCCTTTTTGGCTCCTACCTCAAAGCACACTGTGCGCTGTCGATCTTACACGCTGCACAATAATGTTTAATATTTAGTATTTACTGTCATATTCCCATATATCATCGTGATGTTGTTTATTGTATTGCTCTTGTTTTCTTCTGCTTGTTTTCTTTTTTCATTCTCAACAGGTGAAATTAAAAAAGTATCTACTGTTATCTATTGTTAGCTAGTTTATTGTGATGGTGTTGTTTTTATTATGTTGCTCTTTGTTGTTTGTTTTCTCTTCTGTTTTTTTTATCTCCATACAGGTGATCCAGGTGTTTTGTTTGTTTTTCTTTTTTTTTCTTCCCCCCTTTCCCTGTCTCTTCTTGCCTCTATTTTTATTTCTCTCCCTCTCTTTCTTTCATTATTTTTCCCTGTCCTATCCCCCAGTCATGTCTGTCCCAACACGAAAATAAAATAAATACATAATTATAATAAAGGTCAATCAAATGGACCAATATGGCAAGGCCATGATGAGCCACTTGGTAAAGTAAATCCACTTGGCATCTTTCTTGGCCTTCAGACAACAATTCTGATGGCTAAAGATCCAAACGGGACAGGGGAATAAATAAAAAAAATTTTTTAACTGTACACTTTAGAATGGGTTCAATTTACTTCATTCTAAAGCCAGTGGTCTCAGAGCACAAAAAACAGTGTATGTACAACACTTCCTTTAGGACCGCCACGCCATGGCTGAGTGCAGTTGACCAAGGCTGGGCTACTGATAGACTGGATGGTGTCTGAGCTGTTGCTGCAGCCTCGCATGTCGATAAACGCACCATCGCTGATCTGATTGTTCTTGGTGTAAATCTGACAGAGGCACTGAGATGAGGCGTTCTAACCTGTACTTGAGCTGTTTCAGCAGGACAGATGCGAGAGTAGCACAGGTCTTTCTGGATCAGGAGCATATGCAAACACTTCCCTGGCCAGCTTTCTGTCCTGACATGTCTCCCATTGCTGTTGCTTGGATGATGTGTTCATCAGAGGCAGTCAGTGCTGCTCCACACACTTGCGCAGTCCAAGAAGGGTAACTTCATATTAAACATCCTATATATACATACATGCGTTATTTTTTTTAACTAGTCTATCATGAAATATAAATTTAAACCACTGAACCTACAAGGCTTTTTTGTGAAACTTTTTTTACTTTTAGCTCAAACTAAAAGTAAACTTACCTTTTTTATTAAAAACTTAATTTCATTTACATGTCAAATATATTTAGAACAAAAAACACATCCTACTGTTTGAAAATAAGGATGCAGCGATCTGATATTTTGACTGGCATTTTAAGATTTGTTGGGAACCAATGTTAATGCTATGTTGTTATGGCAACGCACCATGGCCACAGTTCCACTAACATTATCTTCACTTCACCTTTCTCTGTTTGCTTTCATGTGAGTGAGGAGGTGGACACGGTGAAACTAAGAGCAGAAAATTAAGACTGTTGCTGTGTTCCTGTTTGATGTGTCAGCACTGTGATGATTGTGATGTTTAAGAGAGAGAAGCACTTATTTGCAAGTTTAACCCATGGCCGAGCATTTTTTTTTCTTTTTTGGCTCATGTTTAGCTATATTTTCTAAGCATGAGCCATTTTCTCTCTATAAAATGGCTCTATAAGAGCTCCTGCAAGGGGATTTAAGGCAGTCAGATAACACACAAAAGCCACCCCGAACTGTATGCTATTCCAATTAGTCATTTCAAGATGAAGTTCATTGTCTGGTGGTCCCGATTAGAGTTAGGTAACTTGTAAGGATGTCGAATGCAGTATATATCAATGTATTTATGATGCTTTATTTCCAAATACACAGTTAACTCTCACTCTCAGACATAAAAGACCATGTGTGTATCTAAAAATCTCAGACAAGTTTGAATCTCAGTGACCTCAACCTAAAAGTCAAGGGTCAGAAGTCAATATTTCTAAAAATGTTATGAATGGAATAACTCAAAAAGGAAGTCACCTATGATTTTCAAATTAATTCCATAAGTGCATCTACTAAAAGTCTCAGATGAGTGACTCTCAGTGAACTCGACCTCAATTTAAAAGGTCAGAGGTCAAGTTTTCTGCAAATCTTAGGTGGTGGTTTAGTTCAGTGCATTGAGCGGGCGACCACATGCCATACCGTCGAGAGTGCCCCCCGGCCCTTTGCTGTATGTCTTCCCCTCTCGCCCCCCACTTTCCCGTCCTTTCTTCACTGTGTCTGTCAATAACGCAGAAAAGGTTTTCTGAAAATCTTACGATATGTGTGTAATTGACACTATAGGTGCGTTTAATATGAGAGTATTTTTATTCACTCTCTTGCGTTTTGGATGCTCTCTTCCTGTGTTGTGTGCAGGCACAGCTGGATCTTAAAGGAACTTTTTAGGACTAAATGGAATGCTAATCACACTTTTCCCATGACTTGTTATGCAACTGCATTTCCTCTAAAAGATGTCTCCCAATCTGTTTTAAGAGATCATTTCAATATCCTCTAATCCTACTGTGCAATTGGAATTAAAAATCCTATAGCCTATATAAACACAGATGTCTTTATGACTCTAGTCTGTTTTGTTTGCAGGTAAACCCCTCCTGCAGCATATTGAGTTAAAATCGCCCATGTTTTGTTTTCTGTCTGTTTTCCATGTGCACTAATTATAATGACCTGCACCATTGCATGTTGATACAGAATACACCATTTCCTGGAATAAACACACACACACACACTGCAAAATGCAGCAATTTTATGAAATTTATTTCCCAGGTCGGAGCATCCTGTACTATTACCCTTGACTATTACCCCATTCTCTATCACATGTGCAGCAGACACATACAGCATACAATGCATCAAATAGCCAGTGTGTGTTAGCCTTTCCTCATGTGATGGTAACCACTGTTGGTTTTCAGTCAAATCCATCAGCGTCTTGTTACAATGTAGCATAAAGAAATTACAATGTCTGTTATTTGTAGTTAACTACAACATTTTCAAAGATCGCATTTAAAGTACGTTAAGATAACAAGGCAGATTAACAAATACATTTTTTTTATGTAGTATCAACATCATCTTGCGCTCATACTTTGTGATAGCTCCCATAAGAATTTCTTCTGTTTTAACGCAGTCTGTGGAATTGTGTTAATTAAAAATTCCATCTGCTTAGGAGACTCCACGGCCTCTCTGTGGTGGAAAACACTCCTTTCCGTAATATCCTCTGTGCAATCTCACAATGAAAACTAAGACGGAGCTCAATCAATTTTACTCATGAATTGCTTTCAGAAGTGTGATGAGCTATAACAATTTAATCTGCTTCCTTCTTTCGATAACATTACTGAAGGCATTTTTGGTTTTGTGTGTGTGTGTGTGTGTGTGTGTGCACGCGCATGTCTGCTAGCTGAATCTGTCAAAGGCACAAAAACAAGTTCTACCTGGGTTGACTGGGAGTAAAGGGAATACAACAAAGGCTGTTAATAATTCCCAGTAAAACTTATGTTTACCTGGTGACAGACACAGAGGGTGGGCTCACTGATTGAAAAAGCTCAAACTAGCACTCAGTATTTCAACACCTGCAAACAGCATCTCTGTATCTACAGAATAACAAAATAATCTTTCAGATTATGTTCTGATCTGTTTCGGTCTACAAAGCAGAGGCAATTCTGAATGCATACATTTATATGTGATAAAATCCCCTTGGATTTAAGGCCCCAGTCACAATGGTCTAGAGGCCTGTTAGTGACCTCCTGGTCAGGAAAAAAATGTGTCATCAGTCAGGAAAAAAATGTGTATTCACCAAGTGGCTGGCAAGTGGTTGCTGCTGTTTTTGAAAGTGACTGCTGAAGCTCCATTCTTGTTAGCCTAGAGACTGCTCTTCTACCCCTTGGAAATCACAGGTCATTAGGGAAAAATCTATATTCTCCAATCAGTTGGAGCGTGGTTGCTGGAAGTTGCTGGCAGTTAGTAGGTGAAATTGGTTAGAAATTCAATTCAATTCAGTTTTATTTATATAGCATCAGCAGTCACTTCAAGCTGCTTTATACTGTAAGTTAGAGATCCTACAATAATACAGAGAAAACCATAACAACCAACTGACATCCTTTCAGAAACCAGTTGGCGACAGTGGGAAGGAAAAACTCCCTTTTGAGAGGAAGCCTCCAGCAGAAACAGGCACAATCATGGAGTGGGAGCTATCTGCTGTGATAAGGGGGTGATGGGAGAGAAACGGGACAAAAAAAAGAAAATGCACTTATATGTATAAGTATATGGTTAAAAGAGGCATACGGTGCTCTGATTGCTAGCAGTTTGCCAGCGTTAAATGGTAAATGGCCTGTATTTGTATAGCGCTTTTACTAGTCCTGCCTAGGGACCCCAAAGCACTTTACACACCCAGTCATCCACCCATTCACACACTGGTGGAGGCAAGCTACAGTTGTAGCCACAGCTGCCCTGGGGCAGACTGACAGAAGCGAGGCTGTCATATTGCGCCATCAGCCCTTCTGGCCAACACCAGTAGGCGGGAGGTGAAGTGTCTTGCCCAAGGACACAACGACCGAGACTGTCCGAGCTGGGGCTCGAACCGGCAATCTTCCATTACAAGGCGAACTCCCAACTCTTGAGCCACGGTCGCCCCAACGAGTGATGCTTGTAGTTTCCATGTATGATCTTGTCTAAACACTCATCGATTACTCGGCAATTGATAATGACCAACAACACCAAGCAGTCATCTTGGTCCCTGGTTTCAAACAGTTTCACCTAACAAGAATGATTTTCACATTACTTTCAAGTTGATCCCAAAATACGTTGTATCTTTAAAGCATTGTCATGAGAAATAGAAAGACTCAGTCCCTACTATCCATTACCCTACTCCTACATAATGTTTATGTTCAATTTAGTACATTTAAGAAGAACAACGAAAACAAAATGATTGTTAAGAAAATAAAATACTACTCCCTTAAAAATAAATACTGCCCAGAGGTCTCAGAGTGCTTTTTGTATTGTTTTATTTTATTTTTGTTTGTTTTTGGTGAGCAATTTGACAAAACCTCAGGAACAAGCCTATTTAGTAGATAAGGTGATGTTTATCAATGGCACTGGGTGATTCTTAGAGGGGTCCTATGAGATTTGCACTGGAATCTTCTAGTATCTTATCTTGTTACTTATTGCTCAATATTCATCAGTAAATTGCTAAATTGTGCCCAATGTGGTGCTGGAAAAATCTTAGAATATCTTGTTGAGATGAAAATAATCCCAGCTCTGTAACTAAAACAAATGAATTTATTTGATAAGCATTCGTGTCTTGAAGATAGTGTTTCATTTTACTAAAATGAAGTGCAAGAAAATCCTAGGAAAAGCTATTACACCAAGTAAAAATTACTTTTATATGTGGAATACTACACTGATAATACACTGAGAGGCAAGGCAAGTTTTTCCTGACTGAAATGGAGAAAGGGAGAAAATTAGTATTTATCTGGAGCTTTGTCTTTAACTATCCGGCAAATAGAAGACAGTTATATTTTTAAACCAGCTTCAGTTTCCACAAATTTCTAAAAAAGAAGTTTGGTTTTTGAAATCTTATTAGAGTTTTTGAGATGTTCCTCTGTATTCACCATTAAGTAGATAACAATGTCTGCTCCTATGTTGGCAGCAAAGAGGTGTACAAGGGATTATCAGAGCTTTCTTACATCCATTTGTATAAAAAAAAAAAAGCTGTTGCTAATTTATGTGTTTTGGTCAGACTTAAATATTAAATTCAAAAGAGAAACTAGGAGAAAGTAGCACTGATTTAGTGCTTAAACCAAAGGTCAGCAGATGTAAAGCAGGAAGCCTTCCACACCAAGGATGAGAGCTTCCTCCTACTCCTTTGTGTTTCTTGCTCCTCTTGTGCTTCTTACCTTAATATACCCTGTTTACAAGCTGTGGCTGAAGTCTGAACGGCATAACAAAAGGCACTAAAAAACAAAACTGTCTTCTAAGTCAGTGCAAAATCTAGATAAATATTTATGAGCATCTTTAATGAGTGTAATTTTCTCCCATGTTTAAAAAGGTGAGAGTGAAAAAATATTACATTTGTTAGATTTTGTAACAGATCAAGTAGTTCTACAACATTTCATTGGACATCTACTTTAAAGAGTAAAAAACAGTTTGGTACTTATGTATGCAAGTATGTAGGTAGCTTCTGAAATTGCACATTGACTTTTTTTCTCCATATGAAGGACAATGCATGATGCATTTTGGACCCTCTTGAGAGAAGTGCAAGGTCAAGTATGGTTGATAAATAGTGAGTAAGCTGCAGGACTGAGAGTGGCAGTACAGAGAAATGTTCCATATTGACCCTGTAGAAGAGGGAATGTGCCATGAAATGAGTTTCTGAGCATGGTGATGTTTAATTTAATGCAAAGTAAGCAGGATGCCACTGCTCATTCCCAGGTTATTTCATGAACGGCACTAAAATGGACTCTTTTCACAAGGGGAAAGATACTAAACAACTTGATTGGTGTATGCGTGTTTGGCAGTAGCTTAATTGGTCAGAGGCTCTCTCCTTATTATCTATCACATAATAAATAAAGCAAGCACAGATCGATCTGTAAACTATAGTACTGTTAATTTTATCACTGCATTAGAAACATACATGGAGTATATTTTTTCATTCATATAATTATGATACAATTATGATTAAGTGCTAAAAAAAAGAAAATAGAGATATGACCCCATCCGTGGCTCGAAACAAACCTAAAATCTGCAGGCCTCTCAAATAAATGCATTTTTAAAAACATATCAAAAATAGCAACACCAATAGTATGGAATTTGTTTTTAAAAAAGGAAAACATCAAAGTCAGGGATGCCACCAATCTCACCTCCACTACATCACTGAGAAAAACCAAAATCACCTGTCGGTGGTAAACAATATTTGAAGTGCCATGGCCAGTTTTTAAAAACCCAGATGAACACTGCTCAGTTTTACACTGCTAATGGAGTGTGAGGCACAGATGCATTAAAGAATGAAGCATGTTGGCCAATTTATTCCATAAGACCTGCTCATACTGATACATACACGGAGAAGTATCTCTCACAGGGTATGACCATTAGCAGATTTTAGTGGCTGAGTCCCTGAGAAAACTGGATCACATTGCTGCTCATATAGTCACTTTTTATTAAGTGCAAGAAATATGATTTTAACAAAATATGACACTTAATAATAGTCACGATAGAAGCAGACGGCATACAGACGTCTCACTGAAGCTCTCATTAACCAATTACTTTAAGTCAAGTACAAAGGTTCAGGTACCCTCTAAAGACCATATGGCATATCCAAACTAGGCTCCAGAGGGTATTAGGAGATTTTTTTTCATTTCTCTGTTCTTTCCCTCCACAATATCAGAATAAAGTAATATGCAATAAAAAAATAATCTTCTGCACTCAAGTCTCTGTGCATCTGCACAATCATCACATGAGGCAATAACAAGAAAAGGCAGAAAAAAACATAAATACATGTTAAATTAATTCATTTTATATGATATAATAGCAATACAAGCTTTTAATTCTCTTTCTA
Source organism: Maylandia zebra (assembly GCF_041146795.1). Lineage (NCBI taxonomy): Eukaryota > Metazoa > Chordata > Actinopteri > Cichliformes > Cichlidae > Maylandia > Maylandia zebra. The sequence goes on along the minus strand of NC_135167.1, from coordinate 24,114,830 downwards.
GTTTACTACATGACCCCTTACAGCAGTAGTAGTAAATACATTCAATAATTACAATTAGTAACAAGTCTGTAGACAGTAATTTCAGTCTCAGTTTTGCTTCTAAGTTAACACGGAGTCAAAATTACAATGAAATATGTTTGATGAGACAAAAAGCACATCACTCAACATCTCAAAATTTCACACAACAAAAACGAAAGCGTTTAAAAACTACGATGAAAAAAGGTTGAAAGACAAGACAGGCTGAATATGATCGAATAGCAGTGTGTTGTATGGCTATGGTCCTTAATAATACTCCAGTTGGTCTCCATACCAAACTGTGTGCAGCCCGCCAGCAGGTTCTCAATTGTGCTTCTGCAGAAGGTTGAGGTGATGTTGACATTCATGAGAAACTACCTGAACCTTAAGAAGTATTAGAGATGACAAGCCGTCCATCCTGTGAAGAGTCTCGGTCAAATCTTTCGTAATGTTCACACCAAGAAACAGATCAATAAACTGCTGATCATTTCAACCTTGGCACCACTGATGTGGATGGGCCCGTGATCTCCTTTGTTTCGTTGACATTGGGAGACAGTTGGAGAAACCTCCAATGACATAAACACCACTACATAAAATTAGTTTGTTAGAGAACATAAATGTTTAATTTATAAGCTGGAAACAATATTTGCTGGAAGACAGGAGCAGCTTATTGCATTCCCTACAATGAATGACACGTAATGATTTTTAGGTGGTAGGGAGAGTATTAAGTGGGATTCCACAGACAGAATAAACAGTTTTCCACAAAGCTAGACCTGGGAGAACGAGTGGCAGGCAGGTACAGCACACCTATGAGCTTTAAGAAATATCACTGTTTCTACAACCAGAATGAGAAGAGTGCATTTGTTAGTCCTCTATGAAATATAAGATTAATTGTGCTGATTTTTCTCTGGTGACACATATCCATCTGTTTTTAAAACAACACCAAGGTTTGCTTTTCACAGAAACTGAGCAGTATGTATATTTCAGACAATAATCTCCTTTTATGTTTTCTTGTCTTCATTTGCTTTCAGATCGTTAACCACCACTGACGCTGCAGCTGAAAGAATAAAGACTGAAACTGTCTTTTAAACATTAACCTAATGAAATACTCAATTATAATCCATCAGATTCTCCTGTCTTTTGATGATAGAGCTGTGATACTGATTAATGTGTCAACTCACACAGTTTTGCAGACTTTTCTTTCTGCTTTCAAATAGGCTGGGCTTCATTAATATAGTAGGTCTTTTATCTTTCTTTGTAAAATAAGTCTGCTAACACTTATCCATGTTTGTGACTGGTCATATACTCCTGCCATTGCATATGAACATGCTGGGGATGCCCTGTGTTAACTTTACAAGCTGATAACCAGCTTTGTGTGATTACTTATCCCAATTGCCAATCTTCAAGTTATTTAAATATTATTTTTGGTCCCTGGTTTGTGTCTTTGTATGCTTACTATGTGTATTCCTTATTTTTCCTCGTGTTTCCTGCCTCCTGTGTCAGGTTTCTTGTATGTCTTCCCTGTTTAGTTACCACGTCCTGTTTTACTTCACGAGTTTCGTTCCTTGTGCTTTGCTTTTAGTTTTGCTTCCTGTGCCTTGTCTTCTTTGATTTAGCTCACTGTGTCTCATTCTTCACTTCCCCTATTTACCCTTCTGTGTATATATTGTCTGTGTGTCCCCTTGTCCCTTTTCAGAGTGTCTGTTTACATTTCTTTTTTCCATGCTGTTCATCCTCTCAAAGTGTTCCCCAGCTCTGCAACCTTAGTGTGTTTTAAGTTGAAGTTTCAAGTAGTTGAAGTTTTTTAAGTTTCCTTTGCATAATAAATTTTACATTTGTTTGGAACTGCTATCAGCCTTCAATAAACGGGTCACTTTTTCTTGACTTTAGTCTGCCTAACTTTACGTCTCGTGTTTGGATCCTCAAATTCCCCATGACAGTCAGATGCCCCCATGTCTTAATGATACGCTGTGATACGGATGAATCTTTTAACTCACATGGTCAGTGTTTGTCCAGGTTTTCTTTCTGGGCTCAGCTAATGTAAACTTTATTATTATAATAGTAAGTCTTTTCCAATCTTACTGACCAAAGTATTTTTGCAATATTGTGATTTTATATTGCTTTGTAAAAAAAAAGGAGTCACTCTTCAGGCAGTAAACTCCATGTCTCTGATTGGTCAGATGCTGCCTAACTTAGACTGAATGCTAATGTTAGCATAAGTGAAGCGAGATAAGGGAAAAACATCCTGGGTATCATTTACAGTGAAGGGCCCAGGTTTTGCAGATAGTGTTTTGCTTTTGTTAGAACATTAAAATGAGATGGTGGAAAACAGGCCTTTAGGCACATTTCAGGGTTTTTTTTGTTTTGTTTTGTTTTTCCCCGATTGATCAGTGACTAGAGTTCCTTAAATAAAGTGCAGTTTTCTTCTATAAGCTTTTTGAATTTTACTGTAAACAAAGAAAGAGATGTACATTTTGTGCAAGGAAAGATGCATGCAAATATCTTCTTCTGAACATCCGCCCAGAGGGCAAATGTCACTACAGGTGGCACTTTGATGAACGAGGAGGTCACGAAAAAGCCCGGCAGAGGCCGCACGTTATGACCGGGTCGATTGGTTGATCACAAGCGTGAAATTGCTGTCACAGATCAATCGCCACTAATCTGGAGAAGGAACAGATTCAAATCGCAAGGTCTCTAATCAATGGTGATTCATTTTCAGGAACACATTTTCTAAATAAGACACTTCATTGTGTGCAATTAGATAATTACCCATTTCCATTTGAGACATTAAGCCAGTGGATGAAACGCTTTACAGAGTCAATTAACAATGAAAATGTTATAACTGTGATGGATTCGTGGAGTAAATGTGTAAAGGTATATCACATTGCAAACTTAAAAGTAGTCACTTACCCTTGTAACAACATATTTATGACAAATTATTAATTAAATTAAAGTTACTTGAATGATTTGTAATGTAATATGCTAATCCACAGCCATACTGGACAAATTGAAATGTTAATAACTGCTGCACTAAATCATGGAGAGTGTTTAGTGAGTAAATTGGGACTTAACCTTTTGTTGATTATTAAATGACACATAAAACACGACCGTAAACAATTTAATGAGTGAATTATCTGCATGTTGTTCCTTGACAAAATATTTAACAGATCTATTAGCACTCATTCGAAGAGATGCAGGGCAGAGGATGTCTCCAACAGATTTTGGAAGTTCGTACACTGTACATATTATAACTGGAAACATAATGAGTTAGTGGTGTGATTTTATTCACGATCATGGGGGGAAGTATGGCAGGACCACGTAAACTAATAAGTAAAATCTGCAACCAAAGAACACTAAAAGAAACATGAACATACAAACCATAAAGATCAATGTAGAACATTGTAGTCTAAAGCAGGTCGCTGTTCTTTCACTGTAGCGTGAGCATGAATGCCTGTGTCTGTTAATCCTGTGATGGAGGGACAGGATCAAGTCTCCTGAGACTCTAGTTGGATAAATGGTTAAGAAAATGGAAGGCTGGATGGATGAACAGATGGAAGGATCAGTGTTTCACAACAGAATAATTTCTACTGCATATATGGATATTATCACACATACACATGATACTGCTCCATAGTGTAATTATCCAACAACCCAGCTGCTGGACAAGGTGACACATATCACCTTGTACATATATTTATTAGTTTCAGATTTAGCCATTCGTATATTTTGCCTGTTTATGTTATTGTATTTTGCACAACTCTGTTGCTTGTGAAGCTCGCACACAAGAATTTCACTCGCATGTGCTGTACCAATGTACCTGCACATGTGATGTGACAATAAAAGTGATTTGATTTGATTTGATTTGATCAGTGGCCAAAGGAGGGGGAATGTAAGTTGTGTTTGAGGAAGAATAAATGCTGCAAGCTGTGGCTATAGGCTAAAAACAAAAACTAGCTGTTCTGCGCTCTCACACTCCAGCAATCACTTCCAAAGAGCTTCAGCCATAAATTGTCAGTCATTCACTAACTGCATGTCATCCAGGTCAGAATTGCAGGCTATGAAAAAGAAAAATATAGTCTCTGGCCAACGCTACATCCTATTCTTCTCACGTCAAGCCATGGAAAGACTGGGCCCTGCAAGAGTACAAACTGGTGCAAGCATGTTGCATGTTAAGCCTAATGGATACCTCAATAATCTAATACATGGACAATTATTTACATTCTGTTGGTAAATATGTGTCAGGCTTAAAAAATGCATTTGCAAATGACTCGAGTGATTCAGAATGTTTCAAACCTGAAACCCTGAAACCTTTTTTGCACATATACAGCAGTAAGGACAAACTAAACTAATTGTTGCATGTTCTAAATTTTCTTAGTGTTTTCAAGTGAATTTGCATATTGTTGCATGTTTACCCATCCAAGAATGGTCAGAGATGGAAACACTTTAGAGGTGCATTTGTGGCCTCCAAACCTACTTGGAACCTATTTCTTTCTCCACCGAATATGGATTTTAGCACTTTTAAAGTCCACAAACAATAAAATTGGAGCAGAACAAAGTCCCTGCTATTTAAAATTCAGAGTGCCATTCTCGCTGTTGAGTGGCAATGATGCTGAACGTGATGAACAGATATTAAGAGGAGCTGATCAGGCAGAGCATGGCTCTGTAAGTGAAAGCAAAAGTACTCAAGTTGCCAAATATTCTATCAAAGCCCAGTAGCACAACATGCTAATGTAATGAGGGGCTCTCTGGGGCATCCCCTCTGTTTGAAAGGCCTCCTCAGCTAAATGGCTGTCCTCACCTGCCCCAGTGAAGCTATTCACCATCTGTACAAATGAGACTCAAGTCCATGCTCAGTCCATTTTTCATCTAACATCTAAGAAGAAGTGAATATGTAGGGTGCTTACCTACAGAGTAGAGTTATGGTTTGCATTGGCGTGTGTGTTTGTCACCTTCATACGCCGACATTTATAGGGGCAGCTGACAGAGAAATATCAAATTCTCCTCTGCTTGCTGATAAGCTTTCAAAGAGGTTGTAGGGGTTACAGTGTGGTGTGCATAGCACCCCTCTTTTGATTGTTTTTGGACACATTATCTGAGATGCATATTTCATTACCCAGGAGGAGTTGATAAAGCCGCTTTTAGGAGGCAATACATCATATCTATTAAACCAAACTGTCGGGCTTAGAAATTTTTGTTAGCAATATGAGCAAATAAAGTTCTGATACTTGATCAAAGGGAATACAGCTGCTATGCTATTTGTTTTTTATGAATGATCTGTGGAGAGATAAAAATGAGTCTTTTTTTCAATGTCATTCCTACTTCATAAATATTTCAGAGAAATCAGTTTTATTGTTTTATGTGCATGCTCTGTGAGGCGTCATCACTCCATGTAGTAATTCCCAAGACACAAAAGCAGAGCTGTGTCCAAATGGAAGAAATGGTTTCAATTTACTGCTAAATCAAATAAATGTCCTTTTCCCTGTTTGGTAGTAAACAGTGGATTGTCAGAGTTACTGGTGAGCTGGTCAGGATTGTAGAGGGTCTGGCAAGCTGCTAACTACACTGTCATGGCCCTGGGTTTTTGTCTCTGTTTTGAGTTTTGATGTGAACTAATGATTTATTGTATTTGCATTTAACAAATAATTATGTTCAAGCTCTAATTTTTAGTCTACAGCTTAGTAATTCTAGTGCTGCTGAGTTTTGGTTGATTGATCGGTTGAGTATGTTAGTGTCCCCATGTCTGTCTGGTCTCACCGTGTCCTGTCTCCTTGGTTCTCTGGTTTTCCCGTTTAGTTCTGTCAAGTTTGTGCATCTTAATTCTGGTTTCTGTGTTAGTCTCTTCCTGTTTTATTTTGATAGACCCTTGTCTTCTGCGCTTTATGTTACGTTTTGCTTCCCCTGTCTTATCAGCTGTGTTCTTGGTTTCTGTCTAGTTAGTTCATGCATGCATATATATATATATATATATATATATATATATATATATTAGGGGTGCAACGATACTCGTATCGATATTGAACTGTTCAATACAGTGCTTTCGGTTCGGTACGCATATGTATCGAACAATACAAATTTTTAAATTTATTTGATCAACTTTCCTTCTGACGATGCTGTCTGTGTTGAGCGCTCAGTGGATCTGCGCTCGACAGTGCAGCCTAGGCGGAGTAGTCGAACGCAGATTCACGGAACGCAGGTCAAGCTAGCGAGACAGAAGTTAAGCTCTCATTGCAACATGGCAAATTGAACCTCCCCCACCCTCATTCAGATGTGACGTTTGGAACTATTTTGGTTTTCATGTGACGTATGACCCTCAAGGTAAGCGCATCATGGACAAAAGTAAAACAGTATGTTGGATGTGCCACGCAATGCTCAATTACATTGGTGGGAACTAGTGCGTTAGCGCAGTTAGCTCGTTAACGTGTTGGCGTCCAGCCCCACGCACGGGGCGATCAGGGGTAGCTCGTTAACGGAGATTTGCCGTGTTGTGGCGTTAACGTCATTTCAACGAGATTAACGCTGACAGCACTAGTGGGAACACAACGAATATGACTGCACATTTACACCGACATCATCCTAGTGCAAAGACAAGTGGAAGCAGACAAAAACAACAAGCACGCATGCTACAAACTTTACCCGAGTCATTTAGACAGCCGTTAGCACACGATTCTCCTTATGGGGACCTGATGTGTTTAATATGCTGCTGAGAATAAAGCCCAGAAGAAGCGGATAGTATAGCTTTTATTTTGGAAAGAGCCATTTCTCTGTAATAAACTCTTTTCCAAAGATAAGTGATTTCTCGATCAGATAGATTTTTTTTTTTATTACTTTGTTGTTTCAGCAACATTAAATTTAAAAACTGTACTTTTGAGTTAAAATATATATTTATAGTTTTAATAAATGACAAATTAAAAAGGCATGAACATTTTTTTTTTTGTATCGAAAAAATATCGAACCGTGACACCAAATTTTGTGCATCCCCTAATATATATATATGTACACATATATGAAAAATTCGGGCTATCCTTTAATCTTGGGTCCTCTACCAGAACTTGAGGGTCCTGTGCAGTATCTTTGGTGTTCCTAGGACTGCGCTCTTCTGGACAGAGATCCAAGGTGTTGTTCCTGGGATTTGCTCAATCTACCACTGGGACCACTGTTACCATCACGCTCCACATCCTCCAGAGGTCATCGCTCAGCCCTTGGTGTTTCACTAGCTTTTCGTGTTCCTTTTTCCTGCTGTTGTTGTCATTCAGTTTTGCTACATCTATCACTACAGCTGTCTTCCTCTCCCTGTCCACCATTACTATTTCTGGTTGGTTAACCATCACCAGTGTGTCTCTCTGTATCTGGAAATCTCAACGAATCTTAGCTCGGTCATACTCAACCAAACTAGGTGGGGTGTCCCATACTCAGTGTTCCTGTTTACTATGTTGGCCACTTGGTTATGGCCTCCCATGTACACACACACACACACACACACACACACACACACACACACACACACACACACACACACACACACACACACACACACACTCACTCCTGAAAGTAGCCATGCTTTGCTTTGTTGACAGTGCATCAAATGTTTGGCCTTCTCTTAATTAACTTCATGATGTAGTCACTTGCAATTGTTTTCACTTAACAGGTGTGACTTGTCAGGGTTTAATTGTGTAAATTTTTTCCCTTCTTAATGGAGTTGGGACCATCAGTTTTGTCAGGTTGGTACACACCTGACAGCCCTATTTGACCACTGTTAGAATTCATGTTATGGCAAGAACCAGTCAGTTAAGTAAAGAGAAATGACAATCCAGAAGAGCCAACAAGTGCTCAGCATTTCTGGGAACTCCTTGAAGACTGCTGGAAAACCATTTCAGGTGACTACCTCATGAATCTCATCAAGAATATGCCAAGAGTGTGCAAAGCAGTAAATGTAGTAAAATAACAAAAAAGTGTTAAAGGAGAAGGTGTAACAGACAGACAAACAGACCAAACACTAAGTCACTAACAAATTAGTTATTGGAGTTTTCATTCATATATTGAAAATGAGCTATGTTACTATAACAGAACCATGTACATGATTTTATGCCAAAGTGATATTTTGATAATTTTTTGCTTATGTGTTGTTCTCAATGAGTTCATCTTGTTGCCCAAGTATGAAACATTATTATGTATCGCTCAATTAAACTGCAATGTAAAAACAGCCTGTAGATGCAGAGGTACTGCAGTTGTGTGGTACCTACATCAATGAAGTGCAGTTTTTAACTTCAGCTGTATCTGATCCTACGTGCTACATCCGATGACGCCATAATAAGGTAGATAAATCTCTACAAGCTTTCAGCTTATCTCGAAAAATTCCTTAGGGCTAAGTGATCTATTGCATATGCTATAATATAGCCTAACATATTTACATAGGATGTAGAAAATGAAAATACTGTCAATACACACTTATTAAAGTCTCTCATACATCTTGAAGATGAACAAATTGAGTAATTACAAAATGCAGGGATTTTTATAAATATTGTGATATTTCATTTTTCAAAATCATGATATAGCTTTTATGATTCTGGCAAATTAGTTAAGAGACATATTGCCCAGCGTATCTGCTAATCGGGCTCTGTCATTTTTAAGTATTGCTGTTGGCAGAATAAAAGAGAAGGGAGCAAAAGAGAATGAACTTTGCTAATGATGTAAGGACTCTTTTGGTAGGGTGATTTTAGTGTATCTGACACAAGGCTGATTACAAATGGTCATAACAATTCATAGAATGACATGTAATTGACCTTCTCATGGTTTATTAATGCTGATGTGTTCTGTGCGCTGGCTACAGCTCATTAGTCTGCCTGTGAAATGGTCAAATGAAAGATGTGGAAATTAGGAAAACATAATATTCATGATGACAACACTAGTGTCAACTCTTATATTGTGCAACAGTTCATTTAATCCAGTAAAATGTAGTTAGGAGCAGTGCAGTATATCCTTTCACCAGTTTATCATTGCATCTTGTGTCCAATTTCCCTGACTTTTTACCATGTCCCTCTGAGGGCTGCCACAGACTTCAATGACAGAGGACAAACAAGAGGAAGAGGACAAAGATGGTAGATAAGAAAAGGTGAAAACATCGTGTTCCTGCAGAGCTCAGTCCACCAATACACACAAAAACAAATGCTAAACATTAACTTTCAGCTAAAATGTTCAAAATGTTGTTTTTAATGTTTTATGACTTCCTATTACTTGTAAGTTCGGACATATTAAAGAACCTAAATAACTTAAAGACGTGTTTCATTGTCACTCATCACGTATTCTGCGAAACCTGACTTTATGTAAGAAGGCTCACAGAGCAGATCTTTATCTGCTTTCAGGGAGTGATACCCTTTATTAGGCTCTAGTAGCCATCACAGTGTAACTTCACTAAAAGCCTTAAAGTATCTGACAGAAAATGAATCAGATGAAGCTTTTTTACCACGTTTCCCATAATACTATGTTTAATGTGAGTGTCCTCACTCCTCTCTGTGTCTCTCTCCTCCATTTATCCATTCGTATTACAGAGTACTGTATTCTAACAATTGCATAACTCAGTTATGATATAAAAATATATAAATATGTAGTACATAGCTAAGGAGTTAGGGCGTCTGCGGCTGAGAAAGTAGAGTGAGTCGTCTACCAATCAGAAGGGTCAGTGATTCGATGCTTGGCTCCTCCAGTCCACATTTCAAAGTGTCCTTGGGCAAACTACTGAACCCCAAATTGCCCTAATGCATCCACTGGAGTTTGCGAGTGTGTGTAAGAGGTAAAAACCACTTAAAGGCATAGAATGAAATGTTGGATGAATGTGTGTATAAATGGATGAATGTGGCTGGTAGTGTAAAAAGAGCTTTAAGTGCTCAGTAAGAGTAGAAAAATCACTACATAGATTCAAACAAACAAACAAAAAAATTGGAGCTAAGCCTCGAAAGCAAAGCCTGTTTGTTGTGAGGTCCACAGTGGTGCGTACACCTGGGTGGAATTATGATTTACTGATCAGTACATTTCAATTTCTTACTTGGATAAAGTAGTTAATATGACCAAGGAGTTGCTTCCCATTCTCCCACAGAGTAAAGATGTCTGTGTTTATCAAGTACCTGATGTCTAAATGCACTGCACCCATCTCATTTTTGTGCAATAGGCATATTACATAGTTAAAGTGCATTTTAGTGACGTTAAGCTTTTATTAAATTCCTTATAGTGGGTGTTTTTATTAGTGCTGGAAACTTTTGGTGGGTGTGTTAATCAGTTCTTGAAACCGGTGATATTATGTGGTCTGCAAAGCCAGCTCGCTGCAATATTCAATCTCTCAGCTCTCTGTATGAATAGAAACAGACAGAGACCTCATCATATGATACTCATGATAAGGTAAAGAGGATGCTCTAGTGCTGCATACTATAACGATCATATAAAATGCAGTGGAGGTGCGTTGCACACAAGATCTCCCTCACATATTATTAGCTGCTGTTCTGTGATGAAGAAGCAGGAATCAGATCATGTAATCCCCTCCTGAGACACTATTAATTAATAAGAGCTTTGCTAAAGAGGCCGTCCTCCACTTAGGCGCTCTGTGCTTTCTTGCAGGAAATCGATTTGTGCCTCTCCTGCTGCCAATGTGTCTGGCGGACATCTTTTAGAGTACAACCCTCACGCCATGAGCAGTCTGCGTGTCTGCCATTGAACCATGCGGGGCCAGATGACACCTTCAGAGCCAGGGATCACATTTCATTCATGGTCTTTGCTTCTTGCTGGACTTGCAAAGCATTGTGCAGGTTGCAGGTTAGACGGTGACAGTCTAACGGTTATTATGGTACAGTATGTTATATATCTTCCTTTTCTCTGTACAGACTTTCCTCAGAGGAACCAAACTTTCTTGAGGGAAACTTTCTCTCTGACAGAGACACCGTTTCTTCCAGGATCCAAACTCGCTTTAATTAGAAATAAAAATTCTGACTTCTAGAAGATTCAGCTTCAGTTGATGCAAAAAAACCAAAAAAACACGACGTTCCCAAAAAAAAAAACCCCAGAAAAAACCCCAAAAGAAAATAAAACAAAGCATATTAAGAAAAACATATATCCAAGCATTTTTTAATTGATTGGAGCTTAGGGTGAAGCAATGCAATAGAACTATGAGACTGACACATATGAAGCAGCACTATTAATAATTGATGCACCAATGCAATAAAAGAATAATTAAATAGCGCACAATCAAAACCTTCACACTGTAAAAACTGTGATTTGGGTTAATTAGTATCTAATAGGAAAGTAATAGTAACTATTAATCAGTAAAAACATGTATGTGTTGTTTTAATTAAATCTAAGCAAAATTAAACATTTTTGAGATGTTCATTTATTTAAATTTACACAATTTTGTTTGGGGTAAATTAAGCAATAGTTTTTTGAGCAGATTTAACAAAAATGTATGAGTAGCGTGAAAAATGAAGAAATCTAATAGATTTAACTAATGAAAGCATTTTCATTTCAATCATTCTACACTTCCACCTGTAGTCTGTTGTGCCACGTACAGGACACACACGCTTCAGCAGTGGATGATCTCCATTTTGTCCGAGGTAAGATTATCTGAATTTGTACGAATATACGACACGTTTTAAACAATAACGTATAGCAGTTTTGAGTAAAAGTTCTAAACAGTATGATACGTCAAAATTAGACTAATAATGACCACTGTAATGACAGTATTGTATTTTTACACAAAATGGCACGAAGTGGACTGCTAGCATAAGGTCACTTTCCAAGCCTTCGCAGCTGTGTTACTTAAGAGCTTTGACTAACCACGTTTTACCATATTAAAAAAATATATCAATTATGTATTTCGATGGGCTGTAACCTCCCTCATTTACTTTTAAAATTTTATGAAAAAGTTTTGCACTCAGCAGTGAGTGATGTAGTTAAAATCATTTGTGCGGGATTTTGTCAGTCACGGTTTTTCAAAGCTTTTGTCTCCACGCAGTGTTTTTCAGTTGTGATAATTAAGCTAAAGTGGCTCAGTCCAGCAAAATAACTGGTTTTCATTTTCATGCTGTCGGAGCCCTGTGAATTTAGTGCAGGCACAGTTCACATAGAGGGATAATGCAAGTTTCCAGTTAAACTTGGTCGGTGTATCAGTGAGACCCATGCTCAGTCACGATGTAACGATCTTCAAGACAAAGGTACATTCAGGAAATAATATAGTAATACGTGTTTAATCTGACATAAGTCTTTCATAATTTCTATGCTTAACACCCAATGGTGTTTGGATACAGAGATGACCTTGTGTAGATTAAAAGGACATCTTTTCAAATATGGGAAGATATATACAGTATATAAATACACAAATAGTGTTATTTCATGTCATGATCTGTCACCAAATCGGTACAGAAAATAGAGTCTATTCCCTTTTTAATCTAATAAAGAGTTTCATTGTTTTATATGTGAATCTCACCTTTAAAAATTTTAGTATTAATTCAAATTTGTCTTTAACAATTTGTGTGTGTAAAATTTTTACTTTGGAGAGTGCGATTGCTATTAATGTTGTGTTCTTTTCAGTTGTTGGAAGATCCCTCAACTTAAATTCAGCTGATCAGTATGTAGACTATGCATTTTGAATAGGTTTTGATGGATGATTGTATTGAATTAAACTACTAGTTTTGAAATTGAAGCAGCAGAAAATGACAAAGTTGACCCTACTTAATCTAACTTAACTCTGCCCATTTACATTTTATTCTAGGTTGAACGAGATAGAGCTCCATGTAATCACTGATGACCAAATGGAGAAGTTGGTTCTTTCATCAGGGATCCCACCAACAGTAGGAGGAGCTGCAAGGTGTTGTGAAGGATACCTTTGGGATTTCAAACAACTTAAGTCTTCAGTATTTTAAACCAAAATTTCAGGACTACTTCACTATTCGCAGAAGTGACCAGATAAAAGACAAAGACACTGTGAAGGTTGTTGGCATCACCCTGGTCATCCTGCCAGTTTTCGGCAGCCCCTCTGATCAACTGACTATGACTCATCATCCAATCCAGTTGTATCCAATGCAGACTCTGCTGCAACCACATCTTCTCAGGACACCATTATTCTCAAAAGGCAGAAGTTCACAGAACGTTGTGAGCCCTGGCCAAAGCTGTTCCCCATTCCACAGTCTGCACATGAAACTGAAATGTAACTGGAAAGAGCCACCGAGGAGTATAAAAAGAATGGAAATCTTCTGCCCACCATTCTCGAGAAGTTGGCTGAAACTGTATTTTCAATTATGGCCTATTCTTCCTATTATTTTGGGGCAAGCACTAGTGAAGAATTTCAGTGCATACAATCTAAATTAATCAGAAAAATATTATATTATAAATTTTGTATATGTTTTAAATTCCACAATAAAAACAATTACTGTTTGAATGTTGTCTTTGCGAAATTGATTCATTTTACTCAGAAAAGAAGTTAAATTAATTTGATTTTCTCTTACTATTCAGTCATTAATTATAAAGTTTAATTGGAAAATTAGTGAATCCAATTAGAGTTTTAATTAAAAACAAAAAGTTGTTAATTTTTTTGTAATGGATATTTTAGTCATTTTTACTAAACCTTTGCCAGATCGTTAGTAAATTCAAAGTCATTTTTCTCAGAGATTCATTTCAAATGAACTAATTTTTTGTTATAATTAGGCAATTTTAACCTTCAATTTGAGATTTTGTCCCTAAATTCAACACATATTTAAAAGACAATGTCAATAATATCTATTATTGTTTTTTGTTGAAATTTAATTAACATTTTATCTAAATTTTACATAAATCACTTGAAATTAAATTCTACTTAAGTAAATTAAGTGTCACTTTGTTGCCATAGGTTTTTTAAGTAACCTCTAGTCACAGTTTTTACAGTGCAGAGAAACGTGACATATTTATCTATCAGCATTATACAACAAAGCAATAAATGCATTTCACCGCTAGACTTGAACAGTCTGACTAATCTGTTGCTTTTTCTCTAAGCCAGCGACTACAAAGAGCACACCCTGCAGAGAGATGCATCAATACAGTGGCGTGCACACACTGTACTTCACCTTTTCAATCTATTAAATTGAATTTCGTTGGAGAACAGCTAAAGAGTGACATTGTGGGCTCGGCTGTTATTTTTAATTTTAAAAGAAACCAGTGAGTGTTCTTCAGAGCAAGTATCTTAGAGGAAAACTATTAAAAACTTATATAAAGGCTGACCAGAAGTTCTGTTTGCCTTGAGATCTGCAATAAGCCTCTAAAGCTCTATGATAAAGGAGGATCTTAGAACTTAAAAGGGACCACAAAGCACCCAGTACTGTGCATCCAATATTTACTAATCATCTGGAATGATTTAAAGAATATTAAACTGTCGTGCACTTTAGATACATTAGCATATGATGAACGAGGCAGTGCTTTTGTTTAGCGACATAAAAATTAACCTCAATTTAACAAGTTAAAACATCTTCTACAGCTCCATAGACCTTTCAGCACACCCGATTTTGCAATTCTGCGTAAGTTATAAACAGAACGGTTGAATCTACTACTAAGGTTTTGATTCTGTGATCTTCAGAGGTTCACCCAAGTTCACAAGTCTTTGAAATTTCTAATAACCTTTTGTCAGGAATTAATTTACTGCTAATTAAAATATGCATGACAGACAGTTCATCTAAATACACAACGTGTGTTTCGATTATCTTTTTCTTTGAGCATCTGTTAGATTTGACGCAGTGTTTTAAAAATGTATTCTTGTCAACACGATATCTGCGGATGGTAATGAACAAACAGTGAAGCAGAGCACATACAGCTGAGGGACGCACGAGCACTGGCTTTAGTTTTTGAAGTGACTGGAGACTGACTGGCAGACAGTTTTAATGGATGCCCCGCCAGCACTGACTTCAGTTTATTGATTTTTCTCTGACTGCTAAATGGATCGATCTGTCCTTCCACTGAATGGATTGATCTACTGTAGAAGATTTTTGGTGTATCACTGAAAATACAAACAAAAGTGGTTCGCTCGCTTGAACATAACTCAGACATCAGCAGTCCGCATATAAATCTATCCGTACTTGGAGAGCATGGCTTTGCCAGGCAGTCGTTTTTATGTATTATTAAAACGAAATAAAATCATTTGCATAAACACATTATATTCTCTACTATCCTACTGTTGTAAAATGCCATATGTTTACAAAATTATCCCGGAGCATGATAAGTGGAGACTACTGAATGCGCACTCAATGTTCTTAATCTTATAAAGATATCTAAGGAAACACAATAAGGCAGCTTAATTGAGCAGTAGATCAGAAAACCAAGAAAATCTTCAAAGGGAACATGACGCGTCTATTTGCAGTGAATCAGTTCGATAATGAGACAGTTACAGTTATTATCCCCATCTCATCATGCAACCACCATTCCTCACTGTGTTAGTATTTGTTTTACCTAAGGGATGAAAACCTTTTGTGTTACATTAGTGCAGAACCAGAGATAACAGTAGTTTAGGGCTCAGCATCAGTTAACAGTGTGTTTGAAGAGTAAATGATTTGTTGTCATGTTGTTGAACTAAAACAGGCGTCTTGTCTAAATTCTCAGCTGACACACCAACAGCACTGATCCAAATTTAATTAGCAGAAACCTTACGCAGATCACACTCAGTCATTTCATTAAGTACACTTGGTAGTAGTGGGTTTTGACGCCCTTTGGTCATCAGAACTGGCTTTATTTTGCATAGCACGGATTCAACAAAGTGCTGGAAACATGACTCAGAGTGGTTAAACCATACTGACATGATGGCATCACACAGTTGCTACAAATCTGCCAGATTTAGATCAGGTGACTGTGGAGGACATTTGAGTACAGTGAACTCATTGTCAAATCAGAAACCAGGTTGAGGTGACCTGAGCGTTATTACATGGAATGTCATCCTGCTGGAAGCAGCCATCAGAAAATGAATACGCTGTGGTCATAAAAGGATGGACATGGTCAGGAACAACAGGTAGGCTGTGGCATTCTCCGTTTGTTACTAAGGAGCACAAAGTGTTCCAAGAAAATATATCCTACACATTTACACCACCAGCATCCTGAACTGCTGGTATGAGGCACAATGGAGCTTTGATTTCATTTTGTTTGAACTGTACCATCCAAATGTTGGATGAGAAATCAAAACTCATCTGGTGTTGTCTTCTGCTGCTGTAGTCCATCTGCCTCAAAGTTTGATGTGCTGCGCATTCGCAGATGCTCCTCTGGATACCTTGGTTGTAATGATTGGTTACCTTCCTATCAGCTCAAAGCAGCCCGGCCATTCTTCTCTGACCTCCGACATCAACAAGATATTTTCACCCGGAGAGCTACCGCTCACTGGATATTTTATCTTTCTTGCACCATTCTCTGTAAACCCCAGAGATGGTGCAGGAATCACAGTAGATCAGCAGTTTGTTAAATTAGTAAGGCCAACACATCCTACATCGCCTTTCTTCCCCATCCTGATGCTCATTTTGAATTTCAGCAGGTGGTCTTGACCTCCTCTACTTTCCTGAATGAAGTTTTGGTATATAAAAAAAAAACTTTATACTTTATGACACTTCTCCCAGCTACAGCCCACTAAGATGACCTGGAGCATATAAACAGTGATTTTTTTTGCTGATAACAAAGAAAATCCTAATATGGCAGATTTATTAAATCAAATCAAATCAAATCACTTTTATTGTCACATCACATGTGCAGGTACATTGGTACAGTACATGTGAGTGAAATTCTTGTGTGCGAGCTTCACAAGCAACAGAGTTGTGCAAAATACAATAATGTAAACAAGCAAAATACAAGAATGGCTACATCTGAAACTAATAAATATATGTACAATATATAATAGTATATGCATTTCTGGATGTGTATACTAAATATTTTTCTACGTGTGTGTGTGTGTGTGTGTGTGTGTGTGTGTGTGTGTGTGTATACACATATTTTACAAATTAAATAGAGTAAACAATAAATAAAATATATAAAAATATACAGAGTTGAGACATGTGCAAAACAGTGGCATTACTGTACAGTATGGAGTGCATAATGTTGAAGTTCCAGTAGTGAAGCTGAGGTGTCTATGACGTGTTCAGCAGTCTGATGGCCTGATGGAAAAAGCTGTCTCTCAGTCTGCTGGTACGGGACCGGATGCTGCAGAACCTCCTTCCTGATGGAAGCAGTCTGAACAGTTTATGGCTGGGGTGACTGGAGTCCTTGATGATCCTCCCCGCTTTCCTCAGGCACCGCTTCCTGTAGATGTCTTGGAGGGAGGGAAGCTCACCTCCAATTATCCGTTCAGAGCACCGCACTACTCGCTGGAGAGCTTTGCAGTTGTAGGCGGTGCTGTTGCCATACCAGGTGGTGATGCATCCAGTGAGGATGCTCTCAATGGCACAGTGATAGAAGGTCCTGAGGATGCGGGGGCTCATGCCGAATCTTTTCAGTCTCCTGAGAAAGAAGAGGCGCTGCTGCGCCTTCTTCACTGTTTTGTTTGTGTGTACTGACCACGTAAGATCCTCAGTCAGGTGTGCACCAAGGAACCGGAAGCTGCTCACTCTCTCCACAGCAGCGCCGTTGATGGTGATGGGGGTGTGTACTTCTCTGCACCTCCGGAAGTCCACTATCAACTCCTTTGTCTTTGCGACGTTGAGGGTGAGATGGTTGTCTTGACACCAGTGGGTCAGGGCGCTGACCTCCTCCCTGTAAGCCATCTCATCACCATTGGTGATAAGACCCACCACTGTAGTGTCGTCCGCAAACTTATTAAGCGATTCTTTCCCGGTGTTTTGCAGGGAAAAGTAGCTATCTGAACTCAAACCTATAAGATTGTACCATGTTGATTGTACCTAATGTTTTACTTTTGTAGGAAGTATGAATATGAGTTGATGATTAAATTATTTCCTTTCTGTCTCCTCTTCCACCTACTTCTGTATGTTAAAATATACACAAAATGTTCATTTGCAGATGTAGAGTTACACATGAAATATGGGCCATTTTAAATGCCTGCGCTTATTAAACGTTGTTACACTAATGAATATGCGCATTCAAGCTACACGAAATGAAACCTTAATGGTCCTCAAGGGTATGTTCAAGAGGTTTTTCCTTTTTTCTGCTATTATCATATTCCACTGCATCTCCTTTGTGAATAATTATACCATTGTGACACTGACTGTTGAATTCTTAAAAGCACTTTGCTGTACAGCACAGCTCTGAGGGTGTGGAGCCAATCTTTAAGGAAAACAGCAGACTTCACCTTCAATAGATGACTTTTCTTCAAAACATCTGATCTTAGACATTCAAATATCAGATATCGTATGGGGAAATGTGAACGCAGGAGATAGCTATCTCTAAGGAGGTTCTGTGGAATGAAGTAATCTAAATGCATTTCTGCTCCGACAAAGCCGACTTTGACCAAGGCCTTCATTTGGCTTATAGAAATGTTGCAGTTGCCAGAATGATCAATAACCCCATTAACACTACAAAAAGAAAACATACTCCATCCACTTTTTGGGGGACTCTTCTAAAGGGTCTGCTCTGGGAATTTATTTGGATAAATGCACTCAGTTAAATGTGTGTGTGTGTGTGTGTGTGTGTGTGTGTGTGTGTGTGTGTGTGTGTGTGTGTGTGTGTGTGTGTGTGTGTGTGTGTGTGTGTCAGCATGTACGCCTTTGTGTGTAAAAGTAGAAGCAGCTAAATGAAATGATTCAATCACATGCTGCACACACTGCAGCTATGACAGATGAACATTTATCCAGAACACCTGGGGAAAAATGTTTTCTTTACAAGTTCACAGAACAGCTCACTGGTATACAGTAGCACAGCAGACTCGTAGGGGGATAAATTGTTCTTGTTCCCAAACATTTCATTACTTCATTACCATATTAAAGTCATACACCACTGCACTAGTCTTTGCAAACCAGCGAAGAGTCTCAAGTCATATAGAAAGGCAGCTGAAGCTGCCTGAAGAAAAAAGAGACAGTAATGTAATCAACTAACAGGCAACTCACTCACTAACAGACTGACAGTGTCATCACTGGAGCCACATGACTGGAACAGTTAGAACATTTAGGAACAAGGTATATTAAATTTGATTTTCTAAGCAGGCTATATTGAACATCATAGAGTCCTTATAAACTTGTCACAGCTCCCTGGTGGGAAAAGTCAATAAAGCAAAGGCTTTCTGTAAATTTATCTCTAGCA
The DNA here is from genome assembly GCF_041146795.1 of Maylandia zebra. Taxonomy (NCBI): domain Eukaryota; kingdom Metazoa; phylum Chordata; class Actinopteri; order Cichliformes; family Cichlidae; genus Maylandia; species Maylandia zebra. Next base: position 24,095,594 of record NC_135167.1, on the reverse strand, counting down.
TTTCAGTTGTGGTTTTTGGCTACATATGAGATAAACTAATATAAAATGATTTATCAGCCCCACAAACTGATCAAGGGTAGACATTAAAACACATCTCAATGAGGGCTGGAAATTGGGATGACCAGTGTTTGCTAGTTCTCTGACATTTTACAGACTAAATAATTCATTATTCTTTTTATAATGAAAAATTAATGAATAATTAACGATGAAAAGAAAAAAACAAAACAAAACAAACCCTCACAAAAAAAGAGGCTATGTCTATTTAGGTCACAGGCAGGAGATAATAAGGAGATAAACACTGGAGATATCCAAAACAGGAAGGCTGCTGAACCTGCCTGAAAGAAAATGTTATTGAGATGTGCAGTGGGGCGGACTAATGGATATCATGTAGATTGACATTTTAAAGGAACAAAGCAGTCGGGCCACAACTGATTAATAACAGGTTTTCCTCCATCCAGAAAGATGCTTATTAAAACATGAATTTTTAATGAATCAGTCATCAAAACGTTGTCCACCGTCGTCCAGCTGTAATTTGTTGAAGCTTTTAGACGATGGTATCTCTTTGGCCTGAAAGAGAGGTGGTAAAAAGACCCTGGCTGGCAAATATATGGCATAACCATAATTTCCAAATAACTAACGGATTTGTTACAGTTCTGATTTACATTTAAATGAAAACCTTTTATCTGCTAGTCTAACTGCTAATGAACAAATTCGGCTTTGACAGATGTGACTCCTCTGTCCTTCATAAATGGAGCGAATCAGCGCTATAATATTGCATCCTACACTTACAAACACTTGAAAATAAATCAAGAACAAAAATGTGTGTTTATACTGTTACTCCTCTTGCTACATTATCCCTTTTTGTACATAAATGCGCAAAAAGAGGTCAAGATGGTAAATAGGAGTAGGTTAGAAAAGGTGCAATCTTTTGTGTCTGTCGGGGTGAATATAAACACTATCGCTTGTGCACAGATCAAATTACTGACAACGCTTTGTTCTAAAAAAGGAACGTAACATTTGTATATAATGCAAAGTTATGGGTCTGGATCACAGAAGGTAATTAGTATCTATATATTGCCACTTTAACATTTGATATAGATATCTTACTCTTAATAATATGCTGCTGAGCTTATGTTACTAATTAAAACAATTGAAATAGCGAACATGATTTTGCAGACATGTTTTCAGTGTTTGTAGGTAACTCTTTGTTTGCTCTGGTTTTAGACAACTAGTGTTAAAATGTTTCAAAAGAAGCGAGTTGAGTTGGTAAACTCTTTTAGGTACTAAAGAGTTATTTCATTTAAACATTTGTTTTGTTTTTTTACCTTATATGAATAAAAAATGGCAGACTGCTAATTTATGAGCTAACATTTGATAGCTTGGTTAGCAAGCTGCATTCATGAACAGTGTGTTTGTGCAACTCACAAACACAAAGAGCTAATTAGTGCCATTAGTGCCAGTTTCCCCCAAATTGAAAATTATAATTTAATGTCTTTTTTTAAAAATTGGGGTGTTATATAAATTACCCATTGGCACACTGGAATAAAGTGGAAGGAAAAAACAAATTATACTGATTATAAGCAGTGTGTAAGTAATTATTGCCAGTCGGATCATTTTTTTCAAATAGTATGTTAGTAACATTGAGCCAACTCATGGACCTCTCCAGTCTGACAGTCCCCCATTATAACTCTAAGCTCACCTTCCTGCCTCAACACACCAGCCAACAGGCTTCTTCTTTTCAGCCACATGCTCTTCTTTATTTAAGATTTACTGACATTAAACCAATATCTTCATAATTAACCTGAACACCAGATCAGTTCTGGGGTTCTGTTTCTTGCATTTGTGACAGTATAAAACTTAATCCACTCGCATCAGCAGGTCACTCTAACAGCAAAGTCCTTTCCTGCTGTTACAAGCAAGTAAGCATGTTTTAAATTAGTTCTATGACACACCAAGACAAAGAAAATGCCAACATGCTGCATCGTGACTACAGCGGATATGTTTCTTGATCATAAAAACGGTTTTGATGTTAGCATGTTAAATGTCAAAGTTTATGACAAAACAATTAGAAAAAGACTGAACAAGTATAGCAAAGTTAGTTCTGAAGAGACCAAAAGACTCCTGGAACAATATCCTATAAAGTCTGAGGAAAGACCAAAATGGTAATATTTGGGGAAAACAAACACATTAACACAAACTCCTGAGTTGACCATCAGTTCCTCTGTAAACTGGGTCATGCATCAGGGCAACAATCCCAAGCACACTGTGCAACTCAATGTCAGAAAAAGAAAAGAATTGAGGTGTTGCAATGGTCCAGTCAAAGTCCAGACTTGAACCTCTTTAGAATGCTTTTGTGGGACCGTAATAGAGCAGTGTACTAATGCCCACAAACCTCAATGAACTGAAGCAACATTGTAAAGATCAGTGAGACAAAATGTCCCTGCAATCCTATGAGTGACTGATAAAGTCATATAGATAAAGATTACTGTAAGGCAGACCTTCCCAAAGTGTGGGGCCCACCTCCTAGGGGGGGGGGCGCAGACCCATTGCAGGGGGGGGTCGCGGTATGAAAAAGGGAGGGGGGAGGCTTGGACTGCCACACAAACGCAAAGCAGGAAATGAAGCATCGCTGAATATGTTTCCAAACCAACTTCATTCTAAGCCAAAGACTAGAAAATATGGTGAAGCATATCTTCCCTTTGATTTCACCTGTACAAGTGCCGAGGTAGGTCTCCCCTGCAGAATTGGTCTTTCCTTCGTCGGGAGCACCGCCGGGCTCTTCAAATCACAGACAAACAGTATCTCACATTCTTGATTTTTAGTTCACAAACACTTCTCATAATGACTAACTACTCCTGACATTTTGGAGATGTTAGCTCTTTATACAGTAAAGTTACAGTGGGATACAAATAATATCAGGCTGATCCTGCCACGATTTGTTCCCCTGGTTCAAATCACAGACAAACATTGTCCCACAGCTGTTTATGTTTTTAAACCTATTTTGCACAGAGAGGCATTTTTTGAAAAATGTATTGATAGCAATGTTGAATATTATTACACAGGAAAAAAACAACTACATGTAAAATAATTACACTGTGATGCCTTTGCTTTTGTAAATGGAGGGACAGTAACTGCGTGTGTGTATGTAAGCGTGTAAAAACTGCAGATAGTCAGATTAACAGTATTTTGTCTCTATCAGCCATTCTGCAATTCATCTCATGTAAACAATAACGTGGCGCACAGCGTGACGTGAAAAAAGGCACATACCTTTGACGTTGCATGACGAACTCTGTATTCCTTGTCCACAGGGAAATACAAAAAAGGAGTTTTAAAAAAATCTCAGTTTTCGGTGATTCGAAACGCCGTTTACGTGTGGACGAAACAGCTGCATTTTCAAAAATACCCGTGTAGGTGCGGACGTAGCGTAAAAGAGTTAGTAGTGTATTTTATTACTACCTGTAATTTATTGCAGATTGCTTGTATTTGCTTAATTGTTTACTAAATGTTTGAGGTGAGAAATAAACTGCAATGAAGCAAAATAGGTGTGTGTGTGGTTGGAGGATGTGTTTGTGCGCGAGCGCGTACATCATTCTTGTAAAACAAAGGGGGGCCTAGCAAAAAAAGTTTGGGAACCACTGCTGTAAGGTAAGTTATTTTTTGCAAGTTAATGGATCGTGGAATCACCTGCTGAATTTGTGCATTTGCTCACATGCAAAGAAATAAACAGTCTACAATTTGTTTTTAACTGAGAGATGCAGAACATAAACCAAAGATCCAGGAAAAAAACACATTACATAAGTGTTATATAAATTAAGCTGCATGTCACTGAGTGAAATAAGTATTTGATCCAGTTTTTGAGACCCGCAAGGTCCCGCTGCTCAAGAAGGCAAATGTACAGGCCTATCTTAAGTTTGCCTGTGAACATCTAAAAGATGCATAAGAGACTTGGGTGAAAGTGCTGTGGTCAGATGAAACCAAAATTGAGCTTTCTGGCATCAACTCAACCTGCTGTGCTTGGAGGAAGAAAAATGCTCCATATGACCTGAAGAATACTTTTTTCGCAGTCAAGCATGGAGGTGGAAACATTATGATTCGGGGCTGTTTTCCTGTTCAGGGTACAGAATTATTTCACTGGATTTAGGGTCCAATGGACAGGCCCATGTACCGTAAAATCTCGGACAGGAACATTCTTCCGTCCGCCTGAACACTAAAGATGGTTGACTGATCTTTAAGCATCCCAATGACCTAAAACATATCAAGAAGGCAACATAGAAGTGGCTAAAGAAGAAGCATATTAAGGTCATTTTAACAGAATATCTGTGGCAGGAGCTCAAATCTTTGAGTTGCCAAGAGGCAGTCAAGATTTAGAGTTTCTGTAAAGAGTTGGTCAAAATCCAATGAGATGTTTCCAGACTTGCTGACCAACTGCAAGAAACATCTCACAGCTGTGCTTGCCAACAAGAGTTTTTATATTAAGAATTAAATCATGGTTTGCTTGTAGATCAAATATGCAGCTTAATTAATGTAACTCAATTAAATGAAACTACTATTAAAATTAGAGACTGTTAATTTCGTTGTAAGTGTGCAAACTTATAAATTCAGCAGAGGATTAAATGATTACTTCCCCCAGTGTATTTACATTAGAAAGAGAGACAAAAACGTGATTATATTCACTGATTGTCTTCGTTATGTTTGTCCCAAGACCTGAATGATTATGATGATTAAGTACTTAATTTGCCTTAGATTTAAGAAATACCAACATGTTCTAATACTGTTGAAGCATAGCTTTGAAAGGTGTTTCTCTTTTCTCTTCTCTACATTCCTAAGGAAATATAATAATAAAAAAAAGCTGATTACCATGATAAATAAAAAAAAGTATACAAGCTAAAGCAACGAAGCTTCATTTTCACATTAACTCACGAAATCAATCAAAACTTGTGATGCTAATAGAAAATACTGACTTAGCTGATGGACCCCATTGAAGCAGAAAATAATCTTACACTGCAGTAAGTTCAGGGAAGGTGCTTTACCAAACGCTGAATCATGTAACTGGTTGAACAGAAATTAATTACATTAGCAAACCTTTACCATCATTAATTTAAGAAATATGATAAAAATCATAGGGAGACATCTACGGGAAAAAATATTTCCCTATCTCAGTGCTGATTGCACTGACACTGACACATTCTCACTTTTAACCGCTCTTACAATAACAAACAGCACATAATGTTGTCACACGGCTGACATTCAAACACACTGACTCGCACTCAGATCTACTACATAAAAACAGCACCAAGTATCTTTACGCCAAAAATATAACATGTGAATTTATCATAATAGCGTATGCATCACTGCCACCACAGACAGTGGCCTGCTGAAGTGCTCCACCACTGACACACCTTTCCTTGTCATTTAGCCAAAGGGGTTTCTACCAGGGACATGGAGTGTGACTTCCAATTAGTTTCCAGGAGATTTATTCATGGAACTGTTAAAATGTGTTAAAGAATGTTAACGGAGTAATGGATTTTAAATGACTGCCACACTGCAACGCTACATATAGCATAGTATGAGCATTAATGGGTTTTGTATGACCCTTTATGTAGCTTTAAAGCTTCATTTGGCTGATGCTTTTGCTTTTAATGAGACAAAAAAAAAACGCAATACATTTACCAACAGTTTATGTACACTTTAAAAGCGTGTTTGTTTTTGCTAACGAACATCTAAATCTCATTTGTAACGTGCCAGTACACACGTCTGTGCAGCTCTTTTCAACAATTCATCAAGGATTCTGGTGATTTTAAATAATTACTTAGTGCGGTAGACAGTTTCTATGGACAGCAACGTTTTTAAAAATGCCATATATGTGTTTACACGGGTAGAAAGTAACACAGAGTGTTAGAGCACAAATTACAGACTTCTTGATATAAGTTACATATACAACAAATAAATGCCACACAGGAATTTATTTGTTTTCATTAAACGAAAAGTGACATGTTACAATCCTTAAAATAATTAGCATAATTCTTGAGTGTTTGGAGATGGGCAGAGAACTCAAACTAATTCGGTGTTTTGACTGGCTTTAGGCATTTCGAGCCCTAATGCAACAATTCAGTCACTTGAGTTAGTTGAACCCTGACGTGAATCACCATTTGCCACAAATATGACACAATATCAGTTTTGTACCGCCGACTCATTAGCTGTTTATCACAATGCAGCCTTATCCGAGGCTGGCCCACCAGCGATGTGCAAGTACATTACTTGCTTTCTAGGACCCAGATTTTCTTGTATTTGTGCTAAAGAATCTAAATTTGAAATTGTGGGCTCAAATTGCCAACAAAGATACAACAGTGAGTGTCTACAGCCATCTGTAAAGCACAGTGGAGGCTCTTTCATGGTTGTGGGCTGCATTTCAGCCACTGGTGTTGGAGATCCTGACAAAACTGATGGAATTTTGAACACAGAAAAGTGCCATGAGATTTGAATTCGCCATGCATTACTATCTGGAAAGCATCTGATTGGCATCGCCTTAATTTCTCACAATGACAACGATCCCAAAACATACTGACGGTGCAGCAAAAGCATACCTGGATAGAAAAACACACAACAGAACACTATCAGTCATTAATTATTAATTAATTAATTAGTCTCCCCAGAGCCCGGACCTCAAAGTTATTGAAGCAGTGTGGAATTATCTTGACAGAGAACAGAACAAAAGGCAGCCAACATCAAAAGCATAGGTGTGAATATCCTTGAAGAAGCCTGGAGAACTGTTCCTGAAGACTACTTAAAGAAATTACAAGAAAGCTTATCTTAGAGAGTTCAGGCTGTGCTGAAAAATAAAGGCAGTCTTACCAAATATGGACTTTCAAGCTTGTTAGAATTTTTTTTTTTAAATGTTTTTGCCTTATATACTCCATTTCTATTTATGTTTGCAAATCTTTCAATAAGTCACTACACCTCTTTCCTATTTTCCTAGAAGAATATAAAGAAATGAACAGTGGCTCAAGACTTTTGCACAGTGCTGTACATACAGATAACAGAAGAAGCAGCAAAGTTTGCTGAAAGCTAAACCTAACCAAGCAGTGTTGACCAAAGAGAAAAAATAAACAAAATGTGAAAAAGAAGCAGGAAAACAAAAACCTTCCAAAATGCATTCGTGCCCAGAAAACCAGCTGCTCGTGCTCATAACTGACTTACTTCCTTGAGATTTAACCACGCTCATTTAGACCTTGTACATCAAAGTATTTTCCTAGCGGTCAGAGTACAAACACTGGGGACTGATGGAAGGTGTGTCAAATTAGTGTCTGATGCTAATCCAATACACCGATGCGATAGTGTATTTCTGACAAGCAGCACTTTCAAATTTGTATATGCATTTTCTAATGATTTCCCACACATCTCAAGCTGATTATGACTTCCTGAACTACTCGACTCCAATTTCTTGCCTGGAAAAATGTGTTTTTGACTGGACATTGAAAGACACTATTCTGGGTAATTAGTGTAAAATAAAAAATAAAATAGGATGTGAAAGATCAATCAGTGTCATCTGCTGAGCAGAGTGCTGATGGCCTGTCTCTTAAAATCTCTTTGAACTTGAAGGCAGTCTGAACAAAAGCTTCACTCATCAAATAACCGGCCTCTGCAGTGTGACAAAACCTCCAGTGTTTCTCACTCGGGTTCATTCATTCAAGTTACAAATATCACAGCAGGTTGGGTTCATATCAAGCAAGTTAGCTCATCGCCGCTAAAATCTCTGCCTCCATGTGGTTAAGTGTCAAGGAAGAATAGTTATGATTGCATACATGAAGGTCTGACTTAATATTGCAGCATATGGTTGTTCTTTTTGTTTATTTTTCAGTTGCTTTTTTTTAGTCTTGCTACAAGTTGTTAAAATACAAGCAAATGACTTCATCATTAAATGTATTCCACTTACTAACTACTCTGGGCTTCTACACTCCATAAACATTATGGAAATCACATTAGTTTCCTCAGAATTAATTGCTAAAATGAGTTTACATTTAAGTTGTGCTATCGATAAAAGGTCATCAAAAGTAAACAATGAACATAGTGCAGCCAGTCATTTTGCAAAGTTAACTGCCCTTAACTATGCAGAGTATTGTGTGCACTTTTACAATGAATACTACTTTAACATGCTTATTTCCACTTTACTTTCTCCCCTGCCTAAAAACAGCAATTGTTGATGACATTTAACCTTCCAGATATGAGTATGGATTTACTTGACCAGACATCTCAAATGTAACATATAGCTCCCTTGACATCTTAACCACAGTGCAGTAACAGAATTCAGAGTTTCTGCTGCAGTAATTGTCGAGAAAGTGTGCAGGCTCACTGTGGCTTTCTGTTGACATTGTTGATTCTGGTAGGGCTTCTTAGTGGACTCCAGGGGTGGACACCGTGCCAGCAGCAGAAGCCTGGGACCTGTATGGTGGCAGATGTGATGAAGAGGCACATTTAGCCAAGCTTTGTTCAAGCATGCTTCACTTTCTCTGTGTGTGCAGGGTAGAGGGTGGTTGGGGAAGGGAGGGGGCCACGATGAGAGGCAAAGACAGCGAGAGAGAAAATGTGAAAGAGAATGTGAGAGAGCTCAGAGGAATACTCACTCATTATGGCTGTGTGGAGGGGTGAGGGTGTGACAGGGATGAATATATCATTGCCTGCCCTTTGGTCAGCAGCCATCAGAAGTATAACAGATGGAACTGATGAACTGTTTCCATAGAGTTTTGGCACTTTACAAGCCGCAGTGTCCAATTATCTTTCATCATGTGCTCACAGGAATGCATAATACAACAGTGTAGACAAAAGATAAAACTGCAAGCTGCGTTTGAGCTATGTGACCCACAACAGCTTTACTATTGTTAATCACTCCTTTAAATAAAGGCTGAAAATGCAGTATTGAAATTTTTTTCCAAGCATACCTCAGTAACACTGCAACCGTAGAAAAAAAATTAAAAAGTACACACAACATTTTTCATGGCATAGATTCAATAAAGTGCCAGAACTGTTCGTCAGAGAATTTAGTCCATATTTGGTTCATATTTACATGATAATATCGAGCAGTGTCTGGTTTGCAATGAATATTCTTCAAATGAGACTCTTGCAGCTATTATACCCATCTCATCATTCGACGAACACTACTCACAGTATTAGCATTTTCTTTCCTTTTTCTTACCTAATGGGATAAAAATCATTTGTCTTATAAAAATACAGAACAAGTCATGGTGTTAGTTTAGCGGTCAGCATCAGTTAACAGTGTGTTTGAAGAGGAAATGATTTGTTGCCATGCTGTTGAAAAACAAGTGTCTGTTGTGTGAATTCTCTGCTGATACACCAACACCACTGATTCAGATTTAATTAGCAAAAACAATTACTTACACTATTACTGTAGGTACAGCTTACTAGTACTGGATTGGGCACTTGCCTTCAGAATTGCCTTAATGGCACAGAATCAACAAGGTGATGGAAACTTTTCTCAAAGATTTTGGTCCATTTTGACATGTTACCATCACACAGTTGCTGCAGATTTGTCAGCTGAACATCCATGATGAGATTCTCCTGTTTCAACACATCCCAAAGGTGCTCCATTGGACTGGGATCTGGTGACTATGGAGGCAATTTGAGTGCAGTGAACTCACTGTCATGTTCAAGAAACCAGATTGAGATTATCTGCTCTATGGGACGTGGTGTGTTATCCTGCTGTAAGCAGCCATCAGAAGATGGGTACACTGTGGTCATAAAGGGATGGACATAGTCCGCAACAATACTCAGGTAGGCTGTGGCATCAAAATCATGCTAAATGATACAGAAAGAGATAGAGCACTGTCACTACCATTAACCATTAATACATGGCGGGATGGCTCTTTCCATGCTGTTTACACCAAACTCTGATCCTTTTTTGCTTTTGTGACCCATCCTCTGTAAATCGGTTGTGTGGGAAAATCAAAGTAAATCACCAGTTTCTGAAAAACTCGATTTAAACTCAAGCAGGTCATCTTGACCATGTCTACACGCCTAAATGCTCTGCATTGCTGCTATGTAATTGGGTGATTAAATATCTGCATTAATGGGCAGTTGAACAGGCATACATAATAAAGTGACTGGTGAGGTTGTAAGGGTGCCATGACTTAATACAATACAAAGTACCAAGAGATATTTAACTCCAAATAATAATAATAATGAACCAATTTTGCATCAAGCACAGAATAACACTGTTTTACTAAAATGACTAAATGTGATTAATTACTGTCTGATACAAATTTTAATACTTTTTAATTCCTTAGAAACTGAACATTTTTAACTGACTTGTACTTGAAATATGAAAATGTATTAGAAAAGATTAAATGTGTTGTTTGTTATTATGTTAAAAAGACAAATTAATTCTTATCCCATCGGAAATGAAATGTGGAAAGTTCACTTGTTTAATTTGTTACATAAGCACTGATTTCTCAATCATTATAAGGTTCATATAACAGTCACAACATTGTCAGCCAGATCTGTATTACCTTAAGGGATGTGTACTCAGTAACCTTGACAACTGAGGCATTATGCCCGAGGCTTCCTGGGAATTCTGTTGTAGTTAAATACATTCATTTTTCTTGGATGACATACGTAAACCATCCCATTACACATGTGAGACTTGTGGTCTTTCATGGGATTGCACATTGCTGAGAACAAAACCTGATCTATTAATCATGGTTATTTTAATGAGGCTCACACTGTGTGTGCAAGGAGGAGACGGGGAGGGAAAACACACAAACATAGGCTGCACTGTACATCATCATTTCCTTTTTTGTAGCCCAGTTAGAACAAAAAGCGAGGACATGTATTTAAGAGGTGAAATTTATGTTGACATTCACAGAAACGCTGTTGAAATACACCAGTGGAAGTAGGTTAAAGATGAACATAATATTTACAGACTTACAACGCCCAGTACCAAGAGTGCTTATATTTAAAATACAAAAAAGTTGGAGTTCCATCATTCTCTTCTTGGCCTTCAGTGGCCGAGAAGAGACCAGAAAAAGAAACGTTCCACAATAAAGAATTCAGCGATGCATTCAGGTACACGTGTAAAGGTGTGTTACAAAGAAAAAGTAAATGAGACAAAAGATAAATCTACTACAGCTCTCACAGTACATTTGGTTACCACATCAAATTTGTTGGACATTTTAATTTCATGTTGACTAAAACCTCTTTTTTAACATTTCACATCAGCTGCAGTGATTTATGTGCGCCGGTTTCTTTCTCAATAGCCAGAAAGACCCTGGAGGTCCTTGCAGATATTTGCCACTTAAAACGGGTGAAAGAAAATGAAATTCTTAAAAAAGAAAAGAAAAGCTAAACTAACATCCAGAAAGTTTATAATGAAACAAACTGTGAGAATGTTAATAAAAAAAGAAGCCTACAGCAGAGGGGCACTTCACTTCCACTTCACAATTCTAAATATTTGTTCAGTCCTATTGACGATGAACATCTTTCTGAGGTGAAGACATTTCTGTTTAAGAACCTGCACTAGAGAGCTCCATATAAATAATACTCCACATTCTGCCTCACATACTAGTCTAGGCTCATACTGTGCACGACATGGAAAACATAAACCTTCAGCTTCTTCCTGGGAATTCTCGTCCCTGGCAGCAGTGTTTCTTTAGGGAAAACAAATTCAAGCACGCATTGATTTTTACTATAAATTTAATCTCATGCACGTCCTAATCTTGTCCATCTTTTACTTTACGTAAAGATAAGATACCAAGCACTTACACTCCTCATGTTTCCTGTCCTTGTATTGATTTTTGTAGCAACACAAAAACACAGAGAATAATGATCAGTTAGGATGATGGAGGAATATTGATCATCTCACATTATTTTCTTCTGTACGGTGTAGTTGATCCCGAGATCACGGTTCATAAACGGAAATCCCATACAACCGCTGGCTCCCTTTATTGCCATGTGACTGTGCCAAACATACAATAATGAGACTGCATCCACATCACCTTGCTGTCAAACTCATTTCTGTGCAATGCTATGTTTGGCAAAAGGGTCAGCAAGTCAAAGTCTTAATTTGTGGATTCATTACAGAAACCTCTGGTCTCATTAGCCCATCTTCAGTCAACAAACCTCATCGCTTAAAAATCACTGCATATTTCACAGATGAAGTGTGGCTCACATCAAAGTTTCAAATTGGACTTATCTGAAGATGGAGTAGCTCTAAATGATTTCCAGACCAACAGCTTCAAACCCTGCTGAAAAAGCAGCCAAACAGCTTGCTATTTATTACCTCTCCTCCTCCAGCCAAGGCCAAACATGCCCCAGACACCTGAGCACACACATGCATTGCTGATGTTTTACTTTGGTGTATCAGTCAAACAGATGTTGTGAGAAGCAATAGTTCAGCGTCAGGTCAATGCCAAAATTTGGTGAATGTGCCACACAGATGCAAAGATTCTTTGAATGGTGTCACAGAGCATTTTGGGAGGGGGGGATGGGAAAAACTTTTTGTTTTATTAAAGTTTTACATAAGACCTTGTGCTCAAAAAGTTCACGCCAGCTGTACTGTACACATTTCTATATATATATATTTATCTATATATAGAGATATATAGATATATAGATATACACACATATATATATCCTCATACATATATATCCTGCCAGAATTGGCATGTTTATTCATGTTTATTCACAACAATTTTAATGAAAGACAATAGGCACACAGTCATTCTCACACTTTTTGCAACCACCACGCATATCCCAAGCTGCCAAAGTAAACAAAAAATATATACCTTAAAACCAGCAACAAACCAACATCTATTTGACCCAGTTTATGTGCACTCGTTGAATTTCAGTGCGCCGTGAGAGTCGAGACTGCAATTTGCAGGCGTGTATGCTTGTGTTAGTTTCCCTCATAGTTTCTCCACCTTGTTGTCACTCTGTGTGTGTGACAGAGGGGAACTGGAGTGCACACAGCACAGTTCAAGAGAAGAGACAAAAGAGAAGATCTCATCACTTGAGTCCATGACCACTTATCAGTTATCCTACTGTAGGTGAAACAAAAGCTTCCTCAACAAGTGTTAATTTGGTGTAAAACTGCAGATGGAAGCACAGAACCTGCTGGATTGTACACTGACTGAACCTCAAGCTTTAATCATGCATTGGCAAAGCACACACTGGGCTTTAGTGGCAAATCCCAATGATTTAATAGAATTTAAAGATTATAATGCTGTAGTCATGACAGAATTAACATTCACTTCACGTCAGCATCGTCATCATCACCATGACTTGCCAATTTATTTGGAGGATTTGAAAACTGCAGAATCTGTATGGGCATATTTCAGCTAACAGACTTCTACAGTGCAGCGACAGGAAGTTGCAGAGACCTGAGATAAGCGTATTTTTTTTAAACTAGTGACTGATTGGAGTTAATTAACATAGGACCTGGTAGCAAATATAAAGTACCTAGCCAACTGGAGTCAATGTGATAGGCCATAGTGATAGATGTTGCTATGCCAAGTGACGGCAACATCAGGAAGAAGAACACAAGAAGCTCAAGAAATACCCAGGGGTGAGAGAGGAGCTAGAGATGTGGAAGACAAAGGCAACAGTGGTCCCTGTGGGAAATGGAGCACTCAGGGCAGTTTTTGGAGCACCCCAGCAGATCCCAGGAACAACATCCGAGATCTCTGTCCAGAAGAGTGCAATCCTAGGAACAGTAATGACATTCAGTCTCCCAGGCCTCTCCTCTGGTAGAGGACCCAAGCTCAAGGATAAAGACCACCCGTGGGCCAGCGGGGAATTTTTTCATACTGATTTGTAAATATTACTTTAAATGCTGCACTTACATTTTTACTATATGATAAAATAAATATGTCCACAAAGATAACATCGCAAGAAAAATGCAAGAGAGAAAAAGGAAGCAGGTATATACCCTGAATCTTTTGCTGTTGTGTTTTAATCATGTCAGCAGAGTCAGCCTGTTTCGATTTGGGCAAAGACGATAGCCTTCAATAAATGTCTAATCAGGATGAACGAAAGACAGTAAAGCCATTCGAATCGCAAGACAAATGGCTTTACTGTCTATCCTTAAGTTGAGTATTTTACACATTAGGTGGCCAAAACATTGTTATTTTGGCTCTAAATTTTGAGGTAATTCTACACAGCTTGTCAGGATGGTATCCTGGGATCATTTAAATCTCTCCTCTGAAAACAGAGAATGTCACACAAAGCCATAAAAATAGCGAGATTACCTATTGCTTAAGGACTGACCTATATATTAAGTGATTTTTAATTACAGTCATTTCTAATTGAGCACCGTGTGAGGATGCTTTCCTCTATCTTTATGTCCAGGGGCTCAAAGAGCAGTAAGTAAAAAGTAGGTGTAAATAATTAATGCACCAGCAGGCATGTGGGACTGACCACAATGTCCTGCCAGCAAGGCTAATAGAAACCCTCAAGCAGTATAGCATCTCCATATTTATGGTACACCCCCTTAAGCAACCACATAAAATTAATCACAATCTAATCTTATTAAGTAGACTGTTTCAGTGATTCAACTGCTAGTCTATGTTTCAAGCTAAACCAACACACCACCACTTTCCATTATAGTGTCTCTCCATTGCATCTGTGGTTTCATCACTAATGGAGAAATGATTGTGAAACCGCCCGTATGTTCACACTGTTATCCTAAAAGACACGGGTACAATTTACGTCATCGCTATGGTATATATGCCCATGAGCAACGCCTGCCTATAGTTTCTTGGGCTCATGCTTCAACTGCCCCCATTAATGTCTTCTCTTGGTCTCAGTGGTTGCTGTCTCTTTGTAGAAGAGGATGGGTCATTACCATTTCATAGCAGTGTCATCCTTCTTCAATTTAAAAGTGCACATAGCATTAAGTCAGTCTCTGTTTTCTCTCCCTCGAATGTTTCTTCACAGTAATGCTACTGTTGAGACTCTGAGACTTGTCATTTTAAAACAAATAATTAATGAAGTCTTTCTTAACTGATACAGCCATAAAAATGGTTTCCCAGGATAATTAAATGCCCGTGCCTCACTTCTGTATCCGTCACAACAGTTGAAGCAACAACTTCATGCTATTCATCTTTCACAGCAATATAACAAGCTGTAAAAAAAATAAATAATAATAAATCTTTGTGGAATTTATTATTTCAGTAGTTTGAAATGATGATATTTATGCTGTAACAGGAGCATTCATCCACCATGTAAGGTTATACCTGCTGAAGTCAAGAAAGGCAAGTCCTGTGACAAAGGACCTTTTCCCTTGTAATAATTTTTATTAGAATAGGCTTTAAAATCATCACAAAGAAGAGTGTGACTCACAGCTTCTACTTGTTACTACTTGAAACATGCCAGTTGTCTGCATGAGACCAAAATTACTTGTAATTGACACTAATCCTTGCTATCAACATTACTGGTTTTCACTAGGGGCTGAAGAGTGTAAGCCAAAGTAAAACAGTAGAGCAAGTTACACCAGTAGCCCTAAATTTGAAGGTGCTGAAAGAAAGCAAGTACTGGACACATGTGAGTTAATCACGTACACGTTAATGAATAGTTAATCGTTGTCCTCTATGCAGGGGTGACTGCCCGACATGTTTTTTGCTAAAAAACAAACCACAACAAAGACATCAGCCACATGAAAATAGCACACCAACACATTTATAACACATTTAAATATACAAAATTAGACTTGGAGAGAGATGTGAGACTAGGTGCCAATTATTTAAAAACTCCTTAAGAAGTGGCAGTTTGAATATTTTAAGCAACAATCTCTAACAAAGTGTGAGGAGTCTAGACGCCTTACAAAAAAGAAATGGTGGGGGAAAAAAGTTAATCTCACGAGGAATTTTAACACATCAAAAACGTTTCTACTATAAGCGTGCCCTAAAATATTCAGAATCTGCATGTAATTCAGCGGTGGCGTTCAATACAGTACACCTTTCTGCAATCAGGAAAAGCGTGCACAAGTCTGACCAGCAGAAAAGTTCAAGCTTTTTTTTATTGCAAATTCCAACAGAGCAAACCTAAAGTCTGTTAGTAAACATATAAACAAAGGCCATGGAATAACGAGCTAGCCTGTGAAATCAAATTGAAGTAATAACGTCATACTAAGTAACAGCATATATTTAGGAAAATAATAGGGTAATAGCCTAGTAAGACCATTAACAATGGATGCACTGTATATGGGTAGTATATTGAGCCATACAATAGGCTAGTCTAAATGGGCTAAAAGGGTGAGGCAAAACTATTTAGTATGATTGTACCATATTAAAATGCTGAAATGTATCGTCTCTTATATTCAAAATATTCATTTTTATTCCAGCACAATGCTTTAATAGAAGTCTAATGCTGTTACTGCTGTTGTTTCTCTATAATCACCATGAATCAGTGCTGCAGAAAGTAAACTACATGTTTCTATTTACTGTGATATTAGATTAAACCAAACATGAAGAATGAAAACACTTTTGCTGCCTCCTGTGTAACAACCATAAGGAAGGGCTGTAAAACACCAAAGTAGCTCTTTTACTATTATTTTTCTAATAGTATTATTTAAAATGTAGTAAGTATCGATTCAATATTCATGTATCAGGCGCTAGAAGTGATATAGCTATTTTACTATACAGTGACACCACGGGGGACTATAATTTCACTAAATTAGTTTCATAAAATGATGCAGCTTCCCAGACTAGGTGTTGATCTAAATCTTCAAATGCAGGCTCACAAAAGCTTATGAATAAATGTAAACGACATTTTTGCCCCAGTTCATTTCATCCTGAACAAATTCCAACTTTTAAACTCTATCCTATACAATACATTTGTGCAGGCCCGGTATGTGGCAAGTGGTGCATTTATGTGCAAGTTTGCATTGTTTTTATTCACAACGCTTGTCTCTTTAAAGTGCAAATATGAGGACAAACTCATGCTATAAAGATGCTAATACTGCGAAAGGAGTAAAACACAGTCAACAAGGAGAATAAAATCAACCTGCATTTCTAAAAGATGAAAGCAGAAAATCCTGTGCATGACAGAAAGAGAGAGTGTATTAATTATGAACATGTTTTTATTACAGAGAGAAAAAAACTTATAGCAATTTGTCTCATTAGAGGGGCCTGGATTTAAACTTGTTGAAAGAGTGTTGCCAATGACTGTCTCACAGGGATTACTTCTATGGGGACGTGTTGACTGAAGGCTTGTTTAGTTTTCTGCAGTGTTTCTTGCTGCTTTGGCGCCGTCATTAATGTTGAAAGATAACTCCTTCTGTCATTTGCTAACGCGAGTTTTTAATGCCTGTTCCTCTCTTACAAATTCTGACACTGTGCCCATTAAACTGGATCTCATTAGGCTCAAACGGTCCCTTAAATTTAAACAAATTATTTCCATTTATTTGTTGTTTATACAATTAGCATGATGATATGTTAATTTGATTCTTTTCTTCTGTTTCCTCTAAGGACATTGGCCATCAAATCGTTCAGTTGCACACCTTTAAAATACTGAAATAACACAGCAAACAAGACTTTGGACAAAATAAACAACAGGCAGTAGTTTGGGTTTAATTCAGTTTATAAATTGCTGCTGTCAAAAGTGAATTTTAACTACAGTTGTTGTTAAAACATTGCTACATTGCTAATTGTTGCTTGGCAATACAGTGGCGCCATGTTATTTGATACACACACAGATGGAGAGCTCATGTATTATAGTAAAAGAAAATATATATGCACTGAAAATAAATACATTGTCAATATCAGCTGAATATAAAAGTCTTTAAAGGTTTTTCCTTTTCTGCTCTGTCCTTGCTACTGTAATGCTCGCATTTAATGCTAGCTACTAGTCAACATGTTGGTCTGGAGCTAGCTGAGTGGGTTGCTACACAAAATGATTTGGTATTCAACTTTGCTGACAAGGACATGCCTCCTGCAATCTCTCTACAATGCAGCACATCTTTCTGGCAGAGAATCATCTATATTTCTATAGTTAACATTTTATTCCCATTTTAAAATTATGTTTTGATTTTTAAATATTTACTTAATTACTCATGTTCTCGTTCTTATTATGCTGACTGTTGTAACAAAAGAATAAGAAGTATATCTTACCTTACTGTATTTCCCTAGCAGCATGCACATTAAAGTTATAGCATACACTTTTACTTTGCTATTCTGTGTAAAGAAAATAAACTGCCTGCAAAGTGGCCATTTCACTTAGATTTTTTTTTTAATTAATTTTTTGATTCATCGTGTGGGTCAGAGTCCCCATTGGTCCGCAACTCTTCTGGTCACAACCTTTTGCTAGGAAGTAGGCCCTGTTCATTTTGTATATGCATCATTTACATAAACACTAGAAGACATGTGCCCTTCTGGGAGCAGTGGTTAGAACTGTTGCTTCACAGCAAGAAGGTCCTGGGTTGAAATCCTCGATCTGGTCGGTTTTCCCCATTTCTGTGCAGGAACTTCAGCCTCCTCCCACAGTCCAAAGACAAGTAGTTGGTGGGGTTACATTAATTGGTGATTCTAAATTGCCTGTAGGTGTGAATGTGAGTGTGAATAGTTGTCTGTCTCTTTGTGCTGGACCCATGACACACTAGCAAACTATCCACTGTGTAGCCCTCGTCTCCCCCTATGACAGCTTGGATAGGCTCCACCCCCCTCACAACTTTGAACTGGACAGCAGAAGAAAATGGATGTGTGGACAGATGTGGCCTTATCAGGGTCATTGTGTATGCTGTTAATAATGAGGAGCAGAACGTGTATCTGTATGTTTTTGTAACAAATGATTACATCATATCAACAGAAAACCGATCAGTCAGGGAAGAAGGTTTTCAATTGATTAGATCTTTTCTTAACAAAATGTATGTTGTTGTTTCCAAGCTGCCTGTTTAACAGATTTCCAGTTGGAAGTAATTGATGAAGGCAAATGTGAAATGGAATTAAAAGGCGCAAAGCACCACACAGCTGTGAGTAGCAGGGTTTTATGTATCATGGGCCCTTTTTACCTGTCAGAATCATGCACATTTAGCTGCTGCTGTCTCTCATTATGTGGAAAATTCACTATGTGGGGGTTTTAATGCACCGTCTGTCGACACATTCAGCATCCTCTCATCTCACCTCCAGGAGGTTCACTTGGTCATAGCTGTATCTAGCTGAATGCATATGCATGAATGTTCACTGTTTATTGTTCTTCGATTTTCTAGTTTAGAAATATTTCTGCATCAAAATCCAGTTATTTTTTATGAAATCTTGTAAAATTTTTATAAAAATAACTTGAAAGCAAATGAGGTTTATCCAGATTCATCCAAAATGGGACTTTTATGTCAGTCCAAATACAAATTGTTCAAAAAGTTATCTATTGCCAGCAGTTGTAGATAATAGTGGACTTTTCAAACAATTTGTATCCTTCCTGTATATGATAGCACTCCAGCCTAAAAGCTTTAAGTTATGCTAATTGACTGTGTACTTTTTATAATCTTGTCAAATTATTGATGCTTCCTGTTACACCCATTGTACATTTTAAAAGAACTCTATTTTTTACCACTCCAATAACCACTTCCCAGTATGTATCCATTCCTATTTTTTAGACTGAAATTGTCTGAAAATTTATTTCCAAATCCTCCAAGTAAGCAACTTCACACATGAATCGTTGAACCTGGGGCCAACTGAGCCTGTGATCACAAACTTTGTGACAGCAGTAATCCAGGATCACTAAGGTCAGCCACAGTGAAGCCTGGGCAGCCCAAATGATATAAAAACTGTATTTACTCCCTAATACAGCCCAAGAACAGGGTCTAAAATTTGAACATGTTTAACTGGACTTTTTTAAATGGATTCCTGTTGGATGTGTCATGTTGAAGTGGGAAGCAGTACTCTTCTGACACTGACACAAAACTGACCTTTGCAGAAAATAAGACAAGTCATAGGAAACCAAAATGAGTATACAAAGGTACATTGTTTATTTCAAGATTCGGTATAGCTGACTCCTGTCTTGTATCTTATAGAAATTGATCATTAACATTCAGTGTTGAGGGGTGACAAATTATAGGAAAACGAGCGACACATACCAACAACAGCATAAATGGCACAGACGTTAAGGTGGCGAGGCGTGATTGCGGGTGCCGCTCAGGTGCGTCCGCCTCCCCTGCAGCGGCACTGCAGACCACGCCCCGCCACACACATTAACCAGGTAAAAATACATATTTAGGCAGAATTTTGCAAATATCTGTTTTTCAATTTTTAGCAGCATAGTGCTTTTTTTCCAATTATTTTTTAAAAGTCAGGTCAAGGCTCCAAAAGCCCAAAGGCGATATAAGGGTGGCGGCTCACAACAGTTTTTGTTTGCTACATGGATCATTTTAGTTCAGCTGGGTGTCTTTCCTTTTGTTATATTTCGTTAAGAGTTCAAAATGTGTTAATTACATGAATAAAATGTTAAAATGTTATTTTATCTGTAGCACTTCATGGATTTCATAAGCAACACAAAGTTGTTGTTGTTCACACAAAGCATAAAGGTAAAAAACAATATATACAGTGTTATCTTCATTTTAGATGTCAAAAAGTATTTGCGGCTCCCAGTGTTTTCTTTTGCGTGGAAACCGGGTCCAAGTGGCTCTTTGGGTCTTAAAGGTTGCTGACCCCTGTTCTAGCATTTCTGTCAGTGACACAGCCATTACAACATGGAAATGGAGCAACAAGGCACAAAAAAGTCAAAGCAAAGGTAAAAACTTCAGATGCATAACTGAAAAAACAATGAAAGCAAAATCCAAGATTTTATCCAGCCATTGTGAAACATAGTGAATCATATATATTATCATATATATTGTATAGTCACCCAGGGATACACAGGAAAATGCCTCAGTCAAAGTCACTGTCACATCATATCTTATATTGTATTATTTGGATAGCAGCAGTAAAACTAGGTTGCTGTGCATTTACATTTTCTCAAAAGCCTCATTGTTGGTTCTTACATGTTCGGCTGGATCAGAGCTTCTTTGCTACATGCAACATTCAAGATGATTTAATGGATTGCAAGTCCTAAACAATGTGAAATTATTCTCTATAGGATGTCGGAGTTTCAAGAGACCTACGTAATCAAATTTGCCTTCTCTCAGGCCTCACAAACTCTGATTGCATGTTACACAGGCACAATGAAAAGGTTACTCATTGACAAGTTTATAGTTGAATACTTAACCCTAACATTTATTTTGGCTACCTCGACCTTCTTTAATTCCCAGCAGAATTTTTTGACCAATGTCCTGCAAAATACGTATTGCAACATTCCTGGTATGTAACGGAATTTGATGAAACCTGATCCCTAAATGCCGAACAGAAAAATAGTATATTTTTCATAGTTTCCATTAACAAACAAGCAGTTTATTCAGCAGCTAGATATGCACTAGATATGCACTTCCTTTAATTAATTAATTTTTTTGTATAAACAGGCCCTTTAGGAAATGAGAGATACACATGAGAAAGTCTGGGTGGTCCAGTTATACATACTAAAGCCATTTGCTGAAGGCATATTGTGCTCTTGGGCAAGACTGTTGTTTGTGTTCAGCTTCCAGATACATTCATTCTGAGGGTTATCTGCATCGCAGAGAGCACCTTTAAACACACAAAAGAAAGCCCTTAAACCCTCTTTATTTTAACCTTATCTGACTTCTCTTTTTCCTATTCACACTGTCCTCACACATCCATTTAACAAAAGACTCCTGCTCCGTACCCCAGCCCTTTCCAGCCAATGGAAAGCACTGGCCATTTGAATATCCGTGTTGTGTCGCACAGCTTGACAGCAGCTTGCCAACGGCATTAATCCTACCTATGGAGCTCCCGGCTAATCGTTAGTCCTCACAGACTCATGGAGAGGTCCACAAAAACGACAGCACAATGTTTTAACTTCACCACTACACTGACACTATTGTTCAGAACCAAAGAGGTGGCAGAAACCCAGTTTGGTATTGAAGCAGAAACAAATCTGTGTTCAGATATTCCTTAAACTAAGTGAATAGAAGAGGATAGTCTATTAGAGTAATGCATTGCTCCCTGGATAGTACCACAATGTATGGGCCAGGTTGGCTGGAGGAGAAGCCAGAGTGGTCTGGATAAAATGAGGGTGATTGCCAAGTTCCATAAAGAGCCATTAGCAAAATCCGACATTCAGGGTGATAAGATTATATCACAGAATCATGCATTTGCCTGCGGATCCATTTTTAAATTAATATGAAATTTATTTTTCAGTGTTTTCGAAATACAATGATCTCGGTGAACCACTTTTGAGCGACAGTCTGCTGGAATTCAACTCCCAGGCTTTTAGGGAGTGGTTAGCTTGTTGATAAATGTGCTTTTTAAGGCTGAGGTATGCAAGTGCAAAGGTCTCGCTGGTTTATACGGTTTGTTTGATAGTTGCAGTGTTCCTCTTTCCCCTTAAGTTAAGTGCATGTTTTGCACAAGAATTATTAAATTACTGTTCACCTCTCCAGTTATTTCAAATATTTTGTAGCAGGGTTCTCTATGAATATGTAAAAGTTGATTAGCAAGAGAAAAGAAACAGATATTCAATTTTGAAAATTAATATTCAATTGTAGAAAAAAAAAAGAGAACTAGTAGCACAGAATGCGAGACTGGATTTCCACTATAAAAACTGTTAGACTCAGTGATGCTAGGCCGTTAATGGAGCACTATACACCCACAATACCACATAGTGTGCGGCAAAGTAGGACCAGCTGTGTGGCGTAGGTGAACCTCTCGCTATTACTTCAGGTATACTCCTGCTGGTTTGAGGAGAAAGGGCGGTAAGTGATTCACCCAAATTAGAGAATATGAAAGGATAGATATCAACTGAAGAACTGGAGATAAAAGGTGTTACCATTTGCCTGATAAATTTAAAATTTTATATTTATACATTGTAGTGGTAAAATAGGCAACAGCAAGTTAATAGATCTACAAATGCCATGGCGTCAATCTACAAGTTGAATACTTTAAAAGAAAAAAAACTGTGATGATGATGGCAGCGTTCAGCTTCCCAATATTCTGGGTTTTATTCAGTAGATAGCAGAAATTGTGGAGCCTTGACTGCTGACTGAATGATAAATAAGTTAGATGCAAATGTTTCGTGCATTATTTCTGTTTCATGCTGAGGAAAAAAACATTATTGTTCCATGTTTCTCATAGCAGAGTTTGTCCCGAGTCTGTCATGGAGAAAGAACAGCTATAGCTTAAAGACCGAGGTCACGCCCACACATACACAAGCAGGGAAGTGATAGAGTGACCCAGAGCATTCATATCTTCCTCGTATCTGCAGTGTTTTTCCTGTCTTTGCATCTCTGTCTTGTCTCTTTGTGCCTTTGTCACCCTTTTTTCTACTTTCTTTTTCATTTTGGTTATTGGTTTTCCCGTTGTTTTACTTTTGCTTCTGGTCTTTGTCGTGATTCTGATTCCCTGATTATTAGTTTTTTTCCTCTCACCTTTAACTTAATCTGTCTGGATTTCTTGCCTTGTTATTTTCTGTCTCACTATGAACCCAGCTCCATTTTTGCACAGTACTGTCGACGACACTACTGTGCAAAAAAGTCTTGAGCTAGCCTCTATTTTCTCAGATATCCACTGTTGTCCCTTACTCCTCACCTTCTCTTTAAATACTGAACCAGATTTGATGCAAGAGTCTCAAATTTGCATTCATCCGGTTGCATTCATTTTCAGTCCGGTTCTTGTATAATTTGACAAACCTCAGCCTTATCTCCCTGTTTCCATTCCTCAAGAGTGGCTTCTTGACAGCTGCACTTCCACTGAGACTAATTCTGATGAAGGTTCAGTGAACAGTAGATGCATTAACTGAAGAGTCAGATTTCTCAGGTCCTGTCTCAGTTCTTTATTGAATGTTTCCAAAGAAGAAGACAGTTTTTTCTTCTTTTGTCCTCGACTCCAATTTTTAAGAACCCATTGCTCACCATGCCAAGATATGCTAAGTGTTTGGTTAATACCGCTTTGGGAATCACCGTGTTGGTGCTAAAATACTATTTTATGCCTGTCAAACTGCGTTATCTTTGGCATTTTTCAAAGGTTCAGCTAAACAAATCGGAACAAATCGATGAGTTTTTGCAACAGCCTGCTGGTAACAAAGTGCTTAAAGATACAATTTAAAATTGCGCTTTGCTAAGTTGTCTGTTATGTCTAGGCACAACAATGGCTCATCAGTTGAATTGCTTGAATAGTTTATGTTAAATGGCATAACACAAAAAAATCCTCTGAAAATTTTCAGGTACAAGGACTGAACTGAGTTTGTGAAAAAGCAAAGAACCAACTTTGGAAAAACCTATTGTTCAAGAGCACTTAAAAAAATGTACATGATAGTCTGGATCCTTGGAGCAAAACAGCAAAA
This sequence comes from Maylandia zebra, assembly GCF_041146795.1. Lineage (NCBI taxonomy): Eukaryota > Metazoa > Chordata > Actinopteri > Cichliformes > Cichlidae > Maylandia > Maylandia zebra. The sequence goes on along the minus strand of NC_135167.1, from coordinate 24,071,207 downwards.
TATAAAGAAATGATGGGTGGATCAGGACTTTTGCACACTGTAGTATCCTGTCTGGTCTTTATCACATCATCTGTATATTCACCTTGTGTCTACCTCCCATTCTTTTTGTTCATTACGCCTGCTTCCTGATCCGCCTCATGCATTGTTCTCTCCTACACACACAATAATACCTACAACACTTATGTCGTTCATTGAATCAGTTTTACTTCTTGTAGATGCAAAGCAATATTTCAGTGATCACAAACCTACACTGGTATGTTTCAAACTAGAATGTTACATATTACAGATTATTAGGGCGTTTTTGAAAGAAATTGTGCAGAATTTGTACACAAGAGCAGAATTGTGATCACTTTGGTGGACCACATTTGCCTTCAGACTTAAAAGGTGTGTTGGGATGATAGTGAGAAAACCGACTGCTGCTTTATGATCATATTACATTTACGTATCACAGTCAACCATCATAGTACGTTTATTTTCCAATATGATAAAGATACACTGCAATATACTTTATCTTCAAAATACAAATTTTCATGTTTCCTGCTGGAATATTTGCATATTCGATTAAAACTACTTAGTAACAATAGTGTATTTAATTCTTTAGTTATACATTAGAAAGTTATATATTCAAACATATATTTTTAAGTATGAATGTGGAGTTCTCTCAAGCATTGCACTTTTCACAAAGGTTACCTATAGCATGAACCGATCGCTTTCTGGATCCTAAGCCTTTGAATAAGTCAACAGAAAGCAGGATTTTTTCCAGGATTTTTTGATTATAATCGGGCATGTAACTCTGAGGGGTCCTGGTTTTCCAGTCCCCCCGCAGGGATAGACAGTTGAACACATTCAGCTCCCAAGCAATTCAGAGTCTCTGATTCTTTATGTGACCTGCATGCCATTAGACTGGGTGCCTCTGTTTCCTGTGAAGCACAGAGCCGGTTTCAGCCAATATGTAGACTAAAAATAACCTTTCATCAATTTTAAACCTAGAGCAGGAATACCAACAAACCTTGTAGTGTAAACAAAACTATTGAACTGTAAGTACGACATACCATAGATTGAAACAAGAATTTGTCAGTCATGAATATGCTCTCAGCAATCTTGTTTAGTTTTGCTCAGCTTTGTTTGAGAAGGGGCTCGATATTACTGACATCAGCACGGTATCACAATATTATCATCAAAAATCAGACACAATCTCCTGCTTCACCTTGGTAATAGAAGCTGGTCATTTTGGAAAATGTAGCCTGAAATGGAAAGGGTTTAAAGGTTTCTCAAGGGTGCCATTGAAGCCAGAACTTATTGAGTACCTTCATCTGTGTGTGTGTGTGTATCTGAGGAAGCATCGGGCTTCATGTGCTTCGGGGCCGGGTAATGATCGATCAGATCTTGTTTTTACAATATGTTCTCAACCATTTTAGGAATCAAATAAAAGTGTCGGCTACACTCAAAGGCGAGCTGAATGAAAAGCGAGGCAACAGCGAGCAGAAAAATATAATATTGTTTAAATATGAGGATAATAACAACCTTTTATTTTCAGTCTCTGAGGAAAGGCATTCATAGCTTTGCACTCAGCCTTTCACAGTGGCTGGTGATGGAAATCCTCCATCGAGAACGGAAAGCTAGACAGATGTTCAAACCTTGGCTCATTCTATGCATCTGTATGAGATATTTGGTTGCACACAAGATATTGGGCTCTACAAGCAGTACTCCACTGTGGTCACAAGTGAGAATTCAGTCAATATCAAGACTTTCTAAAGACTCTTTGAAGGAACCAGCTCAGTTAGTTGAGGCAGATGAGCCACAGACCAACCTAAGACACCTCCTAGAGATAAGGATATTTGCTTTGCTGTAAGAATCCACATGAACCCTTTTTGTGGATGTCAGTGGGACACCCATGTGGAGTGTTCGACCAATAAGCTGGCCACTTAGACACAACAAAATGTTATGTTTGATTCTTCTGAAGTACTGCATGTATTCAATTCTCATTTTTTCTTTCTATTCTTGTTAAAGTTCTGCACACAATATCTTCACAGTGTTCTTCACACACATACAAAAACCAAACAAGGCAGTCTGATGTTAGAAAGTCACTGTTGAGATGTCTTGTAGCACACGTCGAACATGTCTGCAAATGCATTCTTTGATCCCAGTATGTGCACGAGTAAAGTACTGCACCTCGCTACAGGCAGTGTGAGACTTTTTTTAAGCACGAGCAGAATTAAACTAATTACACTATTGTCGACATTTAAAACAATTGATTAATTCAGCTCACTCCTTAAAAGGCTATATTAGATTCTCCACTATCAGACACTACTCTCTTGGTAACTACCCTGCTGACAAGACAAAACATTAGAGTGGGAGAAAGAAGGATTAATGTCTGTACCACAAGATTCATACATACTGCAGTGGATCACGCCAGCTTGGATAGATTCAAACTATAGAATTACAAGTCAAGTGCTAGGGAGCACTCAAAAATGTGTTTTGAGAGTTTTGAGAGTCAACTTTTTCAAATGAACTTGCAGTCGTTTTCACTGTTATTTTCAACATCCTTCTTCAAAGCCACTGCTCCATTCTGCAGATTTAAAGAACCTGAGATGTATTCACACCAAAATATAACAACTTCTTTCTTTGCCCTCTCCACCAAGTTTTATGAAATTCTGCCTTTTGGTTTACTGTAAGCTTGCTGACAGACATTCAAACCTTTAAAACTTGCAGAATTATAACTTGAGGCAACCTGAATACTGCAGATTTTTAACAGCTGTAGACATTCTGCCCACTGCGATGCAGGTCGAAGCACACTGGTTCGCACTGCTGCATTGGTTTGCCCTTTGTGCCGGGGCATCAATATTCTTGCTAATTAAGATTTAGGTCGGTGTTGTCCCCTGTTGAGTCTTTTGTCACCACAGTGTAAGTGATCTTCATTGATTTTATTTTCTCATTTCTTTTTAATTGCATGGATTGTATCCCAGTGTAAATTAATCCCACAATAGTCAGGTTCAGGGAATCTCGGGCATTTTTCTACACAGAACGAAATGGTTTAAAACACCAAACAGCACCTTCAGATTTTCAGGAGGTTTTTTAGTTTTGGGGGTTTTTTTTGTAACTTGCAGTATATGGAGTATAAGTACACACAGGCACAAATACAATGCCCAGTACCTATATTTGCAGACAGCCTGCAATCAATGCCAGACAGTGAATGCATTCTCTTGTAAACCAGAGAATGAATGTCCAAACCTCTCTAGTACGAATTAATTCATAAGCACAACAAGTCTTTATGATATGAAAAAATAAAAGATGTATCGATATTTTTGGATATTGTTCATTTTTGCAAATAGATGTTTTAAGAAGCTTTACACCCATTAAAAACAACAACCATCACAAAACCACCAACAAACACAAATACAGGCGTCACTATTTAGTCGCATCAGTTCTTGAGACAGATTGTCGGTGCACAGCAGACAGTGCCAGCAGACAAAACCCCCCAAAACTATCCACCATAGAGCTCTGGTATTAGCAACATGGATTCTGCTCAACACTTCCATCATTCTAGATTTGACAATGCTGTTGTTCAACTTGCAAATGATGCAATATAAACAATGAAATCCTATTTTGGCATCCAGAGCACCCACTGAGACAAATCTGTAAAAATCTGATTGTATTTGTTTCTCAAAACACCTCCACATGTAGCTTGGATTGAAGTTTTTCCCTCTCCAGTGTCTACGGGTTAAAATGGGATTCAGCAGGTGGGAGAACCCTATGAACCAGCTGAACCAGCATCGTTGTGCAGCATGGGGCAAAGAATCACTTAGATATCATTTGTATTGCTAGTGCCTGTAGATTTTTCTTTGTGAACAGGCTATAGTCAGCCAATAATGAAAGTCACTGCTCTTTATGGATGCAGCCTGCTGAACATTAGCAGATGTTACATGAGCTATAATGGCTGCTAAAGAAGGAATTTGGCAAGTCAAACTAAAAAGCATCATCATCTTAAATTTAAATTGATGACTTACATAATCTAAGAGTGAAAGTGGACACCACATATGCGCCGTCCAATATAGTGCATTACTGTACAGTTTTCCTGCATTAACACACCAACATAAACTAACCAGTTTGTCATGTACCACACTACAAAAAACTGCCTAGTATTGTAGTATAATACACATTATTATTCAAAATGGTTATAAATACATTTTCTTACAGACATGTCCCAATATGAAGTAACCAGATAGCCATCATGTACAGATTAACAGCCTTATTTTAAAAAAGCTTTGTATTTCACTTGCTGAGCAGTTCTTACCTTTAAAAATAATCTCTCTATCTTGATCCTGTCCTCTTTTCTTAATTTAAGACACGCCCACTTTTTTCATCCTTGTGCACATAAAGCCTCTTTACAGCTTTAGCTAGCAGATAGTGTACCAAACTACACAAAAACAACATGTCCTTGCATTTGTTGAGCTGCTTAGAAAGTTGTATCTGACATTATTTGATGCTTATGCTCACTCCTGTTACTGCTAGCTAGATGCTGAAGTACTTGACTACAACTTTATTGATATCTGCAGCATGAACATCACAGAGATGAGAAGAACGAAAACAAGCACTGAGGTTGTTGACACACCGATGTGACTGACAGTGACTCAACTGATTTGTAGAATGAGCGTCTCCATGGCATCAGCTTGAAGCTGATCAGCACATAATTTTTGTTATTAGGTTTAGCCACTGTTGAGGTTTAAATTTATCATCTTAAATGTTTATATGCTGATTACATTGCTCATTAACTGTAGGTGTCAGAAGTCATTTTCTTTCTCTCTTCGATTTTTTACTTTTCTTGATCTTTCCACCACACTTTAACCGATGCCAGAATCCAACCTGCGCACAGTTCAGGCTGAACAAGGTCTTTGAAAATTCTTCTACTACCAAAAGAACCTGTATTGGTTTTTGGAGTAAGGTTTAAATAAATGACAGTTTCCAAAATCCTTCAAAGTGTAGATTCATTGGATTACCTCACAGTCAATGCATAGTATGCAACCAAGGCATGTATCATCTTAAGAAATAATCGATGCTTAACCTTATTTTTATACAAAGCTCAGTTCTCCCCCGCATTGTTTTCTGTTTCCTTAATTGTCTCTTTTAATCACTTAGAATAAAAACAAATTATGATGTAAATGAAGGAAATTAAGTTATATTGTTTCTGTAGCTTGTTAAAAGCTGAGTGTAGAACGAGGGGGCAGATACCCCCAGATCTTCTGCAGATGTAATCCCCACAAGCTGTTTTGGAGAAAACAAAATAGAGAAAAGAAAAGATGGGAGAAAGATTTTAAAATTATATTTCCAATTAAATAGTGTTTGGGTACCATCTGCTGTTTCAGACAAATCCATAGCATAGTTGGATCTTTTAAAGTAAGACTTTTCTAAGAGCCGTAGCTCAATCAGGACGGCTTCCCTAGAACTTTAAATGAATATTTATAGAGATGCATTAAGCTGGGAAAGGCTTCAAATCTGTTGAGGGTTCATTAATTCACCATAAGACAAGAAAAACACAGAAAATTCAGGACTCCTGCGAAGATCTCACTAATATCATAAAACTCTATCCTGAAACAACCACATTTTCACATTTTAAGACAAAAGAAACTTCTTATCAGTATAAAATCATGACTGTCTTTTAGACAGAAGAATATTTGCCTTATTGATATGATAACATTAAATTATGAGATTAATTAAAATTCAATTTATGACATTACTGAGGTCCGGTGTGTTACTATTTCACATGAGCCAATCTTAAGGCAAATTAATAATATTCTAATATATTTTTGGCCAGAACTGCTTTTTAAGGTATTTCAATATGATAATAATAATAATAATTTTATTTATATAGCACTCTTCAGAGGATAACAACCACAAATAGATAGATGCACATAAAAAAACCCACAATCGATCATATAGCACATATCTAGTTAAAAGCCAGTCTAAATAAACGACTCTTTAGCTGCTGTTTAAAAGAATACATACAAATCAAGGCAACGTAAAGATGGAGGCAGGCAAAGCCTTCCACAACCTGGGGCCACCACCCTGAAAGATCTTTCTCCTCTGGTCTTAAATGTGTTCGTGGGACTACCAACAGCCTTTGATTAGATGATCTCAGGCTGTGAGAGGGAGTCTGGGGTTCTAGAAGATCCCCCACGCAGTGACTGATCTCATTTAAAGTACTCCCTGATTTTGGTGCTGGAACAATAATCTACAGCACATGAACTGTTCCCTCACAGAACAACAGCTTTTTACAACAGCTGAAATACTCAAAAACAAGAAACAGAGCAAACTAACTGAAGCATGAAGGAACACTGGATAAAGGAGGATGTCGGGGATAGATGGCTGCACAATTAATTTAAATTAAACATGCAATACTAAAATATGCATGGCATCTTGTACCACTGATTAACACTGCTCCCTATTTTCTAGATCTGGACCAAGTATTTACTGTTGTCTGATAGTTTGCTTAAAAATGGAACTATAAGTATTTTTAATATAAAAAAAACACTGACAATATAGATGGTTTGAGTGAGAGTATCATATCATAATTAAAAATTACTGATGTGGTTAAATGGTGGTTAAGGAGGGCTTTAAGCAGCTGCTTGAACAGCTAAACCTAAGATAAAACATTCCAGAGAGAAAATATGTTTTAAATTTCATGTTTAGTTTATGTGTAAATAAAGTAGTGGCTCCATTGTGTCGTGGTTTACATATTATCCTGTCAAGTGAATGGTCATTGGTTTAATTTCAGCCAAGGGAGTAGCCAACAGTCGCTTCGCTATTGTGTAACTGAAGAGTTACAAAGTTACAGTTTTTATTTTTCTTATTGTTAAAATAAAGTGTTAATCTGCTATCTTATGCTCTCGTTTAAAATTCCCAGGGAAAAGACAACATTGGGCACATTTGACTTATGCTCTGTCACTGGATATATTGCTGTGTCACTACTATTGCACTCTAATCCTGCTGCTGCTGGCACCTTGTTACAATAGATTCACACTTTGAATCATGCAATCTCTCATCAGTGACAGTAGCTCATTGGAAAAGAAGGAGCGAAAATGCCCTTCATTTTGTTTGCGATAACACATTCTGCTGCCTGTGAGCTGCAATCACCGATAAAACATCCGGCAGTTTTTTTTCCTTATCGTCATAAAATATCATAAATATCGTTATCGCAAATTTACTTGAACATTTCGAGTCTATACTGCCCAGCCGTAGGTGGGACAACATATTGCTGTAGAAATTCATACAAATCTGTTCTACACATTGTGCTAAATAATACAATAAAGAGTGTCCCTGCTGAATCTTGGGTAATGCTTTGTTTTTCTCTCTGTCTCAGTGGAAGTGGTAACTGTTGCACTCCTCAGGGAAGGACATCTTCAGCTAAGGCCTGTTCATTACCTTGCTACTGTTCTGAGAGCTGTCTGGTAAATGGCTTTATAATGGCTCTTTGCTTCCACTGTGATCTCCCTGCCCATTTCTCTGAATTCTGATGCTTCATCATGCAAAGAAACATGTGACTCAAAACTGTTATTATTCTACTAATATGCGTCAACCTTTTATCTTTACTTCAAATTATCTGCCTGTGTAACCCTGTGCAAAGCCCCCGTTGCGCTGGGTGAGAGTGGTCAGAATAACTTGAATATTTCACAGTCATTTGTTACATTTTTTGGTTAAAATAATCTGAAGCTAGGATTGAGTCAGTTCTCTATTTCCCAAGGCAAGAGCAAGCTTGCATGTAACAGCTCAGTATCAATGATGATCATTTTACCGTGCCTCGTGTTACTCACACATGCACTATGAATACAGCAGCATCGTTCTACCACCGTCTAACACCATCCACCCACACAGCCACTGACCTCTGGATCACCTTGTGTGATGTATTCATCAGTCAGGTGGTTATTGCCAAGTATTGGTGAAGCTTTTTATGTGTGTTGTATGAGAAATATATGATATGCTTTAGTCGCGAAGAGTTCAAAGTGATGGATCCTGAGCACGTGAAAACCCATTCAGCGTTTCTGGGTCTATGATGATAAAAGGTCATAACATAAGGACATCAAACTGAGGAAGTGTAGATGTAAATGTTCCCACCAACTGTGAGTGAAAGTATTTTTATTATTTATTTGGTCACGTGATCTGGTTATTTGTCCATTTGAATCATTTTCTGTGTTGTGGAGCATCTCTCATCTCTTCTTTCACTGCAAGACTAGATGAGAGAGGCAATCACAGGAACAAAGAGAAGACAAGAGAAAGCTTCATGGGAGTGACTAACATTTTCTTTTCACAGTTGTACTCCTACGCTGAAGTTCCTAACAACTTGTGTGAAGCAATTTGATTTGACCGAGGTGTAAACATTTGAATGTTTTTCAATATTGTTCAGTATGAATTGGAGCACTATTTCATTCAAATGGTCCAAAGGATCTATCATTTCCATGTTTCCCGTTCACCCGTCACCATCCACGTCCATTTTTATGCAAATCACAAGCATCCACTGTAACTTCCCCGCTATGGAAACTCCCAAAAATGTAGAGAGATTCAGCAGCTGATCCTCGGATCTTTTTGAAAATATCCTTCGGTGAACAATATAGGAAAAGAGCTGCCATGTTGGTCCAGTTTAAAATCAAGAATCAGACTACAGGAACTGTTCATCCGTTCAGGTGCAGCCGGCTCGTAGGATGCTGTAAGAGGAGAGCACTTGTCAATCATCTTTCCAGATGCTGCTCAGCGGCCCACCCATGGCCCCCACGACCATGTACCATTACAGTCTTCCTCATGAATATAAATCTAGGAACAGGAAGAGCTTCCAACTTCCAAACCACAGTAAGCGGTTTTTAAAGTTTTAAAGACTTTGAAGTCAGCAATGGGATGGAGCTGCACACTGAATTCCTGATTGACTTGTTATCATTCAGAGGTTACTGTATAGTGCTTAATGTTATCTCACGCTGACTTGCACTTTATGTTTGCTCAAAACTGGGGTGCTGATGCTTTTTCATGTCAAAATGTCAATTCAACAGTTAAAGTACTGCATTTATTCATGGAAATTTTAACAGATGGCACAAAACTTTTTCAATCTTATGGATTACTACTTTTATCTATATTACATTGTGTTTCTGACTGAATGCATTAAATATTTTGCTGTTATAAGTTATTAACTGTGGCTAGATGTATATAATTTCATCTTTTTTTATTTTGTCCACTTTGTTATTTTCCTGAAATACTACATCCTATTTCACTGGTGAAGGAAAAAAACAATAAAGATAATACTTCTTAATGCCTAATGTAATCACTAATGGAGCACATTGAAATACTATTAATGTTCTATACAATATAAAAAAATGCTGTTGTCAAACACTGAAACAAGCTTTGCATAATAAGGTTTATATTCTATAAAAATAAAGATATACAGTACTGTAGTGTACTTTTTTTATATTACGATTATGGGTAGCTAGCCTTTCTGGTCATTTTTAAAGTGCTCTTGAGCAGCAGTTCTCCGGGCTTTCTGGAGGTCTTTAAATTGCTTAAAACATTTAACTGCTTTTTCACTCATTTTCAGTCCAGTCCTTGAAACTGATCATTTTTCAGAGGAATGCTTTTGTTAATTTGTTAAGCCGCCAAATGATGACCTATAATGACCCATTCAAATGTGCATAGGAATGAACCAGTGTATAACAGACAACATAATAAAGAGACGATTTTAAATTGTATCTTTAGCCACTTTGGTACTAGCAGCCTGTAACAAAAACACTGAATCTTTTGGTTGAACCCTTAAGTTGATCCATCTACTGTTCACTGAAGCCTCAACATAAATGATTTTAGTGGCAGGGTGGAAGCCATTCTTAGGGAAGGGTAACAGGGACAGGGAGAAAAGGCTCAGATATGCCAAATGACACAAGAACTGAAAATCAGTTTTGACAGGTCTTATGAAGTGATGAATTCAGATTTGAAATTTTGGTTCAAATATGGTTCAAAATGTATGAAGGAGGTGGGAGAAGTAGAACAGTGAGTGTCTACAGAAATCTGTAAAACATCGTGGATGCTCTGTGATGGTTTTTTGGGGGCTGCATTTAAGCCAGTGGTGTTGGAGACCTTATCAAAACTGATGCAATTATGGGTGTGATTCATCATACAATACCATCCATAATCAATAAAAAACCTACTTAAGCAGAAACACACACAGTGGAACACTATTAGTCATGGATTGGCCTCCCCAGAGCCAGGATGGAGTGAAGTAGTGTGGGATCATCTAGACAGACAACAGAACAAAAGGCAGCCAACATTCAAAGAGCTTTGAATGTCCTTGGGGAAGCCTGGAGAACTTTACCTGAAGACTACTTAAAAGAATTACATGAAACTTGATTGAGAGAGTTTAGGCTGTGAATAAAGGTAGTCATACCACCTTCACATGAACCATCAAGGGTGCATCTGATTGGTCCCAAACGTACTCTGCAGAATGACAATGACCCCAAAATAAACACTCTTGAACCAGTAGAGAAGAAATGTGAATTTTATACATTATGTGACAAAATTAATGTCACCCATCAACACAACAGCAAAGTCATCAAACGTTTTATTTTGCACATACTGCACCTCTGCACTTTTCTCTAAATTCTCAATTCTCTGAAGAAATCTTCAAATTATGACATATGGTAGGTAATGATGACAAGTCAAAATATAACCTTAACAAAAAGAAAATTCAAATAATGCTTACAACAAAGCTTCTTTTTTTTTTTTTGCCTATCCCGTTGGATCTTTAGCCATCAGAATTGTTGTCTTAAGGCCAAGAAAGATGCCAAGTGGATTTACTTTACCAAGTGGCTCATCATGGCCTTGCCATATTGGTCCATTTGATTGACCTTTATTATAATTATGTATTTATTTTATTTTCGTGTCGGGACAGACATGACTGGGGGATAGGACAGGGAGAAAGAATGAAAGAAAGAGAGGGAGAGAAAGAAAAATAGAGGGGAGAAGAGACAGGGAAAGGGGGGGAGAAAAAAAAGAAAAACAAACAAAACACCTGGATCACCTGTATGGAGATAAAGAGCCAGAAGAGAAAACAAACAACAAAGAGCAACATAATAAAAACAACACCATCGCAATAAACTAGCTAACAATAGATAACAGTAGATATTTTTTTAATTTCACCTGTTGAGAATGAAAAAAGAAAACAAGCAGAAGAAAACGAGAGCAATACAATTAACAACATCACGATGATATATGGGAATATAACTGTAAATACTAAGTATTAAACATTATTGTGCAGCACATAAGATCGACAGCGCAGTGTGCTTTGAGGTAGGAGCCAAAAAGGGTGTCGTTTGTGTGTGTGAGCACCCGTGTGTACACCTTGCTTACAACAAAGCTGATGATAATAAAGTAATAATCAGCAAAAAAGTACAAAAGGAGAATTCAAAGAAATATGCTGAAAGTTTACAGGCAAAAAACAGGTCGATAACTAACAAATACAAATACACAAGGAGCAAACAATGCAACCAATCACCTTTCCTACTCCTGTAGAAAAAGGCAGGCACTCAAAAAAAATGGAAGAAAATGAGACAAGTTAATGACACACAAAAGAATCAAACCTCAAAACCACAACAATATCCACCATCCTTCTTTAATTTTAACTTTTTCTTTCTGACTGTAATGAAGCCAAATCATGGTCGTTTCTAACCCAGAGTAATAAGAGAGCCCCTACCTCGATTTATTCTACTCTTGTAAATATTCCGACTGGGTAGATAAAATTCTGTTTTATTCTACTTTGGTATGAATACAGACTCCATTTCCTCACAATGCAAACTGTACTAATATCATAATAATGATACTAACGGACACATTCAAAAAAAAAAGCAAGCCATCCCGAACACACAGTGGTGCATTTCTCATGAAGCAGCAGGCTCCATGTATAATAGCACTGGCAAGTCATTGATGCACATTTTTTTTCTTTTAAGTACACATTCAATATTCCAGTTACACTGTACAAATCCTGCTGCTTAGTGAGCCGCATGGATTTATTTCTGCTTCAATTTTGGATTTGCTTTGCAGGCTCCACTACCTTTAAGGAAGTATGGGTCCAAGTTCTTTGTACAGTCAGTCGAAAAAAATTAACCAATTTAGACTAGCTCTCCACTAATGCATATTCCCTTTTAACATTAGACAGGGAGCTATAGATAAGTAGCAACTGGAGTAAATCCCAGGCGTTAAAAAGCATTAATTAAGGGTAAAGTATCTAAAGCCACTCGCCACCCCAAGAGAATTTCTATATTTCTGTTTAAAGGACGTTCCAGAGAAGAATCACCAGGTAATGTTAGTTTGAAATTTTGATTATTTTGGTGAACATGTAGTTCAGTGCAGACTTCCGAGGACATCTTTTTGTAGCAGAAGAGCTGAGGCACATTGGCTTTCCTGTACACGACAAATGGTGCATCATCGAAATTTCACTCGTCCCATGATAACTTGTCATTTTTATCATTTTTGAATGTTGCAAACAGCAATTAGTGTGCATATGTGGCCTGTACATGTGCTTTATTAGGTGCACATGTTCAACTACTTGCTATTGTAAATATCTAATTAGCCAAACACATGGAAGCAACTCGGTGTATTTACACATATAGACACATACAGACAACTGAGCTTCAAAATGGGGAAGAAAGGTGATTTAAGTGACTCTGAATGTAGCAGAGTTGTTGGTGCCAAACAGGCTGGTCTGAGTATTTCAGATCTACTGGATCTACTGGGATTTTCCACCAAAACCTCAGGGGTTAATAGAGAATACTCAGAAAATCCATTAAACAGCTGTTTTCTGGGCAAAAATGTCTTGTTGATACCAGATGTCTTCAGGTTGATATGAGAACCAGTTACTCAAATAACGACTCGTTACAACCAAGGTATGCAGAAGAGCAACTCTGGACACACAAACATGTCGAACCTTGTAGTATGTAATAGAAGGCCACACCAGGTCTTAAGAACAGAAGACTGAAGCTATTCTGCTGTCAAACTTTGAAAACAGCGGTTTTATTTGTGTTACTTCCTGTTTTCAAAATAAAGGAAGTAATACACACACACACACACACATACACACACACATGAACCTGAGAGAGAAACTGAAGATAAACAAACATGGATATATGACCGACTGCAGGGATCACAAAGATTATATAGCCTCATGAGGAACACAGACTGGAAGCAAAAAGAAACTGACGCACAACGAAACAGTATAATACTGAAAGGACTAGATACAGAGCTAAAACATAAACCACATCTCAAATCCAAAAGAACAAATCATGAGCTCTGAGAAAACTCAAACCATCCCAGAACTCAAAACTCTGGATCAAAGTATTGTGACAGAGAGATTCTCATCACGGATGTGCAGCCGACAAACCTGCAAAAACTGTGCGATCCTGTAATGTTAGTGTGGCGGGGTGCGGTGCCGTGCAGGGAAGGCGGACGCACCTGCACGGCATCCGCAATCACCCCTGCACTGGGTCAAATATTGCACTGGGTCCTGTGGTGTTGGTGTTGGTAATGTTGAGCTGGCAGCAGCAGAGAGCTGCAGCTCTGTGTGTGTTTGTGTTTAAACAAAGAATGCTGCAAAGCATGAACATGGAGTTTGTTACAGGTAGAGCTGGGCGATAGAACGATAACGATATGTATCGCGATATAACTTTTACTCGATAGAGAAATTAAACTATCGCAATAGACCTCGCCGCTCTTGTCCTCTTAAAAAATAAAAAATAAAAAAGGTCAGCCAATCCAAATTAAGTAGCGCAGAGCTGAACCAATCACAGCCGCAGCATCACGTCGCGTGACTTGTTACGTACAGCACAAGTGCCAAGCCGCACATGTGTATTTGTTTCGGTAGCAGACGGCCACCGTACCACCGGGTAATGTAATGGAGGAAATGAGTGTGCCGACTAGAAAAATCAACCGAGCGTGACCGAAGATTACAGAAGATAAAACAGATGATGGTTCCAATGCCGGAGAGATTGTTGAACGGAAGAGCCATAGAAGTTCCGTAGTGTGAAGGTATTTCGGCTATTTCAAGTCTGACAAAAAACAGAGTAGCGTGCACTGTAAATTGTGCCGAAAGCAAGTCTGGAAATACAATAAACTGGTGCATGCGTCACACTGTGCGCCACGTTATTGTTTCGGTGAAATGAATTTCTACAATACTGTTACTGTTAATTCTACTCTCTGCAGTGTTTAAATGCTTACATATACACACAGTTACTGTCCCTCCACACATACGACTCGGTTCTGCTTCTATGCCCCAGCTTTGTTTACTTTTTCCCACCGAGGCTTCTAGACTTCTGATTGGCCAACATTTCTGCACGGTTAGGAATCTAGCGCCACCTGCTGCTTTGGCATGTTCATAGCAGCGTTTTCCTTCATTTCTGCCTTTATGTGTGGACGGGATTATTTTTTAAAACGAAAACGGAAAATCTCCGTTTTCAAAAATACCCGTGTACGTGTGAACGTAGCCTCAGTCTCTGACTGGAAGCGCTAATTCGTCATTCGGCTTTTGTCAGACTAAAGTAACTGTTAAAACTGTTTGAAAAGCTCAGCTATACAACAAGGAGAGATTGAGAATTTCCTTTTAGTTCTCAGTTTATTTGATATTGACAAAAGTTAGTCAGTTTTGTCTGTTCTTCTGTAAAACAAACTAAGATTTATTTTTAGAATTAATATTTTGTTTCTAAGTGGAATTGACAATTTAGTCTGTTTCGTTTGTTCTATTTTGAAACTTAAACGCTTTAGCGGCTGCCTTTTGTGTAGTTTGCAATATTTGCCTTTATTTATCTGAAAAAGTCTCATGTTCCTTAAGTACATCTACCCTGTTGAACTTCATCCATCCATTCGCGTCCGCTTAATGGATGAACTTATTATGGGAAATAAATATTTAAATAAAAACAAGCTGCTGATTATTTCACATTTTACTTGTGAGCAACGGCACATTTAAATCTTACAAATATAGTTATTTGGCTTATATCGTGATAGATATCGTTATCGCCTGAAATGAAAAAAACATATCGTGATATGAAAAAATCTTATATCGCCCAGCTCTAGTTACAGGTAGTATGGACCAAAATCTCTGAGGAATGTTTCCAGCACCTCGTTGAATATGCACCATGAAGGATTATGGGAGCGCTAAAGGCAAAAAAGCATCCTAGGCAGTGCTAGCAAGGTATACTTAATGAAGTGAGTGTATAGTTAAAAAGACGCAGCCGATTCATTAATCCCTTTTCAAACCTTTTTCAGACAAAATCAGCATAAAGGACTGTAGAAACAGTTTCTCTACCATACAAATAGCACAAGGTCAATCTGGGGGGTTAATCAACAGACCAGTGACTGGATTTTCTGTAGCCATTCAAAGATGTACATCATACGCCCGCAGAAAAACGATGACAGCAGACTACTGTTAATCATAGGTCTGACCAATATGGGAAACAGACAGTACATACATATACAGTAGTGTTCATTCCAGTGATATGACCAAGAAAACTGTATGATTCATTCATTCAGAAAAATCACAAAGTGACTGATTTAATAATAATGAGTAAATAATAGGGCTGCCACAAATGATTATTTTGATAGTCACAGATTTTTTTTGCGATTAGTCGACTAATCATCCATTTTACGTCCAATGGATGATGAATCCATTGGACGTAAAACGTACAGCTTATTGCACCAGCATGCATCTGCTCTTATATAACTATCATTAGCTTACAGCTTTAAGTGTTTAAGGTATGTGCTAACTAAAAATAAAGACAAGATGATAGTTTATTAAATTTTAATGACATTTGCAGATTGTTTCGGTGAAGTTTAATAAACTCCTTGCTATCTAAAATATAACAGGACACCGGAGTAAATTCTCGAGCATCTCACACTTCTGATAATCAGTTGTCTTCTTGATGTTTATTCAGCTGTGTAAAAACTACAACTTTAATCTCAGCCAAACCGATTCACTCAGGAACAAATAAAATACTAAAAAAAGCCAAACAATAACATTTTTAAGTTATCCAAGTGACTTACATATGTTTAACCTGAGTAGCGAAAGATGGCGGTGGGTTTGAAAAGGATTTGCCGGGAGTCCGGTGTTCTCACCGGCTCTAGTGAGCTATCGAGTTGGTGGGTAACAGACGTCTCCGAAAACGTCAGAACGCTTTTGAAAATATGTGGTGTCTTGATAAACTGAGCAGATATTTGAGGTTTACACAGTTACATTCTTGCCTGAAAATATGTCAAATGTTTATTTTGTGACCGAGAAAGAATAATAAGAATAATATTAAAACTAACTAGCAGGCGCCATTGTTGGAAACTGAGCAGGGCCGCGCTATGAATTCTGGGATATGTTGGACCACGAAGTACACACCCGACCCATCTTTCAAATCTGGGGAAATGAAGGGCACATTTTGATAGTCGACGTAATCGTGACTAGTCGACTAATTGTGGCAGCCCTACTAAATAATAAATGGACTAGTTTTTGTATGTGTTACGGCCGAGACCGTTTTGGACGAGTGACAGGACTCAAACGCAGGACGCCGAACAGCTCGTAAGTAGATTTTAAAAATAATGTTTAATGTTTCCAAAAATATTCATAAACAAAAAGGTGAGAGTGGACAAGTACGACGTTCCACCACTGAAACTAAGTAATGATCTGGTCCGGGTCAGAGAGGACAGCTATTCCGGGGATTGGACTGGAAAGCAAGTCACATTCGATCCAGGAAAAGGTCGGGGTCACTGTAACAGAGTGCAGATGTTCAGATACGGATAAGGAGACATATGAATATGTTGCTGGTTCAGAATCCTTCTTCGTACTGCGTACTTGCCAAAGGAGGTCGAAGATGACGTAGAGGGGTGAGTAGTCCGGGTGTGAAATCCAAAAAACTCCTGGCGTGGAGGGAGAGAGGCAGGTAGGTAATTCGGGTATAGCCTGTGGGACTGCCAGATGGTCCAGCATCCAAATAGGTGCTCTTCGACAGGGGTTGACAGTTGGGTGTAACTGAGAGAGAGGCGCACAAAAAACAAACATACAGTGAGGCAAGGTGATTCACAAAATAAATAGGGTATGATGGTGGTGGCCTGCACTGACTGATGTTAGCAGAGAATCTGGCGAAGAGAGATTGAGTACGCTGGCCTTAAGAGTCCCCGGCTAAATTACCCACAGGTGTAAGCGATCAGCAAAAACACTGAGGCCCCTCCCCGGGGTGGAGACGCCGGCTCGGAGGGAGACACACTGGCACACACCCGGACCATGACAGTACCCCCCCCTCAAGGGACGCCACCTGGCGGCCGACCAGCACCCGCCCCACGACGTGACCTAAGAAAATCAGAAACCATCACAGAGTCAAGCATCAAAGAACGAGGAACCCAAGAACGCTCCTCCGGCCCATAACCCTCCCAGTCCACCAAAAACTGCAGCCCCCTACCCCGCCGCCGCACACCCAGAATGCGCCGGACAGAGAACGCAGGGTGCCCGTCAATGAGCCGGGCGGGAGGTGGGGGCACCGGAGGCGGGCACAGACGACTAGACACCACCGGCTTCACCTGAGAAACGTGAAAGACCGGGTGAATCCGCAAGGCAGCAGGCAAACGGAGCTTGACAGCCGTGGGGCTGAGGACCCTGTCCACAGAATAGGGGCCGATGTAACGAGGAGACAACTTGCGGGAGGATGCCCTGAGAGGGATGTCCTTCGCGCGAGCCACACCTTCTGTCCCGGTGAATAAACGGGCGCAGGAGACCGGCGACGGTCGGCACAGCAACGTTGGCGAGCCACAGCACGCAACAGCGCCTCCCGCGTACGAGACCAGACTCGACGGCAGCGCTGCAGATGATGCTGGACCGAGGGGACAGCAAGATCAGCCTCCTCCTCCGGAAACAGGGGCGGCTGATAACCCAAAGAGGCCTCGAACGGTGACAACCCAGTAGCAGACGAAACCAAGGAGTTGTGGGCATATTCCACCCACGGCAGATATGAGGCCCAAGTCGCAGGGTTAT
Organism: Maylandia zebra; assembly: GCF_041146795.1. Taxonomy (NCBI): domain Eukaryota; kingdom Metazoa; phylum Chordata; class Actinopteri; order Cichliformes; family Cichlidae; genus Maylandia; species Maylandia zebra. Next base: position 24,053,191 of record NC_135167.1, on the reverse strand, counting down.
GACAGGTCACACAGCGGAGCGCGGCCTCAAGCTCCTGATTTAAACGTTCCGTCTGGCCGTTCGTCTGAGGATGGTAACCAGAGCTCAGACAAGGCCTGGCCCCCAAAGCAGCGCAAAAAGAACCCCAAACTTGAGACGAGAACTGCGGACCCCTATCCGAAACTATCTCCACAGGAATGCTATGAAGCCGAAAAACATGGTCCAACAACAACGTAGACGTCTCAGCCGCAGTGGGCAACTTCTCCAATGCCACGAAATGGGCAGCCTTAGAAAACCGATCCACGACCGAGAGGATAGTGGTCTTCCCAGCCGAAACCGGAAGTCCTGTAACAAAATCCAGGGCGATGTGGGACCAAGGGCGATGAGGCGTAGACAACGGCTGCAACAGCCCAGCAGGACGGTGAGTACGCGACTTACACCTGGCACACACCGGGCACGCAGCCACATATTCACGAACATCTTTGTCCAGAGTGGCCCACCAAAAATGTCTCTTAACTAAAGAAGCCGTCCTGCCCCTGCCCGGGTGACACGCAAACCTCGAAGCATGCACCCATTCCAGTACCTTGGAGCGAGCAGCCGCGGGGACAAAACGCCGGTTGGTCGGTCCCGTGCCCGGATCCGGTTCCGTCCGGAGGCCCCGGTTGATGGCGTCCTCCACCTCCCAGGTAACAGCTCCCACCGTACAGCCGGCCGGAAGAATGGTGGAAAACTCCGCCGGATCCGTGTCAGAGCCAAACTGCCAAGAGAGGGCATCCGGTTTGGTGTTGCTGGAACCCGGGCGATAGGAAATGGAAAAGTTAAAACGTGCGAAAAACAGCGACCAACGAGCTTGACGTGCATTCAACCTCTTCGCACCGCGTAGGTACGTCAAGTTCTTATGATCCGTCCACACTAGGAACCCGCAGCCTCTGCGCAGAACTACCCTCAGAAATGGGATGCGCAAACGTTTTCTGGAATTCCCCCAAAAACACCTCATAAGAACAAGTAACCAAAGGATTCTTCGATAGATACGCCTCCGCCCACTTAAGCGCACGATTACGCAGTTTACCCACCAAATAAGATATCTTATTAGAATCTGCAACAAATGTGCGTGGAGAACGACCGAAAACTAGGTCGACCTGAAGCAAAAAACCGCTACAACTACCTGGATCCCCTGAAAATGGTTCGGGCTCCGGGGACGTAGCATCACGAAAAGCTGATGTAGGTGGAGATGCATAAACAAAAAGGTGAGAGTGGACAAGTACGACGTTCCACCACTGAAACTAAGTAATGATCTGGTCCGGGTCAGAGAGGACAGCTATTCCGGGGATTGGACTGGAAAGCAAGTCACATTCGATCCAGGAAAAGGTCGGGGTCACTGTAACAGAGTGCAGATGTTCAGATACGGATAAGGAGACATATGAATATGTTGCTGGTTCAGAATCCTTCTTCGTACTGCGTACTTGCCAAAGGAGGTCGAAGATGACGTAGAGGGGTGAGTAGTCTGGGTGTGAAATCCAAAAAACTCCTGGCGTGGAGGCAGAGAGGCAGGTAGGTAATTCGGGTATAGCCTGTGGGACTGCCAGATGGTCCAGCATCCAAATAGGTGCTCTTCGACAGGGGTTGACAGTTGGGTGTAACTGAGAGAGAGGCGCACAAAAAACAAACATACAGTGAGGCAAGGTGATTCACAAAATAAATAGGGTATGATGGTGGTGGCCTGCACTGACTGATGTTAGCAGAGAATCTGGCGAAGAGAGATTGAGTACGCTGGCCTTAAGAGTCCCCGGCTAAATTACCCACAGGTGTAAGCGATCAGCAAAAACACTGAGGCCCCTCCCCGGGGTGGAGACGCCGGCTCGGAGGGAGACACACTGGCACACACCCGGACCATGACAGTATGGTGCTTTTCTATTCTATCTAAGCACTCAAAGCAACTCTACATGTATTAGGTATATGTGCTGTCCAGTAGTTTTATGCTGTTTGCTGTTGCCCTTCAGAGGGTAGGTGTAAATATCACCTTTGCATTTGGATTGTACCAACTGGGCTAGGTTTGGCTGTTTTGTTTTGGGGGTTGTTTTTTGTGGGTTTTTGTGGGTTTTTGTCAGGCAGCTCTGCTTTTTTCTGCGAGAGCTCTCTGTCTCACCACCTTCAATGCGCCAATAGATGTGTCACAATGAAATGAAGGCAGGTGCTGCATTTTTGCCTTTCTTCTCACTTAGCGATGCTGTCTGTGTGGCCAGAGGTATCATTCAGTTTGCACTTGGGAAAAAGAAAGGTATTTTTATTGGTTGGCTTTTTAAATGCATACATTAAACAGAACAAAATGTTATATATGTGACACATAACATTTTACATGTTAAATACACAGCTTGTAAAAATGCCTAAGAGCTGCAAATAATGCTGTAGTCCCACATAGGAGCAAGTGGCCAATTTCAATGTGTCTGTGTTACATTACTATATTTCACAAAGCACAAACCTCTGTGCAGAACAATACTAATTACCAACACTCATGGTCAGTCAGGTCTACAAAGCCTGTGATCATGCGGCTGGGACACCTACAATTAACTGGAAATTGGTGTGCAGAATATAATGGACAAAGAAGGAAAAATGTACTACAGTATAAACCACAAAGACTCTTTCGAGTGTTGGTTTAGTGGTACAGATGAACCAAAGTATTGAAATAGTATGTGTGTTGTGCAAACGATTCATCTTTTATTAAGTGCTGTGCTGTCCACTGTGTTTTAGTCTGTTAGACAGCTACGAATGTGCGTGACTTTTTATGAACAATATTTTGTGCACTGTATTACTGACTGAGCATCTCGCATGAATCATTAGCCTCTGAATCTAAAAGATGAACTCTTGTAGCTGAAACAGTAAAATAACTATTGACTTATATTTAACTAAACCCAGACCAAAGGTGCTGACGCATCTTCGTGCCTCCTCTGCTCTTCTTCCCAGGTCCTCTATTATCATATTGAATTTGCATCAATTCCTTGCTGTCCCAGAGCAGGAGCAGCACCTTTATCACCATTCCAAACATGTTCTCTCTCAAGCAAATCCTTGCATTAATCTCTGCCCACTAACTCAGAGATGTCACCACTCTCTGTCTTTGTATATGGACTTCAGTACAACCACATGAATATTTACTGTACATGCCAACTAGTAAGCATGAATGATACGACTTCTAAACAGTAATGATAAAACAAAAGCAGTAGTGCAGGTCCTCTTCATCGTGTATTTATTTTGTTTTCAGGCTGATAAATTGCTGCATTGGAATCGGCTTGTTTTGTTGGGTACGTTGTTTAATGTCGTTTTTGACCATTAATTATATCATAATATATTGTCGTGGCGTATAATAATTATTTGCACTGCTTAACTGCACATATATTTGCTCCAATGTTTTTAAAAAATGAAAGCTTGTCAAAAATGTCAAATGTTTATCTTGATAATGTGCACGAAAGTGCAGCCTAAATATTTCACATGAAACATGCTGAAAAAAAAACCCACATCAACATTACTACTACGACTAAGCAGTATTTGGGCCTGAGTGGAGTAACTCAGATTTACAGGGTTACAACAGTGTGCATTATATTGCTGTGGTAACTCATGCTTCACACTTTTCTTCCACAGAGCAGGTTATCTTTGAGATAACACATACATACAAAACCACCACATACTGTGACCAATTCTCTGGAAAATACTGGCATTATTCCTGGAAGATCCATCAGACCTCACTGCACAGATAGCAAGAGGGTATCTGTGTTTTTAAAGATTCTCTGAACCCTTTCATGCCAGCTGCAAGCAAATTTAAAGCCTACTGTATGGCAGTATAATTCTGAGAACAGCAAATCCTGCACTTCACTGGACTTGACATGAAATCTATCAGCATATTTAACCATTTCAATTCTGATTTTTAAGTATTCTTACTCAGTCTCAGAGAGCAACTCCAGGGTTATAATTGGACAAAACGTGTGCCACAAACAAATGGAATAGATCTCAGCAACACGTTAATTTGTCTGTAATTATAGTCAGATGGTGTCATTTAACTTCCACAGTCCACATTATCCTTTTCCCACCTGTCCTTGGTGGCTTTAAACAGCTACACAAAAAGTACTTTGAAGAATAACCTCACTTATTAATACAGCACATTTTGTAATAAGACTACATACACTACTGTGTGTTTGATAAAAACTCATACACTTCTGCTTTGGCTGAAATTACTGTAGTGAAAAAAATTTCAAAATAATGTTCTTTCAGTTCAATTAAATTTTATTTATATAGCACTGAGTCACAACAGTTGTCTCAATGTGCTTTATATTGTGAGATAGAACAAAGTAAAACTGAGAAAACCCCAAGAATCAGTTATTCACTGTAAAATTATGAAAACATTGAAGATCTAAATAATCAAAAGAGAATCAGAGAATCTTGAGAAATCTCTGTGTTCAAGGGACAAAGCCAAAAGTCAATATTGGATATCTCAAGTTCTTCCGGTACTGAGGTAGCACTGCATTAAAAACAGGCACGATCGTCTCTTGGAAACCACTGCACAGACTCAGGGACACTTCCAGAAGCTCCGTCATCAAATAAAGAAGCCAAATGTGAGCACGATCTAGAAATACCGCTGTCTTTTCTATTCGAAAGCTCATTTAAAATGGACTGAAGCAAAGTGGAACACTGTTCTGTAGACAGACAAACTGAAATTTGAAATTCCTTTTGGAAAACATGGACAGTGCATCCACTGTACTGAAGTGCTAAAGTTCAAAAGCCTACGTCTTACATATTTCAGAAAGACAATGCTAAACCACATACAGCATCTGTTACAATAGCATTGCTTCATAGTAGAAGAGTCTGGTGCTCCTCAATTCCTAAACTTTTCTTGTTCAAAGAAAAGGGGATGCTGCACACTGGTAAACACGGCTCTGTCACACTTTCTTTTTGAGATGTCTTGCTGCCATTAAATTTAAAAATACGTGTTCACTGACTTGTGTGATTTGCAAATCATTGCCTTCAGCTTTTAAAAACAGTTTGATTAAGGTGTGCATCAATTGTTTGTGTGTCTTTTAAAATAGGTTTCACAAGTACTGTTGATGCACGCCAAGGTAACTAGCATTTTACCATTTTCCTATGTTGATGGGTGAACTTGACGTTTAATTAACTAAATTTCACTGTTACGAAGTTTCAATCCTGTGTTAAGTGTTACACTATGGGCTACTGCAGCAGGTGTCTTTTAGTACTAATAATAACTTCAAAATTAGAACCTTAGTTATACAAAATGAATTGATATTATGTTGTGTTGTTATTCAGTTAAGTTGAAGATAAACACTTATATCGCTGATGTTTTATGATCACAATCACTGATTAAATTAAAAGGTTATGACTGTTTTAAAAAACGTGGAATATACTAGAACGTCTGCACCAATAATAGTGCTTTAGTAAATAACTCAATGTATTTATTTACTAATGTGTTAAAGTAGTATTTTTATTTTGAGAGTTTTTATTTTAAATAAATTATGACCACTGAGGATTAGTATTTCTTGATTTATTACAATAACAATCCCTGCTTTATACAGTTTGGGGTTTTTAGATTCCCGGAAATCCATGAATTGGTGCATACCATAATTTAATCACCATATGAACAAATGTGCTTCTAAATAAGTATTTACGCAGACTTTTTAAATGATACCATGACCCACGAATAGCTCCTAAATAACTCATTTGCACCTTGTTTAATATTTTATTTAGAAACAGTTATGCCATCATTTAGAAAGAAGAAAAATATTGTTAATAAACATGTTATATATGAAATTATAAATGAAGAATAAACTATTCTGTGCTTATAAATTAGATATTAACATGTACTAATACTGTGTGTGCCGTTATTTTTTATGTTTCTTGGCTGTGACGGTGAAAGTGTGCAGGGAGATGGTGTAGTGTCTGAACTGGAATTCAGCCAGTGAGTTATTAACCAGCTTGTAATGGGACCACTTAGTGAGAATGCCGATGTTAGGGTAAGAAAACTAAGGAAAAAATAACCTGAACTTACTTTGTAGACAAGGCACTATAGGGCTCTTGTTGCTGATCAGAACTAATTGTATGTATCTTATCACAAATCCACATCGTAGTAACCACATTTGGGAAAAGATTTGGTTGAGTCAAGACCTTTTTCACAAAGGTCTCATTACGGGAAACAAAGATGCACTTAAGGATGACTCATTTCTAACAGTAGTTCCAATAAACAATGGCAAAAGCTAGGCCTCCCGTAAGTGAGCTGCAGTTAATACATCTGTGCTTTTCTTGCTCTAACATGTATTAATGTCTGCTGCAAATCATCTATTGCTTCCCAGTGATGACAGCTTCAAGCAAAAAATATTCTTTAAAAGCATACATGATGTGCCATTCACAATTCCTGTGTCCGCCGACTTATAATTGTAAGTAAAATGTATAACGTGCCATTTCTTAAAGCTGGATTATAAAGGCATTTATTTAAAAAAAAAAAAAACCTCTATGTTCTGTCGAGTCATATTTAATTTTTTATATCAATATTTTAAAAAAATATAAATTTGATCCTTGTTTGTTTTTTGTTTATTATCTTTACAACTTTTAATTTTGCTTATTAGTTATGTAAGATAGAGTGGTAATTAAATGTGGGTGTATCGTATCTTTATTACAGGCATGAGGGTATTGTACTTGAAAAATGCAGATAAAGATTCAGAGGAAAAACATGAGTCATAACATGACAAATCCATACAAGGCCATTATCAAATGATGGTTGAACTGCATAGCAAATTGATGAAATGTTATAATTACAGGTGGCTGATGAATTTCAATACAGCACACTGCTGGACACATTCATCAAATAAAGTATGCTTATTCCACATCAGACATGCACATATATTATCAGTTACCAACAATGCAAACAAACTCAGACTAATTAATAGCAGCCATCACTAAAGTCAGCTGAAACTTTTTCGTGTGACCATGATGAATATAAACAGTAACAACTACCAGGCTGGTCAGCAATCACCCCAAACAAAACAGTTTCAATACACATATAGAGTGACAATCAATAAATCACCACAGCATATTTACAGCAACAATACAGTCAACATTGTAATAATCAATAAAAGCTTACTTTGTGCTGTTGCCCCTTCACTGCCACATCACAGGGATCCAGGGTAGTCCTGCAACTTTTCGATTGCATCTTACTTCCTCTTTTGCTTCTTCTTCTAATGCTTTTCTAAAGCTCATTCCTCTGTCTGACTGGAAAGGTGCACCACCCAACTGAAATTGATAACCAAGAGAAGTTAGTATATCCATTTTTTCCTCCTCTCCAAGTATATTTAGCTAGTTGGTGCTAAAGGCTATATTTTAGCTATTGGCAAATTGCTAAAGCATAGTTGTTTCTGACTGGCAGTGGCGAAGGGGTTAAATTGTAGTTTTTGGTCGTCTTGTGTCTTTTGTGTTATGTGTTCCCATCATCATGTTTAGTATTAGTCTTATTCCTCTGTTAATTTTTTAAAGGTTACTTCCTGTTTTATTTTGAAAGTTCGTTTTCTCATATGTCTTTTGTCCCCCCCCCCAGTCGTTAGTTTGACTTGCTTTTCATTGTTTCCACCTGTGTGTCAACCCCAGTCACTCTAGAGCACACAGAACATACAGATACCTTAGTCCTTCCCTTTGACCTGTTTGGATTGTCTCCCTTCCCGTGTTGCCAGTACTTCCAACTTACTATGCTCTTCCTATTTGTATTACTTTTTTTTTTTTATTCTTGTTCATTACTTGTTTTTGTGGTTTGCGTGTTGCTCCATTTCTGTCTATCTTCCTAACATGACATGACACAGGAGCTTAGACTGGTGATCCTATGCAATATTGGTATTTCCACTATTTGCACTAATTTTATTTCCACTAATTTTATTTGAAATTTTAATTAAACTGAGTTGAAAATCAGTTTAATTAACATTTTTGTAGAATAACTAGATACTCACCCACCCTTTAATAATTTTGACTCTTGAAGAGGGACCTACAGCAATTTCCCTTTAAAAAAATGTTTATGTTGATGACACTCGGCTGCAGAATGTAACATCTTGATGTACAAGCTACTTATTTTCCTTACATTAAAGGACACTATACTTCAAAACCACTTTAGAGGCAAGCAGTAAGACAAAATAAGATCAATCCTGCCTTTTCCCTCAAATGCCCATGATACAGCCACTCTTTGGTTCTTTTGAGCTGCAGCACAGCCGGAGACTCAGAAGTTACATTAAAATGCAATGATAATTGGAAAATCTCCCAGGTGACTGGCACTGCAGAGGAAGCACTCTCAGTGTTATCCCAGCCCACATCCTGTTGTGATAGTGTTTCAGACCTTGGCAGAGACAACATAGACCAGACAGTAGGGAAGAGAGGGCAGAGGAGGTGAAGAAGCCAGACTGTATTATGGCTAAACCTTGATGTTAAGGAATCATTAAAGCTTGTAATCGTGGATATATTTAAATATTTTATGATTTAATCCACTAAATAAGAGCAAGTGGAAGTCCTCAGTCACCAAAACTTCCAGATCACTGTTTTAAACCTGCTTTACTCATCTGGAAATCATTAATATGTTATTTGTAAAATGAGAAGGTAAGTAGTTGTTAACAGCCATTCTTGTGTCTATAAATTGTCACCTTTTTAAGTATTTCTTGTAATCTTTATGGTCATAGTACTAAACTACCAAAAGAAAAGGTTATAACATTTTAACTTTAATGCTTGCAGTCTTATACAATAGAATGTTTTATGTTTTTAAGCAGGAAAAGAAGGTAAAAGGTTGGTAAGGTGGCTAGGTGTGATAACACCTGAATATACTGAACCAGTCTTCTTCCATTTGCTGAAAAAGAAATGTATAGAAATTAATTTGTGGAGGCAATATCAAATGAAAAAAAAACGTTAAATTAATTAATGCATTTTTTAAAATTCCAGTATGCATAAATATCTGGATAAAATATGTAAACAATCACCACACTTGTAAGGGGAAACTTCTTCCTCTCTCTGCCTTTTTATGCAGTTCACAGAAGAGCACTCTTGGCAAACCCTCCAGCTAATGATCTCAGATTTAAGTGCAGGACCCTAATGATTCACTAATGCAGTCTATACTCCAAGTATAACATTACTACTGTAAAGCTCTCACTCTTTGTGTAAAAAAGCCAATATATAGTACATTAGTTATGAAGACAGACATATCAGGTTGATGCCACCAGTTTCCACCATGAGCAGTGTGTGAGAGTAACAGTTTGATTGTCGGAGACGGAGGAGGAGGTATGATGAATTTAGATGAAGTTCCTGATAAAAAGTGTCTGAGCAACAAAGAGAGGGAGCTACACATAGAGAGAAGCATTTTCCATTGGTGTGATATATTTTTTACCAATATTAAACTTTAAAAAAATATATAATTAAGATGACACACCTTAATAAATTCATTACATTTCATTAATGATCAGATAATTATGTTTAAAAAAAACCCACTATGTATAAACATATTGCGTAAAACAGTTATCCATTAGAAATTCAGCTGAGATGCTTTAAAAAAACAGCATGAGGTAATATAAATAATAAATAAAGTAATAAATAGAAAGAAGGAGAATATTTTATTGGTACAAAATTTCCTTGGTTTTCTCTTCAGTTCCTGTAAAATAAAAAAATAATGGAGGACATATTAGCTGTTGACTTCGCAGCTTCTGACAACCGTAATGATGGCGGGTATAATTGAAAATTGAGTATTCTGAGCAGCATCACATTACTCTTAACCTCACTCTGGACTGGACCCAGGGGAACACATAAATGGAAAATATGGGAAATAACTGCATCATGTGGAGGCAAATCAGACTGTCGTCATTGTCCATTTCACTCTCCCTTTCCCCGTCCCCTTCATCCACCCTAAACCACCCCCTCCAGTTGAGCCATGCAGATGCAGAGTTACAGCAACACCCAGTGGCAGCCCAGTGCAACAGATTAGTTCATCGGCTATGATAAGTTGATGCATTCATATGGACCCATAACATAAGTAAAATGTAATGCATTACTTTTGCAGTACTTTTTCTTTCTTTTTTATATTTAGCTGTTCATGCATCAATAAATTCAGGACACATTTGTAAAAAGGACTCAAAGACAGAGAGCAGAAGCATTAAAGGTATTGTACTTATAAAATCTGAAACCAAACAATTGAACGGTAAATCATTTTTTCACTCCCCAAAAAACAATTATGCTAATTATGTGTACATTATTTATTTAGCTTAATGTCTTGACTCCTTATTACATCATAAGCTCCTGGATCGTTTTACAGTGATTTCAGTATAGTGATTACTCAAACTACTAATTGTAGTTTACTAGGCATTACATCTTTACATTCAGTTCAGTTTATTTATACAGGGCCAAAACACATCAACGGTCTTCTCAAAGTGCTTTATACTGGAAGGTAAAGATCTACTACCTTTGAGAGAAAACCCCAACAAGTAGATGATTTCCTATGAGCAGGTACTTGGCAACAGTGGGAGGGAAAAACTCCCGTGTAACAGGAAGATAGCTCTCCCAGAGGCAGGCTCAGAGAGGGTCAGCCATCAAACACAACAAGTTAGGAGGTGAGGGGAAAGTAAAAGAAAAAAAGGCACAAAACACACACTATTGCAGAGAGAAGACACAATTTCATGACATTAAGTAGTGGTCTCTAAACACCTGGGGAGTGAAAAGGGTGAGTGGAAAAGAAATGCTCAGTGCATCATGGGAAATCCTCCAGGAGCCTGAGACTATAGCAGAACAACAGCAGCGAGGGTTCAGGGTCTGATGAAGAAGTAACTTTAAGCTTTATCTAAGATGGAAGGTTTTTCTTTCTGGTTCCAAAGGAGAGGGGGCTCAATTTGAGTCTTACCTGTGGTAAATTCAGTTGTTGGACATGATTTGGAAATGCACACATCTATCTATACAGGTCTAATAGTTTCTAGTACATGTTAGAGCACAAACCAAACCATGATGTCCAATAAATTGTCTGTAGGCATCCAAGACAGGATTGTGTTGAGGCACAGATCTGGGGAAGGACACACAGAAATGTTTGCAGCATTAAAGGTCCCAGTGAGCACAGCGACCTCCATAAAATGAAGAAGTTTGTAGCCACCAGCTCTGCTAAAGACAGAAGTGAACCTTTCAGAAGGACAACCATTTCTGCAGCACTTTACCAATCAGGCCGGTATGGTAGAGTGGCCAGGCAGAAGTCTGTAAAGCCCACCTGGAGTTTGCAAAAGAGACACATGAAGGACTTTCAGACCATGAGAAACAAAACTCTCTTGTCTGATGAAACAGTGATTGGTCTCTTTGGCCTGAATGCCAAGCATCATGTCTTGAGGAAACCAGGGACCACTCATCGCCTGGCCAATATCATCCCTACAGTGAAGCATGTTTGCAGCAGCATCATGCTGTGGGGATGTTTTTTGGCAGTAGAAACTGGAAGACTAGTCAGGATCGGGGTAAAGATGTACGGCAATGTACAGAGACACTCTTGATGATAACCTGCTCCAGAGACCCTGGACTGGGCTAAGTACACCACAAAGATAACAAAGGAGTGCCTTTGAGACTACTGTGAATCTCCCTGAGCCACCCAGCCAGAGCTCAGACTTGAACCTTGTTGAACATCTCTGAAGAGATCTGAAAATGCTCATGCGCGATGCTTCCCATCCCGAGCTTGTACCATCATATCCAAAAAGGCTTGAGGCTGTAATTGTTGTAAAAAGTAAAGTACTGAACAAAGACTGTGAATATTTATGTACAGGTTACTTTTTTTTTTCAATATATTTGCAAGAATCTCAAGCAGAAATTTTTCACTTTGTAATTACGGGGTATTGTGTGTAGAAATTCGAGGTGAAAAATTAATATATTCAATTTTGGAACAAATCAAGGGTGTAGCATGCCATAATGTGGACCACGTGAAGCACTGTGAGTACTTTCTGGATGCTCTGTAAACATTCACTGAACATTCATCCAGCATATATTAGAACTAAAGAGATTAGCCTTTTGGGCTTTATTCTAATCTATTTATCGACCAGGTGTTCTTGAACAATCACAATAAACACATATCTTATCATTTTATATACACAATGTAAATGGATCATCAGAGGACCAGTGATGTTATTTACATCCTTGTAGTTGATGAGTATTTCGTACTTGGGCTTATAATCCTATTCCTTATCTAATCAGTGGATCAGTATGTGCAACAAACCCTCATGCCTGTAATAAAGATGAAGAGTCATTCTGCTTTTTCAAGTGTGCAGCACTTGTGAAAGGGGTTGTGTAGTACCATTGTTGTTTTTCATCTTGGATAGAGTACTTTATTCATGAAGAACATAAATCAGTGGCCAGCATCTGACATAAAGCCTCATCAGGGCAGGAATTTAACAACCTAGAGTAATTCAAGCTTCCATCAAGAACCACACAAAAGGTAAAAAAAAACCTTTGGTACATAAATACCACTCTGAATGTGCAGAAACAGAGGCAGCCTTTTCAGTCACAGCTGCTTCTAAGTTTCCTGTTGTTTTCAAAAATGAGTGGAAAATTGATGTCTGTGGCTTTATCCTTGAGTGAATTTCTAAAGATGGTCAGTGCACAGAATTTTTTAAGTGTGAAAATTCTTCTGTAAAATATCAGAACACTGAGAACAGCCTTACTTAATTCTCACAAAAGAGCGACAGAGGATTTATGTTTGAAGCCCAAAAACAAAGGTGGGGAAAAAAGATAATCCCTATTGTTCTGTGTGCATATCAGGTGGTTCAGGAAATTATCTTTTAATTTCCCAGTTTAGGTAATAAATGGAAGGTGTGTGAAGATTATTGATTCACATAATGTTCTTTCTTCTTAATAGGCATCTCATTAAGTTTTCTACAGTGTCCTACACCTCTGCACCTCATTTTACTTTACAATTATGTGATTCCATCACAGTTTCCTATACAGTCCACCTCCTTAGGCATTTGGCAGAAAATTAGATTGGAGTAAGCACGTACTGTAATACAAGATGAGGCCAGTCCACCCTGTTCTCATTATGCTTTCAGATGTGCAAATAAAAAGGAAAAAAAAGAAAGAAAAACAATTTTCTATTCATAGACATAGCTGGTGAAGAGACCTGCCCTTGATGATACTGTCATGTTTTGCGTACGGCAGAGGGCTGGTGCTACAGAGACTGACAGAAAATAACTTTGACAAATGGAATTAAAGAAGAGAAGGAGATTATTTTTTATCTGTACCTAATGCAAATATATAATTTTGCACATTTGCTATTTAAATATAGCCATCCTCTGAAGTTAATAGATTACATGGCTTGCATTCTGCATACTGTGTGATCGAACGTGATGTCTGGATCAACTAGAAGTGAGAAAGCAAGCTCAATAAGTGCCACTGAATGTACTGCAGATGACAGTTTGTATTTGGTATGTAGCCATGTAGATGGCGCAGTAATGCAGTAGTTGCAAGAAGAGTCTGGTTTTTAAATATACTGTCTTCTCGGGGTCTTCCTGCATGAAGCTTGCATGTTCTCCCTCTGCCTGTGTGGATAACCTGTGGGTGCTCTGTTTCTTCTGCAGTCCAAAGACATGCACGCCCGGCTAATTTGTGATTCTAAATAGGTCGCTGATGTAAGTGTGAGCGGTTGTCTGCCTTTCCTTGTCATGAACTGTCCAACCTGTCCAGAGGCGTACTTCTCCTCACGCCCTATGAGAGACAGAATAAGCTCCAGCTCGAGCTGCCGGGTTGGTAAGGATATGGATGGATGGATGTAGACATGGATGTAGTTACATCTGAGGGGTTAAATTATAGACTCAGTGGTGTCACTGACATGCAACTAAAATAAGGACCAATACAAAGTGAGAATTCAATGGGGTGCTTTTATACTTTAAACACAGTTCATTTCATTTTGATATCTTAGGCCAAGAGAGATATATATTCTCCATCAGAACTGCATTACTATGATCACACTGGGAAATGAATTCCACCTAGAAAGCTTGATATGTAAAAAAATAAGACATTATACTCTGCTGTATACGCTAAAAACGACCTTATTTAATGTATTTATCTATCTTTATCTACTTTTTGTTATTAATTAGGCTCTTCAGTATTTGAAATGTTAAAACCTCATCTCTTGGTGGTGCAGTGCAGCCGCTGGCCAGCAGGGGGATGAAGAGTCTACGGTCCCCTCCTCGGCTCATCTTTGGTTTCGCTTCAAACTTTGCCTGAAAGTTTTTTAGTGGGCGGAGACCTTCCGCTACACTTCATCCAATAAGCGGAACCTGTCAGTGATGGGCTCCGGGGTGGCAGGAGTACGGACGGTCCGGTGTTAAACTGGGTGTCAATTAGCGGAAGACTTTCACCGGTGAGCAGCCAAGCCACAGCGTAAGGTGACCAAACAGGCAGAAATTATTACTGTGCCTTTTCTTAAAGTATCACTTGGATGTGGGTGTGTGCTGATACTAATTGACCTTATTTGATAGGCTTGCAGCAGGTTCGTGGCTTCCGTGCTCCGTAATTAATGAATGTAACGAATTCTCGCCTCTTTTTGCCCTCTCGTTAGAGTTGTTCAGAAGACTAAGATGGAGTGGCGTCAGCAGACCAGTGTGAGCAGTGCAGACGCATTCAACGAGGCCAAACGCTGGATTGAGGTAGCTGCAGGTTCAGTTCTTCACTCTTTCCTCTCCCTTTATTTACTTCTAAGACGTGCTTCTCTTCACTTATTGCAGACAATTAATTACAAGCAATTAAGAAGGTTTGATGTCGCTTTATTTTAACCCGCTGTGAAGACAGGAAATCTAACGTTAACCAGAAGCAGCCATGCAAAAGCACCTGTGCATAATTTGTATCGTTGAAACTCACTATAAACTCATACACTTTTAAACTGACTGAGGCTCTGTGCTCTCAAACATCAAGTGTGGCATCTTTTGCATACTTAATCTTTCGTTTCAAAGGCAAAGTATGCTTTGATAAGACTCAGGGCTTTTTTATGACCCTTACCTATCTGAGAAGTCTGTTTGCTCAGAAAGTATTTGACTGCAGGTCTCTGGGCTTCAGAGGTAAATTCAAATACAGAAAAGGCATATAAATCGTTAATATTTAAAAGAAGCTGGAAAATAATAATGTGCACACTTTACTTGAGGTTTGTTTAGTATCAGTGTGCTGATATTATATAAGGCATGGGTTAAATTTGCTAAATGTAACACTTTGCATGCTACCCTGGCATGTGGTGTAGGCAGGCAGGCTTTGCCTTGCATGCATTGTGGAGGATGTGGTTTGAGTGTGGTGCATTTTCTAGGTTATTTCAGGCTGCTCCTGTCCAAACTAGAAACTGTGATCCTTAAATCATAACCGATGGCTACAACTTGTAGACGGTGAGCACTGGATGTCGACCAACTCTAAATGGGACCATTAATGTCACTTGTGTCCGAGCAGATCATTGTGAGAATTTTGTGCAGGGGTCTCTTGGCAGAAAGCCCGTGCCAGTTTTGCACGTCTATTTTCCTGCACTGACGGATGAAAGAACGGGTGAACCTTGATGAGGCATGTATGTGTTAGACGGGAGTATAGCGAGGCCTGCTGCTCTCAAACAAGTAAATGCACCGTTCCTTGAGCCAGATCACAATGGGAACGTGTTGGCACTAATATCTCCAGCTACAGGTTGGGGGATAATAAGCTTCCGTATATTCAAGCATCCAAACTGTTTTATCATTGGCACAGAACTGGCAGCAACATCATGTAAGTGTTTGCTGTACTCCAGGAGAAATTATAATGAATTGGGCTATTTGATATGACGTCATAGTTTCTTGGAGAAGCAGAAGATTCCCCCTCCTGCTGTCCAGCATGTATTCTACTCATTTAGAGTAACACCATCATCCCTTCATTAATATGAAACATATTGACTGTAATTCAGGTTTTTTTTTTTTTTGGTTTTTTTTTTTTTAACAAATCTTGTGTTTGACCAGTGAATATTTGGCATTTTTGAAAAATTCCTGCTTTATTTCCTGATAGCAACTTGCTGTGGATTAATTGGCGGATCATTGCAGCTCAATAATACATTATTTTAAAGACTACATGTAATGATGCTTGTTTTTCTCCCACCCGGGGTCATTTGATCCTTTTTTGGCTGGGAGACACTCTATTTAGACAAATGAAGCAATCTGGCGAGGTTTGCGAGTTGCACACGGATAAAATTCATTTAATTTGTGGTTTCTCGGGGACTATTGTTCATTAAAATGACCACGTTACCTGTTTGATGCTGTAGAACAGACAGCATGCCACGGCACAGCCGCATTGTGTGTTATTGTGTTAACCTTGCGCTGCATTGTTTGTCTGATTGCACTGAGACTCATTCGCTCTGTACCCAGCGCCCGATTCTACTAAAAATGAATTGTAATTGTGGATTCCTGGGGGGACTAATTAGTGAGAAGAATAGCCTTTTGGGGCCCCGTGTTAGTTATGGAGCCGAACCTTAATAGTCCCATTTTTATGTCCTCATTACAAAACCCCGCTTGCCTTGTTCTTGCTCCTGCCATGTCAAATCATTTCCATAGGTTATGCTATATTTGTTGTTCAGAGCAAAAACAACTTTTGAGTGGTTGTGTGAATGCTTGTTTACATACATTTTATGGCTGCTTTTCTCTGTAGATGTATTGTAATTATTTGTTTTTATGTGGCAGCTGGAGAATATTTCAGCTGCTCTTACCCAAGTCACTTAATTTACTCTTATAGTTGACAGCAACAACTACAAGAGGTAGTGTGTATATTTTTGCCTTTTTAATTAACTTCAACTGAAACTATGGCTTCCTAATGTTTTTCGCATAGTTGTTTTTGACACCAAGTGGTGTGTATACACTCACTGGCCACTTTATTAACTACAACTTGCTATACTGGTATAACTTGCTTGCAAAATACTTAATTCTTCTTGGCATGGATTAAATAAGGAGCTGGAAACATCTCCCAGAGATTTTGCTCCGATCACACGGTTTCTTGATTGGACTCTGCTGTTCCTGCACATCCCAAACGTGCTCTAATGGTCTGAGATCTGGTAACTGCCAAGGTCATTTGAGTAAAGTGAGCTTATGATCATGTTAAATAAACCAGCTTGAGATGATTTGAGTTTTTGACATCGTGTTTTATCCTGCTGGAAGCAGCCATCAGATAATGGGCACATGATGGACACAAAGGGATGGACAATGGTCAGCAAGAATACTCAGGTAGGCTGTGGTGTTTGAATGATGTTCAACTGGTATCAAGCAGCCCAAAGTGTGCCAAGAAAATATCCCCCAAACCTTTAAACCATTACCACCAGCCTAAACTGTTAATACAAAGCATACCTTCTGCTTACCTTGATGGCGGTAGCCAGCAGTCATTTGAGAGACTGTTTCCATCCTATCGGCCTGAAGCAGTCGGGCCATCTCCAGCTGACCTGTGATATCAACAGGGTGTTTTTACCCAGAGATCTGCTGCTCAATGGAGATTTTGTTTTTCAGACCATTCTCTGTAAAGCATAGAGGTGCTTGTTCATTATTCATTATTTAGGCACCCATTAGTCGTTACCACAGCAACTGCTAATTCTTCCTGAGGTCCACCAGAAGATCTGGTGGGATTTTCCGCAGTTCTTGAAACACTCAGAGCTCCGTCTGGCTGCGTCAACCATGTCAGCTTTCTTACACATTCTGATGATTGGTTTGAACTTAAGTCTTCTTGACCTTGTCTGAATGCCTAAATGCACAGAGTTGCTGCCATGTGATTGGGTGATTAGAATATTTGTGATAGCTAAAATAATGGGTGACTGTATAAAGGGCAAATATCATCTTTAATAGTTGAACTCTGCAAGCACTTTAACATACTTTAATCATTAATGTGCTGGTTTACACCAGTTTATACAGACAGTGGTGGATATATGGTGTTGGTGTCAGTACTGTAGAAGTATGTGGTACTATTTTAAGCATGTTGGAACCTTTTTAAAATGTAGCATGAATTATATACAGTCATACGTATTCATACAGTCATGCTTATTTCTGTTACTTACTGGATTTGAACACTTGTTCCAAACCTGAATGTCACTGCCTAATAGGCTGTGGGTCCATTGTGGGGTGCCAAAAAAGCTCTGATTGAGATTGACGTGAGCTGGAAAAGACCTCTGAAAGTGTGTCATCTAGCAGTAATCCATTAGCAGCGCATGTGAAGCTGAGCTGCCGTGAATCAAGCTTTTTCCAGTATATTTGGACTGGTGTGGTGCTTCTGGTCAAAACGACATACCAGTCTTGTGTGCCTTTTTTTTTTTTTTTTTTTCTTTTTTCCAGTGTTTTCGGTCCATTTTATTGTTCATTCTTTCTAGTAAAGGGGCACTGCCAAAACAACAAAGCAACATTAAGCAAAGAAACGCAAATAATTGACTTTTTTTTTTCTCTCCTCCCCTCTTTAGGAAGTGACTGGAAAGTCGTTTGGATGCAGTGACTTCCGTGCCGCATTAGAGAACGGAGTCCTGCTTTGCAAGTAAGTAATGATGCTCAAACTTTAAGTGTTTTGCAGTTTTACTTTGGTCAAACTTTTATCTGTAAGAATTAATTTGAAAGATAATTATCATGCAGACCTATCATTAGTGAGTGTATGCAGGCTAATTTGCCAGCTTGCCTTCAGCAGCCTTGAAACAATTTTTTAAAAACAGTAGCATCCAAAACTACAGTCTGGAGGTTGCTGAGTATCTTTAAAAGTAAGCAAAGATAAACACTCATAAATTAACAAGTGCAGACGCACAAATCTGATGTTTGCTGGTTAACCCAGAAGTTGATTTTAGGATGATGGCTTAAAAAAGAAAAAGTTGTGGTTCTTTATCTAAAATGCCGTCTGCCAATGGAAGTCAAAATTAGGACTGTTTACCAGTTATCTTTTGTGGCTGGAATATTTTGTAATCTGTTTGCTAATTGTCTTCACTCGCAGCCTAATTAATCAGTTGAAACCCGGAATAATCAAGAGGGTGAACAGGCTGTCTACTCCAATCGCTGGTCTGGTGAGTTTACACTTCAGCTGTATGACGTCTGCATAATCAGAGTATGCAAGAAAACAAAAAAGACACCTGTTGGCCAGGAAGTGTTGAAACATTGTGTGGTTTCCTGTTGCAGGCACAAGGAGACAGTGTTGTTGTAGTCTGACTAAACATGAACGTGCATTTCAACCAACTGCAAAGTTTCAGCTTGTTTTTATTGGGCACTGATGCAAATGAAGATTTTTATTTTGGCTTCAGGCTGTTTCTCAATAGCTTCATACAAGTATAATTGCCAAAACAGCCCAAAGCAAGACCAGGAAAAGATCGATTTCAGGCTCCCAACAGGGCCCAATAGATGGAGCCCAGCGGTGGATGCACTGGTGGTGATGGCGGGGTGGGAGAGGGAGATGCAGCCGAGGTTCAGCCCTTACTTTCACAACCTAAAGAGCAATACTGGAGCTTTTGTTTGTTTTTAATCTGATAACTTCAAATTAAACAATTAAAAATCAACATCGACACTTATCGAGAAACTCTTTGAATAACACAATAAATATCCTCTGTCCGGCCTTTGAAGCTTTGGCATTATTTATAGTGAATTTTCAGTCTTTATTATATTTTGTTACATGGGAGTTGGAATTGTTACATGCTAAAATGCACAAATGGGGACAAAAACATTGATCATTATTTTAAATAAATTATGCAGTTTGTTTATTTACCAATAGAGGCTGCTAAATTATCCACCTCTGACTGTTTTAATATCATCAACATAATAATCATGTTTTCATATTTAGTTTGAGAAATGGTTGTAGTGATCTGTTGAAACGCGTGTAATCATACACAGAAACACGGTGTATATTAGGCAAAAACAGAGTCTGCGCAATTCTAACATGCTTGAAAGATAATATTTGGTATGAGCACCTTTATTCTTGAGCATAGCCTGAGTGCTTTTAGGCAAACTTTTATTTGACTGGTCTTCAGGACTAGCTGTCCAGTCTTCTTGAAGTCTACCAAAATTCTTTGGATGTTGGCTGCCTTTTTGTTCTGTTGTGTCAAGATGCTCTCAAACTGCTTCAGTAATGATTTCTGTTTCCAGAAAGAGAGCTAACTTTACCTGAGTCGATTACTGTATATAAAGTCTGTGAACTTAACTTGGCAGCGAGCAGGTTTTCTTCAACAAACTGAGTTTCTCTCTGACTCCTAACCTCCTGCTGCACATGAACCTCCTGTGTGACACCCCAGTTCATTTCCTCATTTATGAAGTCACAAAGCTCAAAGTGCAGTAAGCCAATCTGCTGAAGTTTACGTTTTTACAAACACTGAGGCCCAGTTCGATGTTAGTGTCCTATTTTTGTGTTTAACATGAGCGCTTTTCATGTGTTAATGTGTAAGGGTGGAGAATGTGATTACCTTGCATATTTATCAGCTCAGAATAAAATCTATATAATCCGCCTTTGTAGCTCCAACTCTGTGCCATCAGGCTGTCAGCCAGTCACAACACAATGCAAACACTTACTATACGTTACACACTGATCAATGGTAAATCATTTCTCGTATTCTAAGTGGTCACACTCAAGCAGTCAGATGTCTCACATTTGGATCTTGGAGATGATTCGAGTATGAAATTCAGGTTGAAATTACTTTAAAATCTGAAAACGGCTCTAAATGTATTTGTAGATGGTTTGTTCTGAACATTTCATCTTAACATGTCAAACACTTGAAAAAGGAACAAATTTAGAGTACTGGTCTCAATGTATGTTTCTCCCCTGAAATATCTTTAAATCAGTTGGTGGGTCAACCCAGAACCAAAGGGTTTATAGGGTCTTGCCTGCCAGGACAGATCCAAAAAATGATAAAGATCACAGATTCAGACTGGACCAGGCCTGAACTGAGATATTTATGTGTTTGCCTTTTGTGATCCTTTATATTTAAGACTTGGAAAACTGCAGTTTTGTGCCTCCTACATTTTGTCGCTGTGAGATTATTACTGAATGATTAGAATTTAAAAATTAGGTGTAAAATTACAGTCCAATGAATGTGCATTTCTCAGACCCTGCTGTAGACAAACATTTTCAAATTGCCTTGTGGTGCAAGAAAGGTACAAGACCTGAACTGAAAATGAGTGGAAAGAAAACCTTTGAAAGACAGGAAAACAAGAACTTTACAAGTGACAAAGTCCTGGAAGTAAAATGTAAAGAAATGAGTGGTTTCTCAATACTTTGAACCGTACTGAACTACTTCAAAAATGATAATGGTGACCTTTAGGAGTAGCTGTACTAACACTGACAGACGACTAGATAGGATATGTTAAGCTAATCTAAATAGATCTGTTTGCAGCTCTAGAGTTGTGCTTTGCTGTAATCCTGCCTGCTGTAGTGGTTGAACAGAGCAAGTATGATTTCTAAACAAATGGGTTACTTATTAGATAATATCTACTGAGTGTTTCTTGACAGATGAATAGATGATTAATGATGAATCAGAATTGATTGTAGGTTGTACTCCAAGCTGTTCTCACTTGGAGAATCGTTTGGATGAGGTGGATTTTAACTGTTTGAGGCTGGAGTTGGTCATTACTAGTTTATCAGAACAAACATCAACTGTTTCTCTAGTTTTTCATGTTTGGTTTTTTTTTTTTTCCTCATCTGTTCTGATATTTCAGGATAATGTGAATGTTTTCCTGAAAGCCTGCGAGAAACTGGGACTAAATGAATCCCAGCTGTTTCATCCAGGTGACCTGCAGGACATCTCCACTCGTGTGACACTCAGGTGAAGTTGCATGAACACATACCGCTGCACCTGGACCTTTAACTCTAACTTTATTGCAATTGCACAGTGATACTTTGTACAATAGTACAGTGAAATAGTTGTACGGTCCCACATCGGTGCTATAAAAGCAAGAAAATCAAAAGAAATGGCATATACAGAATAAAATAAAAAATACAGTATGAGCAGAACCACTGTGTACTGGCAAAATACACGAGGGCCTAATGTTTTCTGCGTAGGTTATAGTTACCACTGACTGAGTTTTCAGTGTGTGTATTTAAAAAGATAAAAGTGAACGTGCTGCTTTGCATTAATAAATGTCTGCACTTTCACTAACAAGCTGCTCCTTTATATGAGCTGATGGCCTGTTCTCCATAAAACCTGATAAGTTGCTGATTAGTGAGGATTGCAAATGAGAAGGCTTAAGATGTCACTAACTTTTTTTCCTTCACAGTTATCTCATTCACCGGGACTTTTCAGTGACGCAATCGAAATGTAAATTGTAGCAGCAGATGTTTGGCTCTTTTGTTTAAGTACTTATTTCTGTCTTGAAATTTTATTTTAGGCGTGACGAAGGCAACAGACGACTCAAAAATGTAAGTCGTTATTCTCTTGTTGGGGTGTCTTTTCCTTTCTGGGTAAATGAGTTGGATATAAAGCCATAAAGGGAGCAGTATCCATCAATATATTAGCTTGAACTACTGATGCTGAAGACTTGTCCAGAAGTATGACAAATAAGGTGGCCTTGAGGAGGGGCTGCTGAGCTTGCTGAGGTTGAGGCAAATCCCAGGAGCCTGGTGTTAAAGCCCTCATAGAGTTTAGAGTGATGGAAATATAAGAATACATAAGTGGCAGAGGCCGTCTGGAAACTCCCATCTTAACTGCCTCAAGTCTGTGTGTGGAACTGAGTGATGCACATGGACGTGTGAAGCCTCATTTAAATCGCACAGTAGCTGTGAACTTTAACCCCGGACGGAGGGTGTTTTGTTTTTTCCTCCAGACTACAGTCACTGATATAGCCTTCTTTTTATTTCTATGTTTTTAGTTAATTATTCTTTCAAATGAACCACTTGGGGTGAATTTGGGCCAATTGGAACGGTTTACCAAAACAATGCAGCACACCAGCATGAACTGTTGCACTCCATTTAAGATAAAAATGTTAATAAAATACAATACAAAATACACTTGGTCTTTTATATAATCCATCAGATCTTTTCTTTAAAGTTCTCATTTTGTTTTTGTGAGTACATTCAAAAAAATTGTATGACTTAAGAAAAATATTTAAATAATATTTATTTAGATGAGATTCAGATTTGTGATAAATTAGCCCGATTCAAGGATTTCTCTTGCAGAATAATGTTAACATCAGGGTTTATGTACATTAGGGTAGTTTTTTTTTTTTTTTTTTTTTTTTTTATTAATCCAACCTTCTGTTAATTTTCATCTATGTTCCCCTTTTTATAAGGACTTTTTGAAAAGCCAAGAGTAATTATGGGTTTCTTGCTTTATTAAATAAAATGGAATCATGCATGGCTAATATAGGATTAACCTGTGATCTGTTGCAAGCAGTGAAGTAATTTCCTTGGCATGAGAGAGAACTGGAGAAAAAGAAACACATTTTATCCTAATTAAGTTTGACATAAGCCCCGAATGCTTGTTTACGCTCTGCTTGTACAAATTAGGGGAAAATAAAACTAATTGCAGCTATAATGGTGCCAACAGTCTAATATGACAAACAGAAATGCTTACTTTTGAAAAAGGGATTATTATAGTGAGTCGTGGAACATCGTTTTACTTGGAAAATCGAAGTAGCTTGGTTGGTGCACCTTGATGCTGACACTGATGGCTGAAATTCAGAAGTGAAACTAGTGATTTCTTCAAAGGAAAAATTGATTCTTACACATGGCAAAAAAACTGAATGCAGTTCAGAGGTGCATATTTCAATTCTTCATTTTCCTCCTCTTCATTATCATCATCTTTTTCTTCCTCTCACTGCACTGCTTTAAAGAAATAAAGGCACATTCGATCATCAGAGTTTTGAGCAAAGTCAGTTAAATTTCAGCTAGGAAGCATAAACTGTCATCAAACAGGTTCAGGCAACAACAAGAGAACCAATTAACCGGGAGTGGTGTTACAGGTGGGGGCTGTAGACCACTGCTCGCTGCGTTTATCCCTCCTGACTGAGTTTCCTGTAGTTTAGCTCTCTGCTAGTGTCCTTGACATTACTGGTAGCCCACGATGGACCTGCAGCTCATTCAGGCTGTGCTGTCACAAGAAGGTTTGCTGTTTTTTAACAGTGTGGAGGAGATCACAGGAGACGGGTGGTTTTTCACCAGGAGAGCTAGACGGGGCCATAGAAGGGCATCAATCCAAGTTGCTTTATGTGAGGAGGAAGAAATTGCAGAAAATGACAGCTAGCGGGCAGCTCATGAGCACGTTTCTGACCGAACTGTCAGAATTGGACTCCATCAGAATGGCATGAGGGCCTGATGGTAGGACCTGAACTGGCAGTTCTTTCAGTGGCATCCCCTTTTACATTTGCTACAGCATCACCGGACTCTTCCACGTGGTTCAGAAGAGAGGGGTCTTAACAACACTTGGAAATAGAGCAGGGCGATATGGCCAAAAATATTTATCACGATATATATTTGAAAATTTGCGATAACGATATAACTGATGATATAATTGATGCGAGACAAAATACAACTCCACAACATTACTAGCGCAAAAAGACAACCTTCCATTTATTTTCACTTAAACAAGAAGCTGGTTTTTATGTACATTAAAGCTTTATAAAAATGTAACAGTGCAAATGCAAATTCCTTGCTGAAAGTTTAACCAAAAGGCATTTCCAGTAGAAATGGGCTGACATATCCTGAGCATAACCATGTATAATATCCACTGAAGTTAAAAAGAGGTGCTTTGCAACATTAAACTGCAGTGTGCAGTACGTATTTTTCGGACCATAAGGTGCACGGGATTATAAGGCACATTAAGCGAAACAAAGCAGTCAGATAAATCAAACTTTATTAAACTCATTCTTCTTGCTTCCTCCACTTCTGTACCATTGTTTCATTAATGTTGAATTCTCTGGCAGCTGCTCTATTCCCATGTTGTTGCAGTATATTAATGACTAACCTTGTATTGTGGATGGATTATCTCAGTTGTTCTCCTGACTGAAGTTTGGTCCGTTTACAGCATCCTGCTATGCGATTGCATTTGTCTCTAACTATCAGGAACCTTAACGTTAACTTTTATAAGTGGAAAAGTGTTAGTGTTCGTCCTCCAGCTTCACTGTTTATGTTATGCCAACATAGCTGTGTCGCTAGCGATCACGTAGCACATCATTATATACCAGCTAGCCCAACTTCAGTAACCCTACAAACGTCACTGCTGTTTAGTTTCCTGTCTTCATTTATGTTGGAAGTGATAGCAGAGCTGTACGTTTGATTTTTTTCAGAAATCTCTCAGTCAGAACATTCAATATCATGCTTAGGTAACTAGCGAAACTAGCGAGCTAACTTCCGCTAGCTTCCTGCTAACTTCTAACTCCGTTAAATGTAATAAATTTTGTTTTCATGGATGCCTGGAAGTTAAACTTCATAGCTACACCTGATAAAGCAGCAATGCTGATCGTTTTATTAAAGATGAAAGAATTTAGACAGTTTTTAACTCTCAGTGATGCTGCAGTGTTCGTTTGACCTGAAACATACGGAGTTTAGGACCCAGATTACTCCCAGATTTAAGAGCATCTTACGCCAACAAATACGACAATAACGACGGCCGCTTGCATGTTCTGCAAAAAATGTGCTTTGTCGTGTATCTGACGGACAAACACCAAACCAGTTCCACATCACTGAAGTTGCACCATTTTTCCAAACAATTCTGGTTCATCTGTTTCACTCAACAATCGGCCATGTACGTATGAAAACAAAGGCACTGCGCATGCGCGTTTTACTCACATTCTATCGCGATATTTCATTTTCCTATCGTTGCCTAACATTATACCGGTATTACCGTGAACGGTATAATATGGCCCAGCCCTATTGGGAAAGTTGTCTTGTTGGTGTTGTTGTATCTG
Organism: Maylandia zebra; assembly: GCF_041146795.1. Lineage (NCBI taxonomy): Eukaryota > Metazoa > Chordata > Actinopteri > Cichliformes > Cichlidae > Maylandia > Maylandia zebra. The sequence goes on along the minus strand of NC_135167.1, from coordinate 24,027,362 downwards.
TAGTACGCCTGTTGTTCTCTTAATTTGTTTTGAGCAGTGTGGTGTCTTTTTTTTTTTTTTTTTTTTTTTTTTTTTCTTTAAGTAAGGAAGTAGGTTGGTGTGTTTGGTCATATTTGTAATTCTGTCTATTCTTTCTCAGGTCCTGATAACAATTTACTGGTTGGGTCGCAAGGCTCACCTGGACACATTGTACAATGGCCCTCAGCTTAATTTGAAGGCTTTTGAGGGCCTGTTGGGGCTGGCCTTGTCCAAGGTAATTTTTTATTTTTCTCTTTAAGTATTTAAAGATTGTATTACTTTATTTTTATACTTCTGTTAACCCTTCCTACTCCAGGCTCTAGATGAGGGTGGTGTACCTGTGAAAGACAGCAGCGATAGTTTGTGCCAAAATCCAGAAGAGGAATGTCAGTACAAAAATTACAGGCGAGGCAACTCTGCAGACAGCACAGACTCCTTTAACTCCCAGGCCCTGCACCCGAATGTTGAAGGTACATTTGTGATACAATGACTGGGGTGTGAAGGAATCTGTTTCGTTTCTGCTAAATATTTTGACACAGCACTGCAATTTGTGGAAAGATTATGGAGATTATAGCTGATGACGGCATTTTTTTTCCCCCCTTTATTGCTGTCTTTTGTTTTTGAAATGTAACTCTGCTCATTAATTTTACACTAACTGCTTTTGAAACTTTTGCAAAAGTGAAACTTTTTTTTTTTTTTTATCCTTGTAAGATCAGCCTGAAACTGCTAAAGTGACAGAAATGTACCCCAAAAATGTGTTTTCACAAACTTATAATAACACATTTTTGGGGGATTCCATGTTAATACTGTTAATCGATGTCATTTTGGTGGATCAGCAAAGTTCTGACCTGCTGCTCTTTTATTCAAGTTTTTTGGTCTGCAAGTGTTATGTCAGGCTCAGTGCATGTCAGTGATGGATTCTGCACTCTGGTGTGATAACTGTGTGTGTGATGGGAGAGGTTAAATACTTGCCCTGATACTCCCTAAAGGCTTGACTGTGTGAAGGCTCAGTCATCCAGGAAAGGTTTTTTTCTGATGTGTAACCTTCCTTGTATTTTGATGAGGTTTAGTTCAGCTTTTGTCTTTCATACATGTTTTATTTTCCCCCATTTAAATGTATATTTTTGGGGTAATTTTTGTGTCTCTGTGATATCTAGGTTTTGGAGGCGACGCAGAAGCTGAGCAGGTATTCAAGATGGAAAACAAGCAGGTGACAGCTCATCAAAACAAAGGCTATGTCCCACTACTCAGACGAAAACAAGGACCAGAGGAGAATGGAAGTGGCTTCGCGAGTCAGTTTACCAGGTGCTCCAGACGTTTCTGTGACCAAATAAAAATTCCTCACAAACTGCTGCCTAACTTACCCGTAGGCGACCTTTCAAAAAATAGCTTTTATATTTCTAACTTCTTGCTTATTTTATGTGTGATATGAAGACGAGTGCATAATGTAAATGATTAAAAGAATAACATACTGCTGTCTTTATATGAAGCTGGAGTTCGGATTCCTTAAATATGAGCCCGAGTTCAGTCAGTGGAATACAGTTGGGTTGTTTTTCTCTCAGGCTCGGTTTGGATTGAATTTCACACTTGTCAGAACTGTTAAAGGCTGCTTGGTTTCCGACAGTTTGGAGTTTCTAATTTGCAGCTGAGTGCTTTTTCCTTCGCACTAAACCCTAATCCAAATCAATTAACAATATGAACAATGTCTGCATCCATTCATGGGCACAGCCATCACAAGTAGTCACTTTGGTATGACACAAACAAGGTGGTTATTGTTTTCAAGGTATTTAAGCTGTTCTTTGCCTGCTAGACTTGTTTAAAACGTCACTGTCAAGACTAATTGCCTATTTTTTTTTTTTTTTTTTTTTTTTTTTTTAAGTGTCTGTTACAACTTAAATTATTCTTCTAAGGATTATTTTTGAGCTTGGATATTGTCACTTTTTAAAATTCCTTGTCAGTAAAGATCAGCTGGGTTCTCGAGTTTCACACTTGCTAGTGATTTTACTCACTTATCTTTTTAATGAACAAAGTGTAGCAGTGGCTGAGTGCTCGTGTGAGATGAGCACCAGACTTGGTAACACGTCACCACAAAGGGTCAGTTGGCAAGTGAACCTCTGCGTTCTCATGATAGCAGTTCCCAAACTATCAACACGGGTCATTTGCTATAAATTCTGATCCGATTTTTCTATGAGTAAATTACATTTTGTAGTCTTTGACAAGAGTGTTGGTTTAAATCATTGATGTGCAGTGACTTTTACAGAAGGGCAAGCAGAGATGTCATACATGTTAATCTGAAAGTGCTGGTGGAGCCAGCACCTGTTCAGTTTGCCTGTTTTATTAAATCAGACATGGCAGGAGCCATGTTCCCCCTCCATTAGCATTGCATTGCTTGCTAAAGAAGTGATTAAAATGATCTTTTATTGGATGCTGGTCAAGGGTATCAGTAAGAGAGAATTTATCATAAGTGCTTGTTTACTTGCTAATGCTAGCTGTTTCCACACAACGGGCAAATGGTAGCTGATCTCAAAAGCAACGACAGCAGAGCCGCAGGCAGCTTGTCCTCAATTTGCAAAAAACAAGAAAAAGCTGCTTGTTTCCCTGCTCAGTCCACTGTTAACAGGACACAGACACACCCATAGACTAAAGACATGTTATAGATTTCATGGAAATTGAAGGCAAGTGGAGTTGTTCCCCCTCCAGATACTTTAGCCAACTGTGGCGACAAGATGGCAGTAATGTAAAGATGGAAGCAACTGGATGAAAGGTTTTGACAGAGTGCTGCTTGAGGTAAAAGGAGATTGCTTTCACTTGGTTTTAACTGATGCCTGGTGTTTTTGTTAGAACTCACAGGGAAAGCACAGTTTGCTTTGCTTGCCCTGATGGAACCTCTGTGCTTGAAACTATGTTCTTGTGCTAATTCATAGACTTGCCCTCTGTATTCTGCATTTGAAAGGCTCAGTTGTAGCACTTGGGTTATCACCATGTTGGCTATTAAAAGCCATGGTTGTCTATAAAGCGTATAGTTTATGGATGTTTTATACATGCATCACACAGCCTCAGCTAATAGGTACGAAGTAACTGACAAAAGTTTGCTTTATAGCATCCACTCTTTGAGAAGTTTTGAAACTAAGTTTTGAGGAGTGAAATTCTCCAAACTGGTTGACTTGTTTTTAATAAGACCTCCACAGTACAGTTGTCACAAAGGCCTACTCTGTTTATTAAGGCTGTCTTTAAAAAATAAAATAAAAATGCTTTGTATCTTATTTTATTTAACATAAGCAATACCCTAAAATAAGCTAATAGGCCTCTCTGGCTTTTTATTAGCACTGTTTTTGTGGCATATTTAAGCTTAGGGTTTAAAATCTCACAATCTAACTACAACACATGTGCTCACAGTTTGCCAGACACCAAAAGTTTGAATGCTTCAAAAAAGAATCACTAAAGCTGATGAAGATTTGAATGGGTACATGAAGCTGAAGATCAGGAATTTTTCATAGCGAGCGAATGGTTTAGTTTAGGTTTGTCTCCATTTATGTCCATAGTGATAGCAGAGCCATATGTTTTAGTTTTCCAGAAATCTCACAGTGAGAACGCAGGATATCATCTTTACATGGAAACTAGGAAGCTAACTTCAACCTCCATTAAATGTCATGAATCCACTCTGATACTTACTTTGAAACTGAGCGAATTTAGGACATCTTTAAGTCTCAGTGGTGCTGCAGTGTTTGAGCTTAGGAACCAAGAAGAGTTTTGTCACTGAAAAGAGCGAAATCGCTAATGACGTCAGACTTGAGAGGTCGATGGGCACGGACCCATCTTTGGAGTCAGGCTCACTCCAGGAACTGTAGTGTTAAACATTATTTTTGACTCCACGGGTTGTTGCTTGTGCCAGTCTTTTTTTTTTTTTTTTTTTTTTTTTTTCCCCCTGAAACTAAATATGGATGCAAATGCTCTGCTTTACTATTTACTTGGCCACAATAAAAAGCATGTTCACTGCATGAACAATGAAAGTAATTTTGTAAATCTAACAATATCCTCAAGAACTAAAGAGTGATTTGCTTTTAGGCATTAATCAAATGTCTGCTTGGTGAAATTTGGAGCCGCTTCCATTCAAGCTCATTCCAGCTGATTTATCTATGATCACTATTGGCTGTGGCTAAACGTAGATTTGGATATATCACTGTTTACTGCAGCACTGCAGATGCCCCTCCGTCTCCTCAATGCCACTTCACTATCTGTTCTCCTGAGTGTGCCACTGAAGAGCTTTTCCTGCAAGCTCTGTGTGAGGAAGACTCGGAGGATGATTATACTGAGGCAGACCCAGTGCTAGACGACTTGCATTTTAGACGAATGCAGCAGACACTTCATCAGACATCTGCCAATCTGCATTATGACCGCTTCTTACCCCAATATTGGACACCTGAAGAGGAGGTTCGTGTACGCAGGATCTACCTTGGCTCCCAAAGACGTCCCTGGTATCATAAAATGCAGCGCCTGAGGTCTGTCTCTTTTTATCATTCAAAGCAGTGTTAACAAAGAAATATGCTTAAAACTAATACAAAACAATGGTAGAATTGCAGTATTGTACTACTTAAAGCTGGAAATAATTCATGGATTGCTTTGCAAAGCAGAAATAAAATAATGGCTGCCTTTACTGGCTTGAGCTTAGTTTTTACTTACATTAAACTCTAACATGAAGATGTGATGCTAAAATAACCAAAAGTGTGACGCAGTGGTGGATTTATATGGCAGCTGTAGCAAACTAAATATTAGTTTGCTAAGCACAAGGAATTAGCTAGCAGTAGTTTGCAAGAATAATAATGTAATTTAAAGCTGATCTATGATTTTGCAGTGTATATTTTTTTTAATCCCGTTTTTAATCCTTCATTGTAAGACCTGTGTCTATAAGGTCTGCTGCTAATTGTGTTGCACACATTTCATATATTTGCTGTTCTTTTCTTTGACTGTAGCCGTAAAGCCTTGGCTTTTGCAGAAGAGTTTGACGTTGACTTCGTATCTGGAGAGCCCCAGAAGCCTGAACACAAGCCTGAACTTTTGCAGCTGTCTTGAAGAGCCATACATAACAAGCACACGATCATAACAATCCTAACCACAAACTGGATTGAAGCCTTTCCACACATTTACAAATATCCAGCTAATGAGAAGATGTTAAAACATGCACAGTTTTTCTCATTTATTGTATGAAATTATCAAGATCATTGTTTTGGTTTTTTTTAAAACCACCCAAATGTTGTATCTGCCACATTGCTGAGTGATACATTTGTTAGTTTGTTCACATTCTTTATAACATGAGCTGTGCCTTCAATTTATTTTTATTTTTTTTCAGTTTACTGTGTGAATGTCATCGCTTTTGAAAAATAAAGTATGATGCCACAGGTCAAGAAACTGCGTGGAGTATTTTATATGCAGTACAAAAACATTTTGTCTGGTGTGTGTTAGTGTGTGTGAGATGGGTTTGAGTGGCTGTGGTCTTGAAGTCGTGTGTATTACAAAAACATGGTCTCATTCATACAGCACCTCTTTGTGTTTTGTGGTCTAACCTCTTATCCTGACCACTTTTTTTTTTTTTTAATTTATGTTATGCAGCATGTTGCTGGATGCTTTATCAAACCAGGTCCACTACATGTAGGCACACAATGTTCTTCAGTCTTCATATCTGTTTCTCTGGTTCTTTAGAGCCAGTCAAACCCAGGTCAAGCCTGAGAGACCAGTTCAGGTCAATCCTGGCTGGATTTGGTAAGTTCCAAAGTTTTAAACATAAAATCGTAGCAAAAATGTTTGAGGCCGCTTTGACGTGACTGCTTTATTGCTGCTTCATCCAGGTATGCTTTTGTTTGCATTCAGGTTGTAAAGAACCAAAATAATGCCACCAGAATAGTTTCCCTTTTCATGAAGGTGGAGCGTGTGGTGCACATCACCTCTATTAATTTTCTGGGCACAGGCTTGACAGTGGAATTTATGACAGGACTGTATGTAATCAGTCTTGGTTCCTCCCATCAGATTACGTCATTGTTTTGATAGACCACCTTCTAAATGCTGCTGTAAGTTATTTGAATGTCATGTATGACATCCTCTGTTGCCCAGAGCAGTGGTATTACCTGTTATGAGTCATGACTGTTGTGTTATCCAGACAGCAACATCTGTTACTTTTTTTTTTTTTTTTTTTTTTTTTTTTTTTCCCCAATACTTTTGCATTGCTTGACTGGCATGCTACATTCGTGCTCGCACTTCGCTGAGGATTCTGTCATTTCATTGCAGAATGTGCTGCTACAGCTGGCAGAACTGCACCCTGTTGTGTATACATGTGTAAGCGTGTGCTGTGTGTGCGTGCGTGCGTGTGCATGCAAGCAATGTGGCTGTTATCATGCATACCCTGCTACGTGGTGCTCAGAAGTGTCACTTTCATGCAATATGAAGCTGCAGTGTAATCATATAATGTCATCCATCATTGTTTAAGTGCCTTGCCTCCCGTGTGTCTGAACCAGGAGCAAATCTCTCAGTGACATCCCCATGGTGTACCCTGTGCGAAAGGCTCCTGATGCAAACACTAGTCATGATGAAAGTCAGGACACCGGATTGACAAGACTGTGGAATCAAGACAACAGAAGGAAGTGTAGCGTTGCTGCCAAGGATGCCGAAGCTCAGTGGCAGGATGTAAGTTGATGCATAAATGCTGACACAGCAATATTTTTCACGGTCCGTTTTGAAGCTTTTGAGCATTTTTGTCATCAGATGGTAATTGTAGATCTTCACATTTTGCTTTTTCTGCACATTTAAATGACTCCTCTTTCGTATTCTTATAAGTTGAAATTTAAAGCTTATTTTTGACATTTCATATTACAAATTCAAGATTCGCTAAATTAGACACTTGTTGTAAGAGAATGGCAAATGGAGTAAGAATATTGACAGCAGCTCCTGAGTTGGGAAGGTCCTCGGGTACTAAGGAGAAACCTGAGAGGTAAGAAGGTGGGGCATGACATTAATAGAATAAATAAATAAAAAAACAGCCTGTAGAGCAGTAATAGAATAAAAATCAACTTTATTTTCATTGGACACGTTACAAGTGCAAGGCAACGAAATGCAGTTTGCATCCATCTAGAAAGTGGTTTTAGCAATAATATGGTCGTCTTGCTCCTGAAATTTGGATAAATCATCTCTTAAAAAGTGGAAAATAGTTGAATGTTTAGAGATCAAAAAACTCAGTGTGTTAAGAGCATATCTGAATATACTCATGCTGGTTAATAGTTACTGTATTTGTAAACCAAGAATGCAGATGTGGTCTAAATTGAAGTGGCTTTTTGGGGGGGTACTTTTTGATAAGTACACAGGCAGTGGTGTAGTTGGTTGATGTTGTGCATTTCTTTCAGGACTTGAAAAAGTGGAAAACCCGTCGTAGGAGCACAAAGTCTGAACTTCGAACTAAATCACAAGACAGAGAGCATGTAATGGATAAGATGATCAACGGGTCTGTGACAACTATTGAGAAGAATGAAGCAAAACTAAAGTATGTTTGTGCTACAATTGTTTTTAAAAAGAATAAATTCTTAAATATTTTTAAACAATGCCTAATGTACAGCTATTTGCAGTGGCATGAAAGAATTTTTTTACTCTTTATTCATTTATCTTTGGCTTATTTGTTTCAGATCATCGATCAGATAATAATAATATTAGACAAAGATGACCTGAATAAACACAAAAGGTTTTTTTTTAATAATTTAATTTATTAAGGGCAGAAAGCTATCATAGCAAAGCTGGCCCTGTGTGGAAAAAGTAAATCATGAATTGTGATTAATCGCATTTATTTCAGAAAGCAGATTTCAGTTTCACTGAACTGGGCTGTTGCTGCTTCAGGACATGGATGACTTGCTGTAATTGATAGAACCATGAATTCTGCTCTCTACCAGAAGATCCTGAAGCAGGATGTCCGACCATCAGAACTCAAAACCACTTGGGTTATGCAGCAGGACAGTGATCCAGACATACCAGCAAGTCCACCTCTGAATGGCTCAAAAAACCAAAACAAACCATGAAGCTTTAGGAGTGGCCTAGTCAAAGTTCATTCTTAAATAATATTAAACAGGACAAAAATCCTCCAGTGTGACTGAATGAAACTTATTTTGCAAAGATGAGTGGGCAGCAATGTGAAGGACCCTTTGCCAGTTATCACAAATACTTTATTGCAGCTCTTGCTGTCAAGGGCAGAACAACCAGTTAATAGATTTAGGGGGCAACTACTTTTTCCACACAGAGCCAAGTAGGCTTGGATAACTTTTCATTTAACCTTAATTCATTTTATTCATACTCTGCTTATATTTGTCTTATATTAATATTTGTTTGATATGAAACATTTCACATATGCAAGAAATCAAGAGGTCAAATACAGTTTCACAGCACTGTACCTTTTTATAACTGTATATATACTCGTGAGTTGTGATGCCTGTCCTTCATGTTTTCTGCTACCTGTAATCCTTCGGTTACTCTTCCCCTGCATATTAATACCCCAGATACCAGCAGTCACCTTGGACCAGGAACACAGCGCCTCGTCCTTACTCAACAACTTCTCCATCAAAATCAAGCTCTGATCTCCGGCCACATACTCGAGCTCTGCTGGCCCGCAGCTATGCCACCGAGGCACCTTTCAGCCCCACGGTTCCTCTTAGCTCCCAGAGCTCAACCCATGCTCAAGTAGGTTTACACTATTGAGTTTTACCTCCCTGATGTTAATGAGCACCACACACTGTTTTAATAATGGGATTAAAAATGCTTATGATTTTAAAAAATTTCTTGAGTACAGCTGAGTTGTGAAAAGTGTTATAACCTATTAGGTGTTTTTATTATATTGCCAGATGGCATAACTGTTCTCATTGTTGGCCCTTTCCTCTCAGGGTGGAGCAGTGGTTGTCCCTGATGGAAAAGTCTTGGGAGAGGAGATCCACTTTGCCTCCACGGCTTTAGATGAAGCAAGAGTTGGCATGCCTTCTCTAGGCTTTCCTGTGATCTCTCAAACCCAAGTGAAATCCCAGAGCAGCACAGCTCCTTTCCAGTCCACCTGTGAACTTTCCCAGCCACAAAATGGCCTTACAAACCAAATCTCCACTCATTTTACAGCTTTACAGCTGAACGAGACCACAAATTCTAAAAGCAACAAAAGTCCCACTTTATCCATGTCTAGTGAACGAAAAGCATTTTTTTATGTTCATCCGGAGCTTAAAACTGCTGGTGAGGATTTATCGCATCAGAACGACAACTCTCAGGAAGACGGACAGAAGTCCTCTTGGCAAGCAGCAGCAGAGCAAAGCACGGCCCCGCAGACTCCAGGCGTCTACAAGTTCTTGCCCAGAACTGTTTCCTGGTCTGGCTCAGCCAGCCTTCCCCGTGGTTACCGTCGGTCTGAGGGCTCATCCCGTCTCTCTTCTGCTATCACAGCCAGACCCTTTGGGACCAAGCAGTCCAGAGTGTCATCACTGCCCAGGATGTACAATGTGAGTTCACTGGTTGCTGCGTCTGTGGCCCTGTTGCTCTTTAAAAAGATTGGTTTTATCACACCGTATCCATTTAACTGCATTAATCCAGCCTAACACCCATCTTCCTCCTCAGCTGACTCAGTTTAAATATTAACAATGTCACTGTCAAACCTGCAATTCATTCAGGTTTTTGATCAAGCTTAAAAACCATGTTTGGGCAATTATAAGAGCTGAAAATGCTTATGGTGATGAACATGGATGCCAGGAAACCTTGGGTCTAAATCCAAACTTTAAAAAAAAAAGTGTTATTTAATTTTTTGCTTAACAGAAAAACATGTCGTTCTGACATTATTTTACAGTCAGCCTGTTATTTTTCTGGCTAAATTGCATTTTAGTGTCTGACGTGGTGTACAGGGATTTGTTAAGACAGCCTAATAAGCTTAAGTAAGTTGGTGTAATGAGAGCATTGTGTATGTATGTGTCTGTCTGTGCACACTGTTTGAGCTAACTTGTTACCTTTTGTTTTGATTGCCTTCCTCATTAATAAAAGAAGTGCTGCTGCACTGCGGAGTTCATTCCCGGATTACACATTTCTCACGAATCTGCTGGTTTTACACATTTTTAAGGCCCTACTTTAACATTCCAGCGCTGCAGATTCTGAGCACATCTTGTTTTTCTTCATCTCCAGGTAGATGACAATCAGGGTGTGCTGCTGAACAGTGAGAGAGAGGATTCTCCATCTTCACCATCTCTGAAAAGACAGACTGCGACCGCCCAGCTGAGCGGTCCGTATCAGACCAACCAGGGGAAGCAGACTGGTGCAGGACAGGAAGAGCAAGTGACTAGCTCCAATCTTTCCAGCCAGACCTCCTTTCAGAGCAGTGGCTATTACTATCGACCCTCCATTCAAAGCCAGATACTGCCTCAACCTTATTCAAATCTGCAGTCTCGTCAAAATAGAGGCTTGACCTTCTCAGCTGATGGAAGCACAGATCTTCCAAAGGTATGCTGGAGTATTTTTGAACTTGTAAGATCATATCAAATCAATGGCATTTATGTGATTACCCACTGCTCTGTAGAAAAAATGAATGAAACAAACTCCTATAAAAGTTTGCTGCCCTATGGCCAAGTCTCACTTGGAAATGAGATTTAAATCTCAATTAAACTTTTCACCTGGATAAATAAAGGATGAGGAGGATGATAATATAAAATCAGATTTAAACTGGCTGGATCTGGACCAGTTCTAGAGCTGCTGCCATTTTCAAATCACTCCCTCAACGTCACTTTCTGACCCCCTGCAGTTATTGTGTAGTTACACTATGGACCCCAGACTTGTGCAGAGAGCAAACATCAGCTTCTGTATCGAATGTACTTGACTTTCATGAACCTGGGCTACAGTGAAAGCTAACAGCAGTTTTCAGTGGAAAAATCCAGTTTCCACTCTCAAAGTGCATTAGTTCAGGGGCCTGACCAGCTGCATGTGTGCGGCTCTTTTGTTTCTTTGGTTTTCTTTTTGTTGTTGTTTTTGTTTTGTTTTTTCACTGTCCCAGAGCTAGAGCATTGACAGTCTGCTCCTGGGGGTTTCCTCAATCTTTGTCCAAGTTGGAAGGTCACAATTTTACACTAGACAATGAAGCCAATGCAGAAACATCTTAAACCTGCATTACATGTGAAAGCCACCAGGTGGCAAAAGCTGTGGTTGCAGAAAGACTTTTGGTCCTATAGATGTCTGGGAAAGCAGCTTTCTGTCTTTACCTCTGTAAACAGTTTCCTGCGGAGTTTTTGACCCAAAATTAGTTTGACTTATTTTGGGTCGTCTTGGGAGGAAAAAAATGTTTAAAAAATTGAGAATTATCTGTGGTATGATTATTGGCTAATGACTTGTTTGACAGGTTGCACACTTGTGCACTTTCCTCTTTGCATCTATCCAAAAAACAACGGTGAGACTGCTCATCCCAAGGCTTTAAAATGGGGCTTGATGGGATGTAGAGAACAGCCATGATGGCTACATCCGTCTTTTATATCATGAAATTAGACACTTGGAGAGGGATCGTAAGGTGTAATGAATGATTGTTCTCATTAAATAAGCTCAGTGACGACCAGCAAATTAACATTTTGGAATATTGGGAAATGTTTATGTTCAGACATTTTGACTTGTAGACTGGTGTCATTTATATCATTAGATAAGGTTAAATGGTGTTGTCATGACAACTTCTGAGGTCACCCCCCTTACTTTTTATTTTTTTTATTTTTTTATTTTTTTTTAATTACCATTCACTACAGTGTTTCAAACTTAAAGCAGCATTAATATGGCATTTCTGACCGTAACTGGTCATTCAGTTTATCCCTTCCTTACTATATTTGTGTAGCGGGCCACTCAAGTCTCTAATTTCCACTAGGAAGCATTCGACATTAGATCACACGGTGTCACCTTTACGTGTGTGTGTGTGTGTGTGTGTGTGTGTGTGTGTGTGTGTTTGTGTTTCCATTTCCAGGTGGATCACAGTGACATGAGAGTGAGCCTTACTCTTAAACCCAACAGTCTAGCTGACTTTGGTTTCCATACTCACTGGGACTCGACGGGGGTGAGAGTTAAGCTCATTCAGCCCGGTAAGACTCTTGTTAAATGTAACTCTGGAGTGCTGAAGTTTTGTCACAAGAACAGAACGTTACATTTAGCATCTTTGTGTGAGACAGGAACAAGTCAGTGACAGATGTTTTCTTTTTTGCTTTTTATAGAGGAAATTTGCTCTCACAGGTTAGCGCTTAGAGAATAAAACGGTAACAGATGACACTGACAGTTCAGGTCTAAAAAGGCATCAAATTTGTTAGTGGGTCGATTTTTGTTATGAGGGAAATTGTATGCAGCAGAAGGGGAAGAGTGCAGAATTTCAAAGCTATTTTTTATTCTGGTGGAGGGGGAGAGATGTCAAAACGGCTACATTTTGATTATGTTTTCTGAACATGGTAATTATGTATACGGTTACTTGTAGGGAAGAGAAAATTTAACCTAGGAGTTTTACAGTATTTGAGGGCTTCTGAGCATCAAACTACCAAAGTGATTTAAAACGCAACCATGAATAATGAATTGGACATGAGAGAGGTGTCACTTACTCGCTGCTTAGTGGCCCACTGTCAGATAGGAACAGTTCCTACTGTGTTTCTCACTTCATGCTAAGCAAATAATTTCTGAATTGGCACTTTCGTTTTTTCATGTTATGCCATACTCGTTTTCATCGTTCTTCATTTCTTCCCTCAGGCAGTCCAGCCGAGCTCTGCCAGCTGCGTGTCGACGACGAGATCGTGGCCGTCGATGGAGCTGCGGTGGCACACATGAACTCAGACCAGTGGAGGGATAAAATGTCATCTGCCCTGCAAACCGGCAGTTTGACCATGGACATTCGGCGCTATGGCAACAAGGGTAGGATATTGAGTAAAAGCAGCTCTGTTTTACTACTTCCTGAAATTATTAGCGTGGTCTTAGAGTTGATAGCTAGTTGTTTTTAATTAGATTGGAGCACCGGCGAGGGGACTCATCACAGCCAGCCAGGCCAGAGCAGGGTGACCCTCAATCTGACTGCTGCTTCTTCGCCTGTCCTGATAGGGTGCCCTGATCACCATGCCAACAGTGCTGCCTTTCCAGACACACAAGTCACACAAGGGTTCAAAAGCAATGGGCACACAGACAACGTGAGCACTATTTTAGCAGCTATCACAGCAATTTAAAAAAAAAAAATGATCAAAGCTCTTCTTATAGTTTGTGGTGTCTTTTTTTTTTTTTTTTTTTTTTTTTTCACCTGCATAGGTGATGCAGGGTAAAGTCATGGGTGGAGAACTTTGTGAGACACATGGGACAACCAGAAATAAAGGTAACACCAAGCATAAAGTGTGTAATCGCAGTGATATTTTAAAAAAACACTTCCTCTAAAAATAACTCGGGTGTAATATGTGTAATTTCTCACTTTGTCCACCCTTCCTCTTCATGTAGATTGTAGTACTATTATTAGAAAAAATCAGAAAAGGAGGGCAGAATTTTTCAGGCAGCAAGGTAAAATGGCAGTTTGAACTTCATGTGAAGCGGCTTCGGTGGCTGGTGCTTGGCTTGGTTTGAATTGTCATTAGAATTAAATACGCATTTTTAGTATGCTTGTTTTTTTTTTTGTTTTTTTTTAAAGAATATTTAGGAGATGCTAATTATAAGGAATCAAAAGATGCATGGTGATTAGCTGATTGCCTTTTACTAGATAACCACTGTGATAACATCAGTCTATTATACTTTATAGCAGTGCTTTAATCAGAGCAGCGTAACCACAAATTACACCAAAGTAAATCAGCTATTAAAGGATTTCTATAAATTGCTGTTCGTTGTACAGTTTGTTCATGAAAAATCGCAGAAGAACTGAGGGCAGGGGCGCAGACTGTACTGCTTTTCACAGTGATTGGCCAATTTTAACCAAACAGCCACAGAGATACGGCACTGATCATGTCCAAAATATAGAGACCACAATAAATATAAGCCTATATTAAGATGATCTCCTCTCATTTCTCAGTTTTTGCATTGATTTCCTCTTAGTTCCTATCAGGTGCAGGAAGGGGTCAGGAATTTGAGGCATTTAACAAAATGACAATGATGCAGCTTTGCAGCCATCATCTTGAAGTCATTGCAGATGAATAGTTATGTAACAGGTTTTCCAGGACCGCATAAAGTCCTGTGGAAAGCCCCATGATTCAGTAGCTTAGAATCATCTTAAGCAGCAAAAACTTGAATTCATCGTTTTGGGGATGATATTGGTCTCTCAAATCATTGTGGATGAACATTGGTTCAGTTCACTTAAGTATGAAGGCGTTTGTTTATGCAGAGGTCCCTCAAGGTCTGACCACAGCCTCTCAATCAAGTTAAGATCTGGACTTTGACCAGGCCTTTGCAACACTTCTTTGGCCGTGGTCTCATATTTGACTCTAGAAGAGTTGAGTGAACTCGTTGACTGCGAGGTGCTCAGCTCCCGTGGTTGAAAAACAAGACCAGCACGCCATCCTTCTGTGCTGATGTGCTTGTGTGTTTTCATGCGTTTAGTTTTCACCAAATGTTACACTGTGCATTGTTGCCAGACATCTCCACTTTGGTCTTGTCTGTCCAAAAAACATTGTTCCACAAATCGTGCGCTTTGTTCAGATGCAGCTTTGCAAACCTTTGGAAGCTTTGCTCTTAGAGAGGAGAGCATTTCTCCTGGCAGCTCCTGTAGAGTCTGAAGATGCATCTCTTGGGCTTTTTGCATTTTCTCGGAGCATTGCACGGTCTGACCTTGGGGTGAATTCACTGGGATGTTCACTTCTGGGGAAATGATGGCATTGTGTTAGCACACTTCAGTGCTCCAGACCTGCAAACTGCCAAAACTTCTGCTTCTGTAAAGGTGCTCACACGTGCTGGTTATCCGTCAAACAAGTGCAGTTGATCACCAACATCTGCTGCTGCTGACCTTTTCCTAGTTTTTTATAGGTCTGTATGTAGTCCTATGAAAGTTTTTAAACTTTTTTTTTTAACCCCCCCCCCCCCCTTCATATAACTATGTGATGTCTGTTTTGTTTAAGCTTACCATTATATTTTATGGCAGCTTCTATACTTTAATCATATACCAAAGGTAAATGGTAAATGGCCTGCATTTGTATAGCGCTTTACTCAGTCCTTAAGGACCCCAAAGCGCTTTGCACTACATTCAGTCATTCACCCATTCACACACACATTCACACACTGGTGACGGCAAGCTACATTGTAGCCACAGCTGCCCTGGGGTGCACTGACAGAGGCGAGGCTGCCGGACACTGGCGCCACCAGGCCCTCTGACCACGACCAGTAGGCAAACACGGGGTTAGTATCTTGCCCAAAGATATTTGTCATGCAGCCAGGAGGCAGCCTGGGACCAAACCACCGACCTTCTGGTCAGTGGCTGACCTGCTCTGCCACCTGAGCTACAGCCACCCATGGTACATCATGATGGTTCTTTTAAATATATCGAGAGTACTTCCTCACTCATATGTCCCTTCAGCAACCTGCAACCTCTCTCCTGGCTCCTCTCTCCTTGAGATGCATTTTGGAAATTAAGGCATCCCTAAATAATGACACACTGGAATTGATTTCAGACAGGAGGCGGAGGAGATGAGGAGGCACAAAACAGAGAAATGAGAAGAGCCCACTGTGTGCAACGGTTCTTTATGTTGTTTTCATTGTTTGATCAGTAACTTTCTGGCACGAAGACTGATATCCTCTGCTGTCCTTTGTGGTTGTTGATGATTCTGTGTGTCCTACGATGGCTTTTCTCTTCAGGCTGTGCAGGATTCAGCTCGTGGGTGTACTTATGTGGTAAATATTTGCACTGTGTGTAGCTGCTGTTGCGATGCTAAAGACCCACTGTGTGTCATGCTGCATCATCAAGCAAACACATCAAATTTGTGCTTGCTTTACCGCACACTGTGATACCTTTCTTGCATTTACAAGTTCTTGAGGCTTTGTTCTGCAGCTTTTTCAGAATTTGCAGTGCGGCATCTTTAGCTGGGGATACATTAGCAGAATAGTGTGCTGAATTTTGATAAACTGTCGGCATGTTGGCCCTGATCATTGGAGAGTGATGATCCTGAATGAGTGGTGAGAAGTGTTTAATTCAGTCCTACTGGTAAGTCTTCAGTGACCGGTTTGGGTCATTTTTTTTTTATTTTTTATTTTTATATAGCTTGTCTGGGATTGGCCAGATGAAGGCCTCTAGCAGAGCTTTCCTGACTGAAGCAGGAACAAAATCAAATATCCACTACATTTTTCTCCAGTCTTCCTTAATCTTCTAATGTGTCCCCAGTAATTGCGTCTGTTTAGACCTGCATGATGCTACTCTACTCTAGGAAAAAACAAAACACTAAACAGGTCCTAAACTATTATTCTCTCTCACAGGAGGGTCAGAATCTGCGATATCTGATGTAAGTTTCTGTACTATTTGATTAAAGGATGTGCACAGTCAGAAATATGTCACCTGCGTGTGTTTAAAGAGTTGATGTACTGCAGTGTGATCACGTTTGAACTTACAGTCTGTCTGTGCATCACCAGCTCCAGGTGCCATCGCTCAGCCCCCCCTCATCCAGCTGGTCTTGGGACCTTGAGGAGGATCGCAGGAGACAGGAGAAGTGGCAGGAAGAACAGGAGCGCCTCCTACAGGTGAAGCCTCTTTCAAACAGAACTAAGGAGCATATGCTTGAAGTTCAGTTCAATTTTATTAAAGTGCTCTGGTGTTTTTGGATTTGTTTTTAGGAGAAATATCAGCGGGACCAGGAGAGGCTGGAGGCAGAGTGGCGAAGAGACCAACGAGATGTAATAGACCCCAAGAATTCAGGGGTAATGTCGCTTTCATTTTACAGCAATTTTTATAATAGTTTTTTCCTTAATAAGGCACCAAAGAAGGGAAGTTTTTTTTTTTAAAGATCCTAATGTATGACATTTTACTACATTTTGAGATTACACTGGTTACACTATAATGTTGCATTTTCAGTCAGCAGCTCTGACACTGACACCGCACTGAATTATTTTGCTCACTTTTATCAGTGTTATATTGTTTTTCTTTCTCTAAATACTCTACACGTACAATATTCATGTTTCAGAGCCAGAAAACCTTTGAGGTGACCTCTGGTGATGTGGGCCTCGCCAGGACCCAGCAGCAAGAGAATGCAATGCCGAAGAAAACCAGAGAAGAAGAGCAGAGCACTGATGGAGAAAAGCTGAAAGAGTTGTTGGGGCCAAAACGGCAAAGTAATGCACACGAAGTGCAGAATGAGATGGTTGCCCAACAAGACTGGTAAATAAAGCTTTGCTTCTTTCTTAATGCTGCTCTTATCCATGTGGTACAAAGAGCATGTTTATTACAAAGAGTCTCATCTGCAAAACGTTCTAAAGCATTTTTTAATCATCATCACTGCTGTTTCTGCTGTGCCTCCTGTTGCTTTTGCTGGGCCTTATTTCTGCTAATGCTGTACCTAAGGGCTGATGGCTCATGTGGCTTTGCTCAGCTGTCCCCTGCACACAGGTCAGATCAAGCCTGGTCCAATTTCCACTGTATTTGTAGTTTTAGTCACGCAGGTCCAGGTTTTGCACACCACTTCAGTGATTTTTGTAAATTAAGCTATTATAAAGGTAGATAATTGTTTGTTTTTTCTTTTAGAGAAAAACACTTTTAACAAATGCTTGATTTATGACTCAAAGCACAATTTCTTAAAAGAAATAAAAGAAAATCACATCAAAATATTGTGGACTTGAATTAAAAATTGCTCTCAGGGTTGAATAATGCAGACTTTCTTGTTCCCATAGGACAAAGTCCTTGTCTTCCCCAGTATTAGCTGGGCCTCACAAGTATTCTAGAGGTGAGTTTAGCTCTTCCTCTTATATTATCCATTTCTGTGTTGGAGATGTACTTCTCTAACCCGTTCAACGTGCTTTTGTTCAGGGGATCAGAGTAAAAGAAAAGGACTGTCTGTGGCCAAGGCTGAGAAAGAAAGGCAGCAGATTTTAGAGGAGATGAAGAAAAGGACTCAGCTTCTGACTGACAACAGCTGGATACGTCAGCGCAGCAGCAGCTTTTACAAGGATCCCATGATTGTTGGGCTTCCTCTGAAAAGGTGAGACCTCAGCCAAGCTGCATTTAAGATTGGACTCATTGCCCAATGGCCTGTTTTTCAGTCCGTGTGTTTCCAATTGTTCTTCTACTACTGTGATTTCTTACCTGCAGATATGACTCTCTGGATAATCTTGATAATTTGCGTCAGCCCCAATCCTCAATCTATAGTTACCCTCGACCACACTCAGCTGCTGCAGGTTACGTTACACCGAGTAGGAATGCCTCTTCGCGATACAGCACTGGATCAGTATTATCCCTGAGAAATCCTTACATACAGTCCTGTCATCAGGCCAGGTACACATCTATGTAAACTACAAGCTTTCATCTCTTGTACATGTACTTAAAAAAAAAAAAAAAAAAGGTCTTTACAGACATTTTTGGCCTTACTTGGTTACCATTTGCCTGCCCCAGGATGGTCAATGGCAGGAGGAATTGCTCTGTCTGTGGGCGTATCCTTGGTAGTAGACCAGCTATGGTCATAGAGGCCCTTAGTCTCTACTTCCACCTTGGCTGTTTTCAGGTGAGAGGGTTTACCTGGGTTAAGGTGCAGTCACAATAGCTCCAATACCTGCAAATAGCTGCAACTGCTCCTCATCTCTAAGGAAACTATTCCATTTTTGACATGAGGTCCTTCAGTTTTTTATAGTTAAAATGTGATCAGAGTTCATGGTTGGCCAATAGAAACACGGAACTTATTTTCTTATAGTTCAGTCACTTAAACTCTGAACGCAACAACAATGGAACAACAACAAATGGAAACGGCAAATGATGCACAAAACACATGATGACTTATTAGCAATAATTTCTGTGAATCTGCATACAATGCTGCAGAATCTGTAGGCAAGAGACAAGAAAGCTGCCCCTGCAAGACAAGAGACTTGGTCCTGATTTCTTATGTGTTGACCAAAGTTCTCATAATTTTGGAACTTTAAAGTTCAATACTGCTGGAGTGTAGGATTTCCACCACAGTAGTGGATCTATTTTAATTTTTTTCTTATTTTCTGCCCTATGGTAGATGCACATATTTTATTTTATATTTTTCTAAAGAGGTAAAGTTTCGGACTTAGATATGCATACATGTGCAAGTTATCCCTGTGAGCTAAATGCTCAGACTCCTCTAAACTTTAGATTTATGACCCCTTTTTTTCTAATCTATGATCTCATCTGGGTATCTATCATCTATATGATAGATATATGATAGATTTATGATAGATATTATGATATGATAAAAGGTATATCTTAATATGGTGATATCAAGCACACAGCTCTGGCTTAACAGAAGCCATACCCATCTGCTGTTTGAATCTGTTTGCGAGGGACAGCCTATCAGAAGAAAGTTGATTTAAAGGGAGAGGCGCTAAAATGACGTGTTTTATGCAGAGGCCTAATATGTACATGACTTATACAAATTTTCAGTTCTACTCCAATTTTCAGTTTTTATTCTTGCGCCCTACTTAACATAACAGGTCCCAGTTAAAATGAACATTTAAGAGAAGAAAAACATACACCCAGTATAACTGAACCCTGTATGTGTTTTGGGGGTTAATTCTGAACAAAATTTTAGGGTTGAGACTAATGTGACTGCAACTTGCTTTGTGAGGTTGGCAGGAGTCTCATGTCTGTGGTCTGTTTTCCAATCATAGTTATCAGTTTGCATCTGCTAGGAGGAGTGTTTCTATCACTTTCATGAATCTATTTTCATTAGCCAGTCTGTCTCTTTGTCTGTGAAGCTTCTGGGGGTGGTGGTCAAGCCCACTGTTATGTTTGTCATTATTTTCTCAGTTACTTATTATGCGCATAGTGGAAGAAGCCAACCTGCTGTCCTGCTTTGCTTTTAGATCCTTGCTGTGAAAGTCTCACTGGCAGGGGACCCCTAGATTTAGCTGGCCTTGGTTCATTAGCATGTAGATGTAAAAGCAATTTCACTTCTGCCTCCCTGTAAGTCACAGATGCACATCACACTTGTTGTGATATTTATATGCTGTGGGGTTTTTACGCAAAACAAAGCTTGGTTATCCTGTGCTCGGGTGGCGGACTGTCTGGTGAAATAATTTAGACGCTAAAGACCCACGTCACAGCTCGGCTGGATTTGTCTTAGATGGTCCCTGAATCCTTTCTCACTTCCCCGTCCTCCCCTCAGTGCGTGGGCTGCCATCAACATCTCGGAGGAAGAGAGAATGGAGCCCAGGTTCAAATCCGAAACAGGAAGCCCTTCTGTGAACGCTGCTATTTCCAACTCAGGTGTAAGTATTGGTCATTGTGAGACATGAACATCACACTTTAGTTTCTGTCCCTCTATTAACCTTCCAGATTGCTTTTTCATTTTTTTTAACATTGCATTATGTATGACTTAGTCTATAAAATCATTTTTTGTTTGATTATTGTTCTGTAGAAAAACTGGAATTATTACCCATCACTCACTGAAAGCTAACTTTTCTTATAATACTTTAAAATGTGTTTAAGATGTCACATATTTACACCTTTAAAAACTTGTTTTTCAAGGTACCATGTTTACTTGCATTTTAGTCACCCCCATGTGAGCAGCTTGCTGTACTCCAGATTGAAGAGTAAATACAGTGGCATGGGGGTCTCTGAGCAAAGCTATGCTGTACAGAGGAAATCGCAGCCAATTCACAGCTTCTACTTCCTGAGCATCGGTAAAACTTTATATAGAGTTTTGGCAAAGTAGAACCTATACTTCTGTTTGTTTTTTTTTTTGTAAATGACATAAGTGGTGCCTCGTTTGACCACCTTTCTCCTGCTAATTTATTTCCAAGTTAGATTTAATATATGAAATAAAGATATGATGGGAACTGTTTGATTTACGCCTTCATCTTAATGCTAGTGTCTTCAGATCCGTGTGCCGTGTTAAAATTATCAGCTATTTCTTGAGGCTATTCGTGTAACTCTGGTATGGAAATGAATTTTAACGTGTACTGAAGCACTTTCTGTTCTGTTGTAATGTCACTGAATACACACTGGGGTAAATCACTGGTGTGTGTGTGTGTGTGTGTGTGTGTGTGTGTGTGTGTGTGTGTGTGTGTATATATAATGTATGACTGTCTCACATACAAATCAGCCTCTTAATTGAAATGTCTTTGTAAATAAAGTGGACTGAACATATACAAGTGTTATTTGTTGTTCATTTGTATACCACATGGTGGCAGCATTGATCTCACTTTGATCTAATTGTCACTGTAGGCAGAAATGACTTCACAGTTGACTGTCTTTACTTGTTGGTGAACATACTGACTGTTCACGTAATGCAATGACCAGTGCACCTTTATTACTGGACGTACTAATGTCCTAACTGGAGTAAAGTGTCATCAATAAACGAAAGAAGCAGAACATTTACACAACGTGTTTCACATTGGTAAAAGAAATTTGGAAGAAGGAACAAATTGAAAGCCTTCGCCCAGCCGGATACTGGATGGTGTTGCACCTTTAGTCGATGATGATGATGAGGTAATAGAAAGCAGTCCAGTCATTTCTGTTTTTAAAAACAAAACAAAAAAACCCCAAAACATCAAAAAAGCCAAGTACATCGTCACTGCTTTCTTAGTAATTCAGAGGGTAAGTAGCAGCCAGGTGCTGCTAATAAAAAAACCAAAAAAACCCCCACTTGATTTAATTGATCATTGGGAAGTGTGAGTGCTTCTGTAAAAGCATAAGCTTTGCTGGTTTGGACTATTTAGATTTGTTAACACAATGCAGCAAAATTCCCAGGAGTGAGCACCCTGCAAACCAAACCAAAGGAAAAACAAAGCTACATCTCAGACTACACGCGCAGTCAGCACACTGATTATTGAACTTCCTGACAATACAATTAGAAAAAGACTAAAATATGGCTTGTCTGGAAGAGTTGCCAGGATGAAGCCTCTTCTAAAAACATGGCAGCGCAGCTTAGGTTTGCAAAGTTGCATCTGAACAAAACCACAAGACTTCTGAAACTATGTCCTTTGGACAGACAAGACCAAAGTGGAGCTGTTTGGCAGTTGTGCACAACTGGTGAGCACAAATGCCTCATACCAACTGTAAAGCACAGCGAGGGGAGGGGTGATGATCTGGGCTTGTTTTTCAGCCACCATGGACACCTTGGGGGCAGTTCAACCATGAACAATTACATACCAAAGTATTCTAGGACTCAAAGATGAGGCCTTCTGTCCGACAGCTAAAGCTTCAACCAAACTGAGTCATGTAGCAGGGTAATGATCCCAAACACCAGAGTAAATATACACAGTGGCTAAAAAAGAAAAGAATCAGGATGTTACAATGGCCCAAAGTCCAGACCTCGACCTGAAATGCCAGCAAATCTTAATGAACTGCAGCAACTTTGTAAAGAAGAGTGAGCCAAATTCCTCCGCAGCGACACGAGCGACTGATAGTCACATACAAAATGATAACTTCAAGTTATTGCTGCTGAAGGTGGTTTTACAGGCTATTGAATCTTAGCCTCTACCTAAAATTCTACAGTCATGTAAAAATGTTTTCGCAGGACTGTAGAATTAATGAGGCCTTGTTCTGTAATTTAGATGATGACTTTATTTACCTCTGCTACACTTGCATGCAGTAGCAATGACAAAATGATAGCACTGGTTAAGCATAAAGGACTTGTATGGCAGTCATTTTTGGCAAAGTTGCTGCAGTGCAGTGTAAGGTGCAATATTTTTTTTTTTTGCCTTCCAAGTGTGAAGGGAGTACTTTTTGCTTTTTAAGGAGTTTTGAAGAATGTCAAAACATTAGTGGACACTTTGTCCATTTATGGACCAAATACCAATCCCCTCAAAGCTTGTAAAAAGGAAATGTCCTCTGTTGAAATGAGCAGTGACAGACAAAACTTCTCTCGCCTCCAAAATGCTGGCGTAAGAGAGAAAATGTCCGTGTGTCATTTGAGTGAACTGTTTTACAGGAAGCTGATGAAGCAAGCTTAAAGCAGCAACAAGGAAGAGAAAGTTTACTGTCCTCTAACCTTTCAATGGGGAAGTGCTGTCCAGTGGTAGATTGTCTGTCATCGAGCTTTAAGAGGCTGTAATGTTACCTCCAGCTTAATATGGGCATTAAAGGTCGGTTCGGGGTTACTGGTGACCATTTCTTTGAAACATGAGGAAAGCTACTTGCATGAATATGGCCATTATGCAAATACTGGGGCAAAACAAAGGCAGCATTTCATTCGTAGGAGGAAGTTGTGCGCCAATGCAACTGTGTTGTTATTCACAACACAAAGACAACGTTGCCTGATATGTTTTGTTTTGCACTGGATGAATAAAATGAGAATACGGCAACAGCGTTGTCAGAGGTAGCTGGATCACTGAGCTCTCTAGGAATACACACTCGCTCTGACATGTTGAACACTGGTCATTCGGAGCTCTGGGCTTAAGAGAAGGGATTTTTAAAAAAATGTTTTACTGTGATCTGGTCTTTCGGAAGAGCGAGGTCAGCTCCCCAAAGACATTTTTTCAGTTTGACATGCTCCATCTGTTGAGCATGACAGTTGTGGCTCCGCTGTGACCTATTTAAATACCAGAAGTACAGTAAGATGAGGACAGCGGAGAACCAAACACAATGTGCAGCCTTAACATATTTACCACGAGCTAAAAGACTAAACAGAAGTAGGACAATGTTTACAGAGACGTTATGCCAAAACACATCTCTCACCATAATGACTGAACTGTCGCTGAGACTTGAATTCTTTACGTGTCAAGATGTTAACGCTTTCCCAGTCACCAATAAAACTGGGAATGCAGCAGGAGTCTGCTGTATGTCTCTCTTTTTTCCCCTTTTTGCCATGATGTTTGGAGCGTCAAATAAGCAAAACCTGTGAGGCTTTAACAAAAGGCCGCATTCAGTCACAAGTGTAGCATGTACCAGGAAGAATTCTGGACCACAAGTAGACAGCTGAATGATGTGGAATTATTTTTAAACTAAAAAGCTTTTATGTTTTTAAATCTGACAAATCTTTAAGTGGTCATAATTAACCTAAGGATGCATGATGGGAAAAATCTGCTGAACATCACTATAGTGTATGACAAGGGCTACAGCTGCAGTTTTTCTTTCTTAAAAACAGGATTTCAGAGTGGCCAAGTGGAAAATCGTGACCCTGGTCTTTGTCAAGAAATCTTAAGAATTCTTAAGGCTTATTGCTTCCTTTGGGTAAAGGGAAAGTACCTCGAGATGTCCTAAGGCTGTTATTTATGGTACTAATTTAAAATTGCTTCTGCCGATGGTTTCGGAGGACAGGGTTTTTCATGCAAAACTCTTCCCACAAAATTTCAGAGTGCTTATTTGTTCAGCTGGACACATTTAATCATAGCGTGCAGACTACTACTACTCTCTTTGTTAGATTGGCATCTTCTTCCCACACAGTTTTGTACTCAAATTCCCCGTCTGACAAATATACAAAACTATCCCAAGGCATAGGACCAGAAGAAATGGGGTCATTTGTTTTCATCTCTGCAAATGGTAAAGTTAAAAGACCATCGCTTAATCTCTGAGCTTTGTGATGTTTTACAACACAAAAACTGGTCTTTCTGAGATATAGCACCTGTCTCATAACTGCTGATGTTTTTATAATAACACAGCAAACAGCTTGACCGTTAAACATTGCCAGCCTGCTGCACTGAACAGCCAGTGTTTGTGCAATCTCACAGGAAAGATGCTGACACGAGGAAATTTAAGCTACAAATATGCCACAAAACCACCTCCTTGTCTACATGCAGATCATCTGTTACACTATGACCCCATATTTGGCTGCCTATCTGGGCAACACAGGAAGCACCCAGGAGGAAGAAGTGGGCGGGCCGACGCCTTGCAGATATTGAAGCATCCTATGAGTGAAGCGTGCTGTAACATTATCCAGAGCCCCAACAGACAGGCACAGAAATCAAGCTAAACAGACGGCCTCCAGGCTGATCTGGAATCTGTTTTGACAATCCTCATTTCATCTCTGATCATGACTGTTTTTCAGCTGTGATTCTAGTACATTTATTCAGATGATGAACATTTATGAAGGTTACATTTCCTCGCATGTAATTAAGGACCGTCATAAAATTTTTTGTTTCATACTTTTTTTTAAACTGCACTTAAGATTTAAGAACAGTTGTTCTTAAAGCTAAATGCTACTATACTTATGGCAATCCTCTGCTGATGCTGAGCATGTATTGCTTGTGCTGTATTTACAATACAAACCTGGCAACCTACCAAAGGCTGCGTTATTCAATTAATTTAATCAAAGTACGTCAAAGTAGTGGAAAAATTCTTGTATGTTGATTTAAAAAAAAAAAAAAAGGTCTGGGAATCATCCCCTGGTTACCATAAACATGTAATTTTCATGGCAGGCTTTTTATTATTAATGACCAAGTTCACTTTGGACTGAAGTGTTGGTCGAATCGGCAGGCACACACTTCACAAAGAGGATGAACGAGCTAATACTTTCTGAAAATATATATCGGTGCATTTAAATAAAGCAGAATATCATGAAAAGGCAGAAATATTTCAAGCCTTTTATTTTAATTTTGACAATTGTGGCTTATACAATGGGGAGAGACCACAGTCACCAAGAACACCATTGGTAACACACTATCAGTAATGGACTGAAATCTTGCAGCACCCACAAGGTCCCCAGACTTCAGTCCTATAGGAAATCTGTGGAGGGAGCTGACACTTTGAGTAGGGAAGTGTTTTCTCTGGTTCAATAGTGGCTCCGTATGTGACAATATGGAGCCAGGAATGTGACAGTTGCAGCTCCTTTCCTGTCCGTGCCTGCTCTTGGTGCACTAGCAGTCCTTGTGAAGATCTTCCAAGTTTTTCAGTCAACTCTTCTTAACAATCCTCCCAAGGTTGCAGTCATTCCTCTCATTTTCCCTTCCAGTCAACTTTAGTAATATAGCACTCTGACAGCCAGCCAGCTTTGCTTGCATGTACTGAACTAGACTGAAATATGTACAATAGTACAAAACCAGCCTGTAAATAGAAAGATTGATATGAGCCAAGTGAAACACCCAGGAATCCCCTCAGAATCAGTTACTGACAGGAAAAATTTTTTTTGTTGAAACACATTACACCAAGTAAAAAAATAAATAAAAAAGCACTATCTTGCAACTGAAATGGCGGCATAAAGGTTTAAATTAAAGTGACCTTTGTAAAAGTCTTAGACACACTGAGAATAAGACAGTTCAGTGATGGACTTTGAATCAGCTCCTTTCACGTCTTGCCCTTTCCAGTAGCCCCTGAGAGAGAGGGAGGGAGAGGGGAGCTGCACTTCTTGTGAAAGGAAACACACTGCAGCAACAGCAGGGGAGGAGGATGCTCCCTCTCTTCCTCTCTATACCCTGCAGCTGATTGATGCTGGCAGCCTTTTACCTTTTAGTTTACCGGCACAGTGCAAGGCTCAGCTTTGTCACTGGGAGCTGCACCAATCTCCGGTCTGCTGCTGGGTGCTGAGAGCAGCTCAGCGGAGACTGGCGACATTTACTCCCCCCGCCACACTCCCAAAAAAAGAACTCAGAGCAGATGAGGAGAAAAAGCTTTGTAGTCAGAGATAGGGGGGTAATGTCCTTGAAGACACATAACATGGCCACTGGAGGATCACAGATTTTAATCTCTCTGTCTGTAGCTATACCTGGCTTTTATCCTCCTCCAGACTCTCGATTTGATGAAGGCCAGCTTCCATGTTACCTAGCTGCAGTTTTGAGTTGTGTTTGTCACCCGAGTGCACCTAGAGAAGCGTCTGTAATTGCTTATAACCAAGAGACATTAAAGCCATTCTTAGCTTTTTGCATATTTGTCACAATAAAATGTTTCAGATCATCAAACACATTTTAATATTGGGGAAAGATAACACGAGTAAAGGAAAAAGTTATTCAAACCTACCACAGTCTCAAAAATTACTTTGTCACATATTAAACCCTGTTGTTTTTGTCTAATATTAAAACTTGTTTGATGATGTGAAACATGTAGGTGTGACAAATGTGAGAAATCAACACTAAACAAAACTACAAAACTAGGAAGGGGAGCAGCACACAGTTTTAAATGGCCTCTTGCACATCATAGCTGGCTGTAAAACAATTCAAGCAGTTTAGGAAAGAAGAGAAAACGGGCTTTATGGGGATGTTTATCACATTAGAACAAAGCATTCAGATTATCATATGATAGCATAACTTTGGACTACAGCAGGGGTGTAATTTCCAGCGGGTTTAGGGGGGTTATGACTTTACTCCTTTCAGGTATTACCAGCAAAATAGTTGCATGTTTAATCATCTGGGAATTTACGCAGATTTATTTATTTATTTAGACAGAGATCTTGATTCCCACAATGTTCAGCACAAAGTTACGCTGATGGACTATCGGAGAATTCCGATTGTTCCTGACAGATGAGAATTATTTTGTAATTTTACAGCCAAATACAACAAGTCCAGCAAAAAAGTTCTTTGGAGTTTTTGTGTAATTGTTTTGTTTTTTTTAAACATTATTATTATTGTGTTACCGTGCTCATATTTGCATCTAATGGCATAGAAGAACAAAAGCTTGTCTCCAGGTTCCATAAGTACATCTTACTGCTGGGAGTTTGTAAGCTGAAACAGGCTTATGTCAGGCTTGTAGAGTCAGAGCCGAGTTCTGACTGGAATGTATTATTCCTTTCATTTCCTGCATCTTACCTTTCTTGTGGTGTATCTGAAATTTATAGTGTACTTGAGCACAAACATGTACTGCCCAGCTAATCTATCACAACTGAAGAGAAAATCGGTTAAAAAAAAAAAGCTGCAATCCAAATGTCGCATTGTAAAACTGCACGGCAGTACAAAATGAAAGATATCAGTATTAAATTGTTGTGGATTAGAGTTGCGCAATTCGAGAGCGTAGTACAGCTTTCAGATGATGGATTGTGGCAGTGTTTTATTGCTTCTGCCACACTACTGCTCCGGGGAGGGATTTGTGAAAAGGAGTGTTTGTTTTCCTATGAAAGCACCAGCGTACTAACAGAAAAGTTCACTTATACATATACGTATAATGAAACACAACTGCACGTAGAGAGAGCCAAATTCTAAATGTTGGGGATTTAAGGAATGTGAGGACCTTAAATGGATTCGTTCCTTAGTAACACAAACACTTAATGGTGTTAATTATGCTGTTAGGGGGTTAGCAAACACTAAATGTCTGTAGTGAAGCAAGACTCTGCTGATCTGTTACATTAGCCATCAGTGATGGAAAGCCTCCTTAGGCTTATTCAAACAGTCAAGTATTTATTCTACTACCAAGATTAGTGAAGAGATTAAATGGCTAAGATAAAGTTGCAGAAAAAGTGGAGCTTAAGTTGTTTGCTCAACTGCTGTTTCTAAAGTCAAGAATGGAATTAAAACTTTTAAATAAATTACAACTTTTAAATAAACATGGTTAAGGAGTCTTGGATTTCATGCAGACTCATGTAGCAGGTTTGGATTAAGACTACTGTCAGACTAAAGGAAAAATCCAATGGAGAACACCACTGAAAAACAGTGTCATACTAGACTTGTCCCCCTGTGGCTATGACAAAAAAAAAAACTTGCATACAAACTTTTTGAGTATGGAAATAAACTAGTTTGTTATTGTTTATAGGTCCAAGGTGGTATGTATCTTAAGAAAAAAGAAGAGGATTGCCTCATGCTGAACTGGCTACTTTTAATCTGAGTTAAAAATGGCCTACACCGCTTTATGTAGTTATATAGCTATGCTGTGACCTTGAACTGCATGGGTGGATGGAGGTTTTGACCTTTATACCATTACAAATGCTGAATTTATTTTGTGACTCACTGTGGACTTTTGGGTCAACAGTGCCTTGCTCAAAATAAGCACTTTTAAAGGGCACTGACCCATCCTAAGGACTATGGAATTAAGCAGTGTTTTTCTGGGTAATTGCCCTTGACTATGTGTTTTGCAGCTGAGAAGGAACTATGTCATAAATTGCCCAAGTTTATAATTGAACTGTTTATAAATGAACTTGCAGGGTCTCTATGTTGCTGTTTAATATATTTGCTTTTTTTTTTTTTAGGGTAAATTAATAAGAAAAGTTCTATTCAATATCAGTCAGTTCACCTGCAGGAGACCATAAAAGGAGTTCTTCGTACTGACAAACACACTTACCTGTAGATGTGTTGAGGGAGGATGACAGTATCAAATTGACTTTTGTTAAGCTACAGCCACAGCTGAACAAGATATTTAACTAATTAACCAGTTATTTATTTGTGAAACCTGCAGCTACAGAAACTTAAGTAAAACAGTCGATATGTTTGTTTTAATTAAGTTATTGTGAGCAAAGCTAACAGTTCTCCTTTCTTTCCATTTCTACTCTGTGCTAAGCTAACCTGTTGCAGGCGTTAGCTTCACGTTTAAAACCGGCCACTTTATTAGGCACTAGCACCAAGTTGGACTCCATGTTTCCTCCAGAACTGTCTTATTTCTTCATGGCATAGATTTAACAAGGTGTTGGAACCATTCCTTAGCACCTTCCTCATTTTGGTCCATGTTAACATGATAGCATCACACAGTTGCTACAGATTTAGCAGCTGTGATATTTCATTCCAGCACATCCTCAAAATCCTCTATTGGACTGAGATTTGGTGACTATGGAGGCCATCTGAGTACAGCAAACTCACTGTTATGTTCAAGAAAGCAGTTTGAGACTATTTAAGCTTTGTGACACGGTACAGCCATCATGCTACATCCCTTTATCACTGCAGTGTATGGTGATAAACAGATGACCATGGTCAGCAGGAATAGGTTATCTTTTTAGACCATTTTCTGAAAACCCCTGATGTTCAGTTTGAACTTCACCAGGTCGTCCTGACCGTGTCTGCATACCCAAATGCACTGAGTTGCTACCATGTGATTGGCTGATTAGATATTTGTGTTAACAAGCAGTTGAATGGGTGTACCTTTCAAAGTAATATTAAAAAGTCTAAGACAGAAAAATACAGTTAGACGATAGAAAACTAATTGATGTCAAACACCTGGTATAGTAATATAGATCTTGTAATACATCAGTATATGAACAGAATATGTCCATTCTGCAAACAGTTTTGTTTGTTTGTTTCAGAGATGTGGTCACATATTTATGCAGATCTGTTGCTTTTCTTTTTATTTCTATTGTCAAAATGTCTTAAGGATTGTGGAGCATTTTGCAGTGTGCTGGTTTTTAGTAGTGGCCATGCTACTTGTTTCAACCTTCAGAAAATAAATGCAGAAAAATTATATGATTACTTCTTCCTGTTGTTTAATGGGGTTTTCTTTTGTTATTGTTAAATGAAAAATCATTTAGGTTTAATGTTACATTTCTCATTTAGGTATTACTTTAGCATGAGCTTAAGTGCCTATAGTATATGTCACAGTATTGATATATATAAAAGCAACAGAGCAGCCGTTAATGTGAAAACTAGCAGCGAAGGAGCTCTAAAATAAACGTTTCAGATAACACAGAGAATGAAAGGAAAATAGTCTTACACGCACCTGAGGGCGATCATTTTTTATACAAGTTCTCACACCAGATCTAAACAAAGACAAACACAGCTTGAATTAATAATTTATGTGTTGTTCTCTCTGTGCGAGCAGTGTGATGTGTCTATATCAGAGGAGCTGAAAGCAGTATTAAAGACGAGCAGGTCACAGCGAGCTAGAAGTAGACACTGTGATAAAGTGTGAAAGATTTAGCACATAGAGGCTGATATGAAAAAAAGCCAGCATGCCTGTTGTATCTCCAGCTCCTCAAATTGGCTAATTTGGCTGGCTTCTCCCTCCTGCGCCGTGTGTATTCATAAGTGTGCGTGCACATTTTTAGCGTGTGGTGACCAAGTTTTCTTACTGAGACAAATTAGTGTGCGTCGAGGGAAATGTGTTTTGGAGGTGTTTTATCACCAAGGACACAGACCACACACACACACACACAGAACGAGAGTTCAGTAACAGAAATAATTGTTAGGCAAAGAAACTCGCCATTGTCTCAGAACATAAAAAGATGGCTTAAATTCAAGTCTTTTAAACGTGTGTGTGTGTGTGTGTGTGTGTACGTGCTTTCACTCTTTCATATGATTTCAGTCCAAAGCAGAGGATGTAATTTGCCTCTCAGAGCATTTTTCAAGCATATTGTTTCTGCATAATAACAAATTTAAGGGCAGACATGTGGGTCTGATTATCCTAAGCTGTGTGTTTGTTTCATTTTGCTTGACGACAGTGAGTCCTACGTCCTGTTTCTGGGGATAGCACCAGAGGAAGAGTCGCGGTCTATCCTTCCCTTTTCCTGTCCAGATGGCAGCATCAGCTGACGACAGATACGAGCTTTCTTGTCAATCCTTAGAGCTCTTATGAAGCTTCTTGGTTGCAGAATAGTGCGTGGGAGGTTGGAGAAGCGAGAGTGTGTGTTTATGAAAGAGAGAGAGAATTTGTGCCTATTTGTGTTAATGTATATTTGCTTAGGGAGATTTAAGGAACAAACCCATTATAAGGTACAGTAAACCGTTTCCGATGTTTGTGGGCATCTGACAGATGATTCGCTTTGCTGTTTTTTCCTTTTTTAGTACATTTGTATTCAAGTACACTCTCATACAGCCCACACAATGATTTTTTTGTATTAGACTGGATCCTGGGATAGCTTGGATTTGTGCCTCAGGATCCCACAAGGGAACAGACATTTGATTACTGTACTTGTCAGCCAAACAGAACCACCCCCCCCCCCCCCCTCCCCCATCCTGCCTAGGGGAGATAACAGACCTCATCTGTGTTGGAAAGGACGCTGTGGTCTGCCTGATCAGCGAACAAGCTCTCGTTCTGGTTCATTCACATTTAGCAAAACTAAACACTAAAGGAGAAGCCAGGGAGCTGAAATCTTAAACATAGAGTAAATTATTTTTAGAGGTGTGCTTGACGGACCTCTTTAAAAATGAGAATGTGGCATCATTCGATTGGGCTGAAATTGCGTTTTGTTTGCATAAATCAGATAACTCATAATGGGGTTTGAAATCAAGACACCATCTTTGTATTTTAGCACATCTCGCGTGTTCGGTGATGTCAGCCTTTTCCAGGAAACACGACTCGGAGGGAGATTGCGTCTGATATTCTGCAGTGTGCAACAGCTCATCGCTCTCTTCTCCATTTAGTGACCTTTGAAAGTGTGCTTTGTTCACGTCACATTTAATGTTAATAACAATACTGCTGCAACCTTATTCGGGTCCGGTTTTCATCAAACCTCTTGTATCAGGCTACCGAGGTCAGCACCCGCTCAGCAGGGGAGGTGTGTTTGGTCTTTGATGTGCCCACACTTGTAAAAGTATTCGCAAGTAATGTTATAGATGATTAGGATGCTGGATAAAATTATCAATTTATTTTGATACTGTGGATCCGATGAGAAAGAAACCTTGGTTGGAAGACGTAATACACTTAAGTTAACAGGATGAGGAGTTCAATCTTGTTACACTGTCAGACTTTATTGGATGCACCAGAGAAAACATCTACAGCAATGTATGCACAGTCAGTCTGAAGGAATTCAGCATAACCAGTAAAAACAAAAACCCCATGAAAGGAATTCACTGTCAATGCACGAAATAGACATGAGAGTTACAGGAAGAACACAAGAAGAGGTGCATTAGAGTATTTACAGCGCATGTGCATGGTTAAGGTGTTCAGCAGTATAGCCTAGTAGCGAGAATATATCAGCCCAGATCACTAAAGATGAGAAAAAACAGGAGCTCCTAACATGTCTGCAGTCCCATGGAGCAATTTATGACATTTACTTAAGAACAACGCAGGCTTTGTGAAAATCAGGAAGGCCAAACTGGAGCATAAAAATACCCTAACCAAGACCCAGGGCCATCAGAAAGGTCGCTGTCTTTGTTTGTTAAGCAGCCAGCAAAGAAAATAGCAGAAAGTTCATTCTAGCTGCACCCTGACCCAACTGCACAGAGCAGAGAGCCACAGAAACAGAGAACACAGAAACCGAAGTTGACAAATCGACAGTTTTTGGATGGAAATGAAACTACTGTAACCTTGTAACCTATTCATTTCTCCCCGGGTCAACCGTACGCACTCCTGCCAGTTCACCGGGAGAAGATATACTCGGTGTAGCTGGTCCACAGCTTGTCCTCTCCGGGGTCATTACTGCCGTATGAGCAGGTCCCGGTGGAGTTACAGGCCACCATGTGGAAACCAGCCTCGGCCAGCCGGTCAAACGCCTGCTCCAGAAAGTTGTACTTGAGGTAATACCTGGAGGTGTACTTGTCAGGTGGTCTGTCCGGGTCGCGGCTTTCGTTCAGGGTTTCCCCAAACACCTCCTTAGCCAGCGAAATTTTGCTGCACACGGTTATTCTGGCCACCCTGCGGAACTTGGCGTCCGCCTGGATGTCTCTCCCGATGGTGTAGCTGCCTCTGTAGCCGATGGTTATGTAGCCGGAAGTGGCTCCGGGGGACCGCAGGGTTCGGTCCGAGGAAGAAGAGGTGACCGGGCTGCAGAGCTCAGCCTCCTCCGGCTCCCCGCTGTCCTCCGTGTACGAGCTGTCTTTGCTCACCGTCGCCAGGCGCCTCGACAGCTCGGGCAGCTGGAAAAAGTCCGCTTCTTTCTGCAGCCTCCGCCTCTCTTTGAAAAACTCCGGCAGGGAAAGCTCGGAGTCCCGTAGATAATCCAAAATGTACCGGAAGAGAAAGCCGTCCCGGTCGAAGAAGAAGCGGCCCTTGCTGTCTTTCGGCAGGGCGGCCGGGGAGCTCTGAGTGAACTTGGTCCACAAGAGAGAGTTGGGCACCGCAGTGAGAGTTTCAAGACGGGTCACATACACCTGGCCGCCCACGTTTAGCTCCACTATCTCAGGAAAAGTTGAACTTTGGCTGTCGGTTAGTGCCATCTCTCTCACTCTCTCCCCCTTCTGTCTCTCTCAGTCTGTCTGTGTCGCTTTTAGGCGACCTAACAAGGAAGGATAGTTGGGGAGTATCCTCACTGTACAGAAATGTTTATATTGGTTTGGCTGTGTGGGAGGAGAAGGAAAAGGATGGCCAACAGAGACATTAACTGTTCGGCGGAAAGCTCTGAAAAAACAGAATGCTGCTTTTAAGGTCTGCATGTAAGCCTCGACTTCCTAGATTCATATCTATCTGTGATATTCTAGCAGGGGGCAAAGTGACACAGTTTATTTGTTTAACACCGATCTTAATCTCTGAAGCAACAAGTTTTTTTTCTTCTATTTTCTACTTGTTCTTTGTTTAACTGGGAGCGAATGACTTGAGATAAACCCTTTTTGCAAGTGTTTTCCACCCAAGATAAGCAACAAGAAGTCAAGAAGCAGAGTAAAATACAGAAATCTCCTAGAGTGTATAAAGATCAGTATAGTCATCTTTTAAACCCCCTACTGGCCTGTAGGCTTGCATTCTGAAGCCTCGATTTTAGCACCGAGGCAGATTCGATTTGTTGAAGCCAAGCCTGGCTGTATTTGAAAGAAAGCGTAAAGCATACTAACAGTTAACATTGGAAGGCTTGATTTGCTGCAAGTGTGCATGGTACAGGCTCAGACTTGCCAGCTGTTGCAAAGTAACACCAAAGCTGCAGTACAGACTTCTTAGACTGTCTGTTAGCACAAATTAGTATATTTGACATATTTAGTTACAATACATAAAAAATAAATAATAATAACAAGCCCAAAGGCAGCAAAATGAAAAACACAGTGAAGCAGTCCAGTTGAGTCCAGCACTTGTCAGTGGCAAGGGCTCCAATAATGCAAATTTTAAGCCTTAATGCAACTCAGACCTTGATACTGTTATCTGAGGTAGAGAATTTGGCACAGAGACTTAAAAGTGCAATTTGTACCAGGCTGTAAACATGTGTATTTGGCTCTAAAGTTTGCTGTTTTAACATAAAAGTCTGCAGGGACTGCCTTTTTTGAGTTTTTTTAAAGTAAGTAAGTAAGTTTTATTTATATAGCAACTTTCAAGACAAAGATCACAAAGTGCTTTATAAAAAAAAAAACTGAGTTTTTGGCGCTTTCACACGGTTATTTTTTTAACCCTTGAAGGGGTAGTGATAATCAGGAAAAACTCTACACCCTTCCACCCCCACCCCGTCAGTGTGATTGGACTATAACACTGTTAATCTTACGATGCCCAACACCGTTGGATGAGAGCATGGGTAGGGCCAGTATGAATGGAAATGAGTACATCAACTCAGCAGTACTTTGTGCATAGTTTAATTATTTCTGTTTTGCTACTTTCTGCTTTTACACCCTTATGCCCCCCTTATTTATTTTAAAGCTTTAGTCGCTTATTCTTTTTGCACATTAATTGCATGATTACAGATCAATCAATCGCATATAGCACCATTTAAGATAAAAAGTGTCATTCTGTATAATGAGTGTGTTTACGTTAAGTACTTTAAATCTATTTTGAATGTACAACTTGTGCATTATTAAGCTACTTAAGTAGAATTGTACATTTTATGTTTCAAGTATAAGTCTAAATACTATTTCCACTTTGCAGAATAATAATCCATCTTATTTCTTATGAAATATTCTGATTTGCTACTCCCTCACCCCCATTTCTGTTGCTTCTTCCATGCCGCCCAATTTAAAAAAGTCTGGAAGCACCCCTGCCTTCAGCTTGTATCGCTGATTTTACAACTGATCCCAAGCAGAGAAAGCAGCATATTTAGATGCTTGTTTAACTTCCAGTAGACCTGTAAAACGGTGTACGCTAATCATCTTTCAAACATAAAAGGGAAGCAATATTTTTTTAAAAAACCCTTTTATTTTATTAACGCTACGCAAACAAAATATTATGTCTTACAAGATTTGCCTTAGGCATCGTGCAGGTGAATGAATGGTGAATGTTGTGATCACCTGCTCTAATGCCTTTGCAGCTCACACACTGCTTTAAGTATTGTAAGTTAAAAATGTTTTGATATCTCTGACAACATTCAGAAAGGCCAGGATAAAACTTATTTTTATATGTGCAAGCAGTATGCTTAGCTGGGACCGCATGCTCCAGTGGTTTTCATACCCCATCATTGAGAACCAGCAGCAGACAAGTTGTTTTTATGAACAAGTTATTATGACATCTACAACAGCCCTCTGACTCCATTATGTTTACATGGAGCTCAACAGTATTAATAACACTTTATTTAATCTGTCACATAAAGTAAGTGGCATGATTACAAAAAGCTACGATAACTGTAAACAGTTTGACCCGAGGCTTCTGCCCAAGCACTTGTTTTTCCTGTTTTTTGCTTATTAATGGCCTCTTGTTGATGTTGGCTCAAAAGCTGCACTCACAAAATAAGTTCAACAGCTTTTGTAGTTTCATAAGAGCTGGATTCATCTGCAGGAAGCCTATGTAATGTAACTTTAATATATTTAAATATGTCTTGTAATTATTATATGTAAATTTGATGTTTAAAAAATATGATTTCATTAAAAGCATTGTTCAAATGAGTGGTGCTTGTGGCTGTAGTTTGTAGATTTCTTGTCATAGAAGAACTTTCTCCTCTGGACTCTGCAGAATTTAAAGTTATCTACAGACCTCCCCAGTTAAGAAATTGAAGCAAAACAGGAAAGGTCTACATTGATGAACGATCCTTGAATTGGTTCCAAAATGAGACAGTTTATTTGTGCCTGGGGTCTTGGTGTGTTCACTACCAGACTAAAAGTAGAATTAAGCAGGAATTCAATATAAATGATGTACCAACATAAGCCCAAACGCTGCACTGATTTCAGCTTAGGACCAAAGACCTCTTTGATGTAGTCTCGAAGCATGCCGAAGGCTGTATCCATATTTCAGTCCACCCTCCATTATTACTTCAGAGGACGACCACTGACACTATTGCACATAGTCTTAGAAGAAGATGTAATTGGTCTGTTATCTCAGATAATGAATTTTGTTTGACACACAAACTGTTCATAGGAGAGACTGCTGATTCAGATCAACCTGTGCTGCTGAAAAGAACCGTTGTCATAAAGTTTCTTGGGAATAAGCAACATCTGAGAGAGAGCACAAAGATTCAGAAATATGATGCACATAATGTACAGTATCAAGACCAGTTGAGATAATGTTGCACTAAATTTTGTTTTACATAAATGTTATGTAGCATGAAACATAGATTTCAGGTTTTCATACATGAAAACATGAAATTCTACCATCAGCTTTCTAAACAAACTACTACTTTTGAATACAGCTCTCTAAGTGTCCGGCTCTTGCTGCTGAGAGCACATGAGCTTTCCTGGCTCTTAAAGTTCTTGATTTTACAGGAAAAGCTTCATTTTGTCACCCTACTTTCTCTAAAGCCAGTTTCAAACTCTGGACTAGAGTGACATCTAGTGGACAGTTAGAGAAGAAGCGGTTCATCTTGATTTTCTTGCTCATTGTAGCTGTGGGGTTAAGCAAAATGGGTTCAAGGTGTTTAGATGCAGTTACATCAGCAGTTATTACGTCTTTCTACCATCTTTGTCCTGTTAGACCCACATGTCCAAAATCAGATTTTTATTCTAACACCATAAAGAAGGATTGAGGAATGTGCCTAATTAGATGACGCGATTAATTCTTCCATTTTCTTCTGCTATTGCAATTCAGGGCCAACACAGAACCATTCACAAATTAACATTAATTCCAGTAACCGCATGTCTTTGGACTGTGGACCCTGGAGTACAAAGAATATGCTTACCACACGGAAATGCTCTGGCTAGATGGTGGATTTGACCCAGGACGTTCTTGCTGTGAGGTAATAATGCTAAACACCATGCTTTAGTGGTGACTGGGTGGTAGGGTAATCATCTTTAATATAAGTACCCTAAATATTTGAACAAATATAACCACATTTTATGAAAAGAACAATATTTATTAATATTTGAAACACACTTAACTTGGGACACAGGAATGATTGTAGAAAAGTTTTCTTCAACAACTGCAATACACATGTATATTTTCAAAAGGTGACATCTCTGGCCCCTTTCTGGCCCCGACACAGTTGACTACAACACTTTCTTCTGGATTAAGCATCTCATATTCTCTTATTCATCTCTTATTCTGTGTTTCTCTTCATCCACCAGGATTGATTTTCAGTACTGGAGGGCTGAAAATGGACTTTCCCACCCCGTTCATGAGTGAGGTATGAAAAACATATGAAGCTAATTTTGTTAAGCACAGTGTTATTGTGAATTGCCCCTACTTAAAATGAATTCAATTGGGCTGAATTAAATTTCTTTAAAACATAACAACATCGTCCCCTTCAGAAAGCCAGCATGATTGTAGCTAAAAGAGCCTGCAATCACCATCTCTCCCCTTGTTTAGGGTTTGGCTATGTGACAGGATTGCACGTTTGTGTATTGAAGAGGTTCGCTATCATCTGGCTGACACTTTTGAATTTGTTGAAATCTCTGACCCTTTCCTCAATCATATTAACAGTGATTCAACATAATCTGTAACCCATTTGACTGCACTTTGTGTTTATGTGAAACTACACCTCTGCCGGATACTGATTCCTTCCTGGACTTGTTCCCCATATCTTCTGGGCTCAGTGAACTCCCTGTCTAACTTCACACAGAAGATTATTTGCTTTAGACTCTAGCATTTCTCTTGAACTTTTGATTTGGACTGACTAAGCAGTCTTTCTCTTTGCTTAGATGTTGTTGTTTTTTCACCCTTTGTCTGCTGTGATTTTATGGTAATTTGAAACATAAAATCTTATAACTAAACAGGGAGAACCATGAGAAAAAGTGTTTTTTAAGAGTAATCTGGCAAAGAGGATAGCAGAAATTGCAACAATAAAGATGTTTTAGATGGCCTAAAAGAAGTAACGTATTTTACCAAAATAAATAAGACATTACAGGCTCTGTAACGGATCCGCGACCCGGGTCCGGATCGGAGTCCACTTGCACAGCGAGTTTGGAACAGATCATGACTGGACCCGATTTGGATCGGTCGCTTCCCAGCTCATCTAGCCCGGATCCTTTGGATCCGTTGTTGATTATAAGCTAGAATGATGCCCGCTAACGTTTGGCTCGAGTCTCCTAAAACCACGCTTTCCCTCTGAGAAACAGTTTCATTACACTTTAATACCGTATTTAAATGACCGTGGTCTTCCCTCATTCTCATATACGTCACAATTTTCTCACAGCAAAATCAAACAAATTAGTGACAGTGAATATGGAAAAGTTTCCTTCATTCACTGCAACACACCTTTGCACATGGGCTCGTGAGCGCATGTGTTGTGCTGTATGAATTTTGACAATATGATGCGGTGTTTATAAAGGGACTGAGAAGGAAAGGTAAATTTCGAGCAAATTTCATTAAAAAAAAACAAAACAGATCTACGCTCACACCTTTGCGCGTGCGCACACGAAGTGCTGCTCTTATGGAACGCGCGTGCGTTATATTCGATTTGTGCATGTGTCTGTTTGTAACGTCGCTGAAAAAGCTGCGGTTTGAAATTTTTCTTCTGCACCTAAATTTTCTGGTTCAGATGAGTTCAGTGAGAAGCGCTAAACGTCCAAATTTACGGAAAAACACACTTAGCGATTCAGTTTCTTCAACTTTCGTTTTAAGTGAAGGTAAGTGCAATCTTTAGACTAAAAATCAGCAAGTACAAAAACAGAGTATGTTTTGGCTTCACATCTTACTTTTAATATATGTGTTTCAAATCTAAACATTTTAAAAATGATATCCAGTTGATTATGTCAGAAAAGCACTTTTTAGTAGCTACATTCTACTGTAAAGGTGATTTTACTGCTTACCTGTTAGACGCAGCTTGTCTGATAAAAATTGATTTCCTTTTGTATATTAACTATAAAAACAAAGAGTTTTTAATTCTTAAAACCTTTTGATAGGATTTTGGGCCAAATTCATTTAGTTGCTTTGAGCTTTTCTTTACCGCTGTGGTGATTTCCTCTTTTTCTGAATTTTAAAAACTACATTGTGAACAAACAAACTGACATTTGAAAGAGATTTTTTGCAAGAAAAACAAGAAAATGTTGTGATCTGTTGCTATGATATGAATCATAACAATATGACGCTGGAAAAATAAAATTCTGTATTAAGAGCGCATTTCATATATGGGTGTGATTCAAATATAATTCTGTTCATTAAAAACAAAACAAGCTGGCACCGTGAAGTTTATATCTAAGAGAATCTGCACTGATTTGCACAGAGTTGCTTCTGATGGAAACATGCTCAAATCATAGTTATGAAGTCTGATAAGCTTTGTGTTAGAGACTCACTTAACCCCATGTTTCCCTTTCATTTTACAGCCATGTTGAGAAGAAGCCAAAGACTTCAGTCTAATGGCTATTACGGCAGCCAAGGAGAGCCGTTAATCTCCTACAAGGTGACTTTACACAGGTTAGTGCTGGTCTACATGTTCTTTGTTGTCATCCACTGACATAAATGGTAAATGGTAAATGGCCTGTATTTATATAGCGCTTTACTAGTCCCTAAGGACCCCAAAGTGCTTTACATATCCAGTCATCCACCCATTCACACACTGGTGATGGCAGCTACATTGTAGCCACAGCCACCCTGAGGCGCACTGACAGAGGCGAGGCTGCCGGACACTGGCGCCACCGGGCCCTCTGACCACCACCAGTAGGCAACGGGTGAAGTGTTTTGCCCAAGGACACAACGACCGAGACTGTCCAAGCCGGGGCTCGAACCGGCAACCTTCCGATTACAAGGCGAACTCCCAACTCTTGAGCCACGATCGACATAGATGCATGTTTTGTAATCATAATCCATTTGTTCCTCCATGTACATTTTTTCTTACATGATTTTGTTTTTTCTATTCTGAATTTTTAAAAGGCGACAGCCCCGTCCAGTCCCTGACAATAACGACCAAGACACAGTTGAATACAACACTGATGACTGTGACACTGTGGACTACAACTACGATGACTGTGACACTGTGGACTACAACTACGATGACTGTGACACTGTGGACTACAACTATGATGACTGTGACACTGTGGACTACACCACTGATGATTTTATTGACTACAGTAGTGGCAGCAGCAGAGGTCTCTTTAGAGCCATCAAGGCATTGGGACTTTTGGTCCTCATGCTGGCCTTGTGTTTTGGTAAATGATCTCCTTCCACAAACAATTACAGTCTTTCTAGTACTATGTGCTTTTCTTCTGGATTAAGCTTCTCCTTTTATTCTGTGTTTCTCTTCATGCACCAGGATTGATTTTCAGTATTAGAGGGCTGAAAATGGACTTTTCCACCCCGTTCATGAGTGAGGTATGAAAAACATATGAGGCTCATAATATGAAATGTACTTTTTTGCTGAAAATTTATTTAGATAATGCCAGTTTAATATTGTCATAAAGCTGTTACGTAAACGTAAATGGTCTCTTCTCAATTGTAGTACTCGGTGGACAGGCAGGTACAAGACATTCAGGATACCCGTGAGTACACTCTACCATTAGACACATGCACATAGACTTTTCTTACTTTGCTATCTGTATATCCTCCCTCATAATAATCACCATCTTTTTTTTGTCTCTCAGGACCACGGTGTAGATTTCATCCGCTACATCACGCTGCATCTACTGAACAAGTGGGGCAATTGCGAGGATTCGTGTCTACGCAGCTTTCGAGTTCAAAGAAAGCTGGCACAACCAAATTCCCATGAAACCATCTTTAAAAGAAAAGAGAGGAAAAATGTGAAAGTGAATCAGGCTGCAACACATATTTAAATATTGTATGAGGGAAAAAATGTCCATTTAATCCATTTTTTTCCTCAAGCGAATGTCCATCCTACCAGGTAAGACATGTCTGATTAAGATGTTTGCAGTCTGATTCACCTCACCCCCAACCAGCCGTGGCAGAGGGCTTGCCCCTCCCTGAGTCTGGCTCTGCCAGAGGTTTCTTCCTGTTAAAAGGGAGTTTTTCCTCTCCACTGTTGCCAAGTGCTTGCTCAAAGGGGATCATCTGATTGTTGGGGTTTTTCTTCTCTTATATTGTAGGGTTTTTACTCTACATATACAGTGCTTAACAAATTTATTACATCACCTGTCATAGAAATAAGAACACCCCAAATTCTTACATTAGGTGATGTTCAACTAACTTTGTTAAGCACTGTGTTATTGTGAATTGGCCCTCAATTGGAACTCATTTGGACTGAATTAAATTTCTTGTAAAACATAAAAATTCTCTAAATTGTCTCCACTGGAAATTTAGAGATATTTTTAAAACACGAATAAAATTTTAAGAAGAAGAAATTTTTCATGTCTTTTGGTATTCTTAATTGTCAGTGTATATTAAACAAGCGTGATAAGGCCGGGGTCTTTCTGTGTGGAGTTTGCATGTTCTCCCCGTGTCTGCGTGGGTTCCCTCCGGGTACTCCGGCTTCCTCCCACCGTCCAAAGACATGCAGTTTGTGGGGATAGGTTAATTGGATAATCCAAATTGCCACTAGGTGTGAATGTGCGAGTGAATGTGAGTATGAATGGTTGTCTGTCCTTGTGTGTTAGCCCTGCGACAGACTGGCGACCTGTCCAGGGTGTACCCCGCCCCTCGCCCCATGACAGCTGGGATTGGCTCCAGTACCCCCCACGACCCTGAAAGGGATAAGCGGTAGCAAATGGATGGATGGATGAATTTTGCAGATTTCACTGGAAATTTTTATTTAATAACCCCAAATTTGGACTTATTGATAACAGAAACAAGCTTCTACACTCATTTTATTTAGTTCTGTTAATTTCAAAACAAAGCTTCTTTTCCTTTTTCTTGACTAATGGTGTCACCTCCTGTAAGTTGGCATGACTTTTGAGTCATATGTATAAATTCTAAATGAGTGAAAGTCAGGGACTGGGCCAGATCGGACGGTCTGAGGCAGCTTTGTTCTGGTCTCCACCTCTGTGTGGAGTTGCTTCCTTTAGCTCATCCACTCACATCTGCAGGTAGTTTGAAATCAAGAGGCTGTGCATTTAGGAGCTGTGGTGATAGATCTCCACCAGTTTGTATTCCTGCCATGGTAGTAAATGGGCTCTGTCTCTTGTCTTCATTTCTCTGCGTTTACTCTTTAGTAACTTTTGTATATTATCTTCTCTGTAGAACTACACACCTGCTACTATATAACTCATCTGGAAATCTTACCTCTCCCGTCTCAAAGAAGACCCACCCAGCTCCCCCTCTTCCCAGCAGCACTTTGAAAACAAATACTGAAAACACGAATCCCACCATCTGGCTCTGTTTTTGGGGCTCAGTAACAGTCGAATCATGGCACTGAAAATTCTTTTTTAATGGTATCCGTCATGTTCTCTAGGAAGTGGTTGGAGAGCTCAACCTCACAGCTGTGTAAACTTTCATGTGCTCTTCTACTAAAAACACTTAAAGTGCTTTACACAACTTGCCTCATTCACCCAGAAGATCCATTAGAGCTGATTGAGGAGCATCAGGGTGCAGAAGTAAGCTTGAGAGAAGGTGAGAAAGAAAAGACACAACCAACATGAGCACAGGGACAAACTAGGGTCACACACAACTTTATACAAGTAAAGACACACATACATGTACAGTAGTGCAAAGAATATTATGTAAAGCCGCTCGACAATAGTGGAAAGTATACCAATAAAGTGTATCAATATGAGTCAAAGTGTGCGTCTGCAGTTCAGCATCAACAAATAAAGTTAACAGGAGTTCATGTGACTAGTTCACATGACATAGAAATCAGCTTTTAAACAGAGTGCAGTTATGGGTTTCTTCAAATATTAACTAGGTGACAATAAATGTCCTAAAACCAAAATTAATTTGCAGGTGACAGACTAACCATTTAAAGACTGAGCTGGCACGTTGAAGCTCCAAAGACACACCCACAGATCCACCAATTAAACTGTAAACAAGACATAATCATTTTTTTAAAGAAAAAAACTTAAATGAAATTAAACATGAATTGTTTTTGAAGTTTTTCAAAAAAAAAAAAATCCATGTTATGCAAAAACATGCAGGCAGAAAATGCATTACTTCAAAGATCAAT
Organism: Maylandia zebra; assembly: GCF_041146795.1. Taxonomy (NCBI): domain Eukaryota; kingdom Metazoa; phylum Chordata; class Actinopteri; order Cichliformes; family Cichlidae; genus Maylandia; species Maylandia zebra. The sequence continues at coordinate 23,983,257 of NC_135167.1, read as the reverse complement.
GAGGAGAGAAGCAGAGGCCCCGACTTCTGAATCAAAACAACAACACATGCAGATGTTTGACATCAACGCCAACTACAGAAGTGACTTAACAGCAGTGAATCTTTGCACTCTGATGTAGTAAATAACCGGATGCTTGGACGTGATCACTAATCTTACCACACTCTTACCACACATTTACAGATGATTAAATACACAACTTCCTAACCACAGAAATCTGTGTGAGGTGGCATAAATGAGATAGTGGCTTCAGTCTTTCCTACTTGCTGTTTTTGTTACAGTGAAGGAGACACAGGGATGATGCCTTTGTTGTTTTGTCATAGATGATGTGAAGGTAATCATTTTCATCAAGGCCTCATTCTTAGAACAGATTGCAAATGGTAAAGATGAATTACACTGGACTCACTGTTTCTTATACGAAGTAATTTTGATTATTAATTACATTATTGATTAACAACTGACTGAAAATCAGTATCAGATAATTAAAGGTATTTACAGGTTTATCTGACTTTTATACATCACATACACAGCTTCAGCCAAAGTGCCCACTAGAGGGCACACTTGTTCAAAAGTCTACAAATATTCTAAATCACAAAACTAATGAGTCATAATTCTGGTTTGTTTTTTTCAGATGTCAAACAAATCCAGATGCAACCTGAGAAGGGAACATGAAAGAGCCTGTGCATCAATCATCCAGGGATGAGGGAAATCTCAGATGGTTGATTCTGTTCATCATTACATTTATCACTGAGACATAACTTTCAGCATACTGGTTACTTAACAGCCTTTTGGAAATGATTTTCATACTTTCATGTTACAGTAAAAAAGAAATAATCCCCCCTTTTGTTGTAGATGCGTAGTATTAGATGGTGGGCTCAAGCCTGAAGCTATCAAATTGAAGAGGTGGAGGTGGAAGGACGTCTGGTTGGTGTACTACAACCCTCCTAGCCGCCTGTGGATGCTGGGAGGAGACAGCACTGTCTTATGAAGCCAAGTCAACCAGTGATACATGCAAACTTGTATCCTGGGGTCCGTTCTTCGTACCTCGCTTACTACATCCAAGATCAAATCATCGCGCTAACTTTGAGCTCGCTATTCCGGTTCTTCGAACACACCTGTTGTTGACGATTAGTACAGCTGGATGAAGTAATGTGAGATCACTGGGTGTCGTAAAAGGGGCTACGCATCGATAGTAGAAACATTGATCGGCAACCCTCTGATTGGTCGGCGAAAATGTCGAAGGAGCGCGCTCGGCTCGGTATTTTTCGGCAGCAAGAACTCTTGATTGAGGGATTTCAGGAGTTTCATAGTTTAATTAAAACGCAAGGGAACACCGCAAAGGCTGCAAAAGCAAGGAGAGAGGGCTGGCAGAAAGTTGCTGACAAATTAAACTCGTAAGTAATTTAATAATAATAATAATAATGGATTGGATTTATATAGCGCTTTTCAAGGCACCCAAAGCGCTTTACAATACCACTATTCATTCACTCTCACATTCACACACTGGTGGAGGCAGCTACGGTTGTAGCCACAGCTGCCCTGGGGCAGACTGGCAGAAGCCAGGCTGCCATATCACGCCATCGGCCCCTCTGGCCAACACCAGTAGGCGGTAGGGTAGATTTATTATATCATATTACATTATATCCTCTTTCACATTAGAGCCACAACAGGACCCACTAGAACATGGGAACAAGTAAAAGTGAAATATAAGAATATTCTACAGAATGGTAATATTTATCACTTATATTGCTTTTAGTCTCTTGAAAAGAGACCCTGGAATACTCTGTTTGTTTGTTTATAACAGCAACCAAGAAAAGGGCAGAGCAAAAAAAGACAGGTGGTGGTCCTGCACCCCCTCGTCAACAAGTTGGTTAAGTAAATAATACCCTCACGGGAAAATCGATATCTCTCTATGAGCACACTGTCGCGCTGAGCTAAAGGATCCTGTCTATCCCGCAATATACGCTGAATTCTGAAAACTCTCCTTATCAATCTTGCACCTTCCACAATGGGTGGCTCGCGTATACGGACAGGACATGGCTGCGACAGACTTCCCAAATCCACCTTCGCTTTTATAGCCGTGGTCTCTCATCTTAATTACACGAAGTAATTTGCAATTACTACTCTGAACTGTGAATTACATCTGAAATAATCAAATACATGAAATAGAATGATTTGTCCACGGGTCATTTTTGTCCTCGAAAGAAATCTTTTGCTATCAAAAATGTGTTTTTTATTCATCAAATGGTCTGAAAATAACAGAAGTTATTCATTACTATACTATGAATGATTGGAATAAGTTTTAAGTAATTTGATTTATTTATGGGGTTTTTATTGGATTTTATAACACTTGTGGTCCTCGTGGACAAAAATGACCCCAAAGTACAAAGTGTTGCAAAGAGCCGTATTTTCACACCATACTGCTTTCAAACATCTTTGATCTTGGATCACTGATGTGTGGGGTCAAGCACTGGTCATAACAACCACAACAACAACAACAACAGGCAGCAAAATGAGGAGGCAGGTGCTCTATATTCAATGAAATTTTATTTATACAGCGCCAAATCACAACAACAGCCGCATCAAAGTGCTTCATATTGTAAGGTAGACTCTACAATAATACATACACAGAAAGTATGCTCCAAAGCCTCCATTGCACTGGAGATTTGCATACCTTGATGAGCATACTTTTTTTTTTTACCATGTTGTGCAAAGCAAAGACCAGTAGGACAAAGCACATATTGTCCTCTAGTATAATGAGGAGGGAGAATCAATGTTCAGGAAGATCCAGGGTTAGAAGATATAGAAAATATTGTCAATATTTAGAGCACATGCTACCCTTTCTCTGAAAAAGCACATCAGCCACCTGCAGAAGTGGAAGAAGGCTATGAAGTGAAGAAAAGTGATGAAGAATCTGAACTATGTTCAAGTAGGTTCTCAGGCATCCAGGACATGGTAGTCTGAGGAGCTTGGAAAGAAAGTGACTGGGCTTCTTGAAGTTTCTTGAATTTTCAGAATGTGAAACTGAAATAGAAGATGTGTCAGAGGACTACACATCATCCATTTCAATCATGATGAAGACAAAGAATCAACCAGGAAAGAGGAGTCAGCTGAGACAGAGGAATATTTGCAGTAACGTGAGGAAACACTGATCTGGTCTTCTAACCTTCCCAGTGACAGACGATGCATGACTCTCTCATGTGCCTCAGAGAAAGATGATCTACCACAGTCCAAGCACATGTGCCAGGTCCCATACTCCTTCAGTGGCTTTTCTACTCGAGTACTGAAAGCATTATACACAGTGTATTCTGCTTGTATTCTGCTTTTTAACGTTCACATGCCAATGGATGCATCAGAGACCAAGTTGGGGTTCAGTAACTTGCCCAAGGACACCTTGGTAAGAACTCCAGACTAGAGCACACAGAGATTGAACCAACAACCATCCAATTAGCAGATGACCTGCTCTACAGCCAACTCAATGACGAACAAGGAGGGACAACGAGAGAGGAAGAAAAATGGACCGAATGCAGCTGTAGGCATATGTGGGTGTGTTGATTCTTACTGCCGTGCATCCAGTAGAGTCGCTACGGCCAGTTTATGACATCCTGAGTCTGGTAGAGAAGTTTTAAAGGTGACACAAGATTAATCATAGAAGCACAAAAAGGACATAATTTCTTGATAAAGACACAATAGATGATCATCGTTCATGACACAAACGTGCTCCCATTTGAGGTGTATGGTGTGTGTTGGTGTTGACTTGACTTGAAACACAAGTGGGTGTTTCTCCTGCTGTGATATAAGATCCTGGTACTGATGTGACTGTATGAGCACCAAGTCCTCTTCAGAGGACTCTGTCCCCTCCAACAGAACATCCAAGTAAACCAGGGAACTTTGAGATAAAAACATGGGCAGCATGTGATGCAGGTCCAGCTGTACATGGAACATGCTAGTGTGCGATGACAAACAGTCTGTCCTGCAGTCAGGACACGCGAGTTGTCCCTAACATTGCAGGTTTCCAAAAGAAAACAATCACCTGTAACAGCTTGTTTACTGTATATGCCCCTTGGCCTGCAACTGCAGAAAGAAAGCTGTCCATGATGGGACCAGTGCAGAGGAATAAACCTGAGCTTCCTCCTGCACTTGGGTCAAATATGGACACGCCTTTGTCCTCATGAAAGTTTGCCTTCACTCAGACTCATGCCCTGGTGTTCCTACCATGCCAAAATATAGAAAACTGTCAGGCAATGAGTTGGATTATGTGCTGCCATTAAAAATTTATAAACGCTTGAAAAAAAACTTTCTCACTAAAGTTCAACATACAGCACTCTCTAGTTATTCAGATAGTCAAAATTATCTAAACAATTAAATATTTTATTTTCTCAATTTGTTTTTGCTAAAAAACAGGGTGTATTTTTTGTAAAGAAGGTCTGGTGGCCCTAAAATGTAAAATGTTGGGTAAATTATGTGTTAATGTGTTGGTCTTAAGTAAAACTAAGATGTAACACTGAAATGATTGACAATTTATACTTTTTACTTTAAAAAACAGTCAAATGAAGTGGGGACATTTTTGACCCCTGAGGACCACAAGTGTGATTATGTGCTGCCATTTAAAAAATTTAAATGGTTCAAAAAAAAAGTTCTCACTAAAGTTCAACATACAGCACTCTGTAGTTAGTCAGATAGTCAAAATTATCTAAACAATTAAATATTTTATTTTCTCAATTTGTTTTTGCTAAAAAACAGGGTGTATTTTTTGTAAAGGTCTGGTGGCCCTAAAATGTAAAATGTTGGGTAAATTTTGTTTTAATGTGTTGGTCTTAAGTAAAACTAAGATGTAACACTGAAATGATTGACAATTTATACTTTTTACTTTAAAAAACAGTCAAATGAAGTGGGGACATTTTTGACCCCTGAGGAGCAAAATTGTATGGAAATCGGGAGGACATTAAGAGGGTTAATAGTACATTTTCCTTTGTTTAGGAAATGACCTGTATGTATCTGTGTGAAATCAATAAAAGGATCAAGTACTGCATTATCTTTAGTTATATTGATAATATTTATTTATGGTAAAACAGTGGTAAAATATCGCTGTTGCTTTCATATAAATGGAGCGGACATACCTGAGTGGCCGCGATCTAATCCTGTTTACATAAAGTAAGCCTGCTCCCGAGCAGGTTTACGCTTACGGATCTGTTGCTATGACAGCAAGTCCAGGATGAGCTTCGGGGAACCGAACGATCCAAGATCACGCGAAATCGTCAACAATCAAATCCAGCTAACTTACTTAGCGAGGTACGAAGAACGGGCCCCTGGTGATAATTGGAGAGATGTCTGCCAATAAGTCTTTTGTGCAATATGAGAACATCTGAATAAGCAGCTCCCCCTACAGCCTCCTGTAAGGTATACACCTTTAAAGAATATACTCTCATATTTCAGAGTTTAAGAACAATTTCAACCAAACAATAATCAAACACATAGAGAGGAAGAAACAGAGAAACACAGGAAACCCTAACCACCATGTTTGGAGGATCAGACTCTTTTGTTTTTGCTTTTTTCTTCAGTAATCAGACATATCATACTGCAATGTGTGCATACATGTACACAGAATAGCGTGAATGAAATGAAACCATAACAGTAGTATTTAACTAAAACTTCTAAAGTACCCTATATTAAATAATATTAACGCTGTGTTTTTCATGTACTTTAAAATGAAAATAATGTTTAATGTCAGTTTTAGCACATATTCGTACATGAACATGGCCGTTGTCGTCTTCTTCTTCTCTCATTCTCTCTCTGTCTTCTCTCCTGACGATTTCCTCCTCTTTTTCCTTATTTCAGCACCTCCCGACAGTACCACAGTCCCACTCTTGGATGAGAGCTTAAACAACAATGAAGTAGGACAAAGGAAGCTTTTATCACAAAAAAGTACATTTGGGATGTGTCCACTAATAAAAGGCACCTTTTTCTTGTTAAAAACAAAAGTGAGAAATAAACTAATAATGCAGGTAAAACAGAAATATTTCCTGGATTTTTGCTTCTATGGTAGTGAGGTGCAGCAGGGTGTGTACTGATGAGGGCAGCCTGACTCCTTCATTTAAATTTGGTTAGACTTTGACGTCATATTGTGAGTTGCTAACCTCTGGATTAGCTCACATGTCATCACACAGAAGATCTCAGAAACTGTAATGTCAATGTCAATGTTTTCATCCTGAATTGACTGAATAAAAATGGCAGTTTTATAAAAGTTACACATCCCCATTTTTGCCGTTTCCTGTCTTGGCTGCTTCATTCATGTTGGAAATATCATATCCACTAGCAAGCTGACTCTGAGGGAGACCATCAGCCTCAGCAGTGAAGGGCAGAAAGGTGCATGTGGAATACACATTACAGTATATCTCTATGTTTTGATAATAGTTTTTCAACATCTAATATTTGAGATAATTCTGATCTTTTTGTCATTAATCTCTTGGATGAGCCCCCAACTGTGCATGGCCCCCTGGGCAAGTGTCCAGCATGCCCTTTGGGTGATCCAGCCCAGCCTGGATAGCAAAATGACTCTGGACCGGTGCTGTACCAAAAAGTGATTGTCTGTTCATATTTATTCTACTGTAAAAGACTTGTTGGTATAGAATATATGAAACATATGTCAAATGTTTCCTCATGAATGATATCATCCCTTCTATCCCTTTGAAGAAGTGAGGCTCCATAAATGCTAAAGAGGTAAGTATTATTTCTCAGTTGCAATGAATAGAAAATAAACTGTAGAAAAATAAACAGAAGAAAGAAGAAGAGAAATAACAATTTAACATAAACCAGTGACACACTCCAGGGTAGGGCTGGGCTATATCATACCGTTCTCGATAATACCGGTGTAATGTTGGGCAATGATAAGAAAATGAAATATCGTGATAGAATATGGGTAAAACGCGCATGCACAGTGCCTTTGTTTACATACGCACATGGCGGCGACGCGGAATGAGAAGAGCGAAAGTAGATCGTTGAATGAAATTGGTTCGGAAAAATGCTGCAACTTCAGTGGTGTGGAACTGATTTAGCTTTCGTCCGTCAGATACACAACAAAACACTATTTTTGGTAGCGCATGCTAGCGGGCTGTCGTTATTACCGTGTTTTTTGGAAAATACGGCACACTTAAAATCAATCCTTTGATTTTTCTGAAAATCGACAGTGCCCCTTATAATCCTGTGTGCCCTATGTATGAATTCTGGTTGTGTTTACTGACCTCGAAACGATTGTATGTGGTACACGGCGCTCGAAAATCTGTCAAATGTTTTAGTACGGCTTTGCTAAGCTACGAAGCCGCACCGCTTGATGGATTGTCGGAGCATTACGGCTATCGTAGGCAGGAGCCTTGCGGAGGCTGAAAATGGCCGAAACGCCCGATGAATCCAAGGTCCACTACTGACGATATGATAATCTAGATCAGATCTCTAATCCCTAAACCTATCCAAGGAAGAAAAAATGACAGATTAGCCTGGGTAAAAGACTGAAAGTTGAGGCACACAACGATGTGTGCTGCTGGGAAAGTTTCTGGGCTACCTTTCCTCATAACAGCCATCCCTCAAGCGTCTCTCCATTTAAATCGATGCATTATCAGGGACTGTAACATCTAGTCCTTTTTACTGAATCAGCAAACATCATTCCTGTCACAAGGCAGAAGCTGCAACCACCTTTTGCCAAAGTTACATATCTTATATTCATCCAGTTAAAAAGTGTCATTGACATTAAAAAGTGTTTTTTAAGAGTGATCTGGCCAAGAGCAGGGCTCTAGTACGGTGTACATTTTAGGACATCGTCAGGTCTCAGGAAAAAAGTTGTCAGGCATCAGTCTCAAACGAAAAAATGTCAGGTCTCAGACTCAGACGAAAAAATGTCAGGACTCAGACTCAGACGAAAAAATGTCAGGTCTCAGAACACGAGCTATCAGACAGAGAGAAAATCTTCCTGCAGGTGGCTCCATGACATTTTTTCGTCTGAAACCTGACATTTTTTCGTCTGAGACTGATACCTGACAACTTTTTTCCTGAAACCCAACGATGTCCTAAAATGTACACCGTAGCGGTGACGCTAATCAGAAGGCTGGACCGTCCAATTTCCCCAGCCGTTTACTTCCGGCCTACCCGACCTTCTGAGGACCCGGCCCACGTAGATCGTGTAGGAATGTTTAGCTTATTTTAGAGTTTAGAAATGTGTTAACATAGAATGTAGAACTATTGTAGAGACATTGACACTGCCCTCTATGTAATAAAGGCCTCATTGTGTTGTGAACTTAGGAGTAGATTGCAGGAGACCCCTCCCCCACTTGAACTGTGAAAGTAAAACAGAGAGGAGTTAATGCTGAGTGGAAATTCCCCAGAGAATGTTTGGGTGGGGGTCTCAACATTTGTAACTGGATAACTGTGGTCTGGAAGGGAGATGGGCATGACCTGTTTATTTTCAAACCGTGCATATTGTTTAAAGCCTAAATTATCTGTTCACTAAGTTGAACGTATCGCAGTGTAAATTCACTCAGTATGTTAAAGAAACGGTGTGTGATCCGTCTTAGTTATTAGGAAAAAGTGGCGGTGTGTGATCCGTCCCCGTGCGTTAAAGCAGGAAACGTGTGTTACTATTAGTTAGAAAGCGGGGTTTAAGGCCTCGTCGCCGGCTGAGGGCTGTGTGCGCTCCGAGTTTGGCAACTCCACCCTTGGTCGGACACGTCCTTGGGATTTGCCGAGGTGGTGACCTGGGCACTGGGGGCGCCCTAAATAACTAAAGCTAGGTGTTGGATCCTAGTCACGGTTGATAACCTGCATGAGAGTGGGGGCAAGTTGCTTTGTTAGTGAGAGAACGACTGCTTGGCTCGTCCCACTGACTGCAGTGTGTGTAGACTGTGTAGTTGTGTGAAAGCGCCGTTAGAGTCGGCGTCTTGTCTGAAGTACGGGAGTCAATTAAAGTAACAAAAAGAATTTGTGTCTAAAAGTGTGTGTTTGTGGTGTGCAGAAATTGCAGCAGGAGGGCGTGTCGCGAATTGTTGCAAACTGTGAAGTCAATTGGGGGGTTTAATTTGGTTTTATTTTTTATGGGGAAGAGAAACTGCGGTATCCAGTCCGTGGCGCAGTTTGAATAATTCGTGAGGCAAATGTGGCGCGATCTGAAGATCGTGAGCCTAATTGTCCTAGTTAGGTTGAGGTGTATAAAAGTGGACGGCACCTGCTCTGTGTGCTGATCAGGGCGTTGTCCTGAATCAGCAGAAGTGTCTCGCAGAATGTTTGAATGGGACTGCGGGTTCACACATGGAACGAACGAAGAGTAAAATGTGCGTGTGTGTGAGAGAGAAAGAAAAGGTGGGGGCGAGTGACCAGCCTGTGAGTGTGTGTGAATTGCTTGATGACAAAAAGGGAGACAAAGTAGATTAGTTGATTTTCTGTGAAAAATAATAGTTAAGAAATCGTAGTGATCAAATAGGAGAAAATGAACTAAAGTAATTAAAAAATAAACAGTGGATTAGTGTTAAAGTAATGATAAATAAATTGATAAAATTAACAGTGACATTTAAAGGTGATTAAGTACTCAAGGATGAATGGAGAATTTGATTGCTGACTGTATGAGAGCTGTTGGGGTGAAAGGAAGATGAGGTTGGAGGAGTGAGTTAACAGGTTAATGTGTGGGTGTAAAACAATGGGGTAATAAAAAAAGAGAAAGAAAATCATGAAAACAAAGAAAATAAAAAGTTTGGAAGTGTGAGTGGGAAACTGTCTCCAACTGGGGGAAGCAGTGATGCAACAGGTCACCTTCTTCCCCTGCTGGACACAAAAGAAAACATAATTTGGAGTGTTGTGGATGAAAATAATTATTAACAACATCAAGAAGATTTTTGTGTTTGCGGTTAAGAACAAATAAAAATTTCATTTTTGGGGTTTAAAGTCAGAGTTTAAAACAAAATAAGTAGAGATGTGTTGCTTTAGGAGTGATGAAAACATATGCAGTCACAGTGAATAATGAAAGTCTCTCAGTCTGTCGATTACAGGTGGGGAACGGACCTGGATCAATTCTCCATGGGCAGCAGTCGGAAGAAAATTATAGGTTAAAATCATTAGAAAAAATAGAAACACCCAGCCAGAATTTATTGGCTGAATTGTTTTGCAGCTTCCCGTCCTCATCCTGAACAAGCAAGCTCCAAGGAAGCTGATCTCTCCCTGAAGACACCGAGTGCAGTTCCAGAAGCATAAGCATGAACATCAACAGTGGACAGAAGTCCAAGAGACAATACCAGAGTTCTGAGCAGAGAGGTCCAGCAGCGCTGTGGGCAAACGGCATCAGAAAGAGAAGAACCACCATCTAGATTGGATGGATGGAGATGCGTTTCCAGCAAGCTGCAACCTCACTGTGTGCGAAGGACTTTTGAGAAGACTGTCTGAGTTTGACACTTGCCATGTTTGGAGCAAGATGGCAATGAAAGAGACAGTGGGACAAAGAGAGACACGGGACAAAGCTGAAAAAAACTGACTGCCATTGGACTGAAAAGTGGGAGAGAAGAAAAGGAGCAGAAGAGGGCTGAGGCTGCTGTTTTAGTGTGGGCAATCAAATTGGGTTAAGGAATCCGGGGAGACAAACGACTGCCTGGAAGTGGAGGATTGACACAGTGTCCAGACCACCACAAAAGGGGGAGGAAGACAAGCACTGAGGTATGCAAGTGTACTGTTAGAAAAATGGAAAGGTGACACCACACATGCAGATAATATGCACCAGAGATAACAAAAAATCATACACAAAGTGTTACACATTAAAAGAGGGTATTTGTAGAAGGGGTTGACAACACTCAGCGTGGTTGCCTATGGTAACCTGCAAGCATTTGTGGTTTAGCTGTGCCTGACTATGACAGAGTTTTTCATTTAGATGTTTCTGAAACAAAATTTGGAGTGAACGGAGTTTTGTTTCAGAAAAAAGGGGGAAGGTACATAAAAGGATACATAAAAACAGAAAATGTATTAACCCGACTAACACACAGACACACACACATGTAATGAAGATCAAACACAATTTTAAGTTGGCAATACTGTTACCATCATCCTGTCTGGTTTATTGAGTGGGTTGAGAACTGATACATAGACGACTGAATTAGTATTATTTTGGGGAACATGATAGCAGGGGTGAACAGAATCCTGCAGCCAGAGTTTAAATGAGTGAAACTAGCAGATTTTTTGTTTTTGTTTTGTTTTGTTTTGTTTTGTTTTTTGTTTTTGTTTCTGAAGTATGGGGAAGGTTTTACCATGGCACCAAGTTTTACATTTGGTGTTTTCTCACCTATAAGAGAAAGAATATTCTGTGACAAGTCTTAAGACCGGGCTTCTGTATTTTTTCTTTTTCTTTTGTTTTTCAGTTTTATTTATCATTTTTCATTTTATTTTTATTTTTTGAACAGTGCACTGATTTCTGTTTGTGAATTTCTTTTCTTTAAGCAGATCTGCACATCGGGAATTAAAAGTGCTACACGTCATTGGGAAAATTGTTGCAAGTGAGTTTCTCCACATTAAAATGGGCTCTGGAGAAAGCCACTTATTTGGGACAATTAGAAAATGAGAGTCCCTCCCTAAAAAGGATTCAGCGAAGTAATCCGATCTAAAGTTTTTCTTTTTCTTTTTGAAATGACGTCATTTTGCTGAGAGTGGAAACTAAATGCGACGACAGGTTCCACTATCAGCAAAGAAAGAAAGAATGGATGAATGAATGAATGGAAATAAAAACAAACTGACTGACTGGTAAAAGCTGACAAGACTTGACCACGACTCAAGGTTAACCTCCACCTAGACAGGATAAAAGGGTGGATGAATTTATGTGTTTCTTTTACAGGAGCAGAAAGATGACAGCAACATCTGAGGTTGCATGACGATTTAACTTTTAAATGCCATTTTCTATGTTTGTGAATCTACCAGGGGTGTGTTGCTCACAGAAGTTACTGTGAGAAAGTGTGTACACACCTGCGCAGCGCTAACATTTGCATTCTTTTTTCTACAGCATTACAGTTCTTTATGTGATTTGATGATGTGATTTCTAACAGAACAATTGGTTGGTGTTTGTTTCTCTACTACAGGTTATGAGTTGGTGATGCTGTTACACTGTGTTGTTGGGAAAATGTTGAAGGTTACTTTGACGATGTGAATAACGTGAGAAATTTCCTGTGTTGAAACCAGTGTCATTCTTTTTACAGCAGGCTTAATTTTATGGTCTTTTACGGCACCTCTGAAATGTGGATGGCCGACGGCTGCCCACCAGGATAATCCATGTGTGCTCCTAATGTTTGTTTTCCTAAGAGTGCATGTAGAGGATTCAGCAGAAAACAGACAAGTGACATGAGAAAACAAATAAGGGATGCAGTGTTTATGGAATAGTTGAATATGGGCTCATTAGCCTGCCACTATTGAACTCATAGTGATAAAATGGGTGGAGTGACATTGTTTAAGGAAAGTCACAGATTAAATTGTGGAATAAATTGGGATGATTCATGATTTGGGACAAATTATGGTAATAATAGTGATTTAATGATTGGAGAAAACCTGCACATGATACTTGTCTGTTATGCTGAGTACGTTATCACTCTCATGATCTATAGTTGGTTGCAAATGTGAAGTTTGATTTAACAGATTTGTCTTCCAGGTTAAACAAGTTAAACAAGCTTAACATGTCACTGCTGATTAATGTTTTTACACAGGGTTACAGGTTGGAGTATGGCTGCTCCAAGTGGGAAACCCTGGAGATTGTTTTAGAGAGAATGTGCAACATTCTTGTGCATGGCTCATTGGGGAGTTGACACATGGTGAAAGCCATGTGGCAAGAGGAGTGTTATTTTTAATCTGTAGATGTCGTGAGGTGCCATGACGAGAAGGAGTGGCTGACAGGATCGTCCACAAGATGAGAGCTGAGGCCAGGAGAGAGGCTTCAGGAGGATCAGAGATCATCTTCAGCACAGCAGACATCGCACACAGAGCTGTGCTACTGAGCTTCCAGGAGATCAAGAGGAGACTTCCCACAGTAAAATCTTAAATAAAATGAGAGATTCAATGTTGACGCTGAGGAAGACAACTAAGGTGTACGACGTGCTCTGCCTTAAATCTTCAGCAGCGTTGGAACATGAGAACCTGAGGGATGGAGAGAGCGTGCCAAGCTCCAAAAGTGACAGCGCAGAGGAAGTCCAGCGATAGAATTGTGATTCTGTGTGAGGCACAAATACTAGGAGACTGGGAAATAGTTGACACCACTTTTCCCAAGGATGAAGATCACCTGAAGTGTGTCACTTTGCCATGCAGATTTGATGCTCTGCAGAGAAGCCTTCTGTGAGGGAGAGATGTAAACAGACGAGCCTTTTATCTACATTTAACTCATGTCAACTTCTCTAGGCTGGTTGAGGGGGAATTGGAGAGAAACAGTAGTGTTAGGTGTGACTGTGGTTATTGTAACTGTGATTTTTCTTATAAGTGAATTGCCCAGAGACAGACCTGAATCCATTCCAGCGACTCCACCATCACAGGCCACGGTGAAGCGAACCAAACGTAGTGAAACAGGTAAATCAGATGAGTGTTTTGATTATTATGGCGGTGTAGAGTTGGACTACGTTAAAGGGTCCACAATCTCGTATACATTTAATCTTTGTGCTGTCATTAAATGCAAGGGCTTGCTGAACAGTTGAGTCCAACATCTTTAATGGCAGTACAAAATCAGATGGCGTTAGATATGTTGTTGGGAGAAAAAGGGGGCGTTTGCGTGATGTTTGGGGATATGTATTGTACTTTCATTCCAAATAACACAGTTCCCGACGGCTCTGTGACCCGAGTTCTGGAAGGCCTAAAGATGTTGTCCACCACAATGTATGAGCATTCGGGATTAGATGACCTGCTGGAAGTGTGGATGACCTCTGTCTTTGGGCAATGGAAAGATTTCATTATGTTAATTATGGTTTCTTTGTTTGTTTTTATTGCAGTATTAGTGACATGTGGGTGTTGTTGTGTGCCTTGTATCAGAGCCTTGTTCGTAAGACTCATCAATCGTGCTGTGGGAGAATCTGATACAAAGGCAGACACCATGATGCCACTTTTGGGAAATGGGGAGTCACAGTATGAAAACATTATGGTGAGCGATTTAGTTTAGTTTTATCTGCCATAGGGCAGATAAAAAGGGAGATTTGTAGGAATGTTTAGCTTATTTTAGAGTTTAGAAATGTGTTAACATAGAATGTAGAACTATTGTAGAGACACTGACACTGCCCTCAATGTAATAAAGGCCTCATTGTGTTGTGAACTTAGGAGTAGATTGCAGGAGACCCCTCCCCCACTTGAACTGTGAAAGTAAAACAGAGAGGAGTTAATGCTGAGTGGAAATTCCCCAGAGAATGTTTGGGTGGGGGTCTCAACATTTGTAACTGGATAACTGTGGTCTGGAAGGGAGATGGGTTTTATGACCTAGGGAGTTACCTACACCCACAGTGTTTTAACTGTCACGCACACACATCCACACGCACACTCACTCATGTGCACACACATACACACAGGTATGCGTACACAGTCACACACGAGCACTCACATAGACACGCAGGAATGCGCACATGTAGGCATTCATGTGCTCGTGCACATAGACACAGACAGAGTTTGCAGCACACCGTGGGGGGTTTTATGATGGGGACGCCTCTATAAAGCTGGCTGTAACGAACAAAGAGGTGAAGATTTTTTGCAGAGGGACACACCGGCCTCGTCTTCCCTTCTAGAAGTGCATGCTTAAATGAAGATGAATAAAGATGAATAAAGGTTTTGTGAAATGACTACTGAGTTCCGGTGCCGTCTCTGGATGCCTCGACGAATAAAAGAACCGGGGTAAAACTGATTTCTTAACAATCGCGAAGGCCGGGTCCTCAGGAGGATGCAGCCCATGAATTTGGACACAATCATAGTTTCTTTCCACTGTGTTCCTGTTAGAGATGGACCGATCCGATATTACGTATCGGTATCGGTCCGATACTGACCTAAATTACTGGAGCGGATGTCGGAGATAAATAAAAAATGTAATCCGATCCATTAAATATCAAAAAAGCACCTCACAAAACTTGCGACACGGCGTAACTCGGCTCATAACCGTAGCACTCGGAGCAGTGTGCTCACGTGATAGAGCGGCTGTGTGTATTTGGAGCCTTGCTACCAAACTCAGAGGAAGTTATCCCAGAGAGAAGTTAAGCAAGTGTGTAAGTTCATCTCTGAATGTTTGTAAAGCATTCCCACGTTAAGCTTATATGGAGCGACTGCCTCTTCTCTCTCTCTCTCCCTCCCTCTTCTGCTGCTACTTCAATCATGAAACTGCTTAATGATCAGCTGATCGACTTTTCTGTCACGACTCCCGTTTCTCTTGTTTGTTTTTGGCCCACTTTGCACCAGAAAGAGGAAACCAGCGACTGAATAACAGCAGCACGTTTAACCTTGATAAGCTGTTGTTAGAATTTATTTAATATTACTTTCTACACCAGGATCCTTTTCTACGTAGCTGACGGCTGGTAACTGTGCAGGGGCGGATCTAGCAAAGTTTAGCCAGGGGGGCGATAAGGCATTAACAGGGAAAAGGGGGCACAAAGACATACTTTTCTTTTTTATTCTCATTTAAAATGTCTAGCTTTTAATAAATAATTATCTGAATCTGACACCCAAAATTTTAATCTGATGTAAAATGTATAGAAGTCAATTACTGTATATAGTAACTATTAAGTCTAATATACCCTAGCAAACTATAGTACTTTTTCCTTTGGGAAGGGACGATCTGTGCAGTCTGCAATTCTGTAGAAGAAAGATGTTGAATCTATTTAATTATTCTTGAAAAACAATTGATTTCTGTACATTTTCTTTTCACACTGCATCAAATTAAAGTTGATTACTTCGATTAAGCATCATGAGGTGGAGGGTGGGGGGATGGTTCGCTTACTTTTTTTTTTTTGCTGGGAGTTGCAAGTTAGGTTGCTTAATATTTCTGCTAAGTACTCTTTAAAATACCAGAATAGGGAGGATGGAGTAGGTTTAAGTTTATTAGATTGATCAGTTTTGCTGAACTATGAAATATTTTGGGTGCAGTGTATTTTTCATATACAGGTATAACTGAATAGCTTTAGTGTTGTTGTTTATTTAAACTTGAGTATGAACTTATACAAAATGCAGCAAGATATTAAAAAACAGTTTTATTGATTAAAAAACACACTATATCGGATTCATATCAGTATCGGCAGATATCCAAATTTATGATATTGGTATCGGACATAAAAAGTGGTATCGTGCCATCTCTAGCTGCTGTTAATGATAAACTACAAATTTACTCTAAATGACTATTGAATATCGATATTTTAATGTGAGAATCGATTCTAGAACATAAATAATTGGTATTGGAGGAATCAATATTTCAGGATCCATCCGCACATCACTAGTTGGGAGCCGAAAGGTCCTTTTTACGGTGGCCCCTAGAGACAAAGCACGTACAAACTCCAAAACACAACGAAAGTGCTCCAGGACGCTAGGGGCAGTGTTGAGCTTGATTTGCAAAATAAACGGCAAGTTTGTCTGTATGGGACGGTCTAGTCTTCCCAGGTTGCCTAGCAACCATGATACTAACCGCTGGAAACGTGTCATACAGCTTTGTTTGACAGAAATGAAGGAGAACATATTTTGTTCATTTGTTTGTTAAAACATGATTTTTGGGCTTCATTTCTGGACTGAACAGTCATTTAAGATTAGTTAGTAAATAACAATTAGCTAATGTTGTTCATGAGACTAAAGTCATATCACTTTGGTAATGTAAATATAATATGGCCAATATTATAGTTATTATATTAATCATTATTAGCTATTACAGCAGTGAACATAGACTCTGTGTCAAATACTGAGCTTCAGTACAGATTCAAGTTGCAGCTATTTATATGTCTTATCACCTTAAATCTTCACTCAAAGACAAGTATCTTTGACAGTGCATATATAGGTGTATCATATATAAGAGACAAATGTTGTTCCTTCAGTATGTTGGCATTACTAAATTTGGCTCATTGCTTACATATATTTATAAAAAGAAAATGTACAAGCTGTGATAACTGTTTCTGATAAAATGAAGAGTAGACTGATATATTAAATATTCCTTTATTGGGTGAGAAAATCAGACCATGTCATAACTGCTTTAAGTCTATACAGAATAGATTTCAGAGCCTTAAACAGGCTGGCTTCTGCTAAATGGGTCAAACTGGGCAGAAAGTCTACAAACACATAACATCCTTATAGAATATGATGTAACACTATAGATCAACTTACCTCAGAATATATAAAGCATATAAACAATTACAGCAATATGATGCAACAAACACAGCAGTGCTACTAATCAAAAATACTCAAAGCTTCATAGAACTGAAACAAACATTTATTTTTAGGTCCATTCTGCTGCTGATACATACTTTAGGTTTCTGAATATTAAACTTGTTGCTGCCTTTCATAGTGTGTAACTTGAAGGCCCTGAGTACTTTCTCCCACACTGAAAACACTGGAATGATAATATTATTTGAAAATTACCTAATAAGACTGATTCAGGACAGACAATTAGGTATTTTAAACTTTTCTAGCAGTCCTTCACAAACAGGGAACAGTCTGTCTATTCTCTCCATCTGTCAGCTGCTGCTGGCTCTTCCTCCTCCTCTTCCTCACACACTGCTGAGTTTGTCCTGGTGGATCATCAGGGGTGCAAAGCCTCACAGATGATGTGCAGCAGTGGGTCCCTCAGTCTGTCCTCACTCTGGACACTTGCAGTTGTCACACATGGAAATCAAATGTGTGATAAGCTGCAGGATTCAAACTAGAGATGGACCGATCCGATATTACGTATCGGTATCGGTCCGATACTGACCTAAATGACTGGATCGGATATCGGAGAAAAATAAAAAATGTAATCCGATCCATTAAATATCACGAAAGCACCTCACAAAACTTGCAACACGCCGTAACTCACCTCAGAACGTTAGCACGTCGGAGCAGTATGCATCACGTGATAGAGCGGCTGTGGCATGCGGGACCTGTCGGTGGTCTGGATAGCATTTGGAGCTTCGCTAGCAACCCGGCATTTCATCTCCGACAAAGTTATCCCCGAGAGAAGTAAAGCAAGTGTGTAAGTCCATCTCTGAATGTTTGTAAAGCATTCCTGCGTTAAGCTTAACAAGCAACTGCTTCTTCTTGCTGCTACTTCAATCATGAAACTGCTTAATGATCAGCTGATCGGCTTTTCTGTCGCGAGTCGGTCTCTCTTGTTTTTTTTTGGCCCACTTTGCACCAGAAAGAGGAAACCAGCGGCTGAACAACAGCAGCACGTTTAAGCTTGATAAGCTGTTGTTAGAATGTATTTAATATTACTTTCTACTCGAGGATCTTTTTCTATGCAGCTGACGGCTGGTAACTGAGCAGGGGCGGATCTAGCAAAGTTTAGCCAGGGGGGCCGATAGGGCATGAACAGGGAAAAGGGGGCACAAAGACATACTTTTCTTTCTTATTCTCATTTAAAATGTCTAATAAATAAAAGCTGTTAATAAATAATTATCTGACACCCAAAGTTTTAATTTGATGTAAAATGAATAGAAGTCAATTACTGTATATAGTAACTATTAAGTCTAATATATATATATATACCCTAGTAAGCTATAGCACTTTTTCCTTTGGGAAGGTACCATGTGTGCAGTCTGCAATTTTGTTGAAGAAAGATGTTGAATCTATTTAATATTTCTTGAAAAAAAATTGATTTCTGTGCATTTTTTTTAACACTGCATCAAATTAAGGTTGATTACGTCGATTAAGCATCATGAGGTGGAGCGTGAGGGGTGGTTCCCTATTTTTTATTTATTTATTTTTGTTGCTGGGAGTTGGAACCCTATTAGTTAGATTGCTTAATATTTACGCTAAGTACTCTTTAAAATACCAGAATAGGGAGGATGGTGTAGGTTTAAGTTTATTAGATTGATCAGTATTGCTGAACTATGAAACATTTTTCTTTGCATACAGGTATAACAGAATAGCTTTAGTGTAGTTGTTGTTTTAAACTTGAGTATGAACTTATACAAAATGCAGCAAGATATTTAAAAAAACAGTTTTGTTGATTAAAAAACACTATATCGGATTCATATCGGTATCGGCAGATATCCAAATTTATGATATCGGTATCGGACATAAAAAAGTGGTATCGTGCCATCTCTAATTCAAACACAAGTGTAAGTTATACAGTGGGGCAAAAAAGTATTTAGTCAGCCACCGATTGTGCAAGTTCCCCCACTTAAAATGATGACAGAGG
This sequence comes from Maylandia zebra, assembly GCF_041146795.1. Lineage (NCBI taxonomy): Eukaryota > Metazoa > Chordata > Actinopteri > Cichliformes > Cichlidae > Maylandia > Maylandia zebra. The sequence goes on along the minus strand of NC_135167.1, from coordinate 23,963,927 downwards.
TCAGTAATTTGCACCAGAGGTACACTTCAACTGTGAGAGAAAGAATGTGAAAGAAAAATCCATGAATTCACATGGTAGGATTTGTAAAGAATTTATTCGTAAATTAGGGTGGAAAATAAGTATTTGGTCACCTCAAACAAGGAAAATCTCTGGCTCTCACAGACCTGTAACGTCTTCTGTAAGAAGCTTTTCTGTCCCCCACTCGTTACCTGTATGAATGGCACCTGTTTGAACCCATCATCTGTATAAAAGACACCTGTCCACAGCCTCAAACAGTCAGACTCCAAACTCCGTCATGGCCAAGACCATGTGAATTCATGGATTTTTTTTTCACATTCTGTCTCTCACAGTTGAAGTGTACCTCTGGTGCAAATTACTGACCTCTGTCATCATTTTAAGTGGGGGAACTTGCACAATCGGTGGCTGACTACATACTTTTTTGCCCCACTGTAAATACATGTTTATACTTTTATTCCACAATCAGAGAGAAAGAAACAGAGAGTGAGTGCAGGACAGACAGACAGGTGACAGTCTCAGGTGTATACACTGCTACAAAACAGCACAAGAGAATTCAGTGTTTGTGTTATTATGAAACAAGAAGAGTTCCCAGATGGTACAGTGGACACATGTGTGACTGCTGTGATTAAAGCATCTTTCTTTCAGCTTAACGAGTGAACCATCAGCTCATTCAAACACACGTTAAAGTCCGTTTGGCTCGACACCACCGAACAGAGGCAGCAATATAATATAGCTAACATTAACAGTGCAGTGAATCCTGCTTGTGCTGTGATATTCAGGACTGCAAACCGAGCAGCATCACTGAATTTTAGCTTGTTGTGTTTGTGGATATATGACTGACTTTAATTATCCATAAAATCATCAGATTCTCTGTAAGATTAAAGTCAACTATTGAACGGCATATATTTTTGAAGTAAAGCCTTTAAACCAAGTTAGTACAAACATCGCTAAAGTCACATAACTTTCCCGACATGTGGCCAACAGTAATGTTTTAATGTTCTTCATTATAAAAACATTCGCGCATAAATAAGTGACATAATATTCAGTACTTACTTCTGAAAGTTTACTCTTCGGCGGCTCCGCTTCCGACGTTTTTTTCGGCAAAATTATCCACACCACCGCCGGGCTATGAAATCTGCGATATGTTGGGCCATGAAGGCTACACCAACCCATCCTTAAAACTCAGGGAAATTAAGGACGCATTTGAGGGCCGTATTTCGAGCAGCCTTTGAATTGGGACAGCCTTCGTCGTGTCACTGTGACGTAATTGGCCTTAAAATGCGGCCTTTAAGGCTGCAGACAGTCTACCACAATGTTATCTTTTATGTGATTCCTGTTTTACTTGACTGTATGTCTAAAATGTGATAAATAAAGTTAAAAAAAAGGCTGCAGACAGTCCAAATCCAGTCATTGGTACTTCCTGGCTTATGTAGTTACTAGGTAACAAAAGCTCAACACTGCCCCTAGCGTCCTGGAGCACTTCCGTTGTGTTTTGGAATTTGCATGTGTTTTGGGGTTTGCAAGTGTTTTGAAGTTTGCAAGTGTTTTGGAGTTTGTACGTGCTTTGTCTCTAGGGGCCACCGTACCTTTTAGATCTTTCAGCTCCCATCACTAGCAGCATGGCCCTTTCTCAATTCTAAGTACGCGAGGACATACTCGTGTTCTCGGTGAGACTGGACTTGCCGAGACTGCACGGGAGTACCGACTTGCCGAGAACACCAGCAGGGCCTTGCGATTTGTACAATTGGAACATCAACATACTTGATGATGTCACACGTCTGGAGTTTTTACTGCCGTCCCCTTTTTTATTTAACTGTGAGTAATATGTTATGAAGCTTAACTTTAATCACAGCCTAACCGATTTACTCAGGAACAAATAAAACACTGAAATAAACCAAAGTTAACATTTAGAAGTTATCTAATTTACTTATATATCATGTTTAACCTCAGTACCGAAATATCTATTAATAAAAATAGTGTACATGTATGCCTTAATAAAAACAAGCAAGTGAGATGTTAGAATGCTTTTATTTTTAATTTTAGTGGACACTCAATACAATAGACAGCTGCTGGGGTTTGGGGTTTGCTTAACCTGAGTAGCAAAAAGACCGTGGGGGTTGAAAACGATGTGCCAGGAGTCCGCTGTTCTCGCCGGCTTTAGTGATCCTCGACCTCGCTGTCTGCAATGGAGCTGGCGGGTCACAGATGTCTCCGAAAACATCGGAACACGTTTGGAAATTAGGGCTGCCACGATTAGTCGACTAGTCACGATTACGTTGACTATTAAAATCGTCGACGACTAATTTAATAGTCGACGCGTCGTTTGAAGCTTTGTAAGATCACAAAAGACGCAGGAATAAGTAGTAGGATTTAAGAGTGTAATAACGGACTGAAACAGAAGATGGCAACACTGCATGTACAAGGATGCCAGCTGCCGTTAAACCCCGAAGAAGAAGAAGTAGCTCTGTCCCAGAATTCATAGCGCAGTTTCCAACAATGGCGGCAGCTAGTTAGTTTTAATATTACTCTTATTACTCTTTCTGGGTCACAAAATAAACGTTTAACATATTTTCAGGCGAGAATTTAGCTGTGTAAACCTCAAATATCTGCTCAGTTTATCAAGACACCACATATTTTCAAAAGCGCTCTGACGTTTTCGGAGACGTCTGTTACCCACTAGCTCGATAGCTAGCCGGGAGCAAGGCTCACTAGAGCCGGTGAGAACACCGGACTCCCGGCAAATCGTTTTGTTTTCAAACCCACCGCCGTCTTTCGGTACTCAGGTTAAACATATATAAGTCACTTAGATAACTTAAAAATGTTATTGTTTGGCTTTTTTTTTTGTATTTTATTTTTTTAAGTTATAGTTTTTACACAGCTGAATAAACGTCAACCAGACAACTGATTATCAGAAGTGTGAGATACTCGAGAATATACTCCGGTGTCCCGTTATATTTTAGATAGCAAGGAGTTTATTAAACTTCACCGAAACAATCTGCAAATGTCATTAAAATTTAATCAACTGTCATCTGGTCTTTATTTTTAGTTAGCACATACCTTAAACACTTAAAGCTGTAAGCTAATGATAGTTATATAAGAGCAGATGCATGCTGGTGCAATAAGCTGTACGTTTTACGTTTTACAAAATTCCAGAATCTCAGGTGAAACGTCACAAAATTTTGACAACCACCAAACATTTAAAACAGTAAATGAGAGCAGGTACAAGGATTCTGCACAGAGACGTAAACACAAAGCGCTGACCTGCGGATCAGAATCAGCCTTTCTCACCCGACGGCACGGACACGGTTGGGGCTGAAAGTCGACAGCTCGCTGATTCTAATGTTTCGGCAGGTCCGCGCTTTGTGTTTACGCCCTTTTTGTGCTGATTCTAAAGCTGTTAGTTTGATCTCTCTCCAAACAATATTGACCGAACCAGCAGCAAAAGAAGATCCAAACTAAGCTTCACATAAACATCGTCATGAATTCCCTCTGACTTTTGCTGTTTTGCTTCCACCACAATAAAATCACACTTCATGCACAGCTCTCTCTCTCTTTCTCAGTGCATTTCAAGAACAGTTTCCAGTCTATCCCTGAAATCTGTTTTCTTCATTATTCGCTTGCTTGTTACGCACAAGACTACCATTGTTTACAGCGCTGTCGGCCGATGTTTTTTTTTTCCTTTTACTTACTTCTGAAAAGAAAACCTAATTTCTGCCGTTCAATAGGCTTCTGAACAAATTTAAACTTTTTAAAATTATACAAAATGGAAAACGCTTAGCCGTGTCTCTAATAAAACCGCTGTAACTTCAGAGGTAATGTTCATAAATTGATTAATGGTTTTCTTTCGTTTTTGATGTACTGCAGAATATTTTTATAAAATCCCAGGCCAGGAAAATCACCTTCATGTTTTTCTGTGTTTTATCTTCAGCTACGTTGACACAAAGGCATCTGCTGTGATGCTCACACCTTTGATAAAGTCTGGAAAGTGTCAGCTTCCTTTTTATAGATACAAAAATATGTAAATTTACTGATCTGAATTATAATATTTCTGACTGTCTGAGGCAAAATTTCCCAGATTCAAATCAAATTGAATCGAATTGAATCAAATGGAATCGTGGATCGAATCGATTCAGGACCTTGTGAATCTGAATCGAATCGATTCTAGAAATCAGTGACCATACCCAGCCTTAACGAGAACGCAAGTACGCATATTGAGAAAGGGGCCCTTTCTCAATTCTAAGTACGCGAGTACATACTCACGTTCTCGGTGACACCGGACTTGCGGAGACCGCACGCGAGCACGGACTCGCGATTTGTACAATTGGAACACCAGCGTAATGGATGATGTCACAGGTCCGGAGTTTTTACTGCTGCTTTAGTGGACACTCAATACAATAGACAGCTGCTGGGGTTTGGGGTTTGTTTAACCTGAGTAGCGAAAAGACCACGGGGGTGTTGAAAACGATGTGCCAGGAGTCCGTTGTTCTCGCCGGCTCTAACTCCTCAACCTCGCTTTCTGCTATGGAGCTGGCAGGTCACAGACGTCTCCGAAAACTTCGGAGCGCGTTTGGAAATATATGATATCTTGATAAATCGAGCAGATATTTGAAGTTTACACAGCTACTTTCTCGCTTGAAAATAACTTAAAAGTTTATTTTGTGACCCAGAAAGAGTAATATTTAAACGTTTTTAGCCCCACTCGTCAGCCATTGCCGCGTTTGAGTTTTGGACGAAATGCATTCTGGGATATTTAGCTGTACCAAGTCCACACAAGTCACCACCGATGCATGCTCGATAAAACGGGTGGAGTGAGAACACATCCGGGACTTTTGTGCGTTCTCGGCTTGATGCGTACTTCGAATTGGAACAGTACTTGGTCTCCGACTGATGACGTATCACAAGTACACGAGAACGCAAGTACACACAAGTACGCATATTGAGACAGGGCCAGGGCCCCAGTCTACATGCGGTGTCTCACTGAATAAAGCCCCACTACAACAGTGACATGTGGAACCTTATTATTACAAAAAAAATTTATAAATTCACATAATAAAAAAAAAAAAAAAACGATATACAATGCATTTTTGATAATGTTCACTGTGACTCACTCAGTACATTATATCTCAGCTACAGAAGCACAGACCCTATTTACTAACATTTTACATTAAATCCTTCTGTCAGGTTGCACTGGCCAAGCAGAGTCTTAAATAAGAAAGGAGGGTATGAGCACCGCTGGACTGCACCCAGGACCAAACCGAAGTTGCTGGCTGCAATTCTCCTCTTGTGATATACTGAACTTTTATAAACAAAGACAAATTAAGAGACACAGTTAACTAAAATTTCTTGCTTAACACCTAACAGACTTAATTTCAAGGCACTTTCTTACTTCAATGCATTCTTCGTTTGCCCAACTGTTGCTTCCTTGACCTGTTTCTCCTCTTCCTTAGACACAGCCAGTGATGCCAGTAAATAATTAGCCTTGTCTTCTGCTTGGGCAAATCGCAGGTTCCTTAGCACTCCATCAAATGTCTTTGTTGGTAGAGTCAAGATTTAAAGCAAAAGGATTTTAAAGGTTTTAATGGGACCAAGCAAACTTGACCACAGAGTAGACAAAGTCGAGTGTAGAGTACACAAAATACATATAAAATTAAAGTGGGGACAGTGGAGGCAAACACAATGATCTGTAGTTTACAGGAGTTTACATAACTGTATAATTTATACCATGTGTTAAAGTAAATATCAAATTCCCTGAGGGCCTTCTGGACTCAAAATCCACCCCATCCCTGTAAAACGCTGAAGTTTTGAGAGAGATGCCATTGCCCATTCTTTGTCCTCCTGGGTGACAGGTCTTTTGATTCCAGCTGAAATAAAATAAAACAAAAAATACTTTTAATAAGTAGTAATTTTAAGATCAGATACTATCGAGCATTTATATAGGACTCTTCACTTAAAGAACACTTTAAATTTTTTGATGTTCACTACATGTGTGTCTCAATATTAAACACAATGCTTTAAGTAAAATTAAGAGAATAATTAGAACAAAGAGTGAATTTTAAATGAATAACTGACCTTGTGTTGTTGATGGTGTCATGTCAGACACTCTCTTGGCAGTAATTTCTTCTGCTTAGGATAATTTCACGCTCTTCTATACACATTCCACATCAGTGCCATACACATTCTTCTCCACCCAAATCAACAATGCAGCCATATGATGGCACTTATCTTTGCCAATCGGGCACTCCCAGGAGCTGAACCTCACTGACTGACCCTCAACATGCACGTACATTGAAAGAAAGTTAATGCTTACCCTAAACATTCTAACAAACACTTGCAGTGCTGCTGTGTGTACTGGCACCACTGTAGCTAGTCACCTGGCAGATAGATAATCTCAACTAGGCTAACATAACTAACTCTCCAAAAAACTCTGTTATGGAGATTTTCAATTTTGTTTACTTCCACTGTTTTAGCAGTGTTGTATGTGCGTGTGTGCGTTTTATTAAATACATTAGCCGGTACAAAATATATCATGTCAGCTGGCTAGCTTACTTCTAACTCACCTCAACCTTATAAATCTTCCTTTTCATGGATGCCTGGATACTACCCTTTATAATACTGCCTGGGAGAACAGTTACACTGACCACTTTATATCATGGCCTGGATCTGGGGACCCAGGACTTATGTCTTTTTGTACTTACCTCGGGCTGGCGATCCTCATGGGTCGTCCTCCTCGGGAGGTCCTTATAAATATGTTTATTTTCCGTGTGTAGTGTTTTGTTGTTTTCTCTGCTTACCCCCTTTCTGTGTGTGTGCTTATTTGTGTTTATGCTTCCGGATGTTTTGGATCTAATACAATTATTTCAATATGTTTTGGAGTCTGATTCACTTTCACATTTTTCCTCTCTTTTCTTTTATACATAAGGAATGAACTCGGAAGCTGTACAGACAAGAATACTCACGATTGCCCCAGTTGTTCAACACATGCAGTGTGATGGAGTGGATGACATCTACTTTGTGGTCCTGAGAGACAAAAAAAACAAGATGGGTTAGTCGGACAAAAGTTTTTTAACTCTTGAAAGGATGGTAAATTTAGGAATACTGTGATTACTATGAGGGAGGATATACAGATAGCAGCGGGTGCTAATCTCGAAGTACTCTGGATTGAAAAGTCTATTTAATAATAATATATAATAAAACGGCATTATCTGAGTAATTTTCATGGAATATATTATGAGCTTAATATGTTTTTTATACCTCACTCATGAACAGGGTGGAAAAGTCCATTTTCAGCCCTCCAATACTGAAAATCAATCCTGGTGGATGAAGAGAAACACAGAATAAGAAGAGAAGCTTAATCCTGAAGAAAAGCACGTAGTACTACCACAAGGCCAGCAGGAGGACCAAAAGTCCCAATGCGTTCATGGCTCTAAAGCAGGGGTGCCCAATCCCGGTCCTCGAGAGCTACCGTCCTGCAGCTTTTAGATGCATCCTTGTTCCCACACACCCGAATCAAATGAATGGCTTGTTATCAGGCCTTTGCCAAACATGATGGCATGCTGAAGAGGTAATCAAACCATTTGATTCAGCTGTGTTGGAGTAGGGATGCATCTAAAAGCTGCAGGATAGTAGCTCTCGAGGACTGGGATTGGGCAGCCCTGCTCTAAAGAGACCTCTGTTGCTGTCACTACTGTAGTCAACAAAATCATCAGTGTTGTAGTCCACAGTGTCACGGTCATCAGTGTTGTATTCAACTGTGTCTTGGTCAATATTGTCAGGGACTGGACGGGGCCGTCGCCTTTTGGAAACTCTGCACAGAAAAAACAAAATCATGTAAGAAAAAATCTACATGGAAGAACAAATGGATTATGATTACAAAACATGCATCTATGTCAGTGGATGACAACAAAGAACATGTAGACCAGCACTAACCTGTGTAAAGTCTCCTTGTAGGAGATTAAGGGCTCTCCTTGGCAACCATAATAGCCGTTAGGACACTCGAGCCAAACATTAGCGGGCATCATTCTAGCTTATAATCAACAGCGGATCCGGTTCGGATGAGCTGGGAAACGACTGGATCCAAATCAAGTTCCAGACTCGCTGTGCAAGTGGACTCCGATCCGGACCTGGTTCGCGGATCTGTTAAAGAAGACATTACAGGCTCTTTATTTTGGTAATACACATTAGTCCTTCTATGCCAACTAAAATATCTTTATTGTTATATTTGTTGCCATTTCTGCTATCCTCTTGCAGGACTCTAGAGTGCGACCAATTTGGTCGCAAATGCGACCAAATTTTTCACTGGTGCGACTAAAAAAAATATTTGGTTGCACCAACTGTTTGGGTAACAAAAAAACAAAAAAAATTTATGCAACTCTCCGTGTGGTCAACAACAGACACACATTATGCCCCTCTCATGGACCAAACCAATCAGAGATAGTCAAGGGCGGGACCTCTCTATTTGGCCGTGGTCCAGTTGAAAGTGCAGATGGATAGAGGGAGGTGAGTAGCTTTAAATATAACTGTGTTTTGTCAGAAACGCCAGATTCTCAGATTAAAGCTCACAAAACTATTTCAACAACCACCAAACAGCAAATGAGAGCAGGTACACGGATTCCACACAAAGACGTAAACACAGAGTGGACCCGACGCATCAGAATCAGCTTTGTCTTTCTCGGCATTCTCACCCGACGGCCCGTAGACGGACACGCTGTCGGAGCTCACCGATTCTGATGCATCGGGTCCGCTCTGTGTTTACGTCTTTGTGTGGAATCCGTGTACCTGCTCTCATTTGCTGTTTGGTGGTTGTTGAAATAGTTTTGCGCTGATTCTGAGCTGCAGGTTTTGTCTCTATCCAACCAAAATTTGCAGAGCCAGCAGCAAAACAAGCAGCAAACTGCGCTTCACATTTGATAAACATCGTCATGAATTCCCTCTGACTTTTGCTGTTTTGCTTCCACCACGATAAAAATCACACCTAATGCACAGCTCTCTCTCTCTCTCTTTGTACTTCAAGAACAGTTTCCCGTCTCAAATCTCTGTTTTCTGCATTATTCATTCTCTTATTACCCACCAGTCTACCGTTGTTTACAGCGCTGTCGGCCACTGTCGTTTTCTTTTCTTTTTCTTTTTTCACTTAAATGACCTTGGACAGGAAAGCCTAATTTCTGCTGTTCAATACTGAAGAGATTTAAACTTTTTAAAATTATGCAAAATTACAGAATATTTCAGAATATTTTTAAGGTTATCTGCTATAAAAAGCCAGGCCAGAAAAATCTCCTTAATGTTTTTCTGTGTTTTATTCTCAGTTACTTTGACACAAAGGCATCTGCTGTGATGTTCACAATTCTGATGAAGTCACACATGTATCAGTACTGATAAATGATCAGAATTATAATATTTCTGACTGTCTGAGGCTAAATTGAATCGAATTGGGACTTTGAGAACCGGAATCAAATGGATTATAGAAATCAGTGATGATACCCAGCCCTAGTGAGCAGCCTAGGCCCGACAGAAGTGGATGTAGCTGTGAGTAACAAGAAAAGATGAAAAGAACTATTGATAACTTTTTTGTTAAGTTAAGGCCTGATCCGTCTGAAATTCATAGCCAGTGCTCTGACACAGTGCAGTCAGTCTTTGAATGCTGAAAAAGCACAGTGTATCCAGAAAACACATTATATGCTGCAATAAATGCACTGTCCAAGTGTCCCCTCTCCCCACTGCCTTTCAGCAGCATGCAACAGCAAACAGGTTGTCAGAGGAGGCCGAGATGATGATTAAGTTTAACATTTTCTACAATATTGACAAAACACTTAAAGCACAAGATTGTTAGTTAATAATTTAGAAATGAATATTGTCTGTATGGACTGCAACTTCCCCCCCCAAAAAGTGCACATGTAAAACTGCGGTGTTGAGCAATGCGGTTGAAAAATTTGAGTGCGCCTAACTTTTGTGCCGGTGCGCCCCATGGAGAAAAGTTAGTCTAGAGCCCTGCTCTTGGCCAGATCACTCTTAAAAAACACTTTTTAATGTCAATGACACTTTTTAACTGGGTGAATATAAGATATGTAAGTTTGGCAAAAGGTGATTGCAGCTTCTGCCTTGTGACAGGAATGATGTTTGCTGATTCAGTAAAAAGGACTAGATGTTACAGTCCCTGATAATGCATCGATTTAAATGGAGAGACTCTTGAGGGATGGCTGTTATGAGGAAAGGTAGCCCAGAAACTTTCCCAGCAGCACACATCGTTGTGTGCCTCAACTTTCAGTCTTTTACCCAGGCTAATCTGTCATTTTTTCTTCCTTGGATAGGTTTAGGGATTAGAGATCTGATCTAGATTATCATATCGTCAGTAGTGGACCTTGGATTCATCGGGCGTTTCGGCCATTTTCAGCCTCCGCAAGGCTCCTGCCTACGATAGCCGTAATGCTCCGACAATCCATCAAGCGGTGCGGCTTCGTAGCTTAGCAAAGTCGTACTGAAACATTTGACAGATCGAGCGCCGTGTACCACATACAATCGTTTCGAGGTCAGTAAACACAACCAGAATTTATACATAGGGCACACAGGATTATAAGGGGCACTGTTTTTTTTTCTTTAAAAAATGTTACAAAAACACACCTGCTGTTCTTTTTTCAGGTAGAGTGCTCTGATGTGGCAGATTGAATGAAGCAATTACTACTGTGAGTCACACTGTTAGTAATAGTTGTGACCATTTTTGCTCTTCCTTCCTGTTGTATTAGATTTAAACGTTGGTGTAAACAACTTTAACAACAGCTTCAAAAACATCTGTGTCACAGACATGTTATAACAAGGACTTTATTTTCTTTTGAAACAGTGAACAATTAACGCTGATCATATCTTGTTTGCAGTTTAATTGGTGGATCTGTGGGTGACATTTATTGTCACCTAGTTAATATTTGAAGAAACCCATAACTGCACTCTGTTTAAAAGCTGATTTCTATGTCATGTGAACTAGTCACATGAACTCCTGTTAACTTTATTTGTTGATGCTGAACTGCAGACGCACACTTTGACTCATATTGATACACTTTATTGGTATACTTTCCACTATTGTCGAGCGGCTTTACATAATATTCTTTGCACTACTGTACATGTATGTGTGTCTTTACTTGTATAAAGTTGTGTGTGACCCTAGTTTGTCCCTGTGCTCATGTTGGTTGTGTCTTTTCTTTCTCACCTTCTCTCAAGCTTACTTCTGCACCCTGATGCTCCTCAATCAGCTCTAATGGATCTTCTGGGTGAATGAGGCAAGTTGTGTAAAGCACTTTAAGTGTTTTTAGTAGAAGAGCACATGAAAGTTTACACAGCTGTGAGGTTGAGCTCTCCAACCACTTCCTAGAGAACATGACGGATACCATTAAAAAAGAATTTTCAGTGCCATGATTCGACTGTTACTGAGCCCCAAAAACAGAGCCAGATGGTGGGATTCGTGTTTTCAGTATTTGTTTTCAAAGTGCTGCTGGGAAGAGGGGGAGCTGGGTGGGTCTTCTTTGAGACGGGAGAGGTAAGATTTCCAGATGAGTTATATAGTAGCAGGTGTGTAGTTCTACAGAGAAGATAATATACAAAAGTTACTAAAGAGTAAACGCAGAGAAATGAAGACAAGAGACAGAGCCCATTTACTACCATGGCAGGAATACAAACTGGTGGAGATCTATCACCACAGCTCCTAAATGCACAGCCTCTTGATTTCAAACTACCTGCAGATGTGAGTGGATGAGCTAAAGGAAGCAACTCCACACAGAGGTGGAGACCAGAACAAAGCTGCCTCAGACCGTCCGATCTGGCCCAGTCCCTGACTTTCACTCATTTAGAATTTATACATATGACTCAAAAGTCATGCCAACTTACAGGAGGTGACACCATTAGTCAAGAAAAAGGAAAAGAAGCTTTGTTTTGAAATTAACAGAACTAAATAAAATGAGTGTAGAAGCTTGTTTCTGTTATCAATAAGTCCAAATTTGGGGTTATTAAATAAAAATTTCCAGTGAAATCTGCAAAATTCATCCATCCATCCATTTGCTACCGCTTATCCCTTTCAGGGTCGTGGGGGGTACTGGAGCCAATCCCAGCTGTCATGGGGCGAGGGGCGGGGTACACCCTGGACAGGTCGCCAGTCTGTCGCAGGGCTAACACACAAGGACAGACAACCATTCATACTCACATTCACTCGCACATTCACACCTAGTGGCAATTTGGATTATCCAATTAACCTATCCCCACAAACTGCATGTCTTTGGACGGTGGGAGGAAGCCGGAGTACCCGGAGGGAACCCACGCAGACACGGGGAGAACATGCAAACTCCACACAGAAAGACCCCGGCCTTATCACGCTTGTTTAATATACACTGACAATTAAGAATACCAAAAGACATGAAAAATTTCTTCTTCTTAAAATTTTATTCGTGTTGTTTTAAAAATATCTCTAAATTTCCAGTGGAGACAATTTAGAGAATTTTTATGTTTTACAAGAAATTTAATTCAGTCCAAATGAGTTCCATTTGAGGGCCAATTCACAATAACACAGCGCTTAACAAAGTTAGTTGAACATCACCTAATGTAAGAATTTGGGGTGTTCTTATTTCTATGACAGGTGATGTAATAAATTTGTTAAGCACTGTATATGTAGAGTAAAAACCCTACAATATAAGAGAAGAAAAACCCCAACAATCAGATGATCCCCTTTGAGCAAGCACTTGGCAACAGTGGAGAGGAAAAACTCCCTTTTAACAGGAAGAAACCTCTGGCAGAGCCAGACTCAGGGAGGGGCAAGCCCTCTGCCACGGCTGGTTGGGGGTGAGGTGAATCAGACTGCAAACATCTTAATCAGACATGTCTTACCTGGTAGGATGGACATTCGCTTGAGGAAAAAAATGGGTTAAATGGACATTTTTTCCCTTATACAATATTTAAATATGTGTTGCAGCCTGATTCACTTTCACATTTTTCCTCTCTTTTCTTTTAAAGATGGTTTCATGGGAATTTGGTTGTGCCAGCTTTCTTTGAACTCGAAAGCTGCGTAGACACGAATCCTCGCAATTGCCCCACTTGTTCAGTAGATGCAGCGTGATGTAGCGGATGAAATCTACACTGTGGTCCTGAGAGACAAAAAAAAGATGGTGATTATTATGAGGGAGGATATACAGATAGCAAAGTAAGAAAAGTCTATGTGCATGTGTCTAATGGTAGAGTGTACTCACGGGTATCCTGAATGTCTTGTACCTGCCTGTCCACCGAGTACTACAATTGAGAAGAGACCATTTACGTTTACGTAACAGCTTTATGACAATATTAAACTGGCATTATCTAAATAAATTTTCAGCAAAAAAGTACATTTCATATTATGAGCCTCATATGTTTTTCATACCTCACTCATGAACGGGGTGGAAAAGTCCATTTTCAGCCCTCTAATACTGAAAATCAATCCTGGTGTATGAAGAGAAACACAGAATAAGAAGAGAAGCTTAATCCAGAAGAAAAGCACATAGTACTAGAAAGACTGTAATTGTTTGTGGAAGGAGATCATTTACCAAAACACAAGGCCAGCATGAGGACCAAAAGTCCCAATGCCTTGATGGCTCTAAAGAGACCTCTGCTGCTGCCACTACTGTAGTCAATAAAATCATCAGTGGTGTAGTCCACAGTGTCACGGTCATCATAGTTGTAGTCCACAGTGTCACAGTCATCGTAGTTGTAGTCCACAGTGTCACAGTCATCAGTGTTGTATTCAACTGTGTCTTGGTCGTTATTGTCAGGGACTGGACGGGGCTGTCGCCTTTTAAAAATTCAGAATAGAAAAAACAAAATCATGTAAGAAAAAATGTACATGGAGGAACAAATGGATTATGATTACAAAACATGCATCTATGTCGATCGTGGCTCAAGAGTTGGGAGTTCGCCTTGTAATCGGAAGGTTGCCGGTTCGAGCCCCGGCTTGGACAGTCTCGGTCGTTGTGTCCTTGGGCAAAACACTTCACCCGTTGCCTACTGGTGGTGGTCAGAGGGCCCGGTGGCGCCAGTGTCCGGCAGCCTCGCCTCTGTCAGTGCGCCCCAGGGTGGCTGTGGCTACAATGTAGCTACCATCACCAGTGTGTGAATGGGTGGATGACTGGATATGTAAAGCGCTTTGGGGTCCTTAGGGACTAGTAAAGCGCTATATAAATACAGGCCATTTACCATTTATGTCAGTGGATGACAACAAAGAACATGTAGACCAGCACTAACCTGTGTAAAGTCTCCTTGTAGGAGATTAACGGCTCTCCTTGGCTGCCGTAATAGCCATTAGACTGAAGTCTTTGGCTTCTTCTCAACATGGCTGTAAAATGAAAGGGAAACATGGGGTTAAGTGAGTCTCTAACGCAAAGCTTATCAGACTTCATAACTATGATTTGAGCATGTTTCCATCAGAAGCAAATCAGTGCAGATTCTCTTAGATATAAACTTCACGGTGCCAGCTTGTTCTTTTTAATGAACAGAATAATATTTGAATCACACCCATTTATGAAATCCGCTCTTAATACAGAATTTTATTTTCCCAGTGTCTTCAAAAACAAAGCGTGATATTGTTATGATTCATATCATAGCAACAGATCACAACATTTTCTTGCAAAAAAATCTCTTTCACATGTCAGTTTGTTTGTTCACAATGTAGCTGTTAAAATTCAGAAAAAGAGGAAATCACCACAGCAGTAAAGAAAGAGTCAAAGCAACTAAATGAATTTGGCCCAAAATCCTGTCAAAGTCTTTAGAGACATTCACACTAGAACTAAAAACTCATTGTTTATAGATAGATAGATAGATATTTATTTATTATAGTTAATATAGAATTTGGCCTAAAATCGTATAAAAGGGTCTTTAAGAATTAAAAACTCTTTGTTTTTATAGTTAATATACAAAAGGAAATCAATTTTTATCAGACAAGCTGCGTCTAACAGGTAAGCAGTAAAATCACCTTTACAGTAGAATGTAGCTACTAAAAAGTGCTTTTCTGACATAATCAACTGGATATCATTTTTAAAATGTTCAGATTTGAAACACATATATTAAAAGTAAGATGTGAAGCCAAAACATACTCTGTTTTTGTACTTGTTGATTTTTAGTCTAAAGATTGCACTTACCTTCACTTAAAACGAAAGTTGAAGAAACTGAATCGCTAAGTGTGCTTTTCCGTAAATTTGGACGTTTAGCGCTTCTCACTGAACTCATCTGAACTAGTGATGGGTCGTTCGCGAACGAAATGGCTCTTAGAGCCGGCTCTTTGACGTGAACGACGCGAGCCGGCTCCTTATTGCGAGCCGTCACGTGTGTTTTTTTTTTTTTTCTTTCTCTCACCCTCTCTCTCGCACTTTTTTTCTGCTTCACTCAGCATGCCAGCCTTGTGCTTTACGCTGGGCAGAGGGGGGAGGGGCAGTAGTTAAACTCAGTAGCACAGGAACAGATCCAGAGGGGGAGAGAGAGAAAGAGAGCCAGGGACAACAACGTCACATTAGAAAGGTATAGTAATCATCCACAACTATTTTCAGTTGCAGATGATAAAGGATTCAGAAAGTTTATTCATGCAGGTCCATTTGACAGAGAATGTCCATGTTTCTTTTTGTTTTCATATTTTAATTTATATTTAATTGTGTTGTGGTTTGCAGTGTTTTGTGTTGTTTCACTTTAAATTTGTAAAAGGAAAAAGCTGAAAATTTAAATAGTTAAAAGTTGAAATGTGAATAGTTGATTTTTGTATTATATGATTTATTTATTACATTTTATGTGGAGTGAATAAATAAAAGTATTTTTACGGTGGCCCCTAGAGATAAAGCACATACAAACTTCAAATCACGTACAAACTCGGAAGCATGTACAAACTCCAAAACACGTAAAAACTCTAAAACACGTAAAAACACGTACAAACTCCAAAACACGTAAAAACTCCAAAACACGTAAAAACACATACAAACTCCAAAACACGTAAAAACTCAGAAGCACATAAAAACTCAAAACACGTACAAAAGACAACAGAAGTGCTCCAGGATGCTGGGGGCAGTGTTGAACTTTTGTTACCGAGTGGCTACACAAGCCAGCAAGTACCAATGACTGGATTTGTTGTGTGGTAGTAACAGGTAAATGACAATTTTTTTTAAATTATTTGAATATATATGAGTGCCTGTGTATAAATACACAAACAATACACACATGCTTTCAATTGTGTAATTTAAGTGATCTAGTAGCTCTGCTTTGGAAGTTCAGTTCATGCTAGAAATGTGTCTTGGAGTTTGTACGTGTTTTGACTCTAGGGACCACCGCATATATTTATATATAAACATATATAAATAAAACCACTTTTTTTACGTTAGTAATTCCTTTTGTGCATAATTTTATAATACTGTTAATAATAAATAAATTAAAGCAACAAAACAACCTGAAGAGCCGGTTCGGAGCCGAAAGAGCCGGCTCTTTTTAGTGAGCCGAACCGAAAGAGCCGGTTATCTAAAAAGAGCCGGAAATCCCATCACTAATCTGAAACAGAAAATTTAGGTGCAGAAGAAAAATTTCAAACCGCAGCTTTTTCAGTGACGTTACAAACAGACACATGCACAAATCGAATATAACGCACGCGCGTTCCATAAGAGCAGCACTTCGTGTGCGCACGCGCAAAGGTGTGAGCGTAGATCTGTTTTGTTTTTTTTTTATGACATTTGCTCGAAATTTACCTTTCCTTCTCAGTCCCTTTATAAACACCGCATCATATTGTCAAAATTCATATAGCATATATCTTAATGTCACGGACCGGCTCTGGAGGACTCAGGGGTCCGAGAGCAGTGTCGTCTACTGTTCTGTCCACATTTGTATGTAGAGTATGTAGAGTGTGTGTGTGCGCGCGTGTGTCTGCTTCTCTCTCTCTCCCCGGTCCTCGGGGCTGTTGACGGAAGCGCGCGTCGTGGGAGAGGCGTGTCCGGGCGACTGTCGTCATCGGGAGTCCCTCTTCGCTGTTGCTGGCCCACCTGCAGCTGATTACCTGACCAGCTGGTGGTAATCATCCCTCCCGGCTAGGAAGAGGTATTTAACCTGGACTCGCGGCGACAGTCGACGTGGGATTATTACTCCTGACCGGTATAGTCTGTGCTAGGCGTGTGGCTAATTGTGGATTGTCCTTCTTCCTCCAGGAAAGTCGGGCGAAGAAGCGAGTTGGGGAGCACACACACTAAGGGAGCTACAGCACGGGACGCACTGGGAGCAAGGGATGAGCACCATTGGCAAATTGCATCTCTGAGTTAATTGTTGGACTAACCCGTCTATTCACTTTATTTAAAGTGCACTGTGGCATCGCAGAGTCCTGCGTTTTGGGTCCTACTTTCCTCATCCCCATGGTCTGCCAGCCAGACCGTGACAATTAAATAAAAATTTCCAGTGAAATCTGCTAATTGAGTAAGTTAAAAAACAAGATGCAATATGCTCAATGGTCTACCTCAGGGGTCAGCAACCGCACCCAAAGAGCCATTTGGACGTGATTTCCACGCAAAAGAAAATACTGGGAGCCGCAAATACTTTGACATCTAAAATGAAGATAACAGTCTACACTGAAAAAAATAATCAGTGGGATAAACATAAATCATTGTAATCGGTTGCACTTCATTCCGGTCAAATATTTATAGAAACCACTTGTTTATCAGACATGAACTATTTGTGTTAATTGTATTGGACTACTATGTGTTATATTGACAAGATTATTTTATGGTAAGCTTATTTTATAACAAATTTCTAATATATAATATATAATCTAATATATAATTGAGTGTTCAATATATAAAACTACATTAAGGCTGATTTTTCTGTATGTACTGTACACTTTCTCTCAATCAAAGAAATAAGCAAAACATTTTTGAACAATGACCTGTATTTTTGAAAATACTACACAGTTGTAACAATGGACTTTCAATTCAGGCTTCCAAAATATACATGAGTCATATTTGTACAATGCATCTCTTGAAAAACATTCCACAACATTCCTCAAAGTTATCTGCTGTAACCTGAATTCAACCTTGTGGGGCCTTATGACATCGCGCTTATGTAAAAAATAGTTTTTTAAATGTAAGAGCCATAAGGTAATATGGCAACAGGGGTGTAATTATTAAAATGACACAAAGAAGAGACTTAAAATATCATTATAACCCACAGGCACAAAACCAAGAGACCTAAACTGATTAGTATTGGCTTGCTTCTATCATTAAACATCACAATCACTAGACGATGCAATCTGTTTGTAGTGGTGCACCTTGGGAAAAAAATTGCAAACTGGTGAAATTGGTGCAAGGCACCATTTCCATTGAGAAAAATGGAAATTCAAAGTTAGAATTTTTTTTTAAAAGAGCCATGGCTTGAAAAGTGAAAACTGCAGTAATAAAGGCCCCAAGTTGAAAAGTGCCAGAAAAATAAGTTTCACTATGTACTGCAACTTTACCAGTGCTGGCTTAAAACAAAGGATGGTACATATTCGAAGAGGTAAACATGTTGTTCCCACATCATAACTGGAAAACTGTTCAATCGTACAATCTGGTCCTGAAAACCTGGGCCTTCTTTGAAAGGCTGTTCCTTTTGAGCTCCATAACCAGTTTCTATAATACCTCAAAGGTATACTTTTCCAGTGGGTAGGTGAGGTTCAAAGTGTACATTAGTCCAAACAGCATTGCAGCTGCTAGGGTATAGTTATCCAAATCCTGCCAGACTCTCTGGCCTTCAAGGACTATCCTGATGTCCTCAGGGCTGCCATTGGCATCTCTTGACTTTATGATGTAAATTCCCATGGTTGTTTCCTTATTAGATCGTTGAATAATGGCTTCATCTGTGGCCTAGAAAATGCAGAATTCCAAAATTTTATTAAACAGAACACTGGTTAAAGAACATTATACCAAATCTTATTTTAATCTGTGTCACTATTCCAAAAAATATTAACATTAACACATTAGGTGAAAAAAAAAATGGATTCATTACAGCATGTGATTTGAGTCCTCAGAATGCTTAAAAAGGTAATGCATGAAGTGAAATCTCCATGCAAAGACGCAGAATACTGTCAGAGCATAGAGAGGTGTTCAACTATGAACTCCACACATAGTTCTAATGCAGGTAAAGGAAAAAAACAAACAAAAAACGCACCCATGGTAAATTGTGAAAATCCCAGGTGATTTTCAACATACTCCTGGCATAGAGTGACAAGCAGCATTTTGTTAAAATTATTATTTTCCCTAAAGTGTATACACAAATTAATTTTTTTCTTACCTGGGCCGTGGGCTCCAGAATGTTCTGAAGTCTTCTTCCTATTTGTCCTCCTCGCCTTTTGAAGACCTTTATTAGTTTGTCAGATAGCACATCTATCTGCGAGAGTAATATGGACTGCAGTGGCATGGTGGTAATGCGCTTAAACTCTGCATTTATCTAAAAAGAGAAGTTGTCACATAAAAATGCTGTCAAAATCTCAAATCTCACAAGGTTACATCCACACAAAGTTGTTATTTTTTGTCATATTACTATTTATTAGCTATGGGTCCCATGTTGCTGAGCAGTTCCATAGTTGCCTTTACTTCCATACCACCCAAAGCCTGTTTGCAACCACAGCAGTTGCCTCCTTCTGGCCATTTTGCAGTTCTGCCAAATGACCCATAAACTACATCTATTATTGTCATATACACATCAAGGTCTTTCATTAATACTTAGTTAAATTAGTTAATTTGACCTTTCCAGAAAATTTACCTTACAGAATGTGAGATAACATATGCAAATCTTCACTAGTAAATAAAATAATGTTATTAAAACATTAACTGTAACACCTCTACATAACAGCGCTAGAGAATTGTTCTGAAGCAACACCAATCTGCCCTTCAGCAGGGATAAGCATCATATATCGATACAGAAAAAATAAATTTAACATATTTATACTGTCATTATTTTTATCTCTTTAAGCCCTCCTCTCAGTCTCTCTATAAATCAGTTAAAATAATTTGTTGGGTTTTTGTGTGTCTGTAACATGTTATCAGTACATTACATTCACTGCCCCAGAACATGAAATAAAGCCCCACGTCACGCAGTTCCTCTCCTAATGAGTACTGCATAGGTGTCATGCCCTAAATAAACCCACTTTAGTGAAGACACCCCCCCAACACACACAGAGCACACCCCATGGCAAACTAGCTTATTTAACTGTTTAACTAAAACATTTTAGGTACAACCAGTTAACTAAATGGACACAAGTTTTCTTAGTCTGTATTCACTGAGAAAAAACAAGCGAATGTGACTGGGCACACATTGAAAAAAAGCTAATGCACATTAGCAGGGGGAGGGGGGGGTGGAGTTTCAACAGAAAACATAACTATTTTCTGTTATTTTGATATGACTGGTTTTAAAAGACTGAACATCCTTCTAAAACAAGTGAAAGGCGTGAGACTTAATTATGTTTAGACCAAAAATATAAATGATTCATGTTGGATATATTTACTGTGTTTTTACTAATTTAACAACCTCATCATTGCATTAGTCGCTTTATGCTATAGCATTGCGCTTACATTAGCTTGAAGCTCAAGGCCGTCATTTTATTTAATTTCTTTTTCTGGGCTTACAAACAGGACACACAACATTTAGATAACCGTTACACTGAATCTTGGGTCTGTGTTGAGTCTTCCAGCTGCTGACTACAGAAGCTAGATTGACCTTTCAGCATGTTTATAGCGGCTGTGGCTATGTGCTGGTAATATTACCGTGTGTGAGCAGTCACATTGGCAGCAGACATGTTTCAACAAACTAGTCATATACAAACAATATTAACTCACATTATATATGTTAATTACTAATTTGCTTATCGCATAATTTCGGTTACCATTAGCTAACTGGAGCTAGCTAACATTGGCCTTTCATGGTTTTCGATAAACAGCCCACATACCTGTAAAATAACAACACCCCAGTAAAAGTCCACATATATAAAGGGTCTACACTCTTTCTCACTGGTGTGTTAGCTTTAAAATCTTATTTACCTTCAAGTGTAAAACTCCAGATGGTAGTAGATTTTCCAAAGCGAGAGACAAAAATGGCGGACAGTGCAGCCAATTTTTCCTTTCCAGGGGGCGGAGCTTGATTTGTTCTAAAAGAATGAATATTCTTAAAGAATATGTGAAAATTAAAAGACAAAAATATGTTTAGATGTGAAATTTAAATTTGTCATGCTGGATATATGAAGTAATTCTATGCAAATTCAACAACCACCCTATTGCATTTTTTTCAGTGTATATATTGCTTTTTTGTCTTTATGCTTTGTGTGAACTAAAGTGTGTTTCTTATGAAATCCATGAACTGCTACAGAGAAAATGTAATTTTCTCTATATTTCTGTCATTGTAGCCGCTAAGACTGGTGGACCTAAATTTTCCCCACCACGTCTGTTCACATACAAGAGGAAGGGGAGTGAGCGGGTCAGCGCTCAGGGCACAGAAACTTAGCTGGCTTCAAACACCATTTATTTCCATAAAAGAAACTCAGCCAGAGTCACAAATACAAGATAAAATTACCCGTATACAATAAAAAAACAAACAAAAAAAAAATGTTGCAACCTGCTAAAAACCCTGCCGGCAGAACTAACTATACACTATTAAAACAAGGCTAAAACATGTTTTCCATATGCTAAAATTACCCTCCCACAGTCCCATAATCCCACAGTCCAGCCACACATGGGCGAATGGTCCTTATCTTTTTTTTTTTTTTTTTAAGAACTTTATTTAGAACAATAACAATGACAATCTCAAAGAGACAAGCGACATATTAAAACAATCAGAACAGAATCACATCTCCTATACACCACAATGAAATCGACAATAACTAAAAGTAAACATATATACACACACACATATATTTGCATATACACATGTATACATACACATTTATATTCACACATCTACATAATAATAATATAAAAAGATGAATAACCAATACAAAAATAAATAAGAATAAAAAAAGAATGAAAAACAAGGAACAGAAATAAAGAAGACAAGGGGATCATAAAATCTCTAAAAGTGAGGTTCCATAAACAAGACATATAACTTAAATAAGGGGCTAAGAAAAATCAAACTCCTCTAAAAATCTATGCAATTTGATTGCTTGGGGCTTATTTATCATCTTAAGAGATTTACGGAACAGGGAGAGGTCGTTTTTAAGAGCAGGCCATGAAGGGGGGGATTTAGCATATCGGCATTTATGTATGTAATACTTTGTTAACTAAAAACTCACTATTTTTGTCCATAAGGATTACTCCAATTTGAATATTTTGAAAAGACCAAAAATCAATATATCCATACTGGGACAATATTAGGACATGGAGAGATTTCCATAAATTCTGGATTGTCACACATCCATAGAACATGTGCTCTGTTGTTTCCGAAGTTGTTTTACAAATATAACAGTTGTCTAACACAAATTTAAATCTGTCTCTCATAAATTCATTGGAGGGGTAAATATTTTTTGTAGTTCTAAAATGGACTTCTTTAAATTTGGGGGGAATTGGAAATGTTAAATATTTGGTTCTGATCAACGAGATCTCAGATTTGTTATAATCTTTAAAGACGAGTGAATGTTTTGTCCTACCTGGATATAAGGTGTTAACCAAATACCTCCTCAAAAACTGATTATTGCATTTTCCATTAACCAAGTCAAGACCATCTAGTTTAACTTTATGCAAATTTGGAGTCTGTATATTTGAAAAATTGTTCTTTACCGTATTTACAAGGACTGTTGGGATATTCTGTGAAACCTTTTTATAGAGCTCGAATGAGCAACTCGTGTCATATTTCTCATTAAGCCTGTTTAATTCAAGTATATCTCCATTTTCATCCATTATATGTGTCACAGACCAAATTTGTTTTGTCATCCATTCTTCCACAAACATAGATTTCCCCCGATTCAATATCACCCTATTATTCCACAATGGAACATTGTGGGGACTAAAGTTATGTTTAAACATTAATTTCCAATTTAACAGAACTTGTTGATGAAATTTGGAAAGTTTTATGGGTAGTTTAGAAATTTCAAAATCACATACTAAAAGGAATTGGATCCCCCCCAACTTTGTTGAAAATAAGAGATGGTATCAAGAACCAGATCTCATTATCATTTTTCAAGAAAGATCGTAGCCAATTAATCTTTAAAATGCCATTCATTATTTCAAAATCGATTGCTTTTAAACCCCCCTCTTCATAATCTTTTATCAAGTCCCTGTTACTAACATAATGATGTTTATTTTTCCATATGAAATTAAAATTCACCTTATTGATGTCTTTTATAATTCTTGGTGGGATGGCTAGGGAATAAACTGGATAGATTAATCTGGACAAAGATTCAACCTTGGTCAACATTATCCTGCCAAACAACGTTAAATCTCTCTGTAGCCAATGGTTTAGAGGTTTTTTTGCATTTGTCAATTGTATTCTGAATATTTTTTTCTTCACTATCAGCCATGCATTTAGTTATCCAGATTCCAAGATATTTCATTTCATTTTTGACAGGTATATCATACAAAGAAGAGTGAGAACAATTGTGGATACTCATGAGTTCACATTTGTCCAGGTTCAGGCGTAGTCCAGAAGCATCAGAAAAGATCTAAGGCCAATGGAATTTGTTCTTTATTTTTTAGAAAGACTGTTGTATCATCGGCAAGCTGACTTATTATTAATTTGTGATTATTTATGTCTAATCCTTTGATGTTTGAGTTTATGACAGTAATAGCAAGTAATTCAGTGGCTACAATGAATAAAAGAGGTGAGATGCTGCAGCCCTGCCTGATACCTCTCTCCACCCTGAACCTGGGACATGTGCCTTCTAAAAGAGAAACACAACTATTAATATCAGTATACAACATAGTGATCATATCCAGAAATGCATCACCAAACCCAAAATGTTTAAATGTCTTAATAATAAAAGTGTGTTCAATAGAATCAAATGCTTTATGGAAGTCCAAGAACAACATAAAACCATCATCCTTAATTAGGTAATTGTAATCGATGAGGTCCAAAACCAAGCGGATATTATTTCTGTCATGCGGCGGCTGTGTGAAGGCAAGAGAGGACCCAAATGCACGGCTCTAGACACACGGGGATGAACTCAAAGGCCGGTCTTTATTAACAGGAACATAAGAAGTCATATAAAACTATACTGGGAGCAACTAAAAGCTGAGGCGCTGGGAAGACACGGAAAATGCACACAACCTAGAGGGACGACGCAACACAGAACAAAGGGACACTCTGACATAAATACACAGAAGGTAACGAGGGGAGTGGGAACACACGGGGAACACAGCTGAAGACAATTACTCATGGCCGAGCAGGGAGGACACGAAACTGACGATACTGACACCAAGATGTGGACCTTAAACACAACACAGTACACAGAGATGAGCACGGAGAGAGAGAGGCAGAGAGAGAGGCAGAGAAGAAGGATGAATACGAGGGGATGAGGAGAACACAGAACACATAGGGTGGGAACACGGTACCAGAGCAAACACCACAATAAAAACATGGACACAGAGGGAATCCAAATACCAAACCAAACAATCCAATGGACATAAGAAACACAATACAAAACTACAGAAAAACTAAGAACACTGGGTCAAAATGACCCAGGACCATGACAGTACCCCCCCCTCAAGGGCTGGCTCCAGACAGCCCAAACACAGGAAAACAAAACCCAAACAGAAAACGACCCAGGGCGGGCGGCGGGGGCCTAGGACGGAGGGCTCGGAACAAAAAACAAAAACGAACAACAGAAAACACAGGAGCACAAGACCAAAGGTCAAAGAAAGTTCAGGGGGCCGACCATGCGGAAGGCAACGGCGGAGACATGGAACCAGTTCAGGGGGCCGACCATGCGGAAGGCAACGGCGGCGATGCGGAAACAGTTCAGGGGGCCGGCCGTGCGCAAGGCAACGGCGGCGGCGAAGGAGACAACGGAGCAGTTCAGGAGGCCGACCGCGCGGAAGGCAGCGGCGGCGGCGAAGGAGACGACGGAGCAGTTCAGGGGGCCGACCGCGCGGAAGGCAGCGGCGGCCCTCCAGTCTCAGGCGTGCTGGCCATGGCCTGGTGGGCACAGGACCAGACGAGGCAGGACCAGACGAGGCAGGACCAGACGAGGCAGGACCAGACGGTGGCGATGCGGGGGCCGGACCAGGCGAAGCACAGGCTGAGGCCGGACCAGACGAGGACGAAGACTCGGAGGCCGGACCAGGCGGAGCTGCAGAGGCTGAGGCCGGACCAGGCGGAGCTGCAGAGGCTGAGGCCGGACCAGGCGGAGCTGCAGCACAGGCTGAGATCGGACCAGGCGTAGCAGAAGCACAGGCAGAGGCTGGCCCAGGCGTAGCAGAAGCACAAGCAGAGGCTGGCCCAGGCGTAACAGAAGCACAGGCGGATGCAGCTGGACCAGGCGTAGCAGAAGCACAGGCGGATGCAGCTGGACCAGGCGTTGACGAGGCGGTCGCAGGTGGCGGCTGGACAGGCTCCTCGGGCCCTCCAGCTGACGTGGCAGAAGGCTGAACGGGCTCCTCGGGCCCTCCAGCGGAGACAGGTGGCTGAACGGGCTCCTCGGGCCCTCCAGCGGAGACAGGTGGCTGAACGGGCCCCTCGGGCCCTCCAGCGGAGACAGGTGGCTGAACAGGCTCCTCGGACCCTCCAGCGGAGACAGGAGGCTGAACGGGCCCCTCGGACCCTCCAGCGGAGACAGGAGGCTGAACGGGCCCCTCGGACCCTTCAGCGGAGACGAGGAGGTGCTGGCCGGGCTCACTGGAACCCCCAGCGGACGAGGTAGATGGCGGCGTGGGAGCCGCGGAGTCCTGGATGAGCTCATCCGAGCTTCCAGCAGGAGCTGATGTAGAGCCAGAGAGGTTTGGGACCCCTGGCTGAATGTTAAGCCGAACAGAAGACCGTATTGCTATCGGGGACTGGGCCAATGGTTCAGGTGCGAGCTGAGCTACTGGAGATGCGGATGAGAGTGGGAGCTGAGCTACTGATGGTGGTGAAGTAGATAACTGCACGGGAGACTGAACTGATGTCTGTTGTAACGGAGGTGGTGAGAGTGGAGTAGGCAGTGGAGTTGATGACTTCACAGGAGAATGAACCAGAGGTGAGTGCACAGGAGACTGAGCTAGAGGTGGTAGTGATAGTTGAGGGGAAAGTGGAGCTGGTGATTGAGTGGATGACTGTGCTAAAGGAGGCTGCACTGGGGACACTGGAGACTGCACTAGGGAAAGCAGAGCTGCAGGAGACTGCGCTAGAGACTGCAGTGATGGTTGTAGTGGAGGTGTGACGGGTGGAGTGGCTGAAGTGGCTGCGGGTCGGGCGGCTAACGGCTCAGCTACAGAGTGTATTAATGGCAGGGTTATGGGTCGAATGACTGACTGAGGGGCATCCTGTGCAGCTGAGTGCAATGATGGGTGTGGGAGCGGATGTAGGACAGGTGGCAGTGTCAGTTCCCCTGGGCCTACAACGCAGTTGAAAGGTGCAGGCACCTGCTGGACACCAGTCGCTCCCACCTGAGGAGTAGGTACAGGTGCAGAGACTGGCTGGGTCCTGGCGGGCCCCACCTCAGTGGTTGGCACAGATTTCGGCAGGGACTGGGCGGCTGCTGTCCCCACCCGAGGAGCCGATACGGGTGCAGGGACCAGCAGAGCCTCAGTTGACCCGGAAACCGGAACAGGGACCAGCTGGGCGCCAGCCCCCCTCACCTGGGGAATTGAGACAGGTGCAGGTGAGTGCTGGGCCGCAGTTATCCCTAGAACACAAGGGGCCTGGGAGGCGGGCCTAGAAAGAACAGTCTGCAAGAGATCGATTCCCTGCCCTGAGTGAGCGGATGAGGAACAGCGCTCTGACTTCGTAGCGTTAAGTGTACTAAAGCTGTAGCTTACAGGCACTAATGCATCACCTTCAGTGTGTACAGACTCTAGAGAAATGTGATCAGCTGATGCACCAACAGTCTTAGAGCTTCTTTCTTCGGAGCTAACCGTACTTATACTGACAGAGGAGGGGTTAATAGCCGATGTAAACATAGGTCTGTGCACCGGAGAGGCAGATGAAACAAAGTCTTTTACCACCGGATCGCCGGAAGCAGTAAACCTAGGGTAAACAGTGGTGGGTGTAGAGCCCCCTGACTCAAGAACATTTGAATCAGTACATACGTCAGAATGGACAATCCCCGGGGGTGATGGCTCAGAAGCAACGAGCTGGGGTCGAGCTATCACAGGAACATTTACAGTCTTGGATTTTACTGTTTTACCATCTAAGGGGGCAGGTAGTAAAGCCCCAGGGGTGAGCTTAACTGCAAAACAATCATCCTCAGCAGACACACAGGTAAAGGGCACAGAGACAGGTGTCTCTAACTCAGGAAATGCTGACTTCGAGTTTTTAGACCTAGGAAACACTAGCGAAGGATGATCTTTCTCGAATATGAGTCCAAACGTAGGAGAAACTGTCTCTGAGTTGACCCTCCGGGCAGTACAATGGTTCACAAGAAGTTCGGGTTCAGATTCAACGTTTACAGACCGTGAGCCTTTAGCGTCTACGGCAAGAGTCACAGAGTTTGCATTCCTGCATTCAGAGTAGTGAGAACTAGCCTCAGAGTGAACAGAGAAAGTGTCTTTGTCACTCACCCCAGCCGGCTGCCCAGTAGTCCCGGAATCCGACTGAGGAGAGGACCGGCGACGGCGTCTCCTCCTTAATGAGGGAACGGAGGTGACGGGGAAAACCGGTGATGATGCGGGGGTGACGGTCTCCTCTTCATCATCCGACCACATCGCTGCTAGGAGAGCAGCGGGAGAGCGACGGTCAGAGCTGAGAGGGGATGGAGAAGGGCTCTGCGGCAGCGGCGCCAAAAAACCCTCTCGTTTTAGCAGCTGCTGTTGCGACACCGAGAGCCCCGTCTGCTGCTGCGGTACCGTCGCGGCGAGCTTAGTTTGCTGCTGCTGCGGCGGCTGATGGGCGGAGATCTCCGTCTGCAGTCGCTGTGGCGTGGAATCCCGGGAACGGACATTGTCTGCCAGCTCACGGGCTTGTAATGCCTCCTTAGCTCGGCTCAATTCGTCGATAAAGCCTTCATAGCAGGTGAGCTGCTGAAGGAAAGGGTTTCCCTCGATTATTGCCTTTATGGCGTTAAGTCCGACGGAAATTGTCCGTGAGTCCGAGGCGTGGGTTATTCGTTGCACCAGACTCTGTACACGGAGAATATCTCCCTCACGGGCGGAGCCTGCTGGGTCCATTTCGTGGTTGCGTCGTTCTGTCATGCGGCGGCTGTGTGAAGGCAAGAGAGGACCCAAATGCACGGCTCTAGACACACGGGGATGAACTCAAAGGCCGGTCTTTATTAACAGGAACATAAGAAGTCATATAAAACTATACTGGGAGCAACTAAAAGCTGAGGCGCTGGGAAGACACGGAAAATGCACACAACCTAGAGGGACGACGCAACACAGAACAAAGGGACACTCTGACATAAATACACAGAAGGTAACGAGGGGAGTGGGAACACACGGGGAACACAGCTGAAGACAATTACTCATGGCCGAGCAGGGAGGACACGAAACTGACGATACTGACACCAAGATGTGGACCTTAAACACAACACAGTACACAGAGATGAGCACGGAGAGAGAGAGGCAGAGAGAGAGGCAGAGAAGAAGGATGAATACGAGGGGATGAGGAGAACACAGAACACATAGGGTGGGAACACGGTACCAGAGCAAACACCACAATAAAAACATGGACACAGAGGGAATCCAAATACCAAACCAAACAATCCAATGGACATAAGAAACACAATACAAAACTACAGAAAAACTAAGAACACTGGGTCAAAATGACCCAGGACCATGACAATTTCGGATCAACCGTCCTTTGAGAAATCCTGATTGTGTTGGGCTAATTATTTCAGAAATACCTGTTTTTAGTCTTGTGGCTAAAACTTTTGTAAAAACTTTGTAGTCTGTATTTAAAAGTGTTATAGGTCTTAGATTAATTAGTTTTTTCTTATCTTTCCCCTGTTTTGGAATTAATTTTATAACTCCCTGTTTCATTGTTGTCATAAGCTCCTTATGATTTATACATTCATTTATTGCACTGAATAATAGTAATTTTAGGTCTTCCCAAAAGTGCTTATAGAAATTAGTTGTTATACCATCTGGTCCCGGTGAACGATCAGATGCCATGCTCTTAATAGCAAAATCAAATTCTTCTATAGTCAGGTCTTCATCACAAATTTCTCTAAAATTATCATCAATTACTGGAATCCAATTACTGATTTTGTCAAAGAAGGAGGTGACATTTTGTTCTGAGTATGAAGACTTATAAAGGTTACTGTAAAAAGTAAATACTTCATTTGAAATGCGTTTAGGGTCTGTACATTCCTCTCCGTCGATTATTAGGTTACATATTGAGTTATATTCTTGTCTACGTTTTTCTAGATTGCAAAAATAGGCAGTGTTCTTTTCACCCTCTTCTATCCACTTGGCTTTGGATCGCAAATAAGCAGCCTTGGCTCTATAAAGGTACATTTTGTCCAACTTAGATTGTAAATTTTTCCTTTTTCTTCCTCAGTCCAATTCAATTTGGCATACAGATTCATAAGTTCTTTCACTACATTTGATTCCTCTTCTTTTCTTTGTCTGTTTAACTTTTTACCGAATGCAATTAAGGTTTTTCTGATTCTAAATTTAAGATATTCCCATTTGAGTATCGGTGTATTGATGGCTTCATCATTCTGGACATCTAAAATTAATTTTTTAATAGAATTACAATACTCCTCATTTCTCAGCATCTGACAATTAAATTTCCAATAATCCTTAAATGTGTTGTTTTGGTCTTTGCTTTGTAGTCTCAGAATAATGGCGCAATGGTCACTTAAGGGACTGTTAGAAATGACTGTTTCCTTAACATATTGTAAAATTGAGTTGGATACCAACCAATAATCAATACGTGACCTGCTTTGACCATTAGGTTTGTGCCAGGTGAATTGTTTTACATCTTCGTTTAACACTCTCCATACATCTATTAATTTATTATCATTAGCGAATTTTTCAAATATTGGGTTTTTATGTTCTCTTGAAAACTTTGAAGGCCATCTATCCAACCATTCATCAGGAGTCACATTGAAATCACTTCCAACTACTATATAATCATTAGGGAATTTGGTATAAAGTTCCTTTATAACTGTAGAAATTTGATGCAGCAGGTTCTTATTCTCTTGATCATTGTTGTATCCATAAACATTAACCAAAATAATCAGAGTATTATCAGTATTTAACACACAGGCAACCCAATGTCCATTTTTGTCTGCCATGTTGCACAAAAACCTACCAGGACATCTGTTGAAACAAATAGCAACCCCAGCCGACCTGTTTGTACCATGACTAAAAAATTTTTTATCTCCCCATTGTTGTGACCAAAATTTCACATCAGATTCCTCAGAATGAGTTTCCTGGAGAAAAAAACAATTTGCCTGTTGCCCCTTGCAGAACAGAAAAACAGCTTTGCGCTTAATTGAGTCTTTAAGTCCCCTTGTGTTAAAGGAAAAAGAAGAAATATTAGTTTTTAATCAGATGAACAGCTTTAAAGAGGAAGTTTAGGAGATGGAGTAGGAAAATCTTGAGGTAAAAGTCCCATCATCCGAAATGTTCCACTGTATATTCCTTTCGTAGTCAGATGTCAGCCCGTACCTGGAGTCTCTACCCTGATGAGTTTGCCTTCTATGAAACCAAAAGGGCCCCTAAAGCCTGCAGCCTTGCCTTCCTTCCGTGCCTGGTCGATTTTTGGCCACAATGCTTGTCTGGATCTCCAGTCCTCTGGGGTCAGGTCTTCAGCAAAGCGGATGCCTTCTTCTTTGCACACGGGAGAAGCCTTTGTTCGCCTCCAGATGTCATCTCTCACGGCACGTCTCACAAACAGAATAATGATTTGTCGATGCTTATTCTCCACCGCTCTTCCCACTCTGTGGACAACATCAACTGCTTCTTCCATCTTCGTCTTTAGGTCCGGAGCAATCCTTCCTAGAAGTTCCACCACTTCTTCTCTGATATTTTCATTTGTTTTCTCCTTTTTCCCTTTGATACGAAGACACCATCTTCTTTTGTATCTTTCCTGGCTCAATACACGATCCTTAATATCGTCATTATCTTTTTTGATTGATTCCATCTCTTTTTCCAGGTGTTTTATTTTCTTTTTGCATTCTTGCAGCTCCTCTGAATTAAACTGTACTGATTTAGCGATGGAAGCCAGCATGGCGCTATGTTGTTGAATTTGTTTGCTAACTTCGTCCATGCGGTCATCAACACGTTTTCCAAGACTCTCAATAGCTTTCAGTATAGTGTCAGTGGATGTGTTGGAGTCATTATCACTAGCCGTACCTTTTGCTTTTTTCTCCATATGTGGTTTCTCAGGAGTATTATCAGGGGTTGTTAACAGTCTGTCCCTCTTGTTGCTGCTGGAATTAGCAGTTTCCATCGGAGCTGGGTAGTCATGCTCGCTGTTTCTCTGGGTTGTAAAAGGGAGGTTTTTCACTGCCGGAGGTTTCGTATTGTTGGTTTTCTTCATGTTCGGGCTGAAACGTCGTCAATATAGCTCAAAGGAGTGGATTTTATAACTTCAAGATTAAAACATCGGGACTTTAGTGAGGAGTTCAGACGGATGCGACTGCTCAGTCCGCCATCTTGCCCGCCCCCCCGAATGGTCCTTATCTGAAAGGGACAGGAGAGGAACTTCTCTTCCGGTATGATAATAATAATCAAAGTGTTTTTATTGAGTTTTCAGAAAGCATATCATTCATACAGAAAAGCTCGAACTCAAGTCCTACCGCACAGTGTAAGACAAAACTATACCCAGACAGAGGAAGAAAAGAAAAGGGGGAAAAAAAAAAAAAAAAAAGGGGGGGGGGTGGGGGGAGTTGCCAGTTATGGAGTGGAAGGAAACTCATCTTCAAAATAGGAAATGAAAGGCTGCCAGACCTTAAAGAATTTCTTGGTGTTGCCCTGTATAGTAAATCTGAGATGTTCTAATTTGAGGTGTGCCATCACCTCCTCCACCCAGCGTTTATGGGATGGCGGTGTTGCCTTTATCCAGTTAAGTAGAATCAATCTCCTAGCCAGCAATGAGGCGAATGCTATTGCCTTCCTCTGAGAGGCTGTTAGTTGAGTTTCCCTCGGTGCCACACCAAAGATGGCTGTCAGAGGCATTGGTTCCATATCCTTATTAGAAATGAATGAGAATGTTCTAAAGATGTTAGCCCAAAAGTCTTTCAGCCTGGAACAAGACCAGAACATGTGGCATAAGTTGGCTGGTACCTGTTTACATCTGGGGCAGGTCGGATCGGCCCCCTGGTACATTCTTGCCAGTTTCTCCCTTGACAAATGCAGTCTGTGCAACACCTTGAACTGTATCAATCCGTGTCTCACACATATAGAAGCAGAGTGTACTAGATCTACAGCCCCCCCCCCAGTCAACCTCTGAAATGTCCAGCCCCAATTCTTCCTCCCATTTCCGTCTTACATTGTCCAGGGAGGGGGAAGCCACATTCTGAATATGTGTATATAGCGTGGACATTGTCCCCTTAGCAGTCGGATCTGTGTCCATCAACTCGTCTATCCATCCGCTTTGTGGAAGCTCGAGGGAGGGGCTGAATGACTTTTTCACAAAGTCCCGAACCTGGAAATATCTAAAGTAATTAGTCTTGGAGGAGATTCCATAGTCCTTTTCCAGTTGAGCAGCAGATATAAAAGTACCATTTTTAAAAAGATGTTTGACACATTCCACCCCAGCTCTATGCCATTCCCTAAAGGCTGTTCCCCCGAGGGCTGGGGGAAACAAGTGATTTCCATAGATGGGAGCAGACAGGAGGGCGGTTCTGTTTTTAAAATGTGATCTGAATTGAGTCCAAATTTTCAGAGAATGAGATACCACCGGGTTGTTTGTGTAAAGATGTTTGCTCAAGGGTAGAGGAGCGCAGACCAGGGAGCGCAGGGACACTGGACTAGAGACATACCTTTCCATATGAACCCATATTGGGGTTTCATCCTCATCCAACTCTTTGACCCAAAATAACAACTTATGTATATTAGCAGCAAAATAGTAGTGCATATAGTTCGGCAGAGCCAGACCTCCCTCTTCTTTCTGTCTCTCAAGAAACTCCCGTCTTATCCTGGGGATAGTTTTTTTCCAAATAAAGGCAGACGTACATTTGTTCAATTCCTTAAAAAATGATTTAGGAATGAAAATCGGTATCGTCTGAAATAAATAGAGGAGCCGCGGCAGTATAATCATTTTAACAGAATTTACCTTCCCTGCTAATGATAAGGGGAGCGACGCCCACCTTTCCATATCTAATTTCGCTTTGTCCAGTGCAACTTTAAAGTTATAGTCCAGTAAATCTTTATACTTACTAGTTACATTAACACCTAAATATGCGAATCTATCCTTATGTATTGCAAAGGGATAGGCCCGGAAAGAAAGTTTCCTCGCCTGTTTATTAATGGGGAAAAGAACACTTTTGTCTAAATTAATTTTATAGCCCGACACCCTCCCAAAATCTTTGATAATACCAAGGGCCACCGGGATACTAGTGGCAGGGTTTGACAGAAAAAGGAGGAGATCGTCAGCATACAAGGACAGCCTATGGTTTTGTGTCCCCCCTTTGTATCCCTACCAATTCAGCAGCCTGTCTCAGCATCATCGCAAGGGGTTCAATTGCCACATCAAAGAGCAGGGGTGACAAAGGGCACCCCTGTCTTGTTCCCCGGAATAGAGAGAAGGGTTCAGATACGATATTATTCGTTCTCACCATAGCCTGGGGGCTCGAATAAATTATTTTAATCCATGAGCAAAATGTTGGACCAAAGCCGAATCTTTCGAGGGCCGTAAATAGATAGTAATACTCTATTCGATCAAAGGCTTTGTGGGCATCTAAGGATATCACAATCTCTGGCATAATGTTATCTTCAGCAGTATATACTACATTGAACAGACGGCGGAGATTGCTGGAGAGTTGTCTACCTGCAACAAACCCTGTCTGATCAGGATGTATTATCTTACTTATGACAAGCTCAATTCTAGCTGCCAGTACCTTGGTCAGTATTTTATAATCACATCCAAGTAAACTTACTGGGCGATATGACTCACATTTAAGTGGGTCCTTATTCTTCTTAAGGAGCACAGAGATCAAGGCCTGTGACATTGTTTGGGGCAGAGCTTTTTTATCAAGAACTTCCTTAAATACTCTGCAAAGTAAGGGAATCAGTGCGGGAGCAAATGTCCTATAAAACTCACTTGGGTACCCATCAGGGCCCGGCGCTTTTCCTGTCTTCATACCCCGAATTGCTTTGTCTATCTCCATGACAGATAAGGGTTCCTCTAACCTATCTCTATCTGCTGCCTCTAGTGGTGGTATTTCAAGGTTTTCAAAAAAATTCTTCACTCGGTCCCTATCATTTATTTCTGAGGTATACAAGTCCTCATAAAAAGATTTAAATTGATTGTTAATCCCCTTCTGATCTGTAATTTTATTACCCACATTGTCTCCTATCTCTACTATCATACCAGCAGCTGCTGATTGTTTCAGCTGGTAGCTCAGGAGTTTGCCGGCGCGCTCACCATGCTCATAGAGATCTTGTCTCGACCTAAGGTATAAATCCTCCTCGCGCTGACTTGTCAGAATGTCATATTCGGTCTGGAGCAAAATCCTTTTTCTATGCAGCTCCTCAGATGGAGTCATAGAATTTGCCCGGTCAACTTCTTTTATTGCTGTCATTAATTCTGTGGTACGTTTCATTCTTCTTTTCCTTTCACCAGCACTGTATGAAATAATTTGTCCGCGTACGTACGCTTTTAATGATTCCCATAAAATGCCACTGCTTATATCAGGAGTATCATTAAGATCCAAGAAAAAAACTATTTGCGAATTGATGAATTCTTTAAAATCATCATCAGCCAACAATCTACTATTAAGACGCCACATCCTCTGAGGTGGTGTATAGTCAGGGAATTTAAGTTTCAGTGTGACTGGGCTATGGTCAGATAGTACTATACCAGGGTATTCTACATGCATTACCATTGGGGTCAATTTCTTGTCTAACAAAAGATAGTCGATTCTAGTATAAGTTTGGTGTGGCAGGGAATAAAAGGAGTACTGTCTAACAGTTGGATTTGCATATCTCCATGGATCGAATATACCATATGCTTCACAAAAGGAGTTAACGCATTGAGCAGATTTACTTAGCACACCGGGTGTTGGGCTAGAGCGGTCCAGAGTTAAATCTAGGACACAATTCAAGTCTCCCCCCAAAATCAAATTATGTGTGTCCAAGTTAGGTAGTAACGAAAACAAATCCTTAAAAAATTGAACATTATCCCAATTGGGTGCGTATATATTTGCCAACACTACTGGCATATTGAATAATTTCCCAGCTACAATAACATATCGACCGTGTTTGTCTTTTATGGCGGTTGTTTCTATGAATTGTACATTCCTGTGTATAAGGATGGCCACTCCTCGACTCTTACTCCGCTCCCTGGTCTCTTAAATATGAAAAGATTTTACTCCGTTTAGCCGGTTTGTTGATCGCCCTTACGTTCCAGCTAATCAAGTTCGTGCCCATTCCGCTCACAGCCATGTCCGGTGCCATGCCAGGAGTCCACAGCCCAACATGTCCACTACGCTCCCATGTCGTCCACCATCTGGATCACACCCTGAAGGTCTGGCAGCAAAAACAGAAAAAATAAAGGGACGGTGTCTGGGAAAAAATGGGGAAACAACACACACACATACACAAGTAACACACAACACATTGCATATATGAATACGAACCCAAACACAGTGCTCATTAACAAGCACCCTCGTGGCCAACCGGTCCACCATCTCCTACACACCAAGCCCACCGTGTGCGGCTCCGTGCAAAATATCCCATGGTTCTAAAAATATAATATCACCCTCTAAGCTACCCACCTCCTAAAAAGAGGGGGGAGGGGAAAAAAAACAAAAAAAACAGTCGGGGGGAACTTGTAGCAAAAAGATCCTTGAAAATAAAATCCAGTAATACAAAAATAACATGTAAGTAGTATAAAGCAATTTCTTAAACAAAATATTCAAATATAAAACAAGATGAGGTGGTACTTCACCAATATTGCAAAATCCAATCACCAATATCTTTCCTGAGACATTTAAGTCCTTACACCAGTGTAGCCCTTATACGTAGCCAAGCTCAGACCAGCCCATATGTTTCACCCGGGAGTCAGCGTCTTCTTGATGAACTCCATGGCGTCTTTTGGGGTCTCGAAGGTTTTCGTTTGTCCCCCTTCTGGTGTAATCACCAGCGTTGCCGGATAACGGAGCCCATATCTGACCCCCCCGTAGGTACGCAGGAGGCTCCTTGCTTCTTTGAAGGCTGCTCTCTTGTTGTTTACTTCCTGGGTGTAGTCTGGGAAGATATGAATTCGTCCACTCCGACCTTCCGGCGTTCTCTCCATTTCCCTCGCCTTCCTCAGTATCTCCTCCTTCTCTATATAGTAGTGGCATCTCACCACGAACGCTCTCGGTGGAGCCCCGGCTCCGTCTCGTCTCGCGCCGAGTGTTCGGTGTGCTCGGTCAAGCGTCGGTGTCACCGATAGCCCCAGTTTTTCTTTCAGCAGTCCAGCTATGAACTCCGACGGCGTCTTGCCCGTCTCAGCCCCTTCTCTTACCCCCACGATGCGTATGTTGTTGCGTCGTGATCTCGCCTCGAGATCTTCACTACGTCTCCTCAGCGTCAGCATCTCCTTCTCCAATTCTTTCAATTTCGTCTCCATGCTGGTTATACTGTCAGACTGGTCGTTCAGCGTGTCATCCATTTCTTTTTTCCGCGCTTCCATCTTGTTAGCCAGACTGACGGACGTCTCGCTTATCAGTCTCACCTCCTCACGTAGCAACTCAAACTGAGCTTTAGTGTTATCTTCCACACTCTTAGCCCACTTTTCCATCTCGGCTTTTGACTCTTTTCTTCCTTTTTCTATTTCCTCCTTGCATCTCATGATCTCGGTTTTTGTCTCCTCTCAGTATTTTGTAATCTCAGCATTTGTTTTTTTGATCTCGGACATCATGTCTTGAGCCCACTGAGGCATGTTGTCGGCGCGTGCTGGGTTAGCAGTGGCCTTGCTAGCTGCGGCGGCAGTGTTGCTATCCGCATGCAACTTTTCTACGCCGGCACGGGTCTGTCGGTTGGACATTTTCGGTCATAAATTGCCCCGTGAGCACCCTCATTCACTCCACAGCACGAATCGTATTAACCGAGCTTCCTCAAAATGGTAACAAACTGGCGATATCACTATTTTGACTACTTTTACACGGAGCCTCCGCACGCACGTCTTCACACGGCAAAGCACATCCGGAAGTCCCCCCTCTTCCGGTATGATAAAACTCGCCAGCAGCAGACCAGGGAGGAGGCTCCTATCGCAGACCTGTCTCATCCGGACAGCGCGTCGCCGCACAGTCCCGCCCTACTCCACACCTGAACACGGCCTCCCTCGTCTCACCGTCAGATGCAGGCAGAAGGGCATCCCTGCCCTGTTGTGCATTGCGGCCATCACCACCCACTGTTGCCGTTGGGACTGGATCGCCGAACGACTCGCGGCACCCCACAGTCAGGCAGCAGTTCGTTCCACACACGTGCGGGCTTGCACGCGTTCCTATTTCTCCTGCTCACCCTTCGTGCGTCGCTCCTTTTTTCCTGTCTCTGCGCTTACTATCCCCTTTAACAGGTCAACCTGGCGGCTGATAGGCCACCTTGGGGAACGCCCCCACCTCACAGGTGCCTACAATTGTCTGTTTAGTCCACAGTGGATTAAAGGGACATGGTACAACATTAACACACATAATATAAATATGAGGATAAAACCATGCAGTATAAATATCAATAAACAAACATGCAATATAAATATCACAATAAAATCATGCAAATAAAATCAACACTATGTACCAATACACAGATTGATAAAACATAAAAACACAAATTTCCACTGTGTGACATCATGACATGAATAAAATTGTAATTTTATTTAAATAAAATTTTTATTTTATTTATGTAATTAACACATTTTGAACTCTTAAAGAAATATAACAAAAGGAAAGAACCCAGTTGAACTAAAATGATCCATGTAGCAAACAAAAACTGTTGTGAGCCGCCACCCTTATATCGTCGTTGGGCTTTTGGAGCCTTGACCTGACTTTTAAAAAATAATTGGAAAAAAAGCACTATGCTGCTAAAAATTAAAAAACAGATATTTGCAAAATTCTGCGTAAATATGTATTTCACCTGGTTAATGTGTGTGGCGGGGCGTGGTCTGCAGCGCTGCTGCAGGAGAGGCGGACGCACCTGAGCGGCACCCGCAATCACGCCTCGCCGCCTTAACGTCTGTGCCATTTATGCTGTTTTGTTGTTGTTGGTGTACGTCGGGCTGTGAGCTGAAAAGCTACAGCCGGCTGTACAGCAACTGTGTGTGAAAAGTGGTCAATAACGAGATGCTGAAAAACATGTTCATGGAAACATCGTGGAGTCTGCCGTGGTATGTTTACAATGGGACTTCTGCTCCTGAACCTCTGTGCACAGCGTCTGCAAATCGGGGCTGTACGAAGTCACTTTCATCTTTATGCAGGACTGTAAGCTGTCGTCTGTGAGGCGCAGCGGTGTTTGTTTTTAACATAATTCACGGTGGAGAATAGCTGCTGACATAATGTGGATCCGAAGATCCATAATTGGCCTACCTGGGGTTGAAAGTCTGGATAAATGCATGGCGTTTAGGCGGGTACACCGGCTTCCGCGAGTGTGACGCTTATTTTGAGTGATCAAAAAATAAAAGAATATAATTTTATGTTTGTATTTCAATATCACAATAATCTTCCAATTTAGAACTACAAGTTAAAAAAGAACTAACATGAATAAAATAC
Source organism: Maylandia zebra (assembly GCF_041146795.1). Lineage (NCBI taxonomy): Eukaryota > Metazoa > Chordata > Actinopteri > Cichliformes > Cichlidae > Maylandia > Maylandia zebra. The sequence goes on along the minus strand of NC_135167.1, from coordinate 23,924,941 downwards.
ACTTCAGCTAATTACTTAAAAAAACAAAAACAAATTTATTTTCCCAAGCCACACGGAGCCGCACTAAAAGGACTAAAGAGCCGCATGAGGCTCCGGAGCCGCAGGTTGCCGACCACTGGTCTATCTGGTGTCCCAACTACAAACACGTGGTTAAACCTGAAGTTACCTCACTGTAGGTTTGCTTATAATAATCAGTCCGCTGTAACTGTATGCCAGGCGTTTATTAGCAGCCAACATGAACGTTGTACACTCGTAACAGGAAGTACACATAACCCCCAGAGAGAACCACAGCGACACCTGCTGGAACTCTCCGTAACAGCAGCAACAGGAGGCAGTATGGACAACCATAACATTGCTGTTATCTACACTCACTAAACCTCAAAGCCTGCATCACAGTGAAGGCTTTTCATATCACAGCACATGCAACATGGACTTTACTTTCTTTACTTTTGGGAGTTTAAATGTTCATTTTCAAAATTTAAATCCTCTGGCCATAGTGTTATCACGCTTGTTTAATATACTCTTACAATTAAGAATACCAAAAGACATGAAAAATATTTTCTTAAAATTTTATTCTTGTTATTTTAAAAATATCTCTAAATTTCCAGTGGAGACAATTTAGAGAATTTTTATGTTTTACAAGAAATTTAATTCAGTCCAAATGAGTTCCAATTGAGGGCCAATTCACAATAACACAGTGCTTAACAAAGTTAGTTGAACATCACCTAATGTAAGAATTTGGGGTGTTCTTATTTCTATGACAGGTGATGTAATAAATTTGTTAAGCACTGTATATGTAGAGTAAAAACCCTACAATATAAGAGAAGAAAAACCCCAACAATCAGATGATCCCCTTTGAGCAAGCACTTGGCAACAGTGGAGAGGAAAAACTCCCTTTTAACAGGAAGAAACCTCTGGCAGAGCCAGGCTCAGGGAGGGGCAAGCCCTCTGCCACGGCTGGTTGGGGGTGAGGTGAATCAGACTGTAAACATCTTAATCAGACATGTCTTACCTGGTAGGATGGACATTCGCTGGAGGAAAAAAATGGGTTAAATTGAAAAAATTTTCCAAGTACAATTATTTAAATATGTGTTGCAGTCTGATTCACTTTCACATTTTTCCTCTCTTTTCTTTTATAGATGGAGTTCGTGGGAAGCTAGTTATGCCAGCTTTCCATGAACTCGGAACTTGTACAGACAGGAATACTCACGATTGCCCCAGTTGTTCAACACATGCAGCGTAATGAAGCGAATGACGTCTACTTTGTCGTCCTGAGAGACAAAACAAAAACCAGATGGGTTAGTTGCATAATAGTTTTCTTGACTCTTGAAAGGATGGTAAATTTAGGAATACTGTGATTATTATGAGGGAGGATATACAGATAGCAAGGGGAGCTAACCTCTAAGTACTCTGGATAGAAAAGTCTATGTGCATGTGTATAATGGCACAGTGTACTCACGGGTATCCTGAATGTTTGGAGTGGATCTCCATTTTCATCATAGACGAATGTTCCCAGGTGGACACCACTGTCTAATGCTCTCTTTCCCTGAAAAGACAGAAATAAATACAGATAAAGTTGTTCTCTATATACACATATGTAAAATGCAACAGTTGAACAGTGGTGCAGTGGAAATCTGTGACTTACAAACACTGAAAACATCCTGGGAGCACTGGAGACCTTTCCAGATGGTGACACCATCTTAGAAATGTGACCCAGTGTCACATGACTGATGGCGATGCTGTGTGACAGCTTAATTGTTAAATGTCCCTGGGAACCCGCAAAACTCCAACACACTGCTGGGAGCATGGGTGCTCGACCCTACAGAGAAAAGGAAACAAAAACAGAGTTCAGTTTGGACCGCTAGTGTTTGACTATTAAATCATGCAGATGTGTGAGATAGTATCTTGTTTTTTTGTGAAAGTAGATTATACCTGAATAACGACTCTTGAGCTTACACAGGGTGGTTTTGCGGGTATCAATGTAAGCCCCCACAGCTTCAATCCACCCTGTTCTGAAAGGTAGGATGCTGAAGACTGTTCTTTAACAATCTTTGCTCCTGTAGACAAAAACACAGAGTGAGAAAGGAATCGCAAAACAACAACAAAGAAATTCTTACGTGAATTCTGATCCGATTTCATGTCTTACCCAGTTCCTCCAGAGCAAAGTTGGGCATCCTGTCCCCAACTGGAAGAAGGAAGTCAATTCTTTTTCTTAAGTCCATTAACTCCCTTTGCAGCTCTTGTACCTTCCTTTCCACCTGTTCATGTCTATTCATTAAGTACTGCAAATGAGAAGAACCATTCGTGTTAAAATATATATATATAATAATAAACTGTCATCTGATTAATTTTCAGGGAATATATTATGAGCTTCATATGTTTTTTTATACCTCACTCATGAACGGGGTGGAAAAGTCCATTTTCAGCCCTCTAATACTGAAAATCAATCCTGGTGCATGAAGAGAAACACAGAATAAAAAGAGAAGCTTAATCCAGAAGAAAAGCACATAGTACTAGAAAGACTGTAATTGTTTGTGGAAGGAGATCATTTACCAAAACACAAGGCCAGCATGAGGACCAAAAGTCCCAATGCCTTGATGGCTCTAAAGAGACCTCTGCTGCTGCCACTACTGTAGTCAATAAAATCATCAGTGGTGTAGTCCACAGTGTCACAGTCAACAGTGTTGTATTCAACTGTGTCTTGGTCAATATTGTCAGGGATTGGACGGGGCCGTCGCCTTTTGGAAACTCTGCACAGAAAAAACAAAATCATGTAAGAAAAAATGTACATGGAAGAATAAAATGGATTATGATTACAAAACCTGCATCTATGTCAGTGGATGACAACAAAGAACATGTAGACCAGCACTAACCTGTGTAAAGTCTCCTTGTAGGAGATTAACGGCTCTCCTTGGCCGTAATAGCCGTTAGACTGAAGTCTTTGGCTTCTTCTCAACATGGCTGTAAAATGAAAGGGAAACATGGGGTTAAGTGAGTCTCTAACACAAAGCTTATCAGACTTCATAACTATGATTTGAGCATGTTTCCATCAGAAGCAACTCTGTGCAAATCAGTGCAGATTCTCTTAGATATAAACTTCACGGTGCCAGCTTGTTTTGTTTTTAATGAACAGAATTATATTTGAATCACACCCATATATGAAATCCGCTCTTAATACAGAATTTTATTTTTCCAGCGTCATATTGTTATGATTCATATCATAGCAACAGATCACAACATTTTCTTGTTTTTCTTGCAAAAAATCTCTTTCAAATGTCAGTTTGTTTGTTCACAATGTAGTTTTTAAAATTCAGAAAAAGAGGAAATCACCACAGCGGTAAAGAAAAGCTCAAAGCAACTAAAAGAATTTGGCCTAAAATCGTATAAAAGGGTCTTTAAGAATTAAAAACTCTTTGTTTTTATAGTTAATATACAAAAGGAAATCAATTTTTATCAGACAAGCTGCGTCTAACAGGTAAGCAGTAAAATCACCTTTACAGTAGAATGTAGCTACTAAAAAGTGCTTTTCTGACATAATCAACTGGATATCATTTTTAAAATGTTTAGATTTGAAACACATATATTAAAAGTAAGATGTGAAGCCAAAACATACTCTGTTTTTGTACTTGCTGATTTTTAGTCTAAAGATTGCACTTACCTTCACTTAAAACGAAAGTTGAAGAAACTGAATCGCTAAGTGTGCTTTTCCGTAAATTTGGACGTTTAGCGCTTCTCACTGAACTCATCTGAACCAGAAAATTTAGGTGCAGAAGAAAAATTTCAAACCGCAGCTTTTTCAGCGACGTTACGTTACAAACAGACACATGCACAAATCGAATATGACGCACGCGCGTTCCATAAGAGCAGCACTTCGTGTGCGCACGCGCAAAGGTGTGAGCGTAGATCTGTTTTGTTTTTTTTTAATGAAATTTGCTCGAAATTTACCTTTCCTTCTCAGTCCCTTTATAAACACCGCATCATATTGTCAAAATTCATACAGCACAACACATGCGCTCACGAGCCCATGTGCAAAGGTGTGTTGCAGTGAATGAAGGAAACTTTTCCATATTCACTGTCACTAATTTGTTTGATTTTGCTGTGAGAAAATTGTGACGTATATGAGAATGAGGGAAGACCACGGTCATTTAAATACGGTATTAAAGTGTAATGAAACTGTTTCTCAGAGGGAAAGCGTGGTTTTAGGAGACTCGAGCCAAACATTAGCGGGCATCATTCTAGCTTATAATCAACAACGGATCCAAAGGATCCGGGCTAGATGAGCTGGGAAGCGACCGATCCAAATCGGGTCCAGTCATGATCTGTTCCAAACTCGCTGTGCAAGTGGACTCCGATCCGGACCCGGGTCGCAGATCCGTTACAGAGCCTGTAATGTCTTATTTATTTTGGTAAAATACGTTACTTCTTTTAGGCCATCTAAAACATCTTTATTGTTGCAATTTCTGCTATCCTCTTTGCCAGATTACTCTTAAAAAACACTTTTTCTCATGGTTCTCCCTGTTTAGTTATAAGATTTTATGTTTCAAATTACCATAAAATCACAGCAGACAAAGGGTGAAAAAACAACAACATCTAAGCAAAGAGAAAGACTGCTTAGTCAGTCCAAATCAAAAGTTCAAGAGAAATGCTAGAGTCTAAAGCAAATAATCTTCTGTGTGAAGTTAGACAGGGAGTTCACTGAGCCCAGAAGATATGGGGAACAAGTCCAGGAAGGAATCAGTATCCGGCAGAGGTGTAGTTTCACATAAACACAAAGTGCAGTCAAATGGGTTACAGATTATGTTGAATCACTGTTAATATGATTGAGGAAAGGGTCAGAGATTTCAACAAATTCAAAAGTGTCAGCCAGATGATAGCGAACCTCTTCAATACACAAACGTGCAATCCTGTCACATAGCCAAACCCTAAACAAGGGGAGAGATGGTGATTGCAGGCTCTTTTAGCTACAATCATGCTGGCTTTCTGAAGGGGACGATGTTGTTATGTTTTAAAGAAATTTAATTCAGCCCAATTGAATTCATTTTAAGTAGGGGCAATTCACAATAACACTGTGCTTAACAAAATTAGCTTCATATGTTTTTCATACCTCACTCATGAACGGGGTGGGAAAGTCCATTTTCAGCCCTCCAGTACTGAAAATCAATCCTGGTGGATGAAGAGAAACACAGAATAAGAGATGAATAAGAGAATATGAGATGCTTAATCCAGAAGAAAGTGTTGTAGTCAACTGTGTCGGGGCCAGAAAGGGGCCAGAGATGTCACCTTTTGAAAATATACATGTGTATTGCAGTTGTTGAAGAAAACTTTTCTACAATCATTCCTGTGTCCCAAGTTAAGTGTGTTTCAAATATTAATAAATATTGTTCTTTTCATAAAATGTGGTTATATTTGTTCAAATATTTAGGGTTTCTCAGAGGGAAAGTGTGATTTTAGGAGACTCGAGCCAAACATTAGCGGGCATCATCTAGCTTATAATCAACAACGGATCCAAAGGATCCGGGCTAGATGAGTTGGGAAGCGACCGATCCAAATCGATCCAAAGGTTGCCGGTTCCAGCCCCGGCTCCGACAGTCTCGGTCGTTGTGTCTTTGGGCAAGACACTTCACCTACCACGTACTGGTGATGGCCAGAGGGGCTGATGGTGCGATATGGCAGCCTCGCCTCTGTCAGTCTGCCCCAGGGCAGCTATGGCTAACTGTAGCTTGCCTGAGTGAATGAATAGTGGAATTGTAAAGTGCTTTGAGGGTCTTGAATAGCGCTATATAAATGCAATCCATTATTATTATTTAAACCAACTGTTAAGTATTATTATTCATATTGCCGCATTCATTGACCTTGTTTATAGGTAATTTCATTGTTTAATCACGTTAAAATGTTCCTAATTTAATGTTTAAAAGCACTTGAAAATCCCATGTAAAATTAGGGCAACAAACTGTATTGTCATTACTGAAAATAGCCGTATTTTTATGAGAAAGTTATTTTCTGGTATTTTCTGGTATTATTTTGGCACCCCAGCTGCCGGAATATTACTGTTTTTTTGTTCAACGAGTCATTTACACCAGATTAAATATGAATCCACAATCATTTTTTGGTACAACACCGGTCCAGAGACATTTTGCCATCCAGGCTTGGCTGGATCATCCCAAGGGCATGCTGGACACTTGCCCAGGGGACCATGCACTGTTGGGGGCTCATCCAAGAGATTAATGACAAAAAGATCAGAATTATCTTAAATATTAGATGTTGAAAAACTATTATCAAAACATAGAGATATAATTTTTTTCTTAACACTTACATAATTGATAGAATACCGTAATGTGTATTCCACATGCACCTTTCTGCCCTTCACTGCTGAGGCTGATGGTCTCACTCAGAGTCAGCTTGCTAGTGGATATGATATTTCCAACATGAATGAAGCAGCCAAGACAGGAAACGGCAAAAATGGGGATGTGTAACTTTTATAAAACTGCCATTTTTATTCAATCAATTCAGGATGAAAACATTAACATTGACGTTAAAGTTGTTGAGATCTTCAGTGCAATGACATGCGAGCTAATCCAGAGGTTAGCAACTCACAATATGACCTTTAAAGCTTATTCAGATGTCCTCATATTGCACAAAAGACTTATTGGCAGACATCTCTCCAATTATCACCAGGATACAAGTTTGCATGTATCACTGGTTGACTTGGCTTCATAAGACAGTGCTGTCTTCTCCCAGCATCCACAGGCGGCTAGGAGGGTTGTAGTACACCAACCAGACGTCCTTCCACCTCCACCTCTTCAATTTGATAGCTTCAGGCTTGAGCCCACCATCTAATACTACGCATCTACAACAAAAGGGGGGATTATTTCTTTTTTACTGTAACATGAAAGTATGAAAATCATTTCCAAAAGGCTGTTAAGTAACCAGTATGCTGAAAGTTATGTCTCAGTGATAAATGTAATGATGAACAGAATCAACCATCTGAGATTTCCCTCATCCCTGGATGATTGATGCACAGGCTCTTTCATGTTCCCTTCTCAGGTTGCATCTGGATTTGTTTGACATCTGACAAAAACAAACCAGAATTATGACTCATTAGTTTTGTGATTTAGAATATTTGTAGACTTTTGAACAAGTGTGCCCTCTAGTGGGCACTTTGGCTGAAGCTGTGTATGTGATGTATAAAAGTCAGATAAACCTGTAAATACCTTTAATTATCTGATACTGATTTTCAGTCAGTTGTTAATCAATAATGTAATTAATAATCAAAATTACTTCGTATAAGAAACAGTGAGTCCAGTGTAATTCATCTTTACCATTTGCAATCTGTTCTAAGAATGAGGCCTTGATGAAAATGATTACCTTCACATCATCTATGACAAAACAACAAAGGCATCATCCCTGTGTCTCGATCTTTGAAGTAATGCATTTTCTAATTCATTAGCATACAATGTTTCTAATGCATTAAACAATTTTAACAACTGCTTCAAAAACATCTGTGTCACTGACATGTTATAACAAGGACTTTATTTTCTTTTGAAACAGTGAACAATTAACGCTGATCGTGTCTTGTTTACAGTTTAATTGGTGGATCTGTGGGTGTGTCTTTGGAGCTTCAACGTGCCAGCTCAGTCTTTAAATGGTTAGTTTGTCACCTGCAAATTAATTTTGGTTTTAGGACATTTATTGTCACCTAGTTAATATTTGAAGAAACCCATAACTGCACTCTGTTTAAAAGCTGATTTCTATGTCATGTGAACTAGTCACATGAACTCCTGTTAACTTCATTTGTTGATGCTGAACTGCAGACGCACACTTTGACTCATATCGATACACTTTATTGGTATACTTTCCACTATTGTCGAGCGGTTTTACATAATATTCTTTGTACTACTGTACATGTATGTGTGTCTTTACTTGTGTAGAGTTACTTGTGGCTCCAGTTGTCCTCGTGCTCATGTTGGTTATGTCTTTTCTCCGTCTCACCTTCTCTCAAGCTTACTTCTGCACCCTGATGCTCCTCAATCAGCTCTAATGGATCTTCTGGCTCAGATTCAGCTCGAGCACTGATTGTGATACTAAAGACACTCCAATACGCATGCATAAAGCACACGTAGGCCAGGGCGGAGCTGCGGGCAGATATACGTCACGATGAGCTCAGAGGTAGGATGACCCTTTCCTTCTTTCTTTGTCCTTTGTTTCGTCTCCTATGCTGCACCATTTCTGAACCACAGTGTTACTTTACTGCTTTGTATTGAATTTAATCAAATACAATCCCAATAATTATCTAATAAAACAATAGTTCATCTTGTTAAGCTACTTAAAATACCACTAAATCATAGCTGTAGTTAAAATTACAGGACAGCTGAACTGAATTTTTATCTAAAATGTGGCGTCTTTAGTCCTGGGTCACCCACCCCCATCCCCACTCAGGCTCTTGTGTGTTTAAGTGTGTATATGAAAGGTTCACATCAGTCCTTTCCACCCTCTGCGTCTTCATTCAAAGAGTGCACACGTCCCTTGGGGCTAATGTGTTTTTTTTAATGTTTGTGTGTGTATGTGTGGAGTGTATGGCCACGACATTATTCTCATCACTGACTTTCTATGGGAGGAAAAAATGATGGTCCAGCCAGCACACCCGTTCCTTCCTGTCTTTAGAAAAGAGATGGGCTGAAGGCGAACCTGCTGTGAAGCAGAGCAGCCCTCAGGAGATCAACAAGACATGTAGAGAAATAAAGATACTACAGACGCATCAGCATTGTACAGCTTGCTCAATTTTCCAAACTAACTTTGTCAAAGAAAAAGGTCCAACTCACATTTTTCTCAGGACACAATATTAAAATATACATTGTACATACATTGTATGCTTCATATGAGGGTGGCTGTCGATCCCCAACTTCTCCAGTCTACATATTGATGTATCCCTGGGGAAGATACTGAACCATGACAAGGCGATTAGGTACAGACATTAAAAAAAAAAAATTAGTTGAATGTGTGTGATTGGGTTAATAAGTACCATGGTTATCAATACATCTGAACAAGAAAATATATGACTGCAAATTTGAAAGGACTGCCAAGAATGTGAGACAAATGTTCATTTTGAAGGCACCTGTTCACCAGGATCGACAAAGATGTCTTTGATTAAGAGAAGAAAAGTGGAATATTTCAGCCAGTTTTGGGTTACCCACCAGCAAAATGTTGTCAAATGTAGTCAAACCACATGTAAACTTAGCAGTATATTCAACCAAAACAAGCAAAAATGTAAAACTAATCATCATGTTGCACTTGTTTTTCTTTTCTTTCGTTGTTTTTTTGTCTCTACACACTGACCATGGTGCATCGGAACAATTTGATTCTCATTGATCGAGTAGAGCTGATGGCTCTCCCCTACTTGTAAAATCTGGATTTAAGCAAGTCTGTCAGCCACAGCTAGAATTCCATATTGCTGAAGCTGATTCGTGGCTCTGACTCATTAAGAATTAGTAGGTTTGCTGATTGCAGAGCATTTGTCTCATTCCTGCGGTGAGCTCTAGACAGTCTACCTGCAGCCAGCACGAATGGAACAAAGCTGCTTGTATAATTAAGTTCTCCTGGCTGATTCGATTAGAGCAGCCATTGCATTCATTTTGCTGCAGATGTTCCTCAGCTGCTTGGAGAGACTAATGGAGGAGATGGACAGATATATGGGAAACAATTAGACGTGACATTATTGTACGGTGTGTTTGTGTACACATCTGTTCATACATTGGAAAAAAAGCATCATGTTTGTACCTAAAAGCAGAAAAAGCATTATTTTTATTTCTTTATTTCAATTTGCATTACTACATCACACACACAGCACCACATTTGTCCTCAAATGGACATCGCTTGTTTGTCTTATCCCCTCCTCCCATGTTTCAATTAGCTCCCTTGTGATTAAATTAGGGGACATTACTTAAGAAGGACATAAATAGCAGACATGATAATGGTGCATGAGCCTTAGATAAGATATGAGCTTGTGTCACATTGTGTGCAGAGGAGACAGAGAATGCATGTCCAGATTTCATCAAAGGTTTCCTCCACAGTGTGCATTTTATATTATTACTTCACTTTGTATATCGGTGTATTTGACCATCACTGAGCAGGATGATGCACAGGGGACTCCCCCCCCCTAAAAATAAATAAATAAATAAAAAAAATAAAAATGTGTTTTATAATACCAGATAATAAAAAACACATTTCTTTGAGGTATCAAGCATTTTAGCTGCTTTCTAGTCTGTGTTTCAGCACCAAGACAGGGTTAAGTGATTGGGGCTTGGAGCTTTACTAAAATAAGATTTCTCCTTATTAGATAGAGTCTTAATAAATGAGCAAAGGGCTTTTGAGATTGCCTTCACAGTGCCACGGCTCCAGATGATGAGGCTAGCTTGTATTCAGTTTTTATTAACTTGTAAAAATAGTTTAAAATGTGATTTAATCACTTCAGGGTTATTTGAATTTGTCTTCAAAAGTGGGTATCCTAAAATGCAATTCACTTCCTTCTTTGCCATAACATAGTTTTAAAAATATAAAAGTCTTAAAGTGAAAATTCCTTTGGCTTGATTATTTGCTGCATTACTGTTAGAAATACTCTGCCAGATAGTGTTTGTTTAATGTTAATGTTGTAATGTTTATATTTTTACTGTACGTTATTCTTGTGGCGCCGTGGCTTTACGTGTGTTGATGTGCTTTGTTGTGAGCTGTTTTGGTGTCACAGTATTGTTGTTGGTTGCTGGAAGCTCAGTCTCTTTCAGAGCTTTAAAAAAATAAATAATAACCAATCCTCACAGCAAATGGCATTTTCCAGCAAGCAGTTTGATACCTGAACAGCTACCTTACCTCGAGTCTGCTCTTTAAATTTATGCCCGACTGCAGCACGTGAGATGTGTATCTGAATGTGCCGTCTGTAATCTCATCTCCTTGTGTCCACATTCAGGGAAAGCGGGACCTTGATTCCAAGAATTCCTGCTTGTCTCTTCAGGTTGGTCTGGGAAAATGAGCTCACAAAGAAATCAGAGAAGACAGCTGAAGCAGATAAAGTGCAGTGAAGGAAAAGTGTCTTAAGACTTTTATAAATGAAAGAAATTTCCACCGGCTGCTGTTGGTAAGACCGACATAAAGAATGTTGGGGTCTCAGTACAGTAAGTGTTACTTGGGAGAAATTTAATAACAAGTCACATCACTAGACTACAGTGAGATTTGAAAACCTCTAATTAAAAAAACAACAAAAAAACCCCCTTTTTACTCCCCCAAAAATTATTGATCCCGTTTAGGGAATTCTTTGTTTGCTGGTCTCCTTTTGAGATCTAAGTGCATATTTTAACAACATCCCTTCGTAGAAGAACAGATGAAAAGAAACAATTAAAAAAAACATTAGAATTTCACGATGAAAACAAAGACCAAACTATCAATGACGCCTGCAAAGACATCCCAGGAGACTCTAAATATATCTAGTGCTTATGAATCAACAAATCTGTTTTGGTTTGTGTCCAAATTCTCTCCAGATGACAGTCCTCTGCAGAAAACCCTCCCCCAACAATCTCCTCCTCCCGTAAAGGCCTGGATAAATGGATTGACTTTTGGACAAGTGACAGTTCCCCCCCCCCCCATAATTGTTAATTATCATGAGTGCTCTCTGAGGTACTTTCTATGAATGGAGATGGAACTCGCTCTCTTTCTCCACCCTCTGTTCTCTTTATGGGATTGCTCCAAGTCCTCAAGGACGTCAAGAAAGGACACTGATAATGTAGGGAGGCGGTGTGGCGGATGGGTGGGGCACCTGCGTCATTCCTGCGCTATTCCGGAGCTGGTGAATTTTATGGCATCGGACGCCATTAAGGTACACCACCCAAGTCTTATCTGCCCCGCCTGATCACGAGCAAGTCTGCCCACCCTCGGATGGCTCCTCCCTGAGTCCAGATGACAGAGAGTCCAGCACTTAAAGTAATGTAAATAACCAGAGAGGAGAGCTATTTTAAGATGCCATCTTTCACTGTGGACAAGGAGGGGAACAAAGATGCAAGCCAAGCGATTGTAATTTCAGTCACGTTTTTGGACGTTTTCTTGTTCCTCAGTCTGCCATCCAGCTAGCTGAAGGGCCTAACAAACAACAACACGTCTGGAGAAGCAAATTCATGTTCAGCCTGTCCCTGCATGAAAGAAAGTCTACATGTCAAAATAACTGACAGCGGGGGGGTCGCAAGTGGTTAGCTCGCCAGAAAATAAGGAAATGATTACAATTGGCTGTAATACTCTAAAATAACAGAAGAAATAGATATCTGAGGCTTTTTCTGGTCTTTGTTCCTTCTTTTTGTAAATTATAGGTTATTTTTTTCTAATTTAGTGTGAGTGAATAATAATCCTTTTGGTTGAACCCCTGCAATATGAGTCACAGCAATCACATGCCATTAAGGTTGGAAACCACTACCATAAAACCCCCACAACAAGACCTCATCCCTGAAAGCTCACGGTTCTCTGTGCGTTTCGTTCCCGACTGAATAAAACAGAGAAAGCAGCTAAAAGAAATATATAAAGAAATATAGAAATGGACGTGCTTAATGGAAATATGACAACTTCAAATATTCAGTATTGAAGATCATTAAAAAAACAGACAAGAAAGAAGTGAAGTGACAATTTTCTCTTCTTATAAAAATTATTTTTATATATTTTTATAATTTGCTTTTTTTATTGTTTCAATTTTTTATGACATCAAAAATAAATAAACATCCTTCCTATCGTATATGAATAATTTTAACCAGCATTATTTGTCATCCTTGATTTTTTTCTCCACTCTTGTATGTACATAAAGATACACATCACAGAGAAAATAATCTGTACACTGCTGACAACAAGCAAACAACAGATCCGTCTGAACCTGCCACCACATTGTTCTGCAACACTTTGCAAATCATGAATAAAAGCTAGAAGTACACTATCGGATATAATCCGATTTTTTTTTTCTGTTTTTTTCTTTTTTGGTAGAGGTTACATTCATATTCAAGTCTTAGTTCACTGCAGTCTCACCGGCATCAGAGCTGTGGAAACGAGAGCATCTGTTTTACCGAGCTTCATTAAGGCAGCTGATTACAAGATCATTTTAAACACTAGTTTACATACTTTAAAACAGTGTCTACACCTGACATTAAAGAGAATATTAGCTAATGCTTCAAGTCGGCTACCATCACTACTGCTTGTATATTTTCTACATGGCGTGGCACGTGATTCGTGCCTTTCTTGATTCACAGTAATTATGAGTATAGGTTCATTGATCTATAATGAACATGAGAGACGTGACTTCCTGTCTGTCTTTATGTGGAATTGTGTGAGAACTAATTTATATATGAAAACCCAGTTTAATAAAAGAGAAAATCATATCCATCATCTCCTTTTGCTGATCTGTTTCAGTTACTCTCACAGGCGGCGCTCTGTAATCATTTCCGTACAGCTGTTAAGGTGTGTGTGTTATTGCTTTCATCTGATTTGTACATTGAGTCTAAACAGTGGTTGTGCTGTCAGTCTGTGTTGTACTTCTGATTGAATATTTCACCCTCTTTTGCTCTGTGTGAACAGTAGCATCTTTCAGCAAGTGAGCGCCTTTCTTGTTATCGATGGAAAATTAATAATCAATTAAAAAGTCTCTAAACACAGTTTTCACCAAACCAGTTAATAAAAAGAATGAATATATAGTAGAAACAGCTATTGATAAATACTCTGAGTGTATGTATGTATGTAGGCGTGTTTGCTTTACTTCACAGAAAGACCGCTTCATGTCTTGACAATCAGCAAGCTGCTACACTATATATCCTGGCACGTAGCTGTTATCCAGTCAGGCGGGGTGCTGTATTTGTAGTCCCGTAAGACGATGTTTCTTTGCTGTCTTTTGATTCTCTGTCAGTTCAGTCAATTGCTCACTTTTTGTTTATTTAATTTTCTTCATTTTACTGCGTCATTCTTCCTCGTGGTGGGAGGAGTCAGGGCTGGACTCTTCCTCTTCCTCCTCTACTGTTTCTGTTGGCAACGTATCACGGCGTGTAAAGGCAGCCGCCAAGGTCACACTCAGCCGCGGTTTCATGGGCGCCATCTCCGACAGCCCGATGGCGTTGCCACGAGTCACAAGCGTAGTTTTATCCATGATCTCTCCGCTGTGCTTGGACACCACGGCATCAAGAAAGTCGTATTTGTGTGAAATCTTGCCACTCTCAAACAGGTACTTTGCCAGGTATGAGACAGCAACGTTACCCAGAAAGGAGGCCAGCATCGATACGGTCTTGAAGGGGAACTTTTGGACAACGATTTCTTCCAGTTCTCCGGTTATATGGTGCTTCCGCTGCTCAGTCATCCAGCCGGGGTAGTAAATGAAGGGAGGAAGCTGCAGGTAGGGCTCACCTCCGCCTATACGCAGCACCATACCAAACAGATATGCAGCTACTGAGCCGTAAGTGTTGGTTCCTTTGACAAAGAGCACACTGAGCAGCTGGGGGAAGATGATGACGTAAACCAGATCTGAGCTCAGGTACCAGAGGCCGTAAACCGTGCCGGTTACCAGGGCCATCAAGGTGGCAAGACCGCCGAATACAAAGATAGTGATACGCATCACCCACACAATTTCACGGTCAGATGCCTAAGCAGAAAGATAGAAGCGAAAAATACACGTCAAGATGAATTTTATTTAAACTTAAAGAGAAAACTGTTAGTGCATAATTACATGTGTCCAAGGACCAGACATGCACTTACTGACTGTCTGAAGGCAAGCTGGTAGATGTTCCTTGCAAACATGGAGCTTGCTGAAAGGATGGAGGAGTCTGCAGACGACATGACGGCTGCAGAAACTGCTCCCAGGCCAAAAAAGGAGACAAATGGAGGGCAAAGGTGTTGGAGGACAATGGGTAATATCATATCTGCTTCAGTTTTGTTTTTAGGGGGAATGGCACCGTAGGATGTCTGGTTCCAGTCTGAGGACGGCAAAATAAACATTTTAAAAGACATCCGTGATGAACAGAAGTGCAAAATACACCCACTAATTTCTATAAATCTATACAAGCACATTCATGCAGAGAAATTCATAATTCTGCACCAACGAAATTCAACCAAATAAACAGAGAAACATTAAAGCCATAGCTGGACATGCACAACATGTTAAATATTAAATATATTTGCACTGGAGAATCACATTTGTTCTTTTAAATTTCTTGCTTCTGCAAATAATAGATATAAATAATATATATTTTAGTACAGGACAAAACAGAGCAACATCACCTGTTCACTGAGGAATCTGAAGCCAGAAAAAAATCTGAAGATCAAACTACTAATTCGGTCCCTTGCCTCCCTCTAATGTAATATTTACACAACCAGCATGGTTATTAAACTGATTGCTGTTTCATTATGGATGAGGCGAACCAGCTGCTATTTACCAGGTTCTCTCAGATCTAAGGGCAACATGGATCCATCCAGAGCAGTCCCAAACAAACACACACACACACACACACACACACACACACACACACACACACACACACACACACACACACACACACACACACAAACAGACATAGAATGACACCTTCTTCTGGCTTTATACACAACATAGAAGTACTTCACAAAAGACATGAAAAGAATATAAGATAGCAGCATCAGGTACTTGGCATCTATGGCTAAGTACTGGGAGGCAAACCCATGGCACACTTTGGCTGAAACACACTCATTGTTGAATCCAACCTTCGTTTTTCATCTGAAGGTTCTTGTATAGATGTGACACTATTGTGAAGTATCAACACCTGCCACAGTATTCAGGACAGCACTTCCACTTTACCATGATGACAGAAGACAGAGCTGCTGACCCTCATCATACATACATATATGAATACACCATACATTATTGTCTCTAACCTGTGGAGGCCCCGATGGCCCCGATGAGAACGGAGGGCACAGCCATGACGAGGCACCCGAAAGCAGCCAGAAAGGAAAGGACCTGGGCGTACGTAGCCGAAGAGGCTGACAGGACTCTCTGGAAATACACTTGCCAAGGTATTCCTCCTAACATCTGCAGCACAGTTCAAATCAAGTGAATAGCACTCACGGTCAATATAATCTCATTTATTATAACCCCAAATCATAAATCTGTACAACAAGCAAAATCCTCTAATCAAAAAGATTTTTAACTGGGGGGGATAAGAAAGTTATTAAAAGCACAAGATGAGGTCATGATTGAAGGAGAAAAATACTTTTAATCATTTGCATTTAATTTGTGTTTGCATAAAAACATTTAAAAAAAACCAAACTGTAGCTATAAAGTAAAACCACATTACAGTCAACTATTACAGCTTCACAGCAGCTGCCGGTAAGCGGAAGATTCATTTTGAGAGTCTAATACATTTTATTGCTGCAACAAGCAGTTATTACTATGGCAAATTCACTTTTAGATGATTTATCAGAGTAATCAGCTGGCAGAATTTGTCTCCAAAATAAAAGAAGAAACTAATACAAATGTAAATCAGTGGTTACTATAGTTCACCGATTTTAAATGCCTCTGATTGGCAGCATTCACTATTTTCAGCTCATTTCAGTCATTTTGGAGTATTTGATCAACAAATCGTCTCACAATTTAATTTATCCATCTAATTAGTGTCAGTATTTTTCCAGGGTAATAAAGCAGTGAGATAAAACATGAGATCAACAGCTCGTGGTTACAGTACCAAGAGGCAGAAGTTGTCAATCCAGACCCAAGTGTCCCCCTTCTGGACGCTGCCTATCCAGGGTGACTGGTACAAGTGCTTCACGGCAGTAACAGTGATGTCTGACACCGCAGGGTTGATCAAAGCAAAAGGGACACTGATCCACTGCAGACAAGAAAAACAAGTATCGATGGAAAAGAAGATGAGAAGAGAGACGCTGCATACAAGAAAATCCAAATAAAAGAGGGTTCTTAAAAAAATATATAGAGGTGAAGCAGTATATATTTGCATGTTTTTTGTTACACTACCGTATATTAATGAGGGTGATTTAATTTTCAGATTGGCGTGAACCTACCAGACCAACAAAGATACAAAACAGCTGCACAACATCTGTGTAGGCCACAGAGTAAAGTCCTCCAACCAGGGTGTAAAAGATTGCAATAAGCGCAGAGATGACCACGGACATCTTAATGTTGATGTCCACGATGACACTCAGAGTGGCACCTGAGATCGTGAAGAGATGAACAGATTGAAAGGATGTTATGATCACTGCAGCATCATGAAGTCAAATGATGAAGCTTGACTTCACTGACCACACCGATCGCTTATCTTGTACTGATTACAACAGTAAAATTTACCGAGGGCTGATAAGATGGCGGCAGACCAGAAAATCTCGCCCATGAGAGCAGGTATGAAGAGAAGGCCTCCCATTCGTTTCCCGTACAGCTGCTGGAATGGGTCCAACATAGTGACGTAACCTCGTGAGCGCATGGGCTTAGCAAAAAAGAGACCACCTGGTACAAAGGGTGCACACATTACATATTATGTCCACAGCCCCTGGCAGAAAAAAACAACAAACAAACAAAAAAGCAAACCTAAAGAGTCCCCCTCAGACTCTTTAGCAGAATAATACTTGTAGAGGTCTGATTAGCACCCAGTAAGTAAGAGCATTAAAGTGCTGCTTTGTTTAAATGTAAATGGGTAGAAAGATATCAGATCTGTGTCCAAATTGCCCCAAATCCTTTCTCAAGCAATATAATATCTCAGAAGCAATATAAAATCAGCAATTTGCATTATTTTAAACACAAAGAAACACTCACCCAGAACTAGACTGAGTGCATATCCAAATGGGGCTTGAGCCCAAGCCAAGCCATAATCTGGAAGATACACATACTCTGCAGTGCCATTGATGTACCCTCCTCCAACCCAGGTCGCTGGAAATTTTGCACATACACGCATCAGATTAAAGCTTCCAATATGAATTATAACGAGCAAAAATCTGAACACAAACTTGGCCAAAGTGAAATACATTTACAGAACTAATTAAAACAATCAGAAAATATTAATTTAAGCTCATTCCACTTATTAAAAGAAGAAAGTGTCTTTAAAAAAGACACCAATCTCCTTTGTGTCACTTAGTTATAACAAGTTAAAACCTCACCTGTCATGGTGAATCCACCCACAAATAATCCAATATCTCTCCCTCCAACCATGATGGTTTCGCTGCGGTCGGTGCCCTCCGCCTCTCCGGAGTGCTTGTTCTTCCATGCCGCCCAGATGCCGACGAACAGGATCAGCAGATAAAAGACCGCGATAGCCACAAGCCCCTCTACATGGATGGTCATCGTCGCAGCGGTCTTCCGCTAGGAACGGGAAGGCATCAAGACCTGTGTGGAGTCAAAGTTAAAAAAAAAAAAGAAGTAATTATTTGGCTTTTATTTCCGACTTTTGGACAAGAAAGTGACAGAAGCAACATGTTGAATTGTTAGGTTGGTTTGAAATAAATGTATAAAAAATAAACATCTTTCTATGCTCGATTTGATGTAATGACTACTTTAACTTTTAAAATGGTAAATTACTTTTTATTCCCTGTTGCCGATACAGAAGCAAATTTCATGTGCTTTTCTACCTTTACAAACAAAAGAAAAAAAATCGAGGTAAAGATTAACCACAAAAAGCTCTTTATAAAAATATGTTTTTTGGCTATTTTGGGGTAAAATCATCTCCACATTATCGCGTAAGATGAAAATGTATTGAAAATAAATACCATGTTTTCTTGGTACGGTTTATCAAAATAACATGATACAGCCCAAGGTGCATGTTGCCTTGTTGGGGAAAAAACATAGAAACGATTCTTTAAATAAAAAATAAACCAAACAAATTGTTCAGAATTCATTTTAAAAATGGTCAGCGGTCCTATGGTAATAGACTTTGGTCTGTCCTTTTCTTTGTCTGTCTCCTGTAATGAATCATGTACGTAAAATTCAATTTACGCACAGAGCGCATGAAAAAAAATCATTACCCATTTTTGACACGTTAAAAAAACAAGAAAGCGTCCTGTGCAAAAAGCTATTTGCTAAATGCTTCTAAAAATGTAGGAAAACTTGAAAAACATGCAGAACTTACCTGAAGTATTTTTAGAGTCATGTGCTGGGGCACTTAAGGGTAACGGAGCGCGTAACAGACTTTTTCTGAAGACCCTCGACCTTCCGCCGCACAGTGAGGAACAGTCAAATTGAACTGTTGGTGGAGGTCTCCCGGGTGACTTACTGAGGCTTATAAAAGGGGGCAGGTGCCGTTAGAGAACTGAAACCTACGTCAGAGAAACCAAACGTCCCTCTTAATGAGCACCTTGTATTGAAACGCGTCACAGTGTAATGGCTGATGTGAGTGGTGGGAGGGCGGAAGAGATTCCTTTACGCCAAAAGGAGGATGGACGGACATCGTTCACTTTTTAAAGAAGCTCAATAGCCTGACATGAATTTGAATGCGGCGTTTTTACGCACCAAATAATCAATATGTTGTGGGGGAGTTTCAAGCTTCCAGTGGCTCCTGCTCTTCCAAACTCAAGTGATTGATAGTCACTTGACTGCGCAGCCACACTTCACGGCCTTTTGTCCGACGTCCTCTCCTCGTCTCACAATCGCAAACAGCTTTGCTCCGCGCAAGTTTTGAGCGTCGAGGACGTAGAAAGCTTGTCCGAATGTCCTTGCAGGCGAAAAATTATAAAGAGACAAATATCTGTAAATAAAAAATTACTTTAAATATATATCACTCAAATTTTTAATTCCTAAAACCTTCTTGAAGACACTCTCATCTTGGACCTATTAGAACTCGTTTAAGTGTGTCTGCCACTTCCCCTTCAGGATATACTTGAGCTGTGACCACTTAATGGCTTCCTCTGCACGAGCTCGTTTAATCTGGACCTCTTGCCAAAACTGAGGCATCCAATTAGGATGGATCCTGGAGAGCAGCGGAGAGATTTAACGATACGCTCTGACTGGCGAGCACACACATACACACGCGCGCGTATAAGTACAACTGATATCTGATAGAGGGCTGTGGTTTTTACCAAGACAAAAGCTTGTTTTAACTGCTACCCATGTACAGCGCCCTCTTTGGGAAAGACAACATTCTCGTTTCAGCACCAAGGACAGTGGACAATATTCTAACCGCTCAGACTGCGTGAGAATCTGATATGTATGATTGCTACTTCCTTTTAATTATCATAAAGTTAATATTTATATCAGCTGTTATTCCATGATTTCTCTTTGAGCTCTTTTATTTCATTTGATTAAATCATACGGTCAACAAAACAGAGTTAGACATTAGTAATATGACTTTGGAACTTACCCAGTCTAAGAGTAACAAGGGAGTCTAACATGGCTTTTCAATATACGGTTAATTCTGCAAAACACAGTCAAATACGGTTTGTTTAAAGGCCAAATTACGGCGACAATATATCACAGGAGCATGTGAAAAGCTGAGTACTTGTATGATGGCTGAATTAAAAGTATGTTTTTTTTGTTGACATCTAACTTGATTCTAATCAATATTGATGCCAAAAGCTAAAACATCCGGCAGACAGCTGGAAAGCTTTCTAACGACATGTTTCACAGATGGCTGGGACACAACCCCGATACATTTTCAAGCTAAACACTGAAGCTAAGACTCTACATTTTGTTTAATGGTTGAAGTCTCATTACATACACATTCCTAATAATATTGTTACCTAAAACAGATCAGGTGTGATATATAGCATAATAAGAGCAAGCCTAATAATTGTCATGAATGAATGTTTATGTTTAAAGAAAGTAAATTGGTCAGGGCCCAAGGAGTGGAAGTTTAATGAGCAGCTGTTGCTGGCAGAGCTCAAGATGTCTGAGAGGAAAATCAAGCGCTAAGGAAGTCAAAGATTCACAGAGATATGTAGAGAGGATTTTCCATATGAAACATCCATCAATTTCCAAAACATGAAACAATTTTTTTCTCCACAAAATGCATTCTTTGAAAGTTAGCACATAGATACAAAAGATAATAAAAAAATAAATAAACAGAGCTTCTGTGAGACACACAGCTTGTTGGGAGGATCTAAGAAGTCTGAGTTTGAATCACAGTCTGGTGAATAAGAAACTTGATCTCTCAGGGAACATCTGCTTGTTTAGAAAATATGCAGGCCTTTGGAGAATTTGAAGAGTTGACCAAACTTATAAAAATAAACAGTCAAGGTTAAAAATAAGTATTCTATCTTCCATTTCTAAGGTTTATCAGAACTTGACAAAATCCTGTCCTTAACCAGGTCTTGAAACAAGATTAATACAACCTGAGATGAACATGACATATTACATATTATTATTTATTAAGTGTGCGCGCCTCTATGCAAGCAGAGGTTTGACAGTCTGTAAAGTCGCAATAAAGTTGCACAGAAAACGATAACATCAAGTTATTCTGCTACACGTGGTTCTACAAGCTGAGTCAGTGTGTATTTAGTTGTTGACACGGTGCTTTTGCTTCATTTTTGCCAAATTAAAAAATTAGATAGTGTAAAAAGTCATGTTTTATAAGTCATCTGCAGTTGTATTTAAATAATTATATTGTGATTATTTTTAATTTTATGTGCCGATACATGAAACCTTAAAATTGAAGGTAGTGCACTTTTTTTTAACCATCACTATAAAGTAGCAATTCAATGTAATGTCCTTACAGCTAACATGAACCAGTACTCAGTGTCTGTGGAGACTAAGTGGGCTGAAAGTTACACATACACCAACTCTGTGCAGTGAAAAACATCACTGGTCATAGATTATTAAGCTCCTGATGTCAACAAGCTTGTTTCAGCTTGCTGTCCTTTTCTGTAAGCTAAAGTGATCAAATGAGGTCTGTTCTGCTTGCTTCATATCAAATCTGTCTGTGATGTTTTCTGTTATTTATTTACAACTCACAGGATTAAATTTGCATTCACATTCACAGCTGTTTGATATTGTCAACCACAGAAAGCTTACAATTCCTTTCATTTCTTTCATTGGATAATGCAAAGAATATTTTCTGCAGTACGTAACACCTGTATAATTACAATTTATAGAGGAAAAGCAGAACTCCAGACTGTGCAGTGAACAAAACAATATTTGGGATTTGTACCCTGAAAGCACCCAAAACACTGAAAATGATTCATTTTTAATTTAAAGCTCAATTAGGGGATGGATCCTGACAAACACACCCACAAACCCCCAAAAATGCAACCACACAGTCAGATCTGTACTTGTTTTTAATGCAAGCTTTCAGCCAGCTAAAGCACAGGACAAAAAGCTTGGGTTCTTGACTTGGTGCAGACTGAGCAGATGTTTTGTTTAGCTGGTCTGCCTTCTGATCACAAGTACCATCAGTCAATTCTAAGAAGCACAATGTTTGATACATTTTCCTTTCAGCAATGAAATAAGGCAAAAAAAGGAAAACGTTAAAATACTTTCAAACAAACATTACAGGCTAGCATTACAATCGTGTATGAAAATCATTTTACAGCTCGGTAACTGATCTCTAGACCCTACAGTTACTGTTACCCATGAACAAAAATACACACGACTTATTTTACAATTTTGTCACTTCGACTACAACTGGAACAATGGTTATCAAACACAAAGCAGAGCTGCATGTGATGTTAGCTGCAATAAGGTAACAGCTGTTGCTGTTTTCTTTTAATGCGGCAGTGAAATGGCCCTCTATGCAAACTTGAAAAAAGGCGACGCACTGGAATACGTGAAAATATTTGGTATTAATGACACAAACAGCAGAAGATTTGCCTATGCTGAAGATATATATGAGAGCAATAGATTGAAATGTATCCTCAGTGGCCCTGAGAAACACAAAAAGTTGAAAATAAGAGAGCATTTGGCATATGTCAGAGGTGGGAAAAAAAATCTTTCACTTATTTCCCAAAATTGTTTGACTTTTAGAAATTTGTGTGATATATGGAGGCTCTCAAAAAGCGTCCATAAAATTTCAGAGCACAGCATTTATCTCCTGCTGTAATGGCGCAGTGGAAATGAATCGTGAGTCAGTGGGGAAAAGGACACAATAAGGGATGAGATAAATGGAAACAGACTTCTTCAGTGAGAGAATGTTTTAAATATTATTTTTCCTTTCAAAACGTCCATGAGGAATTTTAAACATGAGCACTTTGCCATGTCTTCAGTCACAGATTTCTCACTGACCTTTTCCTCACAGTCAATTCATTCTTTACATTTTTTTACTGATACCAAGTTTTTTCGACTGACAAAAATACATTAATGAAAAAAAACAAAAACCCATTCTGAACATTGAATTTTGGTACAAATAAAAGACTAGACTGCGACTTCTGGCCGATGCCCCTTCACGCCCTCATGTTCGCATTGTTTTGATTTGATCTGGAAAAAAGTGAGACGTATGGTTAAGAAGGAATATACAGCACAGGTTTCATTTATGCACTGCTATCACTTATGATGCAGGAAACCAGAATACTGACCAAGTCGTCTGTGGAGAAAATGGCATATGCTGCAGTAACATTGATTCTATGAACCTTCTGACTCCACGTTAAACTGACGACTCGATAATTAAGCGATAATGGTCAGAGCAGAGCATTCCTTTATGAATCTGACATCATTATTAAGGATATAGGAAAGGGTACACATCTAGGCATGGTTCACTGTTACACCCAAATAATCCTATTCTCCACTAACCAAGGCACACTGACAGTAAATCAGTAAGGTAGAACTAATTTTGAATAAAATCTACTAGACAGCATAACAATAAGACAACACAGCATTTAGTACTCACTGCATAATTTGATCTATGGCAGGATTTTAGCGAGAGCATTAAATGTTAAAAAAAAGAAAAATAATATGACGATGCAGAACACACTGTGCTTTGCTCAATGACATAAAACA
The DNA here is from genome assembly GCF_041146795.1 of Maylandia zebra. Lineage (NCBI taxonomy): Eukaryota > Metazoa > Chordata > Actinopteri > Cichliformes > Cichlidae > Maylandia > Maylandia zebra. The sequence continues at coordinate 23,901,051 of NC_135167.1, read as the reverse complement.
CATGACCATTCTGATATGCTGAACAAAAAGATATTTGAAAATTTTCCAAAAAAGGCATGAAAAAATAAGATTATCAACTAGTCGTGTGAACAAGACAGTTTTCTTAGGACTGTATGCAGTCATGTGAAGAACTAAGGCTACGTTCACACTGCAGGTCTTAATGCTCAATTCCGATTTTTTGATCAAATCCGATTTTTTGTCTGCTTCTTCACACTACAAATAAAATGTGACAGTAAACGCGCTCTAGTGTGAACCCTCAAAGCGGCCCGCATGCGCTAAAGAAGACGTCACACAAAATGCGCTCTGTTTAGACCCAGACCAAACAGTATTGTTTGACTGTTTTGGACTTTGTTTCCCAATTTTGCTTTAAATTATAAGGTTATTTTGTTATTTAGATATGGCCTAATAATTATCCTTATTGCTGTTTTAGAGAGGAGCGGTGCTTCAAAGGATAGTTGCAGATTTCTGTAAGAATCTGCAGATTATACAGTACAAATAAAATGTTCACGTTTCTCCAACGTTGTTTTTCCAACAGTTTCACTGACATCTACACTGGATGGCCAGGAAGTGTTCACGATGTCTTCTCTGGAGCTGATAATTGGCGTCTGTCTTGTGTCAGTGATGTAAAAGACGAATTTAATGCGACATGACCGTTCAAACAGCAGTCGCTTTCTGAAACATCAGACATGTATCGGATTCAGTACCACATACAAAAGTGACCCAGATCGGATTTGAAAATATCGGATTTGTGCCGTTCACACTGTCATACTGTCATGGTCCCTGTGCCTCCCCGGCCAGCCCAGTGTGGCCACAAGTGTTTGTTGTTTTTCTCTCGCTCTCTCTCTCTCTCCTACCTGTCTGCCTGGGCGGAGCTCTGATTGGGCTCCTGCCCTTGGCCCACGCACCTGCAGCTGATCTCAAGCGAATTGCAGTTCTCTGGCTTTTAAGGCTGGGGCTCTGAGCTATTCGTCGCTGGAATATTGAGTAACTCTCGTTAGTATTGCCTGGCTTCCTTGCGATTCTACTGTTCCCGTGTTTGCCTTCGACTTACCCTCGTCTGTGTAAACAGGTTTACCTGGATCAGCCCTTTTGTGACCCCTGGACCCCGTGAGTAGGAAAGTGAGCTGAGCTGCTTGTGTGGAGACTGTTTGGACGAGGAGCAGAGCGAGTGCGAAGAAGTGTGTCTCCCCAGCCTATTGATCCCCGGGACCCTGGTGTTTCCCCCCTCCCTTCACGTGTATATAGCGCACCAGTGTGATTAATAAAGTGTCGTTGAACTGTGCTACCTCAGTCTGCGCCTGAGTCCGTTCCACCCCCGTGACACATACCATGATTGGATATGGGTCGCATAGGGTCAAAAAAGTCAGATTTGATGCACCTTCGCCTGCAGTGTGAACGCAGCCTAAGTGCACCCTTACTGCTTCCGTTAGAATTAAGAGGATAAGAGGCAGCCTGGTGCTGCTATCAAATACACTTGATTAATTGATGATCAGCAAGTGCGAGCACCACTATAAAAACAGACGTTTTTGGCAGTTGTTGTGCGTTAACAGCAGTGGATCTCCCAGTAAATTCACACAAAGGTCAGAGTTACATCTCAGATGCTACAGGCCTTAGTATACTAAATGTTAAAGTTCAACAGTAAAATTTGAAAAAGACTGAACAAGTATGGATTCCTTAGAAGGGTTCCCAGGAAAAAGCCTATTCTGTCTAAATAGAAAATTGCAAACTTCTGGAACAATGTCCTTTGGACATATCAGTCCAGAATAGAGGTGTTTGGCAATAATGCACAGCGCAATGTTTGCTGAAAACCAAAACACAGCATATTAGCACAAAAACCTCATACCAACTTTCAAGCACGGTGATGATGATTTAGGCTGGTTTTGCAGCTACGATACCTTGGCACCTGGCAGTCACTAAGTTGACCATGAACGCCTCTCTATATCAAAGTTTACAGAGGAAACCATCTGTAAAAAAACTAAAGCTTGGCTGAAATTGCATCATGCAGCAAGACAATAATCCCAAGCACAGCAGCAAATCTACAACAGAACGGCTGAAAAAGAAAAGAATCTATTGAGACCTTAAGAGAGCTGTGCATAAAATGCAAGCAAACCTCAATGAACCAAAACAACACTGTAAAGAAGAGTGAACCAAAAGTGGACTGGAATTTCCTCCTTCATGTGAAAGGCCGATAAAGTCATAAAGAAAAGGTTTACTTCAAGTTACTCCTGCTAAGCGTAGTTTTACACGTGGCTGAATTATGGGGTTACCATATTTTTCAGACCATAAGGTGCACCAGATTATAAGGTGTATTAAGTGAAACAAAACAGTCTGATAAGTCAAACTTTATTCAACTCATTCTTCTTGCTTCCTCCACTTCGGTACGGCCTGTATTATTAATATACTGCAACAACATGCTCTATTCCCATGTTGTTGCAGTATATTAATAACCGACTTTATATTGTGGATGGATTATCTCAGTTGTTCTCCTGACTGAAGTTCGGTCCGTTTACAGCATCCTGCCATGCGACTGCATTTGTCTCTAACCATCAGGAACGTTCTTGTTAACTTTTATCAAGTGGAAAAAGTTAGCATTCATCCTCCAGCTTCACTGTGTTTATGTTATGCAAACCTAGCTGTGTCGCTAGCGATCACGTAGCACATCATTATAAACCAGCTAGTTCAACTTTAGTAACAACTACAGAAGTCACTGCTGTTTAGTTTTCTGTCTTCATTTATGTTGGAAGTGATAGCAGAGCTGTACGTTTTAATTTTTTTCAGAAATCTCTCAGTCAGAACATGCTATATCATATTTAGGTGGAAACTAGCAAGCTAACTTCCTGTTAACTTCCTGTTAACTTCCATCTCCGTTAAAATATAATAAATTCTGTTTTCATGGATGCCTAGATGTTAAACTTAATTGTTACACCTGGTAAAGCAATAACACTGATCATTTTATTAAAGATGAAAGAATTTAGACAGTTTTTAATGCCGCAGTGATCGTTTGACCTTGGGGACCTGAAGCGGAGTTTGGACCCTGATTATTCCGCAATGCTCCCGACTTCGGTACTGTACTGTACTGTTGGTTTTTGAGAAAATTAAAGGATTTTAAGTGCGCCTTATAGACAGAAAAATACGCCTGTTAAAAAAAAACAAAAAAACTAACTGTATAAATCTTGAAAGTCATTTAAAATGTATGTAATATGTACTCTAATGGTAAACAGTGAACTACACTGTGAGATGAACTCACTAGTGGATGTCCACTTTCCCCATTTTCATGTATATTCATTCCTACTATACCTTGTAACCAGTCGACTCCCTCCTGTAAACCGTCTCCTGTCAGAGCATTGGTGGCACTGAAAAATATCAAAATACACACTGATAAAAGCACAAAGCAGAAAACCTTCAAGTGACTGCTTTGCCAAATCCACATCCTTAATACTGAGGGTGCAAAGGCAAATCGAAAGAAATCCATTAACCACTGTGTAACAAATCCCTATTTAGGGTTTTTTGTCAGTCTTGTGATTTAACATGGGATACTCTTAGTATGCTTAGCTGTGTGTGGTGTCACTTGCACAGAACATGGAATTAATTTCTTTCTTCCATGTTTAGATTTAACAATGTGCACCAAGTGACACTGTATAATTCATAATATATGAAGATAACACATATAATAAGATGTATAATATATCTTATCTGCAACCAGCATAAAAAAAGGAATAAAATCGCAGAAGGGTCCGTATATTTTTTGTTCTGGTGAAGGATAAAAAAATATTCATTTTCATTGTCAAGTGTTAACGAGCTTGTGTCAATCAATAGAGTAATTTAGTCTCAGGTCACTGAAGTAAATGTTCTAGTGTAACAGTGAAGAGATAGAAATATTTTTGCTGGGTTAATATGACATCTTGTGGCAGATGGCAGATTTATCCTGTCTTCCTCCCATCATCCTAACTGGTTACTTCCTGTTAAAGGGGAGTTTTTCCTTCCCACTGTCGCCAAAGTGCTTGCTGATAGGGGGTCAAATGATTGTTGGGTTTTTCTCTGTATGTATTATTGTAGGTTTTACCTTACAATACAAAGCGCCTTGAGGCGAGTGTTGTTGTGATTTAGTGCTGTATAAATAAAACTGAACTGAAAAATAGATGTTCATCAGAACTATTTCCAGTCATACAATATAAATGTCCCAGTATTAATATCCTGGACTTCCGCCGAGAGGAAGTGATCAGTACAGTTTGGGCATCTTAGTTCAATATGATCGTACACCAGACAATAACAAAAAACAAACTTGCATGCTGTGTAATAAAACTTGTTCTGCCCTTGAAATGGACTTTCGTATAATGTGATGCATCAGGAAAACCGCGAATGGTGCTGGTATGCTCACATCAGACTGCAGTGTAGCTGTTGTGTCTATAATAACTACACTGCTTCAATGGCAATGACATAAAAGTAAAAGCTCGTACCAGATGTGCCAGGGTTTGTCTTTGATGTTCTCCAAACACAGCAGCTGTGAGACCTTAACTGAAGTCAGAGCATCCCTCATATCCATCTTATTAGCAAAGAACAGAATGGGGATCCTCCGGTGTTTAATATCTGCAAGGAGAGAGAGATTAAAGTTTCAGAGTTGTGCTGTTAATTAGAAATGTTATTAGCTTCAAATAAATGAACAATATTTTGAAACTAAATTTAAAAAGGCAATTAAAAAAAAAGAAACCTTTAAACCTGATTTAATTTTACACAAAATAAATATGTGAACAAGTGGCTAAAAAAAAAAAATCCTTACCAGGATGATTTAGTAATGTGTCCAGTTCTTCTTTGGCCACTACCATCCTCAGTTTGTCTGCGCTATCAATGACAAATATGATAGCCTGGCCTTCCCTGGGAAGAGATGAGAGATATTAATTAACGTATATCAAAACAAAAATCTTGCAAAGGCTGTTTTGGGATCACACTCACTTGTAGTAATGTTCCCAAAGGTTTCTGTATCTGCCTTGACCTGACATGTCAAACACTGTGAAAGAAAGACTAGAAGAAGAGAAGAAAATCACATGTGTATGAAGTTTATGTAAATAACGAGACAAGCAATAAAATATATTAATCTGTAACAGATGTTCAATAATGTAAAGGATGACAATACTTTATTACTGGGTTTCAATTCAATATTAAACCACAGCAGCTACCTGGATGTCTTGAACTTCTCTATGCTGAAGCCAATTGTTGGGACAATATCTTGTACCTGGGCCTGAAAAAGAAGGGCACCATGTTCTCATTAGCAGCTTCAGGTGGGGAAAACACAGTATTTAGTAGTAGCAACATTCCCTCTACAGTACTGTCTTTTTCTCATTGTATTGGCTACATCTCACCCTATCCTTGACATCCTCCTCTGTCATACCAACCCCCTGCACGCCCCCCTTCACTACATCTACAAATCTTCTCTGTGGTTTTTCACTTTTCCTCCTGCCTGGCAACTCCACATTCAACATCCTCTTTCCAGTATATCCACTATCCCTCTTCTGCACAAGTCCAAAGCATGTCAGACTTGCCTTCCTAACTTTGTCTCCGAACCGCTTGACCTGTACTGTCCCTCTGATGTAGTCACCCTAACCCTAACCCATCTTTAGCTGTGCCTCCTGTCTTTTTGTCAGTACCCCCGTCTCCAAACCATATATCATAGCAAGTCTGACTACCAGTGTGTGAATGTGTGTGTGAATGGGTGGATGACTGGTTGTGTAAAGCGCTTTGGGGTCCTTAGGAACTAGTAAAGCGCTATACAAATACAGGCCATTTACCATTTACCATCTTCTAAACCTTTCGTTTTACTATTGCTGGTATCCTTCTGTCATAAATCACCCCTGACACCCATCTCCACCCCTTACACCCCACCTTCACCTTTCTCATCAGCGTTATCAACATAAAGATGAGTGATGCAACATCTCTTGTATTAGAAAGACTTACATTCGAGGGCTTCAGTCTGTTGATGATGGTGGTTTTTCCACTGTTGTCCAGACCGAGACACAGCACGTTCACCTCCTTCTTTAAGCCCAGCCAACCCGCCAACTTGTCAAACAACCCCATTGGCTACTCAGCAACCATCAGCTGTCTTTATGACCTTCAAGTAACATAACATAAACACAGAAAGATTTAGAATACAGCAATACTTTACAGCAAGTGCTGGAGATTATACAGGGTACTTCACGTGTCCTGGAAAATTCACAACATGAGGACCTGCAACTCTAAAGAAGCTGTGGTCACGCACTGATCACCCACCTGTTGCTAATCACATGCAATGGCTATCAGAAACAAGTCAGTCCTAGGAACCCTTTTAAATGTTATACTTTAGCCTGGTGACCCCGAATGTAATCACACGGTAACTGGGCTGTGCGACATAATGTTATCTGTTGTTGTTCGATAACATTAAGCCACTTCTACAAAAATAATGAGTAATCTAGACTTTATGGGAATGGGAACGTGTCCTGTGTGGGAAACGTTTCATATTTCATTGCTAGCATAGTTACAGTACTCATCGTTAGCTCTGAGATCACCAAAGGGACAGCGAAAACTGAACAAGTTCACATTTCTGCTGCATAATTAGCATTCACACTCAAGTTGCTGCAATAACAGATGGACGGCATAACGCCAAGAAATAGCGTTTGTGTTTATGCCTCGCCAAACCCAACAACATTTAACCTTGTTATCGTTAGCCTCAGCTAACGTGCTTAGTGGGCTCTAGAATATAATTGAGTCGCTACTGCTACTTCGTTAATCTCTTGTTGTTACTGAAGCTAGTTACCCTTAGCCAACCTCTTTCCACAAGCTTTACATCAGCGAGCCCTCGTAACGCGGTAGGCTTTTAAAGCCTAGTGCGGTACTCGATATTTAAATGAACAGTCTCAGCCATCAAGGCAATATAGTTCATCGTTGAGTTACCACGACAGCTAGTGATGCTTTAGCTATGGTTAGCTTGTATTATCCTGTGCTAAAGTGTATATTGAAGATGTACTTTACCTGTAATTTTCGCTTGAGTGCCTACGTTCGAGTCGCCCTTCCCTTCCCTTTACTTCACTTTACTTAATATTAAATCGTTTTTGCATTCATTTCTCTGCTTGCCTCTTAAGCTCCATGACCTGCTGAAAAACCCACTGAGTTATTTACACTGTGTTGCTGGGAGACCACCGAATTGACTCTAGTCTGACCCCTACAGGGCAGAACAAAACTTACTTCCAATCTGATACCTTTAGCAGCCGGGTTTTAGGCACGCAAGGTGTGTCAAACATAAGGCCTAGAAGGCAGATTCACCCCGGCAAAGACTGAAATCAGGCCCACTGGAAGGCTTTGGAAAATGTGAAGATTTTTGAACTGTATTTTACTGTATATATGTTTTACAGCTTTCTCTATTGATATGGACCTCCCCCACTGCCATTCACACTACACTAAAGTAGTGAAGTAATCGATAAAATTCCAAAAAGACAAAAAAATAAATAAATATCAAATGATTAAAAATACCTTGATTTTTAAATATATTATACATTATGGCTATTGTAAATACAGAACCGTCTGGGGAATGAGCTTTTTCTGTATTTTTACACATTTATCATGTAAAGAAAACTAATACTGCTGGAAATGTACTTCTTTTGCTTCTGTTTAAATATTTCAGGGTTTAAATGTTTAGTTGACTGTCTTTACATGGACAGAAAGGGGAGTTTCATTGGGCCAGCCCACTTAAAGATCAAAGTGGGCTGTATGTGACCCCGATTAAAAAGGTGTTTGACACCCCTGCTCATGTTCATACTGATCTTTACTGACAGTATCCACTTTCCAAAACAAGTTATTCTATTATCTAGAATAAGGGAACGAAACACACCAAAAACACAATCAAAGTAAATACAACCATGAAACAATTAATCTGAAATTATCATAAATAAGAAACATTTTTAAAAGTGAAGCAATAGTCTGTTGTTTGTCTTAATTAATCTACTGATGTCTTATAAGCAAGACATTACTAACATACTGAGAACCAAACTACTTTTATGTTAACCTTCACTGTCCAAAATATTGTGTAACTACATATTTTCACTGTTAAGTGCAAATCCCTATAGACAGTTCTGATATAAAATAATGACTGTAAGCCATAAAAAAACAACATTTCTCACAGAATCTAAAACTGTCTACATACTGAACACCTACTTTGGCCAGACATGGCTTTCACCTAGCACCTTTGATAAGCACCCATGTGACAAACTCACCTGACAGTGACACAGAAAATGTGTCAGTCTTCTGAGTGACAATTAAGATAACTTGTTTTTGAGTGAGAGATGGCATCTATGGACATCTGTGTGTGTGTGTGTGTGTGTGCGCGCGAGTGTCTGAAATTGGCTCCCTTGCCACTTCATTAGGTATACCTGTTCACCTGCTTGTTAAGGCAAATATCTTCTCAGCTAGTCACAGAGCAGGAACTCAGTACAGGTGAATAAGACCTGCTGAGGTTCACACTGAGCATCAGGAAAAAAGATGATTTAAGTGAAGCATGATTTGGCATGGTTTTTGGTGCCAGACATGCTGGCCTGTGTATTTCAGAAACTGTTGATTTTCCTGCCCAGTCATCTCTAGAGTTTACAAAGAACCGTCAATAATACGGAAAACACCCAGTGATCCAGCCAGTTCTTCGGGCTGAAATGCCTTCCTGATGCCAGAAGAGAATGGGCACACTGTTTTGACCAGCTGGGAAGGCAATAGTAACTCAGATAACCACTCATTGCAACCAAGGTATGTAGATGAGCATTTCTGAACACACAAAACATCAAAACTTTGAAGCAGATGGGCTACAGCAGCACAAGACCATACCTTTTGTTACTCCTGTCAGCTGAGAGCAGAAAACGGAGGCTACAGTTCAGAAAAGCACCACTGAGACTACAGTTCACCAAAAGCAGAAAGTTTTTATAGATGTTAACTGGATTGATTAGTCTTGATTTCTGTTGCAACATGATAGAGTCCAAATTGATGTAAATAGCATCCTGTTTTGCATCAGCTATTCAGAAAACTTCTATTCCATATATCAAAATGTTTCCAACACCTTGTTGACTTAAGGTGTAATCCTGTACTGGCAAAGTGTACCTAATGAAATGTGTGGCGTATGTAGAGATTGAGGCCAGGGGTGGTTAAAGTCTGAGAGAAAACTAAGTATTAAAATAGGGTTGTTTATTCAGGAACCAACATACTGGATAAAACATACAATTTTCACAAGACTTTTTGTACAAGACATACTGCATCATCATGAAGAGAGAACATACATTTCTATAAAATCTTTTGACATTCAGCGGTCTTCAGTTCAAAAAACATGATTGTATTTTACCATCCGGTCAATCTTTATTCTTTTAAGTGAAGTGTTTCATAAACCAGCTGGAAAGGTAGTTATTAAAGTCACACACTGTACCACACATCACCAAATGATTTCTCCTGTCCTCATCTTCTCTGGTCATGAGGTAAGAAACTTTAGACCATTCAAAGTCAATACAAACCATTGGATTGTCACTTGGAAAGAGAAGAGGTATTGGTGAACACTTGAATAGACACTAGAGAAAAGAAGTCCTAAATTCAAGTGAATGCTAGTATTTGCTGAGATAATAAAGAGACCGCATTTGGCCAACGCCAGAGGTTGGTTGTTGTGGAGGCTGTATTGATAATGATCCAGATGATGATGTGTGTGCTAACTAGACCACATGTGGTCTAGCAGCAGACCACTCTCATACGAGCAGCATGTGGTACCTGCTACACCTAAGAGTCTGGTGTTTTGTGCAATTAGTTGAATGACGATGCCAAGGAACTTGTTTCCAGCTCAGTTTGTACACACAGTCTGACTCTGTGCAATGGGCTCACACTTGAAAGCCACTCTGCTGAATGTGGTGAAGCTGCAGGCGAAGGGACTGTATGCTGCTTATGATTCTCCTCTGATGGCCAATCAAACAGACTCCAATACGTCTGATGTCACTGAAGAAAGAGGAGAGAAGAGATAAGAACAGCAAACCTACTTTCTACAACAAGGAAAACACAAAACTGTAACAAGTAAAAAGTTGACGGTGTTAACAATGACCACATTTAACGTGAAAGCACAATAGTGGCAGTGTTGTAGTTTATGTTACACAGTCAGCATATGTGAATAAAACTTGGCTTACAGTACTGTGTAAAAGTCTTGAGCCAACATTTCTTAATAATTTACATCCAAGGAGGCAAACGTCATTGTAATTTTTAAAGTGGTCTTGAGCAATAGTTCTCCAAAGCTCGTCTTTGGACTGGCTGCTTTATCACTCATTTTCAGTGAAGTCCTTTATTTTTTAAGGTGGTTTACACTGACAAATTGTACAAATATAAAAAAGCACCTGAATTAGTGTTGTGTTACTACCTGTATGTCGCAAAAACAAATAATTTGTTACAGTTTCTTTAGTTCAGTCTAAAAATTGTCAATGACAACACAGTTTGTCAAACATGAGCTTTTTTTGTACCAAAAAGATGATTCCCAAAGTGCTATTAGCTGAAAACCTGGCATATCTTTGCATAATATGCAGTGTGTTCTTAACAAATTAGAGGAAATTGGATAAGTGGAGTACAAAAGAAGAAGTAAAGGGCTTAAAAAAAAAACCCTCTACACAGTAGATGAACACTATCTGAAAGTAAATTTCTTAAGAATCAGCAAAAAGAAATTCAGCAAAGACAAGCAAAGAAGTGGTCTCAAATGAGGATGCCTGTCAAGAAGCATTCTTAACAAAGGGAAAGGAGGAGAAAAGCCTGAGGTATCAGTGTCAGTAGGTCTGATTGAGTGATGAATCCACATTTGAAGTTTTTGGTCAAACCAGCATCAGTATCTATGAAGGAGGTCAGAGAGGCACAACAGTAAGTGTGTACAACCCTGTGTAAAACACGGTGGAACCTGTGTCATGGTTTCTGGGTGCATTTCAGTCAGTGGTGTTGGGGATGTTTTCAAATGAAATCATGAAAACAGAAAATGCCATCCAGAAAATATCCGATTGACAACAGTTTCATTTTCCGCATGGCAATGATTCCAATCACACTGCCAATGAAGTAAAAGCATTCCTGGAAAGAAAAACACATAATGGATGGATTGGCCTCCCCAGAGACCAGACTTTAACATTATTGAAGCAGTGTGGGATCGTCTTTATAGAAAACAGAACAAAAGGCAGCCAACATCTAAAGACGAGCTTTGAAAGTCCTTAAAAAACCTGGAGAACTGTTCCTGAAGACTACTTAAAGAACTTACAAGTAAGCTTACCTAAGAGAGTTCAGGTTGTGTTGAAGAATAGGTAAGGTAGTCATACCAATATGACTTCCAAGTTTTTTTTTTTAAACTTTACATACTACATATTCCAATAATTCCCTATACCGATTTCCTGTTTTCCTAGCAAATTTAAGACTTTTAGCACAGTATTGCAGTTCAAGTTTCTTGACCGTGCTGTGGTTAAACCAGCAGGCACACACAGCATAAAAAATAGGATATTTAAAAAACAGCTGCACAGCACTGGACAAAACTCAATAGTTGAATCGTGTTTTTTACAGTGTCAATATTTCCTGCTTGTTTTATGCAACTTAGTTTCCTTTTAGTGTACGTTTTGATAGTGTAACTGCTCTCTGTATAATTTGGCTCTGCTCACTCTATGCTCATGATTGAAATAGAATCCAGCGTCGTGTATCCTGCTGCAAGAAAGTTGTTCTTATACTGGCTCATTTTGATGGAGTCGAGCCAGTCGCCGATAGAGATGAAAAGAGGGTAATCTGGCATGTCGTCTGGGGAGTCAGTGAAACTGATATGGCAAAGAGAAAAACACAGGAAATATTCTTTGAATAAACAGTTTAGATGCATAAGAATTACCAGTCAATCAAAATTATACCTTTACCTACCTATTCTTTTCTGATAGTTTCCTTCAGGTTCAACATTTTTATTGGTTTATGATGTGATGCACTGGGACGCTACAGTAATATGCAATACATGTCAAACCTCATAATTTTAGTAGTGTAATTATGTAGCTATAATTCTTAGACATTCCTTTCTGTGTAGTTAAATGCACCCATTCTGCATCCTGAATGTTTATGCTGAAATGCTTTTAACCGTGGTTATATGTGTCCTCATACTTTTGTGTATGTTTTTTTAAATGCATGCATAGTCATATATGCCATCATGATTGCATGTATTTTTTTCGATGTTTTTTATGTAAAGCAACATGCTATAGTCGTAACTGTACTCAAGACCAGGAAAAATGAATTTGCCTTATTTTCAGTGCAGAACAGCTCCATATTTTCCAGATTCTACACTATCTTAGTGTCTGTATATACTGTATATAAACAATGGAAACAGTCTCTGCGTTATCCGATACTTACCTCTGAACATCATTGGCTAGATTCAGCAGCCCACTGGGATTAATTATGAGTTTGTCGAGGAACGACAGCACATCACTGAAGTGTGGGCGCTGGCTGTATTCCTTTTGCCAGCAGTGTAGCATGAGCTGATGCAGCGTCACAGGACAGCCCATTGGTGCTGGTAGACGATAGCCTTCTTCAATAGATAAAATGACCTGAGATGAATGTCAGTAAACATACTGTTGAATCTCAAATAAAACAATGATTCATTCATTTGTTTAAAGAGTTACACTCCTCATACAAGAGACAGAATTGCAAGAAATTGAATGAAGTGTTGACTATACTGAGGAGTTTAGAGCGAAAAGCAACTTACGTCTTGATTGGACATCTCCCAGTAGGGCCTCTCTCCATATGACATCACTTCCCACATGACAATGCCATAGCTCCATACATCACTAGCTGAGGAAAACTTTCCATAAGCAATTGCCTCTGGTGCTGTCCAGCGTATTGGTATCTTTCCTCCCTAACGCAAAATAGAAACACAGGATCCTCTTGTTAGGGCGATATTCAGACTTCAGTATCATTATTGATGCTGTAAAATCTTCCAGGAGCTGCACTCACTGTAGCTGTGTAGGCTGCTTCGGTGTCATCTTCAAGAACTCTGGACATGCCAAAATCGGAGACCTTACACACCAAGCTTTCATCAACCAAGATGTTGCGAGCAGCTAGGTCTCGGTGAACATAACCCATTTCTGAAAGATAGGTCATACCAACTGCGATGCCCCGCAGCATGCCAACCAGCTGGAGCACTGTGAACTGACCATCACGTGCCTGAGGTGGTATTAAGACAGAGAGGGTACAAACAGCGTGTGAAGAAGACAATCTTCAGGAATGCACCATACCAGTGTGAACATGCATTCCCCTTACCCGGAGGAAAGAGTCCAGTGCTCCATTTTCCATGTACTCCACCACAATCATTATTGGTCTGCCTGAGGAAAAGGAGAAGGACTTGATTTGACAGCTCAACGGAAAGAAAAGAGACCAACTGCAAAAATGCAACCCCCCCCCCCCCCCCCCCAAAAAAAAAACAAGAAATGGAAGTCAAGCTGTGTAAAGAGCTTACTCTTAGTGACCACTCCCTCCAGCCTGATGATGTTGGGGTTGTTAAACTGCCCCATGATCGAGGCCTCACGCAAAAAGTCTCGTCTCTGTTGGTCCATATAACCACCCTTAAGGGTCTTTATTGCCACAGAGATGTCCATCCTGCCTGGTACACGCAAACGGCCACTGCAGACTTCTCCAAATTCACCTACAGAACACAGTAGATTTCCTTTCACTTACATAATAAAACATATTCAAAGTAAAAACTAGAAAACAGATTAAATGCTGGGTATTGTTCCTGAATCCTTACTCTAAAGTGAAAACGACAGACGAAATAAAAATGAACATGACTCAGATAGACATGCAGCCTAATCACTGGAGGAGATATATGAAATTCATCACCACTAGGCCTACTGCACAGTTAGTTGTCTGACATATTTAAAACCATGCAACTGCACATGGGTTCCACCAGATGGAGCTCATATTACAGAAACCCCTGAGAAGGGGGCACCTTCATAATTACTCAGGGGTTTATAAGCCGACACAATCTGTTCAAATTAATGAACCATCAAACTCCATTATTCAAAGCCTGCAGTGTTAGCATCTCTAAGGTCCAATACTAATATGCTTCAGCATTTCTTTTTATATAGCAGACAAACATTACTGGCAAGTTTTGCAAATGCCTATGTATCACTTTCTTGGAAAAAACACCCGGGTTGAAGTCTGATTTCATCCGTTTCATCCGATGAATTATCACGACTTACTGATTTGTATTAGTTGTTTTACCTGCGCCTATCACCCTCTCGATGCATATGTAAGAGGGGTTTATCTCTTTGGCAAATTCCTCCACAGCCTGAGTGGGGTCTTCATATGTATCTGGATCCACATAGGTCTTTATTCCAGAAAATGGGACTAGAAGAGAAACAGACAATATAATGTATTCTTTTATGTATATTGTGGAGTAGCACATAAAAGTTAGAAATGAGGTTGAACTGCTTTAATACATGAGTACAAGTTGGATAAAGTTCTTACACATTTCTCCACAACAAGGACACACAACCAGACAGAGAGAACAGTGTTAAACACATGTGCTCAGAAGAGATTGTGAAAGGGTTTTTAAACACAAACTGAACTAAAGATGAATTCTGCCCAGGGAAAAAAAATGATAATTTTTATTGATTGAGTGAATGATTGATTTTTACACATAAGGTATGGAAATTCTCATATCTAACATTATCTAATCAGGTCCAGGAGGGTATAAAAGATCTCTTAACTTTGTCTCAGAGTGAGACGTTGAATGATAGGTTATTTGATTATGAAATTCTCATCCTGCATGACTTGCATGAGAAAACTTTCTTCCCAAACAGATATTAGTTTTATCAACCACAGTGCATATTTTGTTAATCTATTCAAAACCTGAAGCATTTGCAAGCATAAAGTCATTATCTGGCTTCTCTAAGCCTGCAGGATATTCTGTTATACTGAAGCCAGACTGTGCAAGAGAAGGTGATTCTTTATTCAACTGTGTTAGTCCATAATTGGTCGACTATTTGCTTCTCTTATATTGTGAGGTTTTTCTGTTATTTTGTCAAGGGATGGAAAAGGGGGCAGAAAAAGAGAAAGAAAGAGCTGGAAAAAAAAATCCCCAGAGCAGTATAAAAAGACATTGCAGACAGTTAGAATTCTGCATCTTCCTCTCTGGCTGAGGCTGGGGATGCTGCTGCAGTGGTGTGCATTATGACTGGCACGAATGATAACTGGAAGTTGTCCGTGGTACACCTCAAGCAGATGAGCTTGGGACTAAATGTACTTTATAGCTGCGTCAGCTTGTGTTGTGGAAGCTTGAAGGCTTCGTCTACCCACCTCTGTCTCCAGGGTGTCTAAGCTCAGCTCTATAATAGAACAAGCCTTTTCTACCAGTTTGTTGAGCCTGGTGGCATCCCCCCACCTGGGTGATGGCTCCCAAGCACACACGAGCAAAGAACAAATAGCACAGAAAAAACTGGTGCGACTCATATAGATTTCATTCTACTGGATAGAAAGAAATGACTCATAAAAGTACATATGTATCAGCAAGGCCATTGTTACTGTTTGGCATAAAGTAAAATTAGACTCGTTCTTAAATAAGCTGCTGAAAAAAATCTCTGTCCAACTTCCAGCACCATCAAGGAAAAGACTCGGAGAGCAGTATTAGGACAGCAGATGACTGAAATAATTATCAAATGTGGACACAAGCACCAAAATATGAGTGTTTGTTCCTCTGCAAAATCCCATTAGCCACTTAAATTTTCAAAATGTTCCAATTTGGCCATCCTTTGCATTTTATGAAACAACATTTTTCACTACAGAATGTCATATAACTGATCAATTTTGGAAGTTTTACACTTAATTTTGAATTATTTTAACAAGTCAGATGTGTTACTTGAAAACTTCCTCAGAGCTGGTTTGTTTGAAGTAAAACAAGATAACTGCAGATACACATAATATGTTACATGCTGCTCCAGTGGTCCAGTAACAGTGCTGTCCAGCTTGACGGATTACCCTTTTACTCATACATACAACTAGATTCAGATATTTAACATTCATCTGGTGCCAATGAGTGAATTTTATGAATTCAGTGCATGAAGGCTTCTTTACCCTTGGCTCAGCTCTCTCACACTGGCGCACTCTGTCATCAACGTTTTTAACGGCTTATTTTTTCACCGGCTAACACAGAGAGATAATCATGTACCGCCACACCAGCAGACACTTTAGAATCACCCGATAACCTGACAAGCATGTCCTTGGACTGGTTCCGGCCTGGAACCCTCATGCTGTGAGGTGACTGGCGGCACCACAGCGGTGTTGTACTGAGTAAGTCCTGTAACTAATCTGACTGTCGTAAGTTCATTAGTGTTTTATCCTTTCCCAGTTTAGTCTATGGTAAACTGACTGCAATTATTAGAGTGCTTTATTACTCTCACCTAACACTCAAAGTACGGCATGAGCTCCATCCATAAATGCATTTTTAACATTAACATGCAAACCTAGATGGATGCTTCAGAGGATTCAGAACAAACACGCAGTATTAATCACAGTAAGTAAGTGATCATAAAAGAGTATATGTACCAATTTTAGTTCTCATATCACCTGTAAACAATTTCCCTGTAATTTCATTTACCTGCTGCACTATAGAGAAGAACCAGATTAGTTACCTGCACACAAACAGTAGCAGTGCACACTTAGAGATGGGCCTTGTGTCCAAAGGACAAGAAAATGGTATGTCAGCATGTTACAATATTTTCCTCACAGTCTTTAATGCTCTTCTCGATCAATAAAAAAAAGCCCCAATCAAACACACACAGGTAAAATTGTTAGATTTGTGTCGAGAGCCAAACTTGTTTCCCTGCAGGCCTCAAATCGGATCCTACAAGAGCTCTCACTGAATTGCCTAAGTAAAACACAGGGCACAATAATACGTCCTCCCTATGGGGCAATCTATAACCCTGTTTTTATCTGTAATTGTAGCACCACTGTAATTATTAACTGGAACAGCAAGTTTTGTCAAAAAACCAATAGTGGGTTTCTGGCAAACTGTGAGTGATTTAGCACAGAAAATAGGCCCAATCTGTGTGACAAAAGCCCAAACATAGTGAGAGGGGACTTGAAATGGATTTTTAAGAGTCAAAATCTCACCAATAGCATGCTCAATGGTGAGCGAGACAGAGGGATTTCTTTTTGTATTTTGTAAGACGATGCAATGTGTGTGTTTACTCAAAGTATTAAAACGACAAAAACAAGGAACATTGGCGCTGCAGGTTAATCTTCTGCTTTCTGGATTACTGACTGACATTAGAGTTTTAAAAATATATTTTAAAGTCCACATATGTGTATACCTGAATTTGTAGTTATTGGTGCAGGACATTTTAACTGTAAAAAACTTCTTTTAATAAGTACAGTTAACCTAATATTTGCCCTATATTGGCTGGATACCTGACTCTTACCTGAATATAAATTTAAAAATAACATTGCTTTTTAAGATTACTTGCAGTTTTCATTTTTTTGCCTTAATCAGTTCTTTTAAAAGGCTATTTGGCTTTGATCTTTTTTCATTGCACACTAACATTCGCCTAATGTAGGTTTGAACAAGCTCCAAATCCAAATCAATCCACCCTATCTACTAGCACGTGGATGGACTGTAATGAACCAGTGTCTTTAAATGCATCCTTTTGGTCTTATTTTGTTTTTGAGCCATAACAGGAATTACAAAGAATTGAACTGTAATAACTGAGTTTCATTCAACAGAAAATAAGAGAGTCCATTAATTCTGCTCATGACAATATAAAAAATGCATAATGCATAAGAATTGTTGCTCTAAGGCAAACAGTGACCACGCTTTGTATAACTTCTTGCAAAACTAAAGTCCTGGGAATTACAACAAATGTTGTCGCACTCATCTTACCTGTGTGAAATCCCACATTAAATACAGACACACACAGACACCCACCGTGTCCACTGTGAAAGCGTGTCCTCCTCTTCTCCTCAGATTTCATCCGAGCTTTGATGTACCCCTGACACCTGCACATGTAAGACACATTAACACAACAGTTAAAGATCTGAATGAAAATGCTAAATGAAGGTAAATTAGTTTTCATTATCAACATGAAGCATGACTATTTTTTCTTTTTTGCCATTTGGCTTCTCTCTGTGATCCCACATAATCTGCCTTTTGGTTTACAAAAAAATTCTATTTGAAAACCGACATTATGCCATTATGTTCTTTTCTATCACTCGTTTTAAGAGCAATTTTTGCTCTTTCCTTGATTTAGATCTTTTTTTCTTCTTCTTTTCTTCCGTTTTAGTATTCAGATCCCCACATGTTCAAACTTTCAAGGCTCCACAGATTCGGACTCAATTGACAATCAAGCACTTGTATTAAGCAAAAAGAACAATTTAGATCCTCTTTGCAAAAACTACCCAAGAAGAAGACTGCTCTTTAAAAATGTCATCATAGGATTGCATTTTTCTGAAATGTTGCACTTTATTTACACACTTTACAAGTCACTTACACAAGATAATACTTTATTGATATTTGGGTGCAGGTAAACCTGGTTCAAAGACAATGAGATAATGAATTCACACACTGCGACTCTTCTGGATTGGTATTGTTCACACCTCACACATAAAAAAGCTGCAACTATATATGAAAATCATCTCTGCAGAACAGTATAACAGGTTTAAAGCAGACACCTGGTTACCTATGCAAAATTTTTATTGCCAGTTACAGTTCTGCAAATTGTCCAGAAAAATGGGGAATAGGTGGATGAGTTTACTGACAAATATATAGGAATACAGTCTATAATAAGAAATCTTAGATTTTATGATTCTAAAAAGCTTGAAAATGAATATTTGGTATGACCACCTTTATTCTTCAACACAGCCTGAACTTTCTTGTAATTTCTTTACGTCGTCTTCAGGAGTAGCTCTTTGGGCATCTGGAAGGACATTGAAAGCTCTACTTTGGATGCTGGCTGTCTTTTGTTCTGTTCAAAATGTTCAGTACTGTTGAGGTCTGGACTCTGGAAAGGTAAATCCATGATTGATAATGTTTCATTCTGTGTGTGTGTGTTTTTTTTTAAATCCGGGTATGCTTTTACTGGATTTCTGCTGAGGCTTCAGTTAACAGTAGATGGATCAACCGAAGGGCCAGATGCATCTCTATGGTCACGTGTCAGGTCTGTGCCGGATTTTATTTTTCATATTTCTTAAGGACTTTCAGATATTATTGACCTGCTGTAGTTTTCTATTAAAGGGTTTTGAGGAAGTGCCAGGAAATGCCAAGTTTTCAACTAACAGTCTTTGCAAAAATACATTGTTATGCCTTTCAAACTGTGTTAACGTTGACATTCTTCAAAGATTCAATAAAATAAAAAGATACTGGCAGCCGCCACTGCTGACCTCTTGGCCTCCTAGTCAATGTACATGTTGTCTAAGTATAAAAATCCTAGTTTATCTTCCTCTTGAGTTATTGCATTCAGAAAATTTTCAGAAAAGTTGACCTCTGACCTTGGTCTTGAGGTCACTGAAATTCAAACTTGTCTGAGACTTTTAGTAGATGGACCCATGGTATGAATTTAAAAAACCTGTTTCCTTCTTCTCACCCACCAGCCTGCCCAGTCGGGTGATGACAATGATGCATCAGTGTTTTACAGCTGAAGGGTAAAAATGAGAACAAATAATGAGTTTTTGTGACAGAATAACAAAAGTAGTTAAGAAAAAATCTAAGATTGGTTCTTTGCTAAGTTTTCTGTTATATGTAGACAACCATGGTTCATCTCTTGAGTCAGGTGACTTTTTCCTTGAATGACTCATAGGTCAGTGTTAAGTGGCCTATCCCTCAAGCTCCTAATAAATACACCTATAGCAGGGCTGGGGAACTCCAGGTCTCAAGGGCCGGATGCAAGTAACATCCTGGGTCAACACACCTGATCAGTTCATTACCAGCCCTCTGTCGAACTTCAAGACATGTTGAGGAGGTAATGTAGGCATTTGAATCAGCTTTGTTGGATCACGGACACATCTAAAACCTGCAGGACAACGGCCCTCGAGGCCTGGAGTTCCCCACCCCTGACCTATAGCATCAATTTGAAAATATTACATCATCTTGTTCTTGAGTTATTGCATTCACAAGATCTGCAGAGAACTTGACCTATGACCCTCTGACCATTAAACCTACTATTATTAGATGCACCTATAGTGTCAATTTGAAACAACAATAATTTCCAAACATTACTCTGGAAATGCTCAGGTACAAGGAATGAATTGAAAATGAGTAAAAAAGCAGCGAGTGTCCAAAGAGATAAGAGACTTTCAGGATGTCTGGAGAACTATTGCTCACCAGCACTTTAAAAAATTACAAGCCAGTCTGGATTCTTGGCAAAAAAGAAACACTGTATTTACTGTATATACCTTAACTACATTTCAGGTGCAAACAAAGATAAAAGTAAACAAAGTAACAATGTTGGTGGCTCATTTCCCATACAGAGTCATTTTAACATAGATAGTGATGTCATCCTTTTTTCAGCTTTTTTGTAGACTGGAGTTTAGATATGTTCAGCTTAATGTAATGTTTGCAAATTGTGTAATCAAAGATTATCATTCGGTTTGTATCACAATTAAGTCAGAATCCAGACAGAGTATCCACACTTTCTGGCCATTTTTCATTGTTTATTAATAAGTGCCACTAATGGTAAAAACGCTGTGAACCAGAGGCAGACTGAAGACAACTTTGTGAGCCAACCTGGGGAGGTTAATGGAATGAAGAAAACTGCTGGTACATGCATTACATGCTGAGTAATTAGGCAGAAAATTGGTTCAGCCATTTGTAAAATAAGGGTGTCTGCTTGGTGGCAAAAAAGGAGTCCATTAACAGACTTCTGGTTGTGGCCTCACTCTGGAGATTATGAGAGAAAAAGGTGTGTGTGTGTGTGTGTGTGTGTGTTTCTGTGTGCGTGTGCACACAAAAAAACAGGGGATGTCTTACCGTCCAGTGATTAAAAGGAAGAGGGTAAGGATGACCAAAAGGGAAAAACCTCCTACAGATGCTGTGACAACCACCAGAACTTGACCCTGATCAGCAATATCAGGATCTGAGGAAAGTGAGAACAAAGTGACGGTGAAAACGGCGGAAAGATCATTCATCTGAATATTAAGAACTCTCCCTCCCAGACTTGATACCAGAGGAAGGACAAACTGCTTTGCGACACAAAATGTACTGAAAAGACCGACTGTGGTTTCTCTGTTACTAATTTAAAACAGTATCCATGTTTATACCCAATGAAAAGAAACGATCCAGGCATTTTGTAAGTTTCCTCTGTAAAAGATTAGTTGTCTCTCCTGAAATGAAAAGCCTATTTAAAGTTATTGTTGTGATTTGAATTGATTCGCTTCTGTTTTGACATTTGATTTGTTCTGACTAGGTTATTATAATCTTAATCTAAAAGAGTGAGATGTGCATGATGCGGCTGGATTGCAAGAAATTCATCATATTAGATGGAAAATTCAGCTGTACATTGAAATTATTATTATTATTTTTTTATCAATTGCATGTGAGTGACAGTCATTGATATTTATTTCTCCATGAATGTCTTAAATGCACTTTCCAGGACTCAGTGCGGTCCTGTGAAAAAACTAAGTACACTCTTTTGTAGGATTTAAGAGGGTAAGCAGCTGTCAGATGCTGCTAAGAAAATGCACTTTAAGTAGGGGTCACCAGGAGGAGTAGTCACCTCCATAAAAGGAGAAGTTTAGGCATTTTGCAGGTTTGGAGCATTCAGGTGAGTTAACATAATGTCACAATCTTCCAAAGAGTGAACATCCCAGACAGTCAGCCCAAGGTCAGAGTGCGCAATGTCAAAGGAATTGTGAAATCCTAAGGACTACATCTCAGATGCTACAGGTCTCAGTTGTCATGTTAGATGTTAAAGTTTAGGACATTACAATCAGAAAAAGACTGAACAAGTGTATCATGTTTGAAAGGGATGACAAGAAAAAGTTTCTTCTCCCTAATAGGTTTGCAAAGCTGCATCCAAACATACTACAAGGCTTCTGGAACAAAGTCCTTTTGACAGACAAGACCAGGGTGGAGATGTTTGGCCATAATGCACAGCATCATGTTTGAAGACAATCCAACAGACCATGGCATGGTGGTGGAGGGGTGAAGATTTGCGCTAGTTGCAAAGCCACATAACCTGGCCGTCTAGCAGTCATCAAACAAATTCCTCTGTATAACATCACATTCTTGCAACAGGGCAATGATCTCAAGCACATCAGCAAATCTGGGGCCTTAACAGAGCTGTGCAAAAATGAATGCTTGCAAACCTCAATGAACTAAAACAACATTGCAAAGAAGAGTGTGCACAATATGAGAGACTGATAAAATCACACAGAAAACAATTAGTTCAAGTTACTGGTGCTATAGGTGGTTCTACAAGCTACTGAATCATGACGAGTACTTATTTTTTCACAGGACTGCACAGGAAACAAAAAACTGTTTAATCACATCTGCCTTTAAACAAAATTTCTCTTGCACTGCAAAATAACATCCTTTTTTTTTCCGGTGTTCGTCTTGCATCCATTGTCAGTATCAGCTTGGTGATATATATTTGGTTAATAATAAGAAGTAGCAGGAGACAGGGACATTTCCTTTACTGACATGTAAATGTTTCATTTCACATATATTAAACATTTACTTGTGGATAACTTTTCTTACATTTCTCCAACAGTTATTGTAAAATTAAAGTATACGTGAACTGTGCGACTTATGAGTTGCACTATATAATGTCAACAGACTTATATCAAATTCACTCTTATAGTGAAATGTGAGAATATTCAAGTGAATATGTACACATTCATCATCTAAAGGGTGCCATACATGCTTAAGCAGACCATCAGAACTGGGAACTTATGGAAGCTTATAAGCACTTAAATAAATGGCTCACGCCTCAATAAGCCCTGATGAGTTTCAGTGACTCGTAGCAAAGAATGATCATAAAACGTCTCCAAGGATTATATAGAGTTGGTAATCGACAGTGATGGCTCAACATCTGTGGCTTTCCAACTCCCTTTCTCTCTTGTGCATTGTTTTAAAACATACTCCAAATCCATCTGGAACAACAAATCTGCCTGATTATCAGTGCCGTTCCTCCCTAGCACATACAAACCACAACTCCCAAGTGCCCCATCCCTTGCAATCATACCCTCAGCTGCTGTTGTAAACTCAAAGTTGGGGCTGTATGCTGTGTAGCCAGCAGCAGTGCGAGCGCGCACATGGAAAACATAAACAGTCGAGGGTCTGAGGCCTGTCACCACAACACTGGGGGCTTTGGTCCGTGTTGATGAGTAGCTCAGCTGCTCTTGCTCCTAGAAAAGCAGAAACAGATTGCCAAACATGATAAACAAAGCCACATTATGGCACAAGAGATAAACGTGTTTTTGCATAAACCCATTATCACAGCAATGTCTTAACAGAAGACATCATTTCTGTCCTATTAACTATCAGAGCAGATGGTGAACAAAGCAGGGATAATGACACATTATGGATGCTCTACACTTATGTTTGGCTTTCTCAATTATTCACTGTGGTGCATTCTAGAGCAACGGCAATAAAAAACGCTTTTGCCACAAAGAGAATTACACATTGTACATAAACATAGTCTGAGAGAAGAAGAAGAACGTCATTCAATATGACAAAAAGGGTTTACCTTCTCATAATATTTCACTTCATAATCCACTATGTCTGAGGGTGGCTTTTCCACTTCTGACCAGGAGAGGGCGATGCTGTTTTGAGAGGCCCAGTCCTTCCTGACTACACCCACCAGAGCAGGACCTGAGGGTAAAGTGAAAGAGTGCAGGGTTTTGAGTCAGCTGTGATAAGAAAGCTGTGAGAACAACAGCGCTTCAAAGCTTGAAAATGATGTATTTTTACATGACTGGCATTTCTTGATAAGAAGTGTCTGTATCCATCACCGTGTTTCTACAATCAACAAAAAATACTTGACTTATTTGACTGACTTTCTTCCAATTGGTTGGCTTATTGAAAAGTGTCTTTATCAAAAGGGTGAACCTGTAAACACATTAACACTTTGGGAAGCATAAGCAAGCAAAAAAACACAATAAACAATATGTTTCTAGCACATCTGGGGGACCGAGAGTCGCCTGGCCAAGAAGCCCAGTAGACTGAGGAAACAAGTGATCCAGGCCATTTCCTGCTCTAGCCTCTGTGGTGAACTCTGAAGTATATTCACTGAATTTAGAGTCGGTACTGCAAAAGGGATTTCACAAGTGTCTTCAGTCATCAGAGAAAAGATGTAAGCATCAAAGAACCAGTTATACGGCTGCAATTGCAAATGAAAAGATAAATAAACATCTGAAGCTGAACTTATGTAGTTTGTAGTAGACAATCTCAGGTAAAATAGCTGTTGTGAAATATCACAAGTAGGGCAGAGAAATGCATTCGGCATCACAGGAATACCCAAGATAAAAGTAAGACAGGGAAAAAACATTGATTTTGAAACATTTTTATTGTCCAGCTACTGTGTAATGTTCAGTCTCAGAGAGACATTTTTGTCACAGAAACCACTAGACCTACACCAACTGTTTATCATGTTTGTCATTATTGCTGAGTTTTGGGGGAATATTTTACACAAGGCTGCTGAGGACATCATAAAATCACCTAGCAGAGAGTCAAATATTTACCATCAATTATTCATAAAGCCTCTGCTTCAACACAATATGATTTGGCAAACTAACAGATCCAGTCCCCCCTGTTGCTGTGCGTGCTGTTTGAGAGATCATTGTTGGAATACAAATTCAGGAGCAGATTGATGTCATAAATTGTCCTCATGCTCAGAGAAGCAGATAACCTATTCTATACCGAAGTCCACAGACTGGATGCGGCACTTCACAAAAAGGTGACATGTCCCTATAGCGAGTCGGATGCATTGGGGTGCAGAGGCAACTCTTACATCTTGTTAAGAAGCCAAAACGTTCTAGCAGGAGCTCAGCCCAGACACAACGCTTCACAGTCCAGCGGCTCAACCACTTGTATTTATTTTTGCAAAAAGAAAAATGGTGCACACATGAAACATGGTGTTTGATGCTGACTCCTGCAAAAATGCACACTCTGGGTGACAAATATGCAACATGCACACATCTTCAGACTCAAAGTGGTTTAAAAATGTATTTCTGTGTGAGACTGTAACTTCAGATGACTGTATTCTTCTGTGATACAGATACTCCAAAATATATCCATGTCAGAAATTTTTAAAATATAATGTTGTTATAATATAATCTTGTTATAAAGACGCCATAAAGCTAAAACTATCATAAAACTAAAGAAATGGGGGTCCACACAAAAAAATCACCTGCCAGCTGGTGGAATCTTTTCTGTGACATTTTAATCAGGTAAATGTGTGACTGTAAAAATGCATTTAAACGAGAGTTGTCTGCGTAAATGTCGAGGTTGCAATTGAGAAAGATCTTTTTCAGTTGGCTTTAGTGTAATTGAGCAGATCTTTACTATATGCATAACCCACTTAGGGGATAAAACTTTGTGAGCATCGTGTTACTAGAAGGGATTTCTGTTTGCAGCATACTGTACTGTATAAATTTATGCCTTTACTGTGTGAGAGAACTTGAGCTCGATTTTTAATTTTTTTTTATTTTCTCTAAATCTCTAGAAACCTTCTGCGCACTTATGGAAGAAGTTATTTTAGGTTCGGCACAAATCAGTCTGCTGCTCAGACACCTTCTGCTATGGATGAGTGACTCAAAGAGAACAATTATGGTCATTACAGTTTAATCACAAGTCACAAGGCAAACGATAATTGACGATTGAGCTTACTCTATAAGCTCTAGTTGGTTTATTGGCAACATGCAAAAATAGGTTAACCCTCAACTTCAAATGCTCAAAGAAATAAAGAAAGGACATGGGGGAAGAAGAGGGAGAGGGAGAGAGAGAGCAAGTGAGCAGGAAAAGCTGTAAAGAAATCCCATGGGGTTGCATCTCCCCAGCATCTGAGCATATAAATAGAAGTCAGTCTTATTCCCAGAGCAAAGGAGGATGAAAACTGAAGAGAATCCACTGGAGGAAAAAGGAGAAACAGCGAAGTAAGAGAGAGAGAATCTTCTGAATCAGGACACAACATGCATGGATTCAGCATGTGAGAACTTTGTGTGACCTGTTGTTTTTGCCTTACAAAAAGAAATCATTATGATGAAGGCAGTAACAGAGCTAAATCTTTGTTTTTTTGTCTGTTTCTTGTTTCAGGCGGATCAACAGTAAGACATCTGCGGTATGGCGTAAAATCAAAAATCGACTGCCAGAGAAAAGAGCATGGAACAGACAGGACTTCTAATGTACAGTAATTCGAAGCTTTGCAAAGCTTTGCACAGGACTCTGTGCAGTCCTGTGCAAAACTAAGAGCACCCTTACTGCTAATGTGAGCACCTCTATAGCAGCAGACGTTTTAGCAGTTTCTCTGGTTTGAAGCATTTCATTGTGTTAACACAATCCCAGGAGGGAATGTCCAAGCAAATTCATGCCAAGTTCAGACTGTGCAATGCTCAGAGAAACCGCAAAGAAACCGAAGAGATACATCTTAGACTCTACAGGCCTTTGTTAGCATGTTAATGGCTAAATTTCATGAGACTACAATAAAAAAGAATCCCACAAAAGAATCAGCTTGCTCTGTTTGGAAGGGCTGCAAGGTTTGCAAAGTTGCATCTGATTAAACCACAAGACTTCTGGAAAAATATCCTTTTAACAGATGAGACCAAAGTGGGGATGTTTGGCAGTAATGCACACTGGTGCATTTGAGCCAATCACGACATATCAGCACAAACTACTGATGCCAATTGTCAAGCACGGGGGTGGAGAAGTGATGATTTGGGCTTGTTTTGCAGCAACAGAACCTGGGC
The DNA here is from genome assembly GCF_041146795.1 of Maylandia zebra. NCBI lineage: Eukaryota > Metazoa > Chordata > Actinopteri > Cichliformes > Cichlidae > Maylandia > Maylandia zebra. The sequence continues at coordinate 23,874,135 of NC_135167.1, read as the reverse complement.
ACCTTGAGGTCATTTGACCATGAACTCCTTTGTATGCCCAAGTACTCTAGAGTCAAATGTGAATCTGTCTGACAGCTAAAGTTTAGCCCAAACTGGGTGATGTAACAGGACAATGATCCCAAGCACAGCAGCAAAACTACAACAGAATGACTGAAATAGAAGAGAACTGAATAGTGAATCAAGGCGGTGCAATGGCCCAGTCAAACGTTAACCTGACTGAAGTGCTGCGGTGGAAACCCAAGAGAGCTGTGCATAAATGTTGAAGTGAAAAGTGGACCTACCCTCCTCCACATTGATGTGAAAGACTGATAGAGTCACACAGAAAATGATTACTTTTAGTTATTGGTGCTAAAGGTGGATCTACAAGGTACTGAATGATGGGGTGTGATTAGTTTTTCACAGGGCTGCATAAAATCCTATGAAAAATTCATTTTTCATGTCTTCAACATTCTTTCCACGCTCCTTAAAAAAAAGGTAAATTAAACTATTGATTGATATTAGCGTTTTAACACCTCTGATATAGGTGCCGTAAAATTTGGTGAAACAGTCTCATTCTTGGTGAAAAGCTCCACTGAAATCAAATTTTGAATGAATTTATAGCATTTTTATTGACATTATGCCCTTTGGAAAATTTGTCAGCTATAGTCAGATAGAATTGTTTTAACCACCACTGAAAGCAGTTAGTGATTTCTTATTAATAAGTAATCTTCGGGATTTAAAAACTACTATGATGAAGACAAGTCATTCAGTCTGGAATGAACTAAACAACAATGTGCAAAAATCTTAGGTGACTTCATAATTTAAACCAGAAGTTATTTGATTTCAATTATTTCAGCAAAGGTTCAGTGCATCATTCAATCTCACATTCTGATAACGGTTTGATTCAATTTGATATATAATTCAATACAAGTGATTCTTCTGTGCTGTGATTCTGCAGTCTAAATTTTGACAGGCTTAACAGATAACATGTTCCGCCTCTGCTCGGCTTTCTTTTTTTAAGTACGGTTTACTATTAACCCAGAGTGGGTCTATATTTGTGGCTGTCCACAAATATTGTAGGTGGACATTTTTAATCTGTGCACCGAACACCTTACACAAATATGCAGTGACTTTCTGTGTGCCTCCTCGCAGAATACTGCAGTGAACTTTGTGGGAGGCATCTTCAGTGAGAAATCCTCTGCTGAGCATCAACTACAGCAAGCTCAGAGCAGAGTGCAGTTCACGCTACATAAATACAGAGATCATCGTGCTCGCTCTGCAATGCATTGCTGCCTTTAGAGGTGAGAGGACAACAGCTGATGACTTTGACCTGTGCAGTGAAACCAACTATGGAGCAGAGAATGCAAAAATAGTCATTGAGATGAGCAACTGAGACACCATGACATTGAAAAAATACCCCTCAGAACAACAGTGTGACAATTAATTAACCAAATATCTCCACAATATCTCATCTGAGTCAATGAAAACTATTCTATTTAAAGATAAAGTGGCACCTTAACCAGGCATTTAACTTTTCAAGGTTAAATAAGCACCCTAGGAACTGAGAAGAGAAACGATTACTAATTCTGATTAATAGCTTTAACATATTAGCAGCATAATGAGTCATTAATAAACAATTTACCAATGATGGAAGGGTAACAGAAAATATATTGCTACTTTCCTCTCACTACATAATCCAGTTAATTTTTTCATTCTGCTTTTAATTGTCTATTATTCCATAATTGCCATAATATCACAATCAATTATTCGAATCACCTTGCAGCATCTGTCTTAACTGGTAATGAGACTGTCCATCCACAGTCTCGCTCCCCCCCCCCAAAAAAAAAAGCTTAAGCAGACAGCATTTTTCATTCCATGAACATCCCACCTTAGTTGAATTTATTTTAAACCTATGCAGCGGTTTGAAGAGTTTAACATGATTTTCAATTTTTCTTTTTTAAACATCATCAAAAAAGAGCTTCCTGGAATATTTTTCCTTAATGCATAGCTAACTCATGCATACACCGACAGCCCCTTTGTTAGTTACAAAGTAACCAACATGGCAGCAACTCAGCACATTTAGGTGTGAAGACATGGTCATGACGACCTTTTGAAGTTCAAACTGAGCATCAGAATGAAGAAAGGCGGTAAAGTATCTTTTATCTTTGGCATGGTTGTTGGTGCCAGATGGGCTGCATGAGTGTTTCAGAAACTGCTGGTGTGATGGGATTTTCCCACACAAGTGTTTACAGAGAAGAACCATTTAAAGAGAAAACATCCAGTGAGCAGCAGTTGTCTGGACCAAAATGACTTGCTGATGCCAGAGGTCAGATGAGACTCATCGGACTGCTTTGAACTGATAGGAAACAGTAACAGTAACATGCAACAGAAACCAAATAACCAGTTGTTATAAGCATATGGTCATGTCTGAATGGAAAAGACGCTGAATCTTGAGGCAGATGGGCAACAGCAGCAGAAGACCATGCAGCATGCCACTCCTGTCAATTACGAACATGAAACCGAGGCTTCAATTCACACCGGCTCACCAAAAATTAGAAGAAAGGAAAACTGTTGCCTGGCCTGGTGTATCCATTTCTGCTGTGACAATTAGATGGTACAGTAAGGATTTGGTATAAACTTTGACAAAACATAAATACATCCTGCCTTGTATCAGAAGCTTAGGCTGCTGGTGGTGTAATGGTGTGGGGGATATTTTCTTGGTGTACCGTGTAATGTTGCTGACCGTGTCCTCATCATGAATACACAGCTGACAAATCTCAAGCTAAAAATAGACCAAAAATCCCAGAGGATCACCTTCCAGCACCTTATTGAATATAAACCATGAAGAATTAAGGCACTTCTGAAGGCAAAAGCACTTCCAACACACTATTATTAAGGGGACCCTACTAAAGTGGCTTATATTAAATGTCACATGTTCATTTAAATTTGCATAAAAAACTCCATGTGATGCTGAGAATCAGCTGCTGACTCAAGCAAACGTGTCATTGCACAGATTCAATAATTCAATCTTTTAGTGAATATATTTCTTATTTTTAAAACTTTACCCATTTGTCATGTAAAATATGCAGAACAGGATCACTTTTATTTATCCAAACCACAACAAAGAAGCTGCTGTAATCTCCGTAACAGAGCTACGGTGTATGTGTTGTATCAATCAACAATCAAAGAAAAGTGAGTATTTCTGGTTTCTTTTCAGAGGAGTAATATAACAAAATGCAGATGAAATAACAGGAACGAGCTGAGGAAATGACCAGCACACCATGTAAAAGTGTGGGTGATACATGCGTGCAAATGTCTTATTTGTATGAATTTGCTTGCCTGCTTGTTTGTGTGTGTGTTTCTGGCTCTCTCTCTGTGTGCGTGTGTGTGTGTGTGTGTGTACAGTATGTCTACTGAGGAAAGGCAGTTTGACAAGTTAATCCACTCTAAACATCCTAATGGGAACATCCCCACAGGCTGCTTCTCTTCTGCTATGGAGATTATTTTTGCATTCCAACTTCCTCCCACTGGGCTTGCTGCCTTTGCCAGAGAGATGGGTGCCAGGCATGACACATACACACCTGACATCTGGTTTGCATGGTATGATGACAGCCCATCAGCACACATTTCAGTTTGTAAAAATAAAAACCTCGACACATTATTTCTCCCTGTATACTAAAGAGAATTATGAGGAATGACTGCGAAGTATTTTCTTAATGAGCAGGAGCATAAATATAATCTTATAACTGTCTGGACTCCTTGTTGTCACTTCATCATTAATGCTGCTTCATTCTCACTGCGTCTCACTGCTTTTGACACAGCAAGCCAGCGAATTCTACACATGGGCACAGGTTTTAAAATTTTAATCTGGATCACAGTTTGAAGAGTCACCCTAATGAGCTGGTTGATTGGCCGGCTCACCACTTTGGTCCAGACTGAACAGGCTCAACAAGTATTGAACAGACTACTGTAAAATGTGGAATTTGGTACAGGCATTTCCCAGGAAATGAATCCTCCTGACTTTGGTGATAATTGGACTTGAGATGTTAAAAATAATGATGCATAATTTTTTAACAGGTTTAGATTTTTTCCTAAGCCTGCTTTTAAAAAATGAAAAATGAGGAGAATTAATTAAATTACTACTTTACTTTCTGTTTTATTAAATTGAAATCATGATGCGCATGATCACTATTATATAATATAAAGATTAGCCAATTTATCAATTAAAAGAACATTATTGGTCAAGATTTTGACAATTCATGAATCATTTAAATGGTTAAAGAGTGATTTGGGGGCCATAGGCCAAAAAAAATTCATAATAACCTTTCAGCATATTCAAGTAGTCTGTTATCTATGAATGTTTAAATATACTATTTTACACAATTGCTGAATTCTACTTCCATTCATACATCAGGCTGCCTACGTATCACACATACAGGACCTGCTTGGCCATGGAAACCCATGAAGCGCCCAGCACCAGAGGAGGTTTGGAGCTCTGCAGTTATTGAGTCAGCAGAGCGTTGGTGACTTTTACGCTTTGTCTTTCAGATTTCCAACCATTGCAGTTCTAGGTTATTTTTCACAGCCAAATATGAATAAGTGTTCTTAGAGGTGACCCTGAGCTGCACTACACTGCAAGCATTTCACTAGAGTAAAAATTACAGCGTGTGAATCTGAAAAGTTACATGCCCACACCAGTGATTACGTCTGTTCGGACTCTTTGTCATTAAAAAAAGATCAGAGTTCAGAACGTTAAGGACATGGTTCGGCCAGCAGTGATGGTGATGTTTAACCCAGCAGAGGCTGCGACCGGTCAAACCAGCTGTCACTAATTATCAGTTCAAAGAGTAATGAGAGACTAAACACGACGGGCCTTCTGTTGGTTTTTGCAGTCTGTTCTTTGCAGACAAGAGTTTATGAAATAAAAGCTTCTCTTTGCACCACCGCTGTGCAACCAAGAGCATTTCTTCTTTCTCAGAAGCAACGGTGTCATCAACTCTTGATTGCATCGCTTTAGTTTAAGGAGTCACACTCTTCCATTTTCATAACTTATCATTTATTTAAGCTCATCAGTTTGATAGTTTTGGTGCAAAGTCATCAGTATTTTGATCAAGCAGTTCATGAATAATGAGTTGTGAAATATTTAGAGGGCTTTAGCGTTTACTTGAGTTCATTAGATACATATTTAATCAACATTTGGGTAAACATTAAATACATTTAATCAACATTCGGGCAAATATTGTGCCGGAGTGTCAATGTGAGCGACCACGGGAAAGGGATCAGCCTTCAAAAGATTCTTACATCCAGTTATATGTTGTTTACATTTCCCAAGCTTCAAATATCTTCATCATTCACTCTTCTCGGTTTAAATACTTAAATAAATGTCAAAGCAGTATTACAACAATGACAACTATGATTTAGCACAGACACTCACAGCTCCTCACTGTCTCGTTTGAGCTGCTGATAACTGAGATCACTGAGTACGACTCTAGTTCTCATCAGGATTTAATCTCAATACAAACTTCATACGCATGCTGAAAGGGGAGGAAACGTGCACATACATCCCAGCATAATTTATTAATCCACCTGCTTCCCTTCCTTCATCTCAACCTTCTCCATCAATTATCTCACTACTATTCCCGACCTTGAAGTTTAAGGTTAAAGCTGAATTTCAGGTCTCTTATTTTTTACTAATTCAAGCCTGAGACGATGTTCCTTTGTGAACTTGTAGATCTAGTTGACCCCGGGTCTGCTGGGTTTCACTAATTAGGAATAGGTTCAGGTCACACTGACTCTGTCAGCAATTCAAAGGTCAGGAGTGCGTTCCATTTATTGACGCATTAAGCTGGAGGGAGAGATGGAGACTTAAGAGGTCTCAGGGTCCCCAGGAAAGAGGAAAGTAAATCCCCTTCCTCATTACTGTAATGAATAACCTAAACTGCAATGCAAAAAACAATATTCATGAAGTATGAATTAGTTCCTGTCTAACCACAGTGTATTATTGGTCAAGAATAATTACAATTATGTAAATGTAATGGGGATTGACATTTATTTATATATAACTCAAAAAATGAGAAAATTACAGTGAGCAGCAGGGGTTAGCTCTGCTGCTTCACAGCAAGAAGGTCCTGGGTTTGAATACACTGGTCATCCTGAGGCCTGGTTTAAAACTTCTTCCTGTGCCTGTGTGGGTTTTTTTCCGGTACCCCAGCTTTCTCTCACTGTACAGAGACATTGTTAGGTTAACTGGTGATTCTAAATTGACGATAGTTGTGAATCTGAGTGTGAATGGGTGTCCGTCTCTCTGTGTTAGCCCTGTGACAGACTGGTGGCCAGTCCAAAGCGTACTCTGCCTTTTACCCCTGAGAAGGGCATGAAAGCTGAAGGCTCTGCCTCCCATTCTACTTTTAAATACACAGAAGAATCACGAGTAAGCCTGCAGTCTGGGAGTGAAGGGCTCTATTGGAGTGATACGGTAGTATGAGGTCTTTAAGATAAGATGATTATAATCCATCATCAATTCTGTTTAATCTCTTATGAAATTATTAATAAATTCATCAATATGCTTTCTCGTTAAATAAACTGTATTAATACAGATCCTATTTGCAGGTAGGGTTACATCTGCCTGCTATTATTACCACCACCATTTTAAAAAAGCAAAACAACCAGAACTGGAAAACAAAACGAAAGACCGCCTGAGTGAACAGGACTTACCAGCTTGGTGTGTCGTGACGGTCACATTTGCCAGCGAGCGTGCAGTCATACCCAGCCCAGAGACCCCGTTCACAGCCTCAACGTGGAAGGTGTAGCTAGCGAGCATTGCAAAGTCCAGTATTGCTACAGAGGTGCCAGTAATGCCGAGTGGCCGTGGGATAAAGTGCAGGTCAGGCTCGCACGGCTCACACTGTGTCACAGCACCGCTGCTGTCACTCCCACCACAGCGCTGGCACAGTATGTTGTAAGTGATGTCCTTTCTGCCTCCTGTATCACTGGGAGGCATCCACTGCAAGAAGAGAGCTGTGTCATTGATGAGTGAGACCAGGTTCCTGGGAGCTGATGGAGGCCCTGAAAGAGAGAAGAAAAGTATTTAGAGACAGACATTTTTTTTTTTTTTTTGGCGACTGCACTTGCCACTTTTTGAGATGGATATTCTCCAGGACACTTATGCGACCTTGAATATGAAGCAATGGTTGGCACATGATCACCATAATCTGACAAGTTTGCACGCTGAGCATATTTTTATTCCTTAGCATGTGTGTTCAGTGTGTAGGTACAGCAAGTGTGTGGGTGGTTGGCTTTCAACATTTCCGGCTTCATTCCAGCAACTTGTGTCAATTTCCCGGCTAAAATTTCAGGGTTTTTTTTTTCAGTTTTCACACCTGTACAATAAAAAAAAATCTGAGCTGTTTGAGTGTATCTTCAAATATCTGCATGTAGGCGTGTGAGAGGATAGCTCTCAGAGTGTAAGAGTGTTTCATTCCAGCATGATACTTGTCAGTTTCATCGATACACCGCTCAGAAATGTCCAAACTTGGTGAGCAGAAATTTAAATGTGACTCAATCACACTGTTAAAACTTAAACAGCAAAACGAAACTAAAAAAATAAATAAAACCAGAAACGATGGGGTGAATGTTGGCACAGCAGTCACAAAATTGGATTTCTGCAAGCAGGAAAGAGACGAAAGGTTTTGTAGCTTTCTACTAACTTGTACAAGCCATAGTAGTGGGGTCTTTGAGAGCCCTGTAGAAGCCTTTATCACAGTGACAGATGGTGGCCGCCTGGTCATGGCTAGAGCTGTGTAGAGGACACTTGGAGCATTTAGTGTTTCCAGCATACGCCTTGAAGGAGCCAGGCTTGCAAGCTGGAGAAAAAAGAGATGCAAAGGGTGAGTGCTCCTTATGCAACTGCATTTCCATCAGCGCACATACTCTTAATCGAAACTCCAGCTGCTTCGCTCCTCACCTGTGGTCTGACCTTATTTCCCGAGGTACTATCTGTCACCTTCTTATTAGCTCACTAAGCCACATGTCCTGTAAAGTGGCCCTTCTAAGAAATGGCACACACCTGTAAAGCCATTTCTTTTTTACAGAATAGAGAATCACAAAATCACACAACCCACATGGTGAGCTTACAAGGTTTATTAGGCCACCTGTCATAAAAACAAGAAAACGCAAGCGTTCTAGAAATCTGTCAAAAACTAAACTAACCAAATAAATATGTTATTATTTATCAGGCAAATAAACTGAATTCATGTCATGATTCAACTGAATCAGTACTTCAAGTAAATAACAACAACAACAACAATAATAATAATAATAATAACAATGTTTAATACATTTTTATAAATCTAGATATATTTGGTAATTGCCAGTACTGTTAATTTAGGGCAGCCGTGACAAACCTTACATTGGGCAGTGGTCTAATAAATTTGTTAAGCACTGTATACGACAATATGTTGTTTAAAAACACATTAGCACACAAAGTAAAACACATGCTGATACAGTCCATTCATCTATTATCTTAATCACAATGTTACAAGAGGCTGGAGCTTATCCCAGCGGAAAATGGGCTAAAGGTGAGTCGTAATTATGTCTTCAGACTGTGAGAAGACACAGAAAAATCCAGACACATGTCCTATCCGTGATTAACCTTAGCACATTAATCCAGATATTATTCTGAATGTTTTTCATGCAACACAGTGGCTGATGGTGAACAGTACTCCTGGCAAATGAAGATGAGAGTTACTGTAGGTAGACGTTTGTTAGATGACTGGATATCAGAGAAATATTTCAAAACTAAACAATGCAAGAACACCATGCACTCACTGTGCTGTTTACACTAAATTCTGACTCCACCATCTGAATGTTACAACTCAAACTGAGACTCATCAGACTAGGCAACATTTTTTCAATCTACCGTTGTCCGGTTTTGTCAGTGTGAATTGTAGCCTCAGTTTTCTGTTCTTAGGTAACAGCAGTGGCATCCAGTGTGGACTTCTGCTGCTGCCGACCATCTGCTTCAAATTTGACGTATCGTGTGGTCAGAGATGCTTTTCTGCTCACCTCAGTTATACTGAGAGGTTATTTGAGTTACTCTTGCCTTTATCTGACCTCTGACATCAGCAAGGCTTTTTCATCAGCTACTACTCACTATTTTCTCTTTTTTAAACTATTCCCTATGAAAACTCCAGAGACTGGGAAAATCCCAGTAGATTAGTAGCTTTTGAAATGTTCAGACCAACTCATCTGGCACCAACAATCATGTCACACTCAAAGTCACTTAAATAATAATTCTTCCACACTGTCATGACCATGTTTATATACTTAAATGCGCTGACTTCCTGAGATGATATTTTCCTTAACTTTCAGTTGAACAGGTGTACCTAACAAAGTGGCCAGTGACCATATTTTTTGCTTAAGTCCTTCAAATTGACAAAAAAGGAGTAGTAGCTAAAGGCTAAATAACGATTTTTGGCAGCAATTTGTTTTAATCAGCAGGTTTAACCCAGTTTAAGGTCACTTTGTAGTCTTGCAAGTAGGTAAAAGAGGAGCGATTAACATACGAATAATTCATTATTAAAATGTTAATACAACCTGCTTCCTGCTGAAATCTCAATCCACTTACACAGTCCATTCTGCTGACCGGGTATTTGCAGTTTTCCATCCTTAGACTGTTTCACTTTACCTCCAGTGTTACTTGCCCATTTCTTTCTTTCCATCAACTCACACAACTCTCCTTTCCTTATCTTTTCAATTTTTCTCCCCCCCCCCCCAACTGTTATGCTCTGCAACAATTTTCACCTATTCTTGTTTTTCATCTTTATTCCAATGTATTTTTTTCTTTTCCCATCTCTCGTCTTCTTCGTCGCTCTTTTCCCTCGAGGCTTATCAGAAGATGGAAAAACCACTGCAGATTGCCTCCTTTTCCCCAGACTTATCTTGGCACAGAAGAATAAAGCATTAATAGTGCAGTTATTTAATATTCTGGGAATTTGTGGATGATTTTATTGCCATTTTATTGCAGTTGAGTTGAGTGATTTTTTTTCTTTCTTTCGTGAGAATATATATACTTGTGGGTGGAATAATAATTAAAGAAATAGGAAATACTGTATATATACACTGAGAAATTCAATCAAGCCAGAAAGTTTATATAATTTCAGCTTCATTTTAATATCTTCATATATTTTCTGTAAGTAAGCAAAAATACATAGTAGTTAACTGACTTTATTTTTCCGTAATCACATCATCTTCATATATTGCCTAATGCATTAATGCCTCCATTGAAATACACTACCACTTTAAATTCTCTATTGACGCTAGCCTTTTTTTATCATAAGCGTGATAAATGATGTCCTGCTGTGACACAGTCCCCAGCACTGTACAAAGGATGACTGATGGAGGATTATTACTGTTTGAAATCAATTATATTCAATTATTTTTGTGTGTGTATATAGTAATGCTAAGATATAATGTTTCATGAAAGTCATTTTTGCAGTGACACCAAATCTGTTCGTGCAGTTTCTCCAGGATCTACATACATCAGCTTTTCAATACTCAAGAGAGTACTGCATGACTGAGAAAGAAACTTCCTCCCTCAAGCTGGATTGCTGCTACTTTAGTCAACCTAGTGATGGAAACTTTCTCACTGATATTATTACACTAGATAAGACAGGAAAAACTGCAGTCTGTCACATAATCTTGGAAAATTAATGTAAAGAGAAGATAACTTGGACTATTTTAAATACACCTCCCCCGTCCTGTTCACCGAACGGAGAAACTGATCTAACTAAACACTAATCTTCAGAGTGGTATTTTTTTGTGAGTGTGGGATAAAATTCATTTCTTCTTCCAAAGAAAACTGAAATTGTATCATAGTATCCCTGCCAGTGTAAGCCTGGCAGGGATACCATGCCAGAGTTGGTACCTCTGCCAAGTCTGGCATGTAAAATAGTAGAACTAGCATAGAAAATGGCCACTTTTATGAGTATATCACATAAATGTTTATCAAAACACCCCAGACACACTACAACTTGACATTTTCTGCTCAAACAACCCTGTGCCAAGTGTGGAGTCTTTCAAGTTCCTGTTCACTATTATCTCTCAGCTCCGGAAGTGGGAGCCCAACACCAACTCTATTCAAAAAGTCCCAACAGTTGACGTCCTTTCAGCTGAGGAAGGATGGCCTATCATAGGAGCTACTGATCAAGTTCTACACTGCGGTCATCAAGTCTGTCGTGCGCAGTCTGCTTCAGACACAAAACAGGTTAGTATGACTACCTACCTAGTACTACTAGCGCTACTATAAACTCTAAAGAATGTAGAGAAAATAACTGGCGTCCCCTTGTCCAGCCTCCAGAACTCCTCAAGAACCAGTGAGCAGGCAGCAAACATGATCAGAAATTCCTCACACTCTGGACACAACTTTTTCAACTCTTCCCCTCCGGCAGGTGTGACAGATCCACCTACACCAGAACAACCAGACTCAGAAACAGCTTCCTTCCCACTGCCATTATCCTCATAAACAACTAAGTTGTACCTATGCCAAGTATTTATTATTAGGTAGTCTAGGTAGTTATTGCATTCTGCTCTGAATCTACAATGACTGTGTTCTACAACAGTTCTACATGTACACAACATTATATTTCACACATAATGCATAATCGTTGTGCTGCACCAGTCTACTTCCTTACGCATGTGTTTGTCTTATATTTTATCTGTTTGTGGTTGGCAGTAAGCCTACTCTGTGTATAATGAATCCATATATAACATATATTGTTTAGACTTTTCTAAACACCCAGTTGCTGGTAATCAGATGAACTCGATTAATTGATCAATGGCGAGTGTGAGCAACTCTAGAAAGCTTTGAAAGTTTGCTGACTTGGAGCATTCAGGTGTGTATTAACACAATGCCACAATCTTCCCAGGAGTGGATGAGAATTTAGCCACAAAGTCAGACCATGCAATTCTTAGAGAAACTACCAAGAAGAGCTACATCTAAGACTCTGAATGCCTCAGTTAGCATGTTAAAGTTCATGACAGTATAACAAAAACTAAGAATAAACAAGTGAGGCCTGTTTGTTAGAGTTGCCAAGACAAAGCATCTTCTATCTACAAAGAACATGGCTTAGGTTTGCAAACTGCAAGACCTCTGGTACAATGTCCTTTGGGAGTGGAGATGTTTAGCTATATTGCAAAATATAAGAAAGCTGTGCCTAAACAAACGTCCACTAATCTCAAAGAAGTGAAGCAACATTGTGAAGAAGAGTGGTCCAGAATTCCTCTACAATGATGTGAAAGAATGAGACATACAGAACATTATTAAAGTTATTGCTGGTTCTATTCAATTAGGGCATATTTAGTTTTTCACAGGACTGTATATAGTGGAAACACCATCAACTGAAGTGTCCTTGTATGTGTAACACCCTTGGTTAAAACAAATCTGATTGTGATCTGATCTGTGAAGGACAGTTTTTAAATCAACTTATAATTTTCCCATTTGAATCGCCAGGTAACAAAAAGATCAGTCACTATGTATGTGGACATAAAAACATGAGGTGAGATGGTAAGCACAACTACCAAGGTGCATTTGAGTAAGATCACATAGTTTGAACTTTACTTACATAAGCTGCTATATAACCTGCCTCTAACAGGCATAGAGCTGCCGAGAGTGAGGATCTGCTACTTTCTCCCCATTCTGCATACATATTATATATATATGACACTGCAGGGCTACTGAGTCCTGCTATTTTGTTGCTATTTTTCCCCTCTATGACTTCAAGCAAATTCCAAGAAAAATACCTTGCAACTCAATAACTGAATTCTCCAATGAAGAAAGCTGCAGAAAAGTCAATAATTATGTTGCTTTTGAATATATTTTACTACTTTGAGGATTTACTTTGGAATCAATCCAAGAACTGAGAGAGGAAAAGTGCTGTGCAGCTATCTTGCCACGTACTGTAATTTGACCAACAGTGAATGATGCAAACTTAAAAAAATGATAACCATTAAACCAAATCCTCTCCTGATTAACAAAACTGATTGTCGTTTTCATTCTAATAGATTTTTTCTTGAAACCAGGTCATCAAATGTTACTATATTTCTTTAAGTAGCAATGTTGAAAGCTTTTCATTAAACTTTGAATGACAGGTGATGCATAGTTAAGCAAAAATACTATGTAACAAAGGAAGAGAAATGTAATAATGTTGGATCAACGCAGCACACAAGCGTTGTGATTGGCCTCTTCAGATCAGAGAGAATAACAATCATCAGGTCAGTATAAAGAATAATAATAACACATCAACAGAAAGACTCAGAAATGTTAGCATTTCAGAGGATAGTTGAAACTATCGCAATGGACACGAGGGAAGGTACAAAGAAGTGTAAAAACTAGAGAGACAGAAGAAGAACAACAAAAAATAACCCCAAAATAAAAAACTGGCCAAAACAAAGAGCGGGAACCCACAGGAGAAAAAAGCTTTGCCCAAAAGAACATTTGGCTACACTCTCTACGGGACTATCCTGCACAATCAAAAATTACACTGAAGGGAGACTATGGGCTCAAATTGTGGTCATAAATATTTTGTACTTGTAAATCAGGATTTGTATGTGTAAAAAGAATTTGTGTGTCTGTAAAAAGATTTATGTGTGGACTCAGCCAAAAAATACATGTTAAACTCAAGTTTCAAGTTACAAGTACGAATTTGACCCCATTTTTCTTCCTTTCATCTGATTGGCCAATGTCATGTCAATCACAAATTTAACTATCCAATCAGAGAACAGATGGGTTTGGCTGTCGGAGGGGCGCTTTTTTGAACTGCAGGTCCTTGAAGGGTAATACAGTTTGAAGCTGGAGGATCTCTATATAAATATCCGATAGAAGCTAGGTCCCCTAACTTTCAGCAGCTGCTGAAAGGATAAAGTTGTGGTATATCAGTGGTTAGAAATACCATTATTACTTTAGGATTAGTTTAACACAAAGTCAGGGTTGACCCGGGACCATGACTGTGAGTCACAGTGCGCAGCATAAAGGTCCTTTCACATCAGACGCAGCATGTGCTGCTAACGCTAACTGCTAACTAAAAGCCAAGGATCCAGAATTTGTTGCGCTGGGGTTTTGCAGCAGCTCTACCTGTACTAGATGCACCTGCTCCTTGTCGTTTCTATCTCTGACTTTATGTCCTCTGCAAGAGTTTCTGTTTTTTTTTTTATCTTCAAATGTTCAATAAAAACATGCATCACTAATTCATAACGAAGAAAGCTTTGTAACTATCCCCACTAGTGAAGACTGTCATTTCCACAACATGGACAACCCTCAGGACAAAGGGACTAAAGACCTGAGTAACACTCTGGGCAACTTTGGGCTGACTCAGCATGTAACAGAGGCCACACATAATAGAGGACACACTCTTGACCTACTGATCTCCAAAGGCCTGAGCATTTCAAAGGTTACTGTGTCTGATGTGGGCCTGTCTGATCATTACTGTGTTTTCTTTGAAAGTAAAATCTCAGCCCACACAAATATATCAACAACAGTGATCACAAAACGGTGTATAACTGAACACAGTAGTGCAATTTTTAACCAGGTCTTCCCATTAACACCTGACCTGCCCAGAGGGTCAGTCAATGAGCTCGTCAATAGCTTCAATGCTAACATGTTAAATGTAATGGACACTATTGCTCCCATTAAGGTGAAGGTTATCTCTGGAAGGAAAAAGTCTCCATGGAGAAACTCCACACTGGTGAAAAATGAAAAAAGAGAGTGTAGGAAAGCTGAGCGCAGATGGAGAAAAACAAACCTCCAGGTTCATTATGACATCTATAAAGAGAAACTTCACAATTATAATTTACAACTGAGGAATGCAAGGAGGTCCTACTTCTCTGACATCATCACTAAAAACAGCCATAATGCTCGGGTCTTATTTTCTACAGTTGACAGGCTAACAAACCCTCCTGTGTCAGTGGCAGCTGAACTTCATTCGACCATGGCCTGCAATGACTTTGCCAAATTCTTCACTGAAAAAATCCAAAAAATTAGACAAGCAATTGGTACATCAACAGCAGATCCAGGATATGTACTGTGTCCACCAAAAAACTGTTTAAACACCATGAAACAGTTTCAACCTATTAACAGCAAAGACCTGGAGGACATCTTAGGTCAACTGAACTCCTCCTCCTGCTGTTTAGATGTCCTGCCAACAAGTTTTTTCAAAAAGGTCTCAAAGACTTTAGAGTCAGACCTGTTACAGATCGTCAACTTTTCTTTATTATCAGGTGTGTTTCCAGAATCACTAAAAACTGCTGTAATCAAACCTATACTGAAAAAGGACAATCTTGACAAGACACAAATGAACAACTACAGGCCGATCTCAAATCTCCCGTTTTTAAGTAAGATCATTGAAAAAGCAGTTTCTCAACAGCTCAGTTACTTCTTAAAACAGAATAATTGCTACGATGCCTTCCAGTCAGGTTTTAGACAGAACCACAGCACTGAAACTGCTCTGACCAAAGTGTTTAATGACATATGTCTGAATACAGACAGTGGAAAAATGTCAGTCCTAGTTTTACTGGATCTCAGTGCAGCATTTGATACAGTTGACCACAACATATTACTCAAACGACTGGAGAACTGGACAGGTCTTTCAGGAACTGTACTAAACTGGTTCAAAACATACTTAGAAAACAGGAAATACTTTGTATCAATAGGTAACTTCACATCTGAGCAGACAAGTATCACATGTGGAGTTCCCCAAGGTTCCATCTTGGGACCCCTTCTGTTTAACATCTACATGCTCCCACTGGCACAGATTATAAACAACAACAAAATAAACTATCACAGCTATGCAGATGACACACAAATATATATCACAATGTCACCAGGAGACCGAGGCCCTGTACAGGCTCTTGGTAAATGCATTGAGGAAATCAATGACTGGTTGTGCCACAATTTTCTCCAGCTAAACAAAAACAAAACTGAGGTAATAGTCTTTGGCGCCAAAGAAAAACGATTACAGGTCACCAGAGAACTTCAATCTATACATCTAAAAACCACAAACCAGGCGAGAAATTTGGGTGTAGTGATGGATGCAGACCTAAACTTAGAAAAACACATTAAGACAATAACAAAGTCAGCTTACTATCACCTCAAGAATATATCAAGGATAAAAGATCTGATGTCTCAACAGGACCTGGAAAAACTAGTCCATGCATTCATCTTTAGTAGGCTTGATTACTGTAACAGCATCTTTACAGGTCTACCTAAAAAATCAGTCAGACAACTACAGCTCATTCAGAACTCTGCTGCTCGAGTCCTCACTAAGACCAAAAAAGTGGACCACATCAGTCCAGCTCTGAGGTCCTTACACTGGCTGCCTGTCCGTCAGAGGATAGACTTTAAAGTTCTGATGCTGGCCTATAAAGCTCTGAATGGTTTAGGACCAAAATACATCAATGACCTCCTGACCCAGTATGAACCTTCCAGATCCCTCAGGTCATCTGGATCCGGTCTTTTATCAGTTCCCAGAGTCAGAACCAGACACGGAGAAGCTGCATTCAGCTTTTATGCTCCTTATATCTGGAACAAACTCCCAGAAAGCCTCAGATCAGCTGAAACACTCAGTTTATTTAAATCCAGGTTGAAGACTCACCTGTTCTCAGCTGCATTTGAATAAAGCACCAAATCCACACTTTAAGCTTAAATTTCAAAACTTACATTTAACTACTGATTTTATCTACTGTTCTGATTTTATCTGTTTTGATTTTATATACTGTTTTGTTTGTTTGTTTGTTTGTTTGTTAATTAGTTAGTTAGTTTATTTGCTTGTTTTAATCAATTTTAAATCATGCTTTTTATTTGTTCTTGTTTCTAATGTCTCTGTAAAGCACTTTGAATCACCTTGTTGTTGAATTGTGCTATACAAATAAACTTGCCTTGCCTTGCCTGTTTGAACTCATCATCTGTATAAAAGACACCTGTCCACAGCCCCTAACAGTCAGACTCCAAACTCCGCCATGGCCAAGACCAAAGAGCTTTCGAAGGACACCAGGAAAAGTATTGTAAACCTGCACCAGACTGGGAAGAGTGAATCTACAATAGGCAAGCACCTTGGTGTGAAAAAATCAACTGTGGGAGCAATCATCAGAAAATGGAAGACATACAAGACCACTGATAATCTCCCTCGATCTGGGGCTCCACGCAAGATCTCATCCCGTGGGGTCAAAATGATCATGAGAACAGTGAGCAAAGATCCCAGAACCACACGGGGGGACCTGGTGAATGACCTGCAGAGAGCTGGGACCAAAGTAACAAAGGTCACCATCAGTAACACACTACAACGGCAGGGAATCAAATCCCGCAGTGCCAGACGTGTTCCGCTGCTGAAGCCAGTGCATGTCCAGGCCCGTCTGAAGTTTGCCAGAGAGCACATGGATGATACAGCAGAGGATTGGGAGAATGTCATGTGGTCAGATGAAACCAAAGTAGAACTTTTTGGTATAAACTCAACTCGTCGTGTTTGGAGGAAGAAGAATACTGAGTTGCATCCCAAGAACACCATACCTACTGTGAAGCATGGGGGTGGAAACATCATGCTATGGGGCTGTTTTTCTGCCAAGGGGACAGGACGACTGATCCGTGTTAAGGACAGAATGAATGGGGCCATGTATCGTGAGATTTTGAGCCAAAACCTCCTTCCATCAGTGAGAACTTTGAAGATGAAACGAGGCTGGGTCTTCCAACATGACAATGATCCAAAACACACCGCCCGGGCAACAAAGGAGTGGCTCCGTAAAAAGCATTTGAAAGTCCTGGAGTGGCCTAGCCAGTCTCCAGACCTCAACCCCATAGAAAATCTGTGGCGGGAGTTGAAAGTCCGTGTTGCTCGGCGACAGCCCCAAAACATCACTGCTCTCGAGAAGATCTGCATGGAGGAATGGGCCAAAATACCAGCTACTGTGTGTGCAAACCTGGTAAAGACCTATAGTAAACGTTTGACCTCTGTTATTGCCAACAAAGGTTATGTTACAAAGTATTGAGTTGTATTTTTGTTATTGACCAAATACTTATTTTCCACCCTGATTTACGAATAAATTCTTTACAAATCCTACCATGTGGATTCATGGATTTTTTTTTCACATTCTGTCTCTCACAGTTGAAGTGTACCTCTGGTGCAAATTACTGACCTCTGTCATCATTTTAGGTGGGGGAACTTGCACAATCGGTGGCTGACTAAATACTTTTTTGCCCCACTGTACTTACCTGAATACCTGCTTGACCTGCTCTTATGCCAACTGCTGTTGAAAGCTTGCTAGCAGTGGAGCTCCAAGTACTGCAACCCTAAATCTGAAGAAAGATGAGAGGATCGCCAATTCCTGTTTGCACTTACCTGAAGAAACTTACAGTACCTGAGTATTATTCCACTTGGAAAATCTGTGTCTGAATGTTAAATTCCAGAGTAACAACTTACCTGAAAATACTTCCCTGATCAGAATCCCAGCTTGAAGACTGACCTCTGATCATTCACTGTTGTTATTTCTTCCTGACTTCTTTTCATTAAAACTGTTTCGACTGTGTCCTGCATTTGAATCCTTTGGGTGAAAGCTTGACAACTGGCTCCATAAAAATTCCCAAAATAATGGCCGCTGTCCCCACAGGCTATCATCAGATGATAGCTGAGGATCCTAAAGTGCCATTCGTTTTGCTGCTGGTCTGCTGAAATTACTGCTAATAAGGACAGTAAGTAAAACCAAACATTGAGCTGGAAGCTGCTGACATACAGATTTAAGATAAGGTGAAATTCAACATTAGGTGATAGCTCTCTGTGGTTTCATTGCTACAATGAATTATACATCTTGATTCGTTCCATAAAACATTGATAAGAGAAGCTATCCACAGTTATTCAAAACACATCAACTGTTGAAGTTTCAGCAGGTAACCTACTGTAGCTTGGTGAAGTGCAACATCTGCACACTTGCAGGAATGTAATGACGTACCAACCAAGAGATTTTGAGTTGTTTGGATGTGTGGGGTTGGAAGTTTTCTCTTGGCTTTACGTTGTCAGAAACAGATGGAGCTGAAGAGTATGTTTACCCTGGACTCTCAGCTTTGATATGCAGATAGGAAGTTCACAGAGAATGAGTGATGCTCTCGTCTGCGCTGCGTTACAGGCCAGAGTAAACACAGTCCTTAATGGACAGAAGAGGGGCACAAACACTCAGACACACCTAAGAGATGTATCGATTCCTCATTTCCTATTCCATTTTACTCAAATTTAAAGGTCACAACTTCAGGCTGGAAGTCATCAGTGAGCAACCTACTGTCAAAGCCTGTAGCTCTGTGGCATGGTCAGGGTAAGTGGCAAAAGACAGAAAGCAACAAAAATAGAGACTAAGCAACTTCAGCTTGTTGCTCCTAAATTGCTTCATTTGCATTTTTACCATTAACTTTATTTAAAAAGAGGAAAACTGTGCTGGATTAGGTGGAGTTTAATTAAAAAATGCAATGCATTTTTAAGAAAATTAAGAAGATTTTGCTGAAACCATAATATTTTCATTTCTCAGCTTCTGAGACTTATCACTTATCCTACTGGTGGGTTTCTGGTTTCGTCTGCATATCGACTCTGATTCACATGAAATCTGAAAAGACATCTCTATTAGCTTCACCCACAATTCACTGCCTCTTTATGAATATGCTGCTGTGACGAAAGGATGTGGAACAAATAGCATTAGCACTATGATGTTGCCTTATCTAGGTCATGATATAACCAGCCTATCTCTGAGTAATCCTCTTGTGGCTGACAACGAATGAAAGGAATAGAATAATAAGACACTCGATTGAGATGTCAGAACAGTCTGGCAGAATGCTATTGGGGTGGAAAGCAGCTTTTGATAAGCGCTGATGCCTTTGTTTAGGCAGCTGGGAGGGAAAGATGGACGTGTTAGTGCAGAGCTCTGCTTATATTTGGGAGGCTGGGGCTTTCCCTTTTCTCTCTCTCTCTCTCTCGCCCTCGCTCTCTCTCTCTCCCCCTCTCTCTCCCTCTTTTGCTCTTTCCCCATGCTGCCTCTCAGACAGCTTTGATCACAGTACCCTTTGAAGCAGTGTTCCAAAATGAAAACGAGGAGAAAGCAGAAGTCATCGCAAGTTCATGCCTAAACTTCCTGCAACTCCAAGCAAAGTGCACATCTTCATTACTGCATATGCTCTGACGGACCTATGGAAATTATTGATGGGGGGTTGGAGGGGTGATTGGTCATAAATCATTAATTATCATGCCATTATGCGTTGTTTCTACTCATCACCACTTTAAACCCTAACGGTAAGTTCGCTGACGCTCTCGCTGTTTCAGATTTCCACAGTAGACCATCCCTGATAGAAATAACCTGACGTTTCTGACCACAGCAACAACCGCAGCAAAGAAAAAAGCAACACTGGTTTCCTTCACTAGGGACCCTACAGTAGATGCGTGAGTCTAAGAGGAACACCCATTTTGGGAAATGCACTTGTTTTCCTTCAGACAATCTGATAATAAGATCAATATTCGTTTCATGTTCATGCATCCGCTGCAGAGATGGGAAAAGGCCCAGTCGAAGCAAAGACAACACACAGGAGGGTACTGCTTTTGGTAAATGCTCAGCCTGCCTCTTTCTTTTTGTTTGATTTATAGATGTAGTACTTACTCGATTAGCTGATCACAAAAAAACCTGATCAAATATTTTACTAATTGATTTTACTAATTGAAGTTAAATTTTGAAATATTCCACAGTTACAGCCCGCAAAAGTTATTAACAACTGAAATTTAATTAGTTATTTTATTAATCATTTAATTAATTTTTAAGATGTTGTTGTTATATGTTGAAGCTTTTTTTTATGCCAACGATGCTTTTGATTGCAGGATGTAACCACATATGAGTATTCAGTGACTGCATCATAGCCTTCATCTACAATCGCATTAATTAACCTTAATGTCACCATTGTTGTTGCTTAAGTATTATGTGCATGCAGCCGTGTATGCTAAAGCTGATGTTGCTGCTAAAGAAATCACAGGAAAAACACTTCATTAGTTACAGCTTGCTAGTCCATGGTTGCAGCTTTTTGCCTTCAGAACTAGTTCTTCACAGCACAGATTCAACAAGGTACTGGAAACAGTCCTCAGAGATCAGTGTCTATAGTAACATGATAGCATCACACAGTTGCTGCAGATTTGGCAGATACAAATCTCTCTTTGTACCATATCCCAAAGGTGCTCTATTAAATTTAGATCTGGTTGACTGTGGAGGCCAATGCATGTTACTGAGTCAACTCAATAACATGCATTTGTTATGTGTGACATGGCACATAATCCTTCTGGAGTCAGCTATCAGAAGATGGGTACACTGTGGTCATAAAGGGATGGACACTGTCCGATTGACTGTGGTGTTTAAACTATGCTCAGATGGGCAGAATACAAGACAGGATACATCCATGCGTTCATGGATCTATGATATTTGATGTATTTAGCTATCCAACTGTTGCAGCAGAAATCAAAACTCATGAGACCAGGTGTGGTTTCTCCAGTCTTCTACTGTCTAATTTTGGTACACCTGCATGAACTGTAGCCTCTGTTTCCTGTTCTTAGTTCATCAGAGTGGCACCTGGTGAGACCTTCTGCAGCTGGAGCCCATCTGCTTCAAGGTTCAACAAGTTGCTCTTCTGCTTACCTTGATTTTAACAAGTGGTCATTTGAGTTACTGCTGCACTCCTATCAGCTCAAAGCAGTCTGGCCATTATCCCTCAACATCCCAGCCTAAAGAACTGCTGCTCATTAGATATTTTCTCTTTTTGAAACCCTTTCCTGTAAACCCTCAAGACTGTTTGTGGAAAAATCCCAGCAGATCTGCAATTTCTGATGTACACAAATGCCCATCTGGAACCAGCAACCAGGTTCAAAGTTCCTTAAATCACCTTTCTTCTTCATTCTGGTGTTTGGTTTGAACTTCAGCAGGTCGCCTTGGCCATGTCTACATGCCTTAACGCACTGACTTGCTGCCAAGTGATTGGCTGATTAGATATTCGCATTAAGAAATAATTGAGTAGGTATACCTATTAAAGTGGCTGGTGAGTGCGTTTCATCACTATTCTTCTTTCACAGTTCTTTCATATCTCTGGATAGTTAATTTGATTTGTTAAATTTATAAACAGCATTTGTCAGTTTAGGTTTATTAGAGTGAGGATCAGACATTGTGATAAAACACGCTAACACAGACATCTTTTTCAACTGCCAAGTGGGTTGAGTACATTTGAGAGAAGCAACTACTGGCAGCCAGAGGGGATGAAAAAGGAGAGCAGAGATGGAGAACATATAAAAGGGACACCATGAGAGTACTGCTCCTAAGCTGGCGTCTCATCTGGAATCTCTCCTGACAGGCTTCTGTGTTGTTTAACTTGAGATGATTGAGAGCGAGCGAGAGAGAAAAGATAAATAAAAGGAAGATAAAAGAGAAGAAGATAAAAAGAAAAAAAAATTACACCCGAGGAGCAAATAAAGGCGATATTAGAGCCTATCCTACATATCAGCTGTACTAATGACTGCTGGAGTTCTCTCTGTAATGCTTTGAGTAACTACATCACCACAGGGTTACTACATGAATTTCACCCCAATCAGCTGTAAGTCTATAAAATATAGTAAGGAACACGGAGTGCTCTTCAATTGTAATCATGCACTGTGGCTCAATTTAGCTCCTGCCATAATTACAAGTAAGTCTGAGTCTTGTAATGAAAGGGAAGGTTGAAGAAAGGTTTAGCAAAAACTAGGTGTGAGCTAAATTAGCTGTGAAACTAACAAATGAAGGCAATTAGCCAGCTAGCCCTCCATCATTGTCTAATTGAGAGAGCAGGCCAAAGACCATCTGAAACAAGTAAACAGTTTCTTTAAGTCCTTTGTAATCTGTTCAGTGGATCACATTTAGGTTATTTTGATTGGACTAATTATTCTTCCCAGTTAAATTTACCCTTCATTCAAATTTGTGTTGTACAGTTATTTCATTTTTAACCTTAATTTATATTTTATTGCTTCTTAGTTAAATTTAACCTTTTTAATTTTTCATATTTATTTCCTATCTTATTCATAGCCTTTTCCTTTTTTGTTTTCTTTAGGTCACGAGCAGTTGTCCAAGCATTTCACTACATATCGTACTGTGTATGACTGTGTACGTGACAAATAAAATTTGAATTTGAATTTGAATTTGAATTTGAAGCATCCTAACAAGAAGCTTCTGTACATTTTTAGGTATCAAAGGGCAAAAAATCAGACCTAAATACCAGAAATCCACAAACGGTTTCATTTTACAAGAAATTACTTTCCCATTTCAGCCACATAATTGACAGAGTCCAGAGAGGGATCTCATGAGAGCCAAAGTAATGATTCCGAAAACTCTGAAGTGATACACACAATCCCTTCCTATTTGCATTGTTTGTGATCACGTAGCAGAAAAGGATGGCAACGAAGGAAAGTGAGAGTGTGAGTTGAAATGGTGAAATAAAAGAAGAGAGAAAGAATGGGGAGTGAAGCGAAGAGTAAACAAAGTGGACAAGAGAGACGAGACGATGATGAGGGGGAGGCGGGGCTGAAAAGGGATGAAGAGAAATGGGGATGGAAAGGATCAGACAAGGATGCAGGATCTTAGAACGAGAGGAGGGAATATCAGTCCTGTAAAGTCAAACTCTTGCAGATGACTGGGAGGCCCTGGAGATCTGTGAGCAT
Source organism: Maylandia zebra (assembly GCF_041146795.1). NCBI lineage: Eukaryota > Metazoa > Chordata > Actinopteri > Cichliformes > Cichlidae > Maylandia > Maylandia zebra. The sequence goes on along the minus strand of NC_135167.1, from coordinate 23,850,424 downwards.
GACGCATCCTCTCCTCTCCTCTCCTCTCCTCTCCTCTCCTCTCCTCTTCTCTTCTCTTTGCTTTTTTAGCACACTGTTAGCATACCATACTTCTCTAAAATGAGTGCAGACAGGAACACACACAAATTCCCAGAGGGTTCCCAGAGGAACCCACCCGAGGGATTAATAAAGTTCTATCTTATCTTATCTTATCTTATCTTATCTTATCTTAAATGCACACACACACTCAGAGATACATCTCGGGCTGCTTCTCACCTTGGCAGTAGCCGTCCATTTCCTCGTGGCCAATACTACAGACACAGCGGCCCAGTGGTACCAGCCAGTCTCCATCAGCACCACAGTACAATTTGGGCGTGTCCCTCTCTTCTGCGTTCTCCACACACGAACCTCTCACTTCCACCAAAGAGGATGAGTCCATTTGTGGCACTGTTTCAGGAAACGCGGCCAAGTTTCTTAAAGTTGAGGGGCACCGTTTGTAGAAGACCTTATGTGAAAGAGGAAAACACAGTGTTCAGGTTAAAGAAGTAATACTGAGTTTATGCCCAGTCTATGCGAGACTGAGTCATGCAACCCTGTTCACTGACCTTTACAGACACAAGAGCAATACAAGCTCCCACATCTTGGAAGGCCAGGTAGAATCCCTTCTGTGTGATGGGGCCCACTTCCCTGACCTCGGTGTTAAGTCGAAGGACACGATCTCCAAGATCGGTCTGTGTAAAGCTTTCATCCGCTGCTATGGTGTCCACCTTAAACCAAACACACGCTTTACTCACGTAAAGTCACACAATGACAGTTCTGTCACATGACAAGAATAAAAACATGACAACCTTAGCATAGTCAGTAGGCCGGAAGCGTGTGCTGTCGGGGAGCGGCCCGTCTGTCTGCAGGTAAAAGAGATTGAAGGTTTCCTTACAAGTACCAGAAACCCAAGGGATGGAGTTGCAGTCTCTCAGTGTAAAGCGCAGCTCCACATATACCTGAGGTAAAACACAGATTAAACAATTACGTCAGTATTATAACCATCAATAATTTCATACAAGTGTGTTTATGTTAAGCCCTTTATTTAACAAAACGAAGCCCATTTCACAAGCTCTCTTCAAATCACCGTAACTCCGTTTTTTCTTCTACAGACAAAATTTAAATGGTTTTGGGAAGAAGAGAGGACACACTTTAAGGGGATATTGTACAAGCAAAAATGCAAACATAATAGGACTCTATTAGCACATACGAAAAAAAAAAATCTCCTTCCCCATAAGAAACACGGATTATTGCTTTATACTTTCAAATTGTGCTTCATTTGACTATTTTTATTGCTCTCTAAGTATTTTTTAGATCAACATATCCACTAAAATCTTGCATAATTTTTAAGTTAATACTGATGCACAGCCATGCTAACAAACTTGTTTTTATGAGCGACACCGAGCAAGGTAAGAACAGTTCAGCATGTTTCTCCATTTGTTGTGCAGTAGCCGTGCCTCAAGGGTGGAGAAGCCGAGTGAGCGCAGGCCGCTGTGGTGGCACACGATGCCTTTAAACAGCTTGACAATGGTGTTAGTCTTGCCCATGGCACTGATTGGCTAATCATTACTCCTCCCCTGAAGCTCAGTGGACAGATCGTTCTTCTATCAAGAAGCCACTATTTCAAGTCACGATGCCAGACGGCTCAGTCCCCTCGAGCGAGCGAGTGCATTGATTTAACAGTCTGTATGCGGGCAATTCTCAGTCTACAAAAAGAGGTAAATGTGAAACTTGGTGCAGCAACATAGTTGTGTTTCCCACCAGCCAATGTGCACAGAAGGCATCTTACTATATCTTTGTTACAACAGACTCTGTGTTGACTGTAATAGAAATCGGTCCTAAGCAAAGTGTCAGGTTCTTATAGCTATTTGTCTGTATTTCCCGGTAGGTTATACAGAAGACTGAACTTCCTCCAGGGAGTGTGACTCTTTCTCAACCTGGGGGCAATGTCAAAACCACAAACAAAGATTTCTATTCAAGTGTTTGTCTTTGCACAAGTTTTGTGATGTAGTCCTGACCCTCTGTGCAGCTTGTCGCTGGATCCACCCAGACCGCAGCCAGTTGTTCTGGTTTGGCTCCATTACATGGCAAACCTGGAAGGTGTGTATAGGTCTGTTCTGTTCATCCATCTCTGTGATAGCATCCCACTGATTAAAACAAAAAAAAGGATAAAGTTATTATGTGCAATGTGTCACGACACTTTAACTCTATCATTTGCAAAATAAAACTAGTATTTTTGTTAGAAAATTAATATTCTGGTGTATACATAAAACAAAGTATTCAAGCTACATTCATAAGACCTGTGTCTGTTCTGGGTAATCAAAAGAATCTCTTTAAACCTGTTTTATTCATACTCAAAGCCAAATAAAATCTTTCTTTCATATTTTTAGTACTTTTCCACCTTTATTATGACAGAAACAGAGGGGAGAGATGACAGGAAAGTGAGAGCAGAGGGAAGACATGCGGCAAATGGCCCAGGGCAGACTTGAACCCGCGCTGCTGCGTTAGCCTCATGTCGTATGGGTCGCTTGCTTAACCCGGTGAGCTAAAAGATACTCTAAAGCAAAACAATTTGTTTATACCACACACACAGTCAAAATAAAACACAAACACATTCATGACACAATCGTCTTTGGATTTTATCAGTCACACTGAGACATGACAGGACATTACAGACTCTAAATTTAACTGTAAAATCAAAGGCAACATGCAATTCATTTGATAAGGTCAGCATCAGGTCAAAGCCAGGACACAGGGCAGACTTTGCTGTCATCCTCCTCAAAGAGAGTGCCCTACACTTCCTTCTTGTGCACCATGCTGAGCTGAGGACATGTTTGAAAGATAAAAGGCTGACACTTGTTGGTGCCTTCAAAACTGAAACTGTCTTTAGCACCTCTGTGTTTCTGTATTTCGCTGCCTTGTTTTAAAGGACCTGTTATCTTCTCTGTATTTCCTGATAATGGTGGCCACAGAGCATCTGCTGAGATTGGATTGTAGTCTTTGTCCCGATTCCCTCGTTGTCATTCCACCAACTAGGACCTGGTCTGTCACAGCTACTTAAATTTCCTCTGAAATTACCGGCCTTCCTTTTTTCTTCATCCACCGCCTCACCTCCCCCACCTCTCAGATTTGTTTCCATCCATAGCTGGCATCCATAACTTTTAACTTTTATCAGGACTTACCATTGCCACTTGTGGTTACCATCACGCATCATACGTACAATACATCACTGTTAAATGTGTTTTACAGATGTTTTTTGGGGGGGAAATGAGTCAATGACTTGTTAACTATAAATTGTTTAAGGCTTTGAGTGATTTAATAAATTGGTTAAGGACACTGAGCATTTGGTTTTGAAAAGGGGATTTAGTGTTTTACAAAATCAGAAAAACTGTAAACCATCAGTAATTTGTGGATTAGTGAGGATTAGCTGATATGGATATGGGTATGGACTATATTGGTATAGCAACATATTAGCATCAAATGTGCTAAAATGGAGATTATATTAGGATATTGTAATAAACACACTCATGAATGATCTAGTTTCTGAGCTGCTTTGTATAATGTATATAAGCCTTCGTTGCTTGTAGTGAAACTTAATCTGTATAGAAACATGACATTTGAGAGACACAAATTCTCTCACCAATGTTTTCAAGCTGTTGCATCAGCCAGGCTCTCATTTGTCTGCTCCGCTTTAACGGTGTGATGATCAGAGCTTCAAAAGCCCTAACATTTATTGACAGATCCTCTTTCTCACAACTCCTGTGGCATTACATGGGCAGCTGTGATTGTGCCAGATGCACAGCTGGACATGTAGTTATAACTCAAGAACATGAGACACACTGAAGACATGCCAGTGCTTTGACTTGAGTCTGAAACTTACAGCATGTAAATCATTATTTCTATTGTATGAATGGTGATAAGACATTCTGTAAATGACTTTGCTAAAAGAAAATAATTTATTTTCTGTGACTAAAAGTCAAAAGGTCAAATTGTCATGATCCTGGGTCTGCGACCATGACAGTAATTTGTGTTTTCCTGAGACTATTAGTGATTTCTGGACTGAGGTTTAAGATATGTATTTCCTTATGCTTCTGAGTTTGCTTAGTTCTCTGCTCCTTGTTCAGTTGAGTCAGTTCCCTTTCATATCTAGTCTGTCTCTGTCTTGTCCCTATGTTTCCGTGTCTCTTTCGCTGTCTCTTGCTCTCTCTTGCCTCCGTCATATCACTGTGAATCAGTGTTAGTGATTTCCTGTTTTATTGTGATAGTCACTTATCCGGTGTGCATCGTGTTCCGTTTTTCTTCCCTTGTGTCATTAGTCAGACTTGGATCATCTGTGTTCCCTGGTGTGTTTAATCTCCCTGACTTCCTTGTGTGTATTTAAGTCCTCAGTTTCCTTAATTCTTTGTCCCCGTTGTTGTCGTCTTATCCCCTCTGATTGTGTGAGCCGTCTGTTTGGAGTTTTCCCTGTCACCCGATTTAGCATTCCTGACTTCCTGCTTTACAGTAAATTGCTTTATGACCTGTAAACTAAGCAATAAAGCTGCTCTTTAGTTCAGACCTGCTTCTGAATGTTGGATTACTGAACTTAGAAAAGATCAACCGGGTGCAGAGTCTGCATTGCTTACAGAGATGGGTGGTGTTTGTTCCTGTTCCTCTTTCCTAAATTCCTCACATACAATGTCTTAAATAATCAAGCCCCACCTTATCTTAACGACCTCATAGCACTGTATCACCCCAAAGATGCAGTTGGCTCTCAGACTGCTGGTTTACTTGTGGTTCCTAGAAGTTTTAAAAGTAGAATGGGAGGCAGAGTCTTCAGCTTTCACGCCCCCTTTTCTGTGGAACCAGTTTCCAGTTTCTAGATCTAGCTTCTAGATTCAGGAGACAAACACCTTCTTTACTGTTAAGATTAGACTTAAAACTTTCCTTTTTGATTAAGCATATAGTTAGGACTGATCAGGTACCCCAAATCCTCCCTTAGTTATGTTGCAATAGGACTAGGCTGCTGGGAACTTCCTATGATGCTTCCTCACTTGGGTTTTTCAGTCTTCACATGCGTATATAGCACATGCTTCCATCCCCCCCCCCCCCCCCCCCCCGTCTCTCTCCCTTCACCCCAAACCGCTCAGCCTTTCCCTGAGCCTAGTTCTGCTGAAGGTCTTTTCCTGTTAAATTTTTTTCCCCTTCCCACTGTCGCCAATTGCTTGCTCATGGGAGGTTATTTGATTGTTGGGGCTTTCTCTGTATTATTGTAGGGTCTCTACCTCAAAATACCAAGCGCCTTGATGTCACTGCAGTGTTACAGAAACCAAACTTAATAGCATTTTCATCAATTCACTCAGTTGTAAATTTTCATAACTAAATTTATCTGAGATTCTCTCAAAAGTATAGCTAATAATATAATGTGTAACTGTGTAACAGAAGTACCGTAATGTAGCTACTTCTTATAGTCTAGATCAGGGGTCGGCAACCTGCGGCTCCGGAGCCGCATGCGGCTCTTTTGTCCTTATACTGCGGCTCCGGGTGGTTTGGGAAAAAAATTAGAAGTATTTAGCTGAAGTGTATTTTATTTGTGTTTAGTTCTTTTTTTAACTTGTAGTTCTAAATTGGAAGATTATTGTGATTTTGAAATATAAAAATAAAATTATACCTTATTATTTTTTCATCGCTCAAAATAAGCGTCACACTCGCGGAAGCCGGTGTACCCGCCGAAACACCGTGCATTTATCGAGACTTTCGAACCCAGGTAGGCCAGTTATGGATCTTTGGATCCACATTAAGTCAGCAGCTGTTCTCCACCATGAACTATGTTAAAAACAAACACCGCTCACGCCTCACAGACGACAGCTTACAGTTCTGCGTAAAGATGAAGGTGACTTCGTACAGCCCCGATTTGCAGACGCTGTGCACAGAGGTTCAGGACCAGAAGTCCCATTGTAAACATACCACGGCAGACTCGACGATGTTTGCATGAACATGCTTTATAGCATCTCTTTATTGACCACTTTTCACACACGGTTGCTGTACGCATACAGCCGGCTGTAGCTTTGCAGCTCACAGCCCGACACATACCAACACCAGCATAAATGGCACAGACGTTAAGGCGGCGAGGCGTGATTGCGGGTGCCGCTAAGGGTGGCGGCTCACAACAGTTTTTGTTTGCTGGATCATTTTAGTTCAGCTGGGTGTCTTTCCTTTTGTTATATTTCTTTAAGAGTTCAAAATGTGTTAATTACAGAAATAAAATGTAATTTTCTCTGTAGCACTTCATGGATTTCATAAGCAACACAGCTTAGTTGCTCTGTGGATTCTTTTAAAAAGCAGTTAAAAACTTTTCTTTCCAAACAAGCCTTTTGTTGATCTACATATTTTATATTCTTTACATTATTTACATTTGATCTTTTACATTGTGTATAATATCTATTGATTGTATTGTTTATTTTAATATTTGTGTACAGCGCTTTGTGACTGCCTGTCTGTGAAAAGCACTTAATAAATAAACTTTACTTACTTACTTTAGTTGTTCACACAAAGAATAAAAGTAAAAAAAACAATATATACAGTGTTATCTTCATTTTAGATTTCAAAAAGTATTTGCGGCTCCCAGTGTTTTCTTTTGCGTGGAAACTGGGTCCAAGTGGCTCTTTGGGTGTAAAAGGTTGCAGACCCCTGGTCCAGATATTTTGCAAGCAAATGGAAAATAGGTGCAGTTATTTGGAATAGTTTTCCAGGCTTCTTGAAGGACATTCAACGCTCTTTATTTGGATTTTGCCCTTTGTTCTGTTTTCCTTCAATGATGTTGAGGTCTGGGCTCTCAGGAGCATAGTCCTCAGTTTCTTTTGCTGCTTTGGCAGTTTGTTTTGATTGTCTGTCATTGGCAGACAAACCTTTTTCTAGACGGTGAATCAAAATCTGATGGTACATTTCCTCATTCATAATTCCATCATTTTTGACAACATCCCCAAAACCACTGGCACATTGTACACATTCAGTGTTGTAGCCCTCTCCCGAACTCCCCCATACAAACATCAGAACCCTAAGAACCCAGGAACATTTTGCACTGCACTGCGTTTCAGATCTGCACTGTTGAACATTATCTCTGTCTTCTTTCTGTCTCTATCTTTTACACTTGTCTGTTTCATAAAATGTATTCATGGCACAGACAAAAACCAATACAAAGGTGAAGCGTTTGACAAGCCTCATCTTAGCACTGTATTAAAGACTTTCTGTTAATAAATACTGTCATATCATGAAAGGTTTAGATTTTTTTTAATTTCTCAACAGTGACCAGTGTCTCCTGACAACAATACCTTACTGTGGGTCCTATCAGAAGGGAGACAAAAACAAGCGGCTTTATGCATGCCTTATGGAATAGTGGGGACTTTACTGTATCTCCTAGATAAGAGAAAATGCATATATATGTGAGAGTTGAAGAATTCTACAAAATAGGGCATTTCATGTTGGCCAGATACAATGGTTCTGGATTGGAAATAGAGGCTTTGCAGAAATCCCTGAATTTGGACAGCACTTCTACACAGATTTCGACTGCAAGGGAGTCACTATCCAATAAGCCTCACTCTGGAAGCCTCCTCTGCCACTTCTTCAAAGGGTGGCGGGGCTGAAGCTTCCTCCATGATTGCACACTATTATTTCCAGGTCACAGACCAGAGCGTGGAGATCGTGAGAAAGCCCAAGTGTCTACACTGAAAACACTCTGTGGCTGGTTATTGATTTCACACTTCGCCATTATGTAAAACTGTATCTGTGACATCCACAAAATGGGGTGTTCAAAAAGAAAAAAGAAGTAATATGCAGTGCTCCTGTGTTGAGAATTTGATATGCATACATTTTAAAACACACTCACACATATCCACACACACAGGCAAGTCACAGATTAAGTGTTCTCAAATATAAATAATTAAACAACACTTTAACCTTGACTGGAGTGTGCAGAAGCAATTAATCTTCTATTAATTAAGCCATCTAAATAAGCTCTATGTGACACTCATGGGCCAAACGATTAATCAATCATATTCACTCCCTCTTTCATTTGGACCTCTGGCCTCCCAAATATGTTGTGCTTGTAATTTTATAAGGGGACTCTGAGGTAATATTAAGATGTTTAATGATTCACAGACATACCCTGTTTGTTACGTTTGCATGAATATGACCTAAAAAATAAAAAAAATATGTATTTACTCAGGAAAAATCCAAAATTCACACATTTCCAGTAATGCTTCGACTGCATCCAGTTGCAAGGCCTCTGCAGGACTTATGCCACATGCCACTGAATCAGTCACTTAAAAGATTTTGAGCAGACGTAAAGACAAAGTCGGGGAAGTTTCTTCACCATACACGGTGCTCTGTATATCCTCATTACATTGCCCTCCTTACAAAGCTTAAAACAGAAACTGAGTATCTTATTACAAGAAGCAGACTTTCTGGTTTGCATAAGATCAGCATTAAGTAATTGGAGTTCCATTATGCATACAAACGAGAGAAAATGGTGATTTGTCACTCCGTGTGCCTCAGTGTTCTAAAATGCACCCTTGGGATGTGGCATGGTTCAGTGCAGGGAAAACAAAAATGCAAACCCTGAGTTTGAAAGATGAGCTGCAACCCACGCTCTCCGAGGCAATCAGATATGCACCTACTAATCGCTCTGCTTATTAGTCCAAAGCTTAGCAGACTGTGGAATGCAGAAAGTAGGTTTTGTGTACAAAGTGTAGATCTAATTAATGTACCGAACTCATAGTAATGTTGCAGTGTGAGGGAGCAATACAACAATTGCCTCATAAAAATGCTCGCTGCTGGCTTAGTAGTGAGGCGGACCATACAATGAAATACTGATACTTAGTTTGGGGCTACGGCATTTGATTTCATTAAAAATGCTCTCGCTTAATATGAAATACAACTGAAATCACATTTATTGTCATCACATCGAGCTTGATGCTAAAAGACCTGCAACTATTACACATGTGGCTGACTTTTAGTCCTCCAGATACACCTTCTCCAACTCCAGCGCCTTCAATCTGCATACAGATAGTTATCAGAAGGACAGAGGAGGATGGAAAACACCATGTAATACTTCATCACTATTTATAGCAAGAATCGCAGTACCTGTTCAGGCTTGAGACAGACAGGCACATAGCACCTGCTCAGTTTACATGAATTTATTATGGTGGCCATATCAATGTATTCAAGAGTTTTGGGGTTGTGGTTGATGTACCTTTAGAAATAGTTCTGCTCAATTACATCCATAGGAATTAATAATGTTTATCGGGACTGTGCAGCTGAACAGCTCATAATGTTTTAAAATGTTCTTGCTATCAATTCTCTTAAAATTAACAAATATAAAAATATGCAGTGCTGTGAAAAAGATTTAGACAAAGATTACCTGAGTGATTCACAATATCATCACATAAAGATCCAGTTTTTAAATGATGATATGTTTTTTTAAAGAGAAAACAAGCAGTTCAACTTGGATGTTGTCGGTGCAGGTGTTTGAACGCAACATTTTATTGATGATACTTTATCTGAATGAGGACACCTCAGTGAGGACAGCCGTGCAGGTCAGTTTAGCTGCACAGTTTGTGCATGTACACGGATCAGCCACAATAAAACCAAAGGCATGTGAAGTGAATAGCCAAGAAACCCTGGGTAATAGCATTCATGTTGATGTTACCTTAACTTGTACAACCTAAAAATTACTGCAAACTCAGCATACTACCCATTTCCATGTTACTCACCGACGGTTTTGGCCTGCCCAGCAGGACGGTATTCAGGACTGGCTCAAGGAACATCAGTAAGTGAGAATGCTATCCAGCCTCCAAACTCCCCATATCTGAGCAATGGAGTCTCCACCCCACCATCCAAAATGCCCACAGGATGTGCTGCTGTTAGACGCAGTCTCAGGCACCTACTAGCACCACCCCAGGGGTTCCAACTGCTGGGAGCTGTTTTTGTGAGAGCTGCTGTGCACAACATGAATCAGTGGGTGAGGCTGGGGCTTGGTGTATATCCCAATATATCCTTTCCAAAGCCTGTCCGGACGATGCCTGACGAACTATTCCTATTTTTTCGGTTAAGTAGTGTTCGCTTCCTGCTTTGACACACCAATGATGCATTACGACACACTTTAGCTCTCGTTGCAACTGCTTGAGAAGTAGCTGAAAAACAATTTGATTTTGCAGCGATGTTCAGAATGGAAAACTTGCTACGCTGGGTTTTTTTCTTTCTTTCTTTCTTTTTTTTGCTTCCAGCAGTTTATGTACTGAGCTCTTGACAGAAATTTGACAGCTTGCTTCAGATGGAACTTTTGCCTTGCAGATACAAACATCATCTTTCAAATCAGCTGATGGTTGGACAAAGACCAGGCTTACATGCATGAGAAAAAAGTTTTCTTTTTTACAAATGGTGAAGTGAACCTCACCTTTGGCAGCATATTTTTTTTAGAGCCAACTAAGTTGTTAAGCACTTAATTAAGCTGGAAAATTAAACATTCGTTGCAGATTTATTTCTATTTAATGTCCTCAATTAGAAGTAGATCTGGACCTTTCCTTGCCAACATATGGCTTATGTAATTATTTAAGTCAGTGATGGCAAACTTTGTGAGAAAACAGAGTGTACAAAGTCATAAAAGCAGTGGAACAAGAAGTTAATGCTGACAAAACCTCTTGAATCACTGAAGAAACGAACAACAAACAAGGAAGTTTTACCACTTCCTTGGGTAAAACTGTTCCAGCTTCTCATTAATACAAGTATCTAATCAGTGAACCAAATAGCAGCAACTCAGTGTCTGAGGTTTAAATCAAACATCAGGGTGAGGAAGAAATGTGATTTAAGTGACTTTGAACATGGTTGTTGGTGCCAGATGGACTGGTTTGAGTAATGGTTGACCTACTGGTGGCAGGTCTTTGCTTCGACCTGTAACAGTAACTCAGATAACCAAATGTTACAACCAAGGTATGCAGAAAAGCATCTCTGAATGAACAACATGTCAAATCTTAAAGCAGATTTGCTACAGCAGTACACAGAAACCTGACACTGCAATTCATATGGGCAGTTCACAAACTTAGACAACAGAAGATTGGTCTGATAGGTATTGATTTCTGCTGCAACATTTGGAAGGTAAGGTTAGAATTTAGCATAAACAATATGCAAGAAGAGATCTATCTTGCCTTATATCAACAGTTCAGACTGTTGTTGGGGTAATGGTGTGTGGGATATTTTCTTGGCACACTTTGAACCCCTCAGTACCAACTGACAACCGTCTCTTTGTGATCATCAGCTACAGTGTGTCCATCTTCTGATGTCTGCTTCCATATCACAAAGTTCAAATCACCTCAAACTGGTTTCTCGAACATGACAATGAGCTCACTGTACTCAAATAGCCTCTGCTGTCCTAGGATATATACCTAAAGCCCTCTTCTGCACACAATTTGATGGTACATGCTGAAAATGATTCAACATCAATTATTGACTCACTTTGGGCCATTTTATTGCCAAAACAAAAAATGTATATTTCAGACACCCCTTCTCCAAGATATTTTTAGTTACCTAGAGGCAATGTTGTGCAACAATAGTAAAAAACAAAACAAAACATAATAATAGAGAAAATAATTAACTCATGTATCATAACTCAACTATGCAAGAGCAATAAAAACATCAGAAAAACTTCCAAACAACTCAAAAGATTATGAAACAAAGATCTGAAAAACACTTGAAACATATTTACATATCTGTAAATATCTACACAGAGGTGCACATTACACTTTGTACGCATCACTTTGGTGTATCTGTGCACCCAGGTACCCTACATCTTCCCTTGTTTGACTCCATTTTACTCATATAGTGCAAAATCACAACCTTTATTGCCTCAAGGTGCTTTATATTGTGAGGTAAAGACCCTAAAAAAATAAAGAGAAAACCCCAAGAATCAGATGGCCCCAAGTGAGAAAGCATGTGGTGAGAGGGGGAAGGAAAAACTCCCTTTTGACAGGAAGAAACTTCCAGCAGAACCAGGGTCAGGGAGGGGCGGCCATCTGCCCCGACCGATTGGGTTGTCATATTTTGTTGGCCAGAGTGATGCATTGTCCAAGAGGAGATCTTGATTTGAAATGGGAGCTGTGGGCCTGCTTCTTCTTCTTCTTCTTCTTCTTCTCATACTTTCGAGATATACCACCATTGGTTCGCCCTCTCTTCTTGTTTTCTTTTTTGGATTTTTACAGACAATTTAGTATTTTTGACCATGTTTTCACTTGCGTCTACACCTGGAAGCTTCCCAATGTAAATCTCAAAATTGTGTTGAATGCCTGATCTTTTTGTGATTCGGCGCTATATAATTAAATTAGAATGGAACAGAATTGAACTGAATTGTTCCAGCAACATGTGAAATGTGCACAAGTACATGACATTCTCCCACAGGAAATATCCCTCATCGCACCATATTGCCCTGAGGCAACAAAAATGCAAAATCAGAAACCTTCATAAAACCTGAGAAAAAACCCTTTCTACAATTTCATATGGTCACTTATTTACAGTATTCTTTTATTTACAGGTCAATTACAAAATATTCTTACGTTCTTGTCAAACCATGTGGTCATGTGACCATGCGTCAGAAAAGGATGCCCCACCATCAAATGATGCTCGATAGTGACTCCCACAACTTCCACTGCACTGAAATTTGATGCTTTTTCAAACACTCTTGGCATAGTTTAAGTTCATATGTACTGAGCACGAGTCTTTAAAATCTCTTTTCCCAGGGCAACACTGTGCTGTAGAGGAGTAATAAAGTGAATGCAACTTATAGCAGTATTTCAGATGCTCTAAACATCTTTTCTTTTTGATAAGAACAAGTTTATTGATCTTTGGCCACCTTACCAGACTTTTAGACAGAATTCTGTCATAGTCATGGGTCCCTGTGTTTTGAGTTTTAGAAAGTTTATAGTTCCTTTGGGGTTTTATTCTTTAGTTCTTGTTACTTTTGAATTCTTGGTTCTTTCTACATCTTCAGTATTGATTTACATTTAATTCTTTGTGTTTCAGTCTAGTGTATCCCCCCAGTACCCTTGTTAAGTCTTTGCCCCCCACCCCCATTTGTTACTTCCTGCTTTATTTTGGTACTCCTTTGTCTCTTGTGCTTTGTTGAACTTTATTTCCTCCTTGTCTCGTTACCTAGATTCTCTTCACCTGTGTTTCATTTCGCCCCAGCTGTGTTCACTTCTTCTAATTGCTCTCTTGTGTATATATATAGAGGTGTTTTTCTCTCAGTCCTTCTCACAGTGTCTTATTTTACTTCTGTATGTTTTTGCTGCCAAAATTGTTAGAGTCTTTTATGTTGTGATGTTTTTAGTCGGGTTTTTTGACTTTTCTGTCAGTTTAAATAAAGGCATCTTTTCAGTTTATCCTGTTGCCTTAATATTCCACATTTGGGTCCTCCTCCATGACAGCTACACTAAGAATAATACAGAAACAAACTGAAAATGTATCTACAGTGTAGGCTTTTGTTTTTTCTTTATAAAAAAGATGTTTGAAATGCCTCCACTAGGGTGAGTATTTATTCCTTCATTTTTTCCACAATATTTCTGTATATCTGTTTCAAAGTTAAAAAGACAGAAGAAGGATACTAAATAATGAATAAATAAAGGACAACTATTTGAGTCACTGCAGAGAAGAAACCAATTGGGTACAACCAAAAAAAAGTTTATAAAAGAACAGAAAGACAAAAAAAATTAAAGGTAATGGAAGAATTTGAGAAACTCAAGGGCAGACAAGTGGGAAGCAAATTGTGAAACTACCTGATAAGAGAGACATAAGACTGCATACGGGAACTAATAGGCAGGAACTATTAGGAAATTAGAGGTGGGAATAAGACGAGGAGAGGAAGTGTAAAAAAAAAAAAAAAACTACACAAATAAATAAAACAAAAAGTAACTTAAAGACAGACAGGGAGCCCCAGAATGTAGAGACAAAGGAAAGTTAGCAGAAACAGTGTAAATTATTATTATTATTATTTTTTAAAGTATAACAAAAAAACCCGAAATCATAAGAAATCCAAAGAAGCCGATTTTAACCAAATATGAAAACCAAAAATATTACATAACCTGCAGTTATCCCAGCTTTAGCCAGCATAGGCAATGGCTGCACCATGGAAGGAAGTACAGAACTGATTTAAACTTCTGGCTGGGTTTGTATCTTGCACTCAAGCATCTAAATGCCCCCGAGGATTTTTCTTTCTTTTTTTTTTTGCCAGTGCAAATAATGAGTCACTTTTGGCCATTTTCACTTCAGCTCACTTCCAAGGATATTTTGATATTGGCAGCTGTGATGACTGGCATCATATTCTCTCCAAATAAAGGAGCAGGTTAGCTGGTATTCCTTAGCTGTTAACAAGGAAAGATAATTTAATGATTGTCAAGATGGGGCAGCAGTTTTTGGTTAGCACATGCAATGTTTTTATTTTTGGAAAACCATCCATGTTTTAGTAACACATCAACAGGAATTTATGTAATTAGTGCACAAAGTCAGAAATAAAAGTTAATCTGGAGTTTCCCTTAAGGTGAAAATCAGAGAATAAATAGTTCATGTTCATAGGTGCTGAAACATTAAGATAAATGACACGTGCACACATGCGCACACCTAACGACACTGCACAGACAGATAGCATTGTATTAAAAACAACGGAGGCGGCACTCAACCTGGCTAAGAGATTTGAGGTTTTGATTAAAACAAGGCAATTTGTCATTGTCAGACTAAAGGGAAGGGAGAGAGTGGTGTTATGAAAATGTCATTAAATCTCTGTAGTTTTGATGAATTATTGATTTGATATGAATCTAGGTGGTGGAGTTTTGCTGTGTTTTTGTTCAACCAATTAATGGCATTGCTGGTCCCCATAGCAAAAACGCTGTTTAGGCTGCGTGCAAGGGAGGAGAAGCTTTTTCAATATTGGTATTTGGCCCTGAAAATATCTCAGCCTTTTGCTGCTATTTATTGGTTTTGCTCCAAAGGATTTATTACACTTTTAATAATAGCCTGAAAGCACAAACAGCCCCCACCCCACAACCACTTTGTGTCTTGAATTAGACACGAAGTCATGAAAAAATTATTGTTGCTGCTGATGGTTGCTCAGTCCCCGATGAAATATTTGTAAGAATGAAATCTACAGCAGCGCTTCTCCTTCAGGCTCAGACCTAAAAGAATCATATACTGCAATTAAATTAGTTTAATCTCTAGATATTGTAATGGCTTGTTTGAATCTGTATTCATTGCATATAAATGTTGTCGCATATGTTCTATAAACAACAAAAGCCGAGAAAACCAGACTCTGTTAAATTAAGATCTCTGGGCTTCAGGAGGTTGGTTAATTGCATCTTCAGTATTTCACAAATGGTCTCAGCTTCAAAGTGCTGTTTTACTAAATTCAAATGTATTATTTTATAGTAGATAAATGTGGTTTAATAATCAACATACGTGAGAGAATTAGATACACATAACAAACGTGAACAATGCAGTGCTCACACTCCCTGGACACTTCATTGGATATGCCAAACTGTTATTGGGTAAGATCCCCTTTTGCCCTTTAGAACTGCTTTAATTCTTCACGACACAGATTCAACAAGGTGCTGGAATCATTCCTCAGAGATTTTTGTCCATGTTGACATGACAGCATCACACAGTTGCTGCAGATTTGTCAGCAACACATCCATGATGCAAATCTTTCATTCTATCGTTTTCCAGTCTGCTCTGCTGGATTGAGAGCTGGTGACTGTGGAACACAGTGAACTCATTGTCATGTTCATAAAAACCAGTCTGAGATGATTAGAGCTTTGTGACATGGTGTTTTATCCTGCTGGAAGCCACTATTAGAAAAATGATAAACAATACTCAGGCAGCCTGTGGCATTTAAACAATGCTCAGTTGGTGCTAAGGGACCCTAAGTGTGCCAAGTAAATATCCTCCACAGCTTTACAACATCGCCATCAGCCTGAATTGTATGATGCAAGACAGAGTGGCTCCATGCTTTTGTGATGTTTAAGCCAAAATCTGACACAACTACCTGAATGTGCCTCCAAAAATGGTCTTCTGTTGGTGTAGCCCATCTTCTTTAAGGTTTATTTTATTGTGCAGAGAACAGAGATGGTATTCTGCATATAACAATTGGTTATTCTAGTTACTGTTACCTTCCTATCAACTTGAAGCAGTCTTGCTTCTCCTCTGACCTCTGAGCCAGAAAACTGCTGCTCACTGAATATTTTCTCTTTTTCTGGCCATTCGCTGTAAACCCTGGAGATGGTTGTGTGGGGAAATCCCAGTAGATTAGCAGTTTCTGAAATACTCAGACAGCCTGTCTAGCACCAGCAACCATGCCATGTACAAAGTCACTTAAATCTTTCTTCCCCATTGTGATGCTCAGTTTGAACTTCAGCACGTCATCTTGACTATCGCTTCATGCCTAAATTTTAATGAACGCGATATGATTGGCTGATTAGATATTTGCTTAAACCATTTGAGCAGCAGGTGTACCTAATTAATATCTAATTGCGTAAATAAATTAAATCAAAGGAAGAGTGGACTTCTACATGTTTACTTACTCATAGTTACGAGGTATAAATAATAATGTTATATATGAAGCTTTAATAGTGTAATACTTTAGTATTTAGTCTTTAGCAGCTGTCCTGTGATTTTTAACTGCACGAAGACACCAATTTATTTATTAATTTGAAGTTTGTCTTTTCATTTATTTGATAAATCAAGAGAGTTTGGTACGAAGTGGAAGTGGGTCAGAGGAGAGCTGCTCTTTGACCATGTATTTGAGAATGGACATCTACTTTTCAGCAGACCTGTACTTATTTCTTGATAGACTGGCTCACGATGCACCTGCTCTTAAGTTATGTTGTACAAGACATCTAAACAGCTATAGGGAAATTATAGGGTCCTTATATTTTTTTGATGCTGAAACACGTTTCGCATTTTAGCTCTAACTTAAATGTATTTGTTGTGTTGCTAACTGCATTAACAGTTGGGGAAATAAAGCTATTTTTATATGCAGTCTCTCTTTTTTTATAGGCAGTGTAATTGGATAGCTGACTCAAAAGCTGTTTCTCAGACAGGTGCTAACTGTTCCTTCATCGGTTGAGCATAAATTAAGCCGTTAAGAGGTCTGTAGATGATTCAAAGTGTTTATTTGTTCTGAGAGGTGTTTCTGTTAATCAACATGTGGTCAGAGGAGACCTCAGTGCAAAGCAGAACAATGTGGAGTGGCCAAATTAGCAATTTAGCATATTTTGAGGGGAAAAAAAATATGGGTGATCAGAGCAACATAAAAAGACAGCAACAGAAAAAAAACAGTGATGATCACAGGATCTTTTCAATGGTATGTACGCCATTATTCAAGTCTGTCATAAAGGAAATACAGAAAGTTCACTAAACTAATGACTGCTCTCCCTAGCAGAAAAGACAGATCAGACTTTCCAAAAAGACAAAAGCTGAAAATAGGGGAGCTGTTTGATAATGGCTATAATTCCTTAGCCTCTCCAACTGAAACTGAGAGTCTGCACTTTAAACTTTTAAATTATGCCTGCATTCAATAATATATAGACCGAACTGCACTAAGTTTATTTCTTTAAATTCACTGAAGGTACTTTGAGTTATCTGATTAAAGGGTTACACTTCCAGTTTTGAGTGAAACTGCTTTTTCCCTGTGGAAGCTTCTTTGAATAGAAGCAAATGAATGCGATGTAATGATATTCCTGTATCGCTTAAGTCGCAGATGTGCACACCCACACAGTAATCAGAAATCCTGAGGATGGATCAGATTTCTGTGCGTAACAGTATCCCTGTTTCTTTTTGAGAAAACTGGTACACACATTCTGCTTTCTCCAAACCAGCTCAGACGTGTGAAATGAGCACAGCGAGTTTTGAAAAGCTGCCGACAGAAACGGCTGCTGTGTTTGCATCAACCATACTGCTGATGCAAACACAGCTCTCATGTCTACTGATTTTCTTTAAAGTGTGTTGATTTTTCCGTCCCAGCAGCAAAATTCACACATAATATTTATTATTAGTATTATCATTACTACTAATAATGGCTAGACAGCCTTCAGAAGTCTGGAAATCATATTGTCTGGATTTGCCAGGATTTTTTTAAATGAGGTGTTACAGATTTATTATTCAAAAAGCAGAATTGCAGAAAAAAAGAGTACTTAGATTTTTTTTATTTAAATAATTATTGTATTAAAAATGCACAGATTGTATAATTAAAATATATTTAAAGTACATGAAGTAAACATGCTCCTTTTCAGAATCATATACATGATATCATTGGAGCATCATTTTTGATTAAATACGTTAAAGAGTGAACATCTCTTTAATGTTGCAGCTGTTGATGATTTTAATTGCTGATTGGTAGGTAGCTTGATCTATAACTATGCAATTAATCTTAAAAAAACAACAACAACAAAAGCAAAAGGAAGCATAACATGTGAATGTTTTTTTGTTTTTTTTAAAAAAGAGCATGTACATTAAACAAGTACTTAAGTAAATGTATTCAGTTACATTCTTACTGCTTCTACCCATGCTCTCATCTAATGTCGTTGGGGGACTAACAAAGGTCTAGTCCGGTGGTTTTAGTGTAATGGGTTCATCCGCATAAATGTCAGAGCCATGGTTTGCAGCACAATATCGCACTTTAATGAGATTATCAGTGTTGTACACTTCACCTGTCAGTGGTTTTAATGTTGTAGCTGTGTGTGTATGTCCAGTACACCCTTCTCATATAGGTGGTGTACTGTGCGCTCCTGCATGACATCTGCCACACGGCTGACCTGCGAGCTACGCTGTCACTTGCTGTCCACCTCCAATCCACTTGTTGCCTCTGAGTCAACCTTCCTCTAGGGGCAAACTTAGCATATGTTCTTAACCCCTGCTGTGCTGTGTTTTGTGCTCCCACAAGTCACCATATCATTCTTCAGTGGATGTCACATTGCTCTAACTGCTGTCAGGAAGGCTGCCGTATAAAACACGCCGCCTGATGCCCACAGGATTTTTTTTAATAAGACACAAGAACTTGTCTCCTGTCTTCATTTGACTCAAATGCAAGAAAATCTAGTCTGCTGTGGCTCAAGTATTCGATTTTGGACAAGAGAGGTTCAAATTGTAGCCATCATTGGTCTACCATTGGTCAAAAAAAGGAGGGGGGGGGGGGGGGGGGGGTATCAGAAGTTTTTTTTGATCAATAAAACCTTAAACAGTTAATAGCCTTAATTCAAGAAATACCAGGGTCACTCACCCCATTGACAGGATAAGTCTTCCAGTCCAGTTCTCCCAGTACCGTTGTGGTGTCCAACAGAACCACTAGATAGGGCAGAGTGGTGGAAAAAAAAGAAAAGGTCTCGTAAAATGAAGGAGAAAAGTTAGAAGTGAAAGAACAACAGCATAGATGCAAAGAATGACAGGATAGAGCAAAAAGAGTAAGAGAGCGAGTGTGTGAGAGAGGTTGGATGGTGAATTTAAAAAGAAGAGAAATGGAGGTGACAAAACAGGAAGAGAGCAGACAATAGTTATCAAGCTGTCAATGAGGAGCTGACAGAAGTGTAAGGCCCTTATCAAATTCAACCACCTATGAAATAACAGCTCTTAGGAAAGTCCAGCGCAACACCAACACAAATCTGCTCTCTACCTCGCTGAAGTCTGGAAAAATTAGTACTCTCCTTCTCAGAGGTCAGAGCCAAAGAGGAATAAAGGGGACAGGTGGAAGTATTATCAAACTTTATTTAACTCAACAAATCAATAATTAAGATTAAAATTGTAATAGTTAAAAACTACTTCAAGAGATATATGGTCAGTGTGGGATCATTTATGAATTGTTCAGTAACATGTTATAACATTTTCCTACTGCATTACGTTTTAAGTGTGATGATCTACTAAACGGGACAGGCAAAAAAAAAAAAAAAAGAATTCTTAAAAATGTCGAAGAAGCTCCTTTAAGCAATTACTTTGATGTTCCTCCACCTATAAGAAATGACAGAAGGAGTCCGAACCACAAAAGAAGCACGTATTCTCGGAAAAGTGGTTGCAGGAGGTGAGCTGGCTTCAAACAAATGATGAATGCACAGAGATGTGGTGCAGAATGTGCCGTGAAAATCCCACTCTAGCGGACAAAAACAGTGCCTTTTATATGTACGCAAACGCGCGTTGCAACTTCTTATCTGGTGCGCGTCTTTTATTTTGACAGCGAATGCGCACCTGCGGACCACTTATGTGCACCCCTGTTTATTAAAGCCCTCAGAGCTCAGCTGCTGGGTCGCTCTCCTCGTTGTGACATGTTTTTGATGCTTTCCAGTTTGGTTTTGTACACCAAACAACATTGCATACACCAGGGATGTCAAACATTTTACACTGTGGGCCACATACTTTGATGTTAAGTGGGCCAGACGAGTGAAACTCACCTTTGTGTCGGTGCAACAATGTTTAACGACACATTTATTCCCTGAGATATCTTATTGGGAGTGAAAGAAGTGCAATTTCAACAGCATGTCAGTTTGTCTACATGATAAAGACATGTTCCTGTAATAAATGGAAAACATCTGTCAGCATGACTCTTTGGGCGGAAACAATAAGAAATTACTGTGTAAAATTAGTTCTATTAGCTCATTGGACAGACTGTCCTGTAATCATAAGTAAACATCCTGTTTTTTTTTTCTTTTTCTTTTTTTGGTTTGTTGGTTTTACTGTGGATTCATTGTAAAAAGAAATTAAAAAAAATAAAATAATTTCAAAACATTCTCAAGTAAATAGTGAAAAAACAGGAACTTTTATGCCATTTACTTGTTCATCTGTTGGTTTTTGTAGTATAACTGAGTTTGAGGGAGGTCTTTATCTGTCAAATGCTGTAAAACTTACAACAATACAGTCAAAAGTCCAAAACTTTTTATCATCCTTGTTCCAAAGCCCTCCAGTGGGCTGGATTGGGGTCTTTGCTGGGATACTGACCCTCAAGCCTTATGTGTGACACTCCTGGCACACACCATTTCTCCACCCATGGACTCATGTGGACTACTGATTGCTGATTACACAGGTCCTTTCTCTTTTTAATTAATTTAAAATACTTTTTTTCCTAAAATGGCATTCCCGCCTTTGTAGTGTATGGATTAGTGTCCTCTTCATGCACCTCCTTGTAAAAACAAAAAAAAACAAAAAAAGAAAACGCAGAATTTGTGTATAAGTTGTGAACATGTTAAAAATCTGAAGAGTTTTGGTGCTTGATAAGGCAAGTGGCGAGATCCCCGTGATTTCACGCTGAAAGGCACTCACATTCCCTTCACAGTGTGCTTCCATACTTCCAATTGGGTGCCCATTAATTTCTTCTTTGGCAATATTTGACAACGTTCACAGGTGTAATGTATTCAGTGATGGTGACCCATGGCAGCACGGAGAGCTCTTGCTATAAAAAATAGCACGGTAAAACAGAAACAACATTTTATCTCATTTCTGCAAGTCTTTACAACAGTTCTCCCCCTCCAGTCAAGAGCATTAATCAATGAAATCCCATCTATGGCTGTGACATCATCTCTGTGAGTGCACAGTCACAGCGCCTACCCACAGGCGCACTCACTCTCTATTGTGAGTGAAAAAGAAAGAGATAAAGCCCACCTCCGACACAGTGTGTTTGTTCATTTAGCTGTGATCACATGCAAAAATGTTAGCAGTATGACGTCAGGTCAGTCCCTTTGCTCCTTTGCACATCCATTATGGAGTCACGCCAAGAGTTTATGCTCTAATAGTTAATCTGACTCAGCGACCGTTTGAAAAGACAAAAGCACGGAGCAGTCTGATTTCAGCATTAGTGTTAGTGGTGGTGTTTTTGCATGAGCATGTTAACAACAGTTTATTTGTGTGAATCCACGGCTGCATTGTGTATACAAATGTAGCAATCCCTTGCTGTCTGCACTCTGGTCACGGCTCAGGCATGAAGAGAGCCATTATCTGGCCCTTGCTAAGCCCCCTGAGCCAATTTGATATGATGAATGTGCAATTTCCTTTGTCTCCACACAGCCAGTTAATTACAATCTCTATCAATAAAGTATGTCCCACTTCAGTGGTCGACATTATAGACCAAAGAGTCACATCTTCAGACGACCTGTCACTCTAGTGTACGGTGGACTTTGCCAAATCTGGACTAATTTAATGGGGTTGTGACTGTTTTGAGAACAAGTTAGATAACCAGAGTAGATACACTTAATGAACCACTTTAGTA
Organism: Maylandia zebra; assembly: GCF_041146795.1. NCBI lineage: Eukaryota > Metazoa > Chordata > Actinopteri > Cichliformes > Cichlidae > Maylandia > Maylandia zebra. Next base: position 23,828,151 of record NC_135167.1, on the reverse strand, counting down.
TTTACAGAGACTTCATTTAGCCTTGATTCCCAGCTGGTAATTAAGGTCTGAATTATAATAAGGTGGCCTTGCCTCTGTTCAAAAGGAGGACATAGAGAGATGTAGGGAGGGAGCCTGTGAGACAGACCAAGGGAGACAGAAAGATATTGATTTGGACCAAATTAGAAGAGTCTTTGATGATCATGAGCAATGTTCCACGGCACGTTTGGCAGCACAAAATTTTCCAGTAACTCCCTTCTCTGTCCCAAAAAGTTGATTCTGTTCAGCTGGACGCAGCGTTTTCAGTGGGAGAAAAGTTTCGTCACTCATCCAAGTGACTTCTTCAGGCTCAGCTGACTGCAGTCCCTTCTCTGTCTGTCTCTCCTTCTGTTACACATATACATAAAGCCAAGCGCACACACAAACATACATGCATAGCAATGTGGGAATGAAACTATTAACTTCCACAACTATCTTTTGAGCCAGGAAATAATGGTCCAAGACCACAGTGGAGGCAATTTGATACACCGTTTTTGTTTTTCACGCAAGCACAATTACACTGGTAATCACTTATCAGGAGTCCAAATCACATTAGTTTTGTCTGTGCATTGCTTTAGAAGCATAATAACCTGAAGCTGGTTTTTTTTTTTTGGTTTTTTTTTAAAAAGGTTCTGCACTATCGGATTATTGCAGAGGCACACTTTGGGAGATGTACGGTGTGGCTCTGCAAAGCTTTTGGGACAAATCTCACTGCAACATAATGAAAGGGTTTGATGGCTTACAAGAGCTGTCCCTATTTGAAGGCAGGCTGTTTTGAATATGTTCTGTAATTTTAACCATTACGTTGATTGGTTACATTTCCTTTCATCGGCCAATGAAACCTTTGCAACTGGAACTGCCATTCCTGTAGCCAGCTATTCATACCAAGGTAAAGGGCTGTATATCATCAGGCAGGACATTCAACAATATTCTCCTTCTGAAATCAGAAACATGCTCTAATATTTCTGTATGCTGTAACGCTTTTTTATGCCATAGCAGATGGTCTGAACGGGATCAAAGGTGTGATCGGGGACTTCTGCTTCTAACAGTAAAACAATATCCTGTGTAATGATCTCCTGTGTCCTTCCTTTACCCGAGACACGTTGGGTGTCTGCACATTACAGGAGTTATGTTGCAGGCTGTTTCATATCAGAGGTTTCCTGCGGAGTTCAGAAGTGCCATGGGGCTGTTTTTCCGAGAGTCGGTCCTTGTTTTAAAAAGGCGATGTGATGCACATTCCTTTCAGTGGTTTCCCAGTCTTTCACTAATCTACAGGTGACAGTAACGCAACAAGACACGACTAATGATGACAAAGGCAGGGGAGAAGAACACTTCAAGCTCATGAATTTTTGAAAGAGGCTTTGCAATTGCTTGATAAGTAAGGAAATACGCATTTACCATTTTCTCACTTAACTGTCTGCACCTTCCTTTGAAGATTTCCATTTACAAGAATATCATCCTACACTTTTATGTTGTAAAGAACTAAAGAACCTCTGTTGCTTAGCCTTCTTTGACCTCTGATTCTTGTTGTCTAGTAAGTGCACAGACCAGAAGGGTTTGGTTTTTTGTTTTGTTTTTGAAAGCCTAATGCAGAGACAAACTGTGTTTTAAGTAGTAGTTTGCAGAATATGTCTGTGCATATATGCATGCGTGCATATGTGTGTGCGCGTGCGTGTGTGTGTGTGTGTGTACTCGCAGGTGGTTCATTAACACTATCTAGACACTGAGTATTCAGGATCCATAAATATTTTAGGATATGTATATAAGGTATGAGGATAAGGATACTCCACAAGGCTGAGCTCCACCAGGGTGACAGACAGTTCTATAAGGACCCCTGGCTTTTTTTTTAAAGTTTCCTGGATGTGGTTAGAGAAAGCCACTGGGAAAAAAATGAATCATTATTTTCTATGAGATGATAATAAAAGTGGACAGCAGCATCTAATTCATCTGACTCTGAGCACAGATGATGCAGGTTCCTGAAAAAGTCATTCCAGCGTCTGTCTAAATGTTACTGCTGATCAGATGAAATGATCCCATAGAAAGGACGACGTGTCAGATACCTGCTTCGTAAAATACAAAGCAGATCAGTGGATAAAGAAAAAAAGAGTTTTTAATTTGGTGAATATTTCATTGGCAGTAATTGTACCAGATGCTAGTTTCAATAAATGATTTGAGTACGAGCCATTTATCAAGGAAGAACATTTGCTTTGTTTTTTGAGAATTTTTGCATTTTTATTTTGATTGATCAGAGGAAAAAAAGGGCAAAAAAATGAACTCAAACTCCTGGACTCACTGTCTAATCATAGTTTAACCAACACAGGTAAACACAATGTTTGCCTGTCACACCGTGGATCTCTTCACAAGCTGAAATCATGGCTCCGTTGCAGCTTGACCTTGTGGCTTCTTCTTGTTATGTTAGGTTTAACACTTGTTTGAAAGCTTTTAATCTGCTCTGTTTACGGACAACGAAATTCTATACAATTCAATGTTTTTGTACATTTTTTATAAAGTGCCCCGAGGCAGCTGCTGCTGTGACTTGGCATTAAAAAAATATAATGTAATTGAATTGAACTAAACTGAAAATCATGCCTCACAGTAAAATAAATAGAATGTAGAAGTATACATAATCTTAAAAAGAAGCAGCAGTGACAATATTAGAAAGTTTTTACTACTTGTACTGTGCGATGTGCAGTGTGTACATGTGTGTAATCGCCTACAGTGGAGTCGGTGCTTTCACAAGGACATGTGTGATGGAGGCATGGAGCTCTGTAGATGAGCTGCTCCTCAGTCTTTTAGGTGGTTTGTGTTGACCTTCATCCACCACACAGCAGAGGTTCATACAGGAAGTGGGTTGAATGTTTTTAGTGCCACAAATTGTGTTTATGTCTGGGGGGTCTGGTTCACCTTCACCGTGCAATTATTGTTGTTGTGTTATTCTATTTACTCCATTTTATTCTATTTGTTATTTTAATGCTCGCCTTGGAAACAGATTCAGTTCTTTCATTTTTTTAACATGTTGAATGACCACCTAACGATCTGTCGAATTCCTTATGATCATCAGCTGGACAAATGCTGCACTACATAGTGGCACAGCTGGTAGAATGGTTGTGATGCTGAGATTGTTCAGCTCAGGGCAGTAGGCTGTCTCCCCTATAAGCACCACTACTGTGTTTCCAACTAACTTTATAATGGCACGAATGGGGTTACAGTCATGGGTCAAACGTTTGGAGAGCATTGGGCTCAACATTAACCCTGTGAAGTACCCTTTACTTAGAATAGAGTGAAAGAGGTTGGTCAGAGACAAAGTTTATGATGCAGGTTTTTGCAGTTTGCTGACCAATTTCTGAAGAATGATGGTGTTTGATGCAGCTCTCTGAAGTCCACTGACATAACGGTTTCATCTTTTAGTTGAGGATGAGATGAGAGGTAGGCAAAGTTATACGTATCTAGCTTAGTGGTAGAAGATGCTTCTGATTTGTGACAGGGCATGCTTCTCGAGAGATTGATTGATTGATTGATTGATTGATTGATTGATTGATTGATTGATTGATTGATTGATTGATTGATTGATTGATTGATTGATTGATTGATAATACTTGTGAGATGTTCCTCACCTGGCATTAAGACCAATGTTGGGTCCTCATAGGGTGGGGTATTCAGTTGAGGAGACTTGCTGGTCTGGTCTGTCAAATGGGGAAAGAACTGAAAAGTGTCAGACAGCTTGCAGTCATCACTGGGTGGTCTTTTTGTCCATCAGTTTATACTTAAAACCTTTCCATATGCTGTGGGATGGTTTGTTGTAAAAATAGTTCACAATGTGCTCATGTGGCTTTGAAGTTTTCACCATGATTCAGGCTTGTTTGTCACTTTATCTGACATCTGCATCCCACTCCCTGAGTGGTATCCTCACACTGCTGTTTATCCATGGCCTCAGGCTAGGAAACACCTAAGAGGTGTTTTTATGTTAACACATTTTCTGTGCAAAAGTTTATGTAACTAGGGACTTAACCAGCATGTACCTCTAGGCCTGATTCTTCTGCAAACAAATCCCACTCTGTGTTATCAAAATTGTGCTGCAGCACTGAGGTGGCTTCCCCAGGCTGTACTTGTACTGTCCTGATAGCTGTTTTTTTGTTTGTTTGTTTTTTTTTTGGGGGGGGGGGGGGGGGTTGTGTTGTTTCATTACACTTAAGCTGGAGTCAGACTTAGGGAAATGTGGTCTAGATGTAAATAAGACATTTTAATGTAATTTGAGTAGAATAGACTTTGGGTCTTGTTCCCTCTTGTTGGAAAGTTGACATTTCAGTGGATAACCGACTTAAGATCTGGTTCAAGTCCCTGTCAGCTCATCATTACTACCATCATATAGCTTTTTTGGTGTTAGCTTAGCATTACCATGCAGAGGAATACTGCCATGGCTGTCACCGTCATGAATTCATCCGAGAGAAAAAATGTTCTGCAACTGAACAACTCCCAGTCCAGGCAGCTGTGTTTTTCACTGTTCCTCGGGTCCCTCATCTGGTCTGCTCTGTAAACAAAACTAGCATCTAGCTCTATGGCTGCATCACTTTTGTAATGACTGTCACACTGTGCATCATTATTCTCAGTCGCAACTCATTCTTGTTTACAATCCAACAGGAACTACAAGGAGCAGGCTCAGAAGCGCCGGTTTAAACAGGTTCACCCAATCATGGGTATTATATGTCCCCCACGGCACATCTGGCCCTTTGGTTGTCCCTGACCATCCATGTGAGGTCAATGGAAAATTAGGATTCCCATGTAAATAAGTATAAATCATTCAGTTTGTCCCATTTGAACCATCAAATACTCTTTGATAAACTCCTCCTCACAGAATTGCTCACTTCATTGCTTTGTTCTGAAGGTGAATTTACATATGTTTATGCAAGCAAATGCAGCTTCAGTATAAATGCATTGTAACAGATGTTTATAGAAGTTGTGAGATTGCTAATCCTGAAAGATGTCAGCTCACATTTTAAAAAAAAAGAAAAAAGAAGAACAAGAAGAAGAAAGATTGATACAGAATGTAGAATTTTAAACAAGACATGGACTTATTTGTAAAGACAGAGGTAAAGCTGTGTGCTTAGTTAGTTTGTAAACAGCAGATTGCTGTGTTTAACGATTACAACTTGAATCACCATTAAGAGACTAAACACGAAGAGAAAAGTGGGAATCTCAATCTTTTTTAGCAAATCTGCAGAAGCAACAAGAACTTTTTACTAAGCTTTACACATCTAGGGATGGAGCAGTCAAGTCCAGATTTGTCATTTCCTACAAAATCCCCAAAAAACATCTCTTAGGGAGTTTCTCAAAGTGTGTTTGTTAGATTCTGATGCACTAATATGCTGAAAAAGGATGCATTCGAGAGTATGGCTCTTTCCTGGTGAACCAATAATAACAACAATTATTATAAGGACAGAGGACATTGCAGGAATTTTGGAGTTTGAAGGCCTTTACTTACAGGATAAGTAATATCCGTGTGAATATTCCATTATTACTTCATTAAAAATATTTTTCAGGCTCAACTATTCTTAATTCAGCCGTTCCCTCTGACTGTGTGGTTTCGTAGGATGAATATGCACTTTTCATTTCTTTGAACCAAGCTAAATATTTTTGCATGTGAATAAACAGATCTTACCAATCAGACCACTGCATTTGACAAGTGTAGCTCAAAGTGTGCCTCAAAGACACACCAGTACTGAATACACAATCATATAGAAATAGTAAAATAATACTATTTTACCTCAGACACACAGCTAGACACTGCTCCAGGTCAATCGGCTCTCCAAAATTATTTCTCTGCTCCCTCAAATGTGGTCCCAGCTGTGTTAACAAGAGCTAAATCTGCTCCACAGACATACTGAAATATGTACGAATGCAGTCGGGGTACAGCTTAAACTCCTGGACCAAACCATGAAATTCTTCCTGCTGCTGCCTTCTCTTGAGAACTGTGTGAACCCAAAATCTCTGTTTCACCCTTTTCTTGTTTAGAAACATCAGGACCAGCTCATCATGGCTTGATGTTGACTTTATTTTTTTCATAAATTTTTGTCTTAGGATGAATTTTCAGCAAAAATGCAATAAGTTCAGTGTGTATATATGTCATCTGACAAGTTCACATCTGAAAAATGTTAAATTGCCCATCACTTTTATGCAATAGTGTCTAATGGCCTTTAGTTAACCTTGAATATCTATGACACACAACGTATGTATCTTTGTACTTGGGAAAGTGAAAGAGTGTGAGAATATGAAGGAGCTAGCACAGTTAAAGTGGACCCTCTGTCTCTTTAGCAGTAAATAGTTCTTTGTTGTTAGGCTAGCTGCACTTGAATGGAAAATCCAGCTGTTAGCCGTAATGTTCGGGATTGTTAAGCACTTTATAATTGAGAACGGTGTCTTTTTGAGTCACTGGACTGATAAGCTGGAGTGAGACACAATCACAGCTGATCCAGTCCAAACATCCATCAGCATGTCTGCAGGAAAAAAAGAAAATCTCCAAATTGGAATCTCCTTTTCTCAAATTTGGACTTTGCTTTTCCTCACTTCTAATATGACGTAATCCAGTCAGTGACATGTGACATGGAAAGAAATGTCTCCAAAAAGTGTGGTATCTCTTCCTCAGAGCCTCTGTTTTTTGGGGGGGATGTTTTTGTCCATCGCACACATCGACCTATTTTTCCTGCTAATATGCTGATTCCATTCATGATCATGCTTTGGTAAGAAACACAGTATGTCTGTGGTGTGATGTGTAGTAACCTGTTATGTTATAAACTGCTTGGATGTGCTTAGGGAAAAAAAGAGAATATTCTATTTCATAAAATAGTGCTGATCCCATCAGCTGATTGCGCCGCTCAGTATACCCGGCCAGAGGAGGAGAAATCAGAGTTTCTGACTTGAGTTTGTCCTGTGAACCACTCGAGTCACCTAACTCAAACAGACCCTCCTCCACACAATCTTCATTCATAAAGTGCTTTGAAAAGGCAAACATTAGAGCTAACAGGTGTTGGAAACAAGTGTTTCAGTGCAGCTAGCCAAACAACAAAGAGTCACTTACTGCTAAAAGAGAGACAGTGAAAGTTGATATCCTCGGTATATCCTCGGTTTCTTAACATAAAGCTCATTGTTACATCCAATACAAAAGTGATCCCCTTACAGTGTTGGGTAAGTTACATTAAATTAGTAACTTAGTTACATTACTAGTTACTTCTATCAAAAGTAACTCAGTTACTTCAAGTTACTCGTTACTTTCAGAGTAACTAGTTACTAGGGAAAGTAACTTTGGTTTTACTCAGAATTCTCTTGTTAATGTGTTGCTTCTGTAACTGGATACCCAGCAAGATTGCCAGTCTTCTAGCTTGCTTACTTGCCACAAGTGCACTGTGCCACCTACCAATAGAAAGGGAAAAATAATGTGCACATTTCCACGAGAGAAATCCCACACCTGATTCTATCCTAGCCTGCTTTTTACATCCAACACAAAAACTGCAGTCGTGGTGCTTTTGATTGTACTCAGAACTCGGAAATTCTGCCTTTCGAGTAGGAAGATGTAGGTAACACCAGACTGCAGATGAGCTGCATACAGGGCTGGACTGGGACAAAAAAATCATCCCGGGCATTTTGACTAGAGACCGGCCCACCATTATAGGAAAAATCATAAAGCCTTTGAATGAAAATAAACACTGTTGTGACAGTGATGTACACTGTTCTGATGGTATATATGTATCAATCAATGATGCTCAATCTATCATCTGTCAGCTACTTAGAAAAGGATCCTGGGGTTATTTGTCTCTCAGAAACAGTTCATAACTTCCCTTCAACTCATTCATGTCACCTAAAAGGTAAACCTGTTTCTCCATCACAGCTCTGATGATTCAGTAAGGACATCTCCTGGTTTCATCTTCATGTTTCCCTCTGACCAGATATACAAACCGACATCATGACCAGCAGGTTTACAGCTGTGGCTCCAGCAAACATCAGCTGATACTAGAAATTAATATTAAATAAATTCTAACAACAGCTGATCAAGCTTAAAAGTGCTGCTGTTGTTTACCGCGACATCTGCTGGTTTCCTCTTTCTGGCGCAAAGTGGGCGATAAATAAACAAGAGAGAAAAGCCGATCAGCTGATCATTGATCAGTTTCTGTCATGAATCGCTGTGTGGCAGGCAAGCAGGAGTGGTGGACCCAAAATGCAGAACTCAGACACGGAAGTGAAACTTAAGGCGCAGCTTTATTGCTGGGAAAAACCTCGTACAAACTAAACTCACCAAAAGAAAACCAAAAGTCAGAACAGAGGAACCAAGGACTGAAACACTGGAAAGAAACACTAAACTGGAGCAGGAGACCAAACACTAGGAACATAGAAGCAGAACACACAGCTAGTTGAGGGTACGACGCGACACTGACACAGAGAAACACAGGGCTTAAATACACAGACGGCAGTAATCAAGGGATGAGAGACAGGAGGGGAACACACCTGGGAGAAATCACAGCTGACGAGACAGGGGAAACGTAAACTGAGCACACTCACATATGACACAAACCTTCACAATAAAACAGGAAACTCAGACACATGGAACCAGACAAGACATCGAACTAAACAGACAGATTCACAAACAGATGGGGTGACACCATAGACAGAGACAGACTCAAAGGCAGACCAAATATAACACACAGAACTCAAACAATAATAATCATCATCATCATCATAAACTAGAAAATGATAACTAAAAGCGCTGGGTCACCGACCCAGGACCATGACAGTACCCCCCCCCCCTCAAGGGCTGGCTCCAGACAGCCCAGCAGAAACACAAAAACGGACCAAAACCAAAAAAGAAAAGCACCCGACCAGGGTGGGCGGAGGGGGCCCAGGACGGAGGGACAGAGTCCAAAAAGGCCCAGATGGTCAAGTTCAGGAGGCCGACCATGCGAAAGGCAGCGGGGCCGGTCCCGATGCCGGCCACGCAGTAGGCAGTGGCGTGGAAACAGTTCTGGGGGCCGACCGTGCGGACGGCAACAGCGGCGTGGAAACAGTTCTGGGGGCCGACCGTGCGGACGGCAACAGTGGCGTGGAAACAGTTCCGGGGGCCGACCGTGCGGACGGCAACAGTGGCGTGGAAACAAGTCCGGAGGCCGGCCACGTGGAAGGCAGTGACGGCGTTCAGGAGGGCGTCCACGGTGGCGGAGAGGCCCAACAAGCGGCCAGGCAGATGACCGACGATGTGGAGGTGGTAGTAGGGGACCTGAAGGCTGCGTGGCCCCTGCAGCCCCAGGTGAAGCGGAGGCTGGACCAGACGAGGCGGAAGCTGAAGCGGAGGCTGGACCAGACGAGGCGGACGCTGAAGCGGACGCTGAAGCGGAGGCTGGACCAGACGAGGCGGACGCTGAAGCGGACGCTGAAGCGGAGGCTGGACCAGACGAGGCGGACGCTGAAGCGGAGGCTGGACCAGACGAGGCGGAGGCTGGACCAGACGAGGCGGACGCTGATGCGGAGGCTGGACCAGACGAGGCGGAGGCTGGACCAGACGAGGCGGACGCTGATGCGGAGGCTGAAGCCGGGCCAGGCGACGCTGCTGATGAGGAGGCTGGACCAGACGAGGATGAAGACACAGAGGCTGGACCAGACGGGGATGCAGAGGCTGGACCAGACGGGGATGAAGACACAGAGGCTGGACCAGACGGGGATGCAGAGGCTGGACCAGACGGGGATGCAGAGGCTGGACCAGGTGAAGCGGATGAAGCCGAAGCATGCGCTGGACCAGGCGACGCTGAGGATGCTGAATCCGGACCAGGCGACGGCGTGGAGGATGCAGCAGAGGCCGGGCCAGGCAACGGCGTGGAGGATGCAGCAGAGGCCGGGCCAGGCAACGGCGTGGAGGATGCAGACGGAGGCGCTGCAGCAGGTGGCGGCATGGATGAAACTGCTGCTGCAGGCGTGGATGAGGCTGCTGGTGGAGCAGCTGGTGGCTGGACGGGCTCCTCGGGCCCCCCAGCTGACGAGGCAGAAGGCTGGACGGGCTCCTCGGGCCCCCCAGCAAAAACAGTCTCAGAACCAGTGGGCACTGGAGCCCCTGGCACACACAGAACAGAACCAGCAGGTGCGGAGACCTCTGGCAGGAACACAACAGAACCAGCAGGTGCGGAGACCTCTGGCAGGAACGCAACAGAACCAGCAGGCACACGGGCCTCTGGCAGGAACGCAACAGAACCAGCAGGCGCGGGGACCTCTGGCAGGAACGCAACAGAACCAGCAGGCGCGGGGACCTCTGGCAGGCACAGATCGGAACCAGCAGGCGCGGGGACCTCTGGCAGGCACAGATCGGAACCAGCAGGCGCGGGGACCAACGGCCGGGTGCGGTCCTCAGCTGGCTTCTTAACCGCCAGGGGTCCAGAGTCTGCTGGGGGCTGAAACCCAGCCTCTGGGGAGGCCCTGGAGTGAATCTCAGTCTCAGAACTGGCCAGCTTTTGAGGACTGATAACAATATTGTTTGGTTTGTCTCTCTGATTAGGATTCAAGGTTGTGGAACAGTTCTGTAAGGGTTGGACAGACATAGCTTGCTGTACCGGAGGTGTAGGGGAAAATGATGGTTGTGAAGTTGGAAACCGAGCTGACGATAAGGCTGATGATTCCTCTACCAACTGAGCTATTGACTGGGCTAAGGATTGAAATAAGGTTTGTAGTAAGTCAGGCTGTGGATGTGACTGTGCTATGGGAAGCGAGGCTGAATGTGGTGGAGGTGGCGACTGAGCTTCGGGCCGGGCGGCTAACAGAGCTTCGGGCCGGGCGGCTAACAGAGCTGACATAGCCCCAGAATAAACAGTTCCAGATGAAACAGTCTTAACTCCTGGGTCCGAAGGAGCATCAGAAGCACAGTCTTTTGAACCAAAGTGGAAACGATCGCTCTCAAAATGAATACTGTCATTTTCTGGAACAGGAGGAACAGAAGATCTAGAGTTCATGAAGCTGACGTTAGCGGCCTTGGGGGAAACGGTACGTTTATCCCTCGACACAGAAGGCGAATGTAGGGGGACTTTGTCACTCACCCTAGGCGGTTGGTCGAGAAGAGTCCCAGGCTCCTGCCGGAGCCGTGAGTGCTGGCGGCATGTTCGCTGCTTCCAAGTAGAAGAGGAAGCAGCACTGGCAGAATTTGACAAGGAATGACTCGGCTGTGGCTGCTCCTGCTGTGAAGTGGAAACGCTGGGTGAGTCGGGTGGCACTATAATGATCCCTAACATCTTGTAGAAAGCTTGAGCTGGTGTAAGCTGGTTGCTCGTGGTCTCATAGTAATCCTCCCGGGACCGGCGGGAGCGTTTTCTGTGAGACCGGGGCATCCGGGGGGAAGAAGCAGGTGAGTGGACCGAAGGGTAAGCAGCTAGTGAGGAACGGCAGCACGGAGGCCCTCCAAGCGCTAGCCGGGTCCCGTCAAAGGCTGAGCTGCGCTTCCTCAGTGAGTCTGCTGGATCCATACTGGTCGCGTCGTTCTGTCATGAATCGCTGTGTGGCAGGCAAGCAGGAGTGGTGGACCCAAAATGCAGAACTCAGACACGGAAGTGAAACTTAAGGCGCAGCTTTATTGCTGGGAAAAACCTCGTACAAACTAAACTCACCAAAAGAAAACCAAAAGTCAGAACAGAGGAACCAAGGACTGAAACACTGGAAAGAAACACTAAACTGGAGCAGGAGACCAAACACTAGGAACATAGAAGCAGAACACACAGCTAGTTGAGGGTACGACGCGACACTGACACAGAGAAACACAGGGCTTAAATACACAGACGGCAGTAATCAAGGGATGAGAGACAGGAGGGGAACACACCTGGGAGAAATCACAGCTGACGAGACAGGGGAAACGTAAACTGAGCACACTCACATATGACACAAACCTTCACAATAAAACAGGAAACTCAGACACATGGAACCAGACAAGACATCGAACTAAACAGACAGATTCACAAACAGATGGGGTGACACCATAGACAGAGACAGACTCAAAGGCAGACCAAATATAACACACAGAACTCAAACAATAATAATCATCATCATCATCATAAACTAGAAAATGATAACTAAAAGCGCTGGGTCACCGACCCAGGACCATGACAGTTTCATGATTGAAGTAGAAACAGGAGAGGGAAGGGAGAGAATGAGAGAGAAGAGGCAGCTGTGCAGCAAAGACACAGAATAACTCCAGCTTTGTGTCTTTTTCATTGTAGCTGAAGTCCGGGACAAACTGTGTTCCTTTTCACCTCAATACGAAACGCGTAATATTTTCTCTGAATACGAGACGATTCCGTTTTTTACGGGACGGTTGGCAACTCTAATAATTAACATTATGAACAAAATAAAGTTCAACATCAGTAACATAGCACCCACCCAGCTGTATAGAAACTCCGTCATGCTAGCTAGCACGCAGTACGAAAAAGTCAGCATAACGAAAATAAACTCCACCTAAACTTGGTTCATATCTGACCCAGATGGACTGCAGGTTATAACTTCTTACCTGAAGTTCAGTTCACCTGATACTCGGACCAGCGGCCGCTTCGCGTCTCTCCTCTTGCCTCCCTTTTCCTTCATCCACCTGCTGGCCTCCACCACTTGCTAATGTTATTGAATCTGTGGAAGCTCCGCGATAGCCACCACACGAAGTAACGAATAACAAGCCTATCTAAATCCCAGTAACGAGTAACGCGTTCCCGGTTTTGGCATAATAACTAGTTACCGTGCTCGTTACCACAATAATAACGTAGTTACTGTAACGCGTTACTTAATAACGCGTTAGTCCCAACACTGTTCCCTTACAATGCGATCTAGTTTAGTTCCTTTGTTTTTCCCTGAATTATTAGTTCTGTTATTATTTAGGTAACATAAACTAATGTAAGTCTATTGATTGCAGCCAAACAACCAACCCAGTGATGTCAAGTTCTGTACTGACACAAGATGGTACTAAATATGTTCTAAAAACTTTCATGTTCAACATTTATTTCTTAAATTCAGCTTCACAGACAATTGAAATCCATGTAAGTTTTTGATAGCAGGGCTCCTTGGTGTAAATTAGCCTCTGTACACGAAGCATTTCATGTCCTCTTTAAAGAGTATATGGCAGGGACTGATTTCTCAATGGATGCAACATCACGCTTGGCTAGGTTATGAAATAGACAGCCATCAGTTTTAACACCTGCCAGTTTGTCCCGAGTCTGACTGGGAACAATGCTGCACTGTTAAAGCAAGTGCAAAATAAAAGTGTCTGAGATTATCCCAGAGCTCTAATTCATATTATTTCATTTTAATATACATCAGGAGACGTTGTGTAAATCAGTGCTAAAAATTAGCCATGTTGTTTAACTAAATTAGTTAACTTCCCCAATGCGAAAGCACTGAGTTATATATAATTTATTTCACATTTGGAGGAGTATGAGAATGCACATGGTGACATAGGCTACCACACAGCTGTCAGTTTCCTCAGCCTTGGCAAATTCCTAAAAGGAGTTGAAATTCTCGGGTTTGTGAAAGGAAAGGTAAAGTTTTTGATGTTATCACGCTTCCATATCAACCTCAGACATCGAACCTGACTTTAATCCCTTGTTCATACCCAAAACAGACTGAATTTGTCTCACATAGAAAACAAGACTGAGAAAGATGACGTAATTAATTAAAAGAGTAACACTTTGTATGAAGGTAAAAATATTTGAAATTCAGCAAGAACTTGCACAATTGTTTTTGTTGTGCATGTTGATTAAATGGTGATAGAATGTGTGTGTTTTGCCTCTGCCTAGTTCATATTTTAATTGGCTAATTGTAATATTTATTCTCATCAGTAATAGTTTATAAAGAGATCAAATTAATATTACTATTAGGCAGAATTGAGTTCAGCTTATTTGTGCAGCCCTACAAAACAGTTCCAGTTTTTCATGTGGCCCCTTGAGGAAAATTAATTTCCCACCCCTCGGTTACCCTAGCCCACTTCCTGCACTTTTCTTGGTCGTGCCACTTCATTAGTGGGACAGTTATTCCTGTGGAGAATGGTGTGCACAACATCTTAAGCAGGATAAAAACTGCGTCAAATACAAGATCCATGTCATAGTCCCTGATAGATAGTAGAAAGATGGTAATCGACGCATAACGAAGGCTGCTATTTTGTTAATGAACAATAGATTAAGAGAACTGAAAACGTGAGGGTGACAGCAGAAGAGAGCTGAACACCTGCATCTGCACAAGCCACCATTACAGTTCTCTTCACTTTACCCATTTTTTAATCTGTTCTATGGACCCCTTTGTGGGAAAGGGCACAGATGGTGAACACACACATTTTCTTTTTTTTTATTGTTAATTGTCATTAGAATAATTATTCTCATGTTTTAATTAAAGCATGCATGACTATGCAGACTTATCTGTGATAACACTACATAACAGTGCACCAACTATTTATCTACCCTTCATGTGGACCTCAATGAAGTATAACAGGAATGACAACTTGTCTGTGTTATGTGCAACTCTCCTAGTATAATTCTAACCAAACGACCTCAGGGAAACAGACACCTGTTTGGAGCTTCCAGTCTTCCCAGTGGATACCTGGGAAAAGAGTTCCTGTTCCATCCACAGGTTGTATGTTAAAAAAATTAATAAACCTAGATTTTTGTTAGATAAAAGCAGACAAATACAATCCCAATAAAATCTTTTACTCTGTGCATGGAGTGTTTACCTGACAAATGTAATTTGCCAGTAGAAGTCAGACTACAAAGAGAAACAGAAAGCTTCTGGTGAAAATCCTATCCTTTAGAGATTCTGCATGTTCACCTGCATTCATTTGTCGTAGAAATGAGCCTATAAGCAGGCTATATGGGCTTAGCTTTAGCAGTTTGTCATGTAGTAAAGTGTCATGCAGTCTGAAAGACTGCAGACTGATTCTACTTCATGTACCAGATGAGCAATTTTAATTTAAGTCAGCAGGGGACATGTGAGTCTGGGATCCACTTCTTCTCAACACTTCCATGGCTGAACTGCTGTCCATAGGAATCTAATAAAAGCAAGACTCTAGACTCTAAACCGAAACTGACAAAAGAAAGACTCCAAGGAATGAATTAGATACTTTACTGGAAACACAAACATATCAGGCTCAATTGCTTACAAACTACACTTATTTAAGGTTACTCACAAGTTGGAGAGCCTCTCATTAGCTAAGAACAAGCCTAACCTATTATGTTACAAAAGAGCCTTGTTCTGACCAGCACATCAACTGTGTAGTTTTGCACCACAGTGTGGATGTCTGTGCTGAATTCCCACTCCTATACATTATAATGCAAAAAATGCTGCTTCCATATTACCGCCTATTCTTGTGAGAACGCTGACTTTACAGAAATGCCGTATAAGAGCCTCGTCTAAAAGGTTCTCTTTTGACAATAAGCAGATTGAAATTATTTATGAACAATTAAGTTTAAACGGTAATTTACCACTCCCTTTAACAATCTTCAATATACTTTATAGAAAACAAATATGTTTTATGACTCAATTAAAACCCCCACAGACACTATCTTCTGACTCTCATTTTCTTTTTTTCTATGAGGGCATAAACATGTGATTCACATTCAGAAAACTCACTCAGACACATTGCACCATCTAACATAGATTAGCTTGTTCACACTACATTTTAAGCACCTCACGATGTCATTTTTTCAAGTTTCCCCTGTGTGCATCCCCTCTTCTTTAAGCCTGTCACCACCACAGGCAGACAGACATCCTGTGGGGGAAAATGAGTGTGCGCCCACACACACAGACACACACACTCCCACAAAAGACAGAAAAATGTAGTGAAGGAGACTTTGACATTTGGCTAGCGAAGCTCCTGTCATCTTTGAAAACGTGTATCCTACACATTAAACATTCAGGAAGGAATATTAAACTGACCTCTTTGCAAACGTGCAAAGAGGAAGATGTCAAGAACAGATTGCATTAGGGCAACCATTTACCCATGTGACTTGCAAGCACAACGAAGGAGAAATAACACTATTATTTCCTGTCTTTCTCAAACATATGCAACTGCACACTGATGTCAGCATGACTTGAAAATGAATCCTGAAATATGGAGAGCTATTCTGATGAAGCTACTGTCAACCACTGGCCCAGCATAATAAGATTCACCTGCCTTAGAGGAATCCTCTTCGCAATATAAGGGGCTGCCATTTACAGTAGCACTGAGTGGTTCCTATAGCTGTGGTGATGTTTCTGTGCACTTGGAGGTGAATAAGATGTCATTTTGGCTCAAGGAGCTTCAGCCTGTAGACCAAGCATTCACACCATGGAGCAGACAGCCTCCATGGTGTGAATCTTTTTTTTTGTTGTTGTTTTTTGCAGTTGAACTCTCGGTGTGTTGTGTATTATGAAACTGAAATGCATGTGCAGTGCTGATTCTTTTTAAACCTGTGCCTTTCCACTGAAATGACTGTATGTTGAGTGTTTAAAAAATTTCACATTAACAATAGTATCATTTTAAGTCAAATGATCTGAAAAACTTCCTGACTTAATGTTGCCTTTGGATGATGTGTGCTGTAAGCAATACAGGATCATTAATTAGGACAAAACACAAACGTATTGAAACCAAGACTGACATCTATGGGTCCGGCCGACAAAATGAAAATCTCAGATGCATTTTCAGGCTGCAAATGCAGAGTGCACTTTGAAATCCGTCAAACGCTAATGCTGTTGTTATTGTTTGACAAATGCCGGGAAGCTGCATAAGAGAGAAAATTCCACAAATCACAAATAAAAAGCAAATCCGTCAGGCTTTAATGGGTGAACAAATTATTAACTTGTTTCGTTAAATATTCATCATGCACGTGTTCTCAAATGTTGAAAAAGGCTGTACTTTGCGTTTTGCGTGTGAGCGTGCGTGTTGTGTTTTTGTTTGAGGAGACTAATTTGGTGCATCCACCCTTGTTCTAAGTGTGTGGTCATTGTGACGCCCTTTACTCACCTTGATTTGAGGTTCCCGGGTCCGACAGGATACTTTTAAGCAAGAACAAAAACACGCAGTATTTCCCACGGGAGCTCATCGTTGAGTCAGACAAGTGCGCTCAGAAGTGAAACGTTGCACAGACTCCTAAACAGATCTCCTCGCTGAAAAGGTAAGGTTTGTATCATAAAGGAGGATAGTGAAAGCCCCCCCAGCCCCCAGTATCCAGATTCAGGAGGTCACGGTCGCATCCACGGGAGTTCGTTCTTTCTCTCTCTCTCTCTCTCTCTCTCTCTCTCTCTCTCTCTCTAGGCACGCATACCGGACACCTCCGTGTGAGCACGGGCAGACGAGAGATGTACACCGCCAGTCTTTGTGCGCAAAACCCCAACAACTTAAGCTGCAGTAACTTAAATGATAACAATACTTAATTCGATGAGTATTGATCTGTGAACCTCAAAACACGCACAGGGTAACGTTTGCAAGCGCACAAAACGACAAAAGTGTCCAAAAGCGAAGTTCCGACGATTGTGTGCGTGGCAAAGTCAGTGGGCAGCGCTTGTTAGTCAGTGTTTTCATCCCCAACCGAGAGAAGAAAAAGGGAACAATCCCGAACGACTCACTTGCAGCCGGTGCATCCCCTGTTGTGTTTCTGTATCACTGCGTGTATCTCGCGCTCCCTCTCCCTCCTCTCAGGATAGGAGGGATGCTCTGGCGCAGGCTGAGGAGCTGTTTTTTTTTGTACCACAACCAGACATTCAGCTGCCAAGTCCTTGCAAGCAAATAAAACTTGTTCTTGTTGATATGTGACCTCATTTCTCACTTTACATCATGTAAAATGCGTCATTTCCATCGGCTTCTGCTGTGGTATTGATTCCATGGGACGTTAGGGGATATAGAGGGAAATATGAAGCCATTATTAGACTAGTGTATCAATTCTGTGCTGTGATGTAGGTTATACCTGCATTGGATTATGTTGTTGGAATAGTAATGTGTCTGGGGCAGTTTCTATTTATGGTGGCAGGGAGGAAGGAAAGCAGACAGATATGGTTTAAGTTAATACAGAGTATGATGGACTGAATGTGCACTCAAACAGACACACACATAGATCTTGCAGTGGGTGTCTTAATAGAAATGAACCAAATTAATGATTTACAGTTACACTGTAAGCTCTGGATAAAACATGTGTAGAGAAGACCTTCATCTCGATTCCAAAGACCCATCCTGATTAATGGCCTGTGAGCCTCAAGCTGTAACACAATAGTGGAAACAACTGTTAGAGTCTGCAGACAGAGGGATGATATAATCACCGTATGGACTCCAGAGTTACAGGTCAGGTGAGGGAGAGTAAATGTGCTCCAATCTGGGGCCTTTTAGTGGAGTTTGCATATTCTCCCTGTATGATTTTTCTAGGTACTCCACCTTCCCGTCACGGTCCAAAGACATGCATGCCGTTAGATTAACTGGCAGTTCTAAACTGACTATGAGTGTGAATGGTTGTCTGTCTCTCGATGTTAGCTCTGCGATAGTTTGACAACCTGTCCATGATTACTGAGACTAACTTTGGTAAATCTAATTGTTATAACCCAAAGCAACTTGAATGCTTTTTTTTGTTAGTTTTTTTAAATAAAGTTGTTTATCAGGAAAAAGGGCAACTGAATGAATCCTGAATGGAGAACATCTGCTGTCAGTGGCTTCTTGTTTAAGAGAATGCATTTACTTTTAATTAAAGTTCTAGATAATTTAGCCAATTTTAAGTAGACAAAAAATATTAACTTTCAAAATCAACTTTTTTAGATTCCCTTTCTTTAACTTTGTTTTTATAACAAATATAGAGCTCATTGGTTCTTTGGCTATGACTCAAGTGGTTACCTAGTGTAACATCACCTGCTTCTTTCGGCACTAACGATACAGTGGTGCTGTACACAGCAGCCTTTCTTGGTTCGTTATAAAGTGTAATGTACATAATATGGACACTGCCAGTCAACAGAGTTTAAGCCTTCTGATAATGTTGCTGCAGGTCTCTGGGAGTCGTGTCAGCCTCCTTGACAACAACCACATAAAAATGATGGAAACACCCCTGAATCTCACAGACAGTGAAACCTGAAAATGACCATATTTTACAATATATTTTAAAAAGAGAAAAAGAAAAAAAGTAAAGTATTTGCACTTGTTTTCAGCGTTATGTTTTTCTCTTGTATCCTCCATTTGAACTGCTGTTTGAAAGACTAGTGGCTATTGATCCTAACGGTCAATTTTAAGCCATTTACTTCCCGCAGAGGGAATTGAATGTAACTGCTTTCCATATTTTCATGATTCTATTTTTGCTCTATAAGCAAACGGAGTGAGTGCATTTTTCCTACAAACAATTTTTTCTCAAAGAATGAGTCCTCATTAAAATCATCCATTTCCCAGAAATTTAGTGCAGATATTCAATATTTCCTAACGATTGCAGTTGTCACTGTTACAGGCATGTTTGCGACTGCGAATTTAGATGTCACAGTGAGTGGAGGTTTAATCTATAAACTATGTTGTCTGACATCGGTATGCAGGCACCAGAGGAGTGAGACATCAAGCATAAAGGGGAGTACACACAGGAATAGACTAGCGCTGATGTAGCCACCAGAGACCCTGAGATGTCAATGACATTTGGAGACATGTGGCAACGACAGGTGAAATAACTGCTTCTGAAGTGACGTTGATGACTAGATATTGTTGACTGACAGATGACGGAGTGTCCACTGGTGACTTGTTTTCTACTAAAAAGTGATGGGCAGAGAGGGAATCGCTTTATATAAGGATGGGGCTTTATGAACCTAAAGAACTATTTAAACTATTATTTTATCAGTTCATACCTTTACATTTGATGATATCTAGCAACAACCCTGTCAAGTTTGACATTGATCATATGAATGAAGTGCAAACAACATTCATGCACATACGGGGAATTCGTAGATTTATTATATTATACATAAATGGTATAAATACCAAATGAATGTGTGCAAAGGCAAATTATCTCAGCAAATGTCACTGTTGTGATTGTTTTAATTATATTGGCTTGTTGCCTTTTGTAACAGCAGCATCATTAACGCCTCTCAACTTTACCTTTTACCTGCCGCACATGGTTTTAGTGTGTTAACTTTAAAAATAGCACACAACCAATTCAACCTTGAATCGAAAGCACAGCTGTGGCTTTACACTAAAGCACCTGCCAAATGAAGAAGTGTGAATAGAAAGAAATAGTACTTGGCTGTTGTTGTACAGCAGGTGATTTTTAAAAGTAAAAGTCATGATAACTTTAATCAAGCAAACCCATGTCTCTTGATTACTGCCGACGGACCCTCGTAGCATAACCACTGAGGGTCACAGCAGCGGAAAAAGCACCTGCTATTTTAATTCATGGGGATCTAACTGGCAAAATGTTATGAATATCCATCATATCGTTGCTGAGATACTGTATTACCATCTAAATGGCTGACTTTATTATAGCTGTGACAGCATAGCTAAAAACTGTAAATCACTAGTGTGTGGCCAGTGCAGTTTTGCAGAAATTTTAGTTCTTGTTTTGACAATGCTCCACCTGTGTGTTAATTTTCATGAATATCAGCCAACTACAGGGTCCACAATAACAACAAGCAGCACTGGCATCACCTTTGCCTCGGGACTCACCTTGTTGGGGAAATAAAATTTTATGAAATAAAGGCTGAAAATGGCTAAAAGTTCTTGGTTTGTTTTTTAGTAAAATTACTGTGATTAACTCAAAGTAGACATTACTCAGTCACAAGAACAAATACCACAAAAAGGATAGCAGTGTGGTGTAGTGATTCCTCAAAGTCACAAAGTGAGCAGAGTGGTTGTGAATAGAGCAGCTTTAACAGTGAGAAGTCTTTCAAGATCCCAGGACAGAATGACCTGTGAAAGAATAAACCCTCATTAAGTCCTGGATAGGGATTATCACTCTTCAGCTGCAGACTGACTGGGACCATTAAGAGCTTTAGAGCATCATTTCCCGCAATCCATTTACTCTTACACATCTCCTCTGCTGTAGGACACCACACATTGTGCTGTGTGATTATTCCTAATGTTGTCTGCCTGTCAGGCTACATTTTTGTTTGTCTTCTACTTTTAGAGTACCCATTCCTCCTCTCCAACTCTCCTCCTTTAGCCTTCGTTCTGTCTTGTCACACTCTTCCGCCTTTCCTCTCTGTGTTTTATTCTCTCTCCCTTCAGCCTTGTTGTTCATTCCCTCTGCCTCCCTCACCATGTCCTCTGTTTTTCCCCTTTCTCCTCCCTTCCACAAACAACCCACTCCTTCCCTTCAGATCTTGTGCTGTTTTACCGAGCCACCTACGCCCGCACTTCTTCCCCTCCGTCCATCTCATTCTGTTATGTGTGACCTCTCTCTCTCTCTCCCTCTCTCTCTCTCTCGCTCTTTCTCTATCCTTCTTTTCCTCTCATTCTCCCACTCCCTCATTCTCTCCCCTCCTCCCGTCTTCCTCTCTCTGAATATTTTATGATTTGGTGGCACAGTGCTGAGGTGAGGAGCCTTCCTATGTCTAGAGCTTGCACAGCACAAATATTTACTCCTCAAGCCGAGCTTAGTTGAGTGTTAGGACAGTCTAACACTGTGTGTGTGTTTGTGTGTGCATGTGTGTGTGTGAGAGAGAGAGAGTTTGCCTTATAAGTAACAGTTATTACATGTGACATTGGCCCCAGAGGGGGAAGAAGGTCTTTGGTTTCATCCTTCTCTGATCTTACTGCTTCATTGCACAACTCTGAAGTGTTGCTAGATAGATAGATAGATAGATAGATAGATAGATAGATAGATAGATAGATAGATAGATAGATAGATAGATAGATAGATAGATAGATAGATAGATAGATAGATAGATAGATAGACAGAAGTTGGATAACACTGGGACAGGAGAAAGGAGGAAAAGAGGATGAAATGAATAAAAGCAGCAGATAACGTGTTAGAGAGTGGGGAATATCACGTTAGCTGCGCATTGACAAATGTCTGTTCTGTTTTGGCTGGCGAGAATGGAGCTCAATTGCAGGTCTGGAAGAACATCAAAACACAATTAAGAGCTGACATGGAACTGGTCATGCAGAAGAGTGAGGACAGGGGAAGAAGAAGAAGTGGAGCTAGGGGAAGGAGGAGGAGCACTCAGCAAAGAGAAATGACAAGCTATCCTGATGTACGGGAAGCAGACGCAGAAACAGAGAGACAACACTCTTTTATTGGCTATGATTAGGAGAAAAAAGTTGCTCGGAAATTGATTGTGGTGCAGGTGTGAATGTGTGCGTAAATGCTTTAAAGGTTAAGTTTCTTACTTGTTCATCATACAAATGAACAATTTTTGTGTACTGGAAATATGATTTAGAAAGACAAATTTAATTTCCCCCTAACTGGATTTGAAATTACAATGCATAAACTTCTCTAAAGTCAGTGTGCAGACTGAAGAAATAATGGCATATTAAATCCAAATGAATACAGTTAGGTCATCCATGGGTAATCCATGGGTTCCTTACAGGCCGGATTTCAGCCTCTGATTCCCCCCGAAAAAGTAAATAGATGGAAATGCACTGTCACGTTGTGTAACTTTATTCCAGAGTTCAACAACTGTGTGACAGACAGTTGCACATGCATTTGTGATCCCCACAAAATGAATTGTATAGTAACTTTGCTAATCCCAGACTCTTCCATTCAACAGCATTACAGACAAACAGCTACAATTAAGCTTCAGCTGATACCATGTTGTGCTAATAACATGGTATCAGGTCTGCTGAATGTAGCACAGCTGTGTCTCAGACCATTTAGTAATAGATTGTTATTGGCCCTCAGTCCACTTATTGTCAATTAGTAAAAGTTGGTGCTTGAAGGCAGGTGGCCAGTAGTTTATTATAAAAACATGCACCAGGAGGAAAAAACTAATCCCAGGATGGAAAATAAACAATCTCTCAATTAGAGCTGGGCGATATGAGATTTTTTCATATCACGATATGTTTTTTTCATTTCAGGCGATAACGATATATATCACGATATAAGCCAAATAACTATATTTGTAAGATTTAAATGTGCCGTTGCTCACAAGTAAAATGTGAAATAATCAGCAGCTTGTTTTTATTTAAATATTTATTTCCCATAATAAGTTCAACAGGGTAGATGTACTTAAGGAACATGAGACTTTTTCAGATAAATAAAGGCAAATATTGCAAACTACACAAAAGGCAGCCGCTAAAGCATTTAAGTTTCAAAATAGAACAAACGAAACAGACTACTAAATTGTCAATTCCACTTAGAAACAAAATATTAATTCTAAAAATAAATCTTAGTTTGTTTTACAGAAGAACAGACAAAACTGACTAACTTTTGTCAATATCAAATAAACTGAGAACTAAAAGGAAATTCTCAATCTCTACTTGTTGTATAGCTTAGCTTTTCAAACAGTTTTAACAGTTACTTTAGTCTGACAAAAGCCGAATGACGAATTAGCGCTTCCAGTCAGAGACTGAGGCTACGTCCACACGTACATGGGTATTTTTGAAAACGGAGATTTTCCGTTTTCGTTTTAATAAAGAATCCCGTCCACACATAAAGGCAGAAATGAAGGAAAACGCTGCTATGAACATGCCAAAGCAGCAGGTGGCGCTAGATTCCTAACCGTGCAGAAATGTTGGCCAATCAGAAGTCTAGAAGCCTCGGTGGGAAAAAGTAAACAAAGCTGGGGCATAGAAGAGAACCGAGTCGTATGTGTGGACGGACAGTAACTGTGTGTATATGTAAGCATTTAAACACTGCAGAGAGTAGAATTAACAGTAACAGTATTGTAGAAATTCATTTCACCGAAACAATAACGTGGCGCACAGTGTGACGCATGCACCAGTTTATTGTATTTCCAGACTTGCTTTCGGCACAATTTACAGTGCACGCTACTCTGTTTTTTGTCAGACTTGAAATAGCCGAAATACCTTCACCCTACGGAACTTCTTTGGCTCTTCCGTTCGACAATCTCTCCGGCATTGGAACCATCATCTGTTTTCTCTTCGGTCACGCTCGGTTGATTTTTCTAGTCGGCACACTCATTTCCTCCATTACGCGCTGGCTCCATTACCCGCTGGCTGCTTCCCAAACAAACACACGTGCGGCTTGGCACTTGTGCTGTACGTAACAAGTCACGCGACGTGACGCTGCGGCTGTGATTGGTTCGGCTCTGCGCTACTTAATTTGGATTGGCTGACCTTTTTTTTTTTTTTTAAGAGGACAAGAGCGGCGAGGTCTATCGCGATAGCTTAATTTCTCTATCGAGTAAAAGTTATATCGCGATACATATCGTTATCGTTCTATCGCCCAGCTCTACTCTCAATTCTGCATTTCTGTAACCTGTGCATAAACCGAAATGTCAAGAAAGTGATTCGATTGTTTTATTATTTATTTATTCTTTTAAATTTATTCTTTATTTCATCAGATCACGCCAAGGCCGTGTCACCTCTCTACACATTGTTTTGAATGCACCTCAGTCTTTTTATAGATCATGAATTTAATTATGTCGGAACAAAATGTTCTTCATTTTGAGTCACAGCCCTTTCTGTTACATTTTCCATTAACATTTATTCCTTTCGAAAATTTTAATTATTATGAAGTGGCTGTATTGCAAAACTTAAAATATTATCTACACCTGCAAGTCCAAGAACTTACAAATTATAAAACCATCAGACATATCCAACTTTTAACATTACACTTTAGTGGACTGTTTAACTATAACTATTAACCAACATTTTAGCGAGTTACCGCTGCTAATAAACAGCTCTGCGCTGAAAGAAAGGGGGTTATGAAAATAAAGTCATGTGTACGTTAAGTTTAATTTCCATTCTCGGCTCATTCTGCCCTTTTGCAGGCTTGTAATGTTTGATAAATCTCACTTCCCCTTAGGGGGGAAGTTTCATTTTAGTCAAAAGCAGAAAGGTCACAATTAACATCTTGTTCATGTTTGTGTGATCCTGGGAAAATAATTATAACTGTGAAAATAAATAGATACGGTACAGATAACATACATTCAGCCCTTTCAAAGACATGCAAAACAGGACACTCTTCACATCAGTCACCATCGCCACATCGCCAAAGAAGAAATATCACAAAGTTTGCGCAGACGAGTGTTAATAAAGTTGGCTACACTGAGTCTGACCTTAACTTCTCTAAGATATTGAATAACACTGTGACAGCATTAAGAGTCAGTAGAAGCAGAGGCTTTATCTTTATTGTGTGAGGGGATATAATTACTATTTTTGTTTTGTTTTGTTTGTTTTTTTAATCAGAGTTTCTAAGCCTTTATTTTATGTCAGGTTAAACACTGGATAAAACTAATTAATTGGGGTAATAACGATATCTGGTTTGGTTATAATTCTGTTGGTTTTCTTTTTTATAATTTTTTAACAAAAATGGATCTTATATCTCCGCATAAGCAAGGAAAAAACCCTTGAAAATGGAGTGCTGTGTATCAGGTAGCGAACATAAAGCACTTAAATGAAAATCAACTTCAACAAGCAAATCATCTGAAAGATCTAAGAGAATTTGTTAAAACAAAAAGAAATGCTTCATTTTAGTCTTGTGTGGGTTGCTCAGAGTTTTGATTAAAGGTGTGGGTGGAAGTGGTAGAATTACAGTATCCTTAAAAAACGTGGACAAATGCAGGGCAAAGGAGACATGGCAGGCCTGAAAACTATGTACAGCAGATGAACAGTAAAATTCAGCAAAGCCCTGACAGAGGACCTGAGAGATCAATCTGTCCCTTCAAATCCAGATCCGATCCATCTACTGTTTACTGAAGCCTCATCAGAAATGGTCTTAGTGGAAGGGGGAGAAAAGGGAGAAAAGACTGAGATATGCTAAATTACACAGGCACTGAAGTGGAAGTGGCAACAGGTCTTATGTAGTGATGAATTACGGAATAAACAGGATAAATGAATACTAAGTTAAATTAATGAAAACATCTATGTTAACTTGACCACTTTGAGATCTCGAACAGTGCATCCAGCATGCAATCTTTATATTTTATACTCTGAAAACTTTCAAATTTGTCAACTAAAAAAAAAAAAAAGACCTTTCTTTGGTTTAGAGCTCACAAAATTTTCAATTTCCTTTCAAATACGTGTTACATATTCAGCTCAGCATCTCAGGAGTAAAGAGAAGGTGAGATATCAAACATCTAGAGGACATCACATAAACTGCAATGTTCCCCCTCTCGCTGCCTACTGAGCTAATTTCCTTTGTTCTTAAGCTCAAAAAGGCTTTTAGTCGATGCTTGACCACATTTGAGCACCTACGAACACCTGTTGTTACACGATCGATGTTGGTGGCAGGAGGGGAAGCCCAGATTTGTGGTTTAGGAATTGGATTGAAGCTGTGTCTAAGAGGCCCAGTGGGATGCAGAATCCTCTGAGTGATTAAAGGATGTGAAAGGCTTCATGCCCTTCAAAAGTATTTGATAGCTACAGGTTTGCACACACTATTCTTCAATATAGCAGACAGCACAAAAACTGAACTCTGAACAGAAGTCATCTGTGTTAAAATTGTCAGACTGAAAGCAATTTTCCAGGATGGCCTGCAGCTTGCATGTTCCTGTGTAACACTGTCTGTTTATTCAAGCCCAAATAGCACTATTGGATAAATTGTTAATAGCTTGACATCTATGAAAAGCTCCTTCGCTGGCTCATTCTCTCTTTCTCTCTCTTTTAGGATTAAGCTCAGGCCCTGTTTGAGCCAGTGGGACCCATGTATCAGTCCTCCAGGGGGATACTGCAAAGAAGTGTCATCAGGCTTGTGCCTTCTTGCTGACCAGAGAGAAAAGTACCATAGTGTGGAGGTAAACACAGACGACACGAGAGCTTTCGATAAACACTGCTCGTTTATTACTCATCACCACAGAACTGAACACTTTCCCTCCAAAACACAGCAACAACACTTTCTGAGAACTGGGTGTGAGTGGAGCCCTCCAGTGGTCCACCACACATGCCCCCCCCGAACACCCAGTAGGGTCATCCCCTAGTCCAGAACCCTTGCTTTAATTAAACGTCCAGAACAGCTGAACTGGGGAGGTGGAGAGCTGGCGGAGGGGAAACGAGCCTGAGGGCCAGGCTGGCACGGGCAGTCAGGAAAAATTGAAGATAGCTCGGGCCCCGCCAGGTGGGGGGCGCTTCCAGAGGAAGAAGCAGGGTTGTCCAGTCCAGTGGAAGGCGGGCGGCCACGGCGGAGGGCCTGAGCCGGCACCACCTGGTCATCCAGAAGCACATGTGCTGGTTTAAGTCTGTCAATAGAAACAGCCTCCTGCCGACCCCCAAAATCCAAAAGGAAATGCTTCCGGCCCGGTTAAATAACCCGAAAGGGGCCGTCATACAGTGGACGCAGCGGAGGCCTATGAGCGTCATGCCTGACAAAAACAAACTGCGAAGAGTCCAACGACCTCGGAACAAAGGTGTCAGGCACACAATGGTGTACTGGGCCAGGAAGAGAAAATGAGTCTCTTGGGGGACGGAGAGACAGCACAGAGGGAGCGAAGCACGGGGGTGGGCTCTCAGGCAAGAATTCCCTGGGGACCCAGAGGGGCTGACCAAGGACAAGTTCAGCCAGGGAAACCCCAAGGTCTTCTTTAACCGCACAGCGAAACCCCAGTAAAGCCCATGGAAGGCGGTCAACCCAGTTGCCATCTGTGAGAGAAGCACGGAACGCGGCCTTAAGCGACCGGTGGAAACGTTCGCACATCCCGTTGGCCTGCGGGTGGTACGCAGTGGTGTGGTGGACCTTGACCCCCAGGCCGTCAGCCATGGCAGACCAAAGCTCGGAAACGAACTGGGGGTCCCTGTCTGAGGTAATGTCGGCGGGGGGACCGAAACGCGAAACCCACGTTGACAAAAATGCCCTGGCCACTGCTGCTGCTGTAGTGGATGCCAGAGGCACTGCCTCAGGCCAGCGGGTTGTGCGGTCCACTACAGTCAAAAGGTGCGTGAAACCTTGTGACTGCGGCAGAGGACCAACCAGATCCACATGCACATGATCAAAACGCCTCCCTGGAACGCGGAAGGATTCGAGGGGCGCCTGTGTGTGCCTATGGATCTTAGCGCGTTGGCATGGGATGCACGCGGCTGCCCAGTCTTTCACCGATTTACGAAGGCCCGGCCAAACGAACCTAGAGCTGACCAGCTTGACCGAGGCTCGGACGCCTGGATGAGAGAGGGCGTGTACGCGACGACGCCATGAAAGGGGAACTACAGGGCGTGGACGGCTGGTGGAAACATCGCAAAGCAGGCTAGGCCCGCCGTTCCACATGGGTCTGTCCTCCAGTACAAGGCCCGTTTGCACAGACCGAAGGGCAAGGACGTCCGGGTCGGCCTGTTGGTCAGCGGCCATAGCCTCAAAGTCTATGCCAACATAAACAGGAGAAACCAGCACGCGGGATAGACAGTCAGCAACGCAGTTGGACTTACCAGCCACGTGCTGAATGTCCGTTGTGAACTCGGAAATGGCTGCCAACTGGCGCTGCTGGCGCCCGCTCCACGGATCAGAGACCTTGGACATCGCGAATGTCAAAGGTTTATGATCGACGTACGCGGTGAAGCTCCGACCCTCGAGAAAAAAACGAAAATGCCGTGTGGCGAGGTGTAAGGCCAGCAACTCCCTGTCAAAAACGCTATATTTGCGCTCACTGTCTCTAAGCGTGCGACTAAAAAAAGCGAGCGGTTGCCAGACACCGGAGACCCGCTGTTCTAACACTGCGCCCACTGCCACGTCCGACGCGTCGGAGGTCAACGCAATCTCCGCCGACGGAAACGGGTGGGCCAGCAGGGCGGCGTTTGCCAGCGCGGTCTTGGCCCCAGAAAATGCCTGGATGCGTTCAGGGAGCCAATCAATCGGGTCCTTAGCTGTTTTACCCTTCAAGGCAGCATAGAGAGGCTGCAGCAGGTGCGCAGCTCTGGGGAGAAAGCGGTTGTAGAAATTGACCATCCCCAAGAACTCCTGCAGCGCTTTAACGGACGCAGGACGCGGAAAAGCCGAAACGGCCCGGACCTTGTCTGGCAACGGAACCACACCGTCAACGGAAATGCGGTGGCCCAAGAAATCCAGAACCGGCAAGCCGAACTGGCACTTGGAGGGGTTGACGATCAGGCCGTGTGCCGCCAAGCGCTGGAAAACCTGATGCAGATGGGACGCGTGCTGACTCTCAGAGCAGCTGGCCACCAATATATCGTCAAGGTACACGAAGACGAAAGGCAGCCCGTGCAAAACAGAGTCCATCAACTGCTGAAAAGTCTGGGCGGCGCCTTTCAGGCCGAATGGCATGCGCAAAAATTCAAACAGGCCGAAAGGGGTAATAACGGCAGTTTTGGGGATGTCTTCGGCGCGCACGGGAACCTGGTGATACCCCAGCACCAAGTCAATTTTAGAAAAAATCGAGGTGCCGGCGAGGTGGGCGGAAAAATCCTGGATGTGGGGAATGGGGTAACGGTCATTCTCCGTGACGTTATTCAAACGGCGAAAATCCCCACACGGCCGCCACCGACCGTCTGACTTGGGCACCATGTGTTGCGGAGAAGGCCAGGCACTATTCGAGCGCTGCACTATGCCGAGGCGCTCCATTGCGACAAACTCTTCCTGAGCGACGGAGAGTTTTGCGGGGTCGAGGCGGCGCGCGCGTGCGAACACCGGGGGACCGACCGTCGGAATATAATGTTCAACCCCGTGCTTCGTTGCCGTGTTCGAGAAATTAGGAACAGTCAGTGAAGGGAACTCCAAGAGCAAACGCTGAAAAACATTCCCTGAAGTCACTAAATTAGCCCGATTCAGGGGCTCGATGGCGCGAGTGAAACAGGGCATTGAAGAAAAAGACAGTGCATCGATTAAGCGTCTGTTAGCGACATCGACCAGCACTCTGTGGGCACAAAGAAAATCAGCGCCCAAAATAGGTACAGAGCTAGCGGCAACAACAAAGGTCCATTGGAAATCCCGACCATGAAAACAAACAGTCACGAACCTTTCCCCGAACGTTGCGATGGGAGAGCCATTAGCCGCAATAAGCTGCGGTCCGCAGCCTGCTGCTAAACTGTCGGCTCCGGACGGGGGAAGGACCAGGAAACGTCTCCCAGAGCGCGAGTCTTCTATGAAGAGCAGTTTTTCTTTGTCGCCAGCGGTCGCGGCCGCTACAGCGCGCTGGCAGGGTCCATGTCCCAGGGTCGGAAAAGCGCAAGGCGGCAGGCAGCGGTGCGCTCTGGCGCCAAAACGCTGATGGTAGAAACAGAGGTCCCGTCCGTGGTGTCGCTGTGCCGCGATCTTTGCCGTCAGCGAAGGATCGGGTACGTCGTGGCAGGTCAGCGGGGAAGTGGAAGGCGGCGCCGGCGAGGCTGGAACTAGGTGGTGATCGTGGAAAGTGCGGGTAGCCAGGAGAATACGATCCGCGTCCTCAGCCAGGGAGCGATAATCCTTCGTGCCCAGAAGCGGAGAGTTGGTGAGGCCGGCTCTCACGGCTGCCGGCAGCTGTCGGAGGAAGATGTGGGCGAAGAGGAATCCCCCATCGTCCGGTCCGAGAAAGGATAGCATGTGCTCCATCAGTTCGAGAGCCGTACCGCCACCCAGGCCTGAGAGGGAGAGGAGCTTCTCGGCTTGCTCTGCGTCGGTGAGGGCATAGCACCGAAGAAGCAGCTCCTTAAGGGCGGCGTACTTCCCTCGGGTGGGTGGGTCCCGGAGGAGAGTCAACGCACGACGGGTGGCTAGCGGGTCGAGAGAAGCCACCACATGGTGATATTTCGTGTCGTCAGCCGAGATGCCACGAAGGGCGAACTGAGCCTCGACGTGCACGAACCACGACGGGGGATTGTGAAGCCAAAAGTACGGCAGCTTGAGCGCCACAGCAAACGTAGCTGCAACCGGAGACAGAGAGCTGGCGGCTGCTGATGCATCCAGAGCGGAGTCGGCGCCACCATCGGACTGCAGCATGTTCGAGTCAGGGGTCACCAATGTGGAGGTAAACACAGACGACACGAGAGCTCTCGATAAACACTGCTCGTTTATTACTCATCACCACAGAACTGAACACTTTCCCTCCAAAACACAGCAACAACACTTCCTGAGAACTGGGTGTGAGTGGAGCCCTCCAGTGGTCCACCACAATAGTACCATTAATTTTTTTGGACTTGAGAGTGATGTTACGACTCTGTGATTGGGGAACTGTCGAAGGCTTCGGCCCGCCTGGATAAGCTGTTTAGAAAATGGATGGATGGATTTTGTCTCTTCTTCTGAGTTCTCAGTTATTTTTAGTAGATACATGATGCCTGGGTTGGACCCCCTTTTGCCTTTAGAGCTGTCTTCCTCATGGCACAGATTCAACAAGGAGCTGGAAACATTCCTCAGAGGTTTTGGTCCATATTGACATGACAGCATCACACAGTTGCTGCAGATTTGTTAGCTGCACATCCATCATGAGGATCTCCCATTTTATCCCAAAGGTGCTCTTTTGTTGCCATCATCCATATCCTTCAGGGTTCAGTTTTTTTCAACACCAGAGATACCTGTCTGCAGGCTTTTGTTATAACGAGTGCTAATTTGAGTTACTGGTTCCTTCCAGTCAACTTGAAGCAGTCAGTCCATCATCCTCTGGCATCAACGGGGGATTTTTACCTTGAAAACTTCTGTTCAATGGATACTTTCTCATTTTCGGACCATTCACTGTAAACCCTAGAGATGGTTTTGTGCGAAAATATCAGTAGATCAACAGAACTAAAATACTCAGACCAGCCAGTCTGTCACTAACAACATGTCACTTTCAGAGTCACGTAAATCTAATTTCTTCCCCATTTTGATGTTCATTTTGAACTTTAGCAGGTTGGATATTTGTGTTAACAACCAGCTGTATGTGATATATTACTGTCAGATGTTTGCTGCTGTTTGGTTGCCACTTTGGTTCAAATCTCTAACAAGTATTGAGTGTATAGCTATGAAATTTTAGACAGATATTCATAATTTATAGCATAGCAACCTTAATGAATTTAATGAACCTCTGACTCTTCTAGTAAGCGGTGCAAATTCGTATTTATCCTAAGAAGAATCCCAGCATCTACTTTATGGATGGGCAATTATGGCTCACAGAAGGATGACTCATACAGGGTTTATTGATCTTCTAACATGTAATGCAGCATTAACATGAGCTTTGCGATTGTGGTTCTGAGTACTTTGTGCATAAAGATCAGCTAGCAGCTCTTAGTATTGTTTAAAAAATGCCTTCATTTTCATCATACTTGTTCAGTTTTTCTTGTATAGTCTAACATATAAGAGTTTGCCCTCCTCTCACCTTCCTTACATTCATCTTTTGGCTCACTGGTTGCAATAAAGGTTGGCAGCTCTTTTGACCCGCTGTCTCTTTTTGCTTCCTGCCAGCTATTTCTTTTCCGCTTTATCTTCCACCTCATTACCTTTTAGTTAACATGATTAACCTTACTTGTCTGCAATTTGTCTTTAACAAGTGTCATACATTGTACCATGCCTGAGTAAAGATTCAGAATATAACATTTGCAGTGATATCCAGTTATTTTCTCCAGCTGGACTTTTTTGTAATGTTCATGAAACATATGCATCCGACAAAGCAGAGAAAAAAAATGTTTCACTGCACTGCAATACATCCTCACTTTATGTTGAAGACTGAAATTTTTATATTATGCTCATTAATTAGGTGTTAATTGGGCAAAATGCAAATCCAACACATTTTGTGTATCAGACTAAATGTGTTGGATTTGAATAATTGGACTAGGCTGCCTTTGGCAAAGCAAAACAATAACTTTATACTGGTTAAGCAATATACACTGAAGATACACTTTATTAGGTATACCTGCAACTCAGTGGATTTAGGCAAGTAGATACGGCCAAGATAATGCGCTGAAGTTCTAACCAAGACACTTGACATGACAAGGTCTAACTCACATTTCCCATTCTCTTACTAAAAGCATGCTGGGAAAACCTGAATTGCATTTCTGACAGTGAGTTCATTAAGTGAGTACAGTATGCAAAATGATGGATGGGTGATGTGGAACGCTAACGTGTATCTATTAAAACTACAGCTGGAACTTCTTTAATAATTTAATCCCTCTAATTTTCGGATTATTGATGGGCAAAGGAGTGGACAAAACATGGCCAGGAAAAAGGATTGAAGGGAATTTAAATGGTAGAAGAAGATAAAAGATTTATGTTATCATTTAATTGGGAAAGGAACAACTAGGAAAAAGAAATAAGACCATTTCTCACAACTATAAACCTGATTTTTGCTTCAGACATCCTGATGTCGTAGTTGCTTCACAATTTTGTAACATTTTTTTTCTTTCAGAGGTAAACTAATCTGCTTCTGACTGTAAAAGCAGTCGTGATGCATCTGCCACCTTTTTAAAAGTGTAATTTTTCTTTCTTGTGTGTAAATATCTTACTTTTGAAAATGTTGCCCTCTGCGTTAAAAGAGATATTCTGAGGGTTTGTAATTGGTGTAGGTCATGCTGGAGAGGAGCTAATTTGACACAAAAGTCTAGGAAAGTGATTATACACTGCTTCACAGTGTGACTAAAATCTCCAAGCACCTTTTAATAATAAATTTATTATTCATGATGATAATTGAACTACTTCTGTAGAACCATTTAGTCACCTGCATTATTCATTTAAACTTGCTGTGCATAATGAATGTGGCAAAGCAGCAACAACAGAAAAGGCTGTCTGTGTCTGTTTTCAATCTTGGACCGATAGTTCCCGAAAGGCTTTCACACTTACGCTTCTTGTTGCTTGTTGGCACATTTTTGCTGACATAAATTAAGAAATAATCAAATTTCTGATTGTGCCAGTTCAGGACGTAGTTTGAAAGGGTGACAACTTCTTGATTATTGATTAGGCACTTGTTACATGTCTAATTTAATAAAACACGTCTACATTGGTGTACACAGTCCATGATATGCGCTCTCTCTCTACCTCTTTGTACGCAAGAACATTAATTTCTGGTGCACAGTGCAGTTCAGCTAATGTTCAGCTATGATTGTCATTATTGGCCCAATTACTTAGAGTCTCATGGTGCTTTATTTTAACAAGGAAACAGTCCCCATGGATAATATGAAAGGAGCAGTGGTGCTAGGCAGGTTACCTTTGAAATATCAGGGCTGTTTTTGGATTCGAGCCTTTACTGCGTTGGCTGGGACTCTCAAGGTTTTAATGCAAGGCTTTGCCCAATGCTTTTTGGATTTTGGACTGACATCACTCCCAAATAAGTACTATATATATATATATATATATATATGTGTGTGTATATATATATATGTTGCCCACTTATGCCTTCTTCTTCCAGTAGCCCACTTCTCATCAGTTTGTCCTGGTTCCTCAACGCCTGATGTTAATCCAGGCAACGTCCGAATTGGTATGGCTTAATTTTTCTGTCTCTCACTCATACCCAAGGTAGGCTTGGTTAGCATGGGGGGTTATAGAAATCCTACCAGTGGCTGGACAAAGCTGGACTGAAAGACAGCACAGAGACACTAATCATGACAGCACAGGAACATGCTCTAAGTACAAGATCCATAGAGGCTGGGGTCTGTCTCACCAGGTGCAGGCTCCGTAAACACGTCCCTGAGACACTCATGCCTTCTGGCAGCGCGATCCCCTTCTTTTCTTACCATCCGCTTATTCAGTCTGAATGACATTCTGATGTCTTTGCTGTATATCATGTTGAAACAGATAAGTTACACCAGTAAAAGACCAAAGTTGGAGTGACTCCTGTTAGCTAAGAAAATGAATGTGAAGCAATGATTCATTCAGGCAGGAGAATGGAAAAATGTTGTCTGGTCTGATGAGTCTCGATTTTGGCCGTAACACCAAGATGGCAGAGACCGAATTTAACGTAAACTACATAAAAGCATGGCCCCATCCTGCCATGGTGAGGGGATATTTTCTTGGCACATTGTTCAAGTTCACATTTATTTATATAGCACTTTTAAAACAACAGCTGTTGACCAAAGTACTGTACAATAAAACGGACAAGGCAATAAACATAAAAAACAGAATAGTGTTTTAGAAGAGTATAAAATCATAAAAAGAATAATAGTAACAAACTCACGATGAATCAAAAGCCAGAGAATAAAAATGGGTCTTTAGACGACAGTGCTGTGGTACGTTTTAAAACCAGATTGGAATAGTTCACCAATGTTGTGTTGGTCTAAAAAGGTCTGGAGCTGCAGAAGGACAATTTTGTCCAGAACTTTTGACGAAAAGGACAATTTAGAGATTGGGTGGTAATTTGATAGAACTGTTGAGTCCAGATTCTGCTTTTCAAGGATGGGTTCCACCACAGCATGTTTAAAATCAAAGGGAACAGACCCAGACTTAAGACTGCTATTGACAACAGAAAGCAGACATGTACCAACAGTGTCAAAAACATATTTCAGTACCTAGGTGGAATGATATCCAGGGTACATTTTGAAGGTCTCAAGTTTCTGTCTACTTCGTTAAGTAATGAAAGTGATACTGGCTCGAAGTGATCAAAAACAGCCAAGGTTGGTGTATAAACACCTGGGTCAGAAATGGGAGGAATAATGTGGGATCTAATATCTACAATTTTATTAATGAAGAATTTCATTAGATTCTCACTTGTTATGTTCACTGCTATATGAGGAT
This sequence comes from Maylandia zebra, assembly GCF_041146795.1. Classification (NCBI taxonomy): domain Eukaryota; kingdom Metazoa; phylum Chordata; class Actinopteri; order Cichliformes; family Cichlidae; genus Maylandia; species Maylandia zebra. Next base: position 23,792,491 of record NC_135167.1, on the reverse strand, counting down.
CAGCGGTGGGAGGATTAAGAACTGAGTTTGTAATACCAAATAAAATCCGAGGTTTATGACAGTTGTTGGACACGATCTTGGAAAAGTATTTTGTTTTAGCTGCTCTTACAGCTTTAGCTGCTCTTACAGTTGGACACGATCTTGGAAAAGTATTTTGTTTTAGCTGCTCTTACAGCTTTCTGGTAACTTGACAGGGATTCTCTAAGTGCTTCAAACGACACTTGGAGACGGTCCTTTTTCCACTTTCTTTCTGCTTTTCTACATGCCCGTCTGCATTCCCTGGTGTCATTATTTAACCCTTGTATGGTGTTCGGGTCTGTGAGACCCGTGTTCAGTTTTTTTCAAAAGAAAAATTAAACAATTAATTATTTTTTCACGTGTAAATGTGTTGTGTCTTTCCACTCACTCCACTTGATTATAACTGATTTATTTATAACATTTTATATAAAAGAAAAACGAGAAGCACATTAATTCATAAATGTGATCTAACAAAGGTAAAGGGAAAAAATTAACCATGTTTGCTGTTCATATGTCTTGTAATTGGGATGAAGTAAACATCTGTTGAGTAATTTAACATAAAATTGTTTGATAGTGTTAATTTGGAAAGCCAAAACTCTAGCGGGTCCACCAGACCCATGAACACTGGCTGAGTAACAAAAATACGAACACCACACAAGGGTTAACCACAGTTGCGTTTTAGGTTTTACAAGGTACAAGGAGCAATGGAATCCAGTATTTCCAGACAAGCTGAGTTGAACAGGGAAAGCAGACAATCAGTGGTCGAATGAGTGGTACTGTTAGTAGGTAATGCCTGATTTAGATTTTTGTAGGAACGGGCGAAGCGATCTGCATCCGAATTGATCGTACGAGATCGGAGTTTGTGCACAACAGATCTACCAGGCTGACCCAAAAAGGGAAACTCAAATAGGACAGGTATGTGGTCTGAAAAATTTATGTTTTACAGATTTCAGTGTCAATGAGTAAGAGAGTACAAGATCCAGGGTATGACCGTGTTCGTGAGTTGAGCCTTAGATTGACTGAACAAGAACAAGTTCAGAGAACGGGCTCAACTCACCCAAGTTCAGCCAAGTTTCGGTTACCAGGAGAAAGTCCAAATTCCGAGTGGTGAAAAAATCATTCAAAATGAAGATTTTGTTGGCTAGTGATCTAACGTTAACCAGGGCCAGTTTACCTAGCGTGGAATGCCCCGCTGGCCGGGATGATCGGCATAGGGGGAGAAGGTTTTGATTATCCACTCCCGCTCTGCGAAGACGTGGGGACGGATGCCGAGGGTGCTGGATATTAAGATGTGGAGTCACCGTTATAATCCAACGGGGAGCCGATTCAAGGGAGCTCCAGGAGATAAACCATTTGTTGTCCGGGGCAAGGTTCTTAAGAAGAATACAAGGATTAGTCACCGGAAATATCACCATGCATGCCGCCACACAATTTATGAATTTGACCAGTATTCCGGCTCATTTCCCTCGCCTTCTGTGGTGTTTCTTCCTGAGGGGAAGGCTAGGTGGATAGCGGCGGAGAAACAAAGTTATGGTTTCTACCACAGGTGGAACACGGAAATCCTCACATCCTGGGGGCTTTCGGTACTGTTCCTCGACAGTGGCATGGATGTTTAACAGCGATTTGAAGTCGTAGACCCGAAGAGAAGGGCAGTATTAAAGAAAACATAAATTAACAGAGCTAGTAGAAACAGTACAGGTAGCAGCTGATGGCTGTGGTCCTCTCAGTACAATATAAGTATCATTTAAACACCACAGCCTACCTGACTATTGTTGTTGATCATGTCCATCCCTTTGTCCATCCCCCCCACGGTGTACCCATCTTCCAATGGCTGCTTGCAGCATAATAATGCACTAAGTCACAAAGCTCAAATCATGTTAAACTGGTTTATTGATTATGACAATCAGATGGCCTCCATAGTTACCAGGAACAATGGAACAATATGGATCATATTAATCTTTATATATTAGAAACTATGATTTTGTTAAGTCCATTCAACTTTAGAAATCCACTTTATTACTGTTTCCTGGATGTTACAGTTGATTATAACATTTTGGAGAACAGCTACGCTTAATATTAGTTATTCAGAACATGGTGATATTTGTGCCTCATATAACAACCAGTCTTTAAGCAAGGGATGCCTTTGTGACTAATAATCAAATGACAGAGCTACACATGGGGATATGCGTATTAGATGAGGATTAGAAAAGAAAATCACTTGGATGTAAGTTTTTTCTTTATATTTCACTACCTACTTGTTACTGGTACTTGCTATTAACTTGGGAAACTCATATTATGGTTAAACATATTAGGCTTTACAGCAATGGGATTACTAAATGGTCACCTAAGAGATTTTTCACTGAGGTTAATTTGATGTGCCACAAAAGGAACAGTTATGAATGATTCAATTACCAATGTCTAAATTCCATTTTCCTACTTACATTTAATTATTCTGGTAGCGTTTTTGCTGGCTCGCTGTCACAAGGTACAGCTTAATGGAGGCTTTTCTGCTGTGACTAGTCAAAACATTTCCAGGGAGTATGTGCACCATTTACATTACATTGATTGTAATGAGACAAAAAGCCACTAAAACTCCTATAGTTTCAGTAACCTTTATGACTCAACATTAAATGAGTTTATAATTTTAATTTTTTTGTTATTTTACATTGATACAATCACAACCTACAACTTGTTTGTTGCATTTAAAGTATTGTCATTGCTTATGGTTACCAGTTGAATTAATACAGCTGAAGGGTCTATACATCCGTAGTCCACTGACATTCTCACTGTGCTTATTGTTTGCATCTGTGAGGTAGACCAGTTAGCAGGCTTGCCATAGAGTTTGGTGACATTAAAACAATCTAATCTAATTTGCTTATTTGTATTATTGTTAGTCAGTTTCATAGAAAAGTAGATAAAATAGAGCCTACAACAGTTGTTGCTGGCCAAGAGGCAGGGTACAGCCACAGCAGAAGTTTACAAGTCTGACTAATAAACCACACTCACATTCAAACCAGGCCAATTTAGAGTCATGACGTAAGATAAGATAAGATAAGATAAGATAAGATGACCTTTATTAGTCCCACAGGTGGGAAATTTGTTTTGTTACAGCCAAAGTGCAAAGTTATGTAGCAGAAATTAGAAGACACTGGAATGGAATAAAATAAAATACTATATACAATAGAATAAAATAGAATAATATATACAACAGAATAAAATAGAATACAAATGCTATATACAACTGAGTAAGAAAATACAAAAGTACAACTTTGTCAGAAAAAAGAATTGCACTTATAGCAGTCTTATTGCACACGTGTGGGTCTGTGTGTGTTTGATCAGTTGAAGTCTTTGTTGTAGAGTCTGACAGTGGGGAGGAAAGACCTGCGAAATCTCTCCATCCCACATTGTGGGTTCCGCAGCCTGCCACTGAAGGAGCTGCTCAGTGCTGTCAGTCTCCTGCATGGGGTGGGAAATGTTGTCCAACAGGGATTCTCCTGTCACTCACCACCTCCACTGAGTCCAGAGGGCATCCTAGGACAGAGCTGACCCTTCGGATCAGCCTGTTCAGTCTCTTCCTTTCCCCGGCAGAGATGTTGCCACCCCAGCAGACCACACCATAAAAGATGGCTGAGGCCACCACAGAGTCATAGAAGGTCTTCAGGAGAGGGCCCATGCAGAGGAACCCAAAGATACCCCACGCAAGAACAGGGAGAACTTACAAAATGGTAAAAATGGTAAATGGCCTGTATTTATATAGCGCTTTACTAGTCCCTAAGGACCCCAAAGCGCTTTACATATCCAGTCATCCACCCATTCACACACACATTCACACACTGGTGATGGCAAGCTACATTGTAGCCACAGCCACCCTGGGGCGCACTGACAGAGGCGAGGCTGCCGGACACTGGCGCCACCGGGCCCTCTGACCACCACCAGTAGGCAACGGGTGAAGTGTCTTGCCCAAGGACACAACGACCGAGACTGTCCAAGCCGGGGCTCGAACTGGCAACCTTCCGATTACAAGGCGAACTCCCAACTCTTGAGCCACGAACGCTATATGGAACAAAATCCATATAGCAATGCCCGAGCCAGTGTCTAATAATAACTATTAAATCCCTCATGACTATTTTCAAGAAGAACAACTTATAATTAAAGTAATTCCACTGTGAATTGAACATGGATAAATGTGAAAATTACCTCAGTAATTCAAACCACCCATGTGCTTGGATTCCAAACAGTGGACAAGCTGACAAAATTCATTTTTGTGGAACTCTTTGGTAAAGGTTAAGAAATGATTGTGCTTTTGAATTAACTACAATGATTAAAAGTGTATCTAAAGTTACCGTGGCCTCTCCATGGTTTTAAAGCAGATCACTCCCTGACATTAACGAAAGGCGGGGAGGGGTGGGGGGTTGTATTTCATGACATGAAAAAGGAAGGATACAAAGGAATCGGTATCACTACAGGATGTTTTCTCCCTCTTGCATGTATAGGGATTTGTGAGTATTTATGCAGCCGCTAGTGTTTACGTTGTGCTCACTACAATAATGGTAAACACTCTTGGATTCTCCTCCATCTCTTTTCCACAGGGTGAGCGGTTTTCAAAATGTATGTTATAGGTCTTGAGTGCTGAGTGCACTTGTAGGTTTCACAAGAACATCAAAACACAATCAAGTCGTGTGGATCCCCGAGGCTCGGGGCTGGGAGCTAGCACTTAGGGAAAGAAGGGATTAAGGCTGGAGTAAAGGAGGGACTTCAGAAACAGGGAGATGAAGATATAAAGGGAAGCAGAAGGATGTGCACTTAGGAAAATAGATGAATGAAAAGCTTTGGACAAATGACTTTCCACCATGACTTCCATACTGTTCAAACCAGGTGATCTTTAAATACAAAGCCTAGATGATATTACATTGTTCATATTAGTTTTTATAGGAGGTAGAGTTTATGACTAATTGATTCCCTCATACATTCATTCAGACGTTTTTACCCTCCTCCTTCATTAAGCACTGAGTTCACTGAATCGATCCAAAGCTCAGCTCCAACCCAGAAACCTCTTAAATTACTGGTGTCACAATTCACTACTGAGCTGAGTGAACTCTGACAGCCAGAGAAGGGGATTAAGGGAAAATTAAAAGACTTTTTTTTACTCTCTTTTCTCTTTTTCTTTTTTATGGTCAAGAAATCCTACTTCATTTTGTTCACTTTTGAAGCCTGAGTGTGAGGAATGGTAATTGAGCCATCACTCCATGAAAGAGAGAAAGATGAATAGACAGCAGAGAGGGAGAGCGAGAAGGGAGAAAAAGTGACATGAAGTAAAACTGTCTCACGGAGTGAGATGAAAGGAATCAAACTGATGTTCCGTAAATTTTCTTAATTTGAACCTGTAAAATTAGCAACAAATTTCCCGCTAACTGATTTTTTTTTCATTATGTGTTCACTCTCTTGAAAGCTTGCGTGGTGCAAAGGTTAGGCAATTAGACACTGTCCAGCTGAGGAAAAAAACATAACAAATTTAGGGTTGTGTATTATTTGGATTAAAAAAAAATCTTAAAGTGTCAGTAAATCTATTTAGAATCTTAAATTCAGGCTTAGAGGTTGGACATTATATTTAGGATACATTTTGAAAACATGGATGTTTGTTTGCTTAGTAAAGGTTATAAATTTGAATCCTAGGTAACTTACTTTTTGAGTTATTGCCTTCACGAGATTTTCAGAAAATCCAAGAGTTTTCTGTTTGGAGTTTGCATGTTTTCCCTGTGTGCGTGGCTTCTCTCCGGGTAATCCAGCTTCCTTCCACAGACTGATTCTAAATTAACCAGAGGTGTGAATGTAAGTGGGTGGTGGTGTACTCTGCCTCTCGTCCTATGATAGTTGGAATAGGTCCCAGCCCTCCCGTGACCCTGATAAGGAAAAGTGGGAGAGGATGGATGGATAGATTTAAGTCATATTTCTATTTCTATACAGCAGTAAAACATGTAGTTGGAAGACATTACCTTGAGACTGTAATAAACAAAATTCTATGGATATTTTAGGCTAAAACAGTTAATCCATTATAGGAAAATAATCGTCAGAAACTGTTTTTAAAAATAGAACAAAAGCATCATCTTTATCATGCTGCACAGTCATCTGATGCCACACTAAGATCTCAAATGTTTGTTTTTCCCAACCTGCACATTACTTTGGTGCTCTTGATTTTAATCCACACTTCTTCGCCTTGTTTGTTTCCTGTTATATTTGACTAACCCTGCATAAAAAAGAAGTTTCATCACAGTTTGTCAGGGTATAATATTAACATATAAATAACCTTGACTCGCAGCTCTCTTTTCCAAACCAAGAGACACAATAATAAAAATCCAGAATACAAAGAAAAGAAAAATGCTTTACAAACAAGAGAGACACGTAAAAACTATTTTGCATTATAATGCATCAAGGAGTTCAGTATATATGCTCATGCTGATTCACATACAGCTGTGAATAATAACAGTCTTGTAAAAGAAAGTTTTCACAGGACTATGTAATCCAGTGAAAAGTGAAGCACGCCCTTACAGCCTTCCATAGGAATTAATAGTAGAACTATAATTCAAGTAATTAAATGATCTTGATTAAATGATCATCAGCAAGTGTGAGCATCTTTATGAAAACAGAGGTCTTCACTCTACAGGCCTGTGTTAGCATGTTAAATGTTCAATTTTAAGAGACTATAATTGGAAGGTTTGCCAGGAGAAAGCCTCTCCTCTTTAAAACAAACATGGCGGCACAAATTCGGGTTACAATGATGTATTAAAACAAACAACAAGACTTCAAAAACAATGTCCCTTTGACAGATGAGCATGGATGTGCTTGGTCATAGTACACAGTGCTATATTTGACACATACCAAACACAGCAAAGGCTGATAATCTGGACTTGTTTCAATACCACAAGACCTGGGCACCCTGCAGTCATTGAGTGGACCAAGAACTTTTCTATATATCAAAGTAGTCTACAGTCACATGTGAAGTCATCTGTCTGACAACTTCCTTACCCATAGTATAACACTCAAGTTACACTTTAGCACCAAAGGTGCCAGGTTGACTCACATTTAAATTGAGTCACGCAACAGGACAATGATCCCAAGTACAGCAGCGAATCTACAACTCAGTGACTGAAAAAGAAAAGAATCAAAGTGTGGCACTAGTTCAGTCAAAGTCCATACCTCTACCTGGCTTAAATATTGTGTCAGGACCGTCAGAGAGCTGTGTATAAATTCAATTTAATTTTATTTATACAGTGCCAAATCACAACAACAGTCTGCTCAAGGCGCTTTATATTGCAAAAGTCTGAAGCAAGCACTTTGGCGACACTGGGAAGGAAAAACTACCTTTTAACAGGAAGAAACCTCCGACAGAACCAGGCTCAGGGAGATGCTGCTATCTGCCGCAAACGGTTGGGGTGAGAGAAGGAAGACAGGATAAAAAAGATGCTGTGGAAGAGAGCCAGAGATTAATAACAAGTATGAATAAACCAGCAAATGAATGACGCAAACCTCAATGAACTCGTCCCATCAGTTTAAAAATGAGGCACTCTGGCCAAGTGCTTGCTCATAGTCGGTCGTCTGATTGTTGAGGTTTTCTCTCTACTATTGTAGGGTCTTTATCCTAAAATATCAAACGCCTTGAGGCAACTATTGTAGGAATTTGGTGGTGTATGAATAAAAATGGATTGAATCGAATGAATGAATCATAGAGTGTACTTGATTTTTCATGTGGCTGTATTTAGTTCAGCATATTTGAGCAATCTTAAAGCAATTTTAGACGCAGAATTTATTCATTTCTGTCACATTATTTTGTCCTCTAGATTTTAATCCGTAGTTTATACTAAAAAAAAGACTTAACTGACTGAAAAGAACTTTCATCTTAGTTTCTCAGCTTATAATATTAACATATAAATAACCTTCACTCACAGTTCTCCCATCCAAACTTAAAGATACCAAAATAGAGACCACTTAATAAACAAGAGAAGCACACAAAAACAGCTTTGCTTTTTAATGCATCAAAGAGTACAGGGTACAGATTCACACAAGGCTGTGAAGAACTATATGCAGCTTACATCAGATCCTGTGATGCATGTGCACACATGCATGCAGAACTTGAACCTATATGAATAGCACCTGCAGTCAGCTGATGACACGCTTTACAGATGTGCGTTCTCTACCTCATCAGGCAGTTTGTTTACATGAGCAACATTTTTGAGTGTGTCACTTGTGGTTTCTGACACCATAAAGTAAAAGAGTGCACCAAATTAATTGTGACGATTCATGTCACTGGACAAGAAGATTCAAACTGAATACATGTGAATTCAGCTTACCTTATAGCAACAGCACCTTATCCCAGCAGTCAATGGGTAAGGAAGGTGCCAGGTTTTGACAAAAAAGAAAAGTGCGCAGAGTATTAAATTTATTTGATTCTTTAAAAAAACGCTCCCCATCATAGCCCAACAGTGAATCATTGAGTACTTGTTTTTTAATTAACAGGGAAACACTTGCTACTTTGAGCACATTTGTATGCAGCATCATATTTAAATGTATTATTGTTTTGGTCAAGTTTAACTTTTTTGTTTATATGCAGGGTAAAACTGTCAGCCTGGCTGGGCATCTTTCATTGTAATGCCAGTTCTCCAAACCTGCAGCTCTTCAAACTTCTTTGCATTGTTTTTTATTTTTTGGGGTGACACTGGGAAAGCAATCTCAGCACCCACAACCATCGATATTTATCTTAATTATACCTGTTTACTGCCGCAGAGAAATGTGTATCTTCACATTTCTCTTACAACAGTAACGATTTTAAAATTTAAGGCAATAGAATGATGCAATGATGCCCCGATGATTCAAAGTTTAGGCTGATTTCAATCCGGATTTACATCTGCTCACAAGATAGACAATTACAAAATCAATCTTCATACATTCCTGACAGTTTTTCCATTTCAGCGTCATTATATTTTCACAGACTTTTATCGTATCCATCTCTAATATGCAGCAAAATCATTATTAGCTTCATATTACAATCGGCCTGTGTGAGCTGTGTATTATCTGTGGAGACAAACAACAGGCTATGGTTTGTTTTGTTTGCCAATGATATGGACGTTGATATGAAGTGTTATTGCTGTCACCACATTTATATCAGCTGATGGGAATTTCAGACCTTTTTGTGCCTCATTTACATTTACCTTATTCCTCTCCATCACACACACACAAACTATACTTGTGATTACAGGTGTCCAGGTCCTGTTATTAGGCAGTGTGGTGTGGGGAGATGATGTCTCAGTAGACCCCCTGCAAAAGACAGAGCAAGAGTTAGGACATTAATAGGCTGAGAAAAGCCATGCAGCATCACTGTCTACCTGTGTGCTAGGACTGGCAAGATCAAAGGCTGACTCTGAGAGAGAGAGGAGGGGGTAGAGAAAGACAGCCAGAATACACAGACACAGAGGAAGGGAGAGGAAAAAGTCATCCAGTGACAAGGAGACAGAGAGAATAGCGAGTTCTGAAAGCACAGAAGGGACAGGAAGGCAGGTAAAGAAAAAATCGACAGGGAGGATAAATAGAAGACATTCCCTTCTGCCACCTGCCTTATTGCTGACTTCAGTTTATGCGCCGCATTGGCCTCCATGTCACCTTCTGCATTTTGTGAATCTTGTGAAACCCTTGAAACAAGACGGGCGCTGAACTTGTCTGGTCAGCACACTGACTACTGAGTTGTGCTAATTGGGGGAAAAAAGCCTGCAGTGATCATGTTTTCCTCAAAGAACGATGTAGGACTACATTTCTACAGAGATGGAAAAAACATATATGGCATGTGAGTAACAAAAAGAGCCATAGATCACTGTAATTACACTCAAGCTACCTAATATGGTTAAGCTACACATAGAAAGCCATAACGAGGTTTTACACAGGTCCATAAGATTTTGGATTTTAGTTTTGCCTCTGTGTTCCACTACTGCGGTGCTCAAATCAAACAATCAAGTTTATTAACTTTCATGCATGAGAATCTACAGTACAAGGATATTTTCAAACAAATACTGTACTGTATCTTTTAATCACTTTAAAACGATCAGCATTCTCTCTGCAAACCTCAGCTGAATCCAACGCCCTGACTGAAATCATTAAGAACTGTGGTCTATCAACACCTCTAAAAACAGGCTGAAAATTTTGTGAAAGAGAGCCAGACTTGTAAACACTGATGTCTGTTTTTTCTTGTTTGGGGCTTATAGGTATGTGGATGTATTGTGTGTTTTGTGCTTGACTTTTTACATGACATTTTTGTGATCTGCTGTATATAAGAGGCAAGGGGACTGCAGACGTAAAATAGCTCTGGTACAATGGAAATGTCAGTATTTATGTTAATATTGTACATGGCCTCTTTTCAATGAAAACTGAAAAAAGGTGAAAAAAGTACAATTAAAGTACAATCTTAACTTTCAAACTTAAATGCTTTAATAAAACTATTCCATTAACTATTGACCATTATAGCCAGTTATAGTGGCTATAATGGTATAGGCTCATATATAACTGGATAATTTACTGACAAGCACTTCCTTGTCAGGTGAACCCTGTTTCCTCAGTATTTCCTGATAAAATTAAGGACATGTTTAGGCTGAAAAAATATGAACCTATAAGGAAAATAGCAAAAATTTCAGGAGAGGCCAAATCAGAAATGTGGAAAACAGTTGGTTAAACTCAAGAACAGGAAGGTGTGATGTACAAGTGCAACAAGTTTAATGGTGACTGCTGATCGAAGTAGCAGGATGAATTGTGACATTGCGACGAGATCACACTTTCTGCTCAGATTCAGACAAAAGCTGCAAAACTGATCACACAGAGCTTCACAGTGCAAATGAATAATGATCCAAAGCATATTTCAAAAACAGCCCAAGTGTTTCTCAAAGGAAAGAAATGAAACATTCATAAATGTCACCTGATCTCAAACCAGTACATGGACCTAACTGTAAACAATACTAGTATTTTCTATAATCACATAATCGTACATATATAATGCCTGATTAGAAAGTGAAAACATTTCTGTTCCACCAAGTTCCCATTAAGCAATTAATAGACTCTACTGAGGACATCTGGAAAGAAAATTGAAAGAAGCAGGAGGGAAAGAGAGAGAAAGAGAGCCAGGGACAACAACGTCACATTAGAAAGGTATAGTAATCATCCACAACTATTTTCAGTTGTGGATGATAAAGGATTCAGAAAGTTTATTCATGCAGGTCCATATGACAGAGAATGTGCATCTTCTTTTTGTTTTCATATTTTAATTTATATTTAATTGTGTTGTGGTTTGCAGTGTTTTGTGTTGTTTCACTTTAAATTAGTTTAAAAGGAAAAAGCTGAAAATTTAAATAGTTAAAAGTTGAAATGTAAATAGTTGGTTTTTGTATTATATGATTTATTTGTTACATTTTATGTGGAGTGAATAAATAAAAGTATATTTACGGTACCCTAGAGACAAATCACGTAAAAACTCCAAAACACGTACCAAACACAACAGAAGTGCTCCAGGATGCTAGGCCCAGCGTTGAGCTTTTGTTACCTAGAGGCTACACAAGCCAGCAAGTACCAACGACCGGATTTGGTGTGTGGTAGTAGCAGGTAAATGAACATTTTTTTAATTATTTGAATATATGTGAGTGCTTGTGTATAAATACACAAACAATACACACATGCTTTCAATTGTGTAATTTAAGTGATCAAGGTAGCTCTGTTTTGGAAGTTCAGTTCATGCTAGAAATGTGCTTTGGAGTTTGCACGTGCTTTGTCTCTAGGGGCCACCATATATATTTATGTATAAACATATATAAATAAATCACTTTTTTTATATTAGTAATTCTTTTTGTGCATAATTTCATATTATTGTTAATAATAAATTAATTAAAGCAACAAAACAACCTGAAGAGCTGGTTCGGAGCCGAAAGAGCCGGCTCTTTTTAGTGAGCCGAACCGAAAGAGCCAGTTCTCTAAAAAGAGCCGGAAATCCCATCACTAAGTGGTAACTCCTAACTGCCCAACTTTTATCAAAATAGTAATAAGACAGAAAAATAGACACGAAAGAGATACTACACACTGCAGCACACATTTCAGTGTGACTGGCTGAATATGAATAATAAATACATTACGTGTAAGTGCTTAAGTGCTAACATAAAATATGATGAATAGACTATTGAATATCCAATCTAAGCGTTTTAAAGGTAGGCTCCAGGAAGGCTCCATTATTCCTGAATTACCTCAAACTACTCTGCAAAAATATGTTCTTTATGGCAGTGTCACCTATTCGATCCTTTAAATACCCTCACCCCCTAAAGTTTTCCTTTATGAACTTTTAAAATCATTGATATGAAGAATATCAGTTTTTAATCAGCTGCTTCATACTTCTCTCATCTGACTTCCATTCCCCTTTGGGTGAAGAATCTATTATTCATGCTTTTCCTTCAGTCAAAGCGTGTCCACTCCAACAAGGTTTGAAGTTGGAAAGTTGAACAGAAGTGAAGTAAAAACGCGACGAGGCATCTCAATCTAGGACACCTTTACCGGATGAACAGTCAGATCTTAGGTATGTGTTCCAAAACTGATTCATCCATCCATCCATTTACTTAACTGCTTACCCAGCTTGGGGCTGTAGCCAATCCCAGCTGACACAGAGCAAAAGGCGGAAGACAGGGTACTCAAAGGTGATCTCAAAGGTGAATACTGATGGATTGAAACAACAGATGTGATTAGCATGAGAATTAAGAGTGTAATTAGCACATCTTGAGTGGGCACAATAAATTTAGGTAAGATTTGTATATAAAAACAGCACACACTAACATGTTTTTTTTAATGTCACTTAAATAGTTAACCATTTTTTGTGGGTATAATAAAGGTCCCACAAAGTCAGCATTTCAGAATATGGACAGGCATTAAGATAAATCCATTAAGTGTACTATTTCTCTACAAGGCAGGGAGCATGTTTCTTAAGTGCTGAATTAGAAAACTAGAATGTGTTAATGAATTGGCATAGATAATTCCCTTGGACCTGTGTTAGACCCAGTCCTTTTAATACCTATGCTCAAACAGGAAAACTAGAGGAATGTGGCTTTTTTATTTTTTTGGTATTGCTCACCATTCTGTTTCTGTAGCCTGACAGAGGGTTCAAAAGTGATTGTGAACCATTCTTAGTAATGTTTAAGTAGTCAGTAGTATCAATTCACATCTGAAAATGGCATACATTTGTGCCCAGTTCTGACCTGCTTTCCAATTTGCATAGAATTTGTGGATAAGTGATGACTCATTACTTAAAACAGAAAAGACTTTTCTTTCAAATGCCACTTTGCTGAAAGGCTTTCGTTTTATATCTCCAGATCAATTCTGTCTTTTCTTTGGATAAATGAGTGTCTAGGCCAGGGTAATCTGTCCTGCCTTCAGCCTGTTAAGCCTGTTCTTTGTCTTCATGCACAGCTGTTATGGATGTCTCTCCTTCCTCACGGCTGCTGAGGTTCATGAGAGGTCTGAGCAAGGATCAACAAAAAAAACCCAAAACACTCCTCTTGTTGGTATAGTCAGTCAGTGTTGCGGTGCTCTGCTTTTCCAGTTAAACTAAAACTGTGGAAAAGCTTTTAAAAAGTTGGGTCAGGTATGAAATAAACATCTTGCTTTGCAAAATTTTACATTTTGTTCAAGTATTACTTAAACTACTGTATCTATAAACAAGTTTAGCTCTCCTCTAGAGAGTACAGGAGAGTTTAGCTCTCCTCTAGGACACTGATTTTTACTCTCCATTTGAATGTCACTATTATCACCTATTGCTTAGAATATGAAATAAAGCTGGATCGTCTCACTCTCCACTAAATCTCTCCTCCAAAACAACAACATATAAAGTTGCAAGTAGCAATGGCCAAGCAGTTTAGCAGGTGAGAGCAGAAGCTCAATCGGATCATCCAAAAGTGTGCTTGTAAGAACCATAAACTGTATGTCAAAGCTGGACGGAGCATCTGTGTCAATAAATATAAAGCCATTCCAGAAGTTCCTTAAACCTGCATTCTATCTGAAGGCCACCAGATGGCGATAGCTGTGGTTGAAAAAAGCTTTCGGTCTTGACCCCTGTAAGCCCTTTCCTGCTGAGTTTATAGGCTCAATTACCATTTCAGGTCATACTGAATTAAAAATGTATGTCTGTTTTGAGAGTCTTGTCATATTATGTTTTGAAATGGAAGATTTTGCGTGATATGAAGCAGCACACTCATTGGCTAATGGCTTGTCAGTCAAATGTCATCAACTAATGAGTAGCAGCTTCACAGTCAAACCTGCCCTGCCTCATTACTTTTTCTGTTTTTTGGGGGGACGGGTGGGGGGTTTGCTTACCAAACGCCAACAGCAGAAATGAGGCTTAAAAATAGGAGTCACAAATCAGAGGGTCATATTGAGTTAGTTACGTCCATCAAGACATCCAGGACAATTTTGTGGCTTTTTTTTTGTTGCCTTTATTACATTGTGGAACAGTGAAAATGGGGAGAAAAAGATGCAGAAGACACCCAGCTAAGGGCCATGGATTGGACAAACTTAGACTGCTGCACTGGCCATATGGCATGTGGTCACCTGCTCACCCACTGAGCGAAATCAACACCCTGGCTTTTTTAAGTTTGCTGACGACACCGTCGTGGTGGGCCTGATCTCTGATAACAACGAGACGGCCTACCTGAAGGAGATTAGGAATCTGGAGAACTGGTGCCAGAGGAACAACCTCCTTCTAAACGTCAGTAAGACAAAGGAGCTGATAGTGGACTTCAGCACTAAGCAGGAGAGGAACTACCAGACCCCCGTCATCAACGAGTGCCCAGTGGAGAGAGTGGACAGCTTCAAATACCTCGGAGTTCACATCACGCAGGACCTGTCATGGTCCTGTCACATCAACACCGTGGTGAAAAAGGCCCGACAGCGTCTCTACCACCTCAGACGCTTGAGAGACTTCCAACTGCCCTCCAAGGTGCTCAGGAACTTTTACTCGTGCACCATAGAGAGCATCCTGGCGGGAAACATCTTAACCTGGTTCGGGAACAGCACCATGCAGGACAGACGAGCTCTACAGAGGGTTGTGCGATCAGCTGAGCGCACCATCCGCTCCGAGCTCCCTGACCTGCACTCAATCTACAGCAGGCGGTGCTGGACCAAGGCCAGGAAGATCGTGAAGGACCTCAGCCATCCCAACAACAGACTGTTCTCTCTGCTGAGGTCAGGAAAGCGATTCCGCTCCCTGAAGACCAACACAGAGAGACTGAGGAGGAGCTTCTTCCTGCAGGCGATACGGTCTCTCAATCACACCACCACACAGTACTGACCCACACATATGGTTCTTACACACACACACTGGACTTTCTGGACTTTGGTTTTGCACAACACTGGTCACTATATTCTTCATTTCCGGTTAATACTTGTACAGCTGCTGTTATTGTGTATATATTTATTTATATTTAGATTTCTTCATACATTCTTATATAGTTCTATATTGTGTATTTTGTTGTACAGTTATTTTATTTTCAACTTTAATTTATATATTTATCTTTATCTTATTCTTCCCAGTTAAATTTACCCTTCATTCTAATTTGTGTTGTACAGTTATTTCATTTTTAACCTTAATTTATATTTTATTCCTTCCTAGTTAAATTTACCCTTTTTAATTTTTCATATTTATTTCCTATCTTATTCATAGCCTTTTCCTTTTTTGTTTTCTTTAGGTCACGAGCAGTTGTCCAAGCATTTCACTACATATCGTACTGTGTATGACTGTGTACGTGACAAATAAAATTTGAATTTGAATTTTGAATTTATACCTTTTATAGTCCTGATGAAGATGATAAAACAGGATGTGCTTTACAGCATGCAGCATCCTTCATTTTCTCAGTCAAATCCACCAGCCAAATCGGCACTCGAGACTATGTACTGCACCAAGTTTGGCCTTAATTAAAGAAAGTGATTGCAAGCATCATCTGTGTAAGGTTTGGACTAGATCATGCCAGGGAAAGCTGTGTTTAAACCTTTTTAGGACATCATAGGATTCATCAGAGTCTTTGCAAGGTATCCAATGGTACCTAATTTTTAGAAAAACCAGCCTTAAGTTTTCCAGCTTTGATCTACTGATGGCGCTTAAGTATTTGAGAGACACAAAACATGGTAAAAAAAAATAAAAATCAGCGGGCTCTACCAATGCAGTGTGCAAATGTCAAAACTTTTAAAGATATGGCTCTAGGGGCTGCCATAGAGCCCAGTGGCAGAGGAAGAACAAGGAAGATGTAGAAAGAATTGTATGAAAAGTTAAAACACAGTGAGCTCCCCCTCACCTTCACTGGTCAGCCTCTAAGAGCAGAACACTTTTACTTTTGTTTGTCTTATAGTTTCTTTTGCCTTTGGAGTCTGTGTGTATGACAAACGCTTGTAGATAAAAGAGTGGGAATATCTGTGCTTCCTTCTTTTATCTGGAAGTTGTTTCTGTTGCTTTCACTTTCACTTCTATCCCATTAATTTTCCTCTGGCACTGTCTGTCTGTGCTGACAGTGATGATACCTTGTGTTTCTCCAAGCCAAAAAGTACATAAGGACAAATTTTACTCTATATGCAGTAAGTCTTCAAATAAAACATAACATTTTTGGAAATGTACTCCATTTGGATTACACAATAAGTTGATGAAGTTTGGACATTTTCTTTCTTTTTTTATTGTCTGTGTGTGTGTGTGTGTGTGTGTGTGTGTGTGTGTGTGTGTGTGTGTGTGTGTGTGTGTGTGTGTGTGTGTGTGTACTACTTTGTAGGCTCAAGTCTGCCAGTGTTTGTCTTTTTAGGGGGGAGCCAGTTTGCTCATTTCCTGGCAGGAGTATGTGTGCATGTTTTTTTGTGTTCTGTAATAGAGCCTGATTAAGAAAACATGTGTTTTTAATGCAGATTAACAAAAACCAATCATTGGCTGACCTCAATTTTTCATTCTGTTCAGACATCGCTCCTCAGAGATTAGTCGCGAAACAATCAATCAAAAGCAGCAATCCTGCTCTCCCTTCCACTGATGGAGTATCGGCAGATGATGATGTTTGAAATGAATGATGGATACCCCAAACGGCACTGAATCTATAGACCCAGTTGTTAGCTGTCCGACACGTTCATCGTCAAATCCTTAAGTTAGACATTTATTTGTTTTACAGGGTGTTTCTTCTGGTCACAACCTAATTGGATTTTACAGAAATAATGAATTGGCCTGTTCAAGTCGGTGCTGTAATATAAAGAATATCATATTATAATGTTCTAAGCAAAAAAATAAATTAGTTGCTGACTTCCTTTGCTTGATTGAGTGGGTTTCAGACGTTGTTTGCTGAAAACTGCTTGCTGCACCAAGAAACTGGGTTAATGGCAGCAATGAGACTGAAACATGAGGTAAATTTGTAGATTGTGGTTGTAGCTTTATAGCTTACACATACAGCGTGCTGCTGAAGAGCTTTCAGTTTGATTTGCATGCTATAGCTGGAATTTCAAATCCATTTTTCATCATGTTTCCATCACTTTAAAATGATGATATACATAAAAAATTGTAAAAATAAATAAATAAAGGGGTAACGGAAGTAAGTATTAACTTCATGCCACCATGTCCAAACA
This sequence comes from Maylandia zebra, assembly GCF_041146795.1. Classification (NCBI taxonomy): domain Eukaryota; kingdom Metazoa; phylum Chordata; class Actinopteri; order Cichliformes; family Cichlidae; genus Maylandia; species Maylandia zebra. Next base: position 23,774,827 of record NC_135167.1, on the reverse strand, counting down.
CAGAGTGACAGAGCTGAGTGTAGCTAGACTAAAAAAAAATGGCTTTCTAGCTTTACAGAGCTCAGACCAGATTAGTCTGCTTCGCTATAGTGTCCTCTGGCATTCGGGACTATCCTATGCTCCACATCTCTCTCTCCTTCATTCTATCTACTGTTCTACAGTTCCTCCTTTAATTTTCCCTCCTCCTCTCTCCTTATTGTCAATGACTAGGGTTTTAATGATTATATCTGGCGGTGTCACAAATTAATTCCTGCCTCTCTGGCAAAAAGCTGTTCCCCACCTGATTATGCAAAGCAGGCCTACATTCTCTCCCTTTGAAGTGGAGGAAAAGCTGCTTAGAGATTCTCCCCTTGAGGAAACACTGCAATATGGGGAGCGTCAACAAACCAGGGTTCACACAAAGGTCAGCAATATGGTTAACCCTAATGAAGCCCCACTTCATCTCCACATCTCACCACTTTTAAGTTGTGCTGATGTTATGGTAGCGTAATGATTCGCTCATATCAAAGACTGGAGCTATTTTTCGAAGACACTCAAAAGTGGAGCAGAAGTAGGGCGGCCAGTATAAATAGCCATATAAATGCACTCAAATAATGCTTGTGTCTATGGCCACACGGAGTAGTCGGATGAAACCGGTGCAACGCTATCTCAGCAATGATGTCTTTGACGGTGTCTCGGAGGGTTGCTCGGAAGCACCGGCCTTATATATTTGATGCTTCCACACATAACTGCCTTTGCAAGAGCTTATTTTGTCACTCCATTATGTGCAGAAAGGTTGGAATATATGACTTTTTGTATATTATTGTCTGTGTTTACTGCCAATACACCTTTTTCTTCTGATCTGAGCAATCACAGGGTGATGAGAAGCTACAAATCTTTCATGAAATTTCTACTTTTCACACAAGAAAAGTCCTCCCAGATAATACATCACTGCAAAATGCAACAGTAACACTAAAGGGGTGTATGACAGCACATATGAGATTATTTCTGGACAGTGCCGTAGAGCAATAGCAGAAATAAACAGAGAAACTGTGTGTTAATTTGATCATTACTGCTCTTCCTGGCTATTAAACAAATCTCTCAGACAGAAAAACTTTAGTTTCTGGTCGAGTCGGCAAACATTTGGACTTGTTTTTGCATTACTTTGACAACATCCAACATTCACATTGAGTATGGGTGTTTAGACAGAAACTTGAAAAATTCTTTGAGGACTTGTGTCAAAAGTAAATAAGGCTTGGAGACGGTGGTGCTTGTCTTCTTATGTCAACTCCCATTCTCTACCATTAAAAGGGAATTTAAAAAGTCGCTTCAAACAGACTAAACTGTGCAGGTGTTTTTAACACAACTCTTACATCATCAGCTCTCTCCATCTTGGTTTCCTTCGCTTGACTGGGTGGCAGCTTCTTTTCTGCCCATACTAATAGGGTTTGTCCACAATCAGAGAGGCTAGGACCACCTGGCCTATGAAAGCCTTAGCCACTCAGTTACTATGTGGTTCTCCGCTTGAGCAGCACAAAACTGCATCTGCCATCTCTTTACAAATTCACTCGCTTACTACACTCACCATTGTTTAAGCTATCATGATTTCGTAATTCCTAAATAAACATTTTCTTAATTGGTATTTATGTGTGCGTGCCTCCCTTGTTGTCATGGCCATGCAGCCCGCTTTGCGACACACGCCTGCACTTCCAAGAAAATAACAGCAGCAGTTCAGACTCAGACACAGACCTGCCAACAGTTTCTGCAATTCTGACAGCTTTGTTCCTCCTGCAGGAAATGTGTGTTGTTGCTTCATTTTTTAATATCTGTCTGAGTGTGTGAGTGCTGTTTGGGTTTGTATTTTCATTTTAGCCAGCAGCTGAGTGGAGAATATTTTCTAAACACGGCGACGTTACAGATTTACAAGCTTTCTGATGTGTGCGCATGTCCTCTGAACCAAGGTGGTCGTCCTTGTTAACCGCAGAATGGAAAGAAGGTGGATTCAGAGGTAAACAATACATTAATGTTTAATATAGAAAAACTCAGTTTGTTTTTATTGTTGCAGCGGTCACTGGGAGGCACTAACTTATTAGCTTTTTAGCTTATACGGTGAATTTTTTGACTGCTGCTAATTTACATATAGTTTCTGCAGCAATATTGCTGCTGACTAAATATAATAAGTCCTGTATTCACTCTTGTTTCAATGTGCATTGAGTCACTTCCAAGTTAACCATCGCCCTCTGAGGCTGCTAAATGCTTCAATTAGATAATTTTACTGACAAAGAGCTGATGGTGTGAAAACAGTGAAAATGAACCAAAATGATACAGATACAGGGTGGACAAGTAAACAACTGGCTGAAATAAAAAATAAAGCCTTCCTAAGCCTAGGGGGGCAGCGGACCTGTGGAAAAAGAAACTCGTGAGTGATCAGGTGGCTGCTTTCATGCCATTTTCTCTTTATTTCACACAAACTGCCATAAAATACTGCTCACATGTGTTAAGTACTGGAATATTGTCTAAGTTCTGTCTTTGATGCGGATAGCTCGAGGTGAGTTTAACTGATGTGAGCAGCGTTCTATTTTTATTTGCTTAAATCTCCTGCAACACACCCACACACACACAGAGAAGCCAGCAGCTACAAACAACAAAAAACTGTAGCTGCAGCACTTATAGTTTAGCAGATGGTTGGTGTTGCACTGTTAAAACAGGAGCATTTATGACTTTCTTAACCACGTTTGTTTTGACACCGATGTCTTTATATCTGCGTGTCTAAACTACTGCTGCTGCTTATTTCCTCTTGCATAATTGGCACAGGTAGGCACTGTGCGTATTTGCAGTGTTTTTAATCTAAATTTAAATTTTGGTGTTTTGCACAAAGTTATTGTGCAAGTTTAGTTATGCCATTTCACTTTTTGTCCCCGTGCATGGTAAGATTTTATTTCCGTGTTCTAATCCGAGCTAAAAACATGGGTCCCCATGACTTGCCAAGCTGAGGGACCACAAGAATGCCAAGTCTGTGGCGATAAAAGGACACAGAAGCGTCTTGTGTCTTCGGGGTTGCCTCCTGAGTTGTCTGTCCATGTCCGGGGTTAGAGCTGAACGTAAAGTATTTAGATAAAGGAATGGCAATCTCCTCCCACAGGTCTTCAGCTTCAGCCTCAGGAAAGTCCTTCAGCACCGTCTCAACCACAGAAAAGTTCTCAAAGCTGGACAGAGTGCAGGTTGAATAGACCACAGTGCCTCCTGGACACACCGCCAACAGTGCAGACCTGTAATCAGCAGACAAATATTCCACCTTAGACCTCAGCTAGAATTAAATTGCATCAAAGAATATGCTGTAACCATTCAACCAACCAATACACATTTTCACTTTAAAAAACTGTATATGCTGTTTCTATATTGTGCTTGTTGGTGTTATTTGACTGATTTAACTGCAGTCTGATCTGCAAACTACAACTAAAACTGCAACTGCTACAGCTTCCACTTGACTCTCCAAGCTATTTTGAGTTGGAGACCTGAAACAAAGTTTATTTACCATCAATCTACCTGAAATCTTTTTTTCAGGGAGTTTGTAATTTTACTGACGGTTGGTGCAGTGTTTAGCAAAGTCACCTCTTAGTAAAATGGTCCTTGGTTTGAACACAAGAGACATCTAGGATCTTCCTGTGTGGAGTTTGTGTTCTCTCCGGGTTCTCCGGCTTCCTCTCACGGTCCAAAATCATGCTTCTTATGTTAAGTGTTGATTCTAAATTGACTGTAGATGCCCTATAATAACTGGGACAGGCTCCAGCTGGATAACCGGTTAAGTAATGGATCACTTCCTCCCTGACTGATCCTTTCTCAGCTCTCATCTTTCTTGATTATCTAATTACTTATTTAATAACGATGTTCCCACAGCAGTTCTGCTAAATCCAGTTACTCTTCATTTCTTGATCTACAAGTTTAGAACTTATCTCTCATTTGTATTCACTACTGGACTACGGTACCTTCCCTTCATTCCTTCAGTGCATTTTAATTGCGTGCTCATTAGGATAGTGAATGTTTTTTTTCTCAACCTGTAGAGATATTAGAGTACCATAAGGCTAATGCATAAGCAGGAATTTCCAATGTCAGAATGGGTGCTTACCTAAGCAGCTGTGCTTGGAGTGAAGGAAGCCTGGCTCTCTCCTTCAATCTTTGTTCCCCCTGCTGGCTGTTGCACGAATACAGCCAGCTCCTGTCATTAGAACATGGAGCATCAACCAAAACCTACGGCAGCGAGAGAAAGGAATGCGAGTAGTTGGTGCCCATGTCAAAGAGGAAGAGCAAGGGAATAAAAAAATGTAAGGAAAATGAAAAATGCTGCAGGTGTCTAAAATAATCCACATAAATGTCACTTTCCCCACGGCACCTGAGCCATCAACAGACCAATTTTGGTCAGTGGAGGTGGAAGATAAATTTCGCCTAAAAACCAAACCATTACCATTTAAATAAAACTGAATAAAAGACAACAGCTTTGAAGTTTTTACATCTGAACTTTGAACCTTTCAACAAGTTTGTTCTCAGATTTTGGAAATCCCTCAAAAAAGCTCCTCTGCATTTTGTTTGCACTCTATTACCTTTCAGCCTTTTTCCCCTCCTACGGTGCCTTACTCTAACTCTTTTTAGCCCTTTTCCTTTTTTCAATATTGTGTTCCAATATGAGTCACTTTGAGTTCTTTGATTCCTCCCAGCTATTTGTCTGCTTCTTCTTGGCTCCTAGTTTGAATAAACAGTTTTCTTTTTTTTCCTCTCTGCTGAGTTTATTAGTTTCTGTTCAAAGGCTTGCTGTCCTCATTCATTTGTAGCTGTGGCCTTGGAAAATAAGTGTCACCCCATTTTACAGGACAAAATCACATGCTGCCATAAACATGATAGGATTTCTTTGCCAACCTTGTCATATAAACCCGCTTCGCTCTGCCCAAAAGACCGTCCGTCCTGTGCAGACACAATCACTCTGCTTTTTAGTGAGTGAGGCAAAAATGACTCCAGGGTTTTGGCAAGCCAGTCCCGTCTGTGAAGATCTGGTTCATTACAGCAGAGAAGCGCTGGAACACAGCACAGGGCAGCATTACTGATTATAGTATTCAATGCAAATGGGTTATTCGCAGCAGACAAAAATATTCCTTACAATCATCTGCAGCGACTTAGATGCAAAGTGTGTGTTTAATATTCAAAATAAAAGCCAACATGTTTCTTTTTCCCCCAAGTTCTTTTTACCAAGCACACATAATCTGGAAAAAAGGCTACACTGTGAACATCCCTTTACTAATAGAGTAATTCATTTGGGGTTGTTTTAATCCGATTAAGTATAAATAAAATCAAAATAAAGTCTTCTAAAAATGTCTCTTTTACCTGGGCTCGCACTTTGCATTATGGCTAAGGCTTTCCCCCCAGGAGCAGAGCAAAGATCCAGAACCTTTTCGCCATCTTTGACTTGCAAAGCCAGCACTGGAAGCAAGGATGCAGCATTGAGGAGGTAGTACTGCTTCAGCTGGCCAGGCCTGTGAGCCTGAGAGGGAAATCGCAGGGGGGACGGGTGGATGTAGCACTGTAATGAAGGAGGAGGAAAACTGAGGGCGGGTTCTGACTGAGAGTCCTGACCGAGTGCAAAGGAGCTGTTGTCAGACTGGGGATGGGGGTCACCTGGAGAGCCCTTGGAAATGCAGAGAGTTGACAGAGTATCTTTTCCTTCTTGGTATTTAGAATTTAACACCGTGGAGGGACCATTAGAATGCAGCACTGAGACATCTGCTTGTGGCAACAATGTGGAAAAGCCCTGGGCTCGAAGAATCTGTGCAATGCCTGTCACTGCAGTGAAGCGATTGAGCATGATGCCATACTGCCATGACTGAGGGTCCAGCAGCACTTCTCTGAGGGACAGAATTAATCTCAGTTTGGAAAAGGTGGAATTACTGTCCACGTGCATAATGATTACTTCAGGTGAAATTTACCTTGCATATGGCCACAAGTCACCAAGTTCCTCACTGTACTGCTGGTCAAAGTGATCGAGCACTGGTTGACACAAAGTTCTTTGCTTCTTGTGCCTTTTTGTTACCTATTACATGAAGACCAGGCAGAAATAAAATTAGGCAAATCTATACAAAGTAAACTTAAAATCCACTTTAGGCACATTTTCTGCTTAGACGTCGAAAGTCCCACTCAGGTAAAAACTTTTTTAGACCACTATCTCAGGAAACACATCTTAAATAAACACTACATACACTGATAAATGTACAATTTTTAATTTGTTATTCTATTTTCCAGCTCAATAGTTTATGTACAAAAATAACTGATGTACATTCAAGTTTTGCTGATGTTCCCTTTAGGTTATGGAAGAGTGAAGTTACAAAAAAAGAAAAAAGAAGAAGAACTAGGGTCTTATACAGCAGCTACCCCTGGTGGATATCCAGTGTAAAATCAACCCTGGGAGGTTTGACTGTACGTATTACATGTAGATCTGGTCAAATTTATTATCCCAACTAGCCTGATGGGGCTTTGACGTCCATCTTTATTGATACTTTGAATAACTACAAGAATCTGAGTCAACTGGTTTAAATAGCTATGAGTTTTTATTGCAGTAAATACAACAATATTTAAAAACGCGAAAACTAGCATTGCAACTAATAAAAAACATGTTATTAAAACATTTATTTAACATTAACATTTACAAAAACTAAAATTTTAATTGGGACGAGCAAGCACACTCTGGAAACTGAAACTAGCCTGGGTTAAAAAAAAAAAAAAAAAAAAAAAAAACCAAGACGAAATTAAAAAATCTGATTAAAAATAAATAATGAAATACAAAACTATAATAACCACGCTGCTTTTATTCCCCCTGAAAACATGCAAATAGATTTTTAAATTTAAATTAAGAATTTTCTATTTTGTTGAAAAAAGTAAAAAGTAAATGACAAACACTGGGGGGGGGGGGGGGGGGGGAAGTAGGATACATCATATTCCCTGATGTTTGTTTACCTGGTTATTTCGGAGATCCTCTGGATTAAGCTGCTGAGATACATTATCGCGGTCTGTGTGACAGTTACACCAGCGACACCGCCACAAACGTGTCGGCGTTAACTTCTTAGTTTTAAAGCTAGATTTTCTCCAGATACGGCACAACTGCGTTACTGAAAACATTTATTTAGCCCGTCTTATTGATACTGCACAGCTGACACGTCCGAATTTATTTTCGGCAACGTTCAAATCTATTTGACACAAAAAACACAGGCGAACACTAAAAACTAACGAGTACGTTCCTCAAATCCTTCCCCTCACTACAAAAACGGTGCTTTAGTTCCACCTATTAAACCGGAAAACTGTTGTCGTTGGTAAGGGTGTAATAATGGACTCAAACCTGGCGGAGACAGGTTGACTTACAAAATATCCAAGCATTTAAAAAAAAAAAAAATAAAAAAAAAATAAAAAAAAGCATTAGACCCAGGTGAGGAAGGACTTTTGTGTCTACATAACGTACAATGTCAAGGAACCGATTTTAAATGGAAATTTTAGGAACTCTGTTAGCAGCATAATCTAAGGGATTTATCTAGTCTCAGTGAGGGTCGAATTATTTCGTTTCAAATAGACGCAATACAGCAGTTCTACAACCATCTATAACATATGGTGGAGCCTCTGCCATGGTTTGGGGGTTCAGTTTATCCATAGATGTGTGGAATTGAGTCAGATTTTGATCATCTAATTGACTATGACACACACACACACACACACACACACACACACACACACACACACAGTAAAAGCATACCTGGATAGAAAAAACAGAATTTGAACACTGTCGATCATGGACTGGCCTCTCCAGAGATCGGACCTCAACATTTTTTGCCTTTGTGTTGTATTTCCATTTAGGTTTAGACATTTCAATAAATCGCTGCACCCATTTCCATGGGCATAATCTAAATAAATAAGCTACATTTGCTTTTAAATCACTTCATTCCACAGCTTGGCATTACAACAGTAAGAGTTTCTTTTAAAAGGGAACAGGTCCATGATCCTACCAGGTATCCCCCATTATGTTTATTGAAAGCCCTCCCACCTCCCCTCACAAATGTACAAAAACATTTGAGGAATTAAACATTTTATTTCTGTTACTGGTTGCATGTTTGTTAACAAAAACTGCTGATTAAATATACAACGAGGACACAACAGTCCTTGAAATGTTTTGCCAGAGTTTCATACGTGAATGGATTCAGATCTTTCAAGAACACAAAGATAAACATGATAACCAGCAATCACACAGCTGTTCAAACTGCTTATTCTTGTTAACATTGTGAGTTATCCTTTCACAGCTGGTTTTACATGGCGAACAGAATGAGGAATGCAACCATCAGACAGAAGAGACCCATAGCTTCAGACAGAGCGAAGCCCAGGATGGCGTAAGAAAACAGCTGCTGCTTCAGAGAGGGGTTCCTGTGAAGACAGAGGGGCCAGTGAGATCAAGTAGTGCTGATGCCTAAGAAGTACAGCTAATGAGGCATGTTTAGACCAAAGTTTTCCATGATTGACTTGGCTTAAAGCACAATCAATAATTAGTCAGTGCTAAATAAGTCTTTAATATCTTATTTTCACGAACAAACATTATTCCTCTAACTTCACTTTCCCAGTGATTTTAAGTGATGCCATTTAGAATGAAGTATGCCAAGTATCTTTTGGTTTTATAATTAATCGCCAAATGGCAGAAATCTACTCAGGTCTCCTCTTTCTTTTGTCATTACCTGTTCACTAGGTCACATTATTTTGAGAACTTGGGTATTAAGTAAACAAGACTAAAACGTTCTCTTCTCGACAGTAAAAAAATAAAATAAATGGCCTCATTACTACTACAGGGGACTTGTTAAATTTACCTGGCATATCCAATGATAAGGCTGCCAAACACTGTCCCAATTCCGGCTCCAGATCCAGCGACTCCCACAGTGGCAGCTCCTGCTCCAATGAACTTGGCAGCAGTGTCGATGTCACGGCTCACGGCGCTGGTTTGGAATCCCCGCAATGCCACTTGCTGCTGGGAGACACCGCCGCTCAGTGGTGCCAGAAGCGAAGCAGTCTGAAAAACAACCACCAAAGTATCAAACACAATAATTCCCACACGGTAAAGTTTACTTCTAATGCAAGCATTACTTCTGCTAAAAATTTAGACCCATCAAATAAGACCTCTCTAAAGAAAACTTATTTTAAGATGTACTACATCTAGCTTCTAATCGTACCTCATCACATTATGGCCCATTTTTGTGGGAACATGAAGATTTACCGTTATAAAATTTAGTTACTAGTTATTGAGATTCTCATTTAACTTTAATAACCCCCACATGGAGTTTTCCCCATTTGAAGATTATTATAGTTGTATATTTATAACAGAAATACACAGATGCACAGTGTGTAGGGTTGCAAAAACAAAATGGAAGACGTTTCATACACTCTCGTTCTGTTTGTTCTTTCATAACAATGAATTAGTCATTTTTGCTTTGGCTCTGACCACAGACAGCATGTTAAATCTACCCGATTACGATATGTGGCCATAATTCCACAGTTAACAATTCAATATACAGTTCAGCCTGCAGAAATGTTTCTTTGGGATAATGTGAGCAGGGTGGCACTATTTGTTGGTAATAAAAACAATCAATGTGCTTCTTTGTTAGAAGATCTCAAATATATACAACTACTGCTACTACTACCATTTAACTTAAAATAAAACAAATCCGTATTTTACCTTTTCTATTTTTTGCACAGTGTTAATATAGAAAATGACAAATGTCACTTGATGAATGGTGTGCTCTGCGGGCAACTCACCTCTGCTCTCCTGCCGTCTGACACTACTGCTGCTGAGAGCGGTCTGTACAGCGCCCTGGATCCAGCACGGACCTGTGTTAGAGGGGGGAAATTGTTTTGACATGATTCGCCATAATTTATGCTAGAACAGCATTAGAAAGACCTACATCAGCTGCAGTGACAAAGCTTTTACATATACACACACACATATATACACATACACATATATACACACACACACACATATATATATATATATATATATATATATATATATATATATATATATATATATATATATATATATATATATATATATATATATACACACACACATATATATATACACACACATATATATATATATATATATATATATATATATATATATATATATATATACACACACACATATATATATACACACACATATATATATATATATATATATATATATATATATATATATATATATATATATATATATATATATATATATATATATCACTACAAGTCAATAACAGAGACCCATTAAAATGTTTCTCTTGATTCTCTTTTCAAGCCTTACATGGAATACGTTATATCCTTTAGATTAAGTTTGTGGACTTGGAGGAAATGATGGAAAACCAAAACAGTGAGCTTCCTCCTGATTAGAAGCTAGGACGTCCTTGTAGGTATGAGCATTAGCTAACTTTAGCAGAGGGTCAAAGACTGCTTCGCAGCCAGTGTTAGCAGCCTACTTTATCATAATTTAGAATGACGGAAGTGCAGCTAACAATACTCAATCGGTAAACAGGCGCAGTTTAGCAATTATCAGTTTTCATTCATTCAATCAAACTGACCAGAGAGGGCGTGGAGACGAACTTAGAGCAGGCATACATTACGATGGGACGTTCTGGTCAGGTCACCCACAGCAGCTGGAGTTTATCCGAAGTCTACAGATAAAAACACATGAAACACAAAAAACCAAAGCGTTAGCTATTTGACACTGCGCCTTTTGCTAAACAACCAAGTACAAAGTCTGCAAAAATCAGGTAGACACGCAATTAAGGTCAAGAGGAGAAAAAAACCGCACAATACCGCTAAAGGCAAGTTAGCTGAAAATCAGACGAGCTACACGACGCTGTGAATAATAGACTACAAAAATACGGAGCAACAAAGAACACTTAAGAGCATATATTTAATTCAAACCCAGTTTCTGACAGAGGAGGCTAGCACTCACCGGTTTGCAGTAGAGGTCGAACGCACGAGAGGCTTGCGCATGTGCAGTGTCACATTTATTGGTTGGTTTCCGGTGTCATGGGAAAAAAGTGATTTCCGGTATCTGCCAAATTGATCACCGGCATTAAAACTTTTGTAAATGACTTGTTGGCGTATAATCTGTCAAATATGTCTCAAATATATCTCTCATGATTTATATCAATGCATTTTCGTCCAGAAGAAAATTCTTGTTACATGGTAGAAACTGCAATTACTTTTTGGCAAAGTGACTTTATGTACTGACCTGAATAAATGTCACTCACATAAAAAAAAGCAAAAAAAATTTTTTTCAAGAGAGATCAGGCTGAGAAATATGATCCGGCTGCAGAAATTGCACCAAACGTAAGATAAGAGTTCTATAAATATATTTTAAGTCGCCAAAAGTACTTGGTTGATGCTAATGTAGATTAAAAAAAAACGCAGAGTCATTAAGATAACAAAACTGGTCATTCATGTATCTTATAACTCTTTCGTAAATCGTGGTGGATACAGTATACTTACCAATATAAGCAACTGACAGACAATTGACATGAAAAACACAGGAATATCAGAAATCACCTCAGAAGGAAGCATTATAAAAACTTTCTGTCAAATCCAAAGTTCTGTACTGTTTTTACTGAAATTTATTTATTTATTTATTTATTTTACTAATGTTTATTCAGTTACTAAATCTATGCATCTTATATGGCTTTATTTTTTATACAAATTCGTTGTATTTGTGTTATGGCCAATAGATGGCGACATGATGTCTCATCTGAGAAAGGCATGTGTCACATTTGCTGTACATGTTATTTACACATTTTGGGTTGCTGATTTAAAAAATAATGTCAGTTTTTCTTTCTCATTTTGTTGTTTCACAAGTGGCAATTAGAAACACGATCCAGATATTTTTATTATTATATTTTTCTATATCTTTGAAGGTTTCACTACATCCAGTGATGGAGGCTGTTCCTTGTCTGTACAAATGCCAGTCTAAAAGGTGTCCTACTTAAAAGCGGCAATTACTCTGCATCCGTGGGAACTGTTCATTCTGTCCAGTTAACAGAAATACATGAGAATATGGAAATTGTGTTGGAGAAGCTGAAATATGATGAGAACAAGCTGGACTTAATTTTTAAAAACTAAGTATTTGTGACTAACTGTATGTGATTTTTTTCCATTTGTGTTTTAAACATCATTCAGTTACATAATATCAGCTATTTTCTGGAAAAGAGTATAAATCCAGGGTGGTGTAGTGATGGTTTGTTTTTTCAGGGTGGTGTGAACTAAACTATACTTGATTATGTAATGTTGAAAGATTTAGTTTCTTTAATAGTGAAACAGTGGAAAAATGCAAACATCAGCAGAAGTAATACTTAAGTAATACTTAAGTCACACTCATTGTGCAGTATTATAATATTAAACACCTGGCACACTATAGTCGAGTTCAAAAGGTTCAACTGTAATGCCTGCACGTAACCACAAGAGGGCAGAAACGCACCATTCAGAGTTTACAATATCCACTTGAACGTGACACTTAACAATATCACTACCAGCCGTGCCGTCATGCTGTTGGCCTGATATTCAGCCAAATAATTATGCAGAATATGCTGGATCCATATTTAGCATATCAATACATCCAGACGTGAAATATAGAAAACTAAGGCTTTCTGTGTTTCTCCTTTAGCACTAGAAATAGTCTCCACACACACCATTTAAAGCCTTTTGCACAGTCAAACAGTATAACCAGAATAACGGATAAAGATTAGACCTGGCTGCTTAAGAGGAGGCGTCTACAAATTCAAGGACGGTTTTGATGATTGCATCATTTATTTCATCGTGGAAAGACCAAGGTGGTGGGATATATGGAGTATAATCCACCACCTACAGTGTATTAAAATTTTATGCATTTATAGCACCGTTTAAAAATGCTCCGAAAATTTAATTTAAATGTGGTTGTATGAAGCCCTTGTCTAATTACAAATATTTAGCTTTTTATAGAAAGTATGTATTATATTATATTATATTATATTATATTATATTATATTATATTATATTATATTATATATTATATTATATTATAACAACATATCATTCTCACGATATTACATACATGTAGCATTGACCACCGCGCTGTGGCCACTGCTCATAGATCAGATCAGTTGGATCCAGACAACACATTTCGTTAAGATAATTTAGTGTGTGAACCTGAACACACTTGCATCGTGACGATGTGAGGCTATAACATCCCACCTAGAACCATCTCCTAGATATATATCAAATATTTATACTCCAGCTTTAAGTGGGTTTCCCCTCTTCAAAGTCTCGAGACTTCACTGGCCGCCCCCTCAGAAGTAAGCTCCATTTGAGGATGCGGAAGGGAGATTCCTCAGCTCTTCCAATCATACACCCCCTCCGCAGCATGATGTTACCGTTACGCACCACTACAATAAACGGAGACGCGAGTCTCCGGGGCGAATCCCTACTACGTCACTCTACTCCTGTATAAATAACCCGAGCAGCGACTCTGATCAGACTCGAGCAAAAACCGCTTTTCGGCTACAGCAACTTTTTATACCAAGGATTACTGGATTGCCTTCGTTGGATTTAATTTTCAGCACCGAGTAAGTGTTTTTAAGGGGCCGCTGGGGAGAGATTTCAAGCTTTGGTTTTGACCTTTTTTTGTGAATAAACATGTGGGCAGGTCAGGTCGACCATTTTTATATATATTTACTTTAAATGTGGGATAACAGCTTTTATTTTACAATATGACTTACAATGGTAAACATATTTGTAAAATGATCTCCCACTGTATTTCTGTGCAGATCTTGATAGCGCTTCTTTCTTTAAATGTGGCTGAAATGATCGCAAATTTACGCATGGCACATCTATCCACAGATCCTCGATAGAAGCACAATGACTTTGAACAAGGGTGACAAATTGAGGAACATGGACAAGAGGAGAGGAAGCGTGCCCTTCCCAATGAATTTACCCAATCTACACAGGAGAAGCATGCCCGTGGACGACCGCGACCTGCGCGCCACGACGCCACAGACGGGACAGACCGACGAGCTGTCCAATTTACTGCGGTGCACGTCCTACTCCCCAAGCGAGCAGCACCGTGGCAGCTACGCCTCAGACTCCTCCGACTCGGTGATCTCCACCAGCAGCGAAGCGGACTCCCAGGTGTACAAAGTGGTTCTCCTCGGGGAGCACGGTGTCGGCAAGTCCAGCCTGGCGCGCGTCTTTGGAGGAGTTGAGGATGCTAGTCACGACTGCGATGAAGCAGGTAAATGGTGATGCTGGGGATGAGTCATCAACCATAGCAACCCACACTCTCAGACACACACAATGAAGATGTTTCATTGTCTGTGAAGATATGTAATAAATGGGCATGCCAACGGCTGCTTTATTTAATTTTATACAATACTGAACAAACACTAAAATATATAGAAGGACGGTTATAACATATTTTAAAGTAATATTACTTTTTAAGTGCACTATTACAATTTACATCACCACACTTATTTCCAGTAGATTTAAAACAAATGCTGCAGTTTTTTAAATTACAGAAAGGCTGCACTAAAGCTGTACAATTCAGTATTATATGAGGACTGTGCATGCATTGATTATTGCTATTTCCACATACAGTGCGGCACCAGCTGTCAGAAGCACACCCAATAGCACTATGTGAAGGGAACCTACAAAAGGCCAGTGATGGCGTGATCACAAACTGTGATCTGGTTTAATGAGTAGACTCAGAAAGAAAAAAAAGTGCCAAAAATCAGAGTGGAAAAAAAAATAGCAGCAACACACTTTGACAGCAAACACGATTGCTCAGATAAAAGACACTTTGCTCTCCCTGCCAGTGTGTAACACAATATTTATTTTTCCTCCCTTAGGAAACACTTACGATAGATCTATGTTGGTGGATGAAGAAGAGGCATCCATCGTGTTGTATGACATCTGGGAACAGGTGAGACTTATATATTATTAATGAAGTGTTTGTCCATTTGCATTGATTCAGGGATTTTGAAATTGTAAAAGGTGCATTCAGCCATGTATGATGTTAAATTTAGTCTCTGTTTCTTTCCTGAAGGATAACAGCCAGTGGTTGAAGGACCAGTGCATGAGAATGGGAGACGCCTACATCATTGTGTATTCAGTGACAGACAAATCAAGCTTTGAGAAGGCATCGGAGCTCCGCATTCAGCTGCGCCGTGCCAGACAGTCAGAGAACATTCCCATAATCCTTGTGGGCAACAAGAGTGACCTGGTGCGGTCCAGAGAGGTGTCCGTAGATGGTAAGTGAGATTAATAAACTCGATCTTAAAATGTGCAGTCAGGGGAGATAGATTTGAATCCACTTGACTAAAGCCTTGCTTGAGGCATTTCAAGACAGAATCTGACAGATGGTTGAGCTTCACTGATTTTGCTAGGGTCAATCCACTTTTCACAGCTGACTGCTCAGGTTGATTCAGGTTCCTCTGCAGCTCAAGCAATCTGCCAGAGATTTGCCGCTTTCATGACTTAGGGCTAATTCGTCATCTCTAAGCTTACAGTTTTCCATTTCAGTGTGAACTTTCTCAGGGTTTTAATCTTCTTTCCTGTGTTCTGCATTACAGAAGGAAGTGCCTGTGCAGTGGTATTCGACTGCAAGTTTATCGAGACGTCTGCATCACTTCACCACAATGTGCAGGACCTGTTTGAGGGCATCGTCAGACAGATCCGTTTGAGAAAAGACAGCAAGGAGGAGAACGCCCGGCGCATGGCCAACTGCAGACGCAGAGAGAGCATCGGCAAGAAGGCTAAAAGGTTTTTGGGTCGCATGGTCGCACGCAAGAACAAGAAAATGGCTTTCAGGCAGAAGTCAAAGTCCTGCCATGACCTAACAGTTCTCTGAGTGACAGATGGGACAGAAGGACAATTTTTTCCCCCTTGGCCTCTGAAGACCAGATGCTGTGTGTTTTAACACTAACCCAAAAGGACTAACAGAACTGTACTGAAATATATTTTTGTTTTCTAGACATCAACCAAAAGCAAAAAGAAGCTATTGTTAATGAAATGACTGATGTTGTTTGAGTTATATCATGGTGATAACCTGCATTTATTTTATTGTCTGCCTTAAACACATTGTCATCAGTATGTATGAAAAAAAAAATCCACAAAGGCTTGTTATTTCTATGTGCTGCGAAATTGCCTTGCGGTTAGGTTAATGTTGTGCCCTTTAACTAAATGGGTAGGGGGTGGGGGGTGATGTATATACTAATATTTGAGTCACGCTGAAGGCAACATACATCTCATTGTATTGTAAGACAAGGCAAAGGATAATGATGATAGGTATTCTGGAGTCATATTTTACTTGAAGTGTGGTACGCAGGTTCGTGCCTCGGCAGAGTTACTGAGGACTATTCAAAACATCTGTTATTCTATGTTTTTTTTCCCATAACGCTGAATTCAGGTTGTGAATGTCTGAGTAAAGCAATAAGCTATACTAGTCTTGTGAATTTTGACATGATTTGAAAATTCTTTTTACGTTGAGTTCCTTTTTCAATAAAATATAAAAAACAATCCATAAACTGCCTTCTGTCTTTAATCCCAAGGCACCGAGGCATTCAGCGTAACGCAGCAGAAATTGAGTAAATGTGGACGTACATCCTCATCAATATTCATTTGATCTTATCGGTGCAATGGAACCTCACTGGTCACTGGTTTTGCAGGAAGGAAAACAGGCAGTTAAGCATGTTCCTCGCAAAGTGTTAACCATTAATCCACCAAAAGGAGTACAAGTGCTCAGTTTTTCCACCCAATTTAAACTCCTCTCACACCTCTCAGAGGGAGCACACGCATCATTTGGAGAAGGTAAGATGAAACATTTTTGTTTAGAGAATAGAGTTTGTTTATTAATTTTCTTTATTAATTGCATGTTCCTATCGTAATTACTGTCGAGCTACAGTATACCCACAGCTTATCTTTTGTACTTTGGAGGCTTTAATTGCAGCTAGAGGAGTTTGTAAGTGATTACCATGACCATAATTCAGAGTGATTGGGTACTGCTACACAGCTACAAGATATTTGTCAGGCATTAATGATGAAATACGCTTTGTTTTTAGATTAACCTAAAAAGAAATTTACTTTTGCTTTCCAATCAAAAGTGTCTTTCTTGTTGTCCACTGTGTGGGCTCAAATGTGGCATTTAGTGGTTTCATAGGTGGTTGTGCATTTGAGTGCACGCTGTTGCTCATTTAAAAACTGCGAAATCCTCTCGTAAGTGGTGCCTCTTTAACAAAGTGTTTGTCGTGCTAAGACCAGTTGGTCTGAAATGCTATGATTATACATTTATCCCGTTTGCAAGGGGGAACATGGCCGAGAGAGGAGCTACACCAATGCTCTTCACAGCTCTCATAGTAAGCAGATTTTTTTGTATTACATTAACCTTTCATACTAAGATAACATTATTGCATGAACCTTTAGCTGCTACCAAGACAATATTTTGTTTCACAGTGGGCAGTACTTTATACATCTGCACCATGTGCTGGGACGAATGTTAAAATTGGTGTCCCTGAAAACTACGATGGTATTTTCCCATGGTATCTAACCAAGGTAAGGCACTTAAAACTTCTTGTACTTCTTGTGCTCATTTTCCAAGAAAGCAGATGTGTTTCTCTAAACGTAACCTTTTTAATCATGGCGATTAGGTAATTATATATCTAAGCAGAAATACAAGCTGATTTGATTTCAAATGCACTTTAGTAAGAATTCTGTGTTGTAAGCGTGACCTTTCACTATTTAAAAGTCAGAAATGCAAAATTTAATCAAGATTTAACATTTAAAATCATCATTCGGTAATCAGTAACATGTTGAAAAATAAACTGATAGAAAAGGAAATTATGCTGCAAACCAAAGCTGGATCTGTGTGTTTTCCTGCACTCAGACCTGAAAGTGTATAAACCTGGTAATTGGCATGTTCACAATGCTTGTCAGGTGTCAGCCTCAGTCTCTGCATATAGTCCATTTGGGTGGCAGACAGGATGTTTAATTCATACTTGTCAGTCAGACCTCCTCTGGGTTATGCAACAGCATGAATGTTGGCATTTTATTGGGCTGGACTGTGGTGTCGTCACGTCTTGTATGAAACATAGGAATATATTTAGGCTTTGATGTCAGTCTGGGTGTCATTTTGACTCACACACAAATAGCCTGTTAATGGCCACAATGGAGGATAATAACCCCACTTTGTGTTATAAATGGAATAGACATAATAATTGCTTCACATTCGTTTAAGGCAAAAACCTTTTCATGAAGTTGCGTTCGTCAGAGAGGGCTAAACTCGTAGATTACTGTAAATACGCAGTTTCAGCGTCTGCTCTAAAGTAGATTTTTCAGACGCTGCTATATTTTTTCTTCAAAGCATCCATGAGCGTCCTCTCATTAAGCACTGCAGCATTGTATGGATTTTTTGTAATCAAGTAATTTCGTCATTGGGGAAGTTGAATGGCAGGAGGCTGGTAAATAGAAATTCTGAAGCATATTTTACTGTCAATAAAACACTTATAAAAGCTCAAACAAATCAGCCTGTTGGTCCATTCCTGCTTTGGTAATGCCCTTTCATCCACCCAGAAGACCTCAAAATAAATCATAAATGCAGTGAAGGATGATGTGAGAGCTGGGACGGGGTGAGATGGAGGCAGATGATCTGTTGTGGTGGCCCCTGAAGGGAGGTGTCTAAAGAAGGCGAAGAAGAAGTAAAGATGTCCTACTCAGTCTAACTCAAACTCTATCTTATTCAAACATAAGTACACTTTGTGGCTCTTTTGGGGCTATTTTAAGCAGATTAGCACACTTTTAACTAACAAAGTGAATAAAGAGAGACAAACGCGTAGCCTCCAGATGAAGACATCGGATTTAGATTCAACTTTGAGAATTTCCTTTATCTTTTATTCAAGTATTTGAATGTTATTTTTTTCACAAGAAGCCCAAAGGAATGTTGCTGCTTGTTGGCAAACCACAGCTCTGCTTTCTCATAAGGCACATGGAACAAATGGTGGTCAGCTATTGTGGGAGCTCAATTATTGTCTCTTAGTGAACACGGCAGAAAGTAAAAAAAGCTCAATTTTAACAAACTTACCAGAAAAGGATAAAACGTGAAGAGCAGATTATCGCTTGCACTTTAATCATGCTGCATTTGTTGCAATGTCATCTAGTTTAAATGCAGGTGCATCTGTGTAGTTGCTTGTAGTGCATGTTTTTTCATTAACCAGGATGACAAACTGATTGTTTTCATGCATACTTTTTGTCTTCATCCCCACAGCTTCAAAGCCTGCCATCTAATTATAGTGACCTGGTGGTAACAGGAGATGATGAGGGCATATTTGGAGTCGATGCTCAGTTTCTGTACGCCCTAAAACCACTGGACAGGGAAAAGCAGCCATCTTACTCTCTGCAGGTATAAAAACATTTCTTTTCTGATCATAGTGCACCGAAAGCAATTTTCAGTCATGTTTCGGCTAATGAATGACTTTCTCCAATGTGCCATACAGATAGTTCACATAGAAAATACATTTTTATACTCTTGTTCATCATCTTGTTCATAATGATCACGTGCTGTTGTTCAAAGCAGTTTGGGGCTGCTAAACGATTCGCATGAACAGGGTGGACGCGGGCTCCAGCGTGTGTTTCTTACAGAACATGTTTGTGTTCGCGTCACAGGTGTCCTTCAGAACGTCAGTGCATCATCAGAGCTTCAATGTTGAAGTGTGTGTCATCGACAAGAATGACAACGTGCCTACGTTCATAGAGGAGAGCATGAGAGGCAGCGTGCAGCTCGGGCTTCTCAAGGGTACGAGAACCTTGCACTCAGATGTGAACGTATTACACAGCCAATTTAAGGCTGGGTCACATTCGTCAGTCCTGATTTATGAAATATGCTGAATGTCGTCAACAGTGAAAAAACATGCCTCATATCTCCGTGGAAACGGCAGTTTAACCTTAACATCAGTATAAATAGATTTAATAACGTTGCAAACAGCATAATTTCAATCACACACACACAAAAAGACTTTGTCATGGGTTTTGGTGATCACATTTATTTGATACAAAGGCCCCAGTGTATTCCATCTGAAGTCCTTTCGATATACACAGGGTCTAGCTCATAGTATTAACTCAATTATGTTTTTATGTATTTCTCATTTAAGAAAACCATGATGGTACATACACCTTTGTGTTGATCAGCTTTCTGTTTGAATTTCCCACAAAGGTCAACTCACTGAAGCTAATTCTGTTACTGTTTTACTCTGTCTGTGCAGACTAGGCATTTTGTAGAGTTTTCATCTTTTAACTTTTAAGATTTGCTGTTACACAACCCATGTTTTTGTTCTTTTGCCTTCACATCAGCATGTTTTCTTGGTATAGTTAGGATGGAAATTTAGACATTTTGTCCCACTCTTTAATTCTGTGTCACCCGTATCTCTCAGGAATACCATTCATGCAAGTGGAAGCGCTAGATCGCGATGACCGCAACAGTCCCCACGCTGATCTGCGCTTCAGCCTGATGGAACAAACACCCAGGATTCCCTCCAGCCAAATGTTCTCCATCCATGCCGTCTCTGGGGAGGTTTCACTCACTGAGGAAGGTCAGTCTCAACCAGCCGCTGAAAGGAAATAGTCAAGATAATTTTGTGGGGAGTGTTTTATCCATAAAGGGAATCTTCAACATATATTTTCCCAACAAATCAGCGTGGAGGGTCACCTAGAGTGCAGCGTTACAATGTAGGTTTAACTTTCTGCAATTTGAGAGGCCAACTCTTTACATTTATTAAAAATTGCTTTCTTATTTCTTAGGAGCTTATCATGTAGACAGTTTGTCCTCTTGAATGATGAAATGGCATGCAGTGAATTCTAATGGACCGGATGCTCCTCTACCTCATTCATTCATCCCGTTGCTCCATTCAGCAATGAAATCAGATGCACTAGCAGTCACGCATGCCAAAGCAACAAACGGAAGCAGCTCTGTGTTGGTATGCTGTGGGTCATGAGCAGTTCTTTTCTTTACTTTCACTTCATTTCACAAGGCCACAAAACCATTACACAACCTTACTGTTTTCTGTTAAGGCTTTAGAGACCCTTAATCTGGCTTTTCAGTTTTTGCTTGCATCTTGAAACAGAGAGGGAAACATGCTCACCATCATCAATGTCGAGCATTCTTGACTTGATTTGCAGTCATAAACAGGTTTATCTTCACCATCATGCACAAGACTTGCACTGATTGGTCTACTATGTTGCCAGCAATTGTCTAGATTTCATGTGCATGCATAGTTTTTGCTTGAAAAAAAAATCCAGATATTGACTATGGCAAACTATTTTTATATCTCTTTGACAGTGAACCTCATTATTATCTTCTTCATTGTCACAATGGAATCTAAATTGTAGCCCATGTATGAGCTGCTGTGAGCTCTTTTCTGCAGATATCAACACTGAAACGATGCACTTCAGTCCACCAGTGATTTAGCATCCAAGTGTCCAATAACCTTTAAACATCTAGTGTGTGTAAACGTTTCTAAAACACAATTCTTTTATTTAAATAAGTGATTTAAATAATTCCATATTAAAATCAAAAAGTAAATTCTCTGTAATATCTCATTTATTTCCACATGAATGTGCTTAAGTAAAGGAAATCTGTTATTGTCCAAATATGTTGTCTGCAAGAGCACAATACTCACACCAAGTAATCCTTTTCCCCCATAAAACAAAACAAAGAATATCAGGAAATATTTTTATTATTGATATTTTCCTGAAAAAGCTGTTGGTGGTCAGTTTCTAATCATAGAGGCAGACATATGTACAGAACCTTTAAAACACTTCTGAGAAACGCAAGTTGAAGTTGTTAAAACAGGATCAAAATGTGAACATAATGAAAAGTCTTGGAAAAGCCTGACATCACAAAAAAGGCAGTAATGTATAAATATTTGATACAAAAGTTTTACAATAACATTATTCAGTGATATCGCTTCTAGTCCAG
The DNA here is from genome assembly GCF_041146795.1 of Maylandia zebra. Classification (NCBI taxonomy): domain Eukaryota; kingdom Metazoa; phylum Chordata; class Actinopteri; order Cichliformes; family Cichlidae; genus Maylandia; species Maylandia zebra. The sequence goes on along the minus strand of NC_135167.1, from coordinate 23,752,791 downwards.
CGGACACACATGCGAGAAATTCTTGTGTGCCAGTGCTATTTCTGTAGCTTTGGAATTGCCCTTTGCTACGATTTGGCAGGAGCTGGATGACTTTCACACTTGCCGGTCCTTTCTGGCCCACGCTGCTGATGATTTCCACAAGATGAGCAGCAGTGAAAATTGCCTCCTTGATTTTTGCACCTTTTCTTTAGGCTACCTGGTCACAATTACACTTCAAGTCGGCTGTTTATGTTATTTTGCTTCCATTTAACAAAGAAATTGCAAAAGAACGGATAGAAGGAGCACTCAGACATGTGAGCACATGTTAATGCTTTGATTATTGGAGTGTCTTTATGTTATTATGGTGTGTTTGCTTGTTTAGCTTTCAGGACTTTTGCCTTTTTGCACTCTGGAAAGTAAAACATATGTTCCAATAAAGTGCTGTCTTGTAGAAAGTCTTGTAGGCTTTCTTGTATAATTTATGCCTCTGTCACCACCAGGAGCCTCTACTCTGGACCCAGAGATGTGTGGTCGTTACAAGCTCTCAGTGATGGTGAAGGATATGGCTGGGAGGGCAGATGCCTTCTTCTCCGCTGGCATTGTTACTGTTGAGGTGACAGGAAACACCTGGGCATCACCTGACCCTGTACGGCTTCAGGAAAATCTTCCGGGCCCTTACCCCATACCCATCTCACAGGTCAGACAGCAAAACACCAAAAAGATTGTATTGACTCAGCAACAGTTCAACACAAATGCACCATGTTAGCACTGTATGCACCATCTAAAGTAAAGCCCTTTGTACATGATTTAAAAAAAACAAACAATTAAATGGTGCGGCATTATTAATGTAGTAAAAAGATGTTATCATGTTGCAATCAAGCAAACGCTGTCAGTAGTGTGGTCTGAGTAAAGTGGCCTCACATTGCTTGTTGCTGTTTTTAGTGTTTCCTTCTAAGTGACCAAATACTAAATTATTGAGGCTGTTCAAATGCCATGGATCCTTTCAGGCCACCTCCTGACTGAGTCACTTTAACTCCCATATTTACTCACTCACTGCTGCCCGCCCACAAACCTACCATCACTCTGAGGGGTATTACACAAATCTTACAGCTTTAAGCCAAAATCTAAACTCAAATACACAGAACATATGGAGTGCAATTTTAATCGTATTGTACGGCTTACTACAAATATTTGAATATCTTGTATAATCTAAAGAAATGTCCAGTTCAATAGAAAGTCATTCCTATTATTTTTTGGCACATTTCTCTTCTTCTTGCTGCTGTGATGTAACCTTAAAAACTACTGTGTAAGTATTTCTATCCAACTGAGACTTATTGTAAATTGAATATCTTTGAGTTTTAACACCTTTAGTTGTCCACAACAAAATATCCAAAGCCATCAGCTTGTAAAGAGACATTTGTGATTTCATGACATTTCTGATTAAATTAAGTAAATACTAATTAAAAAGCAATGAAAGATGAATTGATAAAGAAATCTAAGTGTTGCAGCCTCACAAAGGAGTGTTGAAATCAAAAGTAAACTTTGATGTTTGCATGAACATATGAGTACGATTTCATGTCTGAAACTTGAAATACCATGGAAAATTTTTGATTGCCATCTTTTCTTCAAAAAAAGCCAACAATCCCACAGAGCCGGTCCCTTTTTCACACTGGATTAACTCCAAAAAGCATCTCATGGTATCTATGTAATTTCTATTTATAGGTTGGTGTCTGAGCCTGGTCTTTTCTAACCCTTTGCTTTTTATAATGTTGCCATATCTACTACATGTCTATTAATAACTCAATAATGTAACACATGGCAAAAAAATCTGCTTGCGGTGGTAGTTACCCTTTGTCAGGAAATCTTTTAAATCTACACCTGCATTTAAAAAAAAAACTAATCTTAGTTATTCACTTCCGAGAACTGTGGAAACAATGGGGCCTGCAGAGCTGAATATAAAGCTCAATCAAATTGTGAGAATCGCTTTGGCCAGCAGGTACACCGCAATACCTCCCCCTCCTCTGGTTTTCTCCCACCTCCCCCTCACACTCGCCCTCAGTCTCTCTTCTCTCCTGTTCCAACGTCCCCTGCCACCCACAGAAAATGTGTGGATTCACAAGCGTGGGCTGATTTGATTTCTTTTTTGTCATATTTTCAAAAGCCAGTTCAAATCAGCTGCAAAGTCTACAGTTTTATCTTAAAGGTTTAGTAGTTATTTATAATGTAATACTCCGGCTCGGTGACCTTTTTATTATTTAATATCAACACATAGCATCTGTGTCTCTATATGTAAACAAGGCTGTCTGGAAATCTCTCAATGAGCAGATTTCCTGTGTGTTTCTCTTTTAATTCCTAATGAAAAATGTGTTAGTAGAGTGTGAAATGAGCCCTCTTGTTTCTTTACTGAATCATCTATGTGAACAGTAACTAAAATCACACAAAACCGGATTAGATTAACATGGTGTTTAGTTGGGGGAAGCCTTATTGCGCCCACGCGGTGTTCTAATACTGCTGTGCTCAGTAGGTGGTGGGGCTAACTGCTGTTATGACACATACATAGAGAATCGTGTCCAAGAACCCACTCTATACATCCCACCTCCCCTACTGTCTCAGATAAATGAAGCAGTCATGTCGGCATCTACTCAACTGTGACAAATCTTGTGTTTTACATGCTGACACCGTCCTTGGTGTGACCGATGCTGAAATCAACCTGCTGCTTAGCACGCGCTCTGCCATTGTCCTTCCCTGGGTAATAGTCAGTTATAAAAGTAAGTGTTGACTGGTGTTATGATTAAATTTTCTGAGTCTGCAATCAGCAAGCTTCGACTGGATATTAAAATATGCAATCCAGACATATGAATTCGATTGCATCACCAGGGCTATGGGGATTCATTTTAATTTGTTATCTATTGCATGTTTTTCATTGCCTAAAAACTTAGATTGTGTAACGCAACCACTGAAACTACTTGAACTCAGGACTGTAATCTATTGAGACTCAAGTGGGAGTGAGGGCCCCAGTAGCTGCGAATGAATCAAAGCTCTTAAATACTTCGAACTGTTAGCGTTCACACTGGCATGAAATTTCAGTATTTATTGTGGAATTAGTTTGAGCCCCACTCGAACTCTGTCATGGCCTCATGATCAGTGAGTAATATTACAGATGATACTTGTACTTGTGGTGCCTCATCAAACATTAGTCATTAGAAACCTGATTGTGTTAAGAATAGATTTTATGGAGAAAAGTTTTTAAATAACTTTTCTCCAATTGACAATTGAATGAACTGCAGCACACCTTGCTACCACCTCAGTATCACATATCAGAGAAGGCTATCAGCAGGGTGGGGAGTGTCCATGCTCCCTCAGGTGTTCATGATAAAATTTAGCTCAAAGTAGGCAAAATGCAAGGTGGTTGGGTGCCCATGTCAGTATTGTAAAGTGATGGCTTTAGTGTTGTAAAAATAACAAAAATAAAACAGTGTTACAGGCATAGAATGGTGTTTTTCCATCAGCAAAGTTATTCCCAAAGAACTATTAACAATAAACTTTACATATCACCACACGCTGTGTAATCTTGAAAAACTGTGAAGAAATTGAACAAATGAAGAACAAATGTCATGCAGGTGTTAGACCTGAAAAGACTATCTACAGTAGATGAACAGTTTCTGGAAGTCATGTCCTTGAGAAATAGGGAAAAAAATCAGTAGAGATGTGACACAGGCCCTGAAAGAGGTATCTGGCTCTGCAGCTGCTCCATCTATAGTTCACTGAAGCCTTACCAGAAATTGTCCACTCATGGGCCAGCACAGGACCACCAGTGTCTATCCAACTGGCCTTGTGCTGGCCCATGTGTGGGCCACCCCTGGCAAACCAGGTCTGGGCCACCAAAGGGCCATCATTCTTTGCGGTATGTGGGCCACGTGTAATTTGTGTGCAGCCATGAGCCATGAGTTGTAGACAGACTGCTGGCCCTGTGCGGGCCCAGAACAGTTTCAGCTCTGGCCCAGGTGTCAGCCTAATGTGTACCTTAATCAAGCCATGTAATAACAACATGTGCCAGAACATGCAAAACTAACATAACTCCGTTCAGACAGTGAACGGACTGATTCTTATATAGCGCTTTTCTAGTCTCCCACGAAAAGTGCTCTATACAACATGCCACAGTCACCAGTCACACACTTTCTCTTAACTGAGTGCTTCCTAACTACATTCATACACATTCACACTCTTGACATACAGACTGAAGGAGCCAGGGATCGAACCACTAACCTTCCAATCAGTAGGTGACCTGCTCTACCTCCTGAGCTACAGCCAGCTACTATAGTAGTATAGTATTGCAACATGGCATTTGGGTCTTCTAATCTAAAACAGGAAAATAGGAACATAAATAGTGCCATCATTGCCAGACCTGGCGCACAGCTGGTTGACATACACTCTGCCAGCTTGAAGCCCAGATCCGGGCCAGACCTGTTTTCTATGGGCCTGGGCCACATAAACCAAACCACAATTGAGCCAGATATGGCATGCCATCACATAAACAGTGCCATCTATGCCAGGCCTGGCCCATATCTGGATGACATCCGTCTTATCATGCCAGAAGTCAGCCAGCAGTGCCGGCTTGATACCAGATCCGAGCCAGACCTGGTTGCTATGTGGGAAGGTGGCCGTACCAAATATTGATTCATAGCTTGGTTTTGCATTATTTACTGAATTTCAATGTTTGCACATTTCAAGAAATCACTGCAACTATTTTGCATTTTTGTATATAAAACATCAAGGAATGAGGGGTGTCTCAAGACTTTTGCACAACACTTATCTTCTGTCAGCTTATTAAATAATGAGAAACTAGCTTCAGCTTTATTATTATAACATTGCCTGATTTGGGAGGTTTACTTGACGTTATTCAAGTACTGATTAGCATCATGCCCCAAGTGCTGCCAAGAGGCGCACAGCCACTCTTGACCAAGCTCAAACACAAGATATCACAGAGACAGCACGTGCTTGGAAAACTGAAACATGGATGGAGGCAAAACAGATGATTTCATAGATGATTTGTATATAACTCTATACAAAAGAGTCAGTGCTCATCAATCACATGTCTTTAAAGTTGCAAGGTCTCAAAGCACACAATAACACTGAAAGGCGGCCAGCTGTGTGAAGTGGCTTTGTGTATACAGAAGCATTGCACATGGGCAGTTATATCCAAAACAAGGGACGAGTGTCTGACAGTGAGCTGAGGAGATGCACATGCCCTGGGTTTGCATCAGCTGTGATACAACTGGGCTCTTGTCCTTGTTGGGTGCTGTTTGATTGCTACTAGGGCCCTTTCAGCCCATCTGCACAGCCCTCTGTTAGGGGGTTGTAAAGCAGAGTGGAAAATCCCCTTCAGCCTTCATCGTTAGTTTTGGCTGTGCTCTCTGTTCCCCATCAGTGTCAGCGCATTTAACTGGCTCTGTATCATATAAACAAATGGTAGCTTAGCTCGGTATTTATACATCTTACACGCTCGGTCGCAAAGCTTTCTATGTTTACAGTTTTTCGCTCAATTTTCCTGCTACGCCCAGATAAGAAACCATATTCGCGTTTAATTCACTTGCAGATATGTAAAACTGAATACTCATAAAATGTTTGTATACATTTGTCTGTGCTAATTTAGGTCAAATGGAGTGGCAGTCAGGCAGAGTATGGTCTGGAGGGGGAGTTTCCAGAGATGCTCTTCACCATCAGCAGAGAAGGAGTCATTTATCTCAATGCCCCGCTGGACAGAGAGACACAAGACCAGGTCTGTACTTTGAGCCAAACATCTCCAGCACCTCATAATAAATGACATTTCACGATTAGAGTCAAAAATTCCTCTATTAAAGATTGAGCCCTTTATTTCAATTTCTGAACCCACAGTACGTGAAAACTTTGATATCAAAGATGATGTGTGTTTGTCAGCTGATGTGTTTATAAAGACTGCCCTGATTTAAAAACTCTTCATACAGGTGCATTTCATTTATGTTTAAACTAGCAGGATGATTCACAAGTATTTTCACCATCTGATGACAAAATTATTAATTCAAAAGCTGAACAATGAGAAGTGCCAGGCTTATTGTCCCTAAAAGGGTTCTTATGTTGTTCATTGGAAGAAAGTCCCTGTTTTTAATTAACTCTCCTATTACTTACAACTTAATGGCTTTTTTATTGTAGGAACCCTGGTACACATTACTTCAGCAAAGCTGAGCACTGAGTCACAGCCTAATTACAAACCAAAACCTGAAAAGTGCTCTATTCATTAAACATATTCTGCCTGTGACAAGAAGATTGTTGTATAATGGCTTTAAAGATCGCGAATCTAAAACTCTTCATTGCAAATCTGTCTCACTTTAGATCAAAGGAAAGATCATCCTTTGTATCAGGATTACAAATTAAAGTCCATGTGTTTGCATTTTGCTCTCAAGCTTTGCAGACAACCTAAACTCCTGTGAGCTTTGAATGACTCAGTGAGCAGAATATTCTGGCACAGATGCACCAAAGAAAAGCACAGAAAGACTGAGCTACAATTGGGTGATGTGATTATTGTTAAAACGCAGTGTTCTAGCACATTACCCTGTCTTTTTCTTCACTGACCTTTCAGTGGAAGTTTGAAAATGATAATGAAAGTTTAAACTGGTGTCTCATGGGTTCAATACAGTCTCTCACAAACAGGAAGCTCAAACTGATATGATGACTTCCCCTTATATTTATTCAAGACTTTTTTTTACACGTTTTTTAAGGTTATATATATTAAAGTATTTACGGAAAACCAACAAGGCTTTGAAAAAACGTAAACCACTACCACTGGTAAAATAAGTTAGAAAAGATACATTTGTATATTTGATTTTAAGAGTTGTGAAAAGTGCTTAAGAACCACAAAATGCCAGAAGACTCTTAATCTGAATACAGCTTTGCGCTATTATTTAATAGTAAATAGTATTTTCTTCATTTTTGTCACTAAGTTGTTGAAATCTATTCTACATACTTTTATACATACTAAATACCATTCAGGAATTGCAGTGTGCAGTTTTTTTTTTATCAGTGTGTGCTACAATATGGGACTTTGCACAAATGCTGAACATTTAATATTTATCTAGCCAATACTTAAGACATTTTTGAATGAATCTGTCCCAAATTCCATATTCTGGTTCATTTTGATGATAAGAAAGATCAGTGAAAATTTCATGTTTTTGTCTTTAAAAGTTTTTGAGATATTCATGTTGAAACATTGTTTCCAAAACAGTCTGAAAGTGAAAGAATTTTTCAAAAAAAACCAAAAAGCTAGTTGAATGAGAATCAGAATCATCTTTTATTTGTGCACGCAGACATTGAATGTGACTTCAGTTCCCTTTGCTTTCTTCAAGCAAGAAAAAAAAATTCATAGCACTCATTGTATATGTTCACTGGACCATAACATTCTTACACAAATCTGAAATGGTTGAGCTGGAAATGTGCAAAAATTGGCTGATATGAGATGAGACAGAAACTAGGAAACCAGAATCTCAACAAAATCCGTGAGTATAACCAAGATCAAAAAGTAAATGTTTACTCGTATTGCAGAAATGTATCCTATCATGCTCTGCACAGAGGAAGACTTTACAGTCGTTAGTAGTCTACTGGGCATGTAATCCCTTTTTTTTGGTCTGCTGCTAGAAAGTTGATGGGAGCGTGGGTTGCGTGACTCGTAACCCACAGTGTTAAGGGTACCACATGTGACCAGATATTTCCCTCTCTGCTTTTTCTTCTTTTTTCACCTTTTCTGCTTACTTAGTTTCATATCAGCATTGTGGTTGAGCGTCCCGACGGCAGGGAGATTGCCAAACCTGTGGAGCTGAGGGTGATGGTGGGTGACGCTAATGATAACAGGCCCACATTTCCACAGGCACAGTACCATACTGTGGTGAAAGAACTGGCTGCTCGAGGTAACATATAGGTTTTGGATGATTTTTTTTGTTTGTTTGTTTGTTTTCACTCATGCAAGTCCTACTAATCAGATTACAGTGGAATATTTAGATACTGCATCACACAGGCTGTGTGCTTTGAGACCATACACCAAGGAAGAACAATACTATTTCTTTGGCCAAAATACAATCTTGCATGTAAAACATCTTTAAAAGAAACTCGTCTTACAAATTATGATGATAATAAAGCAACACAGTGAATTTGAATAGTCATTTTCTAGAATTATTTTATACTGTTTCACAGCTTAGTGCAAAAACACAGCCTGGATGCAATGTTGTTGTGATGAAAGGGTGGAGAGCGCCAGATACATTTTGTGAAAGCAGATTGGGATCTTTGCCAGGACACAGGGGAAGCACCAACACCCCTCCTGTGCTCCTAAAAAGCACACGGTGGGTTGTAACATATCAGGTCCTTGGCATAAAAGCTTTTGTTGGTGCTTTAAAACATTATGATTCGGGGAAATGAATTACACAGGGCAATCTGTTAATCTAAATGGAATCACTGAGTGAGGATTATATGAGAAAGCTATTGTTGTACTCTCTCCCTATTTTAAATCAGTGTGCTGTGAGACTTGTCATTTTAGCTTCTCTTGTTATTACTTGACAAAAGAGTTAAAAGAGAGAAAAGGAGAAGTCAAACTTGAAAAAGATTTGAAATTTGCCAAAGAAAAAGAGCATGTACATAATAATGTATATATTGTATATGCATTATACATATTTTTTAAACATAAAATGTAAAGATAATTTTCAAAATGGTCAAATGGTCAAATTCTATTTGTGGTTAAAAAAACAAAACAAAACAAACATGGATTTTTTTGTTTCATTTTTTTTTACATTTTTTAAACAGTGTAGAAAACCCTTTTTTATAGAGCTAACTGAAAATATCTTCTGATGATAAATCAGAAAGCCTCCTCCTCCTCTTTATTCATATATTTTTTCCTGCAGGGACAGAAATCCTGACAGTGCAAGCGGCTGATAATGATGACCCTAAGACAGACAATGTACGAATCTTCTACCGCTTAGTCGGACAAATTCCAGAGAGTCCTCGTGCCCTCTTCAGAGTGGACCGTGACTCAGGGGTCATCTCGGTCCAAGCGGATAGTATGGAGGGCACGGCACCGCAGTACACTCTAACCATCACTGCTGAGGATGCCAAAGGTGACTATGTATAAGGCAAAATACAACCTTAGCTATAACGCAATTTTCATGAAAAAGTGGTGTTTATCTTGTACTTTAGGGAGTTAAAGAGAGGCAGTATAGCAGTGATACAAACAGGTGCATCAGAGACAATTATATATAAAACATTTCATCTTTCATAATGACTATAATAGGCAAAAGTTAATTACTTTTGTGAGCAAGTGTGTCAGTAGCCTCCCTTGAGATTTCCAGGAGATGTATATATGTTAGCCTCTAGGGTGACAGATGATGTGATCTGCATGACTCATGGACTCAGGGTGTGACGAAGGCTAACATGAGGTACTTGCTGTTCCTTCAGCATTCTTAATTTGTGAGAAGGGCTGACCTGAGTCACTAACAGAAGCTGTGATCCTGTCCCTGGCAGGTCTGAACAGTTCCTGCACTGTGGTTGTGACGGTGCAGGATGAGAATAACAACCCACCGGTGTTCTCCCAACACGAGGTACGAGAACACGTGTTCAAACAGTTACTTGCGCACAGAGATTAGGACGCCTTTCACGCATTGATCTGTTTGGGGCAATATAAACAATAGCTTTGGAAAAATAGCAGGCTAAACATCATCTGTGGATTTTGGACTGTGAACGCGCTTCGCAGGTCACTGATCTAATTTTCCTGGCGGGGAACTAGATATGATACTAATCTCAGGCTTATATAGATGGCATTATGTTATTGGAAGACTTTTATTTGGCTCTCTGTACTCTAAGTGGACAGTGTTTTTAGAGTTTAATCTGATAAAGCTTTCTTTAGAGACAAATTTCCACTCATTTATTTATAGGTCAATCTACAGCAGGCTACATCACGATTACACAGCTCCATCCAGTGTCGTTAACATGGCAGAAATTGTATAAGAAGCAGTGTTATCTTAGCCATTACAATCTCACAGAAAGTTCTGTGAGGATGGCATCATAAATAATGCAGCTCCAGGCCCACTGTGTAATTGGCCAGTGGTTTTCTATGAAAGAAGGTTTAATTTTGGTCAAGGACAGAAACCAATCGACTGCAGAGCTTTGACATCAATGTCCAGATCAATCAAAGATTTGACATAACACCTGACACCGTGTTATTCTTTACATCCACGCCCAGTGTAATGGACACTTAGGGATTTTAATCAAACAGCTTTCAAACATTGTTGGATGATCATTACAATGCTGTTAAAAACAAATGCACACTTGCTTAGATAATCGCTACCACAGACACACAAACACAGAGGTGGAAAATGCTCTTGAACAGGTCACGCCTGAGTAGTGCAGCTTTTTCCATGGCAGTGCAGCCCTATAGGAGGTGATGTGGGAGGTGAGTGGTGACAGGACTGGGTTCAGCAACCCTGTGGATGGGGCAGCCAGATCACAGGCATGGTTGCTTCTCTAGAGGACATCCAGGAGTGGCAGATTAAACGGCTGTCTAAACACAGAGAGGTTCACAAATAAAGGTCAGCTCACACCAGGGGGGCAAGAGGGGGCAAATGTATATTGTCACATGCAGTCACCCATCGTCTCAATAGAAAATTGGGCAATCGGTCATCACTGGCATTTATTGGTGACCGCACAATCTTAACATCAACAACTTGCTGGCAAAAGCTGCAGTGGCCTTGACAAGAAATAAATAATCATTATCATTATTTAGCATTCGCTGGGGCTGTTATTGCAAAGCCAGATTCATTTATGTAACACCAATTCACAACAACTGGTGCCTCAATACTAGAGAAAAAAAACCCAACAATCTGTATGTCCCTCATGATTTCCCGTCGTCACCCCCTTCGTTGCGCCCCTGTCAAAGTTCTGTTTTTGGTGTGCCACCATATTTTTATATGGCCGCCCCTATAAAACTATTCTAGAGGCACTCCTGCAGGGGAGGTTTTCCTTAAAGAGGGTCAGGTCAGTGAAAACTAGTGTGAGCTGAGACATTTGAGATCTGCTTTTTTTTAAAAATGCAAAATGCTTCCATACACTTTTTCACTTTTTTAAAAGATAGTCTTTTTCTTCTTAGTGATCATTCACTCTGTGTTTTCTCGCCATCAGTACGGACCCTTTCACATCCCAGAGGATGCCCTGGTGGGTACGACAGTGACAGCTGTGCTGGCGAGGGATGCAGATGTTCGAGGTGGAGACAGCTGGCAGGTGGACTACCGTTTAGAGTCTGGAGATGAAGAGGACGTCTTTTCATTAGTGACAGATAAGCAGACCAATGAGGTCACACTTGTCCTGTCGAAGGTGAACAACACCAACTACACTGAAGCTCTACACTCATACATTTGACTACCAAGATCAGCTAAAAACATGATATAAGGTCCATCAGTCTGAATGAAACTTCTTTTTTTTTTTTTTTCTGTTTTGATAGGAGAGACAATACAAAGATCATTTCCTCTTAGGGACACAGATATTAATGCCAAGGACATTTTTTGGCATAGCTGCTTGTATCTGTCCTTGCAGCATGTGCATGTCCTAAGAGATTATTCACTCACAGTCACAGAAAACTAACCTCATTTTATAAATGCATGATTTTAATATCACCCTATGTAGATATTATGCATTGAAAGACAGTTGGAAAAGGATTTTCAGAAATGTCAAAATTCTAGTCCTGCATTCCTATAATAAAAAGAGTCCTGCACGACATTGGCGTAATCTCTCCTGTCCCCAGGGTGCATCACCCTTCGCCTGCCTCCTATAATCCTACAGGGCATTTTAGGGAGGCATGTGGTGTCTGTGTGTGTCTATACTCTAATGGTCTGCACTCTGTGAGTGGCCAGGCAGGCGACAGTCTATTATTTTCAACCTCTTGTGGGAGTTGATGAATGTGATTGAACTGTGAGCTGCACAGGCCCCTCTGAGATAAAGCAGAGCATTTCCAAAAGCTAAAAATGGATCTCGATCTATTATTTCAGTTTAACAGACAATGGCTTGTTTTCAAAAGTGATGTCATGCAGTTTAAATTCCTGTCTCTATGAGTAGCTCTTACGTTGACCTTGTGAGATATCACTATAGCGAACGCTGCATCACCAGAAAGGATACTGTAGATTAGTTAGCTTACCGTAGTAAAAATTAAAGCTTAAATCTTCCACAAGTAAAGCCCCAGTGGATTAAAATGCACTTAAGCAAATCCTTTAATTCACCAGATTACAGGGTGAGGTCAGCACTAGAAAGCAGAGCGATTTCATTATTAGAAATTGCAAAGCCAAATGAATAATTAGATTATGTGAGCAGATACTAATGGCATTTTACCACACAGGCTGGAGAGTGAACGAACTAAACAAAAGGGATGGGATCAAATCAGTGTGGAAAAAATTGGTGACATCGCATTGAATTAAAAAATGAATCATAAAAAGTCTGTAAAAGAAACTGGAACTTCTGTTGAAATTAACGTGAGACTGGGCTATCAGAGGTTTGAGTTATTGGTTTCATAAATATATACACTCACTGGCCACATCATTAGCTAATACCTGGTTGGACCTTCTTTGACCTTCAGGATTGTCTTAATTCTTCACGACAAAGATTCAACAAGGCACTGAAAGCATTCCTTAAGTATGATTTTGGTTCATATTGACATGACAGCATCACACAGTTGCAGCAAATTTGTTGGTACTGCATCCATGATGTAAGATCTGGTGACTGTGGGGGCCAATTGAGTAAAGGGAAGTCGACGCTATGTTCAAGAAACCAGTGGCCATAAAAGGGCAAACATTTTCAGCAGCGATACTCAGGTAGGCTGTAGCACTGAAGTACTAAGGGGCCCAAATTGTGCCAAGAAAATATCACCACACACCATTACATCACCACCGGCAGCCTGAACTGTTGATACAAAATAGGATGGAGCCATGCTTTCATGTTCATGTTCAGTCGAATGGTACAGCAGAAACCCAAACTCATCAGACCAGGCAATGTTTTCTCATTTTCTACAGCATATCCAGTTGAGCCTGTGGGGATTGTAGCCTCAGTTTCCTCGTCTCAGCTGACACAGTTGGCATTCACTGTGATCTGCTGCTGTAGCCCATCTGCTTCAAGGTTTAACAAAATACTCTTCCGTATACCTTGGTTATAACGAGTGGGTATCTGAGTTACTCTTGTCTTCCTATCAGCTCAAAACAGTTTGCCCATTTTTTTCTGACCTCTGGCATCAACAAGTCATTTTCACTCAGAGAGCTCACTGGATTTTTCTCTTTTCCAGACCATTCCCTGTAAACATTACAGTTGGTCGCATGGGAAAATCCCAGTAGATCCGCAGCTACTGGTTTACTCAGACCAGCCCATCTTACACCAACAATCATGCCACATTCAAAGTCACTAAACTGCCTTTCTTTCCCATTCCGATGCTCAGTTTGAACTTCACCAGGTCGTCTTAACTATGTCTACATGCTCAAATACACTGAGTTGCTGCAAAGTTTTTGGTTGATTTATTTCTGTGAATGAGCAGTTGGACAGACGTCTCTATTAGGTGTACCTAGTAAAGTGACCGGGCATTGTATAGGTATGTATGTGTGCAAAACAGTTCATTCTGACCAGCCTCACTATTTTTCTTACACCAAGAGAGACTAAAAATCTATCTCGCTATCTGCATAGCATCAAAACTATCTAGTAAACATTGTTATCCCTTCAAGAGTTTAGCCTGTAAAGACAGAAGAAATAAACGGATGTGTAAATGTGTAGTTAAATGGTGATACCCATCACGTTTTGAAGAGAGATACACTACTGTTGCTTTTACAGTTTTATGTATATCAATATGTGTATCAAATTATTACAAATACACAAATGTGGTAGACATTGATGTTTTTATGAAACATATGAGGATATTTATTTTGGTGGTGTTTAAATATTGTGTATTACTGTAATTTAAGCTAATAACTATTTACAGCAAGAACATGATGCTACTGTAAAGGCACTTAATTCAAAAAAGAGTAGCATCATCAGGTGAGTAACGCCAGGGTCCATACACATGCTCTCATGCGCTGACACACACTGAGCAGTTTGGTGTGTCACTTCCAGTTAACAGCAGTACTCATCTATTCTCCAAGGTGTGCGTTTTTTTTCTCCCTGGTAACAAAGACACGTGTACTCAGCAGGATGATGTCAGGCAGTGCCAGTTTGCCGATGTCTTGTTTTATGGGGAAAAAAGAAAACATGTTTACTGGCAAATCCTGACAACAAAAACAAGCTTCAGGGCAGGATTCAAAAGATTACACCGAATGAAATCAGTTGTGCCCAGTTGTAATAAAGACTGAGGGATGGGATTCGTTTTTCCTTCAGCTGGGTTGTTTTGCCTCTAAAATCTGTAAAATCACAGTCTTTTCCCATCTTTTCATCATCCCACTGTGAAACTATTTTTTGAATCCTACAATCAGAGTCAGAAGGTTCAAGTTACTATTTTAGTGCACAGATTATGGTAATCCTATCACTGTGAAACTGCTACTTCCAATATTTGGACCTATAAATAGCACATGCTGTCACCCCAGAGGATAAAACAAAGTTGTTAATATTCATGGCTAGGTTTTTTGGGTTTTTTTAAATTATTATTAAATTAATTTTATCCCCTTTCATAAATTTAGAGAATGAAAGTCTTAACTTCAACAATAAAGCAGTGTGTTCAGTTTATAATGTACTATCTTTTCCACTGTCATGCCCTAGTTGCTCAAACAGCATCATGGAAAATCTTTCACTGGTGGCTCACTGAATCAATTGTTTTTTTTCCCTCTGTATCCACACTGTCTAGAAATATAGTAACACTGCCAGTAAATCCAGTTTCCTTGGGCCTAAGATAAGGGGACTAGACACACAAGGGGGGTGTACTGTGTCCCTCTCCTGCTGGCAAAAAGGACATGCTGTTTTTTGACTCTCTGTTTAGTGTGGTTACACTTGAACCTTCAAAAATAAATCTACTTTTATCACATTTAGGCTCATATGAAAGAGTAATGTAGGGCACAGCATCAGCAGTGCCTGTTTTAACTCAAGGACCAACCTGGAACTGAAAAAAAACCCCACTTAATACTTTTAAAATATATCAATGCCTGCGTCACACCATACGACACTTAGGCCTGGCTCCAGCACCCCCAGCGACCCTGAACTGGATAAGCTGAAGAAAAGCAGAAGAAAATGGATGGATGAACGGCATGTAGCTTATTAAACAGAAAAGTTATTATAAAAGTGACTGAGAAACTTGGGCTTGAGTGACGCAGCTGCAGTGAACAAACACCTTAACAGAGAGTCCTCGTTACTGATTTGTTTCATGTAAATCAATACAGAAAAGGATAGACCACACAAATATGTCTATCCCTTGCATTTACCTGTATTGCTGCCATGCTTCATCCAGTAATCAATATTCTTGATTTCTTTCTTAATGATCTGAAATTGGCTTTCCGCTCACTCTGAATGTGATTGTGTTTATTGCTTTCTCTTTCTGTGAAGTTTTGCTTACGCAGTACTTTGCAAATTCTGCTTCTTCTATTGTGTAGGTAGTTGTCTAATGCAATGTTGTGAGTTAAATTAAGTAATACTTAAATAACACTTTGTGAAACTTGTTGTGTGCACGCATCTTTTCACAGGTGTTGGACTTTGAGCGCGAGAGTGAGTACATTCTCGTGCTCAGTGCCCAGAATCCAGTTGCCTTAGTCCGTGGCCGGTACGGCCCCGCATCCACAGCAACGGTCTCCATTTATGTTGACGATGTGAACGAGGGTCCGATCTTGTCTCAAAGCCATTATGAGGTGACTGTGAGAGAAGGGGAAGAACCAGGACGGGTTATTGCCACCATCCGAGGTTACGACCCCGATTCTCACCCAATAAGGTAACTAATTTAAGCTGGGAGGGGTGTGAAATTCCATGTTTTCAATTTTACAGAGCTATGGATGTTTCCTGGTACAGATATTCTCTTCAAGGGGACACCAAGAAATACTTTTCAATTGGGAAGTATTCTGGTGAGCTAAAGACTGTGCAGGCCTTGGACAGGGAGGAGAACAGCACGTACACCATGGAGGTCATTGCAGTGGATGGACGTAAGATCATTTCCATCATTGAGTATGCAACACAACGGTTTGATTAAAGGCAGACTCAGTTTCCAAGGCATAGATATAGTCAATTATTTTTTTCTTTAAGGCTTACTTCATGTCTGGGGAAACCTGATGTTCATATGTTAAAAAGTCTAGTGTACAACAGTTTGGTTTTTTAGCATCTTTTTACATCTTAGGAAACTCCTCCCTGTCTGCGTCCACCCTGGTGACTGTCTATATCCTGGATGTGAATGACAACAGTCCAGTGCTGGTAGGAGATTACTCCTGGAAGTACCTGTGTACACCTCGCTTAGAGGACCAAGCTTTGGTTCTTGCATCACGGGACAGTGATGGACCGCAGCATGGAGGACGACTTAATTTCTCCCTCCGCAGCGATGTCACAGTTCGACGTAACTGGAAGCTAACACCTATTAATGGTAGGGTGAACACAAACTGTGTAAAGGTCCAGTCAACGCACAGCATACAATGTGATTCACAGTGAAAAGACAGGCGGAATAAATAATGTACTACTGCTAGAAGAAACTCCCCTAAGCGGCTTCTGATAAATTGTATGTAACCAAAAATACTCAAAAAAATTTAAATAGTTTTTTTCTACCTTCCAAACTTGGACTGAAAGTTGTTCTGTTATCTTTTTTTTTCAGAAAGGTGAAGTCAGATGATTTTAGTTGCCAACATGGTCTGAAAGTGAGCCAGAGTGGATGTAACAGTGAGCTCAAATAGGCCCACAAATCATAACTGAAAAGAGTCTTCACTAAGTGAAATGAATCACCACTAAACCCCCTTTCCAAAAGTAACAAGTCAGATTACCAGCCTTGAAAAAGCTCTATCTAGTAACAGTAGACGATGTGAGCCAAAGCTGCTGACCTGAGTTCTGTAACATGGAAAAATTAGACCCTATCAGGCAGTTTGTGAAGGTGTACGTGAATGGTGTGTCTTTCTTGTCTGTGTAAATTGATAATCTGCTCTGATTAATGTCGAGCATAAGGAAGTTAATTTGTTGGAGAGGACAAGTTATTGCCTTCCAGCCAAATGGATCTTGTGAAGGGGATAAATCGAATTTTGAATACAGCCAGTGGACATCTAATTTTCCACAGTGTGCCAAATGTTTTGCATTATTTTTCTTACATGAATCAAAATCAGTGAATTGCCATCAAGAGTAGAGATGTGCAAAATGCCCTGATTTATTTTCTGCCTGAAAAACATCTCCAGTCTTATATGAGATGCTAGGTATAATATATTATAATTATCCTTTTTTTTGTAACTGCTTGTGTTGTGCTCACTGAATACAAACTATTTACTGCAATGACGTCTGTCATTAAGTCATTCACACAGCTCAACCGCTTCCCTCTCAGTTTTTTTTTAGCCTTTTCACTCCCCTGTTCCTGTTGGTATTGATTGAGCCCAGCTGTAATTATATCTTGTCTGTAATTTCTTTCACGTCACCGCTGGTTTCCTGCCAACTAATGGAGCCTAAAATAGGAATTTCCCAGAATGCTTTGCACCTGGTCATAGTCAGTAATGGTTTTAGCAATAAATGTGTGCTTTTGTCTGTCTGATTTTGCAGCAAACTTGTCTATTTTTTTTTATTTTCTTTTAAATTACAATTACATCAACCTCCAGTGAATGAAAGAGCAGATCTGTGTGTGCATGAGTAGTACAGCCATTCATCTCAAGTCTTTTGGGAAGCTGAGTGACAGTTCTTTTCACCAAAGACATTCAGTTAATCAAACGGCATGTTCATGTTCCTTTTTCGCATGCTCTTAATGGCTGTTCATAGCTGTAAGGGGAAATGCTTTTTCATCACAAGCTTTCAGAATAGCTCTGGTCGGGGTAGGTGGCTGGTCACACTTCGAACTTATAAAATGTCACGTCAGATTTGACACAGTGCAGGCAGAGGATAAATAGATCGACATTAACAGCCTCTGCAGAGGTGCTGCACAGGTCATGTTTCCCTACCTGACAAATGGAACATGAAGGGGGATGATGCTAAGGTGCAATCGGACAGTTTAAGACTATCAGATAAGAGTTCAAACAGCTTGATAATATGCTTCTCTTTACAGGACAGGGTTCTTACGTCATGCAGCCAGGCTTGTGTTTTAGCCTGATTTACAGAGATAAGATAAAGAGTCACAGGCTCCAGACCACTCCATACAGAGCCCCATCAGAGTCTTTCTGCTTGCTCTTTATTCATACAGTTGTATGGATGTGTTTGGCCTGGGTTTTTCTTCCTTCGGTTATTAGAACTTAAAAAGTACTTGTATACTTGTTGTATGTGATCATTTTTTTCATAAAAATAGTTGTTGTTGACCACTTTTGGATGCAACAGAAAAATAAGGCTTTTAAATTGAACAGATTTTCACAGCTGACAAGTACCAGGTTCATTTGTTATTTTGTTAAGTCATCATAAATGTGATGTATAAAACAGTCTCTATCACTTTTCTGCACCAACTAACGAGTGTTTTGTCCTTCAGATACTCACACCAACCTGTCCTTAAATATCCCATACCTGCCCCCTGATGTCTACATCGTGCCCTTCACCATCTCTGACAGCAGCTCTCCTCCCAGGAGCACCTTCATACACTTGCCAGGTAATGCTGACATCTCTGCTGATAAGCTAAAGCGAGTACATAGAGGTTCTGGGACAAGAGTGCTGGAACAATCAATAGAGATCAACCCCAGTGTGCCAGCTTGTCCTAGCGCTGCTCTTGTTTATTAATGATGCAATGGTGCTTTACAAATGATTTTTCCAGGCTCGTGATTACACAGCTCTCTTAAGATTGTGTTCTGCCTAATATAACCATTCTGACATTTCATAACACAGCATCACACATCTTGCACACTGGTTAGGATAAACTACAGTCACATGAAAAAGAAATTTTTCACATGAGCCTATGCAGTACTGTGGAAAGCTAAGTACATCTCCATAGTGCTGCTACTCAAATGCACTTAACTGATCATCAACACATCTGCGCACCGTTATAAAAGCACAGGTTTTGCCTGCTTGCTGGTCTGGAGAGATTACATGTGTGTTAATACAATGACACACACGTACCAGCAAATTCCTCCCATGGTCAGACTGTGCAACGTTATGAGAAACTCCAAAAAAACGCAAGAGCTAAAACTCTTCTAAATATTGATGTTCATGACAGTACAATTCTCTTATCTCTAAAAAGAACATAGCTCAGCTTATGTTTGCAGCACTTCGTTTGAGTAAACTCCAAGACTTATGGAACTGTGTACTTTGGAGAAATGAGCCCAAAGTGAAGCTGTTTGGCCATAATACACAGTGCCACATTTGGTAAACACTAAGTACAGCATATCAGCACAAACATCTCATACCAGCTGTCTAGCAAAGTGGTGGAGGGATGATGATGTCAAGGCTCAGACTCAGACCTGGACTCAAACAGAAAGGTAAAAGTTCAGCAGGATTATTGCTGGTTTCCAAGTAAACAGGGATTTATGCAAGGTAGTTATGTCTGAGTTGAGCTGGTGGAGGGGCAAACAAAGATAGCCACAGATTTCTCCTCGTGGGTAAAAACCACTCGAGGCTCATCACAGGGAGTCTCAGGACTGGGAGCATCTGCACAAGGGACGACCAAAAGAGTCAAACACCATGGTAAGCGCAATGATTTGGCAATGACTGAGGGATTTCTTCAGCCTTGAGTATTAGGAAAGCAACAGCCAGTTGCATACAGAGGAGGGAAGCACGGCAGAGCCTCCCCTCTAAAACAAACTGATAGAGTTAAGCCATACACACAATACACACAGAAAGGAGAGAGAGGGAGAAAAAACAGGACACAACAGAGAGGAAATGGCAGGTTGGCAGAGGAGGACCAGGGGATTCACAACAGATGAAGCATTCTAGGGTCATATGTGACTAAAACTTGGTCACAAGACAGTGATCCCAAGCACTTGTCTTGTGACCCAAGTCCAGACTGTAACCCAACTGAAATAGTGTACATAATATGTGTAGCAATGCGAGAGACTGTTAAAGTCATACAGAAAATGGTTATTTCAAGTTATTGCTGCTGTGATTCTACAAGCTGTTGAATAATTTCTTTCCCCACAGGACTACATGGAGACCTGTGAAATCTTTCTTTTTCACACACAATATAACTGGAGAAGAAAATTTGGTTTATAATGGGTTGTTTTGAAATTATCAAGTGACTCCAAAACTTTATGCTCCTCACAAGCAACTAGATAAATTTACTGCATCTTCAATATGTGCTAACATAGTTCTTTTCTTTCTCAAATGGCCAGTCAGCCTTTAAATATGATAGGTCGGGATTAGGAACTTGAGTAATGGTTGCTGAAAATGAGCCTTTAAATCCCTATGATTACATTAATACACCTGCACTATTTTTAATGAATGCCATATGTGATTCCTTGCTTGATATTTGACTATCTAAATCCACTGGTTATAACATCCAGTATTTGTATTTATAGTAAAAACGTTATGCATAACCTAAATTTTGTCAAGGAATCACAAGACGACACATCAATCCTGAATCAAACCCTGTTTTGATGTGTTAAAAATCCCTGATTTGTGAGTTGTGTGTTTGCTATCTCTCCTGTTAGTGACTGTGTGCCCCTGCAATGTCAGAGGAAACTGCAAAATGGCTGCCAAGCAGCTGGAGGGCATGCCAACTATACAGTCTGCAGTCGGCATTTTGCTTGGCACCTTTGCAGTCATAGGTAAGCAGGACAAAAGCTGTTTGATTACTATTAAAGTCTATTTAAAAATAAGTGGGAATGTAATATATGCCTTATTATAAAATCTAGAAAAGTAGGATTTAATCATCTTTGAGAGGTCTTGGAGTTGCATCTAAATTAGCAATAAAACTGTGATGTAAATGCAGTGTTGATTTTTTGCCCTTCCAGGAGTGATCCTCATTGTTGTATTTGTGAGACTGTCCTACCAGAACCCCAAAGAGCCAAGCAAGACTAACCAGGAGAGAGTTCCCCTTAAGATGTCAATCTAACTACACTGTATTGTCCTACTTATGGGACAAACATGACAATCTTGTTTCAGGGCAATAAATTCATTACGTGACCGTGAATGTCTTTAAAATGAATGTACACTTCACTTGCAGTTTTAAGTTCATATGTATGCAAACTATGTTTTAGTTTAGTCTAGAGCTCTGATGTATGTTACGTGCTTAGGTCTGTGCTTGCACATGATGTGAGTTTATCTTCTAAGTTTGTCTGTCTTTTGTTATTGCTGTAGAGCGGTTAATATCTCTTAAAATGGTGCCCAGTTACTGTAACAAGAAAAGTTACTAATTGTGCTGGAAAATCTCTCTAAAACATAAGAAGTAAAAGATAATGTTACATGAAAGAGTAACATTTTTCTAAAAGGGATTATTTTGTAACATTGATCTTACGCTTTTGTAATTTGTAACACGTTACTCATTATGTTAAACACATCTGATCATAAAACTATGATGCCATTTCTTTGAATCTTATAAAAAAATTGCTGGAAATACAAAAGTGTGGGGAAAGTGTGCCTCTCAATGCTGACATGTGATTTTATGTTACTTAACACATGAGTAGAAATAAAAAATGTTTTAAGTGCTGTATATCTGCATAATTTATTTACACCCCAATCCAGAATGCAATCATTTGCAGATCTTATAAATACAACTTTTATTCACAATACCACAAAGAAAACATAACAAATCTTTAAACTGAGACTTTTTACTATTGCATGAAAAATATTAGCTCATTTTGAATTTGATGGCAGCAACATGTCTCAAAAATGTTGGGGCAGGACAATGAAAGTCTGCAAAAAGAGTGTAAATACGTAACTAAAAAGCAAAAACAGCAATCAGTTACATGATTGGGCATTTCAGAGAGGCAAAAAACTGCATCTACAAATTGTGGAACAATTTCAGAATAATGTTCCTCAATGTAAAATTGTGATGACACTGAACATCTCATCATATCTACTGTACATAACATCATCAAAAGATTTAAATATTCTGGAAAATTCTCTGTGTGCAAACAACAAGGCTGAAAATCAGCATTGGATGCCTGTTATCCTTGTGCCCTTAGGCAACACAGCATTAAAAATAGGCGTGATTCTGTCATGGCAATAACTGCATGGGCTCAGGAACAACAGTTCAGTGTACCATCCAGAAAGGCAGTTGAAGCTCCATCATGCAAAGAAGAAGCCATATGTGATCATGATCCATAAACACCTTTGAGCCAAAGCACATTTAAAATGGGATGAAGCAGAGTGGAAAGCTATCGGATGAATCTGACCACAGAACAGTGAATTTATTAAATTAATGGAATTCTAAAATGAAAATTCTTTTTTCAGTTCAATTCATTTTTATTCATACAGCACCAAATCACAACAACATTCCCCTAAAGCAGACCCTACAGTAATACATACAGACAAAATAACCCCTATGATCAAGCACTTTGGCAATAGTCCAAAGGAAAAACTCCCTTTTAACAGGAAAAAACCTGCAGCAGAACCAGTCTCAGGGAGGGGTGGACCTGTGTCGCGACCAGCTGGGTTGAGAACATGGATACCACATCCTCTAGACCAGGGGTGGGAGACTCCAGGCCTCAAGGGCCGGTGTCCTGCAGGTTTTAGGTATCACCCTGGGTCAACACACCTGAATCAAACGATTCATCCATTTCCAGGCCTATGGAAAACTTCATGACATGTTGAGCAGGTAATTTAGCCATTTAAATCAGCTGTGTTGGCTCAAGGACACATCTAAAACCTGCAGGACATCGGCCCTCGAGGCCTGCTCTAGACTAAAGAACAGAGGGAGCACCTGGCTTGTTAACAGTGCTTAGTTCAAAAGTCTGCGTGGGTGTAACTATGGAACAGGAAGTTTGCACATCTGGAGAGGCACCATCTTAGCACCATTTTAGAGGAACATGTGCCCTCATCCAGAAGACGTCTTTTTTCAGAGACAATCTTGTTACATTACTTGTTATATTACAGCAAGACAACGCTAGACAACCCGATAAACAACAGGGCTTTGTAATAGAAGACTCTAGGACAGGGGTGGGCAATCTCAGTCCACGAGGGCCCGTGTCCCTGCAGGTTTTAGATCTCACCTTGGGTCAACACACCTGAATCACATGATTAGTTCGTTACCAGGCCTCTGGAGAACTTCAGGACACGTTGAGGAGCTAATTTAGCCATTTAAATCGGCTGTGTTGGTTCGAGGACACATCTAAAACCTGTAGGGACACCGGCCCTCGTGGACTGAGATTGCCCACCCCTGCTCTAGGAGCTGAACTGGCCCACCTGCAGGCCAGACCTTTTACCAACTGAAAAAAAAAAAATACCGCAAAGAAAAAAGAAAATCAAGCAAAGGATCGTTAAGCAGTTAGAGTCCGATATCACACAAAAATCAGACAACATTTGTCTCTAAAAAGTTGAGCAACTGCTCACCTCATCAGTTCCTAGATTTTTATTTACAATTTCCACAGTGTCCCAAGTTTTTTGCAGTTAGGATTGTATGTATTTAGCTCTATTAGTATGATATTATATTATTCACATATACGAGCCTCTTATACCTGAATGAATCATCAGCCAGTTCCTGTGGCAACATACTGTCTTCCAAGTTATAAACCAAACCACTTTTCATCTCATGAGACAGCCTAAATTTGACCTGTGACTGTAACTGCATTAGCAGCATGCTCCAGTTTCTGTAATTGAGGCTTTTCAAATGCTGACCTAGACGAACAAACCGGCAAGCAAAGCTATATTCAGACCATAGTGCTGCTATGAATAGCTCAGCAAGGTCCACTGTATGACATTCATGCAGGAGAGTCCAGTGAAGTCACCCAGCTTTCATTCACAAAAGACAAAGCTTTACATCTTTAAAAAGATGCTGCACTGCTTATTTAGACGTGACCAAATATTCCATCAAACTGATTAAGAACTGCGTTATTAATCTTGTGAGTCACTTTCAGCTGGAAAATATATATGTTTTAGGTACACATACCTGAAAATACAGTTATTTTCTCACTAAATGAAATGTGTATATTGGAATTTAAAAATGACAGATAGAAAATAAAAATGGAATACACATTTCTACAGTAGCAGTTGTTTTCGTTTTAAATTTGTTTCCCAGGTTAGATGGTAGACTATTGTGAACTAAATTGCACACATTTAGTATTCTGGGCATCATGAAATTTAAAGACAATACAGCAACAATAGAAAAAAAACTTGATAATAAATCCAAAAATTACATATTCTCCATCAAAACACGAGTATAAAAACTGAATGCTCGCCTAACTAAACATTTTCAATGTGCACTGACTCACCAGATACATAGACGATGCTTACGATGGCCTACGCACACACTGCGCGTTTATATTAGTCTGTTTATATCTCTGGCTAACTGTTCCAATCAAAGCAAGCTCAAAGTTAAAAAAGAAAACAAAAAACTGACAACCACCCTGAGGCAGATGAGAAAGAAGTGGGGTAGGGATTAGCTTGTGACATGGGGTCAAACGTTAGGTGGTAATAGCCTTCAACTTTAGCCTTGATGTGTTCCCGTAAATCTTCAGATGTCAGGGATGGCTCAGCTGGATGATTTGGAGTGCAAGGCCACGGAAAGATGTGGGGTGAGATTTCAAATTACTTCAAGCAATCTTGGGAAACGAGAGATAACTCACTGCATACAAACAGACAGGAAAGCACAGAAAGAGTGCAGAGCAGTGGACGGTTTTCCCCAAGTGGCTGGCCGGTTTTCCATTGCTCAGTTACCGACACAGTCGAGTGTTTTTCCTAATCCCTCCTCCCTCTGGTCTGAGTTTCCCCACAGCTTTGGCTATTTTAAGCTTGTTTTAAGATCACTGTAGTTCACTTTGGATCCAAACTTAACAGTTTCCCCATCTGTAGCTGTTAGACATGCTATGTGTGTATCAGTCTTCTATTATTATAATTTTGATGCAATATGTTTGTGCTCTTGCTGAAGAGGTCTTTGTGAAGAGGCTTCACATATTGGCTACAAACAAACACCTCTGCAGTTAGGCTAAGGTTAGTTAATTAATTAGAAATCTGTCATCTCATTATTTTAGCGTTATTGCCACAGTTTTACGCTTTTAGTTAGCTCTGACAGTCTGATGGGGGAGCTAGGTGCTTAAGAGCCCTCTATTTCCCACAGCCAAACATCTCATGAGAGATCCTTCTTTTATGAGAAGGAGACAAACACAAGTCCAAGTACAACTATTCCTGCAACAAATACACACAACTAGGCATAACCACTATCAGCTGTTCTTGTGGACTCTTCCTTTGAAGCTTCAAGTTTGGCAATTTGGCTTTCACCATCTCATTTTTTTCTTTTCTATTATGGTTCTGCAGCCAAAAAAAAGAAAAAAACAGAGGACACTGCAGGCTCAAAGGCAACTCATCAAACACAAGGTTGCTAAACCTCAAATTAGACCCTGATTTATTGTCTTTATTTTATGCTGCACAATACAATAATTTACAAATTAACATGATACTGTAGTAAGGCATGAAACTAACAACTGAAACTAAACTGTCTAATCAGCTAGTTAATTTAAAAAGGTTTTGTTGTTGTTGTTTTCTTTATAATGTGCAGACAGAGCAGTCGCCCTCTGCTGGACACTAAGAAAGAATGCAGGTTTCACACATTTCCGCACTGGCTTTAGTTTCTCTCAGGCTTGGGCAATATAGCCCCCAAAAATGACTTCACCATATTTCAAAAATATTAGGGTTGACTATATTGCTAACGATATAGAATAGAATAAAAAAATACTGAACAATGTTTTATTGATGCTTTCAGATTGCAGGCAGCAGCATTCATAAGTCTAACCTGAGTATTTTGCATCCTTCTTTTCCAGTCAGCATCTGTCACTGATGGCATTTACTAATACAAAGTGTGAATCTGTTGAAAAAAGGTGCCAGCACCATTACAGTGAAGTAGCAGTGACACAGCATGAAAGTAGCCTAGGTGTTTTCCCCAGAAATTTAAAATAATAGTATAACATCAATGCTTAACACTTTAACCAAAGTAACTTAACTTATTTCTACCTGGGTTGTTGTATTTTGGGTCGAGTTTTTTAACCAGTGGAGCTTTGTTTACTGTTGGGCCGCAGGTTGTCGAAATAGTTCCTTTGATTACCAGGAGCTATTACCTTTACCATGTCTGACATCTTGCTCTTGCTCTCAGACATGTCTGAGCTTGTGTAGTGCACATCCGGGAACATAAGCATGGCGTTGCTATAGCAATGCCAAAGGATACTTTTTTCACAGAATATTCAGTAAAAGGACTAAATGTTATAATCCCTGGTGTAATTGTATACTGTAAGATAATGCATGGCCTTAGTTTCTGTGTACACTTTTTATAACTGAAAAGGGGTTTAACCATTCAAAGCAACACAATACAGCTTTTAATATTACAGCGTTGTCGTGTCATGCTGCAACAGGCTAGTTACTGTTACATTTATTTAGCTGGATAAAATAACAACTTCATTTATTTTGCACTTTTCACTCTTCTTAATTTTAGGATATTTATAGCATAGTCATAACAAGAAAATAATAATGTTTCGATAATAATAAACATTTTTTTAAAGCTGCCATTCATCTTATTGAAAATAATTTGAAAGATGTTAAAGTTAGATAGTTAAAAATTTATATCTTTTGTTTTATTGACATGTCCCTTAAGCAGAGATCAGCCAAAGGTCAGTTAACAAGAAATCCTCTATTTTTCATCTATTTCTATTATAAGCCTAAAATGTCTGTATCTGATGCACATTTAATCAATTTAAACATCTCAGTCTCCTGTGGATTTGAGAAGATTTAGGCATGAAATCCAATTTGTATTTGCTGTGATGCAGCTATAGTTTAATAATAGTTTAATATTTTAATTATTTATATAGCACATTTAATTACAACAGGAGCGTTGACCAAAGTGCTGTACAAGAATACAACATACATAATAAAACAACTTAGAGTATTAAAAGCCTATACTCAGAGGCTGTGGAAAAAGAGACCAGTTCATGTTTATCCGAGTGATTCATGATACCGTCACACACCGCTGAAGTATGGAGATCCTACTCCTATAATGTGCTCATTTGAATTTTGATTGCAGTATGATTGCATTTCACCTGGAGGGTAACACTTTTGCCTTCTTTATTTTTTAATCATTGACACCACTGACTGCATTGCACTCTTCCTTTTAAATACCTCTGGAATAGAAAAAACTTCCACCAATCTGGAAAAAGGAGAATGTTCAACATCTGCATCCTGTTGGCACTGTTCTAATGGAAACTCCAAAATGTCAAAAACACTGACTTTCTCCCTGCAAAATGACTTCAATAAATGTGACAATAAATGGTCTGCAGAGTGTGGGAATAAACTTGCAGCCAGTTGTGTCAGCATCTCTGTGCACTTTCAGCTAATTATGTTTGACCAATATAAACTGCCTGCAATTAAGGGGCAGTTGAGAAAGGTTAGAGGTTTTCCATTTGGACAGGGAATTGATTCACTGACAAGAATTGTGCTGCATAACAGCAACACAATCATTGGTGTGTTACGGCACATCACTGTGACCGATGTGCTCCAGCTGTCCACTTTTATGGTAACCCCACTTTAACAGCTGCTTTGGCAGAGCTTTGGGACTCACTGTGGCACTTTAACGAACAGGACTGCATGTTCCAGCCTTCGCCTTTAAAACTGGGGTGAGTGGAGACGACCTGTGATTGTAAGAGGTTGCAAGGCTGTGTTGTTTCACATAACACTGTCACTGGGCAGCGTGAGAAACTCTTAATCCTGTTTGTTACAGCTCTGCTCATGCAGTGGTGGAATGCAAATAAATACAATTACTTAAGTACTGTAGTTATGAAAGAATTCAGTGTTTATTTTCTGTCACTTTTTTTCTTTACAACAGCTTGGATGGAAACATTGCATTTTTTTCTATGATACATATTTAACTGGTTACTTTGTATCTAAACAATGGGACTGTCTTCCATGAGACTATAATTTGCACATGGAGCACTTCTTGCTTCATTTTCCATTTACAAATTCAAGGCAGAACTGAAAGGCGATGTAACCCCACCTTTTGCACATTTGTTGCCATTTATGGCAACCTACGCAACGCCCACCCGCTGAACACAGGCAACCCAGTATATGACAGTGTCATAACTTGATATGAAGGATCGGATGTTGGTGGTACTTTAGTGGTATAAAACTGGATAAATTACATTCACCTTACAACAAAGATGTCAGAGCTGATAGCAAGGCTGGACTCAAATGTTGGACTAGGAAAGTAAAAGTTCAGTGTGTTTTATTTACAGTGAAGTCAATAGCAGTTAACACTATGCAGATACTGCCTAACAGGATTCAACCCCCGGGATTTTTGCTATAACCACTTTCCCTCTTAAATTATAGTAATTCCAGCAGCTACATTTGCCAGCTTCAGGATGTTAATAGATGGTTTATTTACACTAAGTTGCATAAACAGGGTTTTTTAACCATAGAAAAAGGATTTTTAAGAAGTGGTGTTGTCAGCAGCTTTTTTTCTTAGTAGTTTTTAATTTTTTGTATTAATGTTATTTTAATAACTTGATTTTAATCTTCTTCTCTGTTTAAACCCTTTATCGTTCTACTCTAACTACTGTAGATCAGTATCTCACTATCTTTAAAAGCACCATTTCCACAATGAATGGGAAATGCTGATTCAGTCTGCATGCATGTGTCCTGAATTCTGTTTTTTGTGTTTGGGATTCTTTGTGGGAATGATGCTGTATTCTCCGAATTAACTTTTCATTCTGAAGTGCTTGAAACTGATTTTTGGTCATTTTTGGTCATGATGGCTCATTGCTAGCTAAACTTAACATTGCTCTTTACCACACAGAGCAACAACAGCAATCATCAAAGCTGAGACACAAAACAACCAAAATGGCCATCACAACACTGCCAAGCCAGTACATTGCTGTTTAGCATCTCCTATAATTTTACAGCACTCAGTTATATGTATAATAAGTAATATAACCATAAAGGTGAAAACCTTTCCTGATAGATATGTTGTTGGTCAGTAGAAACAGTAGAAATTATCCATCCATTCACTTCTGCTTATCCTTTTCAGGGTCGCAGGGGGCACTGGAGCCTATCCCAGCTGTCATAGGGCGAAAGGCAGGGTACACCCTGGACAGGTCGCCAATCTGTCGCAGGGCTAACACATAGGGACAGACAACCACTCACACTCACATTCACTCGCACATTCACACCTAGTGGCAATTTGGATTATCCAATTAACCTATCCCCACAAGCTGCATGTCTTTGGACGGTGGGAGGAAGCCGGAGTACCCGGAGGGAACCCACGCAGACACGGGGAGAACATGCAAACTGGCCTGATGGTGGAATTGAACTCAGGACCTTCTTGCTGTGAGGCAACAGCGCTAACCACCGTGCCACCGTGCTGCCTCAGTAGAAATTACTGAAGGTAAATTGAAAATCACACTAAAAATCAAATAGTTGCTCGAGTGCTCTCTTCGTATTTGAGTAGTAAACTGTAAAGTGGACACTGGAGATTTAAATTGTTGTCTTACATTTTCTAAAATGTTTACACTTTTACTTCAGCAAGGTCGCCTGGGCTTTTAATACTGCGTAATAGCATAATGTTGTCAGTGTTGTAACCTCAGAATAGTGTTTTGTTTTTTCTTTTAAATGAGGATTGAAATGTTTACCAAAAAAAAGGCCCTAAAGGAGGAAGGTCATAGTACTGGGCTCTGTTTTCTTTTATCCATTCATACGATAATTTGATGTTCTGAACAGGAAAATAATTTAAGTTGCTTGTCACATGAAACAGACATTTGACAGAGCGTGTGCGTCACTCCTGCTATTTATGGCATTTCAGACTGCAATCACTCTTACATTTTAGTTTATCAAGGCAGGAAGCTGAAAATCATCAGTCTTTTTCAAGAAGCAGCTGGAACACACACATGAGCAATACAGAATCAATAGCACAGACGGTGTAAGTGTTGCCTGTGGGCTTGAGTTTGAAAACCTGTAGAGGAGCTCTGCAGTAAAGAAACTGTAGATTTGCTGGTTGTGCCTGGCTTGTTGAAGCAGTCTGATTTGTTTCACTTTATTTCGTCACTGTTATTTTTTTTCTTGTATATTCATTTGCTGGCTTACTAGCATATTATGCATTTAGCAGCAGGATTGTAACTCGTGTTAAAATAGGTAAACAAACATCACTAACAAATGAAAGCAAAAATATGTGATCATGTCCTCCATACATGTATTCTGTGTGTAGAATTATAAATATCCAAATGATTGAAGGTTAAAACTTCTAATATTCTGCAAATCTATAAACTCAAAAAACAAAAAGACCACAAGCAGTGAGCTGCATATTTTTAGACTTCCCTACACTCTTGTGTTTTTCAACCGGAAGCCCCAATATTTGTGTTCATATTTAAGGAGTATCTAAAAATTTCCTTAAACAGCTGGTACTTTCTAGCAAATGTTTAGAAAATGTGCATGCTGGGGTTATTTTCAGCCCCAGATTAAAGCACAAGTGAGTGTTTACAACAGCAGGATGAGATCACTGTGTTCTTTGTAGTGAGGTAATATGCCACTGAGTTCAACTGTTTGGCTTACTGGTGCGTACTCGGGCAGCAACTGAGTCTTTTTTTTAAATGTATATCATGTATAATCTATTCACTAAGAAAATATAATTATATACCAGAAGGATTCTATTTTAAGTAATTAAACCAAACACCGCTCATCAGACTTCATAACAGCAGATAAACAGATAATGTATTAATTCTTTGTAAGCTATTACTGTATGTAAGACTTTTAAGTGGAGTCACAGTATAAAATGTGCTCTGCAACTAAAGAACAAAGAGTGAAAGTTTTCTTCAAAAATAAAGTAAGACTGAATAAACTTGAGAAGAATCGTTTTAATATTGTAGGTCAGTTAGTGAGCCTGAAAAAAAGAAATCAAGAAAAGCCCTCGATAGCTTTCTTTCCATGGTCTTTTTTAAGTCTTTCAAATACAGCAATATCCATAAATCTGGCCCTTGTTTTTTCATCAGTCGTAATGATTTGTCCAATTTAGGGTCAAGGAGGAGGGGCTGGAGCCATATCCCTGCTACAGGGTGAAAGATGGGGTATGCTCTGCACAGGTTTGCCGGTAGTTGCCGGACACAGACAGCGCACCCATACCTACAACTTAAAATGACAAATTAAACTGACACACATATCTTTGGGGAGGAAGCCAGAATACTCAAAAAGATCCTACAGAGGCACAGTGAGAACATGCTCACAGACTAATAACTAAGTGCACACAGAAAGGTGCCGGCTGGCCAGTGGAGCTTCTTCTTGTGAGGTAACAGTGCTAACCACTGCAGCACTGTGCTGTCCTGCCTGTTGTTTGGTTTTTCCAATGTTCCGGCGTGTATGTTTCTGCAAACTTTATGCCTAATGTTCACTCACAAAGTTAAAGTTCTCAATCTAAAATATATATGTGTACTTTTATTTGCATTTTATCATTTATACATACGCATCAGTGTATGTAATTTAATTATATTACAACTTGCTTTGTCAATAATAGATAGTTACTGGCACTATTCTGCATAACACAGATATTGTAGTGCAATACTCAATATATAATATAAATTATACTATATTACTGCTTCAATAGCCCCCTTGACTTGTATTCCTAAATGTGATGTACTTTAGTAAAAAATTTAATGTATACTATAGATTTAATATATACAATAGAGTATTATTACATATTATTTATAATCAATTAAATGATTGAAATAGTCATCAAAATATTGCTACTATTTATCAGCGATACAATTTATTTACTCTCCTGGATATTCCTGCCATACAAAAAAAAAAAAAACCAGATCAACTTGAGGTAAAATTTGAGATTTCCAGTTAACTCTAATGAGGGAGTGATCCTGACATAAAAAAGAATTACACATAATTTTGTGTGTTTTATATCTGAACAGTAACATCCACAGATTTACTTATTCACTTATTGAAATTTACTCTCAATAAGTGACAGCAGCCAAAAACAGCAGCAAAAATAATTTCATGAAAATGTTCCAATCATTCATTCCTCTCAGACTCACTCATCCCACACATATCATCTACAAGCACTGACACATCTCCTTCTTGGCACAGACATTTACATGATTGCTCTCCTCAGACTCAACATAGATAGATGCAAGGCAATAAGGCATTTTATATATAGAAATAATGTCAGCTTATTTGCTCCACGGTTGAAATAATTATTTAATAAGAGACACAAGAAGAGCAAAAGACACTCACATTGCTGCCCTAACATTTGAAAGGTCTAAGACGCTGGCATAACAGTGGCACAATCTCGGAGATGCAGACATGGATGCAGACACACATACACACTGTCCACCTACACCATCTTTGTTCACAGCGAATGTGGCCATCAGTCATGAACTGAAGCTTGAGTGGGATGAGACCTACTGTCTTTGTGTGGGCAAACTTGCTCTGAACTATTCTTGATAAAACACGAGAGATGAGTTAGAAGGAGAGAAAGAAGAGAAAAGACTGGAGTGGAGTAGTAAGATGCTCTGTTTTTTCCACTGGAAATCTTGAAGACACTTTGTTCCTCTCTTTTAATGTGAAGTGCACAGGACTGACCGATGTCCTGAAAGAGTCTGACTTTTAGCAGATGTAGTCTAAACTGTACACTGTTAAAAAAAATTCCGTTATAAAACGGAAAAAGTGCTGGTAATTAATTACCAGCACTTTTTCCGTTATTGTACGGGCACTTCCGTAAACCTTAAAACGGATATTTCTGTAGATTTACCCGAGTTTTTCTGTACCATTGACGGACATTTCTGTCAAACCTAAAATGGAAAATTCCGTATTTTCCATAAATTTCGGCGTTATTGCACAGACAATTCCGTAAACCCTATAACAGATATTTCCGTAGATTTACCTGACTTTTTCTTTACCATTTACGGACAGTTCCATCAAACCTAAAATGGAATATTTCGTATTATTTAAGTACTCAATCCATACCATTTACGGACACTTCAGTCATCCTAAAATGTTTAATTCTGTACCATTCTCTATACCGTTTACCATCAATAAAGCACAAATGTAGAATCACAGCAATTATTTATTTCCTTTAACAGCTGCCAGTGCTTTAAAGTGATTTCACTTTTTGTGGTGAATGATTTGCAATATTTACACTACAACCATTAAAACATTCAGAACATCACCTTCACATTCAGAGAAATTTTACATACATAAACCAGCTGTTTTCTCAAAGAAGTACAGCCATGTCCTTTAACAGGGAGATGCCAAATCTAGCAACTTTTTAGCATCCACAGGCTGACAGGCATTAATAACAAATTGATTTGTTAAAGACAATGACAAAATAAGACAATAAAACTGCCAGCATTGCTGTTGCTGTCTCACCTGTCAGTGCAAAATGAGGAGCCCCCTCCAGGAGGATGCAGAAACCTACACCTCCAACTCCACATATCACACCGACAGGCAGAGCTCTGCAACCAGTGGCTGACCTTTCTACAAAAAACAAATAGAACATTAGAAGTATTACATTATACAACTTTTCTATAAAACATCAGTGCAGCAATAACAACCATGACCTTAGAAGGATGACTGTGCAACATGCCATAAAGAGATTTTTAAAACTCTTAAAACAACTTAAAACTAAAAAAAAAATTAAAACTTACACCTCCAACTCCACAATGACAGGAAAAGCTTAACTGGAATGACAAATATCGCCCACCTTCCCTCCCCCTTAACATGGGGGATTTGAAACTGCAGCATGTGTGTTGTGGGCATCTAGTTAAAACATCTGAACTCACCTAATAC
Organism: Maylandia zebra; assembly: GCF_041146795.1. Taxonomy (NCBI): domain Eukaryota; kingdom Metazoa; phylum Chordata; class Actinopteri; order Cichliformes; family Cichlidae; genus Maylandia; species Maylandia zebra. Next base: position 23,718,804 of record NC_135167.1, on the reverse strand, counting down.
TGTAAAAATCTGTATTTCTACTCCCAAGCCCCATGTTTTTGGATTTGCCTTTGTGTGTGTGTGTGTGTGTGTGTGTGTGTGTGTGTGTGTGTGTGTGTGTGTGTGTGTGTGTACATTCAGTCCAAAAAGGTATTTTCTGAGCTCTGAGAACAGCTCAAATGGCCCATTCAGATTCCTTCTGCTTGCATTCAAATTCCTTCAGCTGAGAAACCAGCTTGCACACCTGTGGAGGAATGAAGTGCCGTTTCTTCCCCTTCTTCTCTGCCTTGGAGCCTCGCTCAGGATTGACCCCAAAGAAAACTCTGAGGGAAAAAAAAAACAATAGTGATATGCAGACAAAGTTTGCACATGTAGTGTGGCTTGACAGGAGTGGAGCAGTTCAATAAAATCCTACATTTGTTTTCTTCAATATGCCCCTATGTGTGAACCTCTCTATCATTCTAGTTGACCATCTGTCTAGAACCCAATGTTGTTGTGGTGCTGGTGCCAGTGGCTAAGCTCTCTTCCTTTGTCTTTTCAAGACACATGCATTCACACTGTGCATATACAGAAATGTTTGCAAGGGTGAGAAGTCTGCTTATCACCAACACATGACAGCATGCATCCTCAATGTGTATGCAGGGATATTATAAATGCACAGAACACAGAAGGGGATAGAAAACACAGTTGACATTGTCCTATCAAAAGGTGTAACAGCACATTTGAACACGGACTGTCCTGGGGGTTATTCAAACATGGAGTGGAGAAACTGTGACATTCAGTGCACGTTACACATCAGTACAAGTATTAACATTTGGGCATGAATCCACTATGTAGTATTTTTTAAATTAATATGTTTAGTCTTTCCTTCGGGGGGGGGGGGGGGGTCCCTGGAACAACATATTTTGAGTTTGGGGTCTGCAGCCAAATAAATTTCAGTTTGTGTGTCTTTGACATGAAAAGGTTTGACCACCACTGACATAACCTGGTCTCAGGTGCTAATGGTTTTAAAGAGATAGCTCAAACGAATTTTGTGTCAACAAACCATTCTGAGAAAAATATGTTTTTGCTCCATTTCCCAACTAGAATCATGTTATGTTTGTTTTGTTATTGATTGACTTAGGACACTATTTAAAGCAAAAAGCATGTTACCTGCCCTTTAAAAAGATATGACACATTTATTCCAACAATAGTCTTCAACAGGGAGCTACAAAATCTCTGAACAAATCCATATTCAGGGGGATCATAAGCCAATAACAGCTGATCTAAAAGCTCACAGCATGTGACGACACATTTTGAGCTTGTACATCTCAGACAAACGGGTTTAGTGTAGATTGACAAAAAGCAGGTCAGGTGCAGAAAGGCACGGCAAAGTCACATTTACAAAGTATTTCCAAACAATGAGTGCTTACCTTTGCATGAATTCGAGAGTAAAAGCCATCTCCGGTGGGTATTGGACGTTCCAGACATAAAACATGGAGAAGACGTAGCTCAAGGCCACAATGGGAGAGGTGATGTGGTCATTGACAAGTAACCCATCAACAGCAATCTTGAATTGCTGGTCACCTTAAACACAGATAAAAACCATGTACCATTTACAAAAAAAAAAAAAATCCTATATTTTAAGGCAAGCAAAACATTTCTTTAATAAATATGACACAACAACAGCTTATAACAACAGCTAACAACAGCTTGCTGGGATACAAAAAAAGATTTAACTACAAACCTCTGATTAGGATGCATGGGGTCACTGGGAGTTCGACTTCAGGATCTGCAGAGATCTGTTTTGGTGACAGACATGATACATGAATTAATGTTTCCAGTACACACAAACCTGCTGGCAACTTGACTATCTGCTAGTGTCTTCATCAGACAGAGGTAGCCATTATGCAAAAACATTAATGTAAATAGTTTATAGATAGAGAGTTTATAGAGAATATCAGCAGCACAATTAGGGGAATCTATACTTCCTACTGTGGTTGGTTACTTGGTTCACCACTGGATGCAAATAATTATCTTGCACACAGTTTAAAATCTACAACATCTACCTCTTTTTTGTGGAAGAGTTTATAAGAGTCTTCCTTGAAGTATTTTGAAATGCCACAGATGAGCTGTATTGGACCTTCGCCCATCTTCATCCCTTTGGAGTCAAGGAAGTCATTGATCCCCTTTTCTTTTTTGGAAAGTTCCTGTTCAAGGTTCAAGGTGTTAATTTTGTACAAGTACATAAGACTAACACTCATTTTCGTTTGGAGCTATGGAGAGAATTTTGAAAAAAATAAAAATAAAAATGAATTATTTCATTTTCATTTGCAACCTGTTCTGTTTTGATCTCAAATGTCCTGCTTTTTTGGTTGTCACTTCCTGATTTTTGGTCTCAAATCTATTCCATTTGATTGTTCATCCAAGTTATTCTATTTGATTGGTTGCCAGTTTATCTTTTTTGGTCTCAACTCTCTTTTTGGTTGCAAATCTTTTTCTGATTGATTAATAAAGACAAAATTCTCTCCATATGGAGCAGCACAGCACAATCATAATAATAACAATAACAACACACCTGTGCCAGCTTGTTTTGTACAGAGAAGCCAAGGAGTTTAGATGCATGATCAAACAGGTGAGGAACTTCAAACAGGAACGGCCACTCGTCCTTTACAACGGCAATAGTGGTATCATCATCGTTGAGGATTTCACGCTGAATGGGATATGTTTCAGTCATCAATTTTCGAACAGATGACTCCTAAAGATATGAGGCAGTTAGACAAACAGTCGAACAGTTAGTCAAACTAACCAATTAAAATAATAAAACAGGGTATCAATTTCAATTGACTATGGGCATAGTGATCTACAGACGATCTACAATTTCACAATGTGTCCTAAATTGTACTTGGACCCAGACCTTATCGCATTACTCCTGCTATATACTATTGCTGTGTGAATGGTTGTATGTCTAGATGGTGGACTGTAGGAACCGAATTGCCCTTCGAGGATTAATAAAGCTTTCTGTATCTGTAATGGATGATTGCAGACCCACCTGAAGATCCTGGGTTTGAAAGGCACGTTTCAACTCATCTCGTTTAGACAGCAGGTCTTCTCTACACACGGCCCCCTCAATGATTGGATCCCACGCCACACATCCATACAGATCTGAATTCCTGGGCCTTTTCTTTGTTGAATTTTCACCCCCTGCTTGCCTCTTCAGTGAGCTTTGTGGCCTCTTCATATTTTCAATTCTGTGTTCCAGCTGACGAAAGAGAGTTTCAGAACCATCTTTTGCAAAAGGTTTGTTTCCAAACGGCTCTGTCAGCTTGAAGGAGGCAGGATATTGTCCTACAATCATACTGGCGAGTTCCCTCAGCTTTTGTCTACCAGGTCTTCCTGGGTGTTTATGGAGGTAATCTTCAGCGACGATCCGAACCATCTCTCGTCTGTCTTTCCCCATTATGTACTTTTTTTCACGCAACTCATCCATGACTTTTGAGGGACATTTGTGCCATGGTACTGAATATGCGTCTTGGGATGGGGAGTCGGCTGTCTCAGGTGGTGTTGAGGGCAGCTGAAACCTCTGTGGTTCAGGTGTTGATGAGGGGCCAGGCCGGGTGAACTGCGGTGGAGTTTGTGAATCTATGGATGACATGACAAACATCTCCATAAATTAAACACATCACAATTGTTGCAAATCAATTAATACATTGGTCCTCAATGTCCAGTTTGGGTCAACCAGGAATACAAATGGACCTAATTATGAAAACCAATTATAGAGTAATTATTGCCATGTACAGCTGATGGCAACTTTTATTTTTCCCTCGAAGCAAAAGTAGGACAGTAGTTTCATTTTTTACAAAAATGCTTGCTATTTGTCCTAACTGCAGTAGTCCTTTTGCGTAGCTCAGTAAGACCAGCATTCAATTTGCATATGTAGTGCCTTTAACCTGCACACTCTCTGTGACAACTGAGTTACTTGAGTTCAAATCAAATTCTCCAACCACTGTCTTTATGTTCTGGTCATAGAGCTCTGGATAGAACCGTGTTGAGTCTGAGACATGAACCTGGGAACGAAACAAGGTACCACAAGACTGATAAGCCTGAAGCAACTGGTGCCGTTCAGCCAGAGACTTGGTTACATTTATGAAGTTCTTACTTGCCCTAATGCACCTTTTAAAATAAGAATGTAATGCCTTGTGCATAGGGCTCTGCTCGTATATACTATTCCCAAGAGATGTTACAGTCTCCCTTGGAACACCATACTGCCCCAGTTCACAGGCTAGTGCATCCACAGTATATTCCTGTTGAATATCACTTATAGTTCTCATTTCATTTGCTATTTCTGTTATTGTGGAGGCTGGAACCAAATATTTTGCCTGTAAACCCAAGTAAAACTGAGCAAGACTCTCTGTGAAGTTGTCTTTCACTTGATCACTGCAGAAATTATCACTTTGTTCTGCATCAATGTTAAAACTTTCAGGTTCTTCAGGTTCTACATGTGATCCTTCACCTTGGAAAGACCGTTCTGTTAGTTCACATATATGAACTGGGGCTATCTTGGTAACATCCCACCCTTTATGGTATCTGGAAATATGCGTTAGGGATGACTTTACATTGAATGTCTTAGAACATCCATCAAAGGGACACGTTACAGTCAAACCCTCATCTATGTGACCACTCAAATGACACTTTAAAGTTTTAAGATCATCATATTCACTGCTGCAAAAATTAAACAAGCACCTTAACTGTACAGACACATTACGGTTCCATGTTTGTGTGCTCCTTCTGTCTACATGAGCTCGTGACATATGCACAGCAAGGCTACTGTATGTGTTAAACTTCCTTCTGCAATCCCTATGGCCACATAAAAAAGATACATTATTATTATTTCTGTGTGTTCGGCAGTGTTTCAAGTAATCAGTCGAAGACCGAGCGTTAAAGCCACAAATGTTACAAGTCAACATTTTTAAGAGATTGAATTTGCCAATTGACGGATAGCCAGAATCAGAACAGAATCAATATGAAAACAATAAATTTATATCAGCACAGTGAAGCACATTCACTTTTCAGGTACCTTCAAATAAGTAATCTGCGTTGGGCTGCATGGGCCACTCTCTTTGGGCTGCAATGTTTTCTGCAATGAAATCTGATTCTACTTAACTATCACCCCTTTTAATTATTACCATGTTCAGTTGCATGCTAACGTAACACAGTGAGCTATAACAATACACACATGTGGCTAATTTACACACACACAAGCGCGCGCATCCAACTTATGGGCTAACGTTAACTTTAGTTGGGCAAACCACGCTTCAAAATAACGCAAAACCCACACATTCAAATGTTACCATGAAACACACACGGCTACCAACTGACTATCGAGACCAAATTTCATGTAAGAGGGAGGGAAAAAATGGTTTTTGACGTACTTACGAAGCGCAGGCGGCTAGCTAATGCTAACGCAGCTAGCAGCAAACGTCCACTCACATACACACCACTACCAACTGCCTATCGAGACCAATTTAATGTACGAGGGGGAACAAGGTGGCACTCCATTCTCATTCTCATTCCACACAACCAACCTGTTTCCAACTTTCCTTGTGACTTGCAGAAATTTAGGTAGGCACTGACCGCACTGAAAGTAATGGCGTCGGAATATTCTGGCTGGGGGAGAAAATTCTGCCTCGCGCAACAGCAAACTTTCCGTATTTCGCAAAACGGAGCGAATCCGTAGCAAATCCACGGTAAAGGGACCCCTAAATTTACGGATTTTTTTAACAGTGTACTGTCACAGCTAAGATTGCTAGATCACAATTTTATTCCTTTACATTTAAATACTGTGTTGCACTGATGTTTGACCTGTTACTTTATTCATTTCCATACATATAGATGTGTCTTAATGACATGTTTTTATCCCAGGAAGTTAGTTGAAATATTAACTTCTTTAACCCAGAGTTCCATATTCTTATAGCTTTTACTATTTGATGAATTGACCAAGGACTTCTAAAAGCACTCATAATCATATTTCCTACAGATACATCCTACAGGCGCGCACACACACACACACACACACACACACACACACACACACACACACACACACACACACACACACACACACACACACAGATGGTGAAATACATTGAGTGGCTCATCTAACCTGTTGGCAATTTGCAGTCTGTTTTGATCTGTGTTATATCTTTTCATTATTTTTATAAATATGTTTGTAATGATCCCGGGTGCTTTTTGAGGCTCTGTATCAGATGACTTTCAAAACGCCAAGATCCGGGTATAACCAAAAGGCATTCAGCAAAATATAATTGACTTACTGCAGTATAATAAAGCCACAGTTAATGGGGCTTTCTATTTTTACAATTGTTCTTGTCGTGTGACCGTTGTAAAAGTGCCAATCCTCAATTCACAATAGTGGACATGCTTATCTGTCATCAGAAGAGAGCTCCATAAACACTAAGTAGATGGAAAGAATCTGAGGCCAAGAATCATCAAGCCGTTAACTCAGCAGCTGTTAGGCGGCTTGTTTCTGTAAGGGATGCAGGCTGCCCAGTGCCGTGGGCTTTCTGATTACCCTCGGCGGTGCTTTCCAACATCAGACCTGGGTCCCAGCACACATGTGACCTATTGAACAGTGACTGGAAAGCTTTGCAAGTGGCGCTGTCAACACCAGGACATAAATAAAGCTAAAGATAGGGTTATGTCGCTTCAGCCGAGGTTTCTGGTCAGCCAAATGCTTTTTATAGACACACTCAGATTTATAAAAGGCTAACTGAGCCTATTTTTGACTCAGTGGACATGGGGAGGTTGGAATCTTGGAAACTTGTGATGATCCTGGGTGCATGACTGACCCCTCTGACTTGAACGTGTCAGTGGTTGTTGTTTGTGGGAGTCGCAGCAGATAGCAGATGCGGCAGGGATGAAACTGGCACAGGGCCTGTGATGTTTTTGGAGACAATCCAGAGAAAATGACAGAGGGATGATCACATCGGCCTATCCCTGTCAGACCTGGGAAATATATAAATATAAATGAATGTATGCATGTATGTTTCTGCCAAACATACTGTTTAGTTTTTGTCTCATCAGACCAAAGAACCTTTTTCCAATCAATGTTGGAGTCTCACACAAACCTTTGGGAGAATTCCAGGTGAGATTTAATAGAAGCTTTTTTCAGCAGTGCCTTTCTCTTTGTTGCACTCCCATACAGCTTTCACAGCCTCAGCCAGTTGCATGTCCAACAAGATTTTTCCACTCAACTACGTATATCTTTAAATAATTTATATTAGTTTGAAAACCTCTGTTTTCACTTTGACATGCAATAGGCCTTTTTAGCACATTTTTTGTCAAAAAACAGACTAATTATATTGACCATGTTTTCCTTTATTAAAGCAATAAAAGGGTGAACCATTGAAGAATTATGAATATTTTTTATAGGCATTCTAGTTTAATCAGTTATGGTGACTCATCCAGGTCCTGAAGCAGCAAAGCTGGCCATCAAACTGCCACCTGTTGGTATGATGATATTTTATAAAATGCTTTCAATTTGATTTTTTTTTTTTAAATACAGGGCCTTGTAGGTTTAGATACATTTTTTCTTAATAAAAGAAATCATTATTTAAAAGCTGCATTTTGTATTTACTCAGGTTATCTTTGTTAATTATGAACATTTGTTTGATGATCTGAAACATACAACTGTGACTAAATATGCATGTGGATGAGCAAGACTCTCCACTTGTCCCAGAATTATTGACTTTTTGCACATTATTCTCTTTCTATATTTATTTGCTATGATTTGCTATTGTCAAAGTAACATTGCCGCACATACTATCCCGGGTTTGTTTGTGTAAGCATACTGATGCTGGCAAAACAAACATTTAGCAAATCAAAGAAAATACTCAAGTTCTTGTAGCTTTATATTTTACTATGTTGAAAATTAAGTCATTTGTGCATACTTACACTGTTTTTTGTTTTCAGTCTTCATGTAGGTCAGGTGTGGAGAAAGGCCCGCCCAGCATTTCCTGATTTTAAAGTACTGCTGATGTCATGTCTGACATCAGCAGGTGAAACCAAGAGAAGGGGTTTCTTTTACTTCTTGTTTGTTTCGGGATACAAAGGGATTTGTTGAATATGTTTTCATATGTAGAGCCATTTAGTTGTGTAAATGTGTTAATCAGAAGAGTGGGGAGCTTTATGTAATTCTCAGTCATTTGTGTTAAGTTTAAAATTCCTCAGCTTGAGCTAGTGGTACGCTAGACTGATTGAAGGGAAATTGATAGTCAACCTTTGCTTGATTCAGATGAGGGAAGAGAGTAGAGTTGTGTTACCAAATCCATGTGCTTTTGAGTTTTGTTAATTAAGTTAATTTGGGGGAGTTCTCTAAAGTTTCACATGGAGGTCACTCTAAATAAATTACTCATCTCTGGGAACACAAATGTCTGATGAGTCTCCCTACCTACCACCTTCACTGACGCTCCAGTCAGACTACCTCACAATGCAAAATAATAAGGAATTGGGAAGGGGGCAAATACTTTTTTGCAAATACAGTACTGGATTCTTCTATCTCCCAGCACCAAATAACTTCCTTGCTGTATTTAGCAGTTTCCATAGATTTACTACAGATTTTAGACAACTTGAGTAAAACTGTGTTCGTGTGGTTTAAAGTGATAGTTTTCTCCATATTTTGATCAATCATAAACTATTTGCATAGCTATTAAAGCATTACATTCAGTACAGCCTCACAGATATATTAAAAAAAATACTGATTACCTTACTAATACTCAAAGTTATCAGTGAAGATAGTAGCACTGAGTCACAAAACTTAACTGATGCGCAAAAGAAGTTCTGTGGATCGATGGATCAAACCAAATCGCAGTAACATCAATTTACAGTGCTAATGGACCCACCATCTTCGTATTTCCATGAGCTTTAAAGGTAATAATAGAGCAGGGGTATTCAAATATCAGTTAATTCAATTCATAAGCAATCTTACCAGATTTATCTTTAATCTATGTGCAGTTATATTGAGATAAACGCACGTCCAGGCCAAAAGGATGGCGTTACATAGATTCCTAGTGTGTCCAGTGGATTGACAGGTGACAGGAAAATGTACATTGAATGTTAGTGTGTCAGAAAGAGTTATCTTAACCCAAACATTTTTACCTTGTATCTCACCTGCCATGAGTAGCAATCTTAAATTCACCCTCCACGGATATTTGAAGCTGTAGAGACTTTGCAGATGAAACCAACAACCAGTCCTGTTAATAGTGGACGACCCACTCCACCAGCTCTATCATCCACAACCACCCAGCATATATTATGAAAACATGATGTCTGACAATAAATCTGGGGCCATTTTTAAATGAGAAGCTTCTCTTACCATATTTGTTATTTTAGTACCTGCAACTAGCAACAAGGAAATACATAAAAAAAACTCTTTACAATAAAAACAGCTTTCAGCTGCTGTCTGTTCATTACAGGATTTCCAAAGCTGGTAGCTCTGCATGTTTGTTTTGGCAGATTTTTACACTGGATGCCCTTCCAGCTGCCCCCAAAGGGATTTGTGTCTCCTCCTGAAACAGAGCCAGGGAATTTTCACTTCTTAGGTACTGTATTAACCACTCTCTACAATCCAACCTGGAAAACGGCTCGGCCCATTAATATTTCCATCTCATGAACCAAAAGCCTCTCTAGATAATTTTTTATTAATATTTAATAAATTTTGTGGCAACTTATAATAACTCTTTGACTAAAATATCTCCGGATGTAAAGCTCTGATGCTGAAGTGTACTGGTTTTACATATCTACCCGGCCAGCCAAATGTCTGTGACACTGATTTTAAACAGGAGTGCAGGAAATGAATAAGGGTTGACTGAGCTCTGAATTAGCTGTGACTCTGTGTTGCTATAGAAACTCTTGACAAACACTGGGTCTTACATTGACAAAAGGGGCTTTACTAAGAGCTACTGAGTAAAGTAATTTCCCTGAAGAGCATTTAGGTGTCTGTCACCCACTGAGAATTTGTCATGACCCCCTCCTGAGCAGCCCCACACTGTCAAGATCAGATGTCAGACTAGGGTCAGAGCATGACTGCCACTCAGTCACCCCAGCTCACATAATAAAAATTTGTTTATAAGTCAACTTAGGCATACTGATTAACCAAGTTATGAAGAGACATAATGCTGTTTTCTGAAAGTGGTGTAGAAGCTGACAGCCAAGTATTGAATTACATTACGTGACCTCTCCCCGTGACAGCAACACTCTGTTTTCTTTAAATATCATAACAGACCACCAACAGTCTGACCCAGAGAGGGAACTTCATCTCTTCTCCTGCTATGATTTATAACACGCTCAGCAAACCAAGGCCACTGCCCGACAACCTTAATGTTTTTGGTGTGTATCTACAACCCATTAAATGTGTATGTTGTTTGGCAAGTTGCTATGACCGTGACCGTGAACCAGAATAGGTGTAGGCCAGATATTAGTATCTGGGAAAGACAGGTGCTGTGTGTGGCTGGAATAAGCGGGGAACCACTAACAATCCACACAAAATAATCCCAGATAACACGCAGCTAAATAAAGCTAAATACAGAAACACACACGTGTCACCAGGAGTGAGGTGGTGGTGGTGGTGGAGGGAGGGGGGGGTGTCATAAGGGGAAAGAAGCGTTAGATATTTTTGTAGTACGGTTTTATTTTCTGACAGGGTGATGGCGATGGATCACTGGCTCATACACAAGTAGGGGAGATATAAGCTGGCCAAGCGTTTGTGTTGTGCTACATGTGCTGTTTGTATCCATGGAAACTGCACTGTGACTGTGTCCCCTGATTGCCAGATAGAGACACTGTCCTTAAAGTGATTTAGGAGTGGAGCATCTCAGGTTTAGTTTTACTGCTCAGAAAAAGTGACTCGGTGTGCATCATAAGAAAAAGGTTAGAGAAAATGCTTAGAAGGTTAGATCTACTGTAGTAGTTTGGTTTGGATGGGGTACATATTAGGTTTGCTACAGACTGAATTAATTTATATCATAACACAGCTGTGTAACAGTGCAACAAGACTGGTTCATTTTAAAAAGGGCTATATAGCAATTTATAGCAATATAGCAATTTAGAATTAGAAAGAGGTTAATAAATTAAAAAGAAAGTCTGTATAAAAAACAAGCTAGAGCAGCAGAAGCCTTTACCCTCTAATATCAGCCAGGCTCCAAAAACACTGGATGCTTCACTCACCATTGTCCAAAATGATAACATCCTCTGTTTATCCCTTACTCTCTTTCTGCTTCTCTCAAACTGCTGTGCGACCCTTAAGTTTTGGTGAAACATACACATTCATTATGTACACATTCATGCATTCATTTGTTCTTGAGTCTTTACATTTTAATGCTTCACTTAATAGAAAATACTCCATCTGTTTTTATGCTTTACACTTTTTGGACAAGCAACATAGTGTTTTACAGATTCTCTTATGAGCTTTTGAAAATAGTGTATTGTTAAAGATTTTAAGTGTATATAAAATGTTTCTCATGCATGTTTGAAAACAGTTGCATAATAAATCATGATGTAAGATTAGATGAGAAATACTTTATTTACCTGAGGACTCTGGAAATTCCTGTGTTACCGCAGCCAAAACACTAAACCAGATACATAATGTACTTCCATGTATATAGCACATATAACACATTTAACCATATGTTCATGAAGAACTTTATTCAATACACTTAAGTACAAGCACACCGACAAGGCCACTTTTACCACATTTACCTTTAGTTTTTGTGTACATTTTATTACTAGTACCACTTTTTAACAAAGCAGTATGTGTCAACATACTTTTGGCACTGATAAAACAATATTGATGATTGGCCCCAGCACCGCACATTTCTCTGTACTCCACAAATACATGGACTGTCACGACACTCTCCAGACAACTTTCTTCTTTTGCCTGAACAACAACTTTTTATCCTGCGGGTTTGTATTTCACAGTGTTGCAAAGATGTTGCTCTGTCTGGCAAAATAATCACTATGACAAGCAAGTAGATATCCTGGTGCTAAAAATACATGTGATCGACTATTTCTGAGGTCTGACTGTAGTATTTTATTACATGGCATATCGATCGTGGCTGAAGATGATGTGCCCGCTCAGGTATTCTCAGTCCCAATAAAGTTCACTGATGCTATTTTTGAGGGATTACTTGAGAATATGTGTCAGATATACTTCATACGCCTACTCTCATTTTTTATTCATTAGCCAGGAGGCAGAATTTTTCCATAGACATCAGGTGGAAATGAAACCAGGTGAGGTAATGCAACCTCTTGAACACCTACACAGTGACAAAGGACAGCAATGACAAGGTCAAGTGTTATCGAAGTTATTTTCTCCGATGTAAGATAAAATATGCCATTGATGACAATGTTGTATTTTTCCTACCAGTAATGCATCACTTAATTTACTTAACCATTGGTTTCTATGCACTGTTGTAAATTATTTATTTTCTGTGAATTTTTTTATCACGTTCAGTGTAAAACAAATCAGTAGCTACTGGATTTGATACAAATGAGAGCAGACACTGCCACCTGCAGGACGATAAACACAAGCTGAATATGCTAGAGATCAAATAAATAGGTAACTAAAATCTGAATGAGAATAAAATAAATCTGACAAAGAAAATAACAATTTAAGAATGTAGAAACAAGGTGCAGGAGAGAAAAAAAAGCATTTATTTAATGATACATTAAATTAAATAAAGCAGTATTTGAACAGCTACATATTTTAAATAACCATTTAAATGTTTAAACAGACATGTAAATATAAATTTCATTTTATGAAAATATTTTTGATGAATAGCAGAAAAATAAGAATTCAGTCTAGAACTTTAATAAAACAGCCAAACCTGCCATCTGCTGGACAAATATTGTAGCTAAACTCTAGGGACCATAGATATATGTCGATAAATATACGACAGCAAAACAAATCGGCTCTGTATTCTAAAATGTTACTGGACTTCTCCAAGTATGGTGGTTATCACGTTTATGTATTGCTGTACTATATTTTCAGTCTGGTAGTAATACATACTGAAACATATATTACAGTTTTCTGACATTAAGTCCTTCTCCTTACAAAATATTTGCTAATACATTGATTCTTAACATTTTAACATTATAGTATTTAACATTTTGTATTTTTAGTTGTTCAAAGCAGTGTATTCTTAGACATCTTCAACACAGGTGGTAAATATTTAACCAATCACAGCCCAGATTTCCCACTGCTCTTCAACCTAGCTACTAATTACCTTGAACTCTTGCCTCTTCTAATCAATGATAGAGTTTAAACATTTGCTTTAATTACTCCACCTAATTCTGGATAACAGGTAAAAGGTTACAGTCACGCAACTGTTACAGCAACTCAAATGGTGAACACGAACACAGATTTTAGGTGAAAACTCTATAACTTTTTTCCCCCTGTTGCTGGTTCATAGATGTAATAATAATAATAATAATAATAATAATAATAATAATAATAATAATAATACATCCTGCACAATAATAACCATCGTGTGATGCTGCCGACAGAATTAATAATGATCTGATCATCACAGAACGCTTCAAAGATTTTAAATAGGGCCTTGTTTGGACTCCTGAAGTTTAATAAGACCTTAACATTTACCATGTTTTGGGATTAATAGCATTTGTGGACTGTAAACAGCCTGACTTTCATGCACTCAATTATGGTCCACGGAGCAGTTGAGATAAAAGCATCACTGGCCCTACTGGAAGGAATCTATAGCCACAAGGACTGGGAATCCAGGCTGGATTAACAAGGAATCAATGGCAATCAGTACGGGGGGTTTAGATCTGCAGACAGCAAAGGGATATGGCATTAGTCTGGAAACAGCTACAGACTACAACGATATGGGATTAGCAGGTATATATGATAAAAGGAGTGAAAAGGTTTTGTGCTTGTTGTTGTGCCCTCTTGTTTTCCTTAATCGTTGGTTCAAGTATTGGTGCAACCTATTAAACTTACAGTTTGTGATTGTGATAATGATAATAATGACTGTAAATGCTGGTTTTATTCTACTTCCTAGTAAACTTAACAAAATCCTTTTTTTTGGCCCCTAAAATAATTCCCTCTACTGCCATTAAAGTTTCACATGGGTGGGGGGTACACCACCAGGGATGACAATTATTGCAACGTTTTACTTCTGTTTTACCTACAATCACAAACCCTTCAAGATAAGCTATCGTGAGGTGAAAGTATTCTCGTGTTATTGCAGTTACTGTTGTCTAAAAACAGCGTTGGTTATTTATGACTTCAGACCTCCAGAGGTCATATTAATTGGAGGAACGCACTCTCCTCCCTTTGATAGGCTGGGGAGGCCTGAAGTTGTTTTCCATCCGCATCTTCTGATCGTCGTCCTCTTCGGTGAACAGAAGCATTCTGAACATCCCCAGCTGCATTCAGAGGGACAGAAACATGAACTCTGGAAAAGACATTCATTTCCTGCACAACCCTTCCTCCATATTAGATGCTATAATAAGACAAATATGCAGAGTATAACTTAACAAATCCCATGAAAGGTCCAATAATCAACAACATATGCTCATCTCTAAAGCAAACCTGGCTTCCCATCTCCAAGCACACTTATACTGTAGTCATAATTCAAAAACAGATTTCTGTAAACAATTGCCTACAGCATTTGGGCAGTTTTCTGCAATAATTACTCAAACAGCAGCAGGTTTAGCAAATTTTTTTAGAGGCAGTTTGATGCTGCACTGACAGCAGAACACACATAGGATCAGCTTAGATCAATTTAGAACTTTCTAATGACCTTCTAGTGTTTCTCACTGCAAAGCTGTGGCTCACTGATGAGTTTTAATACAGCTCCATGGCACAGATAAAACAGCTTCCTAAACTTACAAGTACCCACAAAACCAAGTTAGAGTTTGGCACTTCCTCTCTAACTCTGTGTCTACCATTATGTAGGGAAATGAAAAACAGTAATTCCTACAGGAGTAATTCCTTATTATATAAAGGCTTTTCCCTGCTGGGTCTCCATGTAAGCAGTTTTCAATTAAATCCCTGTACCCATCCAGTCACCCATCAGGATAATCAGCTGGAGGGGATCAAAGGCTTGAGGAATGGAGTTATAGTCTGTGGGGCCAGTTGCCTGTCTTACATTCACCCCAAGCAATGCTACAGATATGGGTTTATAGATAGTTCATGACCAACACCCACAGTGCCTCCACCAATAAAACCTCTGGTTCCTCATGTACAATTATAGATTTGCAAAACAGGCAACTAGAGAAAATAAAGGGAAAAAAAAATCAACAAATTAATAGAATAATCCTGAGACTGGCCAGCAGTGGCTACAAGAGACTCACAGGGGGACCTGGAAGGCGTGTGCAGGCATCCAGTTAGTTAATTTTGACATCCTGCAGTTATCAGACCTTAACTTTCTGATTAAATTCTGTGCTAAGAGGCGTGGATAAAAAAAAAAAAAAGATATTTATGAACTGTGGTTTGAAAACAAAGGAAACCTTGACTGGTGCAAAGATGGCAGCACATATGGACGTATGCAGCGGCACAGCGCTCCCAACTATTGTGCACCTTTTATGTTTTTACACCTTTTCATTGAGTCTTCCTGCAATCTACTGATCACTTTCATTCTTCAGGAACTAACAGACATCTGTCTCAGCTTTGAACCTGGACTTTACTTCGGATTGGACCAACAGTATCCCACCTGAGATTGCAAGACCACTGTGTCCTCTGTGGTTTACTGTCGGGAACAGCAAGCAATGCAGACGGCACAGGGAGAGGAAACGCAAGAGAAAAGTAGGGATGGAGCGCTTGCTATCGCTCCAGCTGCGAAAACAACACAAATCACCCCTTCCATCCTCTTCATTACCAATGCCAGATTTACTACAACCACTTTGTCCGGAGGTGTTGTCTGCTGACTGTAAGTCCTGGCTTCATCCAAACATCCACTGCCTCATTGGAGTTACCAGGTCAGACCCTACACCGCCAGGACCGCAAAACAAAGACTCTGATAAGGCTCTGTGCTTATGTGCTAGACCACCCCTCCCCCTAAAGGCTATTTTTTTCTTTCTATACACTCCCTGGAGACCAGTGGAGCATAGCCAACCATAATACAGACGAAGACTCGTGGCTGTCACAACTGAGTGATCAACTGGCGCTTCAATGCCTCAAGCTATACTGGCTTACAGATGAATGTAGGTCACAATTTCTGACAGTTTCACGGTTCTGTTTAATACGTTCATTTTTTAACTAAACGCTATGAAAAAACGATCACACCTGATATTCTTCTTCTGAAGCAACGATTGTAGATCTTCTACTTTAGTAAAACAGAGCTTTTGCCAGAGTCATTACCCACTGCTGAGTACTACTTAATGATGTCTCTGAGTGGCTGTATAACAGAACGTGGAATAATCATTATCTATTACAGATAAGATTATTGGTGGAGTATAGACTCATTTACTGTTAATGATTCATCCCCAACACAATCATGTCATGACAATATAGCCACACTTCTCCGTCTCCATTTTGTAGAACAGAAAACGTTTCTAATGCAAAACAAAAGCACTGCCTAAGTTAGAAACTGGGTGTGTAAAGTGGTCACAATTGCAGCACTCACCTGCTTTTCAGACACTTCGATTGGCTCCTTCAGGATGATCCAGATAACACTCTCGTGTAGCGGAGGTGTGGTTAGAGAGCCGAGGTAGGTCCAGTAGTGAAGACTGCTGGGAAGCAGGCAGTTGGGGTTGAAACCTTTGAAATCTGTGATACTGCCCTGAAACATAAAGACAATATAGCTGCAACACTGCAAAAATGCAACTCACAGACCATTCTTTTTTTTATATATGCAATAAAATAAGTCAACAATCACAGCTAGGCTACTCACTTTATACTTCACCATGTACAGAACATCCGTTATCATGTGGAGCCATCTGTGGTCATCACCTGTCTTACATAACAGATAGATATATTTTTACACACACATGCATGCGCCACGTTTCTCACATATTATTAACTTCCACTAAGATGGTTTCATACTATCATTATCGGGCATGAGGACAGAAGATGGGATTGAGAGAAATGTCTTACTTCTAAAAAGATACCAAGAACGGCAAGACCATCGGGCGCAGTTGATGCCTCTCCATACGTTTTGTACTTGACAGCATTCCAGTGAACTAAATGAAGCTACAAGCGAGGAAACAAAACGAATAAGAAAAATAAGGTAAATAAATGAAGTCATGCATACCACATTGCAGCCCTTTCTGTGTGCTATGAAATAAGAGAATATCAGTATCTTTTTATGAGTATAAATATCTTTTTATAGCAAAGTCTGCACCACCACCTGTTACCATATACATTTTTACCAGTACACACACCCTATTATAATTATATAAGTTTTCTTAACCTGCATTTGGCCATCAGATACTGAGATAAAGGATTTAAACTCAACAGAAACCTACCTCAGATGCAAAGCCTTCTCCTGAAACAGTGTGTTCAGAGCCTCCATGTCCTTTTCCACCCCAGTGGAAATGAAATTGTTTCAGTCTGTAGGGGTTATCGAGTGGGCCTCCCTTGATCACTGTGGGAGATACAGAGAGATGTACTGTAGAGGTAAACAAAAAAAAAAAGTGTTGGTGTTTCCGTGCAAGCACTTCCCCATACCTTTTGTTGTTTGATTTCTCTTCGCAGGTCTCTGCCTCACAAAATTTAGAGCCCTAAAATGTTCTTCTTTGCATGCTCTTTTCAGGAGTCGCTACAGCAGAGGCTCTGCTTCTCTCTGCTCTACTTACATCTTGTCTCCTCTTTTACGACATTCATGAACCACCTCTAAGGTCTCTTCCTCCTGCCTGGCAGTCCCATATTCAACATCTTTGGTCCAATAGAACCACTATCCCTCCTCTTAACATGCCCAAACCATCTCAGTCTTCCTTTAACTTGGTCTCCAAAATGCTCAACCTGAGCTTTCCTTCTGATGTACTCATTTCTGATTCTCATATGGTATAATCTCAGTGAAAATCTTAACATCTTCCATACTTCCACCTCCAGCTCTGAGTCCTGTTTTTTGTCACCAAAGATCACAATGTAATCTGTGAACTGTGCAAATATCACAGTTCACAGAGACTCCTGTCTGACCTCATCTGTCAACCTGTCATCAGTGTAGAAAACAAGAAGGGGTTTGGAGACAATCCATGATGTGATCTCACATCTAC
This sequence comes from Maylandia zebra, assembly GCF_041146795.1. Taxonomy (NCBI): domain Eukaryota; kingdom Metazoa; phylum Chordata; class Actinopteri; order Cichliformes; family Cichlidae; genus Maylandia; species Maylandia zebra. The sequence continues at coordinate 23,700,594 of NC_135167.1, read as the reverse complement.
CTTGAATCCATCTGTGACTCCTAGCAGACGCCTCACCGCTGCCTTGTTGTCCTCATACATGTTCTATGCTTTCTCTAGAACCATGAAGACTTAGTTCAGCTCCATCTAACCTTCTCTATGTCACTCCATAGTGCCCTAAAATGACTTGTTGCATGCATAAATAAAAATAAAAGTGAATTTGAATATCTGCGAAGGCATTAGAAAATGTCATTTCATGAGAACACATCACAAACTATCCTTTGTGTAGCATCACACGAACGTCTGACATCATTAGTCAACACCCAGGAGTAGGGATGGGTATCGTTTAGGTTTTAACCGATACCAGTACCAAACCGGTACTTTTGAAACGGTGCCGGTGCTTAAACGGTGCTCGAACCGGTGCTTAAAGAATGAAGAACACAAACTTTGTCCAAAAACCTCTCATGTTTAGCTGTTTTTTTGTAAAAAGGCAATAATGTCAGCCTTTTCTGCAGCTATAGGGGATTTATGGTATCACTGTTGACTGGAAGCAGTGCTTAATCAATGGGGGAAAAAACCACCAACTTTGTCCAAAAACCTCTCATGTTTAACTGTTTCCCACTTTTTCTTTGGTCATTTTAGCCTTTTTGGCCAGGGTGAAGGGAGTATCTGTCATCAAACAAGAAGACAGCCGCATGTAGCTATGATGATGTTTGCTAGTTCACCTTACGTGCATTCATTTAATAACGTGGTTAGCCTACTCAATGTAAATTACACACGAACAACATTAAGCTACTCACGCAGAGAAGAACGGCTGCTGCTGCCATCATCATCCGTCATCATTTCTGCTACACTGGCAGGGCTAGGGGCCAGGACTCTCCTCTTCGGGTTCTTGGGGGATGTTGCAAACTCCAGGACCGATAACAGGCAGTAGATGTGCTCGGTGTGAGGTCTCGCAGCAAGCTATCAAATACGGTGCATTTCTCTGCTTTTAAAAAAACACTATGTGTCGCCAGGTGTTTCATCAGATTCGAGGTGTTACCTCCTTTGCACAGCATCACCTTAAAGCACTTGTTGCAGGCTGCTGAGTTTGCATCTTTTGCTGTGAAGTACAGCCATACTTTTGACCGCTTCGCCTTGGGCGTTTCCATCTGTAGCTCTACTCTAAAAGAACGTACGCACCTGGGCCCGCCTACTACGCTTGCAAAGGTTAAATGATTGGCTGGAATCCAAAGCGTATGACATCTCAGGAAAAAAAAAGCACCAAAATAAAGCACCGAGATGTGCGCTGCTTTTCGGTCTCCATCATGGCACCGGATACCGGTACCCATCCCTACCCAGGAGGTTTCAAATCATCGAATTTTGCAGTCAAAGCTGATATAGAAGCAAAGTCTCCAATGTCACGTTTCACAGACCTCTGTGGGCACCAGCTTAAGCTTCAGATGCAAATTGCCAGTCTCATGCAAAATCAAGATTAGGATATTTTGAACTTGTTTTTCAGTTTTAACAAGGGTAAATAGTAACTTTAATCTATGCCACGATGAGAACAGGAGACCCTGCAGACTGCTTTGTGGCTGTGGTATGCATTGCTGGATGTGGACTTTTTCCACTGTTATGATGATTGTTATTCATTGTGATGCTGCTGACATCGTTGTGACAAAAAGGATCAGATGATTCAAGGTCACATTAGCTGTGTAGGAGTGGCACAAAATGTGAAACAATGATCAACAATATGATATTAATGTTAATAATATGTAGATATCATTTTACACCATCTACATTGTAGTGATAAATATGTATAAATGAATAATGTGCAGAGTCAGGTAGCAATGTTGTAAATCCTGACCTTCGTAACGCTACTGTTAATATCTGTCTGAGGAAAGAAGAGCATAAACCACCTGCACTTATGAATCATGTTAGCTATTATAATTCTGTTTTATTATAACAACTTTAACAGTGTGCACCTGTCTCAGTATAACTGTTTTTGGCATTCCCAAAATGTTGATTCTGTTCACCTGGATGTGGCGTTTTCAGTGCGACAAAAGTTTTGTCACTCATCCAAGTGAGTTCTGAGGAAGACGTGTAATGGCAAACAAACAACGGGTTTAGAGGATTTGTGCAGAACATTTGAAATACAGAGAAATCGTGCTAAGGTTGTAGTTGATGGCAGTTTTTTTGAGGGTGTTTTATTTCATCGTTATTATCGATATTTCAGCAAACAGCCATTTGGCTGTTTTGTGATAACCGTCAGAGCAAAACAGCCTACTTTTCCGAGCTTATCATTCATGCTAATGTCTGGCTGGTTAACACAGATCCACCCAGTGATAAAGACAAATATTGTCATCATAACCACTGAGATCATCCAACATCATTATATTTCTTGTCCAGCAGACAGACAGTCATGCAGATAAGTGCTGCTTACGCTTTCCTGCAGCATAATAAGAGGCTTATTTGCAAACTGTGATAATAATCAGCTTTACACGTGGTTTTGCTTTCGAGAAATCAAGGGAAGGATTACTGGAAGTAAACTTTTAGCACAGATTTCCCCCTCATGTAACTGGCAGCAGATGTCAGACTGAAGATCAAGTTTGTCTTCGGCTGCTATTATAGTTGCACGGCAGTTATATAAACTTCTAAAACAGATATGGGCATGTTTGTAACACATATAATACATATATAACACATATAATATAACTACAACAGGTAAAGTGGAACGAGAATATCATTGAAGTGAATTTAAAACAAACAAACAAACAAAACAAAACAAAAGCACTATTTTCTCACCTGAACGATCATCTGAGTCATTGAACTCCACAACTACGGAGTGTCCATTGTTGGAGATGTTAATGGAGGTGCAGTGGTCATAATTTGTCATTATAGGGCCTAGATCGCGGTCATGTGAGGCCTCATTGGGGACGATATCAATTGGTGATTGCCGGTTCCCCTCCGCAACAGGGTAGTTTTTATACCATGAAGAGGGACCTATGGGAGAAACAAATATAATCAAAAACAAACACATTTACAACACACACAATTCTGCAACTACAATGATCTGCACCAGATCTGTTAGTGTGTCACCTAACAATAAACCTGCAACTAAACTAATGAAGCTTTCTCCCTCCAGGCCACAACTAAAGGCTGGTGGCATAATCTAAAACTTTGGTCCTAAACAGGTATCGGGGAATTCAGATAGACTTTCTCAATAACATTAAGGCAATGTAGCACAGCACAGAATAAGTCTGCTTAAGAACATTAGACAGAGCAAAATTAAAAATATTACACTCTCTGTAACTCAGGGCAAATTCGACTGGACTGTCAGGTTGAGGTGAAACCGTTTATCCCATTAAGCGTAGGGCTAATCGGGATTTAAAGGCTGTCTTTAACGTCTGAGTAAAACACGAAGCACCGCAAACAGGCCGTTTATTCCAGTTAAATTGCTAATTGCCTCCACGCAGGAAAACAGTGCCTGGAGCTTGCAGGTTGGAACATCTCACCGTCCTCCTTCCCGTATCCCCAGTGATGTCCCGTCATTGTCCCTGTCTGCAGGTTCCAGTCGGACCAAGCGGCACTTCGTTGCGCACGTGAAGGACAGGTAGGGACATCAGCGGGTACAGCTGTTCAACAAGTTTACTGGCAATGGGGAAGGTACCTCTTTTTGCCACGCCCACACGTGTGGGCGCGCGCACGACCATTGAACGCTAAAATAGACACCTCGTTGAAAAAAAGAAAAATAAGCGAAATCAAGAATGTGATCTACTAAAAGGTGCCCTTTGAGAAATCTTCCTCGCACTGCTTCCATGATGTAGACATGCCAAATCAATATTATTTAGTTTGTGCAATATTTTTTTTGTTAATTGCTGCTGCTTGTAGGTTTGGGATCTTTATTAAATTTAAAAAAAAAATTGTCAAATTCTTAATTAGATGTATTATTATTCATCCGAAACCTTGGCCCCGTAGAAGTTTAATGTCACATTTGAGTATTTTACTAACATACAGATGTACTGTAATCCCCCTTTTTTCTTTAGGTATTTCTTTCTGCTTCAGCTTTATACTCTAAGCTATATACTATATTTTGTAATAATCTATTATATAGAAGAATACTTTATACTCCATACCACTTATTTTAAAGCTTTAGTTACTTTTTTTTTTTAATTGTTATAGATCCCAGGAAGACCCAAGCAATTACAATCATAAACACCTGCAGTGATATAATCTGTATGATTCTTACAGAAGCCATTTTATATGAGTGAGGTATTAGGTATTGAAAATATATTTTGATTTTTACACAGGTTGCACTAATAATAAGTTTACTTAAGTTAAAAGACTAAAAGACTATTTAACTGTGCAAATAATTATGTTTAAACTCCTCTGTAGCATTACTTTTCAGGTAATAAAACTAACTGTTTTTTGTGAGTAACATCATCTCTAAACCATTCATCACAGCAAATCTCACTGCCATCTTGTAATCCTTCATTTTCACTCTTTCTGCTATCCTTCTGTCATAAATCACCCCAACACTCGTCTCCAGCCACTCCACCCAGCCTGCGCTCTCTTCTTCACCTCTCTTGTGCACTTGTTTGGTACCTTGGTTGACCCCGGGTATTTAAACTCTGGGTATTTAAACTCATGTAACTTCACTACTCTTTACATATGCAAAGTCTCCCTCTCATTCACACACACACACATGTATTCGGTCTTGCTTCTACTGAGTTTAATTCCTCTTCTCTCCACACCTCTACCTCTCCAGGCTCTCATCCACCATCTCCCTGCTCTCACCACAGATCACAATGTCATCTGAAAACAGCATAGTCCACAGAGACTCCTGCCTGACCTCATCTGTCAACCTGCTCATCACCATAGTAAACAAAAAGGGCTTCAGAGGTGTAATGTGTCATCTGTAACTACTACATTTAAACAGACAAATTCATTAAAATCCCTGATAGCTAACCGAAATCAAAGGGGAAAAAACAAAACAGAAAATAGTGAGAAGAAAGATAAAAAGATAAAAGGCGGTCTGCTGAATATGCACAATATAAATATACAAATATAAAAGTGAATAAAATTCAGATTTGGAATCATTAAATGTGTTATTTCTAACACAATATTAATTATAACGCTGTTGATCTGTGTCGAAAGTGCAAGAGCGGATTTTCGAGCGGGCACTTTTGTGTCGAATCTGGCGCTGAGGAAGTCAATTTACGTTCGTTAACGTCACTCAACACATAGCTATCATGGCATCCACCAAAGCCTCGAAAGAGCAAAAATACGACCGGCAGCTCAGGTTAGTTTAAACAGCAGCGTAGTTTTCACAAAGAAATAATATCCCTCTCGCTAAGCGTGTGAAAACATGAGAGGTCACAGCAGCAACGCTGTTGGGGCAAAAGTGCTGAAGCTAGCTAGCGTTAGCTTGCTATGAGAGTTGCAGTTGAAATAAGCACCGGCGAGCTAATGCATTAGTAAGCCGTAAGAGTGATGTGACTGATGTGATGTTATGCTCTTTGTTTCTGTGAGGGCTCAGGTGTCACCCTGTTTGAACGTATTTATGAACAGCTCTTGATGGGCAGGGGCTGTCGATGAGGGTGAATCTTTCTTACCAGCAGCCGAGTCATTCTGGGAAAAGTAGCTCACTGTGTTTGTATAGCAAGTGATGATAAATGGCAACAAATGTCCGTGTTGTGCTGTGTGCTTTCAGGCTGTGGGGTGACCACGGCCAGGAAACACTGGAAAATGCACACGTGTGTCTCATCAACGCCACGGCGACGGGAACGGAGATACTGAAGAACCTCGTACTTCCAGGTGAACAGATTTTCCTCAGTGTTAGTGACCTTGCTGCAGGTGATGGTGAAAACATCTGACTGAATGAATTGTTCTGTGTGTCAGGTATTGGAGCATTCACTATAGTAGATGGGCACACAGTCACAGGTGAAGATGTTGGAAACAAGTAAGTGGTCATGTTTAGCTTAAAAGTATTTTTATTCTATCAGTTTTACTTGCCTGCTTGCAGCTGACCTCTCCTTTTGCAGCTTTTTCCTCAGCAAAGACAGCATAGGAAAGGTATGCGTTGCTGGCAGTTTCCATTTTCTCCCAACCTTCTCTTTTGTTCTTTTGTTGAAGTAAGCAGTGTATTTCCATATTTGTTTGAGTTCTTATCGTACTTTTTGTGCTGCAGAACAGGGCACAGGCTGCCACCGAACTGCTGCAAGAGCTGAACAGTGATGTCTCTGGAAACTTTGTCGAGGAGGTTGGTGTTGCTTCCCTTCCAAGGCAGTCTTGGCTGTCTGTAATCACGTGTACTGTCTGTAATCACATGGCAGCATGATTACACACACAAAAAAAACTACCAAAATGAATTTCATGTAACTTATCACTAGGGCTGTATCCAGCTATTTTTATTTAAATGTGTTGCACAGCTATTTTGTTTTCAGCTAAAGATCATGAGATCATAACAAGATTTACCAACTTGGTCAATGTCTGAGCAATAGTTAAGTGTATGGTGAAATTATCTGACAACATGCCACATTAACTTTTCCAGCTGTTTTCAAAACCTTAATAATGTTTCAGTAGAAATTTTAAGCATCCGCAGTGTTTGTGATGTTGAAATGAAGATCTTTCTCCACCATTACACCAAGACAAATTCCACAAACTTGACAATAAACCTAACTCTGATTCAGATGAATGAAACATATGGTTTGTGAATTTATGACTTTTGCCACTCTGAAGCCTCTTGTAATTTCTGTCACACCTGCAGGGTCCAGATAAGCTTTTGGACAACGATTCAGAATTTTTCCACAGGTTTACCATAGTCATTGGTGTCCAGCTACCAGAAAGGTATGAGATCATCTTAATCCTTGCATTCATTTACAGTGCTGTGCTAAAATCTTGACCCACCTGTCATTTCTTTATACTGTGCTGGGAAAATAGAAAATTGGTGCAGTGTTTTGAGACAATGTACAAACATACACAGAAATGCAATGTATAAGGAAAAAACAGTTTGTGCAATTCTAACAAGCTTGAAACTCAACATTTGGTATGACCACCTTTATTCTTTAACACAGCCTGAACTTTCTTAAGTAAGCTTTCTTGTCATTTCTTTAAGTAGTTGAGGAATAGTTCTCCAGGCTTCTTGAAGCACATTAAAAAAATTTCATGGTGATGAAGAGCTTTGAATGATGAAGATGATCCCACACTGCTTCAATAATGAGGTCGGGGCTCGGGGTAAGCCAGTCCCCAACTGATAGTGTTTCATTGTGTGTTTTGCTTTTACTACAGTTCAGTGTGTTTGGGATCATTGTCACACTGAAATATGAGGAACGGAAGCTGATGCTAATTTTCCCTATTTCCTAAGGATATGACTTTCAGATACTGTTTATCTGCTGTCACAGTCACTTCTTGCCTTCTTCCACCTGGACATATTCGGCACTTTTCAAGGACTCTTAGGCACTTTTGAAGTCACTTTGGTGGTTCAAAAACATTTTTTTATGTTGGTCAAACTGTGTACTCTTTGGCATTTCATAGGTCCAACTACAATGATTTGGAAATTGTTTAAGAAAGATACAAGAAAGTCTGATTCCTTGGAAGAAGAATGATTCAAGCCTTTTCCACTGTACTGTAATACTGTAAAAAAGAGCTGATGAAGAAAACTACGGCAGGCCATAAGTCATTTATTCTTAGAGAACGTTCATACATATCTATTGCAAGATTTTCCAATCAAATTAAACATCATTGTCGGGCTGCTTTTAACATATGCTTTTTCCTTTTATGTAAAATGTTAAGTCTTTTTGCAGAAAGTTTCAGGACTGACTTAATTTTCTTGCTGGTTTTATTTTCTGTCCAAATATCTTTTCAATCCAACAGCACGTGTTTGAGGCTCGGCTCAGTTCTTTGCAGTGCCTCTGTACCTTTCCTAGTCTGTAAGACCTACGGCCTCATTGGCTACATGAGACTGGTGGTGCAGGAGCATACAGGTAAGTTGCTCTTAGCAGCAGTTTTCTTCTTTAAATCCTTTTTATAGTCTTGGCATTCTACAGTTGGTATGTCTAACCCAATAAGTTCACTTTTCATGAACAGTGAACTTGGTAGGAACATAGCCTATTTATGTATTAATATTTCACAAGTTACACAGTATATTTAAGAGTACTGACATGACACTAATATTGAATTTTTCTGCATCTCTCTTCAGTGATTGAATCTCACCCAGACAATGCCTTGGAGGATCTAAGGTTGGACCAACCCTATGCTGAATTTCAGAACCACATTAAGTCATATGATCTTGACAGCATGGAGAAGAAGGTATGCGTTTCATTTGTGCATGCACATTATTCAAATGATGCCAGGGTTACACATCCAATCATCTTCCTTTCTGTTCTTTATTTAATCCGTAGGATCACAGTCACACACCGTGGATAATCATTGTTGCTAAATACCTGGAGAAATGGCTCAGTGAGGTGCAGTATTACATTTTTCTTTTGCTTCTCTAGTGCCAAAATGTCTGACAGCTTCTTTAGCATTTCTGTTGCTGTGCAGAAGAATATAATTCTGCTTTTGCTGTTTGTCATTGTAGCATAATGGTCAGCCACCAAAAAACTACAAGGAGAAGGAGGCCTTCAGACAGCTCATTCGGGAAGGTACTTGTGGACCTGTGAAGATAATTGTGGACTTTTTCTCTTCATTTTATGTATACTATTTCTTTTTTCTTTTTTTTCAGGGATCAGGAAGAATGAGAATGGTGTCCCAGAGGATGAGGAAAACTTTGAGGAAGCTATTAAGAATGTCAATACTGCTTTAAATCCTACCAAGGTGACAAAATTTAAAAGCTCTTGGCTTCCTTAAGAGCTATCTTGTGTCCCACACAGCATATCTCACTTTTAACCCCCAACCCTCCATAGTTTAGTCTATTAAGACTTGTGAAATCTCTTGCTTCTGCAGATTCCTAGCGCTGTTGAAGACGTCTTCAATAGTGAGCAGTGTAAAAACATCACAGCACAGGTTGTAATTTTTGCCCAATCTTTCCTATAAAAAAAATACATATTTTAAGTTGTTTGCTTTTAATCTGTGAAGTATTTCTTGAATGTGTTTGTTTAGAGTCCATCCTTCTGGGTGATGCTGCGAGCTGTCAAAGAATTTGTTCACAACGAGGGAAATGGAAGCCTACCCGTACGAGGAACCATACCTGACATGATTGCAGATTCTCAGAAGTTTATCAACCTTCAAAATGTGTAAGTGGGGAAATATGTGGGTGCTCACTGTTTAATTAAACAAGAGCAACAGAGGTCAACTCAACAGTTCTGCATTTATTGATACATACTTGCCATTTGTGGGTGGTTTGACTTCTTATTTGTGTTTTATTACAGTTACAGGGAAAAGGCCATGCAGGATGCAGCAGCTGTTTCTAAACATGTAGAATCTCTGTTACAGTCTGTTGGAAAGGTATGGCGCAAAGCTGTAGAGTCAGTATAAAGCTTATATTTCTAAATTTAATGCATAATTAAGAACTGTGGACTCAGTAGCTGTTTTAAAAAAAAAAAAAAAAAAACGACTCAAAACTCACCTTTTTAAAACTGCTTTTGGTTAAGTTTTTGCCTGTTTTATTTTCTCTTTTTTAACCCTTTTTATGACTTGTAATCTTACGTGCAGCACTTTGTGATTCTGTCTTGAAAGGTGCTATATAAATAAAAATGTAATTTAATAATGAAATTAACATCTAGTGTGCTGAAAACAGTGCAGCAATCAGACTAGTGTGCTAGTCTGGAGAAGTATATGGTACAGTTTTTTAAAAAGTCATATCACAGCACATGTTTATCACAGGTACATTTGTAGATCCTTCATCTCCATCCAAATAAGTTTAATTCATCAGCAAAGCCAAGAGTGATGAAGTTAATGCTTTTTCTACTAGAACCTAATATCTCCATCATGTGTCTTTTCTCTTTAGTCGGGCAGGGAGTCATGATATGATTGAGCTATAGAATTCTATAGAGTTTGCCCTCACATGCTCAGTATGGCAGTTTCACCATTTAATTTGACTAAAAACTGGATTCCTACAGTACTTAATTCTGCTTACGTTTTTTCCACTAGCCAGCAGAAAGCATTCCTGAGAAGGACATCAAACTGTTCTGTAAGCACTATGTTCTTTTATCAACGACCATTCACTCTGTGTGTGCGTGCGTGTGCGCGTGCGTGCGTGTCAAGAGGGATAAATACTGTGTGTTTTTGAGGGGGCCCAGTTTTTATTGCTGTTCAGCTGGGACCCGTTTAATTGTGTTGTGTAAAACCTGGAAGTTGGTTATAATTGATGAACTTCAAATAACATGGCTTTCAGATATGACTATTAATGGTAATTTAATTATTATTGATTTTACTAATGCCCTCCAGTGAGCTTTATTAACATCATATGACATTAACATATGTGAAACAAAGCTGCACAGTGCCATACATTCATTTGTAAAAATGAAAGTCTGTCATGTGTTGCTTTACTGATATTTTCTCTGATATATATTTTCTATATATCAGAGTCTCTATTTCCTCTGAGCCTGGCCATTTTCAGCACGTTATTCTGTTACTTTTTCCTCTCATTGGAAGTGAACCGTGATATGATCTCTTTGTGACACCTGCTTCATGTGAGGCTAATCATTTCCTAACTGTAGATATTTGTGTTTAGGTAAGAATGCATCCTTTCTGCGGGTGGTGCGCTGCAGGTCTCTGGCTGAAGAATATAGTGTGGATACAGTAAACAAAGATGAAATCAGTAAGTTGGGGATTCATTTTCTCTTAGAGTAAACTCTTTTATGTTGGAGTCACGTCATGTTCTTGTTGCAACAAAGCCTACTTTTGTATTAACATCAGCTGTCTCCCCACAGCCTCCTGCATGGACAGTCCGGATAGTGAGATGGTCTTCTACCTCATGCTTCGAGCTGTTGATCGTTTCTATCAGCAGCACTCTCGCTACCCAGGTATGAAGTGCTTTAAGCTTTCCTCAACGAGGAAAGGTATATTGATCAAGCTTTGGATATGTAAATACATACTAATGTGGCCACTGACCATTAAGAAAAGAATAGCTGCTGCAACATTAAGAATCTCATCCAGTTTGTATACAGTCAGGATCTAAGCTATAGTCTTAAAAAGAGGGGGGGGGAGGCTTGCAGGGTTTATCGAGAATACTTCTCGTCTTTTGTTAAACCATGCTTTCACCAGGTTGGACAATTCTTTTGCCTTCAGAAATGTCTTCATTCTTCATGGCACAGATTCAAAATGGTGCTGGAAACATTCCTCAGATATTTTTGATCATATTGACATGATGGCCCAGAGTGTGCCAAAGAAAATATCCCCCACATCCTTACACTACCACCACTAGTCTGAACTGTTGAAACGGGGCAGAATGGATTCATGCTAGCATGTTGTTTGCTAGATTCAAAATTTGGTGCGATCAAATGGTGCAAGAGAAGTCAAGATTCATCAGACCAGGAAACATGTTAGAACCACTTCAGTTGTCCCCGGTTGGAGAGCCCGTGTGAAGCTGACAGGAGTGGCACCTGCTGTGGTTTCTGCTGCTGTAGCCAATCTGCTGCAAGCATTGAAGTTTTGTGTATTCAGAAATGCTTCTCTGCATACCTCGGTTGCAACTAATGGTTATTTGAGTTACCATTGCCTTTCTATTAGCTTTAAGCCGTCTGGCCATTCTCCTCAGACTTCTCACATCAGCAGCCTACTGCCCACTGAATATTTCTTTTTTTAAAACCATTATTTGTAACCCTCTATGATGATTGTGCAGGAAAATCCAAGTAGATCAGCAGCTGACACACCCTTTTAAAGTTAAAGCCCCTTTGTTTTTCCCCATTCTGATGCTCAGTTTGGACTTCAGCAATTCACTTTGACCATATCTACAGTGGGGCAAAAAAGTATTTAGTCAGCCACCGATTGTGCAAGTTCCCCCACTTAAAATGATGACAGAGGTCAGTAATTTGCACCAGAGGTACACTTCAACTGTGAGAGACAGAATGTGAAAAAAAAATCCATGAATCCACATGGTAGGATTTGTAAAGAATTTATTGGTAAATCAGGGTGGAAAATAAGTATTTGGTCACCTCAAACAAGGAAAATCTCTGGCTCTCACAGACCTGTAATGTCTTCTGTAAGAAGCTTTTCTGTCCCCCACTCGTTACCTGTATGAATGGCACCTGTTTGAACTCATCATCTGTATAAAAGACACCTGTCCACAGCCTCAAACAGTCAGACTCCAAACTCCGCCATGGCCAAGACCAAAGAGCTTTCGAAGGACACCAGGAAAAGTATTGTAGACCTGCACCAGACTGGGAAGAGTGAATCTACAATAGGCAAGCAGCTTGGTGTGAAAAAATCAACTGTGGGAGCAATCATCAGAAAATGGAAGACATACAAGACCACTGACAATCTCCCTCGATCTGGGGCTCCACGCAAGATCTCATCCCGTGGGGTCAAAATGATCATGAGAACGGTGAGCAAAGATCCCAGAACCACACGGGGGGACCTGGTGAATGACCTGCAGAGAGCTGGGACCAAAGTAACAAAGGTCACCATCAGTAACACACTACAACGGCAGGGAATCAAATCCCGCAGTGCCAGACGTGTTCCGCTGCTGAAGCCAGTGCATGTCCAGGCCCGTCTGAAGTTTGCCAGAGAGCACATGGATGATACAGCAGAGGATTGGGAGAATGTCATGTGGTCAGATGATACCAAAGTAGAACTTCTTGGTATAAACTCAACTCGTCGTGTTTGGAGGAAGACGAATACTGAGTTGCATCCCAAGAACACCATACCTACTGTGAAGCATGGGGGTGGAAACATCATGCTATGGGGCTGTTTTTCTGCCAAGGGGACAGGACGACTGATCCGTGTTAAGGACAGAATGAATGGGGCCATGTATCGTGAGATTTTGAGCCAAAACCTCCTTCCATCAGTGAGAACTTTGAAGATGAAACGAGGCTGGGTCTTCCAACATGACAATGATCCAAAACACACCGCCCGGGCAACAAAGGAGTGGCTCCGTAAGAAGCATTTGAAAGTCCTGGAGTGGCCTAGCCAGTCTCCAGACCTCAACCCCATAGAAAATCTGTGGTGGGAGTTGAAAGTCCGTGTTGCTCGACGACAGCCCCAAAACATCACTGCTCTCGAGAAGATCTGCATGGAGGAATGGGCCAAAATACCAGCTACTGTGTGTGCAAACCTGGTAAAGACCTATAGTAAACGTTTGACCTCTGTTATTGCCAACAAAGGTTATGTTACAAAGTATTGAGTTGTATTTTTGTTATTGACCAAATACTTATTTTCCACCCTGATTTACCAATAAATTCTTTACAAATCCTACCATGTGGATTCATGGATTTTTTTTTTTCACATTCTGTCTCTCACAGTTGAAGTGTACCTCTGGTGCAAATTACTGACCTCTGTCATCATTTTAAGTGGGGGAACTTGCACAATCGGTGGCTGACTAAATACTTTTTTGCCCCACTGTATATGCTTGAATGCACTGAATTGCTGCCATGTGACTGGTTGGTTAGATATTTGTATTAATGAGCAGTTGAACAGCTGTACCTAACAAAGTGGGCAGTAAGTGCATGCTACAGTCTGATTTTACTTCCTGCTGATGCCAGAATACAGAAACAGAACTGATTTCTTTATTCTCATGTCTTTTCCCCCCTGTGTTTACTCTCTTTAGGCGTTTATAACTACCAGGTGGAGGAAGACATTAGCAAACTGAAGGTCTGTGTGAACAGCCTACTGCAGGAGTACAGCCTCAATGTCAACATCAAAGACGACTATATCCATGAGTTGTAAGTCGAGGCCAAAGCTGGATGTGCTGTTTTGAGTAATTGTTTCAAAAATACATAAGTAAATATTTGCTTTCTGTTTATACATCTGCAGCTGTCGATATGGAGCGGCAGAGCCACACACAGTTTCTGCATTTTTGGGAGGTAAAGTTTTGATTGATTCCTACAGCATTTCTTTGTGAAACAGTGCTGATGAGTAAGATATATCTGTTCAAATCTTTCATTACGTTTTATTTTAGGATCAGCTGCTCAAGAGGCCATAAAGATTATCAGCCACCAGTTTGTGCCATTTAACAACACTTTCCTTTACAATGCAATGTCACAGACGTCAGCCACGTTGAGTTTGTGAGTACGATTACTGAAGCTGCTTACGGAAAAAATGAGAGAAAAATGGCACAAGGATAAACAGGAGTGTAAGAGATCAAACTGTAAAACTGGACATTGGGATTTGATTTTTACAAACATGCATATACTTAAACCTAGAAGTGCTTCTCACTGAGAAGAAGCATTTTAGACTGAACTGTCAGTTCATAGTGTTTCAGCTTCTTCTCAAAGTTCGGGAAATCAAGAGTTCACCCATCACACACTTTCTGTTAAGCGGACCTTTAAGCCAGAAATGAAACTGTCAGATTCCAAACCTCAATGTAGTATTTTCATTTGAAATTCAACATTTATGGATGATGTATTACAGTGTAGTGGCACTTTGTATACATTAGTCACAACTGTCTTATTGTATTTGGAACAAGCTATGTAAAACTTTAGCGTTGAACTGTCTTGTATTGCGATAAAACATTAAACATTTTATTTGATGTGTTTTGGGGGTTTTTGTGTTTTTTTTTTTTTTTGTTTTTTTTTTATCAGTAAACCTAAGTCACATATGGGTTCACTTCTGGAAAACACTTAAAGTGACTTTTTGATTTGTTTTGCAATGATTTCAGTTCTTCATCCTGAATAAATGTTTGATGACTAACATGTGAGCTTCTTGAGGCCTGTAATGTGACCCCTGGAAAGATCCACATGAAACCGCCGTGGTATATTTATGAGGGTTTGTTAACATTATCTTTACTCAACACTAGATGGCACTCCTCTTTTTTTTTTTTTTTACCATTTGTTGGTCATCATGTAGTTGCAAGTTTATTTAACATTCCTACACAGTGACCAGTACCTGGATGCTGACCTTTGGATACAGACTGAGTTTGACTTAATCAGAGGTAGGATGTTAACAAAAAACCTTTAGTGTTAATGATTAACCAGTGTGTTGTTTCTCACCAGCTCTTTTTACCTACTGTGCAGTGTGGAGCACACTGGTCTTTCTTTTGAGAGCGATCTAATATGTAGCACAGCCTTGAGAGGTGGTTATGTGATATAACTGGTGCACAGGGTAAGGTTTGCTTTTTTTCTTTTTCCAGACTTGAGCTGGATGGAAATTTAACCTTAGCAGACCTCTTCTCCTCTCCAAATCTCCCCATGTAGATATCTGTCAGAGACTCTCACTCTCATACCCCCCGTCACCGTCTGTCTGAGAAGGATAGAGCAGGTTGCCAAGAACTACTCTGGCCATTTTCTAAATCAAGAATTTGTCCGTTGCCTCTTAGAGATTATCACAGCTCCATCCATCCGCTGCCTCTAAGAGTACCACGCTGTAACAGTCCCCTGTACAGTGAAATTCTTTCTTTGCTGTCCACAGATGCCACGCAGAATACATAAGTAGAGTAAATGATAATTTCAAAACAATAGAAACAGCTATAAACTACACTAAGTACAATAAAAGACAATAGAAATATAAGATATGCAAAATATATACAAATAAATTCAGTTTATTCACAGGTATCCATCCGAACATGTTCAGCGCTGGTTATACTAGGATGTCTTCGTTTCTGCTACATACTGTCGGAGTGACAACAGTAACTCATGTGTCTTCTTGTAACCCAAGGCCCCCACTCATGTAAGGATGTCGACTGATAAGAGATTACAGAAACGAATAAGCAAAGAAGAGCTTTTTATCTGACGCAACAGACCAGCCGTTTGTCTTTTTTAAACCTATTTTTTTCTCTATTGAAGGACTCAGAGTATAAAAAAATCAAGTATTCAAGTAAAAATTGCAGGACATTATGCTATGATAAAGGGAAGGGTATCATGTAAAGCCGCTTTAAAATCCAACTAAATACTTCTACCTAAATAAATATTAGAAACAAAATGACAAAAAGTCAACTTCAGTCAAAGTAGTACTTTGTCCTGTAAGAAATATCACCTTTGCTTCATCACGAGATCCCTAAAAAATGTTGATTATACAGTTTTGTTAACAGTGGTGCAGATTGTAATTGTGTCATTGTTTACCACTGACACACACACAGCAAGCAGCCCTCCTTCTGCAGTGGTTGTAGGCAAACTAACATGTTTGCTTTTCAGTTGCCAGTGATTTGTTTGGTAAATTGACGGCTTTGAAAAGAACCGAAACTGCATTATTTAAATATGGTTGAGTGAAACAAGTGCAAACGCACATTAGTCTTGAAACACATATTAAGCACAACATAAACCCAGGGGTAGAGCGACCCCTCACACTGTAGCAAACAAATATGTGATCACAAGATCAGAAGTTAATCACATCTGTTGCACATACTGATTACTGGACCTCAGCTTGCAAGTGCTTTATCTTGAAGCTACAGCAGAGGCCCCACACTGGAGACGTGAGTGTGTTAGGGGCCGTGGGTCAAAGGAGGTGGTCGTTAACGCTAAAACCAATCTGTAAATGAGTGGCAAAGTCTGCAGAATGGCCGCACTGCCAATGAGGATTCTGGCTGAAAGCTTCTAGCAACAAATGGAGAGCAAGGGCGGAGGGAACTGTATGAGTCAGCGTAAGGAAATGAAGAAAACTGCACAGTAAAGATGGCAGATTTACGGGCACATCCCCCACACGGACGAGGGACCAGTGTCCCCTTTGTCACATAATATGTCACTGGATAAAAGGTTGCATTTAGCACACACGTCACTAACAAAGTCAGAGTGAAGAGTGAAGGCGGTGAAAGAAAAAACCTGCAGCACTCGAGAATAATGTTCTCTGATGGTTCAGGGCTGTTACTTTGAATGATTTACCTGGCAGATATCCAACTTGTTCACCTCCTCGTGAGACCTGGGCTGAATTAAAAACAGTGCAGAGCGGAGTGTTGAATGTGTTTGCAGGAGGACTGCAGGAGGCCGGCATGCTTTAAACCTCCTAGAGGTCTGCCAAGGGTTCTCTCCATTCTTCCTCTAAACAGAAGGAGCTGCATGCTTGGATTTAACACCTTTGCTTTCTTAAGAATGTACCTAACTTATATTTCAGTATTGTGTTGATTTGACTGGTGTAAATGGCTCCTTTTTGACGAAGGAGCTGTAAAGCCTGTTCATTTGAGTAAAGCAAGCTTGCAATTGTGTTCCTGGAAACAGCCAGCTGGTTTGTTACACAGAACCACCTGCAGTGTGTTCCTTCAAAGGTTTTAGGAAAAGGGCAACCATTAGTCTATCTGTGTGTACTAGCTAACTTAAGGAACCACAGAAAGTGAAAAATGGGAAAGAGAAATGGGAGGTTTGAAAGATAGAAAGTTGGCATCAGTACAGGAAACATGTCTACTTTATTGTCACTGTAGCTGTGACCTTATTGGTCAGTAGTTCCTGAGAGGACACAGATTGGTCCCTCACGAGGTAGACTATTTTATTGTGATGTTGCACGAAATAAGCTGCCTCACAAAGTAAAGTGGAGGACTCGGAAGAAGTCTCCTTGCATGACGTGTGATCAGGATGTTTAGCACAGTTTCCCAATGGCAGAAATGTTCCTGGTTCAAACATCATGGTCAGCCGTGGCCTTTCTTTTTGAAGAAGCCCAAAAACACGTTTGTTATGTCAACTGGTGATTATATCAGGATCAGAATAAAAGGTGACAAGCATGTATGGGTGTGTATGGTTGTCCTGTGTTCACTCTGTAATGGATGGACCATCTGTCCAAAGTACCCATTTCTTACCTATGACACTTCTAATAGGCCTCATCCTACCCAGAACATTGAGTTGGATAAGTGGTTAAGAAAGTGGATGAATGGGGTTCAAAACAGTTTCAAGATTCACAAATGCATCTTTAGAGAATACATTTGCCATCTACAAAACCTACTAGGAAATCCAAAGCTCTGCAATTTGATTTTGCTGACCACTTTTTGAACTTAAAATGCAAACCTAAGAGAGCATGTGGTGAGTGATCACACCAGCTGGTATGCCAGTGAGTTACACAGATTTTCCAAACTTTGCCTTTAGTTTGCTCTCAACCGCAGTAGGAACGCTTTCTGTCTTTATTTCATACGGTAGTGACACTGTTGTGATCACAAAATGAGTCCACAGACAGGCAGACGTATAAACATTCAATCTTGTGTGTTAGTCTTTGTGTTGTAGGAGTTTGCAGAACAATATTTTACCATGAAGATACACAAACACAGGCTACACAAATTCACAGGTGCAAGCAAACACTAGTATTAAATATTATATGTTAAGATAAGGATATCTGACATTGGGAGTTACAAACGCATTAATCTGAAAAAATGTGCGATAAGAGTAGAGCTCACTGGATAATTTTTTTTTCGAACCATTCTCTGTAAACTCTAGAGATGCTTGTGTGGGAAAATCCCAGTAGATCAGCAGTTTCTGGTCTGAAGCCCTCAGACGTGTCTGTTTGGCCCCAACAACCATGCTACATTCAAACACACTTGAATCACCTTTATTCCTCATTCTGATATTCGATTTGAACTTTACGGGTCATCTCGGCCATGTCTGCATGCCTATGAGTTGCTGTCATGTAATTGGCTCTGACTATTTACATTAAAAAGACCAAGCAGCGTGTTTGTATTACTTTCCCAGCTTTGCAATCTAAAACGGTAAACTCTAATTAAGGGAGGTTTTTATATTTATTATGATCTAAATATTGCTATCAGCATGTCCTGATTTAGATTTGATTTTTATTATTTAAAGACTGGTGGACATTATCAATTAAGAGGAGCTAAGCTGAGAAAACTCCCAGTGTGCATCCTCAAGTATAATACAGATCAACGGTATCATCGGATGTGTCTGTTATGATTTAGTACACTGGAATGAAATCATAACAAACATCCTGACGAGACTTCCACATAACTTAAACATGCGGTCATTGATGTTTCTAAGATGTTCATCTGTGTGTTAAAGAAGGGCAACATTACAATATGCCAAACTGAACCTTACAACACATCTGATATGCAGCTGACTGTTGTGGCTGTACAATCTTGATAAACTTGGTACAGGTCAGAAGCCCCAGTTGTCACTAGCGATCTGAGATTTGTAACACTGTCAGATTACCAGTGATTTTAACTCAACTTGACTTGTCATAGTAAGAAAATCACAGGTCTAGCAAGACTGAAAATGACCTCCACGCAATACCTAAATTGAGCCCCTGAATTCTGAAGGATATCTGGATAATAGAATAGTCTTTGATATTTAACTAACTAACTGATCAAATCCAGGATGTGGATCCACTACTTTGAAAGTTAATCACTTCTCTTCCGAGCACCTTCTAGTAAAATTTGGGTTATCCTTCTAGCAAACAGGCAAATTATGAAACAGAAGAACTAAACCTATTACATAAACTTCTTGGTGGAGATGGTAATAATAGAAACTATCTTGTGACCACATCAGCAGATGAGTTCTGAGACCACACTCATCCTAATAACTGTGATAATGATAATTCATACAGGGAGTTACAAATGCAAAAGGCACTGACCAGTGGGAAAAAGCAACAACTATACATCTGTAAAGACGTTTGAATACTGTGCACATTTGTTGACATAGGTTGTGAGTATAACCACAGAGAAACAGATGGACATATAAACACTTGTCACAGTTACCATCCATCCATACATCCACTTTCTTCTGGTAGTCCAATTCAGGGTCATTGGGCAGCTGGAGCCTTTCCCAGCTGTCACTTGCCGAGAGCCGGGATACAGCCTGGAGAGTTTGACAGCCCACTGCATGGTTAACAATTATTACAACTACCTTTGGTAAAGATTAATAGGAGGGTGGGTATGTTTGTTTATTGTCTGTCCTCTTCTACCATCTATTCATCTGGATTTATGTTCCATTACTGGGTAGGACTTCAGGGAGTCTGGAAATAGGCATATCCAGATGGAGTCAGAGATTCAGCCCCCACCCCCTATGTAAGACCTGGGTGTCACCTTACACTTCTAAAATGCATAAACAAATGGGGAGGCACACACACATACACACACACACACAGCCAGCTTGATAACTGTTATACACGATGGATGGTTAATCATCCTGTTTTAAATTGATCAAGTGCACAGATGTCTTTGCATTTGTCCTCCTAACAGTTACTGACATGCTTGCGTGTAAATATCTTAGATTCTTGAACGTACGACAGCGTTTGCAGACAGTTTACTTCAGAGGTACATGAAACGTGCTCCAGAGTGCATTCTCCAAGAGCCATTCTTATCTCTGTCGTCGTACTCTGACATTCTCCTCATCGCTGAGATCAGACGGAAACGAGGCAGCCTGAATTCCACGCTGGTATAAAAACAGTGTTACTCTATGCAGTCATATCTATGTGTGTTTTATGTTTTATCAGAAGGGGATCTGTCATAGTGAGGTAAAGACAAAAAATGTCTTACCTCAACAGACCCTTATCGGTTTCTGGGAATACCGACAAAGGGGTGAGATGAGATGTGGCTTGGTGGGCAAAGAGATTAGCGCTGCTTTGTAAGGAATTTCGACAGATATTATTCCTTTCTCATGAGTTGGTATGTAAAGAAAGACATTAAGTCATTCTTTGTTGTGACTCATGCTTTTTAAGTCGGTTTCAATAAATAAAGTAGGTCTGGTAACATTAACAACAGAAAAACAAAGATCTATTCCAGCATCTACTTCTAAAATACTGCAAGTAGAGAAAAAAAATAAAACTACACTTCATGTTTTGTTCATTTAGGACACAGCTAGAGCTTTTATTTGGATTTGTCCTGGGATTTTTATGTGTTATATTTCAATAAAAATGATTTCATGCATTTTCAATGTGATTTCCAGGAAAAAGATGAAAGAATATTAATAATAACCAGAGCAGTTTTAAGGGAGTAACTCACAGGGGCTTAAAATCTTTCTCTCACAGTTATTCATGTTGACGTGTTTAAACGTTTAACTTTATCAAGTAAGCAAGAGAAATTAAACACAATTTTCTTACACGGTGCACCGTTGTGTAGAATATTAAACTCAAAGCAAGATCAACAAGGCTCCGCGGCTAGATATATGATCATCTTGGCTAGAAGAGGAGTTTTTACAGTGAGGAAGTCTCAGGTGGCATGCATGACTTGGATGATGGGTATTGTTTCTGTTCCACAGCCTCTTGCATAGATTTTGGTTTCATTTACTTCTAAAGTAAACTGGTAGCACACCATGTGAATTCAGAGTGATGTGTGTGTGTGAAAGCAAGAGACCGAGAAGGAGTAGCGTCTGCCACAGGGTAGTGTTTATGAAGAGGACATGTTCAGGATGAATTTCTCAGATACGTGACATAGCTTCTTGCATACATGTAGCGGTGCATATGGTTAGTATACACCGCTAACCATATGCATGGATTACATACAAGTCCTTTATTGCAAGATCAGCTTTATAATAAGTAGCCTTCTGCTGTTGGAGGATGCTTAGGAGAATGCAAAAGGTGGTAGCAGTAGCACCAAAGTAAAAATCCCCGCAGTACAATACCCCAAGATGCACACACACACACACACACACACACATAGACATGCTCTTTAAGTGAGTAAGTACGCTGCATGGGAGCCTGTACATGGTGTCATCCACAGTTCAGATCACAGCATTACTCAGATTCCTCTCTGTAATTATACTGGCAGGCCTGATTCAGCTTTATATAAAATGGGGGTATGGTTTAGATCATCCTAAAATCCTCCTAAAAAAAACTCCATCGCATACACACACACATGCAATCATATACAGAATCAAAAGATACAATAGAGAATAATCAGCTTGTAAAATTTAAAAAAAACCCTCTCAGCCTTGTGTATGTGTACACATTAACTTCTGTGCCCACGTGTACGGGTGTTTGTTGGTGTTTAGAGACTGTAGGGGGGTTTGGGGGGCGTTTTATGTACGTGAATGCTTGCGCCTTTCATGTGTCAGCAGTCCAGGATACACTCCAGCCGCAGAGAAACTACAGAGACCCATAAATGCAGCAGTGTGCCCTGGCGGGGTGGAGGAGGAGGAGACAGAAAGAGGGAGAGGAAGGGGTAACCTCAACAGGGGATTGCAGCAAATATGTAGAGTCTAATCCTCTCATTAGACAGCAGGGGGTGCGTGGTGCAATCAGATTCAAGCAGGGAGTGGGGAGAGCCTTGTCGGGAGTCTGTGGCCTGGCAGAACACTGGGGAAGATGTCTGCAGCTGTAAGAATATTATCTAATCACAGGAGCAGACATACTCGTGCACGCAAATTCACGTTTAATCACCGAATTCTGATTAAAATTCAAAGTTAAAAACAGAACTACTCAGGCAGAGAGCTGTGGATGCTGATCTACTGGTATTTTTTTAAAAGCTTCTCCCCCTGTGTATATGACTTTCTCCTTCCATCTCGAGGCTGAAAAACAACACTTGTTTCACACTGCAAACATCCACAATCGTCTACAGACATTTTGCTGCCTCAGCTCTTGCTTGCTGTACTTGTTCTACTTCCTCTGCTGTGTGGGATTTTTTTTTTCCGAGCAGTTGGTTTTTAGATTTTCATTTTGAAGGGGTGAAATTTTGAAATAAGTTGTGGCAAGAACGTGAAAAAGAACATTTCTGAAACTAGAGCTATTTATTTGAAGAGATTGAATTTAGTTTAAAGTCTCCAAAGGGGAGACTTCTGTTGTTTTGTGAGTTTCCAGCACAGCAAATCACCAAGTATCAGTTCCAGGGTGCTCTGTCCGCCGCTGCTCACTCTGTAGTCTCTGTCTCCCCTTAACGTCACACTACAAGCCTCCCCCTCCCATCCACCGCCAGGAACGCTTTGAAGAAAAACAGAGTCTCATCTCAAAGGAGAGTTTTACATTCCATTTTCTGGAGAAGCTGCTTTGAGCAGTTTTTTTAGTTGTCTACATTAAGATGTTATGAACAGTTAACAAAGTAAATTAGCTGTAATCTCGTAATTTGATCTATTATTGCAGATGCATCTGTCTAATGTTATCGTTCTCTCTAAGCCTGCATGCTCAATTAGCACAGCATCGGGGTCAAACAAAAGTCATTTGCTTGCATTTGGAGCCATACGGCTGCTATATGAAAGTTAAACCATTGTTATTTTTTGGAAAGAAGGTTATTGGGTTTTTTGTGGGAGGTTACCTCTTCAGAGTTACATGAACTGAACACATGCAGCGCAGCTTTCCTTCGACCCCACTCCCTCTCTGCTTTCCTTTGAGCATTAGCTGAGTTTGCTTTCTTGTTAAATAATGCCAGGGGAGCTGTTCCTTCCTTTACTCTGAGTGGCAGTAATACTTTGGAGTGATGGCAGATCCTGACTTGCACTGCCTGACATTTCTCGATCAGAAACACACAGCAGTTTTGGATCTGGGTCAATGCTGAGTCACTGTGCTATCAACGACTGGTCAGGCTTTGTCAGAAGACAGAGCGCCCCCGTGAAGGGGAGATAAATCCATCTTCATTGTTTATTTAATCCGGACTTTCCACCTACAGTTGTGGTCAGAAGTAATGCACTAACCATGGTTATGTTATGTTATGTTATGTTATGGTAATTTGGGGATTTTAATGATTTTTTTTCAACGTTGAATGATTACACAGCATACATCTTTAATGACATTAAAAAACAAGCATTGGGTGCACACGCCTTAATTTATCTTGGATTTTCTCTAATTTACATTTAAAATTATTTGTACGGGCACAAATATATACATATCCTGACATCTTTTAATAAGTTGTGCCGAAGGTTCTACTTTACCTTGTCCTTTATCTTGACAAGCCCAAGACCTATTAACTCATTAGTTCTCATGACTGACAACAACTAGTCCATTTTCTTTGGCAGTATAAAAAGGATTTGACAACACTGGATTAACCAATACTCAGAACAATGGGAAAAATCAAAAGGAACCAATGAAGCTCTAAGAACGAGGACTGTAGATTCACAAGTTGGGCAAGTCTCTTCTATCCTTTCCTAAACAAATGCAGATTCCAGGGTCATCAGTTCAAACAGCAGAATAACAAAATTTGGCACCACTATACCAAAGTCTGCCAAGGTCCAAGCTGTCAACCTCGAATGAGAGGAAATTATTTTGAATGTTCATGTACAACCCAGGAACCACCAAGGCTCCAGCCTGCCATGAACTGGAAACTGGAAGCCCCTGTTTCAAAAGTGACACCTTTAAACTCAACTGAAATTTGCAGCTGCCTGTGTTAAAAAGCAAAATGAGGTGTTTTGGAGGAGTAGAGGTGAGGCTTTCAAACCTAAGAACACTGTACCAACACTGTGAGCCATGGTGGTGGTAGCATCATGCTCTATGGTTGTTTTTCTGCCAGTGGTACTGATACATTGCACAAATTGGATGGAATAACGAAGAAGAAGAAATAGTTCCAAAGTCTTCAACTTCACCTTAAATGCATAACTATGTGGTTGAAACTAGAACACAGCTGGGTTTTCCAACAGGCCAGTTATCCCAAATATATATATCAGCTGGGTTTGCAGTGGATAAAAAAGGCAAACGTTAAGCTTCTGGAATAACCTTCTCAAAGTCCCAACCTCGAGGGCTGTTGAAAATTTCTGTGATATGCTTAAAAGCTGGGTAGCAACCAAACCTTCCAACACACCAATTTAAATTAACTCTGCCAATTCTGCCAAGAAGAGTGGTCAAATATCGAACCAGATTAATGGCTGAAGCCTGTCTCTTTATTTGACTTGACCATTTCAGCTCATCTGTCAAAATACTCACAGCTTCTCAGTTCAAATCTTCTTAATGAGAAACCAAAGCTGAGAGTTGTCCAACTGTTTCATAACCTGTTCTCTGCTGCAATATGTCAGTACTTTAAATAATTAATTAGGTTAATGTAGTCAGTCTGATTCAAGGCGTTCAGAACTTTTTTTTTTGTCTATCAATATCTAGTTAAAATGTGACCATTTTACCAAATCTGAAAAAAATCAAAGCTCCAATGTACAACATGAAATATTTCTTTTCCACACTTAGTTTGACAAATTTTACTAATCAACAATAAATGTCACTCTTAAAAGCCATGCAACACAAATTGTTCTGCAAGTAAAGGTGTTACAGTTAGTTACGAAGCTGTCATGGTGTGCAACTATCTAACTATTAACAATCAATCCTCAGCTGACCCTGAGACAAGGTTGCTGATGACAACATACGTCACTGAATGCCTGTCAATGGTTGACTATGACCTGCATGATAGAAAATCAGCTCCGTCAAATGATTACCTGTCTTTCCACTGCGTTTGGAAACCATGGAAGGCCTTTGGGGAGTTTATTTTTCACTTATTTGGTAAAAAAAAAGAGAAATGTGTATGAAATATGTCAGCCTCACAGGATGCAGTGTGAATCCAACTGTGACATGTAAGATTTAACTGGATCAGGGAGGGGTAAAAGGTTAGGATCAAATTTGCAGTCCTCATACAAATCCAGTTTTGTCATTTCCTTTACACACAACTACAGCAAGAGGCATGAAAAGTTATATATTAATCTTTAAGAAATCTTAGATGGGCATGAATACTTTGCGCTGTCAAATAAAATGTTAGGGTGACTCTTGGTTTTCAATGCAATTTGTTTGTGTTGTCTAAAATGTTTAAAGGAAACAGACACTGCTTGGAAAACATGTGTAGAAACCCCAGAATGAAATAGTTGATCCATAAACTCATGTTCTCAAACCCACCATGACACTTTCGATTCTTAGTGGGCAACACTGTTACATCAGATGGCTCTAGGTTATGTCAAAACCAAACCAACTGTCTCAACAGTGGGATCAAAAGCCTGAGGTGTTGTGGATGCCTTGCAGTCAT
Organism: Maylandia zebra; assembly: GCF_041146795.1. NCBI lineage: Eukaryota > Metazoa > Chordata > Actinopteri > Cichliformes > Cichlidae > Maylandia > Maylandia zebra. The sequence continues at coordinate 23,674,781 of NC_135167.1, read as the reverse complement.
TGTGCAGGGTCTTAGATTTAAATGTGTGTGCTGAGTACAAAGTAGTGCAAAGCTGCCAGTGCCTGGTCGATGGACATATGGCAACTACATGGGCCTGGGGCATTATGAGGGGGGTGGAGGCACGGGGCATTTTTGTAGCGTGTGTGTGTGTGTGAGTGAGTGTGTGTTGGGATGGATCTATGACAGAGTTTAGAGGTTTAATGAGGCATGCACGGGGTCAGTGATAAAAGGAGGTCCCAACACTTGCTCAGTGAGCCTCTGTTAAGGAGGCGCCAGTGCGAAGCTGTTGTTTCTCTAATACAATAAAACCCCACCCTATCTACTCTGTGCATCTTAGATCCTTTTTTTCCTCCATTGCAGGCAGAAAAAATACCTATTTAAGCAAGTACACATGCAATTGACAATTTAAAATGTTGAGTAATAACAACGGTGAGCACTGGGAGGCTGAACTGAAAGACTCTGACCTCAGATTTACTGTCTACATTGGAGTAAGTGTTTATACATGTATCCAGGCTGGATGGATTCCTTTTTATTGAGTCTATCCGTCTCACTCTGAAAAAATAGATGAGCTGGAATTTAGTTGTGTATACACAATGAGAATAGACTGAAAACCCATTCTCAGCAAATGAAAAACTAAACGAATACTAGGAAATTGTCGTAATGGAGTATAATTTTTATATTATACCACGGAGTATTACTGAGCTGGAGTAATAATTGGTTTTGGAAATTATTTTAGATTTTTTAGGAAATACATTTCTCTGTAGTATTCCTGTTTCTGTTAGCCTTCGTGCTCAAACACTGATGGAACTGGGTTTGAAATTCTCACTTTTCCGTTATTTGAATAGAAATGAATCTTTCTTCTCTCTGTCTCATTCTTCCTTTGCCTCTTTGTTGACAGAGCTGGATGAGAAAAGATGGGCTGATAATCTGCCATGTCATTTTAGACTTCTCCACACTTAAACCCATGATGACAGGCCAAAACAAAAGGGAATACAAAGAACACTTTATGGCTGATGTAAAACAATATTCAGCTTATTTAGGATGTGCAAGTATTTGGTGTACAAGATACTGAGTCATGCATGCCTTTCGCTAATTCAATTGTAACTTTTCAGGAATGCATTTATGGAGCCATTCTGGAGCCTTTCTCTATAGTGCAAACTCTTCTCAACCACTGTGGTGAAACACCATTGTGCAACTGAGTGGAGTCAGTTTTAATGTGCCACTGCTAATTGTGCCAGAACTGTAAAAAAAAAAAAAAAAGCTTGCAAATAAAAGAAAAACAAACCATTTTAATTAGCACCTTTTGTCATGTTTCTTTAGGACTGTGAAAACTGGCTGTAGGTGATAGATGCTTTAAGCTGGTATTTCCAGCTGACTGCTTTAACAGCTACCTGCCACAAAACAATCCCCAGTACCCGATATACTAACCTACTGGAGAAGAACATAGGGTGTAGTACACTGAGGCTGGTATATATCAAAAAAACACTGGAAATGTTTTCTTTTATACTTTTTCACGTTGAGAAATAAAGTAAAGTTGATATACAGTTCTGTGTAAAAGTCTTGAGCCTTCCTTAGTTTGTCTATATTTTGAAAGGAAAATAGGTGCAGTGATTTACTGAAACTTGCGAACAGTGAACTACATTATTAAAAGCAAAAACAGAGTTTGTGCAATTCTAACAAGCCACTAAGTCAATATTTGGTATGACCTCCTTTATTCTTCAACACAGGATGAACGCTCGCAGGTAAGCTTTCTTGTAATGTTTTCAAATAGTCTTCAGGAATATTTCTCCAGGCTTCTTGAAGGACATTCAGAGGTCTTCTTTGTGATAATTGTGTTTTGGGATCATCGCCATGCAGAAAATTAAAGCCAATGCCAGTCAAGCACTTTTCATATGGTATTGCATGCTGGATCACTATTGTTACATGTAACATACTTCTATCAGTTTTGAAAAGATGCCACCATTGGCTGAAATGAAGCCCCAAAGCATCACAGAGCATCAGTTTGGTACAGATAGATATTTCTTGCATTCATCCCTCCACAAGATCTGATTTCTAGTCCACTTCTTGTGTAATTGTACAAGATGAATCTCTCAGGTACTGGATTTTATTCCTATTTCTTTAAGACGTGACTTTTGTTTGGTGTAGAGATTGTATACCTGACATTTCTTGTTTTGTCCTCCACATGTCCAGATTACTTGTGAAGGTCACACTGCACATCATGCTAAGATCTGCCAAGTTTTTGGATAATAGTTAACACAAGGACAGGCACAAGGACTGGACTGAAAATGAATGACAAAATAGATCTACTGCTAACAACCACTAAAGATCACAAGAAATTTTGGCTCATTGGAGAGAAATAAGTAGAAATGGGTTATTTCTAAAAAATGAAATGAATTAATGTTACCTTATTTTTGAGACCTTTTAAATTTGTGTGTACATGTGAGTTATAAGTATGTTTTGGAGAAGAATGCTGCCTGTCATGTTGCCCTACGTGCCAATCAGTCTCCTTATAGTCACCATGTAAAAATGTTGCCCTACATCCCCTTGTCATGTTTCCTTCCTGTTACGTTCTGTGCCTTTTGTGTTCTTCACCTTTATCTGACCTGAAAAACCACTTACATGTGAAACAATGACTAAAATGGCAAAACAACAAGATTACTTACAAAACAGAGGTAACGTGTCAGATTTAGATAAGTGTACGCCATCAGGATTCTATAAAATGACCTCAGGCTTTATTTAAAAAGTAATGGAGCCATAAAAACACAAATATCAAATTAATGCCATGAGAAAATGGTGCCGTGATTCAAACTAATGACCTTTGATTAAATGTTTAAATACCTAAATGAACAATATCAATATAACTTCTTTTGACAGCGTTGGTAAATTAAAGTAATCTGTATTTTTGCAAAGATGGAAATTTGTCCTAATTCATTATGAAATGTACCGCAGGTACATGTGAAACCGAGATATTCGGGTTAAAAAAAGAGCAAACCATATTCAGTTCCGGCTGGATCTCTTTGCTTTTCCAGCCCTACAACAATATAAAAGCAAATGAGAGGACGAAGAGGAGGTGTATAAGATTTATTAAACAACATTTAGGGTGTTCGTGATCTGCATCACCCAGTTATTTTTAAAATGGTTATGAATACCACGTGTCCAAAGTCTGAAACCACAAGGTTACTGTGAGGGGAATATCATGTTCAGGAGGAAATGATAAGTGTCAATACTGATTAATAGTATGAGAGAAAAACACAGGCATCTGGAGCCAAAGGCAATCGTACCCATGGATCTGAGCTGTCAGCTCAATTTTACTGAGAAGCCTGAACTTTCAGCACTGCCGTTGACTCATTTCTTGCATTTAGTCTTAATCACTTCTAAATAATTTAATTTTTACTAATGGAATCTGCAGGAGAGTGTGCTGGTGTGTGTCATGTCTGCTTGACAAGCACTCAGATGGATGTTATTAAAGTTGACTATACTACGTGTAAGTACGTTAGATTTTACCAGTCAGACACACACTTGTATACTTACATATACGGCATACAGACTATAGTTCTCTGTACTCTCAGCTATCACATTTGCTGGACTCATCTCTTACTGTTACAACTTATCTAAAACAAAACTAACTTTTAACCTTCAAATATTCATGTAAAGAACAAAACAAAACTGGGGATAATGCTGCCATTCTAAAAACAGGTGCAAAAGTTTTATTTCAAAGTTGTATATCCACAAGCCTATGAACATACACAGCCTGCACAAGCAAACCTCCAGCAGGTTTGAAAATAACTCCATTAACCATTAACTCTTACTTGCTTCTCCTAAGGGCTGAGCATTCACTTTATTTCTCTATTTTCTTTCTCCTTTTTTTTTTTTAGCATATATATATATATATATATATATATATATATATATATATATATATATATATATATGAACATACAGCAAAACCCATCTTTGTCCCTGCACTTCACTCTCTCTGCCTGCCCCTGCACTTTTCTCCTCTGATTTATCCTTGCTGTATTTATATAAACAATCGTACACTGGCCATAGAGCCAGTGCACTTTCTCTGTGTTAAACAGCTGCTTTGATTTTGCTTTGGTTTTCACCAAAAGAACAGTGAAGGTCATGTCTTCCCAGCGGACACTCCTCTGCAGCCATGGCGGCTGTTTCTGAAACAATTTACGATTGAAATGTTATTACAAGGGCACAAACACTGTGTTAGTACTTGACTTTTCTATAAAAATAGAACTGCAAAAGCTTCCTGCCACCTCGATATTTTTATACGCTTGTCAAAATTTAACGATGAACACTAATGTGAGCATTTAAGTAAAGAGGAGAATTTCCAACAGGGTAAAGTGTACCTTACACCAGGGGAAGGTTAGAGAAGCAAAAACAATGAATGAACTCTTCACTTTGTGTTTCCTTGGAACTTGCAGGGCCTAGAGGCATCAAGGTGAATGCACACAGAAGAAGTTTCCATCTCTAATCTAAAACACACACTGTGTACACTCCTTGTATGCAAACTCTCTTTCGATGACTAAGAGAGATAAGTGGTGGAAGAGTGGTCAGTTTAAAGCTCTGTCCCTGTGTTTTGACAAGGATTTCAGGAGAAGTCACACATGTGACTCTTATGTAAAGCATGTATGTATTTAAGTTGGTTATAATTATGTATGTGCGGTATGATGTTATTTATCATATACTATGTCCCACAGCTGATGGAGTCCCAATTAAACCAGCTTTGTTTGACTGGCCATCTCTATTCACCCTCTTTAGAGAAGTCTGAAGCTGGGCCTATGTCCTTTTAACCCTTTAAGACCTACCATAGAACCAAATCCGCCAGAGCTTACTTTATATTTTTACATGCTGTAGTGCCATTTTTTGGAGCATTTCAAGTTGCTATACATCAATACAACTGTTATAGCCCAAATTTTAATAATATGTATGCATTATGTCCATAGTAACTACATAAATTGCAAAAAAGTGCAATAAACTACCAAAAAATTGAAAATTGTTTTTGTTTTTTTAACATATATTTCTACTTAGAGAAATTTAAGAGGCTTATCCCTCAAAACTTTAAATACATAGTTTTGTCTTCATAGTTTTATTTTTCAGATACACCAATTTTATATACTGCAGAAAAAACAAAAAACGATCCGATGATGCAAATTTACAAAGAAAACAGCATGTGCATCAAAATAAACTATTTAAAGCAGAGCAATTTGAGTTCTCAGCATTCCAGCAACTATTCAAAAAAGCATAAAGTCAAACATGACTTTTAAAAACACCCGTATAGGCTTATAAGGCCTATAAGTAAAAAAACTACATTTTCCGCGAAAATGACATCACTTCCGGTTTTGGGTAGGTAATGGCAGACATGCGATAGTTCACACTGAAGTCTATTTCAATGTAGGAAGTGTTATGAACAGCTGATCGGAATCAGCAAAGCCTGTTTCTGGAATATTATGTTTTTGTTCCTGCAAGCGCTTTTTATGCAATTTTTGCAAAGCTATATGTGGAAGGAAACCGTGACCGAGGACAAGCTGATGGCATAAGATGTAAGTACAACTCCTCTGGTTTCATATGAAAAAAAAAAAGATTGCCCTAGCTTGCGTGGTTCTGGTTCTACTGGGATTTAAAAATAGTTATGCAAAACAGAGCGTGCTGCTCCAACCGGCTTTAAAGGGTTAAAAGGCAATTAGGGAAATATAACAGACCACATAAAACGCTTTTTTTTTTTTTTTTTACCAACAACTGGTATCAAAGATCAGAAATGTTATATATATATATATTACATTGGGTGGTGGTTAATTTTCATCTTACTGGAAACTAAATGGGTGGCACAGGGATGTGATAGTGTGATAGTTAGAACTGTTGTTTCAGGTTCTGGGTTCAAATCTATTCTGGGGTGTTTCTGAGGTTTGCATGTTTTCTCCTTTAACTCAGCTTTCTTCCACAGTCCAAAGACATGCATCTTGTTAACCTGTGGTGTGAATGCTTCTGCATCTGTGTGTTGCCGCTACGACAGTTCGGCGACCCACCAATGACCCTGAATTAAAAAAGCAGAAGAAAATGGATGGAAAATAAATAAGCTTACAGTTGTTGTTGTTGTTGTTGTTGTTTTCATAAGAACACATATTTATCTTTTTATTTGTATTTTCATGACTTACGTCAAAGTTATGACTTTGTTATTTAAAAGCAAGTTGATATTGAGATTTGTTTTACAGCACAAAACTTAAAACATAATTAAGATCACCTCATGCTGAAGTGCTTCTTCTACAGCAGCTGAATTCAAACTGAGTTATAAATGCAGATCTTAAAATTTGTGTTATCACCTAAATATAGAGATCCATACTGCCATGATAGCAACACACGATGCTACCGATGCTGGCTGCACAGTCATGATGCAAATCTCCCTTTCCAGCACATCTCAAAGCTGATCTGTTGAACTGAGATCTGGTGACTGTGGAGGCCATTTGAGTACAGTGAGCTCATTGTCATGTTGAAGAAACCAGTCTGAGATTCAGTTCAATTCAATTTTATTTATATAGCTCTAAATCAAAGTAACAGTCAGCTCAGGGCTCTTGGTGACATGATCTGAGCTTTGTGGCAAGGTGTCACAAAGCTCAGATCTTCTTCACCATCTTCTGATATCTGGTATCTTCTGTTGCAAGGCACTGTCGTAATAAAGATTCTTACATGATCTGCAAAAACACTTGGGTGGGTGTGGTGTTTAAATGCTAAATGGATATGTGCTTATACAGTACCTTTCTACTTTTGCACTCAGAACTTCCTTCTACAAGTCTCATTCACTCACACACACATTCATGAAGCACTTTTATCTTCTATCTATGCTTAAGGGCTTTTATCTAACATTCACACTCCAATGGTTGCATCAGGTGCAACTCGTGGTTCAGTATTTTGCCAAAGAATACCTCAACATGCGGACTGGATTATCCGAGGATCAATCCACCAACCTTCAACTGGTGGACAACCCACTTTACCACCGGAACGAGTGATACCACCCAAATTTTAATTTTGGTGCTGTCCAGCAAGCACGGCAGCCCTGAGTAGTTGCTGATTCAACAGCCTGAGCAGTAAAAACTTCAGCAGAGGTTGAGCCAAAATGAAAATTGAGATGGCATTGATGCTGATGCCTGCTTTATTTTGTGATGTCATAGCCTAAATAGGTTTCTGTTTTTGTGCTGGTTTTAGTTCTTGTCAAACTATGCGTGGTACTAGAGCAGCTTTTCCACATGGGGCTCTAAATCTTCCGGTTGTTATTGTCTCAAAGGTCTGGAATGTTTGTTAAAAGGAAATAAATTTAGATACAGCTGAAAAACCACATGCCCTTATATGTTTATGTAGCTAGGGTTTACATAAATCTTTATGGTCAGTTTTACTCCTCAAACATGCACACACACTCACAGGCAGAAATGGGCAGCTGTAAAGTGCTCATTCAGCGCAGCAGCTGCATCAGCAGAGTAGAATAGAAAGCAGCGTTTTTGTCTGTGTGCATGGTTGAGAGAGAGGAAGAGAAAGTGTGCATGTGTGAGGAGTTAGGGGTGATGGGATCTCTGAGCAGACAGAGGGGAATCACTGGTACTCTCAGTGCCCATTAGACTAACCTCATGGATCAATATTGATCCTTACTACCACCAAGCTCTGTCTAATAGGCTTCTGGCCGCCCTGATACAATGACAGCATTAGGGCACATGTCCAGATGGATGGATTTGGGGGTAGGAGGATGAACCAGAGACAGAACAAGAGAGAGAGAGTGTGTGATGAGAAGGCTAAAAGGATTTGCAGGTCCAGAGGAGAAAGGAGAGGAGACAGTAATGCCGATTATTTGCACAAGACATACAGTGAGAGTAAAAGAGAGAACAAGAGAGCAGCAGAAAAATGGACATACTGTATCATAGCTCGCTTATGTCAGCAGAGTCTGAAGCAAGCTGCATTTTCAGTTAGTGCATGTTTTCCTGACTGACTGTTTTTAGAGAACATAAAGGGAAAGTGAGGAAGTCTCTGTACAGCCATAATTGTAAAAGCAGTAGACAACAGTATTTGTGTGCATTTGTGTGTGTGTGTGTGTGTGTGTGTGTGTGTGTGTGTGTGTGTGTGTGTGTGTGGGATGAGAGATAGTGAAAAGGGAAGAGTGAACTGTTTGTCTTGTGTATGTTTTCCCGTCTGTACTTCTGCTCTGATGCCCTGGTGTTTGAATAATAAATAGTGATCAGCTGTCGCTGTAATTTGGCCACCTGACTCATGTTATCTCTGAGCCAGCTGAGTGAATGGAATGAGGAAAAGAATATCTCTCAGACACAAAGTATTTCAGAAGTCTGAGTTGTCTTCCGTCACACTCTCACATCCTCTTTCTGGTAATTAAAAGACAGATTGTGTCTCAGAAGCACACAGAACAGTGGAGTCATTAAATATATCTGCCCTCTAGATAGGAACAGGAGTGGAAACTGTTAAATATTGCCTCAGGCAAATTTGTCGTGAGTGACAGTCTGTGAAGAGTCAGACATGTTTGTATGCAAAGTAAAGGTTCTGAAATATATTAATCACAGCCATATATTACCAGGGTTTGAGGTGATATAAGCTACATAGATTTATAGGTTAACATACATTTAGATAGATACTTATATCTGGCATTATATTTCCTCAACTATACTTATGTATAGTTTTGTATTATTTCACAGGATTCATTCTGTTTTACTACATTTGAGAGATACTGTACCACACTGTAGCTTTGGTTACACACAAACAAATGAGAAGATCACACATTGCCATGTACTGTTTAAACCAGTGCGTAAGTGCTTAGCCTTCAGTAAAATACTTTTGTGATTATAAGTATTTTGGCACTTTGATATTGCTACTTTTACTGAAGTAAAGCAAGCCAATACTTCTTGACTGTCCAATTATTGACACCAGAGTTGGAAAATCCTACAGATCTGAAAACGTTTTAAGAGGCTTCCAAAAAAGACATGATGAAAATTAATTTAACATTAATTATCTAAATATCTAAAATTTTAATGCAGTATGACTGCATGCTTATCCAGTCATAATGTAAAGGACTTCAATCAAGTTAAGCCAAAATGATCACGATGGCACTCATTTGTACTTGACTCTGTCACAAATGTATTAATACTTTACATTGAGGACATCCAGGCTGGAATGAGCTCATCATTCATCATTAGTTCATGGAACCAGCTTTAAAAAAAACTCAGCAGTAATGGCAGTAATGGCCTATAATACCAAATGTTGCTACCACGATGAACTAAACATAACTTCCTTGTGGTTTCATGTTTGCGGCCTTTCAGATAAAGTGGTGACTTGGTTCTTGCTTCTTGTCTCTGAAGCTTAGCGTATAGCATGGATATCAACGAGGGTTAAACAGTCAAAATCAACACGTCTTTTCATGTATTTATTCTTTTTGCCATTTTTGGATCATGGGGGGAAAGAGTATAGTTTTCAAGGTCTTTTACATCTTTGAGTTTTTTATGATATAATAATAATGCCATCTTCATTTATTTCAGTCTTCTTCTAATGAACTCCTGCTGATAACACTAAGTAGCCAAGTTTTAAACAAAAATCTGGACGCCGCTTTATCTGAAGGGTCACAGCCACAATAAAGTCATGAGGAAGTTATGCTAATTGTTGTATAGTTAATGCTGGCCTTCCTCCATCAATTTGATGTAACAACAAAACATCCATTAAAATAAAGTATATGGGTGCATGCAACAACACTTAAACCTGGTAGTTTGGTGCTTCATGGAAATCCTTATAATATAGCCTTTGGACTAGGCCTTTTTAGTTAGTTTGTTTCCTTCTTCCTTTTGCATCTCAGCTGGGGATAGATAAAGCCTGGAGGCTAGTCTTCACACCAGGAAAAAAGAAGCTGAGACACAGTCCGAGCTTTGTGCAGGACCTTGCGTATAGAGACCATAGTGTTTGGGTAACTAGGCAGTGCAGCTGGCCTTTCACGGCTATGCAACTTTAAGGCAGTGTTTAAATCAACATGCAAAGGACAAGTACCCTGTTCTTCAACACAAACACACACACGAGAAAAGGAAAGTGAACTGCAGGGAAATGTGGAAGTGATGAGGCTTTGGGATAATGTTTCAAACATGAAATCTGGTAAATCCTTAGTCATACTAATTAATATGCAGTAATAGAAGTCTAAATTTTGCTGTTACCATTCTCTTTGTCAGCCTCCCCCAAACCTTTATCCATGGAGGTTAGCAGGGGTCAGTCATGGTTCTGCCAAACTGTCTTTTTAGGAACTACATCATGAGTTGTACTAATTACTTTAAAAGTCATAAATATTATAAATGGTATTTTGACCTGATTTTTCCACAAGGAAGACAAAAAACCTGCCAGCAAATTCCAATTTATACCCCCAAACCCACTCCACAGCATTCCTATCATAAATTTGCTGCCTTGGAGTATACTGGATTTGTTTTCTAACAGTCTAGAGACATCTGGGATGGACACTTGAAGGAGCTGCTTTTATGGGAAGCTTCTGTTATCAGATCTCTTCTCATGCTCTGACCCACAGTCCATTAGTTATTCCAAGGTTGGATCACTATACTCCACTAATGCTCCCCTCCGCACGCACAGAACACATACTCGCCCTCCTCCTCACTTTACATGCATGTACTGACAGATGCACAGAAACGCTAATTTCATTTTGCTGCCTCATGTTAATGTATGTGCGTTAACACCTGCACGGCAACAACTGTCTGGTGTGACAGTGTGAGCAGCAGGAGAGGGCAGCTTTCTACAAGAAGGCCTCCGATAAGTGTCAAAGCACGTTTATCCCTGCCCTGAATTTATTGTTTTGGTCATTTTAATATGTGAACTACAAACTGAAAAAGCAGAGAATGCCATTTTTTCCCCTTCATGATAGCAATGGCTTTCATCCCACAACACTCTTCCCCTTCCCCCTCTTCCCTTTCTCTGCCTCCTGCAAGTATCCCTGCCCATCCCCCCTTCTTTAGTTCCCCTTTTGCCGGTATGGATCTGTGAAATGTTAGCCGGGTGTGCTGGTATGGCCTCAGCAAAAGCCATGGTGACATCAGAGAGATAGAGGCAACAGTTAACTCAGAAGATAGACCGTGTGCGGTGATATCATTTTATTTGCTCAGTTGTGACGTGCCGGTTGCATACAATAACTGAAAATATTCCACCAGCTAGTGACCTAAAGGACATTGCCCTGTGTGGACATAAATAATCGACTGAGCTCTAACCCACTGACCTGTAGAGGCGGAGCCTAAATAAACGGACCCTTTTGATGTTGTGTAAATATTGATGCTCTGCCGCTCTTGCAAATGCAGCAAAACTACAATTCAAATATAGATTTTTATAGAGCTGGTTGGGTCAGTGCCTTGCTCAACCCTAAAAGAAATTTAGAAATCAGCTGCAAATTATAACATTTCCACCAGGCCAGAGTGAATGTTTTTTAAAAAAAAAATGCATGAAATTATGTAATGGATGTCTAGAACATTTCCATTTGAGGCAAATGATTCATAAAAAGTCTTTGAATTGAATTCGAAGTAGATTTTGTGACACACAAACCAAATGGGCTCGTATCCACAAGCGTAATATTTGTTATCTAACTCTCTTTTTTTTAAAGTAAAAGAAAGAAGAATGACGGATGATCTGAGTCACAGCTTAAAGTACTATTAATATTAGTAACCCAAGGCCTCAGATGCGTTTGATGCTGAGAGAACGTTTGAAAGAAAAAGAAGATCACTGTAGACTAAAACAGTCTCTTTTTATTCTCTATTCTGAACAATTGGTTTTAATTAAACAATCCTTACAGGTACCATTACTATAAAAGGCCAAAACACATCACGTCTTTGCATATAGTAATAGAAAGGATATTTGAGTTTCTAAAATCAAATAATATACTAATAATGACAGATTTTCCATTAAGCCACTTTGTAATATTCATCGGCCTCACACACACAGACACATTCCTTTATTTTACTGAACAATGTCGTTTTTGCTGTCCAGTATTTTTTTTTTTTTTTGCCAAGCTGTCCAGCTTCACTGCCTTTCAGTACTCGAATTCCAAACTTCAGTCTCTTCACGGCACTTCCATCTCACTATAAATATCTCCCTGTGTCCCTCTATCCTCAAGTGGTTGGGCTTCGTTTTTGGTTACTCAAGAGAAAGCATCCTTTTTGCCTGAGTTGCCACTAAAGAGATTGCAGTGATTACAGCATTTCAGAAAGCATAGCTGTGTTTGTGATACCTCGACGGCTTTCTTGCACCACGGGGGGGATTATACTTGATTTGAATGATGCTTCCTGCTTTTAAGCTTCTTGAGTGACCTCAGTGCTCAGGCCATCCACCATGTCTGAGACTGCATCAGGAAATTCTGGACCATCCCCACTCAGGTTCAAGTCCTTTTTCAGTTCAAGGTCACTCGGCTCCTTGATAGGGATCTCCTCTGGCATTTCACCCCCATTAACACATTCCTCTGCCTGTGTGGCCATGGCAGTGTCAGGATCTCTACACTCCCCATTCACAGATGGAATTGCATCCTCGGTAACAGAGGGGCTCTTTAAATCTCCATTTTCCAACTTCTTTTCCACCTCCGGCTCTGCTTGAGGCACTGCTTCCACGGAGGGCTCAGCTGCCTTTTCAGATTCGACAGCAGCTTCGCACACAGAGGCGATGACAACCTCAGATACAAGTTCTGCTTCCTTGAGCTCATCTGGCACCTCAGTGCTGGGAGCTTCTGGTGTAAAAGATTCCTCTTTTGCAGCTTGATCAGTGAGGGTATCCTCTGCAGTAGCCTCCGTGACATCAGAAGAGTCTCCTCCCACAGTCGCCACTTCACTCACGTCAGAAGTGGCTACAGCCGGCTCAGCTTCAGTTTCTTCCACTTGATCCTCTGTTGCAGCTTTCAAAGCCTCAGCCTCTTGCTCAGGTCCTGGCTGTGATGTTTGTTCCAGCTCTGCCTCTGGGGCTTGTTCTGTTTCAGGCTCAGGTTCTGTTGTCTCCACAATCTCTGGCTCTGGTTCCTGTTTTAGTTCTGGCTCCAGTACTTGCTCAGGCTCTTCTTCTTTCTCTGGCTCCGCCTCTGGCTCTGCTGCTTGCTCTGGCTCTTGCTTGGGCTCTTCCTCTGGTTCTGTGGCTGACTCCAGCACTGGTTCAGCTGCTGGCTCAGCCACCAGTTCAGGCTCAGGGACAGCTGCAGAGACCACGGTCTCCTCCACAGTAGCTTCAGGCTCAGTCTCTGGGATGGGCTCTGGCTCTTTGGTGGCCTCTGACACAGATTCAGCGACTGCAACAGGTTCTTCTTCATGGACCTCTTCAGACTTGGGTTCAGCTTCGACTGGCACAGATTCTTCTGATGTTGGGGCAGAAGGTTTCTCTGCTACAGCAGCCACTGCAAGGTCTTCTGGAGCTTGCTCTTGTACTGCTGCACTTTGTTCCAATACTACAGTTGCTTCTTCTTTTTCTGGAGCTGGCCCCTTTGATTCTGCACTTGGTTCTTCTTTCACTGGAGCTACTTCCTCCTCTGCCACAACTGGTTCTTCTACAACTGGAGCTGCTTTATCCACTCCCGCAACTGGTTCTTTTGCTACTGTAGCGGCTTCATCTGCTGCCACGACTGGTTCCTCTACAACTGGAGCTACATCCTCTGGCGCTGCTGCTGCAACTGGTTCCTTAACAGTGGATGCTACTGGTTCTTCCACAGCTGGGGGATCTGATTGTGCTGCTGGTTCCTTCTCAGATGTTTCAGGTGCTTCGGACTCTTGAGGTACCGCTGCCTCTGCTGTCACAGCCTTTTCGTCTTCTACGTTGCCTGCCTCTGCTGTTGTCTCTTCTCCTGTAGGCGGGGCTCCACCTTCCCCTTTAGCAGAGTTGTCTGCACTTGCAACTGTTGCAGGGGATTCATCCTTCTTGTCTTTTGGATCGCTCACATCATATCCTTTTCTTTTTTTGCTCAGCTTGCCTCCCATGATGTTTCCTAGAGGAAAAAATAAGAAATTGATTGGTTTTTGGCCTTTTTATTTAGTCGTAAATGTTAAGTTCATGTTCAGGGGGAGTCTAATATATGTTCATGTTCCCAGTACCCCAGATGTGACCCCATCCCTGGGTTGTGGATCAAAAGTCCTTGCACACACAAGGAAACCATACAAACTAAAACATTCCACTAAATGGATGAAAATAATCTAGTATGTCTAGACTAAATACACGGAAAGCAGAAATGCCATAGTTTTGAAGCTTTTCTTAGATCTAATAGAAGCATATAATGTTCTATAGTGTTCTAAATTTAATGAAATTACATTTAAATGACTAGAGGGAATATAAGGAGAACTAAATGAAGAAGCGCTTTCATTTCAGTAAAGAAGTGTCTTATGTTAAAGTAAACCAGAAGTTCAATTAGGAAATGATGTCTGCCATTTGCAATTTGTCTGGAAAACCAATGTCAGCGCATGGGAACCTCAGTGAGATCAGGCAACCAAGCAGACCCACTACCCTTTAAGGAATGCGTGGTGAGGATCAGCGCCAAGTGAACCCACAAGTCTGAGTTGAACATCTATGATGTAGATGCACAACTATTTCTCCCTCAGTAGCGTCATAAGTTTCCCAGCATGCAGGCAGCGATCACCCAGAGTTTGTAGTTATATCCATTCATCTAAACTAGCTGAAAAATGTGGATTTTCAGCACAAACCACAACTGTCATTCTGCCAGTACAGAAAATATGTTACAGACACGTACTTCCGTGTGATCATGCTTTGACTGTGGAGGAAGTGAAGTGTAATGATTGCCACATACGTTCCTTAAAGCAAAACTGGGAGCTCAGTTTCATCCCTGCAATTGGTTTTCAGCGAACCTTGCAGACTTTCTGAATACAGGCCTAAATTATTCATAAGAGTGGAGTACTTAAACACCCTGATTCCCACTAAAGATACAGACAGATTTTTTTTTACATGGAACATTTTCATTTAATAAGGCAGAAATACTGTTCAGCGTTCTTGTTTGTTTGTTTGATTGATTGATTTTTTTTTTCCTGCAAAACTGCCACATGCTGGAGTTTTCACCTGCAGTGAAGCATGTTGGCACAGGTACGAACAACCATAGTGGAACTGTCCATAGTGCTGCAGGAGGGCATTAATGACAGGATGCGACACATACCGGAGAGCCAACCCAATATAGCAATTTGGATTCTATAAACCTTCCAATTAAAACAACAAAAAATAAAAAATAAAAAGTGCATTAATTTTTTTTAATTCTATTCCACTCGCTTCTATCTTACTTGTATTATGTGCCTGATCGTGTTCGTGAGGATATTTATTTATTTATTTATTTTTAATTCGCCCATTCATGTTCCCAGTGTCACGGGGCCTCCCAGTCAGACAAAGCAAAATTTTATAATGTGGGAAGACTTCATATTTCAGACCACTGAAATAATCCAATGTAACAGTTTATTACTGTGTAAAGCCGATTTTCCAGTTGGTCAAAAAGTAGATAAAATTCTTCACGCTAAAACACCGGGAAGATAAAGGAGGCGTGCATGTAACCGGCAGCATGTGCCGGCCGGTAACAAAGGACTGTGATTCCTCGCTAGGCGTTACATCCCGATAAAAGTAACGGTTTGGACAAAGTTGACAGGGGAAAAAAAGACGACCCCAGGCTCGGGACCTACTTTAGTGCGGACTTCAATTAGTCGCTATAACCAGGTAGATTTAACGTTATGCTGGAAGATTTGAAGGATAAAAGCTATAGAGGGGTATCCATCCCCCCTTTTCAAAGCCACCCACCCACCGCTTCCCTCAGCTGCTCTGCCCTTCTTCTTTTTTTGTGTGTCCAGCTGCTTTGAAAATGCCTCTCGCGCACATAAGCGTGCAAAAAAATAAGAAATTCTCTACAACAATGTGTTGACTGCGTCCACACTAACAACTTTGTTCTGCGGTTTCGTTATAATGGCAGAAGGATTTCAAGCGCCTGGCCTACTTTTTAAAAAGCGCTTCTTGCCTGGAAGACGCTGATTCAACAACTGAGAACAAAAAAAGTCTTCCCTTTATTAAACACATTTTCAGCTGCAGTCTATAAAAATAAAGAAAAAAGCAGCACAGCGGGAATGATAAAAGCAGATAAACTAGATTCATCACAGGTAGGAAGACCTTTCTTTCTTTCTTTTTTACAACATCGCACTGCTCGAAATTCAATATAAAACATTTTAAAAAATGAAATCATTTTTTTAAAAAATCATTGTGACGACACTTACCTGTATTTCTAGTGCGTAACCAGCTCGGCTTCTTTTGCAATCTGTGGCTGGATGTGGTAATGGAGGTAAGGCTTTTTGGAGTGACAGCTGCAGATTCCGCCCCTGCTCTCCGAGGTGCAGCCTGGGGTCCGTGTGTTGTAGACTATCCGACGAGTGCCCCTCACACAATTTTCTAGACATCTGTCGATATCACAATCCAGCCAACCCCACTACCGCTCTGTCTGCAATCTACACCCTCCCAGTCTTTAACCCCTCCTCCCTCGCACACCCACTCTGGCGAATTTGTTGTAGAAAGCCATCTGGGAAGTTAAGAATGATTATTAACGGACCATCGCTTATTACACTTTAAGAAACTGCATCTGTGTGTGAGTGTGCGTGTGTCCTCTGCTTTTCCTCAGCCAAAAAAGTAATTCTAAAAAATCAAGTTAGTGCCCACCTCCCCTCACAGAAGTATGGGTGTAATATAAATTATGCATGAGAAAGCTTTGTGTCAGTAAAACCACTTAAGCGCAACACACACACACACACTCACACACACTTCATGGAAAAGGACTCTTTCATGTTTTTCCCCGTCTTTTTGTCAGCAAGAATCCTCCCTGCTCTTCTTTTGCCAGTTTGTCAGCAAATTATACTGCACATCACAGAAATAAGCACAACTTTTAGGGCTACACGGTCAGGAATCTATAAAACTCTGTGTTTTTGAGTTGCGCTGCAATGTTGATACATGATTATTCACGTATGTCACTGTGGGCTAAATCCATCCACCAATCCATCCATCCATAAAGTGGGGACATAGAGAGTACGAGAAGTCCACTCCACACTTTGTAATATACACTGAAGCACTGAGTCTGTTAGCTATCTTTCTTCTAAGTGTTAATGGGACAAGCCTGGTGTGACTGACTTTAACAAATTCATCAAATGACCCGTTCAGATAAACATGTTGTCAGCCACTGACACGCTGGTATGCTGACGCAGGTGTCAGGTGAAATTGGGGCTTAAGAATGAAGTTTAATTTTTCTAAAACAACATCAATCAAAAGCTGTGGACTGAATCACTATTAGCAGTTTTAAAAAGTACTGTATCTAATTAAACTGCTTAAGCATGCTTGGCCAAACAGTCTCATCTTTTGGTGCTGTAGGAATTACATGTAGAAAAACTTGATTTGTTCTTTTTATGACAAACACGTTTATCTTTACTTTTTCTTTCCCTGAAACTGAAAGAAAGGGATTACCACTCATATGCGAAATGCGGCTGCCATGTTGATTGTATCATCCAAAAGTCCCCAAACTGCTATTTAATCACAAATCATCTGAAAAGCAGCCAGGCGGGTTAGTAGGTCCTGTTTAGGCTATACCGAGGCTGAATTTCCCTTCATTTAAACTAATTCATGCACGTGGCATCAACCCATGTATCAATGGGCTTTTTCTATTGCCACAACATCCAAAAATCCGTCAGCATTTATTCAGTGATGCATGTGATGTATCCCAGATATGTTTTTCTGCCCTTTTACTCTTATTTTAATCCTTTAATTCAATACAGAAACGGCTTTCTAAATAAATAGATTTACGTAGATTTTCAAAGGACAGACCACATTATTGAGGAGACAGCGCCCTCTCCTGGCATAAAAGCTGATAGCACAAGGCAGCATCTCTGCAGCCACAGACACATTGTTGCGCATGAAAATAATATTTAATGCAGATATTTATAAAGCTATTTGCTCATTTATGAGATTTTAATAGAATTTATAACAAATTCAATAGACGTTCAACAGATTTATAAAATTAAATTAAACATATGCGACTGTCAGAAATATACCTAGCAAATCTATCTTCTGTACTCAATCTTCTCAGACATTTGAGTATTTTACAAGTTGTTCAAAGAGATGACAGAACAATTTGTAAAATATATCCTGCCACTGATCCCGGGAGGAGACACAAATCTCTTTGGGGTTTGGTCAGGAAGGGCATCAGCTGTAAAAAGAAAAAGAAAATCTGGCAAATAAAACACGCAGAGCTATCTGTGGTGACCCCTTATGAATACAGGAGCAGTTGAAAATAGCTTCTGTCCCATACTTGTTCCAAATAGGACGAAGTTGTGCTTTCAAGCTTTACAAAAATAAAATCAATCTTGTTTGTTTTTCCTCCTGGCAGCAAAGCTAAACAGTGACAAAGGGGCAGCAAAGGCTGACTTTCACATGATGCAAAAGCTCTGGAATGCACTCCCTGGAGAATAACCACCATCCCAGCCAACCACTCTACTCCACATAGCCAGGACTCAAAGACATATGGGAAAATCCCCCAGACTTTCTGTGTTAATGTCCAGAGCTCATCTGTCTGCAACTCCTGCTTCAGCTGAGCTAGACTGAAAAAATGAAAGAAACACAGAGAAATAAAGAAACAGGTGTTTGGAAGCTACAACATGATACGGGTCAATAGCTCTCCACTCAAGAGTGCAAAAAGCCACAGTTCAGTAAGAGAGGGAAAACTCTGGACATTTTCATTCCTATGCATAAATTAACAGTCAATACTCTGACCTGTAAAACAAACAAAAACATATTTGTTCATTTCAGAATAGTCAGGTGTCCTTGTATGTTGAGCACTTCAACTCTCAAAACCTGAAACTCTCCAAACATACCTGAGAGAAAGTTCACCTTGTAATGAGAGCTATCGAGCAGAGGGTGTGGCACACAGACATAATGACACCCTATAGTGTCTTGCCAATAAGGAACTAGATTCTTTTACCAAAGTGAGGTGACACCTGTGCTGCACATGTTCACACTGTGCTTTTTTTTTTCAAAGGTGTGTTGTTGTGCTCTGCCAAGTGAAAATGTCATCAGTGTTGTTGTTACTGGTTAAACGTTGTCCCAGGTAATTTTCTTCCTGTAAGTAAAGGGTATAGTTTGAGTGATACAGTAACACAAATGTCACAGTATGCGGCGGCACACTATAGGAATTTGTAAAGAGGACCCAAAATGCAGGCACAAAAGGAACGTGGAACCAAAACTTGGGTATTAACAAAAAGCAAGCCGTTTAATGAGGCTGGTAAAAAGGGTACAAACAAAGGGCAAGGCAAACTGAAGCAAAACTAACATTAACCTAAAGTGGGTGAAGTAAACAAACAACATGAAAAACATGAAACATAACGAGACAAAGGAAGCAAAGGAAGCAAAGCTGACTACACTGACATAGGACAGAGACTATCAAAATAAAACAGGAAACAGAATGGAAAGCACACATGACAATACAATTTCACAACATCAATCAATCAATCAATCTTTATTTATAAAGCACTTTTCATACAGAAAAAATGTAGCACAAAGTGCTTTACATAGTTAAAAGCAGCCCACCCCACCCTCCAACTCACTCCCCACACTCTCAATACACATATATCCCCCCACCCCCACCCACACACACATACACACACGCGCACACTTAAAGAGTAAAAATTGGGCTGGGCTCGCATGAGCCAAGTGAGGAAACATTATAACAGAGAGCCGTCTGCACCGGGAGCCGGTCACAGACCGCAGCCTCCGGGCTGGGCACACAGCCGGAGGGAGGCAAAGGAGCCCCCCAACCAGGCTGAGAGGACCCCAGAGACCCAGCAGCCACGGTCAATAACAGCCCCGGTGCAGAGAGCGCCATCCGAGGAAACACTGGAGATATGACGCAATACGATGTATACAGGGTAAAATGATAAAATAAATAAGAACAGGATACAATATAAATATAAATAGAGTAAGAAGATTAAAAAATGAATAAGAATAAAATCAAGAAATATTAGGTAAATCCTAAATTAATAATAGAATAACAGGATAGAATAAATAAGCATAAAAAATAAATAAACGCTAAGTAAAAGCTAAATTAAAAAGGTGGGTCTTGAGCCTGTTCTTAAAAACATGTACGTTCTCTGCGGCCCTGAGCTCCTCCGGCAGGCTGTTCCACAGACGAGGACCATACCACTGAAAAGCTGCCTCTCCGTGAGTATGTGTCCTGACTTTAGGGACAATCAAAAGGCCAGTACCAGAGGACCTCAGGGTCCGCGAGGGTTCGTATGGTAAAAGCAGATCTGAGAGATAAGAAGGCCCAAGACCATTAAGACATTTAAAAACCAATAAAAGAACTTTAAAATCGATCCTGAAACACACGGGGAGCCAGTGCAGCGATTCTAAAACCGGTGTAATGTGGGCCCGCCCTCTGGTCTTCGTCAGCACACGAGCTGCCGAGTTTTGCAAGAGTTGTAAAGTTGAAATATTCTTCTTAGGAAGACCAGAGAGCAGGGCATTACAGTAATCAATGCGACTGGTAATAAAAGCATGCATCAGCATCTCCGTGTTGGCCCGAGAGAGAATAGGGCGGACTCTGGCTATATTTTTTAGATGATAAAATCCAATTTTGGTTACATGTTTAACATGTGGGATAAAACCAAGCTCAGAGTCAAAAATAACACCCAGGTTTTTCACTTGTAGCGAAGGACATAGTGAAAATGCCTCTAATTTAGACAAGAGTTTCTCTCTCTGAGCCTCAGGACCGACAATTAAAACTTCAGTTTTGTCCTGGTTAAGCTGTAAAAAGTTTTCTGCCATCCAAGATCTTATATCCAAGATACAGTTAAAAAGGGCATCCATTGGTCTGGTGTCATCAGGAGACACGGAGATGTACAGCTGCGTGTCATCAGCGTAACTGTGGAAGTTCACTCCATGCCTCCTGATGACACTGCCGAGAGGCAACATATACAAATTAAAAAGTACAGGGCCTAGAACCGACCCTTGAGGCACGCCACATGTCATTTTATGGATCTTAGAGGAGCATGTATCCATACTCACCATAAAAGATCTGTCAGAGAGATAGGAAGTGAACCAGTTGTGTACAGCACCAGAGAGGCCTACCATGTGTTTCAGTCTGTTTAAAATAATAGCGTGGTCTACTGTATCAAAGGCTGCGCTTAGATCCAGTAGCACCAGGACTGAGAGCTTTTGGGCGTCCCAGTTACATCTAAGATCATTTAAAACCTTTAGGAGAGCCGTCTCTGTGCTGTGGTTCACCCTAAATCCAGACTGGAATATCTCCAGGATCTGTCTATCATTGAGAAAATCAGTAATCTGAGTAAAAACAAGTTTTTCTAAGACTTTACTTAAAAATGGTAAGTTGGATACAGGTCTGTAGTTATTAAAATCATTACAATCCAAATTGCTCTTCTTCAGAAGGGGCCTCACCACCGCCGTTTTAAAGGCAGCAGGGAAGACACCCAACTGAAGAGAGCAATTCATCATGTATAAAAGCTCAGCCTCAAAAAATCCATAAAGTGTTTTAAAGAGTGAAGAAGGAATTGGATCTAAAAGACATGTGGTGGGTCTCACTGTGGAGAAAACCTTCTGAAAGTTCTCAGCATTAACCAGGACAAAGCTGTCCAGTGTCTCCTCAGGTACAATCGAGCCCTCAGATGTGTTTACAATCATATCGCGATTAGATAAAATATCAGATCTGATGGCGCTGATCTTTCCCCTGAAGTGGTCTGCAAACTGCTCACAGAGCGAGTCTGTGGGGGTTCTTTTGGAGCTTTTAAAATCAGGGTTAAATAAATGATCTATGGTGGAAAAGAGGACCTTGGGATTATTTTTGTTAATACTGATTATTTTGGCGAAGTATGAATTTCTTGACTTCCTTAATGTATTATTGTACATTTTAAGTTGCTCGGAAAATATTTGATGGTTGATATTATTTTTATTTTTCCTCCATCTCCTTTCTGCTGCCCTGCAATTTCTTTTGAGTTTTTTGACTTCTTCGTTTCTCCAGGGTGATGTATGTTTTACGTTAATCTTTTTGGTGGTGAGTGGAGCAACGGAGTCAAGGCTTTTCTTCAGTTTGCTGTTAAAATAACTAAAAATCAAATCGCAGGGTGCAGGTAAAATCACAGGGGGGCATTTGACTAAAACCCTGGTAAAATTTGCAGCCACTTCAGAGGTTAGATAGCGCCTCCTCACAGTTCGCACCGAGGTCTTCCGCTGAATAAAACCGGTGATGTTAAAAAACACACAGTAGTGGTCAGAGACAGCCAAGTCAACAACAGAGGACACGCTGGTGGACAGCCCATGGGTGAAGACCAGGTCCAGAGTGTGTCCTCTGTTGTGAGTCGGCTGCGTGACGTGCTGGATAAAATCCAAACAGTGAAGAATGTTTAAGAATTCTTTTGTTGCAGGGTCAGAAGGATTATCTATGTGCAGGTTAAAATCACCGGTTAAAATTATCATATTATATTTTGAATGTATGTTTGTTAAAAATTCTGAGAATTCCTTGATAAAAGCAGCGCTGTCTTTAGGTGGTCTATAAATTGTGACAGATAAAACTGGAGGGCTGCTGAAAACAATAGCATGGAATTCAAAAGTGGTAAAATGATCAAATAAAATTTGTTTGGTGGTGAGTGTGTTGTTGGCTAAAGATGCAGTCCCACCACCTCTCTTACCACTTCTAATAGAAAAAGAGAAATTAAAATTTGGTGGGGAGGCCTCAGTGAGAACAACTGGTGCATCCGAGCCCAGCCATGTTTCAGTTAAAAATAAACAGTCAAGTTTATTATCTAAAATTAAATCATTGATAATAAAAGACTTGTTCGATAGAGAGCGTACATTTAAAAGTGCCATACTGATTGAGACTGGTGGATTTTTGACAATAGAGTTGGATGGATGTTGATATTTTTGAAGAGGCCGGAGGTTATTAATGTTTTTGGAGTTACTGGATTTATGATAATTCTGTTGCTCTCTGTTTGTGATTATGACGGGTATTGTGTTGACTGTGGGAGAGAAAGGTCCTAGTCCAGAGTTTTGTGTATTACTGTTAAAAGTGGAACAAATATAGGAGCTGGGACCAGGGGAACATCAGTCAGTGGCAGACAGTGGCGATGTGCGGGAGTGCTGTACGCCAAATGCCAAATTGGCGGACAGCAAACGGCGTCCCCAGGCGTTGAGGTGGAGCCCGTCTGCCCCAAAAAGATGCCTCCTCTCCCAGAAGGCATCAAAGTTGTTAATAAAACCCACGCCGTGGGAGATACAGGCAGAGGAAAGCCAGGTGTTAAGACTGAGCAGCCGGCTGAAACGGCCTATCCCTCTGCCACAGGTGGGGGTGGGCCCAGAGATAAAAGCACTCACCTGCAACTGACCAAGGAGGCTGAAGAGTTCGAGGAAGTCCAACTTCAGCAGCTCAGATTGCTGTTTGGGGATGTCATTGGTGCCGATGTGGATGATGAGCCGGTTAACCTGTGGGTGGGATGCCAGAATGTTGGGAATTCTGTCCACTATGTCAACAACAGTGGCTCCCGGGAACGACAGCGTGAGCGCCCCCCTCATCCGCACGTTCCTGATGATGGAATCCCCGAGGACCAGCGTGGAGAGAGGAGGTGCCACCGAGGGCTGTTGGCCATCTGAGACGCCCGCGCCGCGACACCGGGGGTGTTCAGATGGAGATGCGCCAGCCGGACTGCGTGAGTGACTCCCAGGTAGCCGCGCCGTGGGTCCTCTTCTCCGAGGAGCCGGGGTAAAGCACAGCTCTCCGCGGTGAGTTTGCACCACTGCGCCATCTCCACCACCACGCCGCGGCTCCGGGGGCGTAGTGGTGGAGATGGCGCAGACCTCAGCGACACAGCGGGATGGCGAGGGCTAGCCGTCAGAGGAGGAAAGTCCACAGGATCCAGGACATTGAATTGACATTGAACATGGCCAAGAAGACAAGAAACATGACAGACTATCACAGAAGACCTAAGTGAAACATAAATAAACTAAAGGCAACCAAAAGATAATCCAATTACTCAACATAATAAAGGAATAACTTAAGAACTCAAAACGTAAACTGAAAACGCTGGGCCAGAGACCCAGGACCGTGACAACAAATGGGGTCAGTTATGAGTAAGTGAGTTTTAGTGTTATGCCTCAGCCATTCAGATGAATACAAAGGGGTGCTTTATTCCTCATATGACCAATTCAAACAGGCTACTACTGCGCTTTATGAACAATCATCTATTCTGATACTGAAACATTCTTATTTGGCAATCCTGAATTGCTCATATGTAAGAACTCTAGATAAA
The DNA here is from genome assembly GCF_041146795.1 of Maylandia zebra. Classification (NCBI taxonomy): domain Eukaryota; kingdom Metazoa; phylum Chordata; class Actinopteri; order Cichliformes; family Cichlidae; genus Maylandia; species Maylandia zebra. Next base: position 23,650,455 of record NC_135167.1, on the reverse strand, counting down.
TACTGTTATTATGTTACTCTGGCATTTTTATTTTCTAAATCATATGTGCATGTGAGCTCTATGCCTTAAAGGTAATAGATCTTAAAGGCATAGATCCAGTTATCTCCCTTGATAACAAGTGACCTGTGAAGTATGCGGGCTGAGCTGATTTATGTGGCTTCTTCCTAAACTCCCTTTCTCTAGTCTTTCACAAAGAAAGCCTTGTTGTTCAACATTTTATTAATAAATGGTATTAATCGGAATCTAAACCTGTGTCATGTCCTTCTTTGTGTTCAGCCTTTGCCTTTGCCCAAACCAGTATCTTGTAGTGTGGCTTGAGGCCTGTCAAACCATAAAGCTCTCCTCTGTAGCACCCCCGTTCTGTCAGCTCCAGACTTTTGCACACCATTCAAGCTGTCTGTTGACTCTAGTGGAGTTGGAGTTACTGCTGTTTTGTTACAGGAAGATTCCTTCGGCACTGGTCACCCAGTTTCCTCCTGCTTGGTGTGAGTATAATACAACTGAAAGGGAAGCCCGAGCAGCCCTTTGGGCCTTTCAACATTTCAAGATTTTTAACACCACGGTCATTAATAGTCTTTACAGACCACAACATCAGCTCTGTTTATTGCCTGGTATTTTTAGTGGAAGAGTGGTAACAACTTCATTGGGGTTGTCAGGTAGGTGATGGTCCAATCCTGAGTGTTTTGTTGATTTATTTCCAACAACACCTCTTGAAGGGTGATGTCACCCAACATCCACAAGGATGCCTTGGTAAGCTAATTGTTTCAGCATAGTTTAAGTTTATCTGCCTCTCCAACTATATCTTACAGGAACTATAACATCTTCTGAGAAGACGACCATGACCAGATGCTTGATGGTCCAGGGAATGGGGGAGCGAAGACACTTGTGGTTATTCACTTTCCTTCTAGGATAATCACCAGTTGTTGCAAGACCTGATTGTGTGTACAGGTGTAGCAGCCTCGGGACAGGCTGGTTTTTGTAAAGATGTGCCTCAGAGTTGCAGGAGTTTGGATGAGAGTACACATTACACAGTACACGGCATCTTCTCCCACCCACTGATTTAAGTTTTGGGATGTCAGATGGATAAATAATGATCAACAAAACCTTCCCAATCTAAGCCTTTGTTGGATCACTCCTTGTGCTGTGGCTGTGGCCTTTAGACCCAATTGTAACCATATAAATCAAACAGAAATGGTAGCAAGTTTGTTTTTTCACTATTAGAATTTCCAAAGCGTTAGTGGAGACAGAGATCTTATTTCATTTAGTTTTTGTTTGTTGTTTCAATTCATTTTAGTTTAAGTTAGTTCCCATAGTGAGTTTCCATGTTTCAGTGTAGCTTAACTGTTTGAAAATGTTTAGTTTTAGTTTCGTTTTTATTAGTTCAGTGTTATTGTAATACCTACTGATACTGGAAAATCGGTATCGGTGTTAAAATCTAAAATATTTTTGAAAGCAGTTAACTCACAGCCTTGGAGACCTTTAAAAACTCAGTAAACATGTCCATCAAAGCCCTTTTTTATAACATATTTTACTAAATTAACAAATCCTATTACTAAATGTTGTTATTTCATTTTGTTAATTTATCACATCGCAAAACCGTTTCAGTTAATTTTATCTGTTAATTTTTCTGAAATTCTAGCGTTTATTTTATTTTAGTTAACTGGAATGCCCGTTTTCCACATCTAGTTTTATTTTTACATTTTGGTTAACCGTAATAACCTCGTGGTGAAGACGGATTTCTGAGCAATAGCATCATCTACTGGAGACCTGCTAAATACCACTATTGTTGGACACAAATGTATTTACAATAATGATAATAATGATAATAAAACCCTGATCAATCAAATAGTATAACTTATATTTTCACTTTTCACTTTAAAACTTCGGTAAAATCAGTAATACTTATATTTTTAAAATATACACTCATTATGCATTTGTTGCTAAAAACGAGGAATTATAGGTTAAATTAACACCGAATAGTAAGTGTAAATGACAGAAACCAGTAAAATGTTTGCCCCGAGTCAATTATTGATATCACAATGTTCTCCATCAGCTGTTTAAAGAAAGAAAAAACTGCCATTACGTCACTTACTGGAACGTGGCCAGAAGGACAACTAGATATTTTGACCCCATGTCAGTGCCATAAAACAGTCTGATCTGTGCAAACTTTTTTACACTCATATATATCAATAAAAGTTTTAGTTTATTCAATAAAGGCGGTCCTCATCAATAATAAATATTAAACAAATGAATAAAAGCACATTACAATAAGTGAAATAGCAGAGGAGAAACACGGGGTTCCGGCGGGCCGCGGCAGACGAAGAATGTAACGCACCCTTGGCCACTCGGATGAAGGCGGTGCTACTGGTGGCCAAGCAGCAGGGCCTTGCCTTTGTGGTTGTAGAAAGAGAAGATGGCTCCCGTTTTGGAGAAACAGCTCCCGGGCGCAGCTGGGACAGGAGACAACAACAACGAAGAGGAAGAAGGGCAAACTCTCTGGCAAGTCCTGCTACTCTTTTAACGACTTCATGCTTCCGCAGGGCCTTCTCAGAACAGCACAGCCGCCATGGTTCTGCTTTGTCACTGCCGGTTTTTCCCTATCAAACACCGGCCCGGCTAGTACCAACGTTAGCACTAACTGAAGATGAGCGGTCAGTCTGTTAGCAGATCAGCTAACATCGGCTAGCAGGTTTGCTGCTGCTCCTCCTGATGTTAAGCTAACACTGCCTTGTAGTTACCTAGCAGAGTTTTACTAATACAGTGAACGTTAGACACTTTCCAGGGCGCCATTCAAATAACTAGTACCTTGATAGTTTATGTCAAGATAAGAGCTAAATACTAGTTAGCGTCTTGATGCAGGATACAGTAAGCTAATAGTAACGTAAACCTTAGAAACCCGTTAACTTAAAGAGAAACGCAAAAAAAAAAAAAAAAACATGATAGCGTCTTTAGATAATAGTTGCTCCTCGGTAAATTCATGGATCCAGGATTGAGCTACTTAATTCTGTCGTACCGGTCAATGGAAACGAATTATCATTTCCTGCTTCTGTGCTGTCTTGGAGTCATCATTGGACCGGCTCAAAGAGTCAAAAAGTGATCGTAATCAATGAAGTTAAGGTGTGTCCAACTAGTTACCGGTTAACAGTTTTGACACCACGTTTGACTGCTCTGAGATGAGGAGCTGCTGTCAGTCTGATCACAGTCAGTGTGACTTGTATATAAAAATCTACCTGTCTTTTTCTTATCTGTAGGTCCTCAATACTGAGTGAAGTTTCAACTAGATCGAGTTCAAAATTGCCTTCAGGAAAAAATATCCTGATATTTGGTGAGTATTGGTTACATGTGTGAAAATTGAAGTTTCTGCAGTTTATTTGTGCTGGTCAACCCTGAGAGGTAGAAGAGGGCAAAGCAGCTGCAAAATCTAATGATTGCACGTTTCTGAATTGCACTTTGAGCTGCTTAACCCCCACCCCGGGCTGAGGTTTGAACTAAAGACAGACATAATAAACAGAAGAATATAGGGTATTCTTCTTGGGTGGGGTCATATTTATTCGAACAGGCCCTCTGAAAATGTGAGAAATGCTGCTTCTCATCAGGCAGGTTTGTGTGAGAGAGTGTACATTGTGGAAAGCCTAGACATCCTCCTTGAAAGGAACGGAAATGCATTTGTGCATTTTTTTATGTCATATAATTTGTTGTTTAAAAATAACACGAATATAATCTATTTATCTGTATTATGAATAAAATATTTTGCAGGTGAGGATGGTTCAGGAAAGACGACACTCATGGCCAAACTTCAAGGAGCTGAGCACAACAAGAAGGGGAGGGGACTGGAGTATCTGTACTTAAGTGTCCATGATGAGGACAGGGATGGTGAGATTCACTGATGAACCTTGAATGTGGTCTCTGTCATTAATCTGCAGGAACCTTTATAAAATAATTCCACCTTAAAACTGATTATTATTAGTGCTTGTGTTTAACTAGCATTTTACTTTCTTCTTGCAGACCTTACACGCTGTAATGTGTGGATCCTGGATGGGGACCTATACCACAAAGGCCTTCTTAAGTTTGCTGTTACTGCTCAGTCGCTACCTGACTGTCTAGCTGTGTTTGTTGTGGATATGTCACGACCTTGGACCACTATGGAGTCGCTGCAGAAGTGGGCCAGTGTCCTGCGCGACCATGTGGACAAGCTCAAGATTCCACCTGAGAACATGAGAGAAATGGAGCAGAAGAGTAAGTTACATATACACCAATAATAAATGCATATACAGCAATAATAAACGCAAGGCTTGTATTTAGAACACCCCCCCCCCCCCCACACACACACACACACACACACACACACATACACTCTTGTTGATCTAGCTTTACATTCATACCTGCATTCATGCACGTAGCTTATAGAGTGAAAAACTAACATCCCCTGAAACCTCAGCATTAGAAATGTGTACATTTTGGTCAAGTAGCTGGCATCGGTCATGGTTGAGCATTTCAAAAGACACATTCAGATTGTTAAAATATCAATAACTAGCATATCTCCAAATAGATCTGTTTTGTTGAAGCAGATCCACTTATTGAAATGGCGATTTGTTATAATCTGGTCATTTTCCTTCATATATCAAAATGCAAAAATCTGACTTGAACTGACTCTTTAAGGCAAAAACGTAAAGGAAAAAAACAAATGTGCCTAAAGCATCCCATGGTGGATGCAATGGTAGTGTTACATAATAACCGCTGGACTCCTTGCTGATTGGTTGCTGTATAGCATCGAAGGCAAGGACTGTATGTTATTACACTTTGCTGAGGTGGATTCCAGGTCATCATCAGAGAGGCCCATGATCCTCAGCTGTGTGCTCTTGCTGGAGGCAAGTTCTGCAGATCAATGACTGTGATGCACTCAGATGTTGTTCTCCTGTTAATTTTAGAATTGGGGCATCTCATGCTTATGAACGCTTCTTTTGTATTTGGAAAGATTGTTGGTATTCAGATAAGTTTATTTCAGCCTCCAGGGTTTGCTCAATGTTCTTGTCAGCTCCCAAACATTGCCTGCTGCTTTTGCTCTTAAAAGTGCCAAAAGAGATTGGACAGAGAAGTAAAACTGGTTATATGCTAGATGAGTTTGACAGCACAGGTTCAGAGAGATTGTCACTGTGTAACATGCCAACACAAGTAGCCTTGTCTGCAGAAAAACGTGTGAAAAAGAAAAGAGAAGCTGCTCAATAACTGATGACTAAAGCGCACTGAATTGCTTTCTGTCATTTTGTCCACTAATAATTGGTTTAATGACTTTCAGTTAGCCCACAAGTTTGCTTTCGCTTTGAGTAGTTGTATTGGAATAAAATTACAATTGGCTGATATAATGTAGCAGAAAGCTTTCCTACCTGGAATGTAGACCTCATACCCTGTGTGGATTGCTGTTTTGTGACTACTGTTGTTGTTGGTGGTGGTGGTGTTGTGTTTACTATTTGGTCCGTTTTGGGTGACTGACTTGTTTGTCAGACTTCTCTTAACATTTCATTTTTGATGATCCCTGTCCAATTTAGCCAAGGCCTCTCAACGAAATAAAGGATCTTCTGGCATGTAAACGATAATGTAAATAGCAGATGGTGAGGACTAGTCAGATTTTAAACGTGTGACCACGAGTGTTTGAGTGAGAGTCAGACCGACAGACTGGAAGTGTGTGAGTGGCTTTTGTCCAGGGAGTCTTGCAGTCATCTTGCATCATGGTTTCCTCCCCTCTTACAGCAGCGTCAGGGACAGGAAGGGACGTAACTCAAAATTCAGTGGGCTGGACGTTCTGACTCGTGCTCTGTTCTGCTGTAAATAAAGTAGGCTGGCTGCTGGAATCATCTCAAACTAAATAACAGGATAAACCTACTGCTTCTCTACCGCTCGTTGAATGGAAAACTATTTGCGTCCATGACTTCTGTTAGTAATAGGCTTGTTTATCTGCAGTTGCAGTAATTATGTTTTGAGGCAGTTTTTGTATATAATAAACAGTTGAAGAGCATTGTAGAAGTTCAGTTTGACTTAACAATAGCATCCAAGACCAAATGTTATTAGGTGAAATTAGTCTGGCCATAAGACTACTTTATTTTTAGCTGAAGTTGAACTTTTACTGACATCAAGTATATACCTTCGAATTTAGAAAGAATATATACTGATTGGTGCTTTTGCAGTACTTAAAATGTAGTACACACAAAGTATTTGAAAAGTCCTTAATGAAGACCGCTGATGCATTTTGACCTCACCCTTGTTTGTGGAACAGATAAGTAGGTCTTAGTGGGGCAAAGTCTGTCTCTTTAATGTTTTTATTTTAAAGTGACAGTCCACCAATCATCTCTCCTTTCAGCATTAAATGTTGCTGTTTTGAAATCACTGCAAAATGTCATGTTTCTGTACATGCTGCCCAAAGTAATATATTTTTTCTTTCCATTTACTTACAATATTCTCAGCCTTAATCAGTTGTACCAAATAACTTTTAAGGGGTTTTTTGTGTGTGTGTGTTGCAAACAAAGGAAAGTTGAGACGCGGCTCACATTATCTCGGGTGTTGCATGCATGGTTGTCATAAAACTTGAAGCTGCCTTAATTCAGGCTTTTTTTTTGTCTTTCCTGTGTTCTGATAAAATCAAAATGTTTAGTATTGCTGTCTTTTATTTTGTCTTGTCTTATCTTATCTATGCCTTTAAAACTCAGACTTAAAAAAAACATTGTCTTTATATATGAAAGCATTAGGGGTTTGAGGCTTGAATCTATCTTTTCAAAGTCTTCCAGTATAGGCCAAGCATAATGTGAACAGCATTCATCATTGCTTTGACCAAGTGTGTGATCAGGTCTTTTTCAATAAATTTACTACATTTTGGAATGTTTGGATCCTTTGGTAGTCCCATTTGGCCTATGAACTTTTTGTGCATACGTACTGGATTTGTGCAGCTGTGCATCTTAAGAAGGGTTCTCGTAGCTTTTCAGACCAGTTCTCATCCCCTGTATAAAATTCTTTGCCTGAAAGTAAAGGGCTTGACTCTAAACACCAAGTCAATCTGGCTTTAGCTTTTGAGGAAATAGGCCATGGCTTCCTGCGTAAACCCCCACCCTTCACACTGCAGCTTTGTAAATGTCTGGACAGCTGGGATCAGCACAAGAGGAAAATAAAGGATGTCTTTTTCTGTCTTTGAACAAGGCATGTTATTTAACTGGAAATGTAACATTGTAATTTTCTTTCTGTGATGCTACACAATGTATACACAGCAGTGACTACTTGTGTGAACATTTAAATTTAGACTGTCACTAGGCAGACATAGTCTTATCCTGATATACCACTAAGCTTTATTTGTGTTGACTCTATGATCTAATCTGAGGAACACAGTTTGAGGCCTTGCACAGCAATTAAAACTGCTATAAAACAAAGTTTATAGTGCTGAAGAAGCTGCAAGTGGCTCATTGCTCTTTCCAAAGTTACAAGCAAAGATAATGTGCACCTATAAAATGCTGTCAGTGCTACAGAGTCCCTGAGGTCAGACCACATTTGTCACCTTAGTGTTGTTTATATTTTAGGGCTTTTTTTGTCAGTGCTGAAGTGCTAGATGCCAGGCGAGGAGAATGGAAAGGAAAAAATAAAAACAGTGGGTCGAGACACTGAATACTGAACTAATTTTCTTTATTTCTATAGATCTGGAGCTTTGCGTTCACTAATACACACAATTTACCCTTTTTTCCCCTTTATTTTGTCTTCTAGTGATAAAAGCCTTCCAAGAGTACACAGAACCAGAGGATGCCACCCCATCCTCCCCACAGAGACGAGCCCCAACAGCAGGAGAGGATGAGGACGTTGTGTTACCACTAGGGGAAAACACACTCACGCACAACCTGGGCATTCCAGTGCTAATAGTTTGCACAAAGGTATAAACCGCTTAAACCAACCAGAATGTCACATTTGAAGCCGTTTACAAATGTTGCTATAAAAAGCTTTTTAGAAGTACTTGTTTCTGAGATGTAACAGAGCCAAAACTTGGAATCTTAATGATAATTAATCTTGGTAATGTATTACAACATTGTTTCTTTTACTACACAAGAAGGAACAGCTGCTGGCCATCTAAAAAGCTACTTGTTGCGTCTGTGCCTCTACAGTTTCAGTTTTGGGAGTTAAACTTACCGTACAATCTATTTCCCCAGCGAGGCTTTGATTTCTGTTGAGGGCATGGATGCATTTCATTCAGGAGCTTCTTAACATGCTGATAATTTAACTGTGTCCTCAGAAAAGTCTAAGGATACCTGTTTTAGGTTAAGCTATTTTGGACAATCTCTAGATAATGCCAGAAGCATCCTGTCCTTGGCTGCTGCCATGATTTTTGTTTGTAGCCACCTGTGTTCGTGATCTATAGATTTTCTAAACTGGCTTTTTGTATCACAGCCAGGAGATCAATAGCTCCTTCTATTTAGGACTGAGTCGTCTGCCATAAACAGGCAAAGGAAACCTTCTTTAACACCCTGATATCTGTTCTTCTAGCTGTTCTATGTGATTGAATTCCCACACTAGTGAGCATATTTGGCCTAAAATCCCATGTGGAGACCATCCCCACTGATGCATTTATCTGTGTTCTTACTTTTATGCTGTGCTTTGTGAGGCAGTATTTACTAATAAAAAGTTACCATTATACTTGCCTGTTAATCCTCTAGGCAAAGACGGGTGCTGAAAAGCACAAGGTAGCCATCAGCAGAGCTTCACATGCTAGCTGTGGCTGGAACATGGGGAATGTGCCTTTTTTTTTTATTTTATATTAATTAATTTTTTTATCATTGGGGCCTCTGAATAGCTCTTGTCAGAGGAAAAACTACTAAATCTGGATAAAATGTCTGTTCGATATCTCAAAGATATTTCAAAAGACTCAAAATGTCTTTTCTTCTCCAACCCACAACATCTCCAACTCTCAGAGAAAAGGTTATGAAACAAGAAGTTCGCCTACACTCACAGGAGTGTACCACTCTACTCTGCTCAGTTATCTGTCCCTCAGATATCTGTTATCGCAGATTAGACGGCTGGCCAAATGGTTGACTAACTTTAAAAACCAGTGTGTTATTTGGTTTTAATTGTCTGCCACTAAAATCTTCTATTTCTTTCTTTATATCAATAATTTTTGCTTCAATTCTTAAGTGTGATGCAGTCAGCGTACTAGAGAAGGAGCACGACTACAGAGACGAGCATTTCGACTTCATCCAATCCCACATCAGGCGATTTTGCTTACATTGTATCCTTGTTTTTAATGCATGTCTTTTTTTTATTTAATTTTTTTTTTTTTTACTCTTGAGCTCTGCCATACCTTGAATTTCTGTATGTTGCTTAATATCAATTAATATATGACACTAACCCAACAACTGCTGCCTTAACTTAACCGAACAGATGGAGCAGGTCTGATCTATACCTCAGTCAAAGAGGAGAAGAACCTGGATCTGCTTTACAAATATATAGTACATAAACTGTATGACTTTCAGTTCGTCACACCAGCCTTAGTGGTGGAGAAGGATGCAGTGTTCATGTAAGTAAAACTAGTCAACCTTGTCCCAAATATTAAAACCTGTTTGTCATATTTTTAGCAAACAGTTTGTGCTGGCATCTGTCTTCAGATCTTTTTGAACAACAATTTAAAAATCTTTTCCTTCTCTTTTAGTCCATCCGGATGGGATAACGAGAAGAAAATTGGTATTTTGCATGAAAACTTCACAACAGTCAGACCAGAAGATCCATTTGAAGATTTTATCACAAAGCCTCCAGTACGAAAGGTATAAAAATGCAAATATTGACCAAACGTAAAAGTTACAAAAATGCAGAAGTATTCCAGAGCTTTTTGCTCTGTTCTTCTCCTTTTTAATGGCATTCTTGTTTCCTTTGCTCTTCTTAACAGCTGGTTCATGACAAAGAGATAAATGCAGAGGATGAGCAGGTTTTCCTGATGAAGCAGCAGGTAGATGTGGCCTTCTCCCCATTTATCATGATTTCTGTCACCAGCCAGTGAGCTTGATATGCGTTTGTTTGTTGTTAGTTTCTGATTTTGATCTAAGCAGGATCTCAAAATCAGGTCAGATATCTTTCACTGGTAAAAAAAAAAAAGGATCAGTCCTTTCTAACATATTTGCAGTGATCTGCTGCTTTCACTGTTAAACAGTGTTTTATACTGCAGCCGTGTTGATATGAAACTGTCACATGATATGAAACATTACCCTCACTTCCTATTTTGTGAGAAAAAAATAAACCAGGAAGACAATTTTAAAAAAACGTAACTGAAGTTGCAGGTTAGTATTGCCCAGTGCTTTAAGTTCCTTCTACTGCACTAAATGCCCCCTTTATTTATTAATTTGTCACAGTTTTCTTGCATACATTTGTCTTTGATATTTTCAGAATGAAAGAAGTTGTATCAACCTGAAAATAAAGGATAGGGAAAACCTGTTGATATACTAGTAATATAACAGAAATTGCATCTAACTCAAGCTTTTCTTTTCTTTTTTAGTCTTTATTAGCAAAGCAGCCAGCCACACCAACAAGAGGAGCAACGGTAAGTGTCTTAAGGTTCCTCAAATGTGAAATTTAATTCTTTTTTTTTTCTTTTTTTCTCTGGATAGAAAAACGTGAGCTGCTTTTTTTTTGTGGCCACGCTTTTATTCTGGTGCCTGTGTTTTAGGAGTCTCCAGGACGGACAGCCTCAGGGTCTCCACGGCCTGCAGGCCGTGCCGGACAGACAGCCGTAGCCAGTGGCTCACCAATGACCTCTGTCAAGAAGCCTGACCCTAACATGAAACGTATGTTTGAAAGGAATACAATTTCAAATGTCAATTAATGAGAATCACACTTTACATTCCAGTACACCCTAATTTCTGATGTTTTGTTATGTAGACTCACTTTTGAGATAGAAAGGGTATTAAAGATTCTCTTTTGTCATCCATATTATTTGAAATCAAAGAAAAAGAACAGATTTTCACTTATGTTTTTGCTGTATGAACATTGAGCAAGTTGTGAAGTACTGCCCTCTAGAGGTAACACTACAAGAATTCCCACAATGGTGGAACTGTTCAGGTCACACATTTCCCATTATTATATATACAGTCAGGGTTTAGTGTATTCTAATTTTTTAATGTCAGTCTATTAACTATATTGAATAGTTTTTTTTTTCTTGGTTTGTAGGAACATAACTCTTTCAAAATAAAATATTGTAGAATATTTTGTTTGAAAAGAAAGATAAATAGTTCCCATATTGGTGCCAAACACCACTCAGTGATGGGCAGTGAGGAGCTTTTGTCTTCAATTACACAAGAAAGACTTATTTTGGGGGGAAAAACAAAGTGGATTATATGTGTATATTTATAAACAAGTTCCCTTACCACCACCACCACCATTTCATTTCTCCTACAGCGGGAGCTGCCAATGAGGGAGTGCTGGCTAACTTCTTCAACAGTCTGTTGAGTAAAAAGACTGGAGCCCCTGGGAGCCCAGGAGCTGGAGCAGTGGGAGCTGGAGTGCAAGGCTCTGCCAAGAAAACAGGTACAACCTCTAATTCCAGTGCTTTCACCTCTGATCTCAGTGAAAAACAGAAGTTGGCGATTATTTAACCCCTTCTCTCTCATAGGTTAGCAGTTGATCTCTTACCAAAGCAGTAAGGATTATAGGATGCTGTGTGTTACAGAGTGCGTGCACTCTAAATTACAAACACTTGTTAGAGACTGTGGACCATTTTGCTGTCTGGAGATTTATCTCTACAGCCTGAGTAAGAAGGTTAAAGCAGGAGAAAAAAGTTGTCCTTAGACTGAACTTCTGACAGCTGAGGAAACTTGTGGCAGGCCTGTATTGATCATCCCACCCATCATAACTGCATCTCACTCACACCATGCCTTGTCCTGCCGCTTTTGAGCTCTATTAATTAATCTTTTTTTTTAACTTGGGTAACATTTTTTTCTTTGTTATATTAAATGTAACAAAGTCAAATATTGGCTGTGCGATAGCTTGATTGTACCCCGTGAAACATGAGAGAAATGATTGCGTAACTCATCTCTGCCTGAGAACACTAACATGTACTCTTTGTTCCAGCGCTGAGCAGTGTTAACATCTCTGCAACAGGATAATGCATGTTCCTTTTGTCTGATGATTAGTTTTGCATGTGTGCATGTTAACTGTGGCAGCAAGCCACCAACCTCCAGCATGGGAACGCATCACCATTCAAACTGCATCCATCCATCCATCTGCTTGCCATAGAAAGCTGTTTTTATGAGCAGGCGCAGAAGCTACAGGAGATTACTTTTGGGCTTTGTCTCCTGTCTTTTTTTCCAAGGGCAGAAGCCGGGTTTGACTGATGTCCAGGCTGAGTTGGACCGGATGACTCGCAAGCAAGACTCCATGGTTTCAGCTAACAATATACCACCGCAGACAGAGAACGAAGCGTGAAGGCAACAAAAACAGCTGCATCGTCCAGTTAATACTCTGGAAAAATATATGTACATGTGAGCATAAAAAAACAAAACAAAAAAAAATTGACCAAATTCCTAACGCCTGTATCAGTCAGCACACAGTGGTTTCACTGAATGAGATTCAAAGGCTATCAGAAGGTTGGAGAGGGAGTGGAGATGAGAAGAGAAAGAGAACATAAATGGAGGTATTAATGAAATAAGTGCTGAAGGCTTGGCTTTTTCTATCCTCTCTTCCACTGTAAATGTTATTTTGTAAGTTTAGGGAAATGTGTGCACACTCCCTGGTAGTCAGCCTGACCTACTGGGCTGAAGGCCCCCCAGATTCTGGGCTCATACACTCTACTCATAGGTTTAAGAGTGGCAATATACTGGTTCCTCTGGTTTCGCTTGTCATACTGAAGGAATTTGGTTGCATTTGGAAAAGTATTTAAATATATTCATTAATAAATTCAAATACTTGCAAGCATATGTAATATTTACAAAACAATGTTGGATATGATACTGATGTATTTATACAAACCTCCTCCTTTTTTATTTCATGTTGTGCACCATTTATCGGTTTAAAGAAAAGGCTCATCGTAACATGTAAAAATGCCACTGACACCATGACACTAATATGACATGTTCAGTTAGCGGATAGCATATCAGTCGCCCTAGTCATCTCGAAGGATTCTGTAAATACGAATACAAAAAAAATTATTCAGGTTAACTTGATTTTGTATAAAGCGCTTTTTTTGTCCAAATTCTTAAGATAGCTTCTTTGAATAAAATGGTTTGACAAGAAGTTAGAGGTCGCAGCAGAATTGCTTCTTTAGCTACAGGTGGGTATATTTGGGGGAGGGGATGGGGCAGCATCTTTCCTACTATAACTCCTAAGTGCCTCGCACAGTTAGCTGTTTGTGTCATAGTAGAGGTGCTTGTCTGCACAGGAGGAAACGCACTTGTAGCACCATCGGTTCAAAGGTTTTTTTATCAATTTCTCGTCATCCAAATAATTTATTTCGTTTTACTTTTTTTTTTTTTTTTTAAATGTACAACAAGCCTGTGGTCGCTTCTATTCTTCAGAAATACGATTTCTGTGGCCTAGTTCATAATGTTTAGAGATTGAATGCCTTCATAAAAACTGTAAGGCTGCTGATACTGAGAAGGAACCACACGATGGAACCTTTGGGTCCCCCAGACTTACTGTGGTTGAAACCACTCATTTGCAGCCAAAGCACACAGGCACACACACAAAATTACCTGCTGTGGTTTGAACAAAATGAGATTTTCTAACATTCAGTGTTAGACACCACTGTCGTCCTCTGGTCTCACATGTTTTGCTCTCGCTGTGTTTTGCATGTCAGTTTAAACATTCCCAGTTTCTACGTGAAGTAGCTGTAGAAGCTCATCCCTGTAGAAAACCTGTTGTTGTTTTGGTTCGGGGTTTTTGTTTTGTTTTTCAGATCAGGTCTTTTGTTTTTTCCGGCCCTTTTTAGTGCCCATTTAAGATGACAACCTTTGCCTTCAATGTACAGCTAACAGTTTATCACAACAGGCACCCTGCCTTCACGGGAAAGCTCCTAATTAATTTGTGTGTCCTTAAGGGGTTGCTTAAATGTCTTGTGTCATTTCTATGCTTTTTTTTTTTTTTTATCAAAAATTATACTGTACCATATCAAATTGTCTGTATAATATTTATGGTTTCATGATACCATAATCAAAATGAAATGTACATTTTCATTCTTAAATCTCTATACAAGGCCCTACTTAATCCCATGGATGGTGTATTTCAGTAACTTTTGCAGAATGAATGGCAAGTGATAGGAGAGCAGCTATTTGCTACAAATAGCCAAAAAAGAAAAATGAAAACTGGAGTGAATTGGAACAGAACCAAAGATGCATATTATCTGCATTTGTAGTCATCCATAAGATTAACCAGCGGCCTTTTTTTGTTTGTTTCTTTTGTCCAACTCTTGCATAGAGCCCTTGCATTCCAAACCTCAGACTGGCCTATAACATTTTTTTAAGTAACACCCTGTAAAATGGTAGAAATGTCTTTCTCTATTAAGCCGTGTCTGGAGTTTCAGCAGACAGAAGGGGGCGTACCATAATTGTGTTTTGGCTGTTGAAACTGGTCTTTGAACAGTCAGCAGGTTTTTTGTTCAAACATTCGCTCTGTAAGGGAATAGCAGTGTACCGTCTGCTTCGTGCATTGTCACAGTGATTCAACACAGCAGTTCTGGGTTTACTTTGAACAAAATGAAGCTCTTATTGTTTTTACTTTGCTTTGTTTTTGTGACTGGTTGGGGGGAAACGTGCACTCGAGGGCCCGTTGCCGACGTGGATGAAGCACAATTTCGGAACAGCCAGGAGCAGCATGGCCGCATTTTGGAATAAGCACTTTTCTTTGGACACTGTTGCTACAGCTGCAGATGCAGAGTGCATCTTTTTCTTTTTGCCTTGCCTCATTTCAGAATGAAACAAGATGTTAACAGAGAAATTGCCATTTTGCTGCTGAGGTTGTTAAATGGGCCCCTTGTGGTTAACTATGGAATAACACATTTCTGCTGGCAATATTGTAACTAATACAAATCCTCTAACAATTGCTGCCAGTACAGCTTTCACTGTAGCTAAACTACGGATAAACCCCCATTTGTTTGCACATTTGGCATTTTTGGTCATGATTTTTCATTTTGTTTCAGAATACAGAGATTCGTCATATCACACTTATGTTTAAAAGAAGTTTGAACTGTAATTTGTCAACAATATGGCCACACTTGTTAAATTTGGCATTTAGCTGAGTGGAATGAAGTGCTCTCTTGCTGCTTGTGCTTGAAAGTTGGACTTGGATTACTTTTTGCTCCCAAGATGGATTTTTGTTTTCTTCTGGTACACAAATTCAGTGGAAAGCAACTTCCTCTTCTCATCCTAACTGAATTGCCTTCGACCACTATCGACAGTCTACATCTATACGAGACTATGAGCTTCTGCTTCCAGTCCTTTTGTATTCAGGATATCAAAACATTGTAAGCACATGGCTGGCTGCACTTTTGTGCCCTGGGATAATTCAGAAGCTTGATTGTATGTCTGTAACACAAATTCTGTAGCCTTCAAGCTGCCATGCGGATTCTAGCTTATTATGCCGACAAAGATAAGGAAAATGTTTATCAGACCCCTGGCTTCAATAAAACCAAGAATCCAAACTTTTGTTGGCTTCTGTGTGTGTGTGTGTGTGTGTGTGTGTGTGTGTGTGTGTGTGTGTGTGTGTGTTTGTACAACATTTGATTAGAGTTGTGTGTGATGAGAAAGCAACGGTTACAACTTTAAGTCCCACACATCAACCTGTGAGATCTACATACCCCTAATCCTAACCCTATATTATAAGAATGTGTTTTTTTTATTTATTTATTTTTTTGGCATTGGAAATTTTTCTTTCTTGATCCTCGACAATAAGGGGACAAAAATAAATCAATATTTCAGATTTTATTTCGCTCTTTTTTTTTTTTTTTTGAAGTGCTTCATTTATCTCTAAAACATTGTGATAACTTCTCACCATGTTCAGGGTTACAACACATTTATACTGTAGTTGTAATTCAATGTATTACACCAGTCACATGCATAGTGTCGGGGTTTTTTATGTTTTATTCCAAATGTTATTTCCAGCATCTTTGGACTTCTGCAATTACCTAGGCAACCTTTAATGCTGCTTAGCGCCACGAGAGAGCAGTAAAGTGGGGGGGGGGGGCTCTACAGCACAGCTTATGCCCCTGAAAAAAAATTAGGCCTATCCTTTCATTTGTTGAAGTTAGACTAACTTTACATATATGGTACGATTTCTAACCTGCATTGACTTCTTTAATAACTCGGTGAAACCAACCTGCTTTATACGCAGAGAATTGGCAACATGTAATTTGAAATATGTCTGTATTTTGTATTAGACATGTTCACATATAAAACGTAAGAGGAAAAAAAAGCTATGTGGATCATGATGGTGATATTCAGTGGGTTTTAAACTCCATATAAAGACAAGCAGCCATACACTGTAATCCCCTTGGGAAAATAGAAATCGTGTCACCAGGCCTGGCTGGTGTTCAAATGCTGCACGGTCACACCGACGAATGTGAGTGTGTGAGAAGGGCTCGGTACTGTCGGCGTGGTTCCGACTGGATTCGTTTTGCAGGCTGTTTGGGAGCACTTAAACCGGGCGCAGAGCCTACTCTGAAGAATGTGCAGTTTTCAGGAGGGCGGAGACAAGCCTGCTTTCCATCCACAGCGAGGGACAGCGGCGTCCGTACGCAGCCGTACTGCGCGCTGCTGCTGCTGCTGCTGTGGAGGCTGCATAATTAAGTTTACAACAGGAGACAGCGCGGATCTCTCTCGCTTCTTCTGGGCCACAATGGGTGAATGTTTTTCGGTCTCACAGCACGGCAGGCATTTCCCCCCGATCTGCCGAACTAACCGGAGTCGTCCGTGGTAAAGTGAGTGGCACAAGGACTCGAACAAGTGACCCACCTAACATAGTTCTAAGTGCGGCTGTTTTAGAGAGGCGCAACACTGGAACCGGGAGGAACCGCCTGGAGGTGGAGGGGGTGGCTGCACTGATCCTATACCAGTCCTGCACGCGATGTTAAAGAGCAACTACCGTTGCGGTTTCACCTCGGGGTGGCTACGAGAAGTGGACTGTCCGGTTTGTTTTCCCCATCTGCTCCCAGCTTGCGTGGAACAAAGTGTGCTCTCTGTCACATAAGCCGCGCAGTGAGGTAGATCCAGGAGGACTGGCAGCGTCGGTTTCCATTTGTCTCTCTCTCTCTTAAAAAAAAAAAGAGTTCAGCTTCTCCAGAAATCATGAGGACCACCGAGGAGACGGAGGGCTTTGACGGCGAGGCCTCCAACACTTCCATGATCTCCGGGGCCAGCAGTCCCTACCAGCCCACCACCGAGCCCGTCCATTCGCGGAACGTTTTTGGGGGGATAGTGTGCGACATGGAGTACCTCAAATCATACTTGGGGATTTTAAAGGTGGTTGAAGTGGTAAGTCAAAGCATGGCGACATCGTTGCAGTAATACTCAGAGATGTCCAGCCTTCCTGTAAGTGGCCAAGCTGTGACGCACCGTTGGTGCATAACTTCTACTGATCAGCAACTAACATGTGGAGGAAAACTCAACTTCCAGGGGGCAAAACACGATAAAGTGCAGCTATAGTTAAACTCGCTGTATGCTAAGCATTAATACCTTACTTATTATTTATGTGCAATAATAACCCCGAGGTTTCATTCTAAAGTTAGCCACACCGGTCCTGGCTTAACCTTCACTGCATCCCTACTAGAGGTCACTTCAACAGTATGCCCACCCCATGACTAGTGAATGTATAGAGGCGAGCTTGTTTTTGAATGGATAATGGCTCCTACATAATAGGGTACTATTCCAGAGGGATTTATAGTGTTTAATAATGTCTGCCATTTGCCACTTGCACTCCTTGAACGTCTTGATAACTTTTAGTTACCACTTGCATATTTGCAAGTAGTTCCATTTTTTCACTGTGTGGCTGTTTGCTGCTCCAGACCACTTAAACACGTGTGCAAATACGGCTGTACTCGGTGAGGCACCTGGGAAAACCTGTATGTGTTACCCATTCAGTTGCTGTTGAGGATAAAAAGTGTTATCACCATTTCTTTTCACGCTGTAGTCAGTGGAAAACACATTTCTGATGGAATTTTTGAATCAGTTCACCCAAACCAGATGTCTGAACTGGGATAAGAGGCAACAACAAAGCACAATGAAAGGGTCCCAAAGATCTGATAACTCACCAGAGGAGGAAACATCTATCAAACTGGGACCATTTCTCTTCTTCCTCTGCCAAGAAAAATTCACTACGGGGCTACACTCATACACATGTTGGAGTGTATCCCCAACAACACGGAGGAGAACAATGTATGTGGGAGGCAGTTTCTCTGCAATACTTTAAAAACTTATGCAGAAAAAGTTTTAAGGTTGTTTTTTTTTTTAGCCTGTGGGTGGCTGAGTGTCCCAGTGGTCTGAGAGAAGCTCACAGTCTGTTGCACACCTGTGATGTTTACCTGTATGTGGGAAGGAAGGCTAGGAATCCTTCTGTCATCAGCGTGGGAGAAGTTTGGAGCAGGCGGTAACTTAAAAGTATTAGATTTATAATCTTCACGCATTTCATAGCAAACCGGAAATGTTTGAGTATTGCCTTAGACTTTGCTGGTTAATTAATTTCTTTTGGTTTTTTTACTTTTAGCCACAGAGCCACATCCTCTGCCCAGACATAAGACACCATAAAATTACATTCTCCACCTGTGCAAACATCCAGGTGCTTGGTTTTGTGGTTTTAATGTAATTGCATATATGTATATATATATATATATATATATATATATATATATATATATATATATATATATATATATATATATATATATATATATATATATATATATATATATGATTCTGCTCCTGCAAAGTGAAAAATGCTATGTATGTTTTTTGGGAGGTGTGCCTGTAGATTACCTGAATAGCAGTTTCTTTCTCATTTAACAATTTAAGCCAAACTCCTTATGTCTTAAGTTTTGTCTAAACACAAGCATCTGTGCAAAGACTTTGCCCTAAAAATAATTCTAGATTTGTTTACAAAAATATCTGTGATACTTCAAAGTCTCATTTTGCTCTATTCCAGAAAAAGTACTTAGTTGTGATACCCCAAAATAGGCCAAGTCATGAATAGCGCATAAATAACTCATTAAAAAAATCAGTTGAGGTATTTGAAGTAGAATCTGTATTACAGGCATTGTGGGTACAAGAGAACAAGCGTCATCTCATATCTATTAATAATCTTCAGTTTGTACTTTAGACTTCAGAAGCGTGGGAGTACTTTTGCAGTTTCAGATAGCCACGTTTCTCCTCTGTGAACAAGGAGAGGACCAGTCAAAGTCATCCAAGTTTATATTCAGTGCCTTAGAGGAGGCCTTGAGAGAAGAGGCCTTTAAAGGCATCCTGCCAAGCATTAATGGCTTCATCGGCTTTCATTTTTACTGCTCTCTCCTCTAATTGTTTCACTCTGTGCCAGCCAAGGAGCAGTGATGATCTTTCAGAGCTGGAAAAACAAGCAAAACAATGTGGAGGAGATGCACTGCAAAAGGGCATCATGTAGCAAATGGCAGCAGTCTACTGTCAGCAGTACACTCGATGCTCCAGTTTATGGTTGGGACGTCTGTATCGACTAGGTATTTATTCGTTATCTGCCATCTGTTTATTGGCAAGTAAGAATAGATTTGCTGACGGCAGCCTTTATCTGTTATGTCCAATCAACCTAAAGGGCTTTATAAGTGGAATCCTGTTTTATAAATTTGTTTGACTGAATTCTGTGTTAAACAGTTGAATAAATGGCTGAAAGACACTAAAGTAGTTGGGTTTAATCCCCTCAAACCTTCCTTTTTTCATACGTCCTTTTTTTCACAAATATGCATTTACAAAATCTTTAAGGGGGCCAGTCACCTGTCATATCTTGGGTGAATTGATACATGTGATGCTGCTGCTGTTGGCCCTGCACTGAGCAGTACAAACTCTCAGTGGCAGGTAACCTGATCGAGGTGCGCCCATCCTGACAGCAGGTTTGTCTTTGTCTCTTTGTGACCGGGTCAACAAAGTCCAGCTGATATTCACATCATGCACGTCGACATAGTGACAGGAATTTGATACCTTGTTGGGCCTTATAGTACACCTATCAATCACACTGTTTCCCAGCAAGGCGCATGCCATCATGATAAATAACAGCTTTTCTGTTATGGTGTGTATCCTGCACTTTTTTTAAAGTAATATTCTAACAAGTGGAGGTTAAATATTAAGGAGAGGTGTTCTTTCTCCAAATCTTGTGTAATGAAGTTACCATATGCTCCCAAATGTCAGCACACGCTTAACCGAGAGAGACGCCATGTGCTTTACTCTCGTGTGGTTGAAACACGACTTATTTGGATCTTGCAGGATGGCATAAAGACAACAGGAATGTTGTGCAGGCACGAGGGGAGACATGTATGCTGTTGCATATGTGCAGCAACACACTTTTCCTCTGGGGTGAAATTTAACCAGCATTCAGGGTAAATTTTCCATCTCATACCCGACTGTGAGCTCCTGCTAAAGCACATTCAATCTTTTGGGTCGTTTTTAAGGTGTTTTTTTTTGCATGAAGTAGTACAGTGTGGAAGTCCTGCACATAGTGTTGCAAAGTTTCAACAATAAAGCCTCCCATTCTCCTCCTTTAATTATCTGTTCACAACAGATGGCGTATAAGAAGGGGATCGGCATCCAAGATGTCCTTAAGGCAACTAATAATGTGCTAAATCCCTGAGATAAGGACTTGTTTGCATGTAGGAGAAAGAAGGGAAAGAAAGCTGACACATTTGTTCCTGCACATACGATGCGTGATGAATAGACTGAACAAGAGAGAAGGTTGACGTATAATCAATACTTACAAAATTATCCAGTGTGGTGCTTGCAATTCTCCGCCTCCTCCCCTGTGACTGCCTGACACCTGCTACACAGGGGCATGGAGGAAGTAATATGCTTTCTTTGAGAGACATTACATCATCTCCCAGTGCAGTGCACTTCATTCCTGTTTGGGTGTGACCCTTTCAGTTGTATTTCAGTCAAAGACAGGCTGCTATCCAGCTACACACTCTAATGAGGCTTCGGCAACTGCACACAATTCAACTGTTGTCCTAACGATAGTCTGCCCAGTCGACTTATTTTCTCTTCCTTTCGGTTTCCTGTGAGGTAATGTCACAGACAGAGATTTAAATGATCAGACTGGAGTTTGACAAACTGTGGAGGGTTTTCCCCTTATGCTTTACCAGTGCCAGTCATCCAACAGCTCTGCTCACTGAACAGGATAAACAGGGTTGAATAAATGATCGTTTTCTGAGATAAAATCTGCTAGACTTGCTCTTTGTTAGTTATGCTAGTGTAGAAACATACATGTTTGAGCATTTAGAAGTTTATTCTTTGCTTCTTTGTAACATAACACCCACCCACCAGGCCGGCCCGTGACACTGAATTAGATAAGCAGTTAAGAGGATGGATGGATGGATGGATGGAGGGATGGGTGGCCAACAAGGTGTAGGAGTGTAGTGGTAGAGATAGTTCTTTTATTTCAGCTTCATCTCACTGATTAACCAACACTTATCTACAATCGAGAGTCCAAGAAACTGGCTGTGTCAGAAGGGAGGGTAGATTGTCCGCTAATCGCGTGTTCGGTAGTTTGACCCTCTGCTCCTCCAGCCCACATGGGGGAAGATACTGAATCCGAATTGACCCCATATTGCACTTGGTGTGGGATAGTCGAGAATAAAATGCTGTCTAAATGAATGAAGTTCTTTGAATGCTCAGTATCCTACATGCACATATTTACCATGGACCTTACTTAATTAGTCCCACAAGTTAGCTAAGCTCTAGCTTTGTGCTACAAGCGCCGTGCATGTCAGGTTAGATGACGGTTCTAAAGTTTAAATGGTCTTTGCATTAGCAGGATACTGGAGTAGACTCCCTGTGACCCTGCAATGGATAAGCAGTTAAAATAAAATGGATGGCTGTTTAAATTAATGTGCCTGAACTGACTGGGTGTGCCAGCACAAGCACAATGTGGGTAAATTTATTAAATGTTGTGGGATTTAATAAGCTATTCATGTGACCCGCACAACACTGTGAAGCTGCAATTGTGACTCAGAGATTACAGTACTTTGCAAAAGTCTTGAGCAATCCCTCCTTCTTTTATATTTTGCCAGCAAAATGGGAAATAGATGCAGTGATTTCTAGAAGCACGTGAAAACATACGTGGAAGTACAGGTATATAAGGAGAAAAAGAGTTGGTGCAATTCTAATGAGCTTGAAAGTCAATATTTGGTATGACCACCTTTATTGTATCCTGATATATTTTTACTGCATTAGATGAGTGTGTTTGCTCACTGTCAAGCTGGAAAATTAGGCCATTCCCAATTAGACATTTTCAAGATGATATTGCATGGTGAATGAAAATCTGATGGTGCTTTTCTGCGTTCATTCGTCCATCAGTTTTTAAAGATCTTTTAAAAGTTTTTAAACATCTTTTAGATCTTTTTAAAGATCTAAAATCCAACCCCAAACCACGATAGAGCCTCCACCGTGTCTTACAGATGGCTGTAGACACTCACTGTTGTACCCCTTTTCTGACCCGTGCACTCGCACTCGTCACTTTATAAGACCGGATGTTCAGGTCAGATCCTGTTTGATTTGGCTTTCCTCAGCCTTTCCTACCTGCGTCCCTTCTTTAAGAATGGCTTTTTGACACTCATCCTTTCCCAGACCGGGACAGGGGCGTCTCTCAGGTCGCGTGTCAGGTCTCTGTTGGATTTTTTCTGTTGTGTGTTTCCTAAGGATGTAACGTTCAGATACTAATACGGATACTGATACACTCCACATCATACTGAGATGCTGAGAGATACCAAATTGACAGGCTATCACAAAAGTGGCTAAAAATACAATTTAAAATAGGTTCTTTGCTAAGTGGTCTGTTATGTGCAGACACAGCACTGGTTCATCAGCTGGAGTAGGTAAACAAACAAACAACAACAACAAAATTCCTCCAAAAATGGAAATCCCAAGTGCCTGGCTCCTTGGAAGAAAAATAAATACGAGTTAGCTCAATACTCGTATAAACTACTGTACATGATGTTATTTTGATAAATGTTTTGTTTTAATGTAAAATGTAGTTAAAGGACAAATATCTGCTGTTAAAGTGATCATTTTTCTTTTGCAACAGAAGACACAGAGACAGTTGAGTAGCTAAAATAAGCCAGAGCCAAAGAAAAGGGGATGCTGTTTGCGCTTAAACTGCATAGATTTGTTAGTAATGACAAGTAGTGAAATAAAAAAAATACCTGCCTCAAACTTGACCCAGTTTCTTCAGTAACTTTCTTTGAAAAGCAAAAAATGATCTTACCTTTCAAGCTTTGCTACTTGAGCGCAGCTCCTTGTTTAATGTTTTAACAACTTGGACAAAAAGCCATTCCTGCATGGAATATTACAATAATCCGAAATCATCTTAACAGAAACTGTTTAGCACGAAAGTTAGTATTTATTTTTCCATGTTCAAATATGGGCTTTGTGATTCACAACCAACCCGCATACAGTAAATGAAGCACAGATCCTGCAAGCCATTGTGCTTCTTAGATCTTTTATGAATAGGTCTTGTTTGCTAAAACACAGATGCAAACAGTAGGCGATGGCTCTTATTATATCTCAATACATCAAAATTCATTTTTGCTTCAATGATGGAAAACCGTCCAGGCCAAGAGGCAGTAAAGCAGCACCAACTAACGATACTCAGCTATGCCGCTGCGCTTTGCTGCTGGGTTGATGCTTGCAAGCTGATGTTTTATCAGCTCAAAGGATATCTTCCAAGTAACACTGAGGAGTGGGAAGCTGTTCCTTGGCAAAGTTTTGTTTTTTTTTGAGTGCATTTTGTTGAGCGTGGATGAGATGACTGTGTGTGAATTATTAGTCAAACAGATTGTGTTCGATCTGTAAATTGCATATGTCTGATATGTGATTGCTGTTGTTTTGCATTAAATGACCTTGAGTGAAGTTTCACTAACATTGCGTAGACTTTCAGGGGTAACATTTGTAAATGAAAGAGAAAGGAAAACTGGAGTCTCTTATCACATCCTTCACGTCTGCTCATGCAAAACTGGCCTTTGCAGTTTGCATAAAATTAGAGAACTGATTCTTAGCTACTTCAGGTCGGTATTATGTTGCATTTTCATGGTTTTGCTATGCCTCTTGGTTTTGGACTGCTCCTAGGCAGTTGGCAATCTGTGTGTGGTTTTGTCGGGGTCTAGATGGCAGAAGAACACCTAAGTAGCAGAATTCTTCCCATACTGTGGTTTGTTGATGGCTGTTGGCTGGAAGCGGGCATCTTCACAAACTGCCAGGAGCAGAACTCATGGGATCACAGACTCTGGTCTATTCATAGGACAATCGCTTTATGAACTGGAAAGTTTGACATTTCAATCCCATAATCTTACAGAAATAACTTACAGTATTCTTTATGCTTATATTCAATATACTGACTAGGCATGTATATATTTTAAGTTTTTATATACTTTGTATTTAATGTGCTGGCGTATCATTTGTTAACTGGCGTCGCTGGTAAGACTCACTGTCAGATTTGTCCAAGCTTCAGAAATGAAGGTCAGACATATTTTGTCAAAGGTCTGACACAGTTATTCAGAAAAGAGACTGAATAATGAACTCCATTCTAGGATAATGAATGCAGACTGCTCATGCTGACCTAGTTTTTAGTTTTTAGAGATGATTCACTAATCAGCCAGTGAATTATCTAACCTGTTGTTGGCATAATATACTCAATATATCCCTGCACTATTAGCACCACACTCATGCTTCCTGGACAGTGTGACTGTACCTGGCTGCAGGATTTTTTTCAGAGTGGTAAATGTGATATAGTAGCACTCAAAGTGCTTGAGACTACATTTAAACATAAATTTGTGCAGTGCTTTATCATATATGAGCACTTTATCTACCTGTCATCCATAGCCAAATTTAGAACCAGCAGTTGTCTTTGGCGTGCAGAAACGATGGATTATAAAGTGAAGTCTTAACATATAAATGCTGGTATTTTGGTAAAGAACTTGCAAATTACACATAAACCCCAGCTGTGCTTTGAATTAGAAGCTTTCTTGCAATAAGGTGACAATGCTAACCAAAGCACCTCCTTGCTGCACATAATAAGATAAAATGTGCAATCAGTGTACCAGTTATAAGTAAAGACGGCGTAGTCCTGTGCAGTACTGTAAAGGAGTTTGTCTATGGCCTGAATACTGAACTTCTAGCTTTGGGATTGTGTCCATATCGCTTGTCGGGGGAATTTTCTCCCATCGTTACAGTTCTTGTTTGGATCCAGTTTGAATCAATACAGTATTTGGATTCCCCAGTTAACAATGCAGAGGTCATCAGCATGACTGTGGCTGTGGTGAACGGATGTTGATAGACCCTGACCACCCTCTGCACCAGCTAAAGACCTCCTCTAACATCTGGTTCAGCTTTGCTGCCACAAGGACATATACAGAAAATCTTTACCATCTCACACCACGATACCTGCATTTCTCTGTTAGATGTCTCTTATTAAGCTCATTTGAACACTGCACTTTTTCAGTTTTCTGTTAAGTTTTTCCATTCGTTATCTTTCCAGGCTATTTGATTTTGTGATATTGTATTTATTTTATTGAGATAAGCTGTTCCCAACCTGTGGAATAAACAAAGTGTATCTTATTTGTATCTTATTTTAACTCTTGTCTCTCCTGTCGTCTTCCCTCTCACTTCAGGTCCTTTCACTCATCGGCTTCATCTGCATAGAAACTATCATGATGTGTTCCCCCTGTGGAGGGGTCTACTTCTTTGAGTTTGTCAGCTGCAGTGCTCTTGTGGTGACAGGAGTCCTCCTCCTGATCTTCTGCCTCAACATCCACACCAAGGTGCCCCACGTAAACTGGAGCCTCACGGTACGTCCACACTACAGAGTGTTAACATAGCTCATGTACACTAATGTACTGCTGAACCTCTAAATAAAGAACAGGATGACTAATGTTAATGCAGTTTATGATGATACTTGGATTGCCGTTGAGGAGAGATAATTCCTCAGGAGATACAGATGAATAGTACAGCATTTAGATAAATTCACTATGAAATTTCATCTTCATGCACGCATTACAGCCGGCATCGGCATCCGGTTTTAAAGTTCTAATCTCACACATGAACCCCCTTACTCTCCAGATATGGAAAGATGTTATGTCTGTTCACTATCTACAATCGGTTGTCATGTCCTTGTGGCTGATAGCAGAGTCAAAACACTCCTCAGCATCAGAGGTCATCGTACTCCTGAAGACTCCCCTGAGGCTTGTGCATTTTCAGGCCTTCCCAAATATAGAAGTTAATCCTGAAAAAAATCAATTTAAAATCAGGCAACATGACATTTTAGAAGAGTAGGGTTTAAATTTGCCCTCTGAAACCTTACTGGTTTACACAGCAGTAATTTTGCATTATTCTCGTCATATTTAGCGACAGTCTGGCTTATAATTTAATGCTTGGCTGCATGTGTAAATCTATCGATATGCTCACCTTATGATAATAATGCAGTGGTCCAGGTAAAGGTTTACATGGCATTAAATTTATAAGCTTTGGGTTTTTACTCTTCTTGAGACCAGTGACCAGTACAGTTATTAATTTTATCTACATTAGCAGCAGTAAAGACTCCCTGTACGTTTTTTTTTTTTTTTAGCTCTATTTAAGGAGCTGTTATCATTTTAAGAGGCTTGTTAGCATTTAACTCAGTTTAGCTGTTAAGCAGCAGTAAAATACAGCGAGGCTGGCATGGCTTGATGTGTCTCTTGTTATTATGTTTACTTTCACTAGAACCTGACAGATATATGATTCACCGATACTGATATTTGTTTTTAAAAGTCTGATATAGCAGCTGATATTTCTTTCTTTCAGACACAGAACACAAACATTTCTTAAAAGTTGTTAAGTGCAGTCTTTACTACAATGATATGGCAGTGTGGGTTAAAAATGATCCTGTTTTATTATAACGACAAGTCGTGGATTACTGGTTTAGATGCTAGGATCAGACGGTTGTTGTGCTTCTGGTAATCCAAACATGACTTGCTGAGTTCCCTCTGGTGGACAAACTACAACAACAGTAACACTCACACCATTGTTGGAGGGTGTTTCTCCCATCTCTACTTTTTTAATTAGAAATGTTATTTAGAAATGCACATTCCAGTATATTGGTAAATAGTGGGTATCAGCTGATTTACTCAGCCTGCTCAACCAATAAATGATAATAAAAACTATACAGAGCAAATCATACTATTAAAACAAGATTCGTTTTTAAACAGGATTCTTGTGTAATCTTAGTAAGGACTCACAAATAGATACACATAGCAAATATTAGTGAAATCTGTTTCTGTTTTGTTTCCTAAGAGAAAAAAATATCAGCTGATAAATCACATTTTTTTGCTTGACTGAAAATAAACATGCATAATAATAAAAATACACAAACGCATGGTGGCTGTCTGCCATCAATATCAGTTTAAAAAACCTTACATCAGTCAGGCTCTACCAATAGCTGATATCAGGAAGGTTAGCTAATATCAGCCAGGTTAGCTAATATTAGCCAGGTTAGCTAATATTGGCCAGGTTAGCTAATATTGGCCAGGTTAGCTAATATTAGCCAGGCAGTGATTTTCCTTTTTTGCCTTTTTTTTATCTTCTTCTTTTTTTTTGCCTGTCCCGTTTAGTTCTTTTGCCATCAGAATTGTTGTCTAAAGCCAAAGAAAGATGCCCAACGGATTTACTTTTTTTTTTATCTTCTTGATGATTGTTCTGTTTTAGCATTTATGCAAGGAGATTTAAGCTTATTATTTAAACAAAGCATTTAAACTTAGTTTCTTTCTA
The DNA here is from genome assembly GCF_041146795.1 of Maylandia zebra. Classification (NCBI taxonomy): domain Eukaryota; kingdom Metazoa; phylum Chordata; class Actinopteri; order Cichliformes; family Cichlidae; genus Maylandia; species Maylandia zebra. The sequence continues at coordinate 23,622,499 of NC_135167.1, read as the reverse complement.
AAGTAAGAAATTGAAACAAGCTTTACTTGAACTTCTGTTTGTTGAATATTGTTCTGTATTTAGCACTAGAATAAAATCTAGCACAAAGTCATTACAGTTTCCATGTTGCTACCAGGATGTGCACTGTCAGCTGTAAGAAAATGAGCTGGTGGGTATTCTCCAGGAGATACTGGCTGCCTCTCACTGTTTGCCTGACAAGCAGTTGGTGGTGAGTTCTGATCTGCAGCCAAGTGTCTTTTACAGACACGTGTAGAAGAAATTTCTTTGACCATACTTCCAGCTTACAGTACATACTGTAGTAAAGATGTGGATGCTAAGCCAGATGTTCAGATCTAACCACAGCTATCAGATTGCTCTACGGTATCCTTAGTACAGTATTCCACCTCAAACATGAAGAGAGGGTGTGCCTTTGGCGTCTGCTTTTGGCAGAGTAACACCGAACGAAAGCGTTTTACAGTCCCATAGAGGCCAGGGCTAATTTAAGAGTGCTGATTTAGGAACTTTTACCAGATACCTGTAACCATTACTGTCCATATAATCCAAAATCCTTCTGTTTGCTCTTTTCAAGACTGCCTGTTCTTTTTCGTCTTAAGCCCGCTGGCGTTTCTCCTGTCACTTCTGCCTGGTTATTATTTTTCCATTTAGGAGATTAATGGTTAAATAATGAAATGTTTAATTAGCATGTACACTGTGTGTTTGTGTGCTTAAGCCTGAGCTCAGGAGTTGGCATTGGGTTCACACAAAGAGGTTGGAGTTTGATGGCCTGTGGTTTGGCACACTGGTGTTGCTGGACTTTATGCTGTTATGCAAAAGAATAAAGGTGAATTTGTCAAATATGAAGGACTTTTTTGGTTAGCAAAATGTTGCAAACAAAGGTTTACCGAACGTGTTACTTTGCAGATTTAACAGTGTTTGCTCTCCACGGTGTGGGCTCAGCCACACGCTGTTTATGTCTATCGTAGTCAAAGCTGCTCCGGTCACATTGGTCCCCTGGGAATTTTACCACGAGTGAGCATTTCACAGTATTAACCAACTGTTAAACCTTCTGCTGACTTTTCTGTTTCCCAACTACAAACTCTCAGTAGAAGGGTTCTTAATCTAACAATTACGTGCTATACGATCCCATCTCCTCCACTTCCCCCTCTGTGATGACTTTGGCAGCACAGAGGGGGAAACACAGGCCTTGACCCTATTCCCCTTCTTCCAAATGGAAATGAATGCAGTCCTAGGACTCTTTTGTAAAGCTACTCTGTAACTTTAGGTGATTAAATTAAACTCGAGGATTTAGTTTTTGAAGGCAGATAATTCGGTCCATTGTTTTCCTCATTCACAGCCAAATAGCTGTGGGTCATGCTAGGGGGATTCTGGGACAGAAATGAGGCAAAACTAAAGACACAAAGGGAGAGACAGATAATAGTGTTGTTATTCTCTCGTTGGAGGGAGAGCGGCCGTTCGATTGCCCTGCCAGTATTTTCTGGTTGTTTTGTTCTGAGAACAGAGAGTATCTCATCACAGTTAATACATGAATGAAGTAAGTAGTTCAGGGTGGAAGCCCACAACTGGATGCTGAGTTGTTCCACTACAGTAAGCTGTTAAACAGCATTTCCAAACAGCACTGTAGAGACAACAGTCACTTAGAATCCCACTTTATTCTTTTCCTTTCCTGGTAAAATGTTTGCATTCAGGCAATTACCATTATTGCTGGTCAGATAGAGCGCAACTTTCGAGATGGAGACTTTAAATTTTTCATAGGCTGTGAAATTCCATGCTAGTTGTTTACATGCACATTTTTCTATTGGACCTATATGGGAAAATTCAGGAAAGAATATAATCACATGTGTGATTTGTGACTTTTGGGCGAAGGTAAAGCAGAGAGGTTGAGAAACAACTGAACTGACTGTGGGATTGAAGTGGCATCATGAAAACGCGCAAAATCGTTTGTGCACATGAAAGAGCACAATGGAACAGGAATATCTGGTTGGCTGTGTCTCGTTTAACCAGTTTGACAAGCTGGATGGGAGTGCATGAGTAATGCGAGCAGTGTTTGCAGTACGCTGAGTGTGCACCTTTGAAGTGGGTTTAAGATTACGGTCGAAGGTTAAGATCATAACTGTGGTGTTCATTGACTTTCCCAGTTAACATGTAGAGATATGGTTCTGTATTTATGTTACTGATTAAACCACGAGATCAGTGGCACATTATCTCACTTTTTATGCCCTGCTGAGGTATGTGCATGCACATATGTGTAAGTCTGCGACCAGCTAGCCTTTTTGACTTTGCTATTGTATGGTCCATGCGTGTCATATGAGAGACCATGTCTGCAATGATTATAATCACGCCTCTGATCACGAGGGCCGTGCCCCAGCCACGCTGAGCCCTTCAATATTAACCCCCTCCCCACAGTTTGGCGTGCCAAGAACAGGAGAGCGGTACTTGAAAAGCAACTGTCTCTTTCACATTACTTCCTATGTGTAAAAACGTGGGGGATGGAGTTAGTTACATGTGTGGACTGAGTGTTTGTTTGAATTGAATGAATGAGGTGCTAGGTGGCTTTTAAAAAAATATGTGCTGTTGGCTTCTTTGCTCTCCTGTGGTTTTTGGATATGGAGCACCAGGATGCAGTCTGGCTGGTTAGAAGAGTGCAAACAAGCTCTGTTTGTTCAGTATACAACATCAGCCACAATGTGCTCAGTCCTTAGACTAATAGGAGGCTACATTGTGCCAGTTTTTTTTTAATTAGTCTTGTGGGGTTTAACTAATGCACATCACTGGCAGCAGCTTTCAGACAGCTCAGTTTTATCTTGAGCTCACATTACATTAGTTTGTTATTTCAGCGGTGTGCTTTGGGGTAACAAACATGTTGTGCTGTGATTTAAAATGTATTTTTGTTGTTTTAAAAGTTATTTAAATGTAAAAGCAAGAGGCAGCTGTAGGATATTTGTTGCCGTGAGTGCTTTAAGTAGATTAAATTGAAGTTTTATGTTAAAACACCAGGAGTGGATATTTTTTATTTGTTATTATAACCCAAGGTTGGTCTAAGAGGAAGGATGTCAAGAGGGAAGTTCAGGAATTCTGCCTTCTTATTACCAAGTCTAGAAATAGCCAAAATAACAAGTATCCTAATGATGTTGTGTAGAAATAAATAGCAGGTACAATTATGGTGAAAGACAGAACACCTTAGATTTTAATTCTAAGGTTTTATCTATCAAGATTACACTGAGTCATTATTTATTAAACAAAAAAACTGAGCCAAATGCAGAAGCAGCATGTAAACAAACTAAAACAAAACTAAACAAAACTAGGCACACCCTTTCCATGGGGATTAAGAGGGTCTATAAAAGCAGTGGTTTTGGCAGTTTGCTGGCCTGGAGCGTTCAGGGGGAAAGAGATCAGCAATGATCTCAGAGAAGCTGCCCAGCAATCTGGAAAGGCCAAATAATCCAACAAATTTAAAGTCCATCATTCACAATGACAAAGATTATTCACAAGTGGTAACAGGTAAGACAGCCGATGGTCTTCCCAGAAGTGGACATCCAGGCAAATTCATCCCAAAGTCAGACTGTGCCATTCTCAGAGAAATTGCAAAAAAAAAGTCAAGACTCAAATGCTGTGGCTGGACCATAAGAGAGCCGTCGCATAAACAAATGCCCACAAACCTCAATGAAATGAAGCAAAGGAGAGCAGGCCAGAATTCTTCCACAACGATGTGAGAGACTGATGAAGTCATGCAGAAAATGATTACTTCAAGTTATTGCTGCTAAAACTGCTTCTACAAGCTACTGAATCATGGCTTGGTTTCTGCTAAATAAGTAATGACATGATGATGTAGTGTGTCATGTGCTGTCATTCAGCTCAGGTTGTATTCAAGACATGGAAAGAAAGAAATATGTCCTGATATGTAAAACCTTAGAACTGATAGGGGGTGTACTTTCTTTTTACCACGACCGTACAATTCTTCCCAACAGGAGGTTAAAAAACAAACAAGAAGACAAGGAGCACCAAAGAATAACTCCAAATGAATCATCAACTACTCTTGGAAAAACAAGGGAGTTTTGGATCAATGGTTTTCTGTCACGAACTTTGAATTCTTGTTATTATTTAACGTTCTGTTGGTTCGCAGGTTGTTCATTGTTGTTTATTCTTGTTTTCCATGTTTCTAAATATCTTGAGTCCTAATTCTTTTCTTTTAGTTTCTGGTTATTTTCATGATTATTCTGTTTCAGGTTTATTTTGTATAGTCTATTCTTTTATTAGTCTTGCCCTTGTGCCTCTCTGTGTCAAATTTGTAGAACTGAGCCTGTCATCTGTCAGTGAGGGGAAAATAGATGGGAAACACAGGAGGAACAAATCAGGATGATGAGACAAGGGAAGTAGAACTCAATGTAAAAGCACAGGTTACAAAAGACTACCAAAAAAAACCGGGAAGTAACTACACAGAGATGACCGACTTGACATAAAGGGCCACAAGGGAAGGATTAACAGAACAAAAAACTAATGCAAAATATGTCTGTGAAGGTTCTCAGTCATCCAGGTCATCGTAGTCTAAGGAGCTTGAAACTCGGGCGAGTTCTCCAAGCATGACATCCCAGTGTACTTTAGGCCCAGCCACACACTCAGACAAAACCTGGTTCATCTCAAAGATAAAACTCCTAAACACAAACTTAACAACTTAGTGTATGATGTACAGTGTAGCGGGAAATGCTCAGACTTAAATTAGATTAGATAGATTAGATGAAACTTTATTAATCCCTCGGGTGGGTTCCTCCGGGAAATTCAGTGAAGAGTGGAGAGACCAAACAGCCACTTCATAAACATATGGCACAACATAGAAGAGCCACCTTGAAGGGACAAGACTCGGCGGTCCATCTGCATCTTAAGGACAAAGGTCACTCTTTTGAGGATGCTAATGTTCACATTTTGGACAGAGAAGACAGATGGTTTGAAAGAGGAGTGAAAGAAGCCATTTATGTCCACTGTGAGCGACCATCTTTGAACAGAGGCGGGGGTTTATGACACCAACTGTCTGTCATCTATAATCCAGTTTTGAGATCCCTTCCCAGATGCCTTAACGCCCACTCACATCCTGGGCCATCTGACCTCAGGAAATCACATGATAGGGTGGAGCTAGGCTTCACAATGGGTTCACCCGAAACCCTGGCTGATTGTGCACTACACCCGTTTTCACACCTTGGCTCATGTGATTAGGTAGAGGATCATCAAGGGGTCCGTTGTCCCTCTTGGGGACTTAAAATCTGGGACTCTCCACCAGTTGCTCTTAGAACTGAAGAAGCTTCTCGGATAAGAGGTGAAACGTCTTCAAGGAAACTTAAAGAAGTCCCGACGCTTTTCTTTCCAAGCTCCTTAGAGTAATGCAGAATACTCATGAAAATACTTATAAACTGAAACAAGGAACTAGTACTCAAAAATAAACAGCAATGAAAACCTGAGAACCAACAGAACGCTAAAAAACAACAAGAATTCAAAGTTCGTAACAGAGAAAACCAAAGAGGACCTGTGGAGCCGTAGACCACATGTGAATGCATTCAAATAAATTCAAACAATGGGGAACATACCATGTTAAAATGTACTTTATCAAAATATACATTTACTTCATATGTTATTTTAGTATTGCCCAAAACTGCCAGGTACTGAAAACATCCTGTGTTCAACATTTCATTGTTGTTGATTTAAATCACAGGTGATCCCAGTCTTATATAACATCACTAATTCAGAGCTGTGATCTTTGTTTTTGTCTTCCTGTAGGACCTCGTTAACACAGGTGCCAGCACCCTGTTTTTCTTCTTGTCATCTCTCGTGCTTGCTTGCATCAATCACAACACTGGAGCTGAAATAGCAGCAGTGGTGAGTACTGACTCTTTGAACTTCATCCAGTGGCATCCTGCCTAGATCTATAACAAAGGAAGCATAAACGTGTGTAGATATGGATGCTATTTTTGTGCCTTACTTTACTGCAGCATCACTGACTGATGATGTCCATAGATTTTGTTTCTTACTGACCAGGCTGCTAAATTTCCTACCACTGCACAGTTCTGTATATGTGTTTAATTACACTAATTTATGCACTTGTAGAAGTTTTGATATATCAGACAACCTCATCAGCTTATTGAGCTGTAATCACGTAGTTTTGACATTTGTTGACACGTAAATGGTTTTGCTTCCCGTTTCCACCTGTGTGCAGATTTTTGGCTTCCTGGTGACTGTCGTGTACGGAATAAACACCTTCCTGGCAGTGCGGAAGTGGCGCCGTGGCACTGGGTGTCAGGGGGTGACTCAGGCCAGCGATTACATTCGGGCACGCACGGCATCGCGTGGCGAGGTGGAGCCACGACCTGAGCTTGCATGAGTGCTGGCAGACAATCAGGAAGACTAAGAGAAAGCCATGCTACCAGCAGCTGACTCTAATGGAAACAGCTCTGCCTTCAGAACAGTATTTCCACTCCAGTGAGACAGCCACCTTCGGCTCACCGCACGCTTTTGACTTCTCATCACAACACTTCAGCTGTGAATGAGGCTCCGTGGCTTTGTTCAGCAGCCGTCCTGGCTGCTCCTGCTGATACATAAACACTTAAGTAGAAAACCCTGGTCACATTTGACGGTGTGCTTTGTAAAACCCTTCATCTACATGTTTTTCTAAAGCATTTTGAAGGACAACTTCCCCTGAAAGGCTACAAAAAGAAAGCCTGACTTCTCCCCAGCTGTGCACCTACTCTGGCTCCAGTATATGTGTTGACTTTTGAGCACGCTTTGTCTTTCACTGTGAATGAAGTCCAGTAAAACAAGGTCAGCTTTTGTACAGTCTGCTTATGTCATGCCGCTGAAGTCTGTGGTAATAAATGTGATCATGAAATGAAGAAACCAGCGGACCAGCAACAAACCCTAACCTGCAGTCCAACCATGACTTCATTGTTCTTTCTCACAGCTTTTACCTTCTACCTTTGAGCAAGCCTGACATTTAATTTTTTAATTATACATGCGCTCATGAAAGTCTCCTTGTCCTTGTCTTGGCTAATCTTACACATCTTACTTTTACAGATGACTTTTAGCCACTATTGCCATGCTGCATTTGCTGTCAGCATTTATGGAGTAAGTGCAGATTACATTCACTACATTAGTCCACAACACTTAAAATGGGGAAAAAATAACCAGTCCAGTCCAGTTGGTTTGACACAATAACAGGGACATAATTTTCAGCAGAGCTTAAAAAGTTTTCCTTATAGATGTGTGTTAGGTCTACACTGTGAGCCTGGAGGAGGTTATATCAAGCAATGATAAGGTAATCCGTATCTTAATTTTGCACACGTCCAACACTTCAGGTAACACAAATCTTAAAAGTACATCAGTGAGATTAATTTTAAAGCAAACATCAGTAGATGGCGTGGTTGAGACCAATGTCATTAGCCTAGACACTGCTTCTCAGGTACTGACCCTCCTATATTACAAAAAAAAATCACAGGGTGCCTCGACCTAAACACTGTGTTTCCTAATGCCTTTCTAAATATTAGACTTGATGAGTCTGTGGGGTGGAAACATGGTACATTTAGCAAATCTGTGGTTGATTGAAATGTTTGTATATGTATCTACAATGATATTATCCCACATTTCATGTATTATGATATCCCTATCCTTCATTACCCTTATAGCAGCCTCTGCAAAGCCCATCCATCCAATACTGATTTCTCTTTAATATTTTTCAGTTGGTCAGTGCACCTGAAGTAAACAGGAAGTTAAACCTTTGTCTACTTATTTAGCGTCTGATCTTCTTTTAATGTACACTACAGTTAAGACCTGAACCTTATTCGGGCAAGTTGACTATGGCCCCCTCTTCTGGTCTTTATATGAAATGTATCTTTTTGTTGCGTCAGTGGATCGGGTGTATAGTCAGATGATTTTACATTAGTGTGTTTATAAGTGAAGGACCAGAAATGTATTTGACTGTGGATTTTTTTTTTTAAATTAAGACTAATAAATGCCCTGAAGATGCTTGATTAACCAGGCATTTCTTAGATTTTAAATAACTTATGTTTTAATGCTGTTTCTCTTGGTTTGGTGATTGACATAGACGTATGAGAAGACAATCTTGTTCGTATTTATGTGTGTGTAACTTACTTTGATGGATTTGTTTTTGAGTAATACTATTACCATGTTCACTTAAGAATTTGTACAGCAACAAAATCACGCTATTGCATTATGCTATTTGGTCATATAAACCGACCATATTTGTCAAACGCTTATCAAGCTGCAGCTCTCTCTGTGTACGACTGTGCTGCAATATGTTACGAAATTTGTATTTATGAGAAAGAAAAGGCTTTCTGCTGGTTTGCAGGTCGTGACATAAACGGCAAACAATGATCCGATCACGAAGAAGTGTGGAGACTTCACACTGGTTTATAATGACATTATTGAAATGAAGACAGGTTTTTATTCAAACTTTTTTTTGCAAAAAAAAAAATCCAAAACCAAACAAAAACTAAACAAGCAGGCAACATACATCTACACTGGTTTTACAAAGGTACCCGTTTATAAAATGGTACTGTGTGGGGATGTTGTTCGAATGTTTCAAATAAACTGAAGGTTCTCCTACTTCTTGGAAAGAATAAATCATTTAAAACCATTTGGGAATGTTTGAAATGTGCACTTTCACAATGTCTGTACCCGTGTTACCTTTTTAAGCCTGTTTAAAGTTAAGGTTGAGGACAAGGGTGTCAAACATAAGGTCTGGTGGCTGGAATTTGCCCAGCAAAGACCCCAATCAGGCCCGCTGGATGACTTTGGAAAATGTGAAGAAGAACACAGTTTACAGTTTTTCCTACCCATGGCCAGTCACATTACACCAAAGTAATTAAATTACAGATTTCTGTAATTTTACACATTATTTCTTACAATCTAAGCTTGAAGAGTCGTGCTGAACGACTTATTTTATTTAATACAACAGCATTTCTTTACCATGTAGAAAAACTGAGACATAATTTTTAAATTGTTTATGTTTGTGTTGATATTTCAATGAGTGAATCCACAGTTACACTTTTTACACAGAGAAACTGGAATTTCACCGATCCAACCCACATAAGATCAAAGTGAACTCTATGTGGCCCACAATATAAAATGAGTTTGACATTCTTGCTTTTCACAGGGTATAAACGATCTATAACATCATTGCAGACGGGTTCATGGAAATCTTAGCTCTTATTTTGCATAGACCTGCAAGGTCTTTTTCTCATTTTGTTCATTTATTTCCACTCAACTTTAAAACATGAAGCTACAGCTGTAACAGATCCATAAAATTTACCGCACTGAAAAATGCGGGAAATGCCATGGTGGCCAATTCCCAGTCATTTGTTTTTAATTCAGTGCTGTTGTAGCACTCGTGTAGATTTCATTAACAGTCACTGTGGCGCTCTAGTGCATCTAATTTGTCAGTAGTGGCAGTGGATGGAGAGAAATCATACATCACACATGCAAATAAAAAAAACACATACAATGATTTATATAGCAGATATTTAGAATTTCTCAAAGTAATACTGCATTAAATGGTTTTAATAAACTGCACACACATATGCACATATGAAGAAATAGCACACAAACAAAAAAAGAGCAGGAAGTCGACAAAGTGTGTTACCTTAGTAAGTGTGTCAAAGTAGCATGATTTCTAATGTCTTCAAGCACATCACAGAAACTCATATGAGGAAATAAACATAAGATAAACAAAGGTTATCCTCAGATTGTAAAATAGGCTTTTATAAATCTACCACAGTTGGACAGAGGTTGTAACCAGCCAACCATTCTCTTCTTGTAATATAGGCTACAAAATTTTTTATAACTTTGTTTCCTAAAATGTCAAAACACTGTGAAAAATGTGAATCAAATTAGAATGAAACTGATTGTAACTCATTCAAACTCTGAAAAGGAGGAGACACAAACCTTTTGGGGTTACAACAAGAAAAAAACAAAAAGAGACCTACCAAATCAAGCATGCGTTGCTACGTGCTCTGGTAACCACTCTTAAATAAGGCACGAGCCAAAATTAGCTTTATTTAATTTAGACTTTTAATTTAAAAACAACTTTTGTTTTTTTTACATGAGCTCATTTTGAGTTTGATGCCAGTAAAATGTTACAAAGCTGTCATTACAGGGGCAACAATAGACGGCAAAATGTTGTAAATTTGTGCAATCCAGAAAGAAATTTGGTGCTCAACACATTAGGTTAATTAGTAACATGATATATGAAAAGAGCATCCCAGAGAAACTGAGTCTTTCAGAAGTAAAGTTAGGAAGGGGTTCACCTGATCCAGAGAAATCTGGACAAGGCTGGAAACCTGTACCGAATGTTTGTGATCCTTAGTTCTATAATGGAAATCGATGCATGGGCTTTGGGTAGACACTAATAATCAAAAATTTAGCACACAAAGCAAGAAAAAAACATTCAAACAAGCGGCAAAAAATGTTTCTGCATTCTATAAGCATAGTTCATTTAATATAGACTCAAGTCAATCGGAAAAATAAAGTCAAAAGGGAGCCTGGGGCAGGCCTATGGGCTCCCCTAGTGGTATAGTTGCACATCTGTGAAGGCATCATTTATGCTGAACGATAAATCAGGTTTTGGAGTAACACATTCTTACATCCAGCTGTGTCAGGTATTGCCGTGCATTACTAAGCGAGACTAGGCTAAAACACATTCTGTACATACATATTAAATTAGGGACAACCTAATGGCTCAGGGGGTTGGGAAGCACATCTGTAACCGGAAGGTCGCCGGTTCGTTCCCCGGGCCTCTGTCAGTCTACAACTGTAGCTGCCTCCACCAGTGTGAGAGTGAATGAATAGTGGAATTGTAAAGCGCTTTGGGTGCCTTGAAAAGCGCTATATAAATGCAATCCATTATTAAAAGACTTTGGTTGGTGAACTGGCCTGCTTGTAAACCAGATCTGACATCTATTAAAAACATTTGGAGCACTAGAAAACAAAAATACAACAAAGGAGTTGTTAAGCTTCTGAAAGTAACAAAGGGAAAGCAGTTTATCTCCAAAAGCATAGCAAGTTGACTCCTTAGGTCCCTTTTAACAGACTACAGAGCAGATGCAACGCAGCTGAGTTGTAAACACGCCCCCTTTACAGTTTTTTTAGGAAAAGCTTTGCTGTAATCAATCTCTAAATGAGCCTACTGCTTTCAAGTAAATAAGAAGAATTCTGAAAGCAGCATCTGATGCTTAAAATTAAATATAGGGTTTAAATGATTTGTATATCTTTGCATTTTACACAGTGTGCAAACTTTATAGGAAACAGGGTTATAAACATGCTGTCAATTTAATAAAGGATAATTAAGCAGGCCTCCTGGTCTGAATTCCTGTTACAGCATCATTACATTATTAGTACATTGGTAAACATTTATTCAATAAGGCATTTTGCAGTGTTCTAGTGTGCAAACATGTAAACAGGGCTAGAGCATTTTCCCCTGATTTAGACATAATGCATGCACATTTTGATGTTAATAACTGCTTCTCCATAACATGAGCAGAAACAGTTTCACAGCTTCAGGAAAGTGTTGGAGTGATAGTAGCTCTTACATTTGTGGCAAATGATCTAAGACACTGGAAGTAAACTTGAACATGAAAAAAGAAAAGAACATGTTTTATAAACTTTGTGTAACAACCAATAAAACAGAAGGCTGGCGTGTTTGATGCATCAGTTTAAAAAGTATTTTTTCTAATGTGTGAATTGCACTAAAACCTTCTTTGTTCGTGTTCGGCGACCTGAAACTGACCAACAATGAGTCTGACCTTGATACACAGTGTCCTTCTGTAACTCTATTGCACAAAACCAGGCAGGTGTTTGCAAATATCTGCTCGGCAGTGTTGATTTTTACTACAAAGGTTGAGACTGCATGATCACACATCTTCTGCCAAAGATCCCCACAGTTTCAGTCTGAGTCAGAGTCTGAAAATTCATCTACAAAACAAAAAAAGAGAAGAAAACTCTGCGTCAGACGGAGTATCACTTCTCTGGGTGCACTTTCTGTGGACGAGCTACATCAATAAGGAAGAAAATAACAAGCGCACAAAACGTGGTGCACTTGGAGAAAGGCATTTTTTATCTTTTGAACATAGAGAACTGTCTAAGGGTGCCAGTTTTGTTTTCATTAACAGAGTGCACGCTTTAAGGAATGAAATGAAACTTTTTTGTTGAAAGGGTTGGTTCATGCTTTGCACAAAATGCTTTGCACAGTGGGATCAGACATCAAAGTGAAGTTTATAAATGATCCATCTCTGAATGTGTGCTGCCACCTCAGTGTGGAAACAAAATACTTCAGTTATGGCACTGAAAGCATGCAATTAAAAACATGTTTACCTGAACAGTTTACAGGTCCAGGTGTGTCATTTAATTCAATTCAGTTTTATTTATTTAGTGGCAAATCGCAATAATAATCACTCCAAGGCACATACTCTCACTGGCCACTTTATTAGGTACACCTGTTCAATCACATGGGGGCAGCCCGCTGTCAAGGTGACCTGCTAACCTTCACAGTGAGGTGGAAGTTGATTTAAGTGACTCTGAATGTGCTATGGTTGTTGGTATTTATTTAGATCATCCCTAGGTTTCACAGAAAATTGTTCAAAAAAAGAGAAAATATCCTTTGGCTGAAAATGCCTTGTTGATGCCAAAGGTCAGGCGACCACACTGGGTATCACTCCTGTCAGCTAAGAACTGGAAACTGATGCTACAGTTGACACCAGACCACCAAAATTGTACAATATAAGATTAGAGAAATGCTGGCTGGTCTGATAAGTCTCTACACAACATGAAAGCATGGACTCATCCTGCCTGGAATCAACGATTTAGGCTGGTGCTGGATCTGTAATGGTGAGGGAGATATTTTCTTGGCACAATTAGCAGCAAGTTCATTATAGTTTACTAAAACTAAACTAAAAACTAAAACTAGATGTGAAAAAATGAAAAATCAAAGTTTTTGTTTTAGCTTAGTTTAGTTTAGTTTAGTTTAGTTTAGTTTAGTTTAGTTTAGTTTAGTTTAGTTTAGTTTAGTTAAAAACTTCATAACAACTTGGCTGATGAGGCGATGATGGATATGTTCACTGAGATTCAGGTTGTCTACAAGACTGTGAGTCAACTGCTTTCAAACCGTTAATTGTTTTCATTATTTTATAACAATAAAAGCTAAACTGAAACAAGAAGTTCAACTCTGGAAAGTAACTGGATTGAGACTGGATTGAGACAAGCAAAAAGTCAAAATGAAATGAAATAAAGACTAACTAGAAAATGTAACTATAATAACTCTGCTTGGAATTACAAATATTATCAAGTATTATTGCTGATCATTTCCATCCCTTTATAACTACAGTGTCCATCATCTGATGGATGCTTCAAGCATTTGCCACAAAGAAGAAAGAAGAGGGTCCAAAACACAACTACCAAGGTGTAACTAATAAAGTGACCAGTGAATGGACCTGTACTCAGAGCCTGCATAAAAACTAATTTTATTTTTACCTTTTTCTCTCCTATTATGAAACTACATTAAACATGTACTTATATGTACATGAGGTGACTTTGTTACCTTGCTGTCTTGACGGTTCCTCGTTGGACTCCCCTCCTTGCTTCAAGAAACTGGCCAGCTCATTAAAAATGAAATAAAAATCTACGGCAAAAACAATGGTGGCGATGAACCCAAATATCTGCAAAAAGAGGCAAATACAATGTGAATACAATGCCAAATGTATTCAGTTATGGACTATGCTGATGATGATGACAGCGTTACCCCAGCAGCCTTTGAGGAACCGTCTGAGTATCTGGACACTGCCATTATTGAGATGATGAAAAAGATAATGGAGGCAGTCACGCATCTAATGAAATCCTTTGAGAGAAAAACACCGGAGCTGATTCAGAGACACAATCAAACACTACACGACTAATTTCTTCATTTAGCGCCGCAAGATCATGCGGGGCAAAGTTTCAAGGTTCTTTCTGAAACAGCTGCTCTCACCGTTAGAGGCCAGCAGAAACCTTTAAACCTCTCGTTGAATTTGGTGGAGTAACCAAACAGCAAGAAGAGAGAAGCCAGGAATGCCAGCAGGGGGACGGTCACAAATGCTGCTGCCGAGGATCCAGCGAAGCACACGAATGATATAAAGGACAGACCCTAAAAAGAGCAAGACAAAACAAAGAGAAATAGAAAATAAGACAACTCTTTGGCATTTGAAATAAAAAGTTTAAGACGCCAGATGGTGTGGAGTTATTTCCAAGTAGGATTCTCCAAGTCAGATCTAAATAATGAACTGTAGCAGTGCCCCGAAGCTGTTAGTCTGTGTGAATTACAGCTTCAGGCCCACTTCCTGTAAGGCGATACAGCTGTTAAAAGCTATTCACACAGGCTTCTACTCCGTCACCCTTCTCTGTATGCCTCCCACATGTATGCTTGTGCAAACATCCACAAAACAAACGCAGCTAAAATAAAGGAAAATGTTTTATTGGTTTTTATTAATCATAAAGACGAGACGGCCGAGCCCGCCTTGTCTTTGAAGCTCCCCACAGGAAGAGCTGGACACACCACATCAGCACAAATGAAGGCGAGCCCAGACGCTGTAATCTCAAACAGCCACGGCCATCTTGTCTTTGTCTCAGTCAGTTTTCCCACACTAGCCTGATCGTAGGAACTCTAAACCCAAACTCCTGCAGCTATAAAAATGCTGCTACCGAGCGATGTAAAACTTTCCTGTAAGGCAACACTTAACAGTAAAGTTTTGAATATATTCTGTTACAGTGTGGCTGGACTCGTGTCAGTAAAAAAGAAAAAAATTATTGTTTCGATTATAATTATGTAAAACTAATTAAAAAGAAACGTTACAGTTAAATTAAAAAGAATCACTGGGAAAAAGACACTGATTAATAGATTATCAATTAACAAATCTTTTCCAACCTATACTGGCCAGTTTCATTCTAAACACTGACAACATCCAAGAAGAAAAATTATTCAAATATGCCATGAGATATTTATGGAAGACATTTATTTCCTGTGAGTGTGAATCTGTAACCTCTCAAAAACATCCATCATGCATTACGTACCGAGCTGAGAAGCCTCACAATCTTTAGGTGGCACGCTTTGCCTCAACATGTGCCTCTTATTAACAGCTTGTTTGCATTTTGGAAACATGTCAAACACTACACAGTCCTGTCTTTTACTGCACATTAAATGTAGACCCTGTGGTTACACAGAAAGACACAGTGGTCTGACACACTATGTACGGTATTGCATGCTCAGCAGATGCATATATGAGCCTGCCTGATATGTCCAAGCAGCGCAACAGTGGTATTATGGTATGATCTATTTTCTTTAGAAGCCTCGTGTGTAACATTTGAGTTCAGCGACTGTGGACTTGTGTCGTATTATTTGAAATCTTTTTAATCAGAAAGACAATCGCACACAGATGTGTGAGTTCATTCAAAGGTTTCCCAACTACTGCAAGGACGTTTAGCTTACACAGCAACTTAAAGCAAATGAATTTAGCTTCATACCTCGTATCATACCTTTACCACTGAGATAAAAACGTAACATTTGAAAAGGCCACCCTTCATTCAGACTTGGCCCTCATTTTTATACCGGTGGATTATTGTTTGTGGTGCTGAGGTGAAGGAGAAAACATTTTTAACTGTTTGGCATTTAAACAGTTGCTTCAAAAATCAAATAAGCAAAGAGTTGGAAAGTATAAGAAACAGATTTTAAAATCTTGAAAATCCTGCAAAGCATACCACTCACATACAGCGAGATGCACTGACATGCTTCACTTGTGAAAAGTTTAGGAATGGACTCACTGAACAGAAGTGCTGCATAGTATATCACAAATCTCCTAAAATAAGCCTAAACCAGGCGTGGTATCTCACCTACAGTCCAAGTAGGACACACTTCTGACTTCTACTGTTGACAAAAGTCTTGTGTTGCCCTTGATTTCTTTATATTTTGCTAGCAAAATGTGATTTAGATGGAAATACAGTATGTAAGGCAAAAACAGTTTGTGCAGTTCGAACAAGCCTGAAGGTTAATATTTGATATGGCCACCTTTACTCTAAGAACAGGCTGAACTCTCTTAGGCAAGCTTTCTTGTCATTTCTTTAAGTCTTTGGATGTTGGCTGGCTTTTTTTCTGTTCTCTGTCAAGATGATCCCACACGGCTTCAAAAATGTCGATATCAAGGCTCTGCGAGGCCAATCCAGGACTGATAGTGTCTCATTGTCTGTTTTTCTATCCAGGTATGATTTTACTGCACTGTGTTTTGGGGTGATCGTCATGCTGAACAATGAAGGTGTTGCCAGTCACATGCTTTGCAGATGGTGGATCAAAATCTAATGGTACTTTTCTCTCTTCATAATTCCACCAATTTGGTCAGGTTCTCCAACATCAGCCCCAAACCATGACAGAGCCTCCACTTTGTTTCACAGACACTCACTGTTGTACCTCTCTCCTCCCCACTTCCATTTAAACAACCAAAAATATCAAGTTTGGTATTAACACTACATCAGACCTGTTGCCACTGATTTTCAGTCCACCTCTTGCATGATTTGGCATACCTCACTCTTTTCATTTGTCCACCACTTGTCCAGTTTTCTGAGATTTTTTTTAAGGACACACTGCACATCATGCTGAGATATGCCAAGCTTTCAGCCAATAGTTCTGTGAGAATCACCTTGTTTGTGCAAAAATTTAATTTTATCTCTATCAAGCTGTCTTATCGTTGGCATTATTAAAGATTCGACCACAGAAATCGAAACAATGTATTTTTGCGACAGGCTGCTAATAACAAAGAGGCTAAAGATACAACTGTTTCTTGGCTGAGTATTATGTGGTTTAAGTAAAATAAATTATCTGAAAATGTTTAACTACTGGGGCTGTCCAAAGAAAAACTTTTAACAAGCCTGGCACTACTGGTCACAACAAATTCTGGCTCCTTCAAGAATATAGGAAATATAAAGATATTAGGGTTGGCTAAAGACTTTTGCACACTACTATCTGGGTCTTGTTTAACGTGGGTTACAGGCCATTCCACGCTGTGAAGCAGCAGTAAAGAGACTGCGCTTTGTGTGGGAGTGTAGAGCTGTGCTCCAGGCGACATACAGAAAAGGATGTGACTGCGGGGAAGATAACTGCTCACTCACAGCCCAGCATGAGCCGAATGTCACATGACACAGTTTGAGGGTTTGCAGCGAGAAGACCCTTCCCACAAATAACTCGCGATGCTGGTAATCTCACACTAACACCACGGCGCAAGTTTTTTTTCAGTATTTGGTTTGTTGAAATCGACAATAAAAACCCAAGTTCTTCTCAATATATTTGAACTTGAAATGAATTGTGCACAAAAGAGAGCCTGGAATTACACCGTGGTTTACTTGGATCATTGACAGCGTGGACAACAGTGGTTACCTCAGGCTTTTCACCGCGTGTCCATCCAAACCAGTACGATCCAGTATAAAGTCAGTCAGAGTTTCCTAAGCTTGTCTCACGGCTGCTTTAAACTTACTGTTCTTTCCGTTTCTAAAGGAGACCTAACGGAAACCGAGTGAACCTAAAATGACAGTTAACCAAGCTTTTAAAGTTATTTCTGAATGTGCGCTGAAATCAACACAGTGCAGTGTCTGCAAAAACTGCCAGAAACTACCCACAACTCTGCGCCTTTGGTGAAACAACGGTCCACTGGCGCTCAGATTTGCTGGCCTGGCTCATCGGGTCATTTCTTACCACTTCAGCAATAAGCAGCATTCCTTTCCTGGATGTGACGAACTCTTTGCTGGGAAGAATGGACTTCAGGACAGCCTGGGGCGGCCGGTTCGAGCTGGGAGCCTCGATGTCCCCCATTGTTATGAAAAGAAAAACTCTCCTCGAGCTCCGGGCTGCTCAAACTACAAGTACTGCAGCGATTTTAGTGCAAAATAAACACACACACACACACACACACACACTCAAATGAGATATGAGGAGGCGTGAGGCTTCTCTGAGGTGGAAGCGGAAACAATGACAAGCTCGGAAATGCAGCGCGAGCGCCAGAAAAAAAGAAGTGCAACATCTGCTTTCTCCAGATGTGAAATGCGATGCCCCCAGCTGCACACAACGGCGGAAATATACAACTCATGATGTCACAAAGAAAAAAATCTTTATTGATATTTTTTTTCTCTTTCCCTTTACAATTTAGAAATCTTAAACAGCCACACCATGCTTAGTTACAGAATCAAATATGCCTGTGAATAAACTAACAAACACTTCTACAGCTAAACCTTTAAACTACGCACAGAATGCAAAAGCAGTTAGCGGGTTGGGGTCATTCATGCGCACACGTTGTCGTTAGTTTGCTGCAGTTCGTCTGTTTTATGTATTCTGCGTTTCAGTCCTCGGCCTGTTGAATGTGATGATACTGAACAGAATGTAGCTCTCAGCGCACAGCAGCACAGCTAAGAGGAAACACATGATCTGCAAAAAGAGGGTACATCTCAGCATACATCCATTGCATTCCACATGTGTGTGTTCGTGTGTATGTAGGCTACTCATATTGGGAGTGTTTTTACGTTTTTTACACAGTCAAACTTTAAGGACTCGCCTCTCTTTGAGAAACAAGAAAACAAGTCATTCAGGGGTAAAGGCTTGTTTAAACTTAGAGTAGTGCTCCAGAAGTGAATCTATGCCAATGCATGAAGGTTTAATGTTACTGAGCATACTGTATATACACTTAAATACATCTCACCCCTCCAATCAGCATGCCTGTGTTAATGTAAGAAGTCATAGCCATCAAGCTCAAGGTGATGAAGTAAACGCTTGCAAAGACTGAATTCAATACATCCTGAAGAAGGAGAACAAAAAGAAAAGAACAAGAGCTTGAACATGCAACAGGCAGTCACACTTTTTTTTCACTCTCTCTCACTATGTCCAAAGCTGTAACACATCACTTACAACTAGAGGCCAAAAGAAGAAGGTCAGCCTCTTGTTGAGTTTGAGCAGGTAGAGCACCAGCAGAAGCGAGGTGATGAAAAACTCCAACGCTGTGGCTGCGATGTACTTGGGTGTCGAGGCTACAGCAAAACACACAAAAGCCACAAACAGAGTCACCTACAGCAGAGAGGGGGAGATTGCAAAGAGAAACTGTCACTGAGATAACAGAGCCAAGAAAAAAACACTGTGATGTTTGATAACAGCTTATTTTAAAACTGCATTGTGTACTGTGAGGTCTCCTTCCTTCTCGTCCACTGGTTGCTTCGCAATTATTTTTTTTTTGCAACGTGTTGCACCTCTCAGTTTAGAGAGAAAAACAGGAACTGTCATTTTGAGAAGCTTTCCTCATGACATTTAAAAAGATTAAACAGGTCATGATCCACTTCAGCAACAGCCTTTAAATCACATACTAACATTTACCAGCTAAAGCATATAGCATTGTGAAGCTATTGCGCCATGTTCTGTTTCTGTTCCCCCTTTTTAACAGGCACAAGGCAGCGAAACGGCATGTATCAGCTGTTTTACACCACATTACGCCAAATGTCCAAAGTTAGGATATAAGCAAATATCTCACCATCTCTGTCACCTTCACAATCCCCCTCCTGGATTTGAGAAAAGCAGTGTCCACTTCCATTGCTGTCTGTTTTGTTGTCATTCTACAGCATGATGATCTGATTTCAACAGAGAACTCGCTCAGTCTGTTTCCTGAAACATGCAATTTCCTTTGATAGAAATAGAAAATGACTGATCACAAGAATAGACACTGTATTTTCACACTTACTGCTACTTATAACTGCTCAGGGGGAAAAAACACAAGTAAAAATGAGCTCTGGCTCCAACAGAAACCTTACACTTACCTTACACTGTGGGTAACACATCATATTTGCTTTTAGGATGGATAAGATTATAATTAACATCTTCATCAACTTCAGTAAATGTTGAACATCAACAGGAAATAACTGAAGATTTCTGTTTCAGCAGTTAAATGCAGAGTCAAACCATGACCTAATAAGCCTACACCCTGACTACTCTGATACTCATACTTGGACTATGGTTGTGCTACCAGTTGGCTAATCCATTTTAAAAAGCTATGTCTTCCTCTTATTTATTCTCAGCCAGATTGGTACATAAGTGTCTGTGAAGCTTCTCAGTCATCCAGGTCATCCTAGTCTAAAGATGTTTCACCTCTCATCTGAGAAGCTTCTTCAGTTCTAAGAGCAACTGGTGGAGAATCCCGGATTCTAGGTCTTATGGGAGTGTCCCCAAGCTGTCCGCAAGCTGCCACATGTTTATGAAGTGGCTGTACAGGCACTTCATAAACATATGGCACAACATAGAAGAGCCACCTTGACGGGACAAGACTTGGCTGTCCATCTGCATCTAAAGGACAAAGGTCACTCTTCCAAGGATGCTAATGTTCACATTTTGGACAGAGAAAACAGATGGTTTGAAAGAGGAGTGAAAGAAGACATCTATGTCCACTGTGAACAACCGTCTTTGAACAGAGGTGGTGGCTTACAACACCAACTGTCTGTCATCTATAATCCATTTTTGAGATCCCTTCCCAGATGCCTTAACGCCCAATCACATCCTGGGCAATTTGAAGTCAGTAAATCACATGATAGGGTGAAGCTGGGCTTCACAGTGGGTTCACCCGAAACCTCGGCTGACTGTGACCTACACCTTGGCTCGTGGGATTAGGTAGAGGGGATGAGAGGTGAAACGTCTTCAAGGAAACTTAAAGAAGTCCAGACGCTTTTATTTCCAAGCTCCTTAGAATTGGTGCATAAGCATTTCACTGCAGATTTTACTTGTATAATTATGTATGTGAGAAATACAGCTAATCTTGACTCTTGAAATTACCATCAGATATTTTTGGCTACAGGAACAAATCCTTTATGAGCACATAGTGTATGAAGCCCTTTCCCCTTATGCCACCAAAACAGTTCTGCCCTACTGGGACACAGACTCTGGACTGGGCTGTGACACTACCTTTGGATTCTGCATGCTGTGAAGTGCAATAGGCTTGCTCTGGTGGATCCCACTGCATGTATGTGGCTGGACCGATTAGGGAGACCATCAGGGCGCGGTATGTATTATACCTGAACAAAAAGGTCACCCAGCAAGATGACGCTGTGTTCAATTTGGATTCCTGTGTTTGAGTAGTATACAATAATGACAATGACCCACCATCTACAGCAAAGGTGTCAAACACAAGGCCCGGGGGCCAGAATCACCCCGGCAGAGACTCTAATCCGGCCTAACTGAAAAGCATTTAAAAATGTGAAGGAAGGTGCAATTGTTGCCCTTTTAACTATATGTTTATAGGTGTTACAGCTTTATTTTGACTGATGATGACCTGACACATAAGTTAAACATACATAAAAAATGAAATAATGAAAATATAGTATAGGAATTTCTTTGTGTGTGTGTGTGTGTTTTACAGTGGATTCACAAGATACCCTGTGTATCCACTAAACCTATGCACTGTACACATAAATACACCTTTTCTTTTTAAACCCAATTTTACATCTTTATTTCTCACAATTTAAGCCCATACAATTTATTTCTTACAGTGTAAGAGTGCTGACAGACTTGTTTCATTAACTTGAGCAGCATTTCTTTACCACGTAGAAAAAAACCTGATAAATGCAGCTGAAATTGCACTTCTATTGCTCATATTAAGATATCTCAAGGATTAAATGTGTAATTAAAGACAGAAAGGGAAGTTTCACTGGTATGGCCCACTTCAAATTAAAGTGGGATGTATGTGGCTCACAATGTAAAATGAGTTTGGCATCCTTGATCTACACCAATAAAATCTGTTTTATCCATTCCATAGCAAGTTGAAATAGAATTGGCAGATTAAAACACACAGATGTAAAAATAACTGCAATCATAGTTTGCAAACACGTTTCCCTGATTTGACCGAATGCTCTTTTCTTCAAACATTGTACAAAAACACAAAGAGTTTAAAAATACATTCCTTTACACACAGAGGCTGTGTCCTATTCTATGGCTTGGCACATCTTCAGGTTTTAGTTCCTCATGTTGGCGTCCAGTACTTTTGCTCTCAGTGTGGCCAGTCGCACTTCCAGGGGTTAGACTCGGGCGGTTTCAGACACTTTCCCAACTTCTCACAGCCAGCGGGGGCCCAGTTCTATAAAACAGAGAGGTCCACACAGTAAGTACAGCAAAATGAAAGTATCAAATATATGATTGCTCTGCAGTACAATGCATTGCTGCTTTTTAAAGTCGTAACTGATCTTCACTAGGCTGAAAGCAGCAGATAATATTTGTTTCCTGTCCTGTGTCATAGTTTAACATTTTTTAAATGTTAAACTATGAATTCATATTATCCCTGTGTAACATTTTTCATCAAAAAACTTAACTGATTGAAAAACTGATTATTCTTTCCCAATACATACCATGCATAAAGTGTATTTTTCAAATACTGAAGTGGTGCCATGAAATTTTAATGTCTTCTTACTTCAAATTTACCAGTTTGACCTTGAGCGGTCGTATTACCTACTAGGTTGTGCACATTTTCTTGTGCACCATTACTCTAAAAGTAAGTCCTCATGACAAAACCATGTTAAAAAGATAAAAAAAATGTACTTTTCCTTATGAAAAATGCAGAATAAAAAGATGCAAAAATTCAGGCTTTTAAGCATTTAAATTATCACACTTCTATCAAAGACAGGAATTGGACGCAATGTAGCATGTTTATTTGAATGACCACCAGGGGGCAGTGCCATGCCACAAATAAGGTGGGCGCTTGGGGAGACAAAGCCAGGCTGCTTTTTAAATAATACCGTTACAATAACACTGAAAGAGAAAGTTCCAGACAGAAGGGGAGGATGTCATCAAATCGGTACACACTGATATGTAAAGTTAGCACACAAACAACAAAATAAAAGCTACGATTGATTCAAAGCAAGGCCAGGAGCCTTCTCTATTTTAGCTTGTTCTCCCATAGACTTTTAATTCTTTCTGGCCCTTAAAGGGTTTATCATTGTCACTTACATATGAATTTATCTGATGTATACAGCTGAGAAGAGCACCTGATCTAGTAGTCGGATTTACAACATGACAACTGATCTTAAACATGACTGTAAGAGATATATTTAGTTATATTGTGTCTCACCATCACTGCACTGTCACACATGTTGAGCTGGGGAATGCCGGGCACCAGAGTGTCTTTATGCTGCTGCACAACTGCAGATATCCTGCTCAGAGCGTCCTGGTACTCCTTAGAAAGAACACTGCCAACACAATAAACAGCTGGGTATTATCGGCAGAGCACTTTCAAGTGAATGATTATCATTTTAGTTAACCAAAGCTCCAAAACTCCAAAAATGATTCATGTATATTGATGCATGACAAGGAAACATGATAAAAACTAACATGTGAGAAAATTTTGTGCTTTAAATTGAATGATTGTCAACAGAGATGCAAAGTATATTTGACTAATTGATGACATCATCTTGTAGTAATGTTACAAAGAATAAAATCAGATTTTAATATATTTAATACCAAATTTTCTTTAACAGCAATCTGAACAGTTAATCCTGAATGGAACCAGTTGTTTTATGTTCTGGACATATATTAGTACAAATGAGAAAGGCAAGGCTGCTTTTGTGTTTGAAACACACGGAATAAAGATCACCCATTTTTCTGCCTTTCTGTTCATGTATCTAGTGACAAAACATGACTGCAGCCCACGAGCGTTACTCATTATATTGGTGGGGAGACGAGCCGCAGCTTTCGATGACAAAAACAGAAACCTAAACACATAAACACACACACAGGCTGTCCACTCTTGTACCCTTTGGGAAGGCACGCTCAGCAGGATGAACTATGTAACCCCCATCACATCCCCTGTCTCTCAATTACTGTTGTTGGACACCAGTGAGCCTGGGCACCTCTGTGCATTATTATATTCAGAGTGTAAAACACAGGGGCCCTGAAGGCTTTCAAAGGAACGCTGCTCTCAATAGGACCTGTAGGGTTAATGGGCTCTGTGTGTGTGTGTTGGGGGAGTGAGCGTCTGGTGGCGTGACACAGGGATAGACAAATATCAGCAGTGCAATTACACCCCTGATACACTCGCAGGCAGCACCTGTGCCAGCCTTCCATCCTCCCTCCACTGCAAACGCAATGCTCTGATTGGCCCCTGGGGAACATGTGCATGTGTGTGAGGTGAAGTGTCAATTAGAGTAATAACCCCAGGCCCTGTCCAGCTCACACCTACCCTCCCTCTTAGATCTCCCACAGGGCAGCAAGGCTTCCTCCATCAACCAGCACCTGCTCCTTTCCTTGATACTCACTCTTTACTTCCTCCTGCAATTACTTGACTGGTAGCGCTCGCTGCAATTAGTCTCTCTCCTTGTGCGCTGCGTTTGTCATAAGCTAACTATCTATGCATTGTGACCCTAGCTGATAGGGAAAAACCAGATTGCTCCGCTGCGTTAAACATCCAGCATTCAGATTAAATTGCTTCAGCTATCTGAAATCACAAATTCTGCTTTTTGCTCGATCTCGATCAGCAAGAGGGATATTTCATTCCCCTCCTATCTGTGCCGGCTCCTGATTGTTGCGATTCATTTTGCGATAAGTGATGAAGCAGCTTAACAGAAGTAAATGTAAGGGAGATTTATCAGGCTGCTGTAAGTATTCAATTTCTCCGTGCAAGTGTGCAAAGCAAAGTAAAGCAAAGCGCGAGAAAGTTGCACGAGACGCAAAGTTTTCCATTGTTTTGTCTATGCGCCAAAAATCTTACAGTGCAGAAGCTCTAAATCAAAAACTAATAATATCATTTGTTTATACCCCCTCTGCAAACAAATAATGAAAAGCCCACAGTCAGCACAGCTCATTATCATGATTATAACCCTTAGCTTACTAGTGTAGAGGCAAAATCTGGAATAATAAGCAGGCTGTATGCAAATGGAGTCTTTTGATTTATAATGTATGGCACCCAAGGGGGATGGGGGCATAGCTCAGGTGTGTCACCGCTCTGATTACTGATTCATAACACTATTGCTGGAACACATACACACAAACAACCACACAGTAGCAGAAGGTGGGGGAATTGAGGAGACAATCAGATACATCTGTCCTGCCTGCCCCTCCCCTCCACCATCTTCTCCACCCCGGTGGAAATTGAGCACTTCAGTGAGGGACTATTGATTGGGGACAGAAGAGCATGGTGGCAGGCAGCAGATGAGGCCAGGCTTGAGCAAGGCTGCCTGCAGTGTTAGGGCTGGGGCTTACACCACACATGACCCGGGGGCTCTGGGGACAAAAGCCGAGGTAGGTGGTGAGGAAGTAGGATGTGTTAATCTCAGGGCACTAGGTCACAGGGACGAAGGGTAATGTGGGAGGCAGAGAGAGGCTTTGAGAGTCCAGCGTAGCCATCATCGAGTTAGGCTGATGCAAACCTGGATGGGTCTGTGTTTCATCCTGGACAGAAGGACCACCAACACAGACCCTGTCATCCTCCCCAGGCCCACATTCATTTACAATAGCAGCAAGGCGTTTTTTTTGCTCTCACAAAGCAAAATGGAAACAACTAGAACTTAAAAAAAAAGGAAATAATTCAAAAATCTCCATAATGACATGAAACTGTGCAGGAACAGAAACCGTGTACATGTGTGCGCTCTTTGCTACATCACAGCCTGCGACAGTAGTGAAGGTATGTGCACAGACAGGCTCTACATCATCTTAAGTGGCTCTTTAGGTGCTGACTAAGATTAATGATGGCCAGGCAGCCGGTCCAGCTGGGGGACCTGAGAGCACACGGACAAAACACAAGCATGCACATGTGCGCACACACACACACACACACACACACACACACACACACACACACACACACACACACGTGTGGATGGAGGAGCACAGTCCCGGCGGATCCAGAGGGACAGCAGCTGAGAGGCGACAAGTGAGATGAGATGCATAGCAGTAGGTGGAGGGAGAAGGTGCGAGAAGGGAAAACAAGTTTGGCGAAGAAGGAGAATTTATAGTGAAGATTAAAACGGATCGAAGAAGAACGGCGCGTGAACAGTGAAGAGGTCAGGCAGCTTGGCGTTGGCGGGGGCGTGACCTTGGAGACAAACTCACTAACCCCTCTGTGCAGAAGTAAAAGAATAAAATAAATGGGCAGTTTTGGTTTGTGTGGATGTGTGTGTGTGTGCACATCTAGCACTCAGCACAACACATGGCTGCATATTGATTGGTTTCTGCCTTTTTTTTTTTATTCCTCCGAGTGAATAGCAAGGCTAAAAGGTGGGCAAACGAAAAACAGCATTAATGTTTTATCATCCAATCTCGCTCCAGAACAGAGAGGAGCACAAGCAGGAAGCAAATGAGGAGATGAGGCTAGAGCAAAAAAAGTATGAACGGCTAAGCTGCAGAAGGCAGAAAAGAAAGGTCAGTCTAAGAGGGTTTATGACAAGAGGAGCCACAGAAAATTCTCTCCTGAAAGCATTTTGAGATTATCTTAATGTATTAGTCACTCTGTCATTTAAAAAAAAGTCTACATGGTCACATTGAACATCTCGCGCTGTCCAGGCAGAGCAGAAGACGGTGCTCATTCATCTTTTCACCCTTATTTAGTAATAGTTCAACCTCGGCCGTTTGCATCCTGTCTCCGTGATTCTTAACTTTCCTTGGAGAGGAGGCAGACCCACACAAAACACATTAAACAGAACTAGCTCTCAATTTAGACCTGAACAATTTATCTTGCAATTTTAACCTGCAGCGATGTACCAAAGGGTTGAGGGCCCGATAGTGATCTTTAAGGAGCTGTTTGCAATCACAAAGAGAAGGGTGTAATCAGGCGTGCTCTGGCTGAGTGGATCAATCCGCCGCCTTTTTCTTTTTTTCATGCTGCTAAATCTTCATTGATCTTGCACACATTCAGTACCACGGGCAAACAACCTTCTTATTCTTATCCCTGCTTTCTTCCCTTTTTTCCCCCACAGCTTTTTCCCTGTTAGCCTGCTTGACTCCCCTCTTCTCCACACCTCACCCCTGATCCTCTCTGTCCGTTTCCTGGAGATCAGCTAAAAGCAAATTTGAACTTTTTTAAGGTACTGACCTGAGAGGGAACTTTTCTCCAGGATCCCGCCCCAGGTGGAAAATGAGTGGCTGGAGTGTGTGCTCCTTCTGCTCGTGAGTAGTCACATTTGGCACCTCTTCACCCGGACAGAAGTTTATGCCCTGTAAAACATATGACACGTGTTATTAAACACACTGATCTGAGCTACAGGTAAAGTCCTTCACCTAGACTGCCTGTACTTTAATCTACCCCAGAATAAGTATTCTACAATTGATTCCATTTGTTTTAAAATCAACATTTTAAAGCAGTGGAACCTTTCTTCTGTCTATATTTTCCAGTTTATATGCCTGCTGAAGCATCAGTTCACCAAACACAAATCGATACTCGTGTGGCAGCAGCACGGCCGCTGCCGTCTGTGCTTATTCTTGTAGAAGACTAATCTATGACACAAAAAGCAGACCTGCCTGAAATACTATCCTCAATTAAACATGAAACATAATATCTGAAGAAATAGAAGAAATAGAATATTTGCTTTGGCTCGTTTTGCACCACGTAAATGACACTTAAGACATCGTGAAAATATGGATCTCAGTAATGTGATTACAATTTGTCTTTAAGTTTGATGGTTAAAGATGTTTTTATGCGCTTCATCATGTCCAATTAAAAAAACAAAAAACACTGCACTAAGCTCAGCAGGAGAGATGTGAGTGTTTAGGTTTAGGCTTGCAGCCACCTGCTGCCAAGAGCTGAATGCTTAATCTCATTGTAGTATGGGTTATATGCATATTGTCTTCCAATCTGCTGTGTTATTTGTGCTCCTGTTGGTACACCGTGAAGGCTTTCTCGCAAAACAGAGAAATTTTGCTGCCTCCTCATCATCTCTCCACGCCTTCGCTCCTGCTCCCTGACTCTATTTCTCAGGAGCCTGGCAGTGATCGCAGCCTGATTGAGTCACACTCACTCCTCCAGAACCCCCTGGAGATCTGCCTCCTCCTTTAATACACACATAAGCACACGCACGCACAAACAAACTCACACTTTTGGGGTTTTTTTTGATGAGCACAACTAATATTGAAAAAGCATTCATCTGTAAGACACTGTTGCTGCCCCCCCTCTGAGATCACTCAACGGAGCACCTCAAAATACATATAGAAGAGAGAGAAAGAGTGAGAGTGAAGATAGATACCCCCCGCCCTGCAGAGCTTCCACTGATCCAGACTTGTCCTGCCTTTTAAAGTCAACTGCTTAGAAATGCAGAAAAGAATCAGGGGGGCAAAAAAAAACATCCCAGAGGAGCAGCAAGAAAGGCCTGCTGTGTGTATCTGTCTGACTTTTTCTCTTGTAGCCAAGATATTAGAGCAAGAACTCCATATCTCACATGACATTAATGCTATGGATACAGCAAGGCTGCTTTTAAACTGGAGCACCGTGGTTGTCATTACAAGATAAGGTGCAGGAGCATCCATGGGTGGGAGCGTGGATTTTGGGGATGGGAATGAGGAAAAAGTATTTGATTTGGCTGGAATGTTTTATGTAGACTGGACAATGTTTAAATATATTCTTTCTTTCACATACTGAATATTTGACTAATCTGAACAGCAATTTAAAGAACAGAAACAGGTAAAGATAGTAAAATGTATTTGACAAAAAAAACATTTAAAAACTGTTAAAAATAAAAAAATTTTTCCTTCATACCAATCAAACCTCTCATGAACCCTCAGATCTGTGTTATGGCCATTGTAGTTGGTGATATTAAACAACTTAACTTTAAGTTGACTGGAGTATTTGCATTTGCTCTATCTTAACAAGCATCGAAACTGAGCTAAAACAGGACATTTTTGCATGTATATCAGTTGTGAGTGATTAAGAGAGCTTCAACTAACACAACAGGAGAATTTCTATGCTGGATTCATGTAAATAAATGATTGGACTACAACAAAATCCTAGTTTTACTGTCACAAAATTAATACAATCCCTGTTTAAAGGAAATCCATCCTCTTGCAAGAAGCAGCTTAGTTTTGCTGCTATAGGTGGTTTTACACCTTCTCAATAACATTTTGCTTTCACATTGTTGTGGAGGAATTTTGGTCCACTCTTATTTACAAGGTTGCTTCCATTCACTGAAGTTTGCAGCCATTCATTTATTGATTTATTAAAATTCATATATGTGAATTTATACATTTTACTGAGGTTTGAATTTTGTCTGGGCCATTACGATGCATGCACATTTGACATACTTCGGTATACAGAGGAGTGACTGCAAGGTGTCCAGGTCCAGTGGCTGCAAAACAAACCCAAATCCTCACCCCCTCCACCACCGTGCTTGACAGTTGGTATGAGGTATTTGTAATGGTAATGGCGTGATTGGTTTTCACCAAATGTGGTGCAGTGCATTATGGGTAAACATCTCCACTTTGGCGCTGTCTGTTTAATTGACATTATTCCAAACATCTTGTGGTTTGTTCAGGTTTAACATCTAAGCTGTGTTCCCATGTTCTTTTTACAGAGAAGAGACTTTCTCTCCACGGCAGGCTTTCCAAACAAACCATACTTGTTCAGCCTTTTTGTAATTGTACTGTTATGAACATTTAAGATGCTAACTAAGACCTGTAGAGTCTCAGATGTAGGTTGCAGATTTTTTGGTCTTTGAGCATTGCATGGCCTGACCTTGGGGTGAATCTGCTGGGACGTCCACTGCTGGGAAGATTGGCAGCTGTCTTAAATGTTTTCCACCTGTGAATAATCTTTCTCAGTGCAGATTGATGGACTTCAAATTGTTTGGAAATGTCCTTTTAACCCTTCCCAGATTGATTGGCAGCAATAATTGCTTCTCTATTGCTGATATCTTTCCTCCTTGGCATTGTGTTAACACTCACCAGAATGCTCAAGACGTGCAAACTGGCAAAAGTGTAATATGCTATGTGTTATTTTTCATATGTGGTTGCCTTGCTTTAAGACTTGCTAAGGACCAGATTATTTTTATTATGTCCTGATTTGTAAAACCTTTGAATTTAAAGAGGGTGTGCTTTACTGTTCTCATTCTGCAGAATGAAGGCAAAACATCTAAAAGAAACAACTCCAACCAAAACACGTTACTGACTGGAGGGAAGCTCCAAGTATGATAATTTATTTGTGCTTTTACTTGAATGAACAATAATTTCTGCTGCCTGGGGTTTGTCAGTCAATACAATAACATGATGCTATGAGGAATCACGGGAGTTATTGTCTTTTTCAACATTTCTGATGAAATGATGTGACTTGAGCTGAGTTTATTACAGTTTCATTCACACTATTTTTTATTCTAATAAATCTTTTATTTAATATAGATCAAAAGGCAACAAGTAGCATTAGCTGCAGTAACATTAACTGCTAACCTAGCATCAGATGAGTTGACTGCTTAAGCTGTTACTTGAGCTAATGTTATATCCGATGCTCAGACTAACTTAGTGAATATTTGAATTACTTTAAGCTTATTGTCACCATTATTAACAAGTGTTTACAGGTGTTAGAGTAACCAGAGAGTGTAAAATGATGTGACAGGTTCTTTTTTGAACATTGTTGGAAATATTTGGACACCATCATATGTGCTTTCATTCTTTCATTTATGAATTAGTACTTTTACTAAATTAAAGACTGATTGTGTTTTTTTCACCAGTGTGCATTAAAGTGTGTTAATGTAAAAAAAAAAAAACAAATTCTAAAACTTATAATTCAAGTTTAAAGTACATCAGCTATGGCACAGCCTAATTCTTGTCAATTTCTTCAGTTTCAGTGATGCCAAGAAAGAGGTATTCCCAGTACACTTGTCTCAAAAAAATGTCCTTTTTCAGTTTTTGCCATATGAAGCATTCAGCAAGGCTACTCACAGTTGCATAGGTTACTCAGCAATCCAGATAAAAGGGAGACACAGTCACGAGAAACTATGTTTCACAATATTAACATCAATACGCTGCCTCAAAAGAATTTGATGAGAGGCATTTAAGCCTGTGAAATTTCTCATTTTCCTCATGGCTGAGCAGCACAGACTCAGCCAGGACAGAGCAACACATCTCCCAGCCATTAACCTGTAATTTCATTCTTCTTTAGAGACACACATCTTCCTTCCTTGTTTATTTTTCAGCAAGGAGCACAAAAAAAGCCAAATTGTACTGCAGCACATTACTTACAAAGCAGCAATACACGTTTCATTTCAGTGAGGAGTGGATCTCATTGTGTATCACTATCATGAGACGGGTTAATCCTCAGTGTATATGGGGTGGGTTATCTTTAACATGAGTTTAGTAGGAATGATCAATTCCAAAGAAAGTAGAGCATTACCTTTAAAGCAGATGTATGAAAAGTGAATGTGGGCAACACAAGAAGAAACAGTTTAGGAGTTCATAATGACATCGGAGATTTGTCTTGTAGGAGCTCAACCGTCAGTCAGCGAAACAGACTAGACACGCACGTCTGTACAAAGAAGCCCGAACATGTATGTGCATGTTTTTTTTCCATTCTGTCTTTTCTCTCTCCCATGTGCACACACACACACACACATACCAATCGATAGGCAACTCATAGGCAATCAGACGCCATTATTTGTGAAGTTCCACTTCAGTTCACATGAGTTGATAAAGGAGGCTACTATTGATTCAGCGGCCCTGAAGGAGAGAGCAATTTAAGCAACCGATGGGGCATAAAACAAACTGGATCACAGGAAAGGCATAGCCATGGAGGGAGGACAGAAGGACATGTTTTTATAGATGGGCCCGGGGTAGCCAGGGAAAAAAGAAAAAGAAAACGCACTATACTTTAGCTTCTCAGGTGCCAGATTTCACATTTCTATTGATATTTTTAATCCGCACTGAGTTGATGTAATTATGCCTGAGCGCTATGATGCCAAAAGAACAAGCAGGTAATGACGATATGTAAATTTGGGGGGGGGGGGGTATTTCCACTGGAGTTTGAACAAACAAGTCATCTGGTTGATGAATGATGTACATTCGCTTATGTGGGGGCTCTTCATTAATATTCATTACACTGATGTACACAGCAGTCAACTGATGAGCCGCTCTCATGATAACACCAGCAACAGCCAAAGTGTTTGTGTGTTTGAGTGCGATTAGGAGAGACAAAGGAGGAGGATGTGGCAGTGCAAATGAAGAACTGAGGAACAGAGTTGAACTGTTCAGAGGGAATCTCACCTGTCTAAACTCCTCCCATGAGTTGCTCCAGGTCCAGTAGTGTGCCTTGTATTCTCCAAGCCTCACAGCCATCAGTTCATTCCCACGGTAATAAAATATTGGCCTGAAGATGGCGAGAAGAGGCAGAAATAAAGCTCAGATTTACTTCAACTTGCATATATTAACATCAAATTGCCTTAGAAAATGTGGAGGAACGTAAACTCCCTAAAAATCACTCAGACTGTTGTGAATGTCCGTTTTTGGTCAAAATTAAGAGTCTGTCACTAGAAAAGGAGTGAATAATGGCACAGAAAGCAAAAGTTGTGGGAGCCACACAGTTTTCAAAAAATATCATCCTGATGGACACATGAACCTTTGTACAGTGTTTTTATGCATTTGTATGAAACCCTCAAATGTCAACATTTTCATAGCATATAGCAAAAAGACATTAAGATTCATTGTAGAGGCAATTACACTCGTCAGCCACTTTATTAGGCGCACCTGCTAATCAGCCAATCACATGGCAGCAATTCAGTGTCTTTAGGCACGTAGACGTGGGCAAGACGACCTGTTCAAGTTCAAACTGGGGATCAGAATGGGGAAGAAAGGTGATTTAAGTGACTATATATTTGGCATGGTTGTTGGGGTCAGATGGTCACCAGTAGATCAGAACCTGCTGATCAACTGGGATTTTCCAACACAACCATCTCAGAATTGAAACATAAGTAATTCAAATAACCACTTGTTATCACTAAATCTGCAACAGACCTTGAAGCAGATGGTCTGCTAAAAAAAGGAAACTGAACAATAGAAGATTTCAAATATGCTGCCTGGTCTTGTGAGTCTCAATTTCTGGTGCAACATTCAGATGCAAGGGTCAGAATTTGGCATAAATAAAAAGAAAGCATTGATTTATCCAACAATTTAGACTGGTGTTGGTGTAATGTTGTAGGGGATATTTTCTTGAGGTGTTAAGGAAGAACAAAAGTGTGTGTGTGTGCTCACCTGTTTTTGAGTGGCTGGGAGCAGTTGAGCAAAACAGGTGTTAGGTCCAGTCCGTCTAGGATTCGATCATCAGGAGGGTTGATGCCAGCGAGAACCAGACTAGTGGTGAACAGGTCCATGACATTGGCCAACTGGAAGTTCACCTATAGACAAGAGAAGAAAATAAACAGGTCTAGTAAAATAAGATGTTCCACACACACACACACACACACACACACAGAAAAGCATGTTTGTTTGAGGACCATCCACAGAGAAACACACTACTAGAGTTTTGTCTTTTGATCGCTTGTTCACATCTTTCACGGGTTCTGAAATGTCCTCCTTGATGACTGAAGTCCTTGAAATCAAGAATGAGCTGTGGCAACATGCTAACAATGCACAGTCATGACAAGCATTCGTTCCATGTGTGGTTGTGTGTACACACGCAGGAAAAGAGATGCATTTCAACAGCCTCCACTCTAACCTCTGCATGCAGGTTTATTATTACAACTCCAAAATGCTTCTCTTTCTAAATTAGTTTTGGGAGGTGTTACGACCCGGCTCAAAAGCCGCAACATAAAAAAAAGGAGATGAATAACAGAGTGTGGGTGAGAAGAGGTTTCATCCTAAAATGGAAAACCAGGTTGGCTAAAATGGCTGGTGCCACCAAGGCAAAGACTAGTGCACTGCCGGAAAGCTTGCCTCAGGTATGCTTTTATCCACAC
Organism: Maylandia zebra; assembly: GCF_041146795.1. Taxonomy (NCBI): domain Eukaryota; kingdom Metazoa; phylum Chordata; class Actinopteri; order Cichliformes; family Cichlidae; genus Maylandia; species Maylandia zebra. The sequence continues at coordinate 23,588,569 of NC_135167.1, read as the reverse complement.
CTGACTAGGTGTGGCCAATTAGCACCAGCTGAAAACACTGAGACGATTAAAAGCTGCAGAGGGACGTAACAGGAGGGAAAAAAGGGGGAAAAAAGGAGGAGCAAAAAAAAAAAAAGAGGAAAGGAGAGGAAGTAGAGAGAGGACAAGACATTGGCGAGAAGGTGGCTGAAGCTAGAGCGAGCTGGCGTTTTATCTCCTTCTCCCAGTCCCAGTGAAAAGCGTTATTTTATTTATAAACTTTGAACTATTTTGAGATAAAATGCCATTTTTTCGCTGTCATCCTTGATCTTCCGTTCCATTCTCTCCTGAGCGAGCCTTAGAGGGAGACGGCACGCTCACAATCAGATAGCGCTATCAGCCCTCTGCAGCTGCACCGCCATGTGCCGCTGTGCTCCTATCGGCAGCCAGCACACATACAGGCGTACACACAAGCTCCTAAGCACTGAAATGAATTCCCCTTTTCTTCTGTATCCACAGAACTAGCCACAGAAAGGGCTCTGCAATGCACTCCATGATCTATCTGCACATCCAGACGCTCTTTCTCTCTTTCGTGCGCGCGTACACAAACATGGAGAGATTTGGTCCTTTATTTCATTTTTCTTTTTTTTTTTTTAAGTCCCTCTAATACAGACACACACAGACCGTTAAAGAAGACAGGACAAAAGGACAAGAGGAGAAGCAGCACTGACATTTAGTTGGGAATAACTTGCGTCTCCAAAAACTGAAAGTTTAAAACTCGGACTGGTCTGACAGAGTTTATCTCACGAGTTGCCATCTTTTATTTCCTCCCTTATTAGCTCTGCTCTCTTTTGCAGTCTAAGCTGGGGGGTTTTTTTTCAAATCACCCTTTGTTCTTTTCTCTTTTGTCCCACTCTTTGCTCCCTATTAATGTCACATTCTCCTGTTTTCTCCATTGTAAGCAGTGTTTATCTGAGGAGGCAGTGCTTCTATCCCCATCTCTGCCACTCTGCCAGTGTGTCTGCAGCCTGATAACCCACCGAAGGGGATTGCGATGCTCAACGATGTTGTGGCACTGTCAGCCCACCCACCTCCCAATCTCTGTTCCTGTAGCCACCATGCAGCCCCTCACCTGCCCTCAGGCACAAGGAGAATGCTTCAGAGCACCCGTGCGCCCTCATCTCAGATCTGCTCCTTCCATCCTCCAAAATATACAGTAAGTGAATGACTAATCAAAAACATTCACCTGCACTCAGACTCGTGTCAGTTTAATTGAGTCATCACTCATATTCATTCACTGATAACAGGCTTTATTTTCTATTAATAGGCATGGAAATACCAAGCTCATGTAAATGAAGCCAATGGAAAAACCCTACAAAACCTGCGGTCCCGAGTCAATCCCCGTGGACTGCCATATTAACATCTCTAACTTTCTAGCAAAATTTAATATGTGAACAGGCTGATAACTGTATGCAGGATGTGTCTGAACTCGCCTGTTTGAACTGTATCAAGGCCTAAAGCTATGCTCTATCTACAGCCAACCAGTCTGCTGTCTATCTGCTGGGTTTAACCTCCACCAGTTCAACTCACTGAACTGGATCTCTTGACTGTTTTAATGTTTGTGCCATCTGGAGTTTTTAATGTGGTCACCTTAAGGTAACTGTTGTTGTGATTTGGCGCTCTATCAATAAAAATAAATTAAACTAAATTAAAATTCTGGTATCGCATGTTCTTTATAAATAATAATAAATAAATAAACCAAGATGACAGCAGACACAATGCTAACTGTTGAAATAGTATTTTTGTCTCCAATTCCCAAATGCTCCAAAAACTTTCTCCTGTGTTCTGTGTTGGGTCACTACAATAAACCTAATAAATCCCCCCATTTAAGAAAAGCTTGCCAGCTTGGTAACTTGTCTCCAGAATTTTGTTCAGAGGGTTTACAGACTTTTCAAAGCACCCATCAACAGAGATTTGAAAAGACTACAAAATAAAGACAGGGGGACAATCTTGTATCTGTTATCCTTCCTCCCAAGTGACACAAAGTGATAAATCCAGAGCTATAGAGCACAGAAACTCCAGCACAATAGCCTTGTCATCACATCCCTGGATATTTCAGGATCTACAGTCCCCTTTCTACTAAAACTCGAGTCAAGTCATTACAACTACACACACACACACACACACACACACACACACACACAGGTGTTTTAAGGTTAGAAAGCTCTCTCTCATTCAAACAAACGTGCACATATAGTTGTGTGGGAGCTAACATAAATTACACCGACATGTTCTGCACCCTTGCATGTGCATATAGAGGCACACTGGTCAATTATAACATGGCACAGGTGCAGGCAAAGCCTTACAAACGCTAAAACCATCCTGGCAGTGTGGCAGTGCTGCAATCTTTAGCACTCTTCCCCCTTTTCTCTTTTCTACACCAGCCACCTCTTTTACTTCTTCCTTGCCTCTTTCCCTCCAACCCCCCCACCCCCTCCCGTTCCTTTATCCTGAGCGCCTGGCATATTCAGATACTGAAGTCCTCATTACGGCTCAATCCAACCTCAGCAAACACACAAACAGATTAGCCGCTTAAGACGCTCCCAATCCCCCTCTCCCTCGCTACTCTGCTGTGCTATCAGGCCCCAGCACAACCCTGTGAGATGAGCCAGGGGCAAGGCTTACTGCAGACTGCAGCCTCCGCTTGCTCCTCCACAAAATCCCTCTGCGTCACAGCCCCGTGTCACAGCTGCCCCTAATACAATTAAAAGTCATTTGCAGAACGCACAGGCTTAGGGGATCACAGTGTGGGTGGGGGGTTAAATTGGGGAATGTGAGGAGGGGGGTTTGGGGCATTAATTCCAGAAATATTTTAGGAAACAGTAGAAAAAGGCTCCCACTTGCTTTGTGGCCAAAATCACAGTCTGGCTTTCTGGAGTTCGGCTCTGTTTGACAGAAGCTGGACACAGTCGGGATTAATTGACGCCAGTGGATCAAATTGTGTATGTGTAAATAGCTAATTGATACATAAACAAAAAGCTACAATGATTGTTTGAAAGAGAGAACGAGTAAAATAATTCCTTTATACATAACTTGCTTCACATTTTCAGCTCCTGGTACAATCTGATTGGCAGAAAGTCAGGGAACAACAAAGCATAGAATAATAAGCTGTCCTCTGGGTGCCTGGACTAAGATTAGACTAGCCTCTCGAGAGCACGTGTTGTATTTTATTGTGGGGTTTTTCATGCTTTATTTGGTAAAAGCTCTAATGACTGGGGCTTTCTTACTGAGCCTTCTTTGATGTGCCCAGGCCACCAAGCAATGGCAGGCTCCCTCATGCCTCCCTCAAAGGTGGTCTCCTTCCCACAGAGGAAGGGTCCGTTGCTGCCACCTGAGGAGTCAAAAACCACAAAAACACCTGCATCAATCACACGGGACACAAAAGCGAGTCAGAATTAGATAAAAAAAAGCACTTTCTTTATGAAATAATTGCCTACTTTCATTGGGGCCAGACATAACAGCTGCACCGTTGTCTGAGGTGAAGAAGACAAAGGTATTATTGTCAATACCAAGAGTTCGCAGCCACTTCAAAATCTGACCGATGCTGTAGTCCAGCTCCATCACCGCATCGCCATAGCTGCAGCACAAAGGCAGATCACGTTTTTCACCTTGATACAATCATTTATAACCACTTGCATGACATTGTCTTTGCGTCAATAGGAGAGTCAGCAGGATAAAATGTACCGGCCTCGCTGGCTCTTCCCTAAGAAGCGTTTGGAGGCATAGACGGGTGCGTGAGTGGCATCGACTGCCCAGTAGAGGAAGAAGGGCTGCTGAGCTTTAGTTTGACGAAGTATGAAGTCAAGACCTTCCTGCAGAGGTGGAAGAATACGTCATTACACTGGGAATACAAAAGCCAGGAGACTTACTGCAGCCTCTTTCACAGCATTGCAGTTAAGGTAAGAAGAATTCTCTTTCTCACTCACTAAACACTCAAACAGTGTTTTCAAGTAAAGCAGTGCGTCAGACAAGCCTTCAATAAAACCGCCTCCAAGCAGAGAGCATGGAGTTCAGTTTTTGTTTAAACTGTTTTAGATAGAGACTCATCAGCCTTCTTAGGTATTGTTGTACTAAGGAGTCTCCAACGTGTTGTCTAGCCTGTTGAAATCAATAAAAGCAAACTGAGGAACATCTCTTGATACAATGCAAAACAGTTTCAACAGTTTCAACAAAAACACACATTCTAACTGTCATGTAGGCACAATACTGTATTGTAGTTTTAGCAGTTTATTAACACTGAAACACTGAAAACTGAGCTTGTAACCCAGGAAAAGGATGGTTACAATTAATCTAAAACGCTTTGCTAATTACATTTCAGACACTTACATTTGCATCAATTGTTCTTTATTACAAAAAGAGACAATCGTTTTGCACACAGATAAATATTTTACAGTAGATGACTGCAAATTTGCCAGTTATCCAAACAAAACTTAACAGTTACAAAAAGAAATCTGATTTTTGCTTAATGTTCACCAAGTTTTAAGACATGCTGCCTTTCACAGGACCGCCCTCTTCCAGTGATGACACACCCTTCCAACATGCAGTGTGTCTCTGCATGCTGGTTTTGATCATGTTCCAAACTGAATGGGAAGGACTGCCGCAGCAGAGATAATCAGTGCACTTCCTCTGGTTAAATTACAGTAATTATTAAAGGCCAGAATTAGGCTTTACCTGCATTCATTATTTATTTTCAATTATATGTTTTTAATTTTTTCATATTTGGGTGAGCCAAGGTAAAAGTCTGTATTCTGGCAGGCAGTAACATTTTGTCCCCGCCCTATGAGAGCTGGGATAGGCTCCCAGAAGACAAAAGGTGGGTTAACAAGTTGCTAGTTTAACACAGGCAGGACCGTTCTGTCAACTGCTTTACAAAACATTGCATCAAAATGTGATGTACCTGGTATGAGTATGTCACACTGAGACAGCAACAACAGGTGATCCTTTGCTTACCATCAGGTAGATCTGTGTGAGGTTTGACTCTCCAGTCTCTCTGTCAATCTTAAAGTCCTCATAGAATCTGAAAAAAATAACAAATGTATACATTTCATAGACAACACCTTCGTCCCATCTGAATAATAGCTAAGGTCAAGCTGGCCTATTTATCAGCTGTGTTAAAAAAAGATTTAGCAGTAACCTGATTGTGTCATCAGTCTGCCTCCAAACTGACTGAAACTACTGTGGACTATGTGATTAGAAGAAAGGAAGTAAATTTCCCTCCTGTTGAGGGTGTTTGCAGGAAATTTTGGTGAAAGCCATATTTGGGAAGTGTCAGCGAAGCTGAGCAGAGGGAACTGTTATGAGGCGCTGCTGAAGCGTGGCGCGGCAAACAGAGAAGCAGTGACAGGCATCTCTTTCTTACGCTTCACTTCCTCCAGGTGTCCTCGCACACAGCCAACGCAACCTGCCGTCTCTTGAGGGCATGTGTGTGTCTCCCTGTATATGTGCCTACGTGTGTGTGTGCTTCTGTCCAGGGCCCAGGTATGCAGTGCTGATTAAACCCATGGCTAAGCGAAAAACACGCCCGGCTGCCAGTTCCAATGACCCTGAATACACATATGGCTGTTTTGGGGAAAACAAATGGGCGGAAAATGGAATACACAAGCACAGCTGGTACAAAGAAGGAAGAAGGGCGGGGGGGGGGAGAGACACTCAACTCATCCTGAGGAGCAGACAGCCAAACTATTCCACTGAGTCATGGGGAAGGAGATTTGTATATAGATTTTCAGCCTTGCTGTGTGTTTGTGTGTGATATTACCTGCCGAGCATCTCAGAGTTGTTGTAGACAGGGATGTTTGGTATCGACTGGTCGTTATAAGGGCCAAAGTGGCAGTTTGGTGAACCAAACCATTCATCAAAACCGTTCTTCAGAGGAAGATACTGTGGTCTGTGGCCCAGGTGCCTATAGCGACAAATAAAGTGCATTCACACACTAAGATCAGTGTAGCTGAAGATCAACCCATATGTTTTTGTATATTTACTCTTAAGCCCTAGCTATAAAGTCAGATATTCTTGCCCTGATATTTTTTTTCTAAAGGCTGAATGCAGTTTTTTTTCTGTTTGGATGCAAATACTTACAGTTCGTCACAGTATACTATGTAGACAAATTTTCACATTTTAGAGGCTTAAAACTTGACACTGTGCATCTGCTTTAATGACTAACAAAATATGATGGTGGCATCAGGAAGACTTTGTTCTCATCTTAGCTGCACAGAAAGTCTATGTAATCTTACTTAAAGAAAAGAAGAAGAAATAAGAAAATAAACACTCTTTTTTGTATATTTGCAAATATACTGCACCATATACTTCCACCAGCACTCCTTCCACAACTGATCACTGCTCTCTAAACCTTCAGAGACTTTAAAACCTGAGAAAAGATAAAGAGCTCACCATTTCCCAACTATCTTGCTGACATAGCCCTTTGTCTTCAGCAGCTGGGGTAACAAAATCTCATCCTTGGATATACCTCCTACTATGTCCTGTGGTGTGTATGCTGCAAAAAATAGATCCAAATTTAAGGTACTGAACTTTCCTTTGCTGCAACTATACTGTAAACTGCACAGTATAGATAATGCAGTGAGAAATCAGCAAGAAATTATTTGCACAATGCAAATGCACTCACTATTCCACTTTCCAAACTTCTAGGGAGACTTTTTAGACAAAAACAAAACAAAACAACTACCTTTCAATATATGTAACTAAATGGTTCTACAACCCAAGTCCCAACATGGGTATAAGACATTTAGAAAAATGTCCCGGAGCACTTTCTTTAGCATATTTGGGCTCCACTGGCACATAAATGTGGAAAGTCTCATCCCACAATGCCTGTGTCCATTTTAGATAGAAGCTTTTTATTGTAGATTTTGAAATAATGACTTAATTATTATTGTTAGTTAATAATTATTACTTCATTATTATTTAATTACTTCAGGTTTTTGTTAATATCTGTGTAAATAAGCTATTTCTTTTGTATACTTTTCGCCCTCGACTTTGTTTCTATTTATTTTATTGAGTTGTTGTTTTTCTTTTGGGATGAATAAATTATTTCTTCTTCCTCTTTGTCTCATTATTATTACATTTTGTCCAAACATGCTGTTATGTTGTGAAATAATTATCTAAGGACTGCAGCTCAAGATAGGGTGGCTGCAGTGAGCTTGTCTGGGTTTAACACCAAGCTGCAGAACTAAACCGTGGCGACCGTGGCTCAGGGGGTTGGGAATCGCATCTGCAACCGGAAGGTCGCCGGTTCGATCCCCGGGCTCTCTGTCCTGGTCGTTGTGTCCTTGGGCAAGACACTTTACCCTACCGCCTACTGGTGTTGGCCAGAGGGGCCGATGGCGCGATATGGCAGCCTGGCTTCTGTCAGTCTGCCCCAGGGCAGCTGTGGCTACAACCGTAGCTGCCTCCACCAGTGTATGAATGTGAGAGTGAATGAATAGTGGTATTGTAAAGCGCTTTGGGTGCCTTGAAAAGCGCTATATAAATCCAATCCATTATTATTATTATAAACCAGTGAGCAACAAGGACGAACAGCAAGAGGAAGTGAAGTACAAGTGCTGTCTTACTGTATGATCTATGCTTAAAAACTAAAATATTATATTAACAACCCCACCCGTCGCATATCTTTTAGTCTATTTTATATTGTAACTAAGAAACTCACTACAAAGTAAGCCTTTTTTTATTATTAATAATAGTTTCATATCGGACTGTATTTAAAAGATGGCTCTACCCCCTATGACATCTGTCCATTTTTGGACTCCTGATTTGAAGCCTCCAAGCTATTGGCTATTTAAACTAATGCAGTGGGCATTGGGGTGGCTCCGTGGCTCTGACTGAAAAACCAGGTGATGTAACTGATGTAAGTGGGACTTTAGGCTATAATTAACTTCAATTATTAACATTAATTATTAACATCTTCGGAACATCTGTTTTCAGCAGCAGGAAACGTTGCATCAAAGTGCAGGTCAAGTCTTAGTTCTGAGAATGTTGATATGTTCGCTTTTCTTCATTGCAACAACCACATGCTCAGTCATTCACCACTTAAACATGCAGACACACACATGCACAAATACACATACACTTGAACACAGACCTTATCTATCGCATCCAGAAAATACAATACTATCTGAAATCTTTTTACCTCTTACTAATGTAAGAAAGCTGTCCAAGAAGGCAGACCAAAGTTTCAGTTGAGGTTGTGTGTGTACCTTTTTTGTTATTAGAGTATTTGTGATTAGAACTGAAGCTATCATTTTATTTTAGTAATCGAGTAATCTATTGATTATTGTATCGATTAATCAAGTAATTGGATAAGAAATACTTTTGCTTTGTTAATGAGCAATAATAAATTGGAGGGGCTGGAGGCTAGTTTTTTGTGCTTCTCTTAACAGATGTTAATATGGTGCATGATGGTATAATTTTAATGTATTATATAAATATTAATGTATTAATATTAATTAACACAATATTTAATATTATTTCACTATCAATCTGAAAAATGTCACAAAAGTTTTGTAATTAATATGGTCTAGGTCACCTGATGCCCCCCTTTAGACTCACCCCTGTCTGCTGCAGGTATCACTGCATGGAAAATAGGACGGCTGCTGTCAGCCAACAGGAAGCTGTATAATTTAAACAGTCTGGTATCAGGCTAAGTTAACAGTTCATCTGCATATTTTAATGCAAATTCTGGAGGCTTACTGCTGATTTTTCGTTGTGAAGAAAAATGGCAGTGGATGTAGCAGGTACAAAGTTTTCTCATCGGGTATTTAATAAAATATTTTCTTTAAAAATTATTTTATTTTAATATAGCGTGTAAATACACTGAATTTTTTGGAATATTTGTTATTTCTCATTAATAAGACAAAACTAGTTATCATCTTATTACCTGATGAATCCATGGAACAGTCAATAATCAATTCAAACTATCAAAAGATGCAGCCCTAGTTTAAAGTTTTTTAATATTCAGAGACTATAGCCATGTTTTATTTACAGTCTACACATCAGACAAACCTATTATGTGTTTATTTGTTATGCTATGTAAATATACCAATACTGAGGCTTTTTTCTTTCATCTTATCTGGACGCAAACATATATAATAGTTATAAGGCATTAGCAGCAGAGCCTTTTTTTAACCGTGTGTGAGGTACTGGTGAGTAACAATGTGCATTCAGTCTTTTACCACATTTATGGCTTGCTTAATCACATCAAGCTTGCTCTGTCATGGCCTCTGCCACACAGTTGCAAACATTTTGGACATGTTGGCTTCCTGCTCTAAACACAGATAAGAAAAAAAAATGTTGCTTGCATGATCGAGACGAGTTTTCATGCTCATTTATTTTACACACTTATCCAGACTTTGACACTGCTAAAAATGAAAATCCATAATATTGCACAGTGCTTATGAACCCTGTACAAAGACATTACCGTTTCTGGCACGGGCATTAGTAGTGTAGAAACCATTTCTGATGGGCAGCCTCCCGGTGAGAAGTGCAGCTCGAGCTGTGGAAAAATAATGATGTCATTAGACAAGTTGAGTATGCATTTTACTTTTCTGACACGCAGATAGAGTGAAACGTGCTCCAATGGAAATGGCCCACATTGAGATTATAAATGGTTTACTGTCTAGCTAGTATTTTGGATAAACTCTTAAATGCAATAAACAAATACAGTTGCCATTATAAAATGGTGCCTCCAGCGTGATGTGTACATTAGTTTATTGCGAATTTGTTTTGTGCAACTACTGACGTCCTCTTTTAGTTAATATTAACAATGCTCAGTGTGTGGACATTTGAAAAAACGTTTCTTGAGAAATGCAAGCGCATTGTCATTAAAATTACCAAACTGGTGATGTTGCAGTAACATTTATGATTTTCTGTATACTCTGTTTTGCACAACATATTTTATAATATTTAAAAAATAAATGTTCTGTGATACATGCATACTTTCAATCTGTAAATCAATTGGTCTTTCAAAATGTTAAAAATGCACAACTGATCAATTCAGTTCAGTTGTATTTATATAGACCCAAATCACAATCACCTCAAGGTGATTTTTATTGTAAGTACTTAGGAAGGGAAGGAAAAACTCCCTTCTAACAGGAAGAAACCTCCAGCAGAATCAGGCTCAGGGAAGCGCAGCCATCTGGCATGACTGGTTGGGGGTTAAAGGGAGGAAGACTGGAAGGAAAGAAATTATATCCACTAAAACAAGAAATGTCAGTGTTACATCATCTGCTGACTTACAGGGGGAGCAGAGAGGGTTGGCAGTGTAGAAGTTTGGTAGGAGCATCCCTTCAGCTGCCATGGCATCCAGATTAGGGGTTTCTTTAGAAGGCTGGCCAAACACCCCCAAGTCCCCCCAGCCCATCTGAACAGTAGAGGTAAGTTTATTACTCACTCCATACATATGCAGTCACATTTAGATTAGAGTTTACAGCCTGCTGTTTACACGAAGTAAAGGTGAATAAGTTACTTGAATAGCAGCTGCAGCCAGCACAGAACGACCCGAATAAAACCTCACAGGTTTAACGAGAAATATGCAGCTCAGCCTGTCTCTTACAGTACTGCAATCTGAGGTAAAATTGTAACTAAACATACAAACCAATAGAAGAAAGAAGAAGAGAAAAACTCACGTCATCCATGAGCATGATGATAATGTTTGGAGATGGAGCGTTTGGTAGGTTTTTTGTCCAGGAACAACATATTATTGCTGCAAAAAAAGTTATCAGAGTTAGAGCAACCATTCTTCCCATGGCTGTGCAGAAGTCATATGAGCCTCCGCTACAAGGAAGTGTTTTGTTTGTCTTCGTGCAAGTTTTCAGCGCAATATTTGCGCATACAGGAAACAGCCACTCTTAAGATGTTTGCTAGGATTTATTTACAGTTCACTGAAATCGCTTCATCTTTTTCTAGTTTAATTTCTCTTATATATGACTACGGTAGCTTTATATTGTGTTATTAAATAAACAAAAAAAATTGCTTTTTGGAGTATGCTGCATTCAATGACTGCTGATAAATCTGACTGTCACGAAATTAAATTTCAAAATATTCGGATAAATAACAAAAAACTAATCTCATAAAATATAATTTAGCTTACAAATGGAAATATTACTATATAAAGATTATAAGTCAACTATTTAAGCACACGGTATATACATCATACAGGAAAAACTGGCATTCAATGGGGGGCTGCTTTCTACTCCTGCTTTACGGGTTATAACTGAATGCAACGTATCACGTGACCGCATCAGACAGCTCACAAGATGAACACTAACATGGCGGTGTGCATAGCTGTGATCGCAAAAGAGGTAATGATTGTTGTTATATCACAGGTTTTATTTCCGTGTTTTGGCCATAGGTTAACCTTATATTGATAGACGTATCTAAGCACATGTTAGCTTTGTCTGAACGCAAGTTTAAATGCACCAACATGGCTATCGCCTAGCATTAGCTAGATTACCTGCTGTTACAGTTTTCTGAATCTTTCCCGAGCAAGTGCTACAAAGACGATGCCTTTAATGTTTTTTTTTTCTTGTTCTTCTCTACATTTGTATGTGTTTTTGGCAGAATTACCCGCTATATATCCGCAGTGTTCCCACTCAAAATGAGCTGAAGTTTCACTACACAGTACACACCTCTCTGGATGTGGTGGAGGAAAAGATCTCAGCTGTGGGCAAAGCCTTGGGAGACCAGAGAGAGCTGTACCTGGGTCTGCTTTACCCAACAGAAGACTATAAAGTGTATCCTTTACTTTTAAGTAATTTTACTGTTTGTTTTGGTGGGAGCTATCCGTGTACTTACATCACGTTTCTTTCACTAAGGATAGAAACGTGAAAGATGTGAAATGACACATAAGGTGAGAGTATGATCTCACCTTAGACTAATTATCTTATTACATAAAATATAAATAAACCATTACTCTTCAAAATAGTGTACAGAAGTATTTGGCCACGCCCATTTCTTTATATTTTGCTGGGAAAATCCTAACAAGCTATTAATAAGTCAGTATTTTGTATGACCACGTTTATTCTTCATCAGAGCCTGAACCATTAGACAACCTTTCTTGTAATCATCTTTAAACACTTTTCCACCAAAACCATTTCAGATGACTGTGTGGCAAATAATGGGTGGATCCATGCTGAAATCCTTATAAACCAGACTTCCAGATTCTTCTCTTATCATTCTACAAAAGCAGAAGTTGTCTTAGCTGGAATGTTTGGTCTCAATGTTTCCTGAAGAAAACAGTATCCTTGACTTGTAAAATAGATATGGGTATGTGACCAACTCAAAGGTGAAATTTGTAATTGTTGTTGACTCATCAAATACATCTTTGCGGGATAATGAAATAAGAAGTGTAAGTTGAGTTTGCTAAGCATCTACACATTTTCAAACAGAGCTGGATTAAATAGAATCCTGATGACAATTAACCTTACATTTCAAAGTTTAGGATGCACTGTACACAACTAGAACACAATACTTGATTACGTCTTGTCGAGATGAACATAATCAACTTTTTGGGGACTTAATTGGAACATTTCTGTACAACGGACGTTGGTTTCATTTTCAGATGTTCAGGAAGTTGCACAACTCGTTTACTGACGTTATGTGTAACCCGTTCCACAATCCTGGAGACACCATTCAATCCAAGTGAGTATACGCTGATGTTGCATTTGATGTCCCCCATTTATACAGTGATGTTTAACCAATAATCGATCATCCTCCAGGGCCTTCGATGGGATTGTTTCTGGAATGATGGTACAAACTGCCTGATGAATCTTTTACCCAGTCTGCTGATCCTCCACTGTACATACACACCCTTTATTTTATTTACTTGTTTCTTTAATTATGAAATACAACTGTAATAAAACTGAACTGTTAGACATCACTGTGTGTTATTTTACTACAAGTGGAACACCAGATCATTTTTATTTATTCACATACATAGCAAAGAACTTAAGTTATACATAAGGGGAAAATTTGTAGATTACATTGCAGGCAGCAACACAAAACATTCGTCAATTTGTAAAAACAGATGCAACTGCATAACATTTCGAGGATTGTCCCATGCATTCACAGCAACATAAGCTAATAAAGCGACATCTCTGAATTATGCACATCTCACCTTCATCACTGTGGTCATTTATGCACCTCTCATAATTACCAACTTGATAATGGATGGAAGAATGTTTAAAATGACTTGTGTCACTTCTATCCTCCAACTTTATGCTGCGGGTAGACCTAGCGCTGCTGGGGGTAGTGCTGTCCACTCGACCCTGCCCCTAACTCCTCTGATGGTGGCGTGATAAGCAGCAGACATGGGTAACGTTTAGATGTCTGCTCATGGTAGTCCATGTGTCCCCACTGTCTTTTCCCCACTGGGGCTCCTCCGTAGTAAGGGTGGGGTGTTTGATGTTGTGGCCTGTTCGACTGGTAACGGAACCTGCCTCGAGAGCTGTTATGGTATCGGGGTGGACGGTAGCCACGACCTCTGCCTCTGGAGTGGGCGCCTCTGTGCCCTCCTCTATCAGTGGTGCTGATGCCTGGCATGTTAGTCCTCTTGGGCATTACCTGCAAGACAAAGGAGGCTCTTTACTGGTTAGGACCAATTTGGTTAAAAAGACAAACACTGAACACACCCAAGACCCTTTGGTGTTCTATTTTCACTTCCAAACAGGAAGTGGGGTTATGTCCAGTACACACGGCAAAATATAATTTTCCCAGTCTATTCCTTTGTGCTAAGCAAAACAACTGTAACTTTGTTCCAACCAAGAAAAAAAAACAAAAAAAAAAAAAAAAAACATAGTACTCCCTCACCTTTAAGACTCTTCCTCTGAACAGAGTCTCATGCAGTCCAATGGCACTCTGTACAGAATCTCGATCGGAGAACTCAATGTAAGCAAAGCTGTGAAGATCAGAAAAGATAAAAAGCACCAATTAGATATGGAGCCAACCTTCATGTAGGTGTATGCTATGATCAAACAATGTTAGGCTGCAAAAAATAAAAAAAAAATATAGATATATAAATACAGACTGAACCCACCCCTTAGGATGGCCGGAGAACCTGTCACACAGAATGGTTACTCTGTTGACAGGACCACAGCCATTGAAGTGGATCTCCAACTCATCTGCAGTGGCTCCATAGTCTACCTGAGATTTATTCAGTGTATTAGACCAAAACTGTGACACCCCCCCAAAAATATCCAAGTGTAGAAATAAATGTTCCTTACATTTCCAACATAGATAGACCTGTTGTCTGCGTCTATCCTCTCCTCGGGAGTCATGTTGTAGAAAGGTCCTGTGGAGGAAACAGACTTTGTCCACTGCTTTTGCACATGCAACACAGGGAACGTGCAGTCTACATGAGTCATGCTAGGTGAAACTAACAATGATTACATTCACCAATATTATCTCTTTGACAATACACATCTCAGTCTGGCTCTTCTCTGACTGCATCTCTGCTCAGAGCAGGAACCAAAGAGGAGGATGGGGGGGAGGGAGACGCACAGAGGCAGAAAATAGCCACAGGCAGCGAGGAGGACACTTCTGGTTCTCTGGGGCTCACTGCTTCGTCTCATTGGGCAGTGATGAGGCACAACACTCGCAACCACTGTGAAGCGTCCCAGGTGTTGGCCAGATGGAGAAGAATGTGGTTATCTCACCTGCCTGGAGGCTGTAATGCTACACACACCTGGCTAAAAATACACTGTTGAGGCTTCTTGCATGCATTTAGCTATGCAGCTATACAATGTGGTACAATAAAGCACCGCTCCACAGATGAGATGCAAGCTGTCTCACCAGACTGAGGGCTGCTGGTCAGGAGCTGCATGTCCACTGCATCACACCTCTCCTCCTTCAGTCTTTCCGATTCTTCTTCCATCTCCAGCTCCTGCACCCTGGCCTTGATGGCCAGCAGCTCCTGTGACACAACCAAAAAAGTAAACTTGAAGAAACTTTGGACTAAAGTAAGACGCTCAGCAATGATAGCAAATTAAACAAAAAACTTTTAAACAGATGCAGAAACATTTGAATCTTATGGGTAGTAGTACAATTAGTGCTCGCCAACAGCGACATTAAAACAAAATTAGACTTTTTTTTTTTATGTTCATTTGCAGTTTGAGGTTAGAGGCCGGACAGATTTTGTCAAAAGGTACATTGGCATCTTCTGGAGGCTAGAGGGCATTGCTTATTCCTACTGGGTTAACTTTAGTTGGGAACCTTCCCAGATTCACTGATCTGAAAGTAGGCTTGTTGTCTGACTTGTGATACAAAGATACTGATTTTTTTTTTGTCCCTCCTATGTTCCCAATATCTATGGCATATTTACATATACATGAACTAATCTCCCTGAAAAAAACAAACATGTTCAAATTGAGCTGTCCTGATATTTCTGGGCAGCAACGTAATCTAATCACGCCTGAAGTGCAGCACAAAACGTAGCTATAACCGCACTTAACCCGGACCTACAATGCGCCGAGTGGCCCAGCTTTTCACTCTGCATCTTAGATGTGGCTCAGTGGTGCTCTTATCACACAACGTTTGTCGGGGATATACAATACGACACTGCGTTTGCGCTCGTTTGCCTAGCGTGACGAGCTTGGTTTATTGCACCGCGTCGACATATAGCACACAAGCAAACAAATAAGCCGTGTCAAACCTGCTTTTTGCCCACCGCCAGCACAATAATAGCCCATGCTCACCGGGTCCTCTGTGAATAGCTCTCCGATGGACTCGCCCTCGAGGTAGCCGTACTCCAGATGATTTTCCGCCATGCTTACTGCTCACACATAGCATCTGCAAAGCTGACTGCAGCTTGCCAAAACCGCCACAGAAAAATATCCCTGACAGGGAGGAACCCGGTGGACGGTCCGCAAACAAACGCGACTGCACAATTTGAGGTAACCTAATAGATATCACCTGTGAGTGAGGCGCATGGCGCGCGGGACTGATTGACAGACGAGCGCACGTGAGCGCGGTTTTTCTTTTGTGTGGAGGCTCTTCCTCTCAGTGGCGTACCTACTGTACGTGGGGGCCATGGCTGCCCCCTACACTACACACACACGCATACCTCACCACAGTTTACCCACACGAGTGAACTAGTAAAACTATAACTACAAAAAGCCTGTAAAATGATATTTGCGCATCCCATTCTTCATTGTAAAATTAGATTTATTTTATACATTTGAAATCACTAGAAGTTTCTAATAATGAGCTACACAGGCCGCTAGACTCCCATTTTACATTTGTTTTAGCAGAAATGGGCATGTTTATTGCTTGGTTTTAAAAAATAAAGCTCTCTGTAGTTTATTTTTCCCTGATAATAACTGTATGTATAAACCACCCAATTCAACTTTATGTACGGGGGGCCCTTTGAGCAACACTTGGGTGTCTCTATATCTGTCTTATAACTATAATTTTAGTTCATTTTAGTTACTGATCTGAAGTGAACCTCCTGACCTCTCTCTGTTGTTGGTGGCTTTTGGATTATTATAACTGTGATTATCTGTCGAAGCTTTCCATCCATCCTCTTAAGCTTATCCAATTCAGGGTCACAGGGGGGCTGGAGCCTATCCCAGCTGCCATAGTTTGAGAGGCGGGGTGCACCCTGGACAGGTCCGACAGACAGACAGACAGACAGACAACAACTCAGACTCAGATTCACACCAGGGAAAAACCAGTTAACTAAGCCTGAAGAACTGCATGTCTTTGGACTGTGAGAGTACCCAGAGAGAATCGGGGAGCTCATGTAAACGCCACACAGAAAGCACCCATCCACATAGTGGATTCAAACCTGGGACCTTTTTGCTGTGAGGCAAGAGTGCTAACCGACAAAGCTTTCCTCTTTTAAATGTTATTTATAACCTATCTGTTTCAGAAGTCTGAAATCTGTCCTCAGGGTTTGTTTTTTTTCAGTGAGTGAAGTTCTAACAATCTTTTATTCATAAGTTTTCACTGATTAGCAGGTATGCCTACGTGATAATATAAAGTCCAACCCCAGGAACACTCCAGGTTTGTGTCTGTGAATCACATCTCCAATCCAGTTTTGTTCCATACTTCACATTGCTTCAAATCACACCCTCACTCCCTATCTGCTCCACCACTGTATAACTATACAAATAACGCGAATAAGAAAACAAAGAATGAAAAGAAAAAGACTTTAAAGATGAGCCTTTAGAGACTCTATAGTGCCTCTCTTGGCAAAGCAAATGTATTTGGCATAACAATGCATTTATGTCTGCTTGCTAAAACTGCAGGACAGGACAGATTAAAAAATAATAAAAATAATAACATTTTACAGAACAGAGAGCTACTTCTAGAAAGCTTCAAAAAAGCTTCAAAATACTCCACTGCATTTGGTGGAGTATTATCTGGACTGGGTACAATCAGCTCAAGATGTGATTGAAGTGAAGACTTTTAGATTTAATTCAAAGGTTTTCACAAAAGTAAAGGAATTACAGCAATTTTTATACATAATCTGCCATCCAAATGTAATTATAAAAACTGACCTAGTTTTAAATATAAGGTTTGTTTTCAATACATGGATGAAAATCCTTCGCAAACAGCGTTTGCCTGAAGTCTAGAATTTATGGACATCACCAAATGCTGTGTTTCCTCCCTTGAAATGCTCTCTAAAGCCTTTACTGCAGATACATAGTTGCTGCTTGTTTGCGGGTTTTTCTGCATTCAGTTTTGTCTTCAGTAATTGCAAAGCATACTCTACTTGTTTAATATTTGGCAACTGACTTGTCATTGAAGAATATCATATTTATTTACCTTGTGAAATTCTTGGGTTGCTTTTGCAATATGATTCTAGTCATTATCATTTGCACCGTGAAGTGCTGTCCAATCAATTTTGCAGCACTGGACTGAATCTGAGCTGAGAGTATAGCCCTGTACACTTTACAATTAATCCTGCTACTTCTATCAGGAGTCACATCATCAGTAAAAACTATTGCTGCTAGTTCCACTGGCAGCCACACATACTCATGCCATAACATTACCATAACCATATTGGACAGGTAATGTCATCGGATCATGAGCTGTTTCTCTCCTTCTCCATACTTTTCTGTTTTTATCGTTCTTTTACAAGTTCATCTTGGTTGCATCTCTCCAGAAATGTTCAGGCTCTGTTAGATGTTTTCTGACCCTCCTGTTCTTCAGTGGTTTGGACCTTAGTATAAACCCTCTGTATTTCCATTCATAATGGCACTTCTTGTTTGTAGACCTTGACAATGATACACCTGCCTCCTTGAGAGTGTTCTTGACAGAATATTGCGATCATTTGCTTTGGTTATACTCTGTGGTCTCCCAGGCGTCTAAGCAGTGCTAAGTAGTGCACCTTTTAAAGACTGTACCAGACAATAAAGTTGCCCACCTTTGGCCACTAATGTTTTTCATATCTCTCTGTCTATTTTTCAGCTTGATGGCTTCCTTCACTTGCAACAACATCTCACATGGAAAATTCCCATGACAAGTTACCAAATAGGTTCAACACTTGGTATTAACTCCAAATTTTGTTTTTGCTTAATTTCTCATAAATTAACAAGGGAACAGACTTCACCAGTGAAACAGCCTGCCAGCCAGTTACTTTTAACAATTTGAAAATGTGGGACTGTGTATAAAAAAAAGCTGTCATTCCTAAACAGATAATGCAATATTTCTTGCAAAACCCCTTGAAAAATAAAACTGAAAATGTGCACTTAAACCATATCTTGACTGTGGTGCTATACAGAAGCAAAAATACAGGGAAAAAATGTGTAACTGTGGACCTAACTGTAGTTTCTATTGGTGTCTCTAATAACAACAATATCACATTGTTGTCCTGAAGTGTCTCAAAAAGAAACACCAATGTATGAGGAAGAAACATCCGCTCAACTTTGTGCTGAACATTGGAGGGGTCAGGATCTCTGTCTAAATAAATAAATAAATCTGGGTAAATTCCCAGATGATTAAACATGCAACTATTTTGCTTGATAATAACTGAAATGAGTAAAGAAGATCAACAGACGATTTATGCAAGATAGGAAGAACCAGGCTCAGGGAGGGGTGGCCATATGCCGTGACCGGTTGGGGGTGATGGAGGGAAGAAAAAACTCACACATGGAGTGTCATTAATGTCATTTCTACAGGAGCCCTGGGAAGGTTTGGATAACCTTAAAAAATGTAAAATAAAGTTCAGCGGTTTAGATGTAGGGAGGCAAGTCCAGGATCAACATTGCATCTGACCAATCACTTTGTTAAGGTGTCATAGCTTTGCAACTTGGAAAAAACCTGCCGATGCCCACTGAGGGAAAAAAAATATCCAAAAACGGGGTCAGTTAAGGTCAAGGTTATGGATGGGGGTTGGGATGTGATCATGAATGGGTTTAGGGTTACTGGGCTATAGTATGATTCTATCGGATTAGGCTTATGTTTCGTATGTGGTGTTATGGTGTTTCCACGTTACAAAACTATGACATCACTACAATTTGATTGGTCTCTTGTGTTGTTGAACCTGGGCAAATATTAGATTTGTTGACAGACCAGTCCACCGTGTGCCTCATTATAAGAAGGGAAGAAATTGATTTTTTTTTAAAAACCTAGCAGGTGATTCAGAAGAGGTTAAACGTATAATATAATAAGATTTACTCAGACTATTACATTTACTTTAGTATAAAATCCAAACCAACGGACAGTGCACAAAAGACCTAAAAAAAACAGCTGGTGGGGTGGAAAGGGACAGCTCAGGTTGAGCAGTCTGGAGAGAGTTAGAGAGGCAAGGCTGAGATGATTTGGACATGTGCAGATGAAATAATAAACAGGAAGACCAGACAAAGGATGTTGAAGATGGAGCTGCCAGGCAGGAGGAAAAGACCACAGAGGAGATTCATGGATGCAGTGAAGGAGGACATGGAGAGGGTTGGTGTGACAGGGGGAAATGCTATGAATAGGGTCAATGGAGGCAGGTGTAAAGATGGAGATGGAGTGATGCAGCCGAAAGAAGAAGAATTAGTAGAAGAGGTGATTTTAACATGAGACCAGAGTTGTTTAGTAATGTTTTTGTGTGTCACTGTTGTAATATACTTACATAATCTTCATGGTATGTCTAGATTTTTTGGTGATATGTCAACATTTGGGATGATGACACTGTGTTAATAATTATTTAATAACAATGGATCAATTTCATTTTCTGGGCATGTAATCTTAGAATATTCCCACATTTGAAAAAGACAAGAGAGAACAGCAATGAATACTTCATTTCATGTTTTAATTACACAGTTACATTGTTCAACACAGACAATAACCTGAATTAGAATGTTTTACAGCTTCACACATCCAACAGAGCGAACAGTTAAAGAGCGGTATTAGCAACAGGGAGGAAAGCATGCAAGAAATAAATACAAATAAGAATTGAATTCTTCTGGCACAGTTTACTTCATCTAAAAATGGCAACAGGACCGTTTGAAGAGGGAAATTAAACAAAAGGGAAAAGATCTTCAAAGCGCCATCCTTTCCTACAGAAACATGTTTTTCTGTAATAATGTATTGCACATTACAGTATAGAATGCTTCCCTACACATAAAAAACCATAAACCTTTATTCAGTTTATGTAAAGATAAAAACAAGACCATCCTGAGCCATGGCTTTTGGGAAAACAAGTTCTGTATCCACTGTTTGCCACCTTAGCTTTCTACTGTAGCTATATATTGGAGCCTGTTTCACAGGAAGGACAAGTCAGCGTCACATCTGATGAGCTTTGAAGCTTCTCTGGTTGGAGTTGGGAGGAACAAACACCAACCTGCTAATATCTGTCTTCTCTAAACATGTGTTTTGCCCATATCATGTACATAGTTAAACAAATAAGACACATGGCCAATGCAAAGTGTTTGGAGACCCTTGGATGGTATTCACAACAGCAGAGCCCTTATGTGTTTGCCATATATAATATCTTCACAGAGAAAAGTAAATGACACCACAGCACTAATGCACTAATTGCATTTGTTTCATTACCCCAGCTGATCTTCTGTATCCTACTGTCCACTGAACCCAGGAGGAGTGAAGGACAATTTTGCTCTTTCCTGTGCAGATTCGAACTGCAGTCTCATATCTCACGCAATCAATCACAGCTGATGTTCTCTACTGCTGGGACATAACACAAAAATTAGAACCAAAGCAAAATTGAACTGAGATGGTTGTAGCTTTTGGTTGTGTTTTGGTCATTTATAATGGTCTGTTGGGTTTGGCTTTGTTTAGTTTATCTGAGGGCTTACTCACAGACATGGAGGCACACACACGAGCAGCGCGCTCGAAAGATGAACGGAACTGCCGCCACAATGTTGCGTGGATGTGGATGTTATAGAAAAACGTGTCACTGTACTGCAAAAAGCTGCTGCTACATACTGTGAATCAATGTGCCACTGTACACGGCCTGGGATGTTTCATTAAAGCTCTGAAGGTTTCAAGTAGTTTGTACAGAGACATAAAGAAAAAAAGACTTACAAAAACACACACACACAACCATATGCACACACACGCATACACACCATGCATTCATTTTTATCTCTGCAAGGCTTTGTGACTGTAAGAACACGCAATCAGTAGGCTGTTTGAAAGGAGAGGCTTCTATTATTTTTACAGAAGCACTTTTCAGTATGTAGACAACAAGCGCTTTGATTGCTTGAATAATAATTCTACACTTCTGAAACTCAGCCGGTTCATTGAGGGCGGTCTTCACTCCTGGGCTCTGAGCGTGTGTATTTCAGACACTTTGGTTAACTGGTGTAGCTGAGCTCTAACCTTTATTACTTCTGGTCTGCTGATTCACACCATTTCAGAACCTACTATGGCAATACAGGAGTACTTTGGTCTGTGCTTTTATTGGTTTTGGACAACAAATGGCATGTCATGGTCAATTCTCTGATCGGTTTGGTAATACGGAGGTCTGACTGCATGTGTGCCTGTTACTAAATTCTAGCAGTATCAGCTTTTTAGTGGGATGTGTTTTAAAAAAGAAAAGAAAAAGAGAGACACTAGGGTCTGAGAGGAATAAATAGATTTAAACATTATGAGTAAAGACAGTTCTCTACAACGCTATTTCCTTTTATGACGACTTTTGAGCGGGCATGTGTGTGTGTGTCCATGTCTGCTCTCAACCCAGCTTTTCAAAGTCCAGGTTAACCTCTCCTGGTGGTTAGCTGTATGGTCACAGGAGGTAGCTAGTGTGAAGGGAGGGTTGTGAGCAGTGGTTTGTGGTAGTAGTGGAGGAATTCGACATCAGGGTAAAAGGAACAAGTCACAGAAAAAGAAAATAGGCTGAGGTCAGCGCCTTAACATGGTAATTCTAACACACATACATAAATGCTACACACGAATGAAGGGGTACCTTGCAGCTTATGTCATTTGAAATATGGTCTCAGATAGTCAAAAAAAAAAATCAATCCAACAAAAACTAAAAAGTAACAAAGAGTTTTTGTTTTCCCATGCCCCAACTGCAAAAACAAAGTTACTCTTTTTTCCCCATTTGGTCCAAGCAAAGGACGCCAAGCATGTAAGCTATACAATAATCAATATAAAATATGCACACACATTTTTTTCAAGGCTTTTTGACTGTTTAGTATTCTCGTGTTAACCTTATTGCTGAGGCGTGTGGGAAAGCCTGGGAAAGAAAAAACAGCGCGAAAGAAGTCGTGCTACTCTCTTGGCCTGAAACTAAAGACCTGCCCCCCACCCCACCCCCACCCCCAGGTCAGCAGCTTATGCTCAAATTGTTTCTTTACAAATGAACAATAAGCAGCGAGGAGTAAAGAACAACATTTTAAAGATTGGGTATCAAATTAGATTTGTCATGTACTGTAGCTTAACACTGGCGTATCGCTTAATCCTGCACCATGGGAGAAACAAACACTGTTAACCACATGCACGCAGACTGATGAGGACCAAGAGAGAGAGGATCACTACAGGGGCGCTGGAGCTAAACGGCTGGTAAGAAACTGAGTGCTTGACGTGATGTGTCAAGTATGACATTTCCAAAAATTGGTGTAAATGAGAAGAAAAAAACAAACTAATTGAGTTACCACTGAGCCTTTCTATTAATACACACTGTTGAGTCACCTACTGCAGGATGCAGAGCTGTTTTGCCACTGTTGCCAACAGTTTCCTCCACTCGGAGTCACATGACACTTTGATTTGAGTGAAAATTGAAAAAGTGTTTAACTTGTATGAGAGAAAAGAAATTTGATCAATTTTAAAAACAAATGTACTGTGAAAAAAAATCTGGACATTAAACTTTAAAGGTTTCTGTTATTTGGCAAACACATTTTTGGACCTCTTTAAATACTATGTACATTCACATTAAGTTACTGATGTTACTTTAAATATATTTATATGTATCTATATTATATGACACCCTATGGGCAGTTGCTGAGGTTCCATTCAGTAGCTGAATTCTCTTCATATTGCACCTCCGTCCTCTCACTGTCTTACAATGCGAGCAATACAAAATATTCTACAAGAGGGGTTTCCATCTCATTGATATAGATTCAACAAATCAAACAATAAGTACAATGCAGGCCTTCCTCTCATAAACAAAAGCGTCCTTGCTCTGTCTTCACTGCTCAACCCGAACTCAAAGGAGGAAAGTGAAAGGTAGCAAAACAAAAACAAAAGTCCGTCTTTCCGGATATACACAAGGGCAGCACGTGTGGACATCAGCAACAAGAGACATTATTGAAAAATGAAGAGAGGAACGATATCTACAAGCGGGTTCAGCCCTACCCGTGGGGCTTGCTTTGTGGCTCTCTGTCCAAAGCCAGCGGAGGGGTAGGGCACATGTGAGTCAAGTAGTTGGGGAAGAACATGGAAGGGAGGAGAGGGGTGAGGGGAGGTAGAAAGAGAAAGGAGAACAAAGTCTACACCGCCCTTTTTTAGGCTCTGTCTTGTGTTTATCATGCTTTGGAAAAGGAGGGAGTGAATGTAAAGGTAATTCCTTCAAAGATCTCCTCGCTGTGGAGCGTAAATTAAAAACAAAACAAAAAACAACAAAAACTTACAAACAATCCTTCCACGTATCTCCATAGTTTGTAATGCCATCTTGGACAATGTTTTCAAGCTTGTGTTGAGGTTTTTTTTTTCTGTTTCGGCAGCTCCTTTGCCATGTACACACCATCGTCTCCTTTGAGGCTGTGTAGCTTTTTTCCTTCCTCTTTGTCCTCTCTACCATTTAAACAAAAACACACTGTTGCAGGGTTTCCATCTATTTCATTAAGTCTTTCTTGTAGGTAAGTTCAGAGCATTGTCCATATTCACTAGTCTGGGCCGTCTCTGAGGAATCGCTGTACTTTTACCCAGACTGCAGGAGGCAGCTGCACATCAAAGCAGGTCACAGTTTGCTGTCTCTGGGTCCCGTTTTGCAGCTCCTCTGCAGCCCGGTCGTCTCAGGGCTGGCTTATCTGCTGAGGAGGTGATGTTGCTTTGTGTTTGGTTACAAGATGAGTGCTTCTCTTTATCGCTTACTTACTCACTTTGGCAGTGTAATACAAAGGTTTGGATCATGTTATTTTTCATCTTTGAAATCATTTGGGTTCATAATGGTGCAGAGAGGTGAGTCCGGTGTAGATTTTCTTGGCTCGCTAGCAAGGTAGTTAGCAGTTCAAAATTAAGTTATTTTTTTCATATCATTACTGTTATCATAATCAACATCAGCATCATCGCTATTATTCTTTATTTAGAATATTTGGACTTCTCTTTGTTTTCCCTTAAAGCCAGAAAAGAACTTTTAATAAATACTAAGTTGTGTTTCTGAGGAATTAATCGCATCCCAACTTTTACCCCTTCCCTCAAAAATAACAAAAAAGGTATTATGCTCCTTGCCTTTCTCCAATAGGATACTAGAAAAAGTCCCACATCTGGGAACTGTTTGGACTGTTAGTGCACATCTCAGGGCTCATCTCATTGGTGCTAAATTAAAGGGAAATCCTATCCAGGTGCTAATCGGCCTAGTCATCCCCCATTGATGCTGCCTCCTCACAGCCCTTATAGTGGACATTATTTACCATGCTTACGTTACTGAGGGCAAATCTTCAAGTCAAAGCTCATGTTCTCAGCAAACACATCTGATATGTTTCTTCAACAGAGAAAGGAGACACTGCACTCGTCATGCTTTACACTACATTGAACCCCAGACCACAATCTTTGTATCTGTGGCTGTAAAAGAGAAAGTATTCTGGAGGAAGGTGAGGAAACAAGTCCATCATCAGGTTAAAGAGAAGATGTTACAGATCGGGATATGAGGGAAATAAGAGGTAAAGGAGGGGACTGGAGCAGTTTGCGATGAAGATTCCTCAGTTTGGTTTTGTGTGGAGTGTGAGCGCTGTCACTTCGGTATGCAGGGAGGGGACGAAGTTCAGACGTCAGCGAGAGGTGGCATCCAGTAGTGCGGGGGTGGCTGGAGTTGTGGAGCGAGAGGCACTGCTGGAACTGCTCTCTTTGGGGCTGGCAGAAACACTTCCGCTGCCGCTGCCGGCCCCTCCCGCAATACTGCTCTGGGCTGCGAGTGACAGGGGTCCTGGAGGAGTGCGCTCGGAGTGAGTTGGGGGCGCGCTGGAGGAGGCAGAGGAGCTGGAGGAGGGGGTTCCTAGAGGGACACTGCTGCCCCCTGGCAGCCCCTGAAGGCCTTGACCACAGACGTGGTGGTGCTTCTCCCAGTCTTTGTGTTGGCAGAAGGAGCCACAGTAGCGAGCTGTGTTGCAGCCGCTGCACGTCTCGCTGGCTTTCCTCCCACAATTCCAGCAGCTCTGTTGAGACAGTAGGGAGAGAGTGGGTCGATAAAAATAAGTCTATTTTGTACTCAACCAAGCAGAGTTTACACTTCCTAACGCTGCAACAAGAGTCTAGATTTGCCAGCAGGAAATATGTTATTTCTCCACTGCATTACCTTAATATAAAAACAGTCAAATGTCACATGTCTGAACGATTTCAGACCTGTGGCACTCACCCCCATTCCCGCCAAATGCCTGGAGAGACTGGTCATTAAACACATCAGAGCTGCTTTTCCACCATCTCTGGACCCGCACCAGTTTGCATACAGGGAGAACCGGTCAACTGAGGATGCGATCGCCATAGTGCTGCACACATTATTGAAGCACTTGGAACACAGGAACACCTATGCACGGCTCCTCTTTGTAGACTACAGCTCGGCTTTTAATACCATCCGGCCATATAAACTCCGTCCCAAACTCCACCAACTGGGACTCAACTCCTCTCTGTGCAACTGGATTGTGGACTTCCTCACTAACCGTAGACAGAGTGTCAGAGTGGGTAAGAACACCTCTTCCACCCTTGTGGTCAACACCGGTGCCCCTCAGGGGTGTGTTCTGAGCCCTCTGCTATACACTCTCTTCACCCATGACTGTATTTCCTCCTGCGCGTCCAATCTCATTGTTAAGGTTGCAGATGACACCACAGTGCTTGGACTTA
Source organism: Maylandia zebra (assembly GCF_041146795.1). Lineage (NCBI taxonomy): Eukaryota > Metazoa > Chordata > Actinopteri > Cichliformes > Cichlidae > Maylandia > Maylandia zebra. The sequence continues at coordinate 23,562,103 of NC_135167.1, read as the reverse complement.
TATCCAACAACGATGAGACAAACTACAGGACAGAGGTGCAACAACTAGAGTCATGGTGCCACGACAATAACTTGGTCTTAAACACCAAAAAGACCAAGGAGATCATTGTAGATTTCCAGAGGAAGGGTCATAACAACCATCTGCCTCTCTTCATTGGTAGTGAGGCGGTGGAGAGGGTGAGCAGTTTTAAATTCTTGGGGGTAACTGTGACTGAGGACCTGTCCTGGGGCAACCATATCACCTTAGTTGCACGGAAAGCCCAACAGCGCCTCTACTACCTGAGGAGACTGCGGAGCGCACACATTCCCAGACCTCTGATGTTGAACTTCTACAACTGTGCCAACAGCAGCGTTCTGACGTATGGATTTCTAGTGTGGTTACCCAGCTGCACCAAGGCCGATCAGCAAGCACTCCAGCGGGTGGTGAAAGAAGCTGGCAGAATTATTGGAACAATTCTGCCAGAGATTAGTAATATCTTCCCCACTCGCTGTCTGAGGAGGGTGCACAGTATCCTGCGGGACCAACATCACCCTGCGCGCCACCTTTTCCACCTGCTGCCCTCAGGGAGAAGGTACAGGTCTATACAGGCCAGAACATCCAGACTGGCCAACAGCCTGTATCCACAGGCTGTGAGGCTCCTGAATTCTGCCCCCCTCCCCTCTCTGCCCCCCTCTCACGGACAATAACCATATCCAACTTCTTAATAGCACTGAACTGGTCTGCATTGGTGCATTATATCTTTATTCTCTTCCCCCCCCCCCCCCCCCCCCCCCCCCCCCCCCCCGCCCCCCCTCTTTCTTAAATAGACAACCATCATATCTCACAGTACAATAATATTGAACGGGTTGCATTGTTGCATTTTGTCATGTTTCTCAGGTCTTTGTCTGAATGTCCTATGAACATTACCTGTCTTGTTCTCATGTTGTTGCTAAGGATTGTCTCATTGCACTGAAGTCACACTGGGTTAAATATTTACACTTGGGTTTTAAGGGGTATTTGTTTTTGTTTTTTTTTTGTTTTTTACGGGTTGTACGGAAGCCCCAAACGCAATTTCATTGTTCTTTGACAATGACAATAAATAAATACTTGACTACTTGACTATGCAGGTTATTTTTCCCAAAAATATTACAGTATCGTTACGATGTAACACAGTGTGTCATTCGGGTGATATGAAAATAAAACAACAACTATATTATACCACAAGACTGCACAGTAGGTATGTTCTTCAAAGGCATCAGCTTTTGCATTTTTTTAACTTTATTCATCAAAAACAATGCATTACAGTTCAGAATACTGTATTTTTAAAACAATTTCTCACATTGTACATGTTAAAACCTAAACTAAGTGGCATTTACAAGCCAGTTTGTGTGTGTCATCCACAATTTGTCTGCTCCTCTTTGCATGGGGATTCAATGTTATGGATTTAATTCTTGGTCCAAGGCCACTGGTTTGTGTTACCAGCAGGTGGTGGTCAACTGCTCACTAATGGCCTCAGCCTGGCACTCTGCTCCAACCATCTGGGTCTGTCTGCTTTTATTTACACAGACAACTGGACTGCTTCTGCAGTAATGATGACAACATGCTGCTGCTGCACCAAACCGAGAGAAGCCAGCTGCATGGATTACACAATGCAAGGTAATGTCATGGTCCTGAGTCTGTCGACTCAGTGTTTTGTGTTTTTTTTATATTATTCTATGTTCTTGTTTATTCTGTTATATCTTTTGTTAAGGTTTGCCATTTGTTAGGGTTTTGTTCTATGCCTGCCTGCTCCCACTTCTCCGTGTTCCCTCTCTGTCCATGGTGTCACACTGTATGCCCGTGAGTCTGTCTGTTAAGTTCAGTGTCTTGTCTGGTTCTCTGTGTATGTGAGTGTGTTCAGTTTACGTTTCCCCTGTCTCGTCAGCTCTGATTTCTCCCAGGTGTGTTCCCCTCCTGTCTCTCATCTCTTGATTATTGCTGTGTGTATTTAAGCCCTGTGTGTTCTCCTGCCTGTTGCAGTTATTTCCCTGCATCACCCTATGTTGGTTCCCTGAGTCTCCCTGCAGCGCCATTTCAGGTCTGCTTGTGTTAGTTTTTCCCAGTTTAGTTAATCTTAGGTTCAGCACTTGCCACCTCCTTTGCTGTTTGTTCTATCTCCGTCACAATAAAGCTCACTCTCATCAAAGTCAGTGCTTGCATCTTGGGTCCTACGTCCAACCTCCACTCGTCTGCCACTGCGGACGTGACAGGTAAGGGGAGCAAAGGGTAATGGATCAAGAAAGCCTTAAAACAAAGGGCCTGATGACTGATTAAGGAATTTAAAGTTCCAATGAGAGAAGGATGAGGCAATATGTCGGTAGGGGGTCTGTGATACTCACTTCACTGGAGTCTTCCTGCTGGTTGATGACTGTTAATGCATCCTCAGAGGCTTGCCTCTTGGCTTCAGCCAGTGCCCTCTCCATTTTGGAGCGCTCGGCAGAAATCATCTCATGAGCCTTCCTCTCAGCGTCTGACACTGCTTTCTGCAGCTCCGACATCGCCTGTCGCTTCACCTCATTCACTGCCTCCTCTGAGAGAGAGAAAGAGAGAGAGTGTTAGTGCTTATGGCCATCGTCCCATCCAGCCTGCTCTGTCTGTCATCCTTTATTAAGGCTCTTTAAGCTGCCGTCTTGTTGTAACGCGGCAAACAGATGTACATCATCCAAGATTTAAAACTTTATGCCAGGAGAAGTGTGAAAAAAAGAAAAGAAACCAGACTTCAATAATTTATTCAAACACGTCTGGTCACAATCATTTTCAGAGCTGACAACAGCAGATGTCACCAACTCGGTTGTTCATCAAGCACCCTGAATGAATTGTCATCCTATCACAAGAACAGTTTTACCAGAAACTGACAAGAGTTTACAGTAAAGGGCGAATAATTTCCCCCCGCAGCCGGCACACATATCTCCACCGGCTGACTTCCTACAATGTAGGCTTCATCACATGGTCTTTTGTTTTTCCAGCAGGAGTCCACCATATGAGTAAGGAGGCTTTGTTTTTATAACAGGCAGGTGGGTAGACTCCTTTCCAGATGGCAGTCGAAAATAGAAACTTCCTGTAGTTCCTTCTCAGTAAGAAGCAGAAGTGATTACGTTTTGTGGTCTTTCATTACTGGCCTCGCAGCGCACAACATGTTTTCCCGTAGGACTTCATTCGCCTCGGAAATAGTTTGCCAAAAACACACTGTTTAGCATTCAAATGCTAATGTGGTATGTTGCGATGACAAGATGTGAATTCCTCTAACATATTTTCTACCAGCAAAGACAGCAATATTTTCATACATTGAATAATATTTCTCCAGATAACCCACATGACCCAATTATAGCAACGTGCGCACACGCATAAAGACACAAATGACACCCTAAAGTGGATTGCTAGGCGGGTTAGACGACGCAGTTCTCTCCCCTGCTCAACATTTCCTCCAGTCAATGTTTGTTTGAAGGGGAACTCATAAATAACTGTCACTTTTCCTCGCCGCTCCACTCCAGTTGTTTCAAACTACTGTGCAGAAAGATAGGGAGTGAGGGGGAGCCTTATCCACACTTTGCTGCTGTGTACATGCGCATGGCAGCGTGTGCATGGAGCTCTATGTGAGCTTGTGTGAATTCAGCGCTCTTGTGCTAAAAGAAAGTTTGCATTCTGTCAACACTGTACACATATAGTTACACTTAAGGTACACGTGTCTGTCCTGTCCCACATCCTGTCATTCCCTCACTACCTTCATTTTATTCCTACTCCCCCCCCCCCCCCCCCCCTCCCTACACCCCTCCTTCTCCTCCTCTTCTTTCTTCTCTACCTTGCAAACACTATCTGCATTATTCCAAGCTTCTCAATTATCTGGCCTAATGCATGCACCACTAAGATTAGTTTGCAAATTTAATTAATTCTTATCAAGGAGACTGCATAGCAGATGCTGGGGCAATTAGCACTTAATGGAAAACATGGGGGCGGCAATATTAACGTTTTAATTCTGCAGGGATTTGGCAAGTCCCTGAGATGTGTTATTTCTGTCTGCTTTTTCACACTTCAGATCTTATTTTTCAAAAGCAATGCAGTCTCTCAATGTGAACCAGACCAGAGAACACGTGTCTGGTTTTAATTAAAAAAAGCGAGAGGTGCCGCAGCTACATCAGCACAGACTACCAGGGTGCTGAGATAGAGCTGACACTTATGCACATACACGCACACAAACATTGGAGGTGAGATGCTGGGAGTGAGATATGTTACTCACCCTGCTTGTTTTGGAGGTGCTTTAGTGCTGGGGAGAGCGGGATGCTTGTAGTACCTGTATGAAAAACAACTGCAATTAAAAGAGCCTTTTGCTGCCGGTGAAAATGCAGCACAGTATTTTGCAGACAGCAGCAGCATCTATTCCTCCGCAGAGTATTGGAGTATGAGTGCAGAATAATGGTGCTGGGACTGAGGTGGAACAAGGGCTGAACCAGACCGCTCCCGGGACAGGCTCTATCTAACATGCAGGTCCCATGCGGTGCAACGCTCCCACCTGCTTCCTTTTGGCAAAATTAGCCAAAAATAAAGCTTTTTTTGGATTTCTTCTTCTTCTGTCTCTATATCTCAGCAGTTTGTTTCTTATTCCCTTCAGTCAAAGGTCTGTGTATGAAATGTGAGTGGAAAAAGTGGGATAAAAATTCAAGTGCTCCCGATGATGGAGACCAGTTAAAACTCCACCTTGTGCTGTGCTGTGCTGCCGCGGCCTACCGTAGGCCCACTGACTGCATTTTCACTGCAGCTTTAACTGCAGTGGCCTTTCATGGTGGTGACAGATGGAGGGCATTTATCCTAATGACACAGAGGACGTCCAATCCTCTGGCCTGATGGACCTACAGCTGTAAGGCCTCTGCTCTGTCTGTCTGCAGCCGGGGTGAGGGCCGTGAAGAATGACGACAGTGTTTGTGTGTGTGTTTTGTTAGTCTGTGTGAGGTCAATCACGGAGACAATAGAAAGAAGAAGAAGAAGGAAGATGCTTGACTCTTACCAGCTTTCCTCCAGATTTCTTCCGGGAGGTATCCTGAGGGAGGCCTGTGTAAGAAGTCTCGATGGATCTCTGAAACACACACGCAGGCTCACACTCAGTGTCGATTGCATGCACATGGAGACAAACTGTTGATCTGCTCGAACACACATCCATCCATGACTGCCCTACAGTTTCCAGTTCTATTTTTGGAATCGATAAAAAGGTATAAAAAGGTAAAATGTGTGTATATATATATGTGGCAACATCAGTACAGTAAACAGGCTGCCATAGGCTTTCTCCAACTATTTGTGGGAAGGAAGTGGAATATGGGAGCTAGACGTGAATACAAATCTTAATTACGAATGAGCATGCTGTCGACATAAGGGTGCAATCAGCTGGTTAAAGATCCAGGATATTGCAAGGAGATGTTTTGTATGCCTCACAGTTTGAGCTAAAATTTGTAAATCTGCTGTAAATATCATCGTCTGACTGACTCTCTGTGTCTAAATTGATATATTACGGCGTTTCCAGCATTTTAAGTAAGCCCTACCTTGCCGTGAGTGTTTTGCTTTGCCAAACATACCCTGCGTGTGTTTGTCTACCTGTCTGTCTGCCTGTCTGCCTTTCAGCAGCCGAGGAAGTTCCTACGGGCAGTGACTCGCTGCTGCTAGCTGTGTTGGAGGAGGAGTTGTGGTGAGGAGGAGGAAGAGGAGGAGGAGGAAGGCAGTGCTGTCCGTTGCTCCCACCTTTTTTCATCTCCTCCACGTCACTGTAGCGCCGGATCCAGTGATTCATCTCCTCCCGGTCGGCCTCCTGGCAGCGGCGCAGCACTGTCAAAGAGCGCCTTGTCTTCTCTACCATGTCCATGATGCAGTTGAGGAGCTGCAAAGGCAAATGATATTTACTTAAAGTGATTAATGAACAAGAGGAGACGTTTACTGGTCCCCTCCGCCCCAGAAAAAAAGTAAACTAATGGGAGGGAAGTTTCAAATGAAAGGTTTTGAAAGGGACCAGATTTTTAAATGGATTGTTTTTCCTAATAGCTCATGAGAACAAAACCTCTCCAAAACTTAAGAGCCACTTTTCGAGCCACTTTTCCTGTCCCAAAACCAGACGTGTGCTTGCGAGCAGTGTGTGTTAGTGTCTCGACCTATTTGTTCATGAATTCCGTGCTTGTTGGTGAACGTCTGACAGCATTACGATGACGCAACGATGATAATTTAACAGCTGGGCTGCTGATGACAGTGTTGAACCGATTCCTTCTACCCTTCTGCTCTGCTCCTTGCCAGCTCAACAGATTTCCTTCCCCCTCCACCTCCCCCTTTATTGTAACCAGTGTAACTGTTTTCCAAAGTGCCCTGTCTTTCCAGACATAGAAAGATCTGCTAAATGGGTTTAGCATGGTTGACATTCAATCTATATCATTATTCCCATTCGTCTTTCCCTCTCTCCATCTCTGACTTCTTTCCCCTGCCTCTCCACCACCTCCCTCCCCTCTGAGTTAGCTATATTTATTTCAGTGAAGTGTTTCTAATTTGGCAGGGGTCCAGGCCTGGCCGGTTTCTCTCCATGACTGCAGCTCTTGTCTCAGCTGCTCACCCCAGCTGGAGCTGCTCTCTGCTGGGTCCTGAGCTCCATCTGGGGCCCTGTTTCTCTCTCTCTCTGTGTTTCTCACTCTTGCATTGTGTGTGCATGTATGTGTTTCTAGCCTACATGGTTTCTCATAGAGTTGAGTGCTAGGAATCCAGATAGGTGTGTGTCTGTTGTTAATTCACCGCACTGTCGCAGACCTCGTAAGGTCAACTGTCTGTCAGCAGCTCCTGTCCCTGTCATCTGCATGCCGTCAATTGCACTAAAACAAACTCCCCCCCCCCCCCCCCCCCCCCATTGTTTGATTTTGAATGAATCGCTACCTTATCGTGGTGGAGGGGTTTGTGTGTCCCAGGGATCCCAGGGGCTATGTTGTCTGGGGACTTTTGCCCCCTGGTAGGGTCTCCCATGGCAAATTGGCCCTGGGTGAGGGACCAGACAAAGAGCGATTCATAAGACCCTTATGAAAAGGACACCGAGGGAACAGTTTATCCTGCCCGGGATAGGGTTACCGGGGCCCCGCCCTGGAGCCAGGCCCGGGGAGGGTGCCCGAGGGCGAGCGTCTGGTGGCCGGGCCTTAGTCCATGGGGTCCGGCCGGGCACAGCCCGAAGAGGAGACATGGGCCCATCCTCCCGCAGGCCCACCACCCGCAGGAGGCGCCATAGGGGTCGGGTGCATTGTGTGCTGGGTGGCGGCCAGGAGCGGAGGCCCTGGCGGACTGACCCCCGGCTGCCAAGACTGGCAATAGGGACATGGAATGTCACCTCTCTGGTGGGGAAGGAGCCTGAGTTAGTGCGTGAGGTTGAGAGGTACCGGCTAGATATAGTCGGGCTCACCTCTACACATGGCTTGGGCTCTGGAACCAGTCTCCCGGAGAGGGGCTGGACTCTGTCTCAGTCTGGAGTTGCCCCTGGTGAGAGGCGGCGGGCTGGGGTGGGTATCCTAATATCCCCTCGGCTTGCTGCCGGTACGTTGGGGTTTTTCCCGGTGGACGAGAGGGTTTGTTCCCTGCGCCTTAGGGTCGGGGAACGGGTCCTGACTGTCATCTGCGCTTATGCGCCGAGTGGCAGTTCAGAGTACCCAGCCTTCTTAGAGTCCCTGGGGGGGGTGCTGGAGGGTGCTCCACCTGGAGACTCTGTTGTCCTGCTGGGAGACTTCAATGCTCACGTGGGTAACGACAGCGAGACCTGGAGGGGCGTGATTGGGAGGAACGGCCTCCCTGATCTGAACCCGAGCGGTGCTTTGTTATTGGACTTCTGTGCTAATCACAGTTTGGCCATAACGAACACCCTGTTCGAACATAAGAGTGTCCATAAGTGCACGTGGCACCAGGACGCTCTAGGCTGTAATCGTATCAGCAGACCTGCGACCATATGTTCTGGACACTCGGGTAAAGAGAGGGGCTGAGCTGTCAACTGATCACCACCTGGTGGTGAGTTGGATCAGGTGGCGGGGGAGGACGCTGGACAGACCTGGTGCACCTAAACGCGTAGTGAGGGTGTGCTGGGAACGTCTAGCAGAGGCCCCAGTCCGCGAGATCTTCAACGCACACCTCCGGCAGAGCTTCGACAGCATTCCGAGGGAGACTGGGGACATTGAGTCCGAATGGACCATGTTCAGAGTCTCCATTGCCGAAGCTGCTGCATTGAGCTGCGGCCGCAAGGTGGTGGGTGCCTGCCGTGGTGGTAATCCCCGAACCAAATGGTGGACACCAGAGGTGAAGGGAGCCACCAGGCTGAAGAAGGAGTCCTATCGGGCTTGGTTAGCCTGTGGGACTCCGGAGGCAGCCGACAGGTATCGACAGGCCAAGCGGAATGCGGCTCGGGCAGTGGCTGAAGCAAAAACTCGGGTGTGGGAGGAGTTCGGAGAGGCCATGGAAAAAGACTTTCGGACTGCCTCGAAGAGATTCTGGCAAACCGTCAGTCATCTCAGGAGGGGAAAGCGGTGCTCTACCTGCACTGTGTATAGTGCTGGCGGAGCGCTGCTGACGTCGACTGAGAAAATTGTCAGGCGGTGGAAGGAATACTTCGAGGACCTCCTTAATCCCACTGACACGTCTTCCGAGGAGGAAGCAGAGTCTGGGGATGAGGGGAATGACCCGCCAATTTCCGGGGGCGAGGTCACTGAGGCAGTTAAACAACTCCTTGGTGGCAGAGCCCCTGGTGTTGATGAGGTCCGCCCCGAGTTCCTGAAGGCTCTGGACGTTGTAGGGCTGTCCTGGTTGACACGCCTCTGCAATGTTGCGTGGAGATCAGGGGCAGTACCTGTGGACTGGCAGACCGGGGTGGTGGTCCCCATCTTTAAGAAAGGGGACCGGAGGGTGTGTTCCAACTACAGGGGGATCACACTCCTCAGCCTCCCTGGGAAAGTCTATGCCAGGGTGCTGGAAAGGAGAGTTCGTCCGTTAGTCGAACCTCGGATACAGGAGGAACAATGCGGTTTTCGTCCTGGTCGCGGAACACTGGACCAGCTCTTTATCCTCTCCAGGATACTTGAGGGTGCATGGGAGTTTGCCCAACCAGTCTACATGTGTTTTGTGGACTTGGAGAAGGCATTCGACCGTGTCCCTCGGGGTGTCCTGTGGGAGGTGTTGCGGGAATATGGGGTGTCTGGCCCATTGCTACGGGCCATTCGATCCCTATACAACCGTTGCAAGAGCTTGGTTCGCATTGCCGGCAATAAGTCGGACTCGTTCCCAGTGGGTGATGGGCTTCGCCAGGGCTGCCCTTTGTCTCCGGTTCTGTTCATAATTTTTATGGACAGGATTTCTAGGTGCAGCCAAGTGGCGGAGGGCTTTCGCTTTGGTGGCCTCAGAATCTCATCTCTGATTTTTGCAGATGATGTGGTTCTGTTGGCTTCATCGGGTGAAGGCCTCCAGCTCGCACTGGAACGGTTCGCAGCCGAGTGTGAAGCAGCGGGAATGAGGATCAGCACCTCCAAATCTGAGGCCATGGTTCTCAGCCGGAAAAGGGTGGAGTGCCCACTCCGGGTCGGGGATGAGTTCCTGCCACAAGTGGAGGAGTTCAAGTATCTCGGGGTCTTGTTTGCGAGTGATGGGAGAAGGGAGCCGGAGATCGACAGACGGATTGGGGCTGCAGCTGCAGTAATGCGGACGCTGCACCGGTCCGTCGTGGTGAAGAGGGAGCTGAGTGTAAAAGCGAAGCTCTCAATTTACCGGTCGATCTACGTCCCTACCCTCACCTATGGCCACGAGCTGTGGGTAGTGACCGAAAGAACGAGATCGCGGATACAAGCGGCAGAAATGAGCTTCCTCCGAAGGGTGGCTGGCCTCTCCCTTAGAGATAGGGTGAGAAGTTCGGCCATCCGGGAGGGGCTCAGAGTAGAGCAGCTGCTGCTCCACATCGAAAGGAGCCAGCTGAGGTGGTTCGGGCATCTGACAAGGATGCCCCCTGGGCGCCTCCTGGGTGAGGTGTTCCAGGCATGTCCCACCGGGAGGAGGCCCCGGGGCAGACCCAGGACACGCTGGAGAGATTATATCTCTCGGCTGGCCTGGGAACGCCTTGGTATTCCCCCGGATAAGCTGGAGGAGGTGGCTGGGGAGAGGGAGGTCTGGGCCTCTTTGCTTAGGCTGCTGCCCCCGCGACCCGGCCCCGGACAAAGCGGATGAAGATGGATGGATGGATGGAAGTAAAAAGGTGGTTGTCATTAAACACAGCTGCTTTGCAGATTCGTACATTATCGAGGTGCTTCCATTCCTCTGCCCACTCTCGATCTGTAAGACGGTGATCAATCACTTCCTCTTGGCGAGCTCCGTGGACTGCTATAAAAAAAGAAACCCACAAACACAAAGAAGTTTGTGCCACATTATTGTCATGTAGACTTCACACATCATCAACTCATTTTTTTTAAATAACTGTGTCGACATAATGAAATAAACTCCCTGACTTATTTCTTAGGCCTTACTAGCTATGTCAGTAAGGCAGCAGTTGTTAGCTTTGTCCATTAGCTGAGCGCACTGCTTTAATTTTCTTGTTTTTTGATTTTTTATATTTCCTGTACAACTCCTGCTGTATGCATTTTAATGTAAGTCCCATAATAAAGCATATAAAGACGCTGCATTATACAAATTTAGCACAAATCAAATTAGAAGAGTCACTGAAACACGCTCTAACATTGTCTATACATTGTTTATAATAAAACACACGCTCATATCTAATCAGTGAGATTGTTTGTATAAGAACCAGAAGGAAGGCATGTATGGTTGCTGCAGGTGACCACATGGGCATGTATGGCTGTGGTCTTTTTATAGACACAGTGCCACAAGGATTATCACACTGGACTGACAGGTGGCCTTTGTTCTCTACATACACCCCATTTATATACACTGAAGCTCGCTCGGTCTTGACCGTGAAACTGTGTGTAGTGTCACTGTGGTATTACTGACTTATCTAACCAAATTAATGCTTTGCAGCTGTTCTACCTGTCTGCCGGTGCCTGTCACGGACTTCGCGGTGTTCGTTATGCCTGTAAGCATCTCTGTATTGGTGTGCCAGAGCCATGTCTTCTAAACGATAGTGCTGGGGTCCCACTTGGGGGTTTGGCGGGTGGGGGATGCCATTGGGAGGGTGTGTGGGGAGTCCATTGAGAGGAGGGTGAGCAGGAAGACCTGTGCTGGGGCTGAAGCGTTGGCTGGGGCTGATGGTGCAGGGCCTCTTAGCCAGGTGCTCCGGGTGCAACCCATCTCTCTCAGAGCTGTCTTTGGTCCTGTGAAAGAGGACAGGGTGGTGGATTAATTCAGTGTTTCTGAGCCCAGATGGCCTGGAAACGGTGATTTAGCGGCATAGCCACAAATTATTTTGCTTTTTTCCTTTTTTGGATGTCATCAGTGGTAAAGTAATTGCAAATGTATCCTATTTAAAGTTAAGTTTAGAGAGCTTTAAGCCTTTAAAACTTTTTTCCAATGTTATCTCAAGTGTCATAATGCTTAAAAATACACAAAACTCATTATTATTCATCTCATATATATCTATCTATATCTATCTATCTATCTATCTATCTATCTATCTATCTATCTATCTATCTATCTATCTATCTATCTATCTATCTATCTATCTATATATATATATATATATATATATATATATATATATATATATATATATATATATCATCTCACTTTGGCATGTCTGCAAGAATAAAATCAACCTCTATACAGACTACATGCTTCTCTTGTTATTCCATCCTTGGCCTTGCCAGACCACAGTGACTAATATGGAAACTGTGGGATGGCTTTGCAAGCATTGATATCCAATGCCAATGTATTATGTCAGAGTTCAGGAGAGCAAAATAAAGTGAAAGCCAGAATCTCCTTTTAGGAGAAAAGACTAGCTCTAAACATGTAGATGTGATTCCTTTTATGATAGCTATCTGTTGTCTGTCTTCTAATGTGTCTTTGTATTTGGTGTACGGTTAAATATCAAATGGTAACAGCAGAGTCTGATGGATAATTATTAAATGAAGACTCCAGTATTGCAAGTTAAACCTGTTTGAAGAGGCTTCAGGAAGGAACACAAATCTGTCTTTTTTTAAAGTTGAGCAACTACCATATGGTGTATGCCAGCGCACATACATCCTCACGCACACATCTTGCGTATCCCTGCTGAGAGGTGCTTGTTGTTCAACTGCGGTAAGTCAATGCCTCTGCAAAGCTTTTGCACAGCTGTACGCCATATGTACCAAACAAAACCAAGTCCAAGCATACACCCTGCATCTCAAGCTCTTAATCTGAATATCCCTCAGCCTACTCTTAGATTGCAAGTATTTCTCCCACCCTGCTCTTGGGCTTAAGGGGCAATATGGGCTGAATGCTGTGTGTTTGGCAGATGTTTAGTGACACTCATTTGTGTCTGTGTACTTTAAGTGTGTGTGTGTGCGAGAGGTTGTGTTTTCAAGCCATCTGGACAGTTTAAATGGGAGTGTTGATATTAATCTGTTTAGCTGGATGGCAATAGCTAGGCATTCAGATGGAAATCACTCTTTATTATCCTGGGGATCAAAGGCGAATAAATGCAACACTGATGATGATGGTGTGTGTTTATGTGTGTGCGTACTCGTTCTCAGTTATCCGTGTCTATATTATTGTGCATGTCAGCTATAATCGTACACATCCCTGGTTGTACTGTCTAGCAAATCAGAGGTATAGCTGGCATGACGTAGGCCTTGGCCCAGCTGTACACCCCCACCTCCTGTCCTCTGAGTCCTGCCTGCTGCGTATAAGCCAGAGGTTGTGAAGAGGATGTGTGGGGATTACAGTGGGATTGCATGTCCAGCTCCAACCTCTAGTCCCATTCAAAACCATAGCCACCACCTGTCTCCCCACACCCTGCCTAGGATGTGCTCAGCATTGTGGCCAGCACATCGCCATCTGGACACGTCTCTGACATATGGACAGCGGCCGGGAGCCCGCAGGTCAGGCGATGTAAGAAGGGGAGCGAGAGAGCGGGGTGAAGAAGTCAAATGCAAAATAAGGGCAGTGCCAGTAAGAGAAGAAGGAAGAAATGAAAAAGGGAAACGTCAGTTAATTCTCTCGTGTGTTATCCTCTTAGCTGAGCGAATAAATCAGAGTGCCGGGGAGAAATGTGGGACAATAGCTCTGTTAGACCTCCTGTCTGTCTTTGGATAATGTTCAGGACATGTACTGTACTTCGCTCCCTGTGCTCCCCTTTGGATCTCGTTTTCTTTCGCCTCTCAGTCTCTCTTTTTTCTTTTCCTATGCTGCATTTATCTCTCTCCTCCCTCCCAGACAGCTGGCAGAGGCAGTCTGGCATCAGGGCTGTCCAGACTTCCGCCTCCCGCACAGAGGATTTATAGCCTCCCCTTGTCGCTTGGCATTCTGAAATACCCTAAAATAATTCATTTACAACAGTCTGTGTAAGACTCTGCATGTTCATTTCTGAAGTCGTGCTTTCTTGTTTTTAAACAGAGAGATGTTACCTGTCAGGGGTCCTTCTCTTGCCATGCTCATTCATCTCCAGCATTATCTCGGAGGAGTCGAGTGGTGAGTTGGCGTTTGCGTCCAGGAGTAGCTGCTCGTGTTGGGCCAGATACTGAGCTGGGGTCTGCTTGGCCAACCTGGCACAGTGAAGCAGTTCTCTCTGCAGCAAGGGCAGGTTTGCCTTCAGTGGAAAAAAGAGGGAAGACAGTATGTAAGTTGATATAGGAAGGACATGCTGTAGATTTACTGAACCTGTAGGAACATAGATTGTTGAGTGGACAGGAAAAGAGCTAGAAACTCACGGTGGAATCACAGATAGATGGGGTGAGAGTGAAATAATGCCAGATTAGGGTGAGGAAAAAGAAAGTGATAGATGAAGAGACAGGATGAGATAAGACAGGTCCCTTGACACATTCCTCTACCATGTGTCTCCCTCTCTTTCTCCGGGGTGTGCTGTTGTGTGTCTTTTATCTGTGTGTGTACGTGTGAATGTGTGTGCAACAGTGCTGTCAAATAGCTCTCTCAGACCTGTCTGGTTGATATAACACAGCTATTGCTGCGATGTCCCAGATGTGGAGGATCATCGCACGCCAGGAGGTCTGACACTCACACACACAAACTCACACTCACCCTTTTTGTCTTACCACTGTTTATGTACAGTATGATGTCTACCGCATGTACACACTGTACACATATAGATTCCCCTTTTTACTGCTCTTTGAATACTTTCACTGAAATGCTGTCCTGAGCGCTGACCACAGTGAGAAGTAAAGTTTGTGCATTTACCTAGAGGACATCAGGCTTGATTTGTTGAAATGTGCAGACATTTACCTTTAAGAAAGGAATGACGAACGGCCTCAGAGGGAAGTTGGTGGCCTCGTGAAGTTTAGAGTGAAATTCTTCAATGGTGAGAGTGGAATTCTATCCAAGACAACAAGAAGAAAAAAGTGCTTTTAATGCTTTATAGATCACTCGCACAATCATTCCAACACATGCCATTTCCTTATTGTCTTCTCCACGTGCTTATATCTGTTTGTATTCTGTGCACACATTCTTGATTCTCAATGAGTAAATAACACAATAAGTTCCACGTAAGAGCTTAATGTAGCTTCAGATATTTATACAAAACGTTTTTACTGAAAAGATTCATCAGGCAAATTCTACACGAGCATAATCACAACTTACCACCAGTCCCAGGACGAGGCTGCGCACTCTCTCTCCAATCTCAGGCGATATGTCGTTGCCAAATTGCTGCAGCGTGGTCAGGAAGCGCTTCAGTTTGCAGAGCTGCCGGGCACCGCAGGCCGGCGGGAGCTGCTGGTTGGACAACGAGGCTGTCGAGGACATGGCCGGCCCGTTGCTGAAGCCGTTAGGAGTGGATGGAGCACCGTTTAGCGATGTAGGAGAGTGGCTGCTCCCATTCAGCACTGCAGATAAACAGACAGGAGGAGGAGGCGGCGTGAACTGGGTCAGTAGTTTCGGAGGGGCCCGAGGGGCATCTGACAGATCTAGGGGCATGACAAGGGCAGAAGCTTTTAAATCCTGCTGACAGAAGAGTGTTTGGCTGAGATGAATTAAATAAAGCACACAACAGGTTTAAAGTCGATACCACGCCTCCAGTAAATGACAACTGTAGTGATGCAATTTTCTGCTAGATGCCGTGAGTGTGTGTTTGCAGCAACTTCAGCTGTCTCACAAGTGGTACCATTTGACTCCCACCCCGACCCATCCATCTGCCTCTGTATCCGTCTATTTCGCCCTGCTTCTCACTCACTCACTCACTAGGACACAACTATATGAGGAACTTGTTAAAGAGATGCCAAAAATAGTCCTATGGCCTGTGTTACTTTTATTCCAGTAGCAGGTGTGTAGCTAAATCTGGGCCCGCACATGTCCACCAGCTGAAAGTACATTTGCAGCTTTGAGGTTCAGAATAGGCACAGCATTCATACACATTTATACTCACTCGCGTATTTTTCTTAATGCAGGCACAAACAAACAGAGAAAAACAAAAACACGTATGACCTCTCCCCTGAAATGCTCTTCTCCGGTCAGTCCCGTGTCTCACCAAATCTAAATAAATATATTTGCGTCTGGGTATGAATGCTGCGTGTTTGCTGGAATACCTGATTTCTAAAATTTCTAAAGCTGTATATAGCTTAAACTTCACGATAACAGCATATGACAGCACTTACAGTGAGCACAGCATCCAACCAGCTGCGTAATCTTTTCAGTGTGTATTTTTAGGGCTCTGTAGTGAGCTACTGTCGGGTATGATACTTTGCCATCATATTTTGATAAAGCAAAGACTATAGGCAGTTCCAATGTCCACTGGTGTGTAGCTGCTTTGGTTCCTCTCAGGCATGCTTGTTGCTCTAATCCACAGAACGAGGGCCTGAACACATATGGACTAACCCATGTGATTCTAATAGGCTGCACTTGTGTTCTGGTTTTAGAGAGCGAGGGAGAGGTGCAAGGAGAGATCTACACTCCTGACCACCCGCCACAACAGGTGAAACAACATAGTCTGCCATTGCTATATAGGGAAGAAAGCACTCTACACACTGAAACACCATCCTGGCCGATGTACCCTGAACCGACTGCCGCCTGACCAGCTGGTAAACAACATAGGCACACACGCATACACAATGCCATACACTTACATAGACACTCAAAGACACTTGTCCCACCAGCAAGGGCGTTATGCACTCCAAAAGACACAAGCACACACGGACGCCTGCAGGGAAACACACCTGACGCACAAGTGACTTCAACACTTGTTCATCAGAGCAGTGAAGAAACACATATTTGGAATTTCTCTTCCTTTACACAAGCGTATAGAGTGACACATGACAAAAGCAGAACAAATGGCTGCGAAGTTCATCGCAGACGGCTGCTAAGGTATTGCAAAAATGTATGGATTTGTGAAGAGTCTGATCGGGATGTGGTAGGTCTTAACGAATGAATTTTTCTTATTCTTACTGGAATAGCCCTACTTTCGTTTTCATGGCAAATTTAGGGGAAGGAAGGAAGAGTTTTAAGTCCTAGCAAAGACACAATAAGGCTAAAGTCACAACAAATCATAGACATTGTGATTAAAATATGACATCTATATTAAAAGCTAAACCACAAACTGGTCCAGTTTGGTGTAAAGTAGCTTTTACCCCAATACCAACTACCTAATCTATGCTGTAAAGAAGCATTTACAATGCCTTGGACACCAGCGCATACAGCCACATCCTGTTTACTATGAGATAAAGGTTTAGAGCGACTCCATTCAAAAGTCACCAAAGCAGCACACCAGTCAGTGTTTTTCTTACACCCGTCTCACAGCGTGTAAGCGCTCAGTGGGTTATGATTAATTTATTCCAAAAAGTTTGGACTCTAGATGACGCTCATAGTAAATAAATCACGGACTAAAGATGTTAAAGTATAAAGTGGACGTGTTGTTTTTCCTACTTAAAAATAGGATGGAATAGATAGAAAGGATCCTTACTTGATTTACTGGTGGTAGGGGTGAACGAAGCATTGCGATTGGTTGATTGGCTGACAGCCGGGGGTGGAGGAGGCATGGTGGGTGGGGTGGACCTGGGCTGGGTTTTCACATCCGCAGGTGAATCTGGCATTGTTCCAACCTTCTGCACTCTGCTACCTACAATATGAAAGGAGAAGACAGACACAGTTTGTCAAGAACGAACTCCAGCTTTACAAAAACAAAAAAAATGTATACCTAAAACTTCAAAGTGGAGACTGGTGGTTTAAAAGAGAGCACTGACATCTTCACCTGGGAGCCATTAGATGTTTTCTTAAGCCAGAAGCCCCACATATACAGAACAAAAACAAATCAATGCAGCAAGTGGAAATGAATCCAAACTTCTTTTGTCTTTCCCGATGGAAATTCATGGGCCTGGGAGACATAAAACACCTGCTCACTAGCTCAGCTGCTGCTGACTGAGAGCCCCCTTTCGCTTCCCTCTTGCTCTCTCTCCTTCACCCATGCACAATCCATGTAGCTGTGACATCCCAATCAGACCCCCTCCACTGTAACCTCCAACACCCACACACTTCCCCCCGCCTGTCCCTTCTCGTTCCCCAGTTCAGACAGCCGGCTTGATAGCCAGTGACAAGTGCAGCTGGATCTGCTGCTGTCCATCACTGTGGACTGGCTTTCAGCGGGGCTCTGTCCTGCTACCAGAGGCTTCACTGTCCTCTGCCAGACAGCCTGCCAGGACCAAACAAGGCAAGGCCAAGCTCTGGAGTGTGAAGGGAATGGATGGTACATCAACGGACATGAGAAGAAAACACAACACGTGGTTTATGTGACATGGCCACACGCATGTGCGTGGACAGATGCGCTACGTTGTACACTAGTGGCAAAGGGCCTCACGTAGTACAAAAAATCTTACACAAAAACACGGCCATGTGAAAAACTGCAAACACTAAGTCGATGTATCTATTTATCTAGCTATCTATAGAGCATTGTCTTTCTGTCTGACTGTCAGTGCAGCTGCTGGATCCTTCTGCAATGTAAACTTGAGCTGAGAGTGTGATGACTTTTTCAGCTTGAGAAGATATTTTATAATGATGTGTGTGACTGGCAAAGTGCAATGAATGCGCACCATGTCATAAGAAACAATAAAATCACTATTAACACTCAGTTTATGCATACGGTTGAGTACTAAAACTCTATTACTCAAGTAAACCCATCTATTCATGAACAAAGCCTAAGACAGAGGCCCATCTTCTCTACTCTGGCAAAGCAGCACACTGTAGACTTTATGTGGCATTCAATGCTTCCTACCCCATCCCTCAGCTTCTCTCTTTTTCTTATTTTCATCTGTCTTGTCATCACTGGATTAAAAAAAAAAGTAATAATAATTCTGTCCTTCCTCACTAACACAGAGAACCCAAACAAGTGAGCACAGTAGCTTTCATAGCTCTTCATATAGATGGCAGAACAGTATAAGCAAACCAACTTAGGGGCCAACAGAAACCTTTCTTTTCCTCTCTTTCCTTAATTTTCTTGGCTCAGTTGATGTATTTTGTTTTCTACTGTTACCATCCAAAATACAATATCAGACCACATTTATGATCTGGTTAAATAATACCACTGGTTTAAAGCATCCCTGCTGCCAATATCAGAGCTGATGTCACATTCATGTGCACATCATGGATGTGAACTGCATTATAATGCAAGCACAGTAAGTGAGACTAACTTATTTGTGACAATAAGTATCTCTGAGAAGACAACGACCAAAGGTTGGAAGATATTTGCCAAATTTAGAGGAGGAGACAAATAATTATTTGCCACAGACAGCATTTTTGCAAAGTCAATAAAGTGTCCCTTGACTCAATAACTCACAGTCAGCTTCTTTAAGGTAGTCTGGGGGCTTTTACCTTAGCAGATGGTTTTGAAATATCGGATTTTACCATCATTAAACATGACACAAAATAGCGCAACAGATGAAATCTGTTTAAACAGTGTGTTCACACATATCTGCTGCTTGTCTTGGCTGGTAAAATGCACTAGAGGCACAGAGGAGCCTGCACCATGTTACAGCAACATGCCGAGACAATATTTTTTCAAACAAAGGAAAAAATTACACATCACTTTGCCAGTTTCACAAGAATGGACAAATGACTAGGCGTATGATTCACTGTCTAAGTTTACGAACTTTCCCCTGCCGTAAAAACACACACATTTTGAATTTTTAAGAGAGTCTGGAAGTTTCTCCTTTGTCTCTCTGACATTGCGTGCTGCTTTTTCCTTGTTTGTCTATGTTTGAATCTTGTCTGTGTGCTTTGAGGATGTTGTTGATGTAAGAAACGTGTGGCGAACGCCATTACAAATGCGTATTTTTGATTTATAAATTAATGTCATCCTGAGCCAAACATAACCAGTTAGAGATAATGTTTGGTAATGCATTTCTGCTAATCAAAAAGAGCTAATAAAACCTCTACCAGCATCGCTACTGAGGCATAATGTTTAACACTCACTGGGCTTTTTGTACCTTTACCCTGGTGTGTAGCTGGAGTATAGTAATCAGCTAATATATCAAATCACTACCACATAATGTGTTTTTCATTTCACTCCTGCAAAATGTTTTCCTACACACAACTCCTGCCTCAGTCGGCCTCGGTCCTTGGTGTTAGCCTATTTCTGAGAGCTCCGTTCAACAGCTGGTGTCTGTATTTAAAGAGTGCCACACTGGAGTGTGCAGTGTGAGAGCCATTGACACACTGATCCTCAAGAACACGAGGGGCACTCTGCTGTTTGCCCGATGCCAGACGCTCTAAACATAAACACACAAGGTTGCGGATAGAGGCAAACGAGGCTGGTTTGTATAAATAGATGCTCCTCTATACAGCACTAAACATGTAAAAACACATTACATGCTGTTGAATTGGTGGTCTTATTCCTTTATAGATGCAGCCATATGTTTCAGTAAACCTCGTCTTTGAGCAAATTTATTATGTCACTCTCTGTACAAGATCTTTTCTAGTGTGTACGGTTAGTTTTTGAGAGGAGAGGAGAGGAGATGAGAGGCGAGGAGGAGAGGACGAGGATAAGGGGACCATTCAGTCTGTCTGCTCCCACCGTGGGATTATAGACAGCTGTTTAATCTGACCAGCTACAGAGACAGGGCGCACACGTACACACCATGCTCTGGATTTTACTTTTAATACATTAGGAAGTCTGCAAGGTCTGCATCCCCATCTGTGGCCATCTGTGCTCCAATTGTGCTTCGTGTTGAAGGACAAAATATTTATACCAAAAGAAGTATAAAAAGAGAGCTGGGCATGGCAGGTGAAGTGGACCTGTGGTTAAGATTCAGGTTTGGACTATGCTATTTCTCCCTCACTTGCACACATCTGAGTCTACTAAGAAGGCCACTTTAGGGACAAATACATCTTTTTTTTTGGTCCAAAATATCTCTGAATATTGTGCTGAAAATTAGACGGCACGATACAACCGTTACCTTCCTCTCTGAGGCTGTTTGCCTCTGTTTCTCAGACTCTCTGAACAGCTGTATCTCTCTATATTTGACGTAATCAGGGCTAAAAGATTGCTCACCAAAGAAACAGTCCTCAGTCTAAAAATGTTCTCTGTCTCCTGTTCTCTCCTTGTGCCATGATGAAACGAGATGAAAAACAATTCACTGCAAGACACACAAAACCACAGATAACATACTGTACGCGGGCATGTGCACAGTGCAGTGGTTTGTCTAAGTCATTTGAGGGTCTCATTATAGATTCGGAGACACATGTTTTCATTTTAGTTCCTTAAGACGAGCGCAGATAGAGATATGACGACCACCATGTAATGATAAGATATTAGAAGGTCATTCAGATGCTGGTTGTGCAGCGTGGTCTCATTTTACGTATGCATATGCCCGCGTGTTGACTGTATGTGTATCTAGGCATTTGTTCTTCCACTGGAAATGCGGCTGAAACTTATTAGCTTTAGCTAACCACTGCAGAACAGTCCCCTTAAATCCCCCCTGTCTATTCAGTCTCTCATACTCCACAGAGACTCTTGTCAGTGACCACATAGCCCTAAAATTCTCTCTCTGTCTCTCGCTCCCTCCCTCCCACTGTAATTCCCCTAGTCTCCAGGAATGCTGTTGTTTTTAATTTCTCCCAGCTGCTCTGGCTGGCTGCCCAGCCGCCTGGCTTTCCACATCTGTTCCCTATCACGCCGCTGTGGAGTCCACACAAACAGAGCCTAAGCCCCTGGCCCCCAGACCCCCACCAGGCCTTAGAATCAAAACACTGGGGATTGCAGGCCTTGCTTTTTGGACCTGGGACTAAGGGCTACAGCACCTACAGTACAATCCATTATTATAGTACCAGCACAAATATCATTCAAATAAAAAGGAGTGTGAACATCATTAGCACACAATTAATGTCATCTTCCCAAAACCTAGAGCAAGTCAATGTATTTGTTTCTGTCTGTGTGCCTGCTTCTCCATTTTGACATTTACCTTGTTATCAGGGTGCACCGTGCCACAGGTAAGATAGGAATGTGTGTGCATAAATATTTGTGAGTCTGCACCGAGGCTGCTCCTGCAGACAGATCCCAGACTCCGCTTCATCTTGAGCTGATTTAGAGTTCAGAGGCTTTAAAGCCCTTACTAATGACAGGGTGGGAGGCAGGCCGGTGCAGTGTGTGCGCACACAAACGCGCTTGTACATCTATCTTTATGAGGGCTCACGTTAAAGTAGTGTATTCCCTGTCCCCATCGCACTAAGCCTAATCTAAACCAATTTCTAACCTTAAGTCTTAACTCTGAAGCTGCCTGTTGAAGGTAACTTCATAGCAATGTCCTCACTCCTACGGTTCAGATTACAGTTGCTCAAGAACACTCTCAAACACACACACACACTATAAACAGATGCACAGATGGTTTCACACGTGCTTACAAGTTTTCAAAATACGTATGCTCATGCTGTGGACACAAACATGGACATTTTGCCCTTTGTTACTTAAGAATCGCTGTGATATTACACATGTGCAGCATATGGCACAATAAACACGGTGACCAATAACAAACAGGGGAATAAGGAAGGGAGGATGGGGGAGGACTGGTTGTCTTCAAGCACTGACAACAGCCGGGCTGTCTTTGATCAGATTACAACAAGCAGATCATTGACAATTCCCTAGCTTTTCAAAGTCGAAAACATCTCCATTTTCTTTTAAATGATCAAACTGGGGAGGGAAGCGTAAGAATAACTACAGGACAAGCAGAAGGTGAGGACAGATCAAAGACAATTTATCCAGGACCAGAGGTGCTAAGGTTAGAAAAGCCGTATTTCTGCCTCTCAAAGCTGCAGGGATGCTGTCATACACTGCTTATATCTGTGAAAGCTGTTGATGTAATTGTATTGAAGTTCTAGCGACCATCTGTTCTCCTTTGGGAGGGCCTGGCTCCTCTCGTCGGCAGTGAAGTGGTTATGTGCAGCATATCACTGCTGCCGACGTGCTCGCAGAGAAAAAACTTCCTTTTCAGATTTTCCCAACGGCTGCTAATAAAATCCAGATGCTAGACTGTTTCTGCCTCACTCCCGCTTCCCTCACTCCTCCCTCTCTATCTTCTGTCCTTCTACATCTCCTCTTTTAGTCCCCCCCCCCCCGAACCTCTCCCCCACCCTGAGCTTTTTTTTTTTTTTTTTTTTTAAATCTACCTGTCCTCCCTTTGCCCTGTTCTTCATTCCCTCACCACCCGCCCATCCTCACCTCCTTCTTTTCTCCAGCCACTAACTCAGAGCCATTCCTAAATAAAGGAAAGTATTTGTGACATTTGGCCGAGACAGGCTGTGCCAAGAACAACTCCCTGGCTAGCCAGACACATCTGGAGTGTGTTAGGACTGCACTGGGCACTGGTACTGACACTGGCTATCCCACCACACACACACACACACACACACACACACACACAGAAAATGGTCCCACATATAAGATCACCAAAAAACCATAAAAATTTCTCTCCTTACATGCCAGAAGCTGCAGGCACAAATTCTCAGTTGTACTTGTTATTGTATTGCTTACACTTCCTCAGAAGCAACAGGGAAATACACAGGTTTTTATGGATAATTATGCAAGTACATGACTACACGCATGCGTTCTGTGTAGGTATGTAAACAGCATCGGAGTGCACGCATGTGTTTTGTGCTTCTGCATGTGTGCAAATGTGTGTGGGTTTGCCTGTGTGCGTGCTTGTGTGGCTCCAGGGTCCCTGTGTGAGAGGAGCTGAACACCTGAACATCAATAACTGTCATGTGAGCCACCTGGGACCCCACAGCCAGCTTGCACCATGGGCACACAGCCATCACCAGCACAGCTGCCACAGAGAGGGGAGGGGATGGGGTTATAGAAAGAGAGAGAGAGAGAGAGAGAGAGAGAGAAAGAGAGAGAGAGAAAGAGAGAAGGACTGAGAGCAGAGATGTGGGGGAGGAAGTGGGAGACGAGACAGAGTCACAGATATGAGGAAGTGACTGTGCATGTACATCTAGGAATGGACCAGCAAAGCAGGCAGGCAGACAAACAAAAGCAGAAAAATCTACATGTAGCTTCTGCCGAGCATGAAAACTGTTGTTTGTTTTTGCTCATCTACATCATTTATTCCCCTCATCCTGTCAGCCATGCACCTAATTTTGCCAGCGGAGAGCTCAGCCCCAGGCAGCCAACATCATCGGATAAGACTTTCTGTTGTCTTCACTTTCTGATGAGCCCAGTTATTGGGCTTCCTCAAAAGTGACATAATTCATCCTTGCAACGAGTGCACTCGTGTAAAATCCAGTTTTGCTGAAGCAGAAAACATTTTTTGTGGAATGTATGGAGTCAAGATTGGTATCACAGTAAAGTGGAAGCGTAAACACAGCATCTACCTAGGCATCTGATTTTGTTTTAGGTAACAGGATTCAGTAAATAAATTCTATTGAGAAATCACGTTACCGCCTTATCGATCATCTTGAGCATCTAGCACCGATTTCTTTAATGGCCGACCAATATCAGCTTCATATTTCACTTCAATGGGAATAAAACCAAAAGACAAAACATATTTGAAAAGAGTATGTTCACGGTGAGCGCACTTCCCCGATCCAAACACCTGCAGGCTCACCCAGCACCAATTAGCTCATCAGGCTTTTAATTACTCTGTTAATTGCATACAGGCAGCGTGAAGGGCAGCCTGGGAATAGGGCAAGGGGGCCTCCTGAGGACCCAGCCTGACAAGCCTGACAAACAAAGAGGAAATATTCTACCAACAACAGCCACAACAGAACTACTCTAGAGCCTAGGAGGAGAAGTGAAACGGGAGAAAAATAGCTGCAAGTGCCTTATTATCAGCACTGTGATGTCACTTCCTGTTCGGATCAGAGGCTGAGACCATGATCTGGGTGATGTGAAAGGCTGGGGCAAGCTGAGATGCAGAGAAAGAGAAGAATCTGAAGGAAGAAAGGAGCAGCACCTTGTACAAAGAGTTATGTGGACATCTGTGAGCAGCCACACCACATCTGGATTAGTTCATGATGGTCACAGGAGAGAGAGAGAGAAAGAGAGAGAGCGAAGGGCTGGGGTGGGTTGGTGCTGGAGGGGCGGGTGAGAGGGGCTAGCGTGGGAATGTCCCACTGTTAAATTTCGGGCATGCAGGCTTAGTGTATTTGTGGGAGAGTTGGGCTGGAGTCTCCACAGTGACCCGTCTGTCACAGAGCTCTGCAATAACACAAACATCCTCTAAACTGTGCAAACTGGACACACACATTCACATGCAAATATGACTACAAGGCAGCTGATATGAAAACAGTCGGAGCAGCGGGGGAGGAATTCTGTATCTGTTTTCTCCTGCTGCTACAGTGGTTGGCATTTACTCTTCATCCATGTTTTACCGTATCAGAGAGGCCGCCTTCGTGCCTCTCCCTCACAGCAGATGTCCCCCCTTCCATTTCTTCCAGGAGCAGTGTTTGAGGAGGTGTATCCAGGAAACAGTGGCCAGCGCTCACTTCCTGTGTGACAGGTGTGCGATGGAGGCCTGACAGCTGCTGTCCTGCGCTCTCTTTCCCTCTCTGTATTCCTCTCTCCTGTATCTCCCTCTTTCCAGCCAGCTGCAGCAGAGAGCAGTTCTGTTTGTTCTTACGTCACTGCTGCTGCCTGCTGATTTATGGAGCACAAAAGACTTAGAATTGACCCTGGCAACATGCACACATCACAGCAAATGCAGCATCGCTGTGTATCCTTTGCCATAAACTCTTTGCGTGAGTGTGTGTTAACAGAGCGCGTGAACTACAGCTGCCTATTCTTCTCCCCGTGTCTCCCCTCTCTCTTATGCTTTGTGCACCGTTAAAAACCTGACACTGAGCTGTCACTTACAGCTAAGATAGGAAAACAAACAGCAGATTAGTCATTCTCCTGCTTGATGTCTTGTATTTCATTTCATTCTGTGTTAAATGTCTGCTCTGTCACTATGGAGCTGTCAGCGCTGACAAAACTGTCTGTAGCCTGAACTGCTCTCCAGCCTGCCAGCGCTCTCATACCTCTTCATTTGCCCCGCGGGCACAGTAACAAAAGCTCCTGACATTAGCCAGGCACGGGGAGGGTGTTCCGTATTATTCTGGAGGACCCCATAGGTTTCACACACAGACACACAAGAAACAAGAATGCAGCAGAGGAGGCGGAGGCGGGGTGGGGGGGAGACATTTATGTGACAGGTTAGAGGGAAGCTTTGACAGTTTCTCCATTTAGCCTACAGCCAGCTCACGCTGGAAGCTGCAGAAATAAATACCAGCAAGTCCTCTGGGACGCAGGCCGACTACAGGACGCCGCCACAAAAACAGAGCGAGTGGCTAAAGAAGGAGAGCGCCCGCTGTGCCAATAACATGGTGGTTATGTGAGCTAATTGGGAAATTAAGATGACCTGATGCCATGCAATGGTCAAGGTGGAGGGAAAACTGCCACTGTAAGGGAACTGTGTAAATTTATGTAAATTTAAACAAAACATCTGCACTCTTACACTGGTATAATCTTCCTAGGGAGAGATGACAGGAAACAAAATCTATATAGTTTATATTAGTGCATGCTTACTAAGTTACAGTTTTTTAGGAAAAAATAAAGCCTAATCCAGGGAAGATAATCTCAGTCTTGTATATGTCACAAAATTATCCACTCATATGTCTCCTTATGCTTTGTTCTTCTCTGTTATTACAAGTGCATCTCGTTCATGTTACATAAAAAGAGAGACGCTGTGGAATCAATCATAGTTTCAGGGGAGAAAGTGATATGAGTGAAAACATTACCAGGTGATTATCAGTTCATTTAATGCATAACATTATGTTTCATGAGATGAAATTCTGCCACAGACTCAAAAATAATCTTTAAACCTTTTAAAAGATCTTTTCACCAGGTCCAGCTCACCATATCACAAACTTTGTGGTCCTACAAAGCATCTTTATGTTTTCTCATATCACATTTATTTCTTTACCTGAAGGTCTCTGGAGGAACTTATAGATTTCTCCACAAAGACATAACATAGTTTTCAGAAATCTTACAGATGGGCTGATTTCTGTTGGAAGCAATAATTGAAATATCAAACACAACCTCTACACCCTGCAGACGTGACTGCGCCGCTCCTCAAAGTCACCACTACTCTTTGACATATCAAGGAAATCTCTAACCTTCCTCTCTCTACACTTCAAATATATCTGTTTTCTGAAAGGTTGAAATATCAATTTCCAAGTGAAATTAGAACTTTACACGGGCAACACTTTTATCTGAAGGGGCACAGTTTCTCTATTCCTGTGTGTGCGTGTGTGGAGAGACAGACATGCACAGGAAGGAAGGCTGAAGTCGAGATTAAGGTCTGTACAACTAGCTGGTAACACACTCAGTGGCTCAGCCTCCTATTTGAAGAGGGACGGAACCATCTGTGTGGCACAGGATCTGTTTCCAGGAGATAACGACATTTTTAATTTCACAAATACTGTAAGGGGAGAGAGAGAGCGCAAATGTGAGAGACATGCCTTCCTTCCCAATCTCTGTCTGCACGGTCGCCCCATTGCAGCACTTCCCCAGACGTCCAGAGAGGACGTGTTTTCGAGTGGAGGCCTTAATAACTTCAGTCTGTGTTCCTTTGCGCTTGTTTATCCCACGCCTGTGATAAAGGGCTCGATGTGGGGCAGAAGGAAAGGGAGGGATTCATTATATCATGTAGCGGTGGCGATTTGCACTTCCCATTTTCTCTGCCGGCCTGTTCGCTTGGCGTGATTAAAACACAGCTCGGTGCTACTGTAGATTAGCCCAGCTGTATCCTGTGTCAGAGTCTGATCTGAGCACATTTCCTACAATGAAGTAGAAAGGGTGGGAGGTGACAAGATGTAGCAGTGGGAATGGGACGAGGAAAAGAAAGGGGTCAAAAGAAGGTCAGAGGTGAGTGACCAGGCGAGGAAGTAAAAAAAGGTGAGGAGGGATAGCGGGAGGTGAAATGGGCACAAGATAAGGAAGGGAGGAGGAGGAAGGTTGTTCTTCTTGGCTGTAGCTGTCAGCATTTCAGCTACATACTGTGGTGACACTGGTTTGAACCTGCATTCACAACCGGGTGTTTATGTGAGCTACAAATGCGCCTCGTTTGAAAAATGCATAATTGAAGGTGCAATTTGTGAATGCTTTATATTTTGATGAATTTTTGAAGAGTCAATTCAACAAATAATTTTCAGAAATGCTTAGCTATAAAGGGTGAGTTTTCAACCATGAATGTTCCAGATAAAGTAATTCAAGCATCTCACCTGCTGTGAGAAAGCTGGAGAAAAGACACCTGATAATTCCAGTGAAAACAGTATTATTACTAGATATGCCTGTGTGTATGCTGTGGCGCTTAAGAATATGAGTGGATATGTGCACATTTGGGAGAAAGCAAAAGGAAAAGAGAGAAAGAGTGATATTTCAAACACACAATTGGGGTTTTACTTGGCCTCCACCCACCGCTCTGCTCCCACGCTGTGGCGTCAGCAGGCCAGCCATCCAGCGAGTGTGTTTCTCATTCCATCAGATGTTGGGAAGCTGCTCGCTTCTTGACTCTAGTCTCTGACATTCTCCATCTCCCCAGAGAGGCTGGGCAGCCTTGTCACAGTAATGTCAAACACATGTGGAGCAGACCAGAGAACGGCCGACCAAAAACACACACACACACACAAAAGACAGAGGACTGAGCAGCAGGCATCCAGAACCACGCTGGTTTACCCCAGTGTGCATCAGGATAAACAGCACCGAAACTATAGAGATGCTGCACCTCATCATTTGCTCTCATAAATTTACACAAAAAGCACAAATTTTCATATCGCTCTCACTGATCTCACTTCAACTGTGTAATAAGCACACTGTTCCTCTGCTGTGAGCAACAGTTCTGCAAAGAACTGCCAGAGAGCAAAAGTCAACTAAGCTGGATGTTTCTCTACATCACAGATGTACAGTATAACTCCCCTGTTAGTCTGAACACACGCAAATATACACTGAGTGTCATGGTCCTGGGTCGTTGACCCAGCGTTTTGTGTTTTGTGACTATTTCCCTCTGTTCTAGTTATTCTGTGTCCTCCCCCCTTGTGTCCGGTTCGGGTTCTAGATTTCCTGTTTTACTTTGTAGGTCTGTGTCTCGTTATGCCCATTAAGTTCCAGCTGTGTCCCCTCCTGTGTGCCATTTCCTCATTACCTGGTGTGTGTATTTATAGTTGGTGTCTGCCTGTGCTCCTCGTCGGGTCGTCTGCACTCATCCGTGTATTTCTGCGTATCTCTGCATTCATCTGCGTTCTATGGTGTTCCTGTCTCTGCGTCTCTCTGCCCCGCACCCCTTTTGTATGGTCTCAGGTTTGTCATTTAGTTCTCCCAGTTTAGGTTTCTTCAGTTGTTTTGTCATGCCTCACTGCCTGTTTCTGCCATTGTCACTTTGTAAATAAACATCACTCGTATCATCAGTCACTGCTGCATTTTGGGTCCTCCCTTTCCTCCACACCACACGGCTCACTCCGCCAGCCGTGACACTGAGGGCTGCAACAACTGGAACCAACAACTAGTGACTGGCTTCTGTACAATTTGCAGTTTTAGAGTTACTGAAACCATAAGTGCTGTGTTTTTTCCTCTTTATCTATTAATGCATAATCTTCTCAAATTAAAGGCAAGGCCATGTGACTTCCTACAATCAGCTAATCAGAGCAACTGGTGAGCGACAACTTGTATGACAAAGAAGAAGACAATCAGGGGAGTGTACATATGTCAAACAACACAAATATGAACTACTTCAACTTATTTTCACCATAAACTTTGCTGCTATAGTGTTTGATTAAGAATAGTGTGTTATTCATATAAGGTTTTGCTTCTTAATTAATTAGATATAGTACACACAGCTCCTCCGTTTAATGAGGAAATCACTCACACATAAACCCATCAAAACATCTTCAAAACTGGGATTGCGATTTTTTTTCTTTTTGTGCCACTGACTAAACTTTGCAGAAAAGAGAGGAAGAAATGAAAGATCATCTTCTCAAACCGCCTCGTCTTGTTTATTTCTTCTTCTCTTTGCTGAATAGCGATTTTCCTTTTCAACACACTGTGTTTGAAATTTTTCAGCTAATACATCTACAGCATGAGGGTTTCTATAAATGTTTTTTGACTAGAGAAAGATATGTAAACACACGCAAACACAGGTTTTATATCTTTGGCCTGTGTCAGCCGCTTGACTTGTCTTGTTTGTGATGGCCCAGGTGTCTCTGTTGTGCTGACCACCTGACCGGCTCGCTGTGTGCTTGCAGCTCCCGCCCACCCAGGGCCATCTGCTCCACTCATTAATTAGGAGGCAGCCAGTTTCACCTGCACTGCCTGCATTTAGATCCCAATAATTAACACACACAAACGCACACAGACACATACTCAACAAGCCCACACACCCATATAACAAACACATAAGCTGAGGCATCAAGTCAAAGTATAAGCGAGAGCCTTTTCTCTGTTAGACACTGAAGGCTTCTATCATCTCCATTTCTGCTGTTGAATGCCTGATATGTAACTCACTGATAAACTAATGAGGTATAACAAACAAAAGAGAAAGCCATCTTGAAGGGAATGGAAGTGAAGTACACTGGCCTGTGGTTTTGCTTGATGCCTTTTCTTCTGAGGAAAAGTGGTCCTATTACTCAAAACCTGTGGTTGTTTCCCTCTGTATATATAAAACAGCAGACATCCTATCCGTGCACCTGTAGTAGATGGGAACTGAACAAACACTCTGCAGGCTCGGGTCATAATGAATGGCCAGCCTTTTAAGAGAGCTACTTAATGATGAAGTGGGGACATCTGCCCTAGCAGGCAGCAGGCCCTCCTGGTCTGAGCGATTGGGCAGCCGGCACTGGGAAGGAGAGAGGACGAGATGCTCACTTGGTGGTGATGGAAGTATAATGTGCGGTGAGGCAGGGTGTCTGCACTGCGGTTTCACCTCTGCAACCTCCCATCTATTGTTCAAAACTATTATCAACTGTTCAATTATTCAGATGATATTTACCAGGGCCAATTACACGGGGCCACATCCTGCAGAGAAAATGGCCGGAGTGTTTTACTGTTGCACTTGCATGCGGAAGAGTGCGCTGCTGAGGCTGTTCAAGTGGGGCTCAGAAACCTTTGGCTGGACTTGTTTTCTTCGCTGGGAGTGTCTCCACACTCACAAGAGTTATTATGAGCCGTCCAGTCCTTTATAACCCACTTCTCTAGTGCCTCCACAGAATGGTCTCACCGCAGTGACACGTAAAAGGTTATCCCTCAAAGCTGTTCAAATCTTAACATAAACAAACACTCGTGACACCATACCTTGCACTACACTGTTTTGGGGCACCGAGCAGTTCAGTTAAGGGTAAATGCCTAAATGTATCCCTTCACACCCATTGCCTTCATCCAGACCAAATTCACAGAGACCAAAGATTTTGTGTCACCACTTTGTCTCAGCATCACTTTGATGTGTAGCACAGACTCATGTGGCGAACAACTCATGACCTCCCCTTGCTCTGTCTTTCAGTGTCTCTGTCTTTTTATGTCTAATCTCAGCTCTAAAGAATTAAAAGTACAGGAAAAGAGAAAAGTTCATATAGCACTACTGATATTAATAGCAACAATAATATTATTAGAGTCACTTTTTCCTGCCCCTGTAACTGTCTCTTGTTACCAGTGTTATTCAATTCAATTATATTTACAAGGCAACATCCTACAGTGGCCCAGCAGTAACCATCTAAAGACATCATAACACGCAAAGCGACAAAAAAAAGGCAAAAGCAAAGGTTATCCAGTATCCTGATCTTCACCTTCACACAAAACATTGAATGCTTACAATAATGTGAAAGTTTACACTTGAAATATTTTAGTATTTAAAGCTTTTCCATTTAAAACATCGAAAGGGGAATTAAAAATAATGCATGCCAATAAAAATAATAATAGACATGTTTTTTTTAAAGGCGTTTTGCCGTAGTTTCACTCAAAACTGACTTTTGCAGGTTGTACTTACTTTATGAAGGTCGAGGTCAAGCTGAGGTAACAGTAGCGGAGATAATCCACACCAAATAGTTTCTAAAACCGATTTTTATATGTCATCTCAATCCTCATCATTTGAAAATAATAATAATAATAATAATAAAGCTTTGTCGCGGTCTTATTCCTTATTTTTCTGTCTTTGAAATATTGAGAGGAAAGAGCGAGAGTCTAGCAGGAAAAAACAGACGGTTTAACTTTCCTTTGGGTGTTCAGTAGGGGGTCTTGACTTTCCAGGTTTAATAAATTATGAGGTATTTCACTTCTCAGTTATATCGAAAAACGTATAAATAAAATCAAAGCCAGAGCTCTTGGATCTTTAAGCAGATTGATGTCTTTGGTTTTTGCAGTCTGAGTTGTTGTTTTTGTTTTTTTCTTTTAAAGCAAAAATCAGAACTTGTCCCAGGCATGTAAATCCGCACTCTTGCTCATTTTAACCATCCCAGATCGAAGAAGGAAAAACACAGCCGAGTTTCACCTGCAAAAAACCCCAAATATATCTATCTATCTATATATATATTTTTTAAAGCGAACAAAACTATTAACCTGTCGCTACTGCAGAAATCATCGCATCTCCCAGGCAAAAACCCCCTGAAATTATAAAGATGCGGATCCTCTGTTCGGCAGGGTGCGTCTATTATTCCTCCTGTTACAACTTTAAAACCCTCCTTTTTTAACTTCACAGTTAAGCCACAGTCCGTGGTGTCAGGAGCGACTCCTTGTACATCCGACGAAACGAAGTGACCTTCTTCTTTTTCTGTCTCTTTTAAAAATGTTTAAGCACACAGTCAACCTACAGCCCGTGGACAGGCTGCTCCACCACCACGCTTCTCAGTACGGCACTTCTCCGACGCGCTGTCTTTCAGTGTTGTGGTCTTTAAAGAAAAAAAAAGAGGAACGCAAAAAAAAAAAAAGAAAAAAAAGCTTCACTTCCAAAAAAGAAAATCACATTCGGCTGAGCAGATCTGACGGTTTATTTTCCTTTGGATTCACAATTTGGGATTTGCAGACTTGTTTTGTCTTCTTCACTGATGAGTGGAGCTGGCGGGGCCACTGTGCGCAGTAACCGCGGCTCTCTCCTCCTCCTCCTCTCTCTCTCTGTCCTCGCTGTAGCCTTCTGTCTGCGTTTAAACACCATCTGGAGCTCCTAACCTCTCTCTCTCCCTCCCTCTCTCTCTCTCTCCCTCTCTCTCTCGGGTACCATCATAGGCGAGAGCTGGCAGCTATTGTGCAGGAATCCTTTCTAAATTGAAAAAGATCCAACATTGCACATTGTAAACCCCGCATTTGTCCAAAGTTATTAAAAATATGCGATTTAACCAGTAAAACCTTGCTAAAAAAACCCCACATCTGCAGTTCTCCAATAAAATGCAGGCAAAAATGAATAATAATAAGCTGGATGAAGATGTATCGTAATGACATTATATGGCTGTATGGTTTGTAATATATAGCCTATCCTTTCCTACCTATATATTTTTTTAGAAGTTTTTTTTAGAAGCTAAACAGCTCGAATCCAAAAGCTCTGAGACTGAGTGAAATACAACTCTTTTACCGTCCCGCTGTCTGCCCGTGGGGGCCGCTGTTTCCTCATATCAGGACGAGGGGACGACAAGGAAGGCAGATTATATTTACTTTAACACTTGGGGGGGGAACCACAAGCTTTCTGAGAACTGAATGAATGCAAAAGAATGCGTCTGTCGGCATGTGACCATACGCCAATAAACGCAACGCGTCTCGTAAAAGTGACAGTTTCCCTTTATGTTCAAGTGTTGTCCTTAATAGTCAAGTCAGTGGATTGTTGTAAAGAAGGATAGCAGGACGATTCGTCTTGTAAAAGAGCTCTATAAATGTGCCCCATATCTTCCCACCCATATACTTGTTTCAACTGCGATCACACGTGGCAACATTAGTATTCCCACTTTGCAATGGATTCATGAATGATGACTGCTTCAGCCTTTAATCCTTCTCATTTGATGTAACATCTGTCCGAGGATGACGAATGACAATTCAAAAAAATAACAATTATTTTAAATGGACTAATCTGTCTTTTTTTTTTAATCAATTCATTAGCACGTCAATAAAATTTCAGCAGTTTAAACGGTGAAAAATGTCCATCGGAAGTTTCCAGAAGCAAGAAGATGTTCTGCTCTCCGGATCAGCAATCCCAAACTTTTTCATTTATTTATTTAGAAAACGCAGTTTTATTTTTAGGTTTCTTTTAAATCTGAAAACAATAATATTAAGTACCCATAAATATATAAAGTAATATGAATGCATTGTCCTAAATAGGTAAACAAATACACTGGATAGGCAGACAGAGATACACAAAGAGCGACAGCAAAAAAGGCAGGTACAGTACATCTGCCTCCTCTATAGTGAGAATCCTCCACCTGTCCACACTGGTCTGTTAGTCTCTTTGCCCCACCCACCTGCCCTCTCTCCCTCCAACAGACACACATAGCCATGGAAGGGGACAGAAGACAAAGCTGACACCCTTCTGACCCCTTCTGCGTCGACAGAACAAACAGAACCAGCTTGTAAAGTACACACAGACAGCTGCTGTGCCCTGACTCCAGTCTCACCAGCCTTCGCCAGCACTGAACGCAAATGCTGCCGTCGTATGGAGACTTCTGAAAAAGCCCTCCACTGCTGATTAAATAATGTGAGCAAGTGCGCAGGGGGGGAAGCCCCGTTCCTCTCTGACTGGAACAGTTCCCTGCACGGCTGATGAGAGGCAATAACTTCAGGTAACGTCAGCACCAGGTGCCAATGTTCTTTTTTTTCTTCAAGCCACAATATCTGATCAAGCTGTTGCTGCAAATGTGATCAAACCAACAAAAGCAGGAGAAATACACCGCAAGATTACACACATAAACTGATGCATGGGACATTACAAGGGTGAATCTCCCACAGACTGGGTAGCTAGCGCTAAACTTCAGAGTTTTGGCCCTAAAGCAGCTCTGTATACATGCATGTTGCAGTGTGTGTGCGCACCATTGGTGACTTATTTGCTCTCTGCAGAATACTGAGAAAGGAAGAGATATGTGTGTCTCTGTGTGGCCCTGAGCGACAGAAAGGTAGGCGATGGGGGTTGCATCCAAAGAAAGGATTCCTGTCAAGGTGACAGCTCGGAGATTGACAGGATGCTATTCTCTTCGGGAACAGCGTCAGTCAACCTGTCAGCCTCCCTGTACGACAGCCTCTCACTCCTCTTAATTTGGCCTTTTGTTGAGCGGTCACCGGGTTAGCTCTGACACTCCATGTGGCCAGCCCGATAAACTGCACAATGAAACACACTCACGCAAGGTGGGAACTCGCCTCGATGAACTCTCTGTGGCATAATACTGTGACTGGAAGTCCCTTTGATGGCATTAATGACAAAAACAGCTTTGTCTTCCCCGCCTTTTCATTCTCTATCTCCCTGTCACACCACAAACACCCCCACCCTCCACCTTCCAACCATTGCTCTGGATTCTATTATGTTGGCAGCATCTTCTGGGTAGTTGAGCACAAACTGAGACAGAAGAACTCAGTTCGGTCATTGTGCTGCTTTGGAAATGACTATTTCTGTTTGTGTGTGTCAGACTAAAAGCAAGAAAGAAAGAGAGAAGTTTTGCAGCATTTCCTCCTCTTGCACATTGTAAATCCTTTCCTATAGTGGCAGTCACAGGCTAGTGTGTTGAAAGGAGATAAGGCCCTGAGCCGGCTGAAAGGAACGCTAGACCCATTGTGTCCCTGCGCTCTTCTCCCTTCTGCTATCCTTTCCTCTGTCGTGCGCGTTCAACAGACCACACGTTCGTGGAGCTACCATTAATGTCACCAGTGTAGGCACATTTTGATCAAAAGAACGGGGGGGGGGGGGGGGGGGGGGGGGGGGGGGTTAACTGCACCGAGTTATGCTGTTTGATAGAAACGATTAGAATCATACCGAGCCTCCTCTCCTCTGAGTCACATGCATCGTTTGTGAATATGACTCGTGTACTTTAAACTCTATTTTCTTTGATAAAGCACTTAACGGGATGTTTATCTCTCACTTTGTATTCCAGCATCTTAAATGTGTGCAGGTCCTCCAGCTGCTCCATCATATTATGAAAGAGAGAGTCTTCCTGTAATATGGCGTGGTGTAACGGATCATTGACCCACCCACTCAAGCACACACGGCGGAATGCTGCTTTTACAAATTGCACCCATAGACCCCCTGACATTTTGTTTGCAATCAAGCAGGAAAGTATCGCCTGTTTGAATCATCCAGGCATGATGGGAATCGTAAATTCAATCCATGCTCTTGGACCAAGTACTTCATTTCCAGTATTGTCATCTTCAACTAATAAGAGTACTATCTATTACGGCATTACTGTAGATGCTCCAGCATATGCAATGAAGCTGATTAATTACCCACTCTATGTGCTTTGGTTAAATTCTGCATTTCAGATGGTGAAATTTGCCACGAGTATCGCAGGGATGTGTTTCATTCATAGTGTTACAACCAAATATGGCTTCAGAGGACTTACACGCTGGCATGAAGTTTTCTTTAACCAGAGTGCTAGGCTATGTGTACACGTGGTCATATCTGACCAAGAGAAGTGCAAACTTACAAAAGAGGAAGTGACATCTGATCAAATCAAGTGTTGACTCAAGAGCAGGATATGCAGCCTGAGCGAGGCGAGGGGGGACGGACAACAGCCAGTAAAATGTCTGCAGGCAGGTGAACGCGTCCCATACGTTCACATGAAAAAGTCAGTGCTAAGTATGTCTGTGTTTCCCAAGAGACAATATGTGTGTGTGTGTGTGTGTGTGTGTGTGTGTGTTTGTGTGGAAGCAGACAGTTGGTGGTGCTGGCACTGGAGATAGTGAGTAGAGGGGGATGAGGCGCTGTATCAAGTTGTGAACATCTGTTCCTCATAGAAACCACAAAGCTGGTACTGAGGAAATAAAGAGGATAACTGCTCTACTGCTCTCTCTCTCTCTTTCACACACACACACACACACACACACACACACACACACACACACACACACACACACACACACACACACACACACACACACACACACACACACACTCATCTCACTTTTTTCCACTCCTTGTTTACTCAGTACTTTTACCTCTTCTTGCATCACTATCAGCATCCATGTTTTTCCAACATTTTTGATCATCCATTCCACATTTATTTTCTCATATCTCTGCTGGAAATCCAGTGATGTAATCATTAAGCAATGGATAAGTGCACACAGCCGATGGTATATTTTTCATGTAGATGAAGTTTCAAAATACTATTACAAAATATGTCCCGTAGTTCTAGATGCGATAACAATTATGTAAGCTGGACTTCTAAGAAAGAGTGACATGGCGAAACCGCAAGACCAAGCATTTACAAAGAAGGAGGACAAAAGATAAACTGATCCACAGACTTAAAACTAAACAAAAGCACATGTGGTTGATTTTCCAATCCTAAAGTCAAAACTGTAAATGGATAGTTAATTAAGCTTTAGTCAATACCTAGTTTGCTTTTGACAATCAATAAGATTATTATTAAAGCCTCTAGTCACCCGTAGCCTCGTGCAGTCCTCAGAGATTTTGGTCCAGATTGTCATAACACGGTTGCTGCAGATTTATCAGCTTGACATACACGATGAGTCTCCCGCTCCACTACACCCTAACAGTGCTCTGTTGGACTGAGATCTGGTGACTGTGGAGGCCAGTTGAGTACAGTGAACTCATGTTCAAGAAACCAGTTTGAGATGATTTGAGTTTTGTAACCCAGTGGATTATCCCGCTGGAAGCAGCCGTCAAAAGATGGGCACACTGTGGTCATAAAAGGTTAGACATGGCCAGCAGCAGTATTCATTTAAGCTGTGAAGCTGAGTTTAATAGTGGTCATTTGATATTAAGGGGGTCAGTGTAAACTGTAGCATCAGTTTCCCGTTCTCAGATGACAGGTTTTGATCACTGTGGCGTTCTGTGTCTGCTTAAAGATTTGAATCAAGGCATGCAGAGATGCTCTGCATGCCTTTGCTGTAACGAGTAGTTATTTGAACTACTGTTGTCTTTCTCTGGGCTCAAAACCGAGGTTAAATCCCAGGAGAACAAGAATTTGTGAAATCCTCAGACCAGCCCATCTGGCAGAAACAACCATTCCCTGTTCCAAGTCATTTAAATCATTTTTTTTCCCTATTATGATGCTCGGTTTGAACTTCAGCAGGTTATCTAGACCATTTCCACAAACCTAGATGCACTGAGTTTCTACCATATGATTGACTGATTATATTTACACTTTACAGAGAAGCAGAACAGGTGTAACTAATGAAATAGCCGGTGGGTGTACACATAGTATTTATTACCGTGTAAAAAGTTTTATAAACATCAGCTGCAACTTAACAAACACGTGGCGGCTCACACATGATTTATAATACAGTTATTAGTATTACTCATTATTCTATTAATGAGTATTTCAGCGTTGACAGTGACAGTAAAACGTTTTAATTAACTATTTAAAATGACTATTATGAAGCGTAATTAAAAAGCT
Organism: Maylandia zebra; assembly: GCF_041146795.1. Lineage (NCBI taxonomy): Eukaryota > Metazoa > Chordata > Actinopteri > Cichliformes > Cichlidae > Maylandia > Maylandia zebra. The sequence continues at coordinate 23,523,985 of NC_135167.1, read as the reverse complement.
TTATTTAGAGTCTATGTTAGATGACTAATCGTGCAAACAGGTCTTTGGCAAGCCGGATAACAAAGAAAGCAACAAAGTTATGTGCTTATGTATTTATACGAAACTTATTACTGGTGAGATGCCTGTTTTTGTCAAAGAAAATTGTAAAGAATAGCCTCTTCATAGCTATAGAGGATTAGAGTTGGCACAAAATTACAAAGTCTATGATACAGCAGACATGAGCCAAGGCTTTGTTAGGGATTCTCTGCACCTTTTTCATCAAAGACCCTTGATTTAGTCCTTGCTGCTTTTCTTCTTCCTCTCTCCATCTCTCTCACTGCCTTACTGGCTCTATCTGGGCCTGCTGCGAGGTTGTGCGAGCGCTGGGTGGCAGTTCCTTATTGTACAGTGTCTATATGAGTGTGCGTCTGTGTGTATGTGTGAGTCTGTATGCTGTGTGCGACTGATAAGACCCAGGGAGAAGAGCCAGCATGCCGACATATTCTTGCCACCGCGGTTATCGCCTGTCGCAGCTGTGCCTGAGCTCTGCGACATCTGCTCCCTCACAGGAAGCCTATGCTGTGGCTCACAACACCTCTCCCTCACACACACACACACACATACACACACACACACACACACACACACACACACACACACACATATGTACATGCATGAACACATACTTTACTCCCGCTTCTCCATACAGTGAGAACATGTTACCGGACTGTACCCCCCCACCACCACACACACACACACACACGCACACACAGTTACATCAGGTAAACTACATGAGACAAAGAGCTGTGTTTATAGTTCTCAATGGCACATTTTGTTTTTCTCAGTCTACACATGTGTGCATGTGTGTGTGTGATGAATGGGCTGGAGCACCAACGCTGGAGTTCTACTGGGTTTTTATCACTGAATTACAGGGGGGGATGCTTATGACTAAGCCTAATTATAGAGGCCTTATCACTGCAACGTTCACAAAGCTCATTACTGCCAAGAGACGGTATGCGCTGCAGGTAATTCACCACGTTGGGTATTAGTCCTCGCACTGGCTTACCGTTTCTACATATTTAGAGTCTATAAAATTAGGCTTTTAATGTCTGATTCTTAATGCATCTCTCTCTTCAAACCCTTCGCTGATTTAAGTGAAGGTTTTCATTTTTATACCTAAAGGCAGTGTTTTCACTTCTTTATGAATCAATTACATTTTTTTCTCTTTTTACTTTTTTTTTTTAACCTCACATGTCTTTTCATGTATTCCTCAGCTGTCTGCTCTCTTAAACCTGTCCATCTGTCATTCACCATTTTTGACCTTCAGGTGTATTATGAAACCATTAAAGCTCAACAGTGAAACTCCAGAATCTGGTTCTGTTCCTTTTAGCTGCTTGGGGAAGCCCAGAGGAAGACACCCCCGGCTCACCCACCCAACCACCAAAAGCTCTAAAAACCTCTTTCCTTTTCCTTTCCAGCGCCCACAGGATAAATGTGCTCCACTGGGCTTGGTAACAACAAGGACAAGTTTATTCAATCTAGACTGGTAATATGAAGAAATGGGGGGGAAGCGGGGGGGGCACGCAGACAAAAGACAAAGCGTTAAGAGAGCAATTTAACACCAGTTTTATTTGTTATAAAACAGGCCAAAAAAGGCCATGTTTTGATGCCCTTCTAACCTTGAATCCTTTTGCTTCAGTCATCAAATAGCAAGATGAAGAAACCTCACATAACCCCACATAGCATGTAGCACAAAGTCAACACAAACTGATTATACGTCAATCACTTGAACTTAATGAGCAGATCAGACCGCTGCGGGACCCTCCGTCACTCATCGCGATTAACACGATGCCAAAAGACCTTCATAAAAAAGGTCCTGTAAGATGACAAGCTCATACCTTCGCTATATCTGTAACGGCTGCTGGCCACCAGGTTGTGATCGAGGCTTCCAGGCTGGAGTATGTGGGCAGTGAATTTATCCCTCAGCTCGCGGTGGCTGATAAGTGTGACGGTAGGGACACGTGGAGCAAACGCTGGAACAGCTCTCAGGTCAGCCCTCTTCTGGCGCTCCAAATGGACCTCAGCAGACATGTTCGGACTTTCCTGTTTATTTGAGAGGTGAGAGGCTTGGAGCATGAGGGACATGCTCTTTGAAACTCTCTGGCGCACACTGGCAGCTTGCAGGTTCAACCGTGGAAGCAGCAACAGCACACTTAACACTAAAAGTTAGTATTACCTCCAAAGGCTTTCCTGCTGAATGTTCTCGTTCAGTTTCACTTGAGGATTTCCATGTGTTTCTTTACAATTTCTAGTTTTGCCTTTGAGGGCCCAGTGGATCATTCTGTGACCCGCTGAGCTGTTGTACACATACACGGACTTAGCTTCACTTAAGGCTCCAAAAATTGAAATAGACAGTAACAGCCAGCCTTTCCTTATATTCCTTTCATTCCTTCAGTGAATAAGTTTATCCTGGTTGAAGTATTCCTGGAATCTTCTGGTGTTTTTTTCTTTGCCTCTTGCCTGCGTGCAGGAAAGAGAAATAGATTGTAGTTGTATTCTGTTTTTTCACAAGTAAGTCTTTGTCCTTAACCGCTGTTCCCTTTAACATGGCACATCTTGCATGTAAATCCCCATTTCTTTCTTCTTCTTGGTTCACCCGATCCTCTCAGTCGCTCTTCTCTTCTCCCCAGCAGAGTGTGTGGGAGTTAATCAAGAGTGTGTGTGTGAGTGTCAAAGGCAGGTCAGCTTGTCTTGTGGCTCTGGCTGAGGGGTTGTGCTCTCATCTGAACCCTCCTCCTCCTGCCTGCCACAACAGCTCAAAAGAGAAGTGAGTGCTTGGATGTCACACTATCTGTGTGTGTGGTTATTTTTTCTGTCTTGAGGCTAACACCCCTGGGGAGGCCAGGCAGCAGTGCTGCTTGCGGTGATAGCTGCAGACAGCAGCACGCAGCAGGACCTGGGCCTCAGTCTGGGCTTCCTCTGTCAGGAACCAGCTGTGTCGGCCAGAAACCGCTCCTTCCCTTACTGCATCCTCCCTTCAGAGGTGCCCTCCTTTGCTTCTGTGCACCTTGCCCGGTGGCTATAATGATGCCGTCTGTGCTCCCTTGTTCAAAATCCTTCCTTGTTGTTCTTCCCCCTGTTTAATTTTTGGGTTTTGATTCAAACCAGTTACTTCATCATCGGGATTTTTCTTCTGCCTCGCTGCAAAACAACACACTAAAAAACTTTGGATGTTTCGTTTTTGTATATTTCATGGAAGTTTACAGAACAGGACAACAGGAAATACAACAAAAGCCAAAGTAACTGTTTATCAAACTGTACACAGAACTGGAACACAGCAAATCAATTAACCAGCTGACTTTCCTATAATAATCTGCTCTTATACCAACACACACACAGAGATGTATCTCAAAAGTTTATAATATTAATCCATGTTTTTATTAACTCCTAAAAAGTAGATGCTCAGGACTTTTTAGTCCTGGCTTGGTTCATGGTAGACAGATATTTAGTCAAAGTAGTTATGGGACACAGCTATCTATTTTGTTATTTTTAATATACATCATAGGACTAAAAAGCTAGAAGTTGGCCATCAATTCTCCTGACCAGTGATAATATTAATCTTAATAAATGTGTTTATTTCAATTAATTAATAAAGAAATACTTTGATTTCAGGTTAAATATAAATATTAAAGTAGCATACTAATTGTCAAAACTCATATTTACCATTATAGCACCATAATAGGTCATAATAGAAATATAAAAATGCAGTTAACAACTTCAATATTCTCTTTTTTTCACTAACCATTTCACCAGAAATTGAGTGGACAGGCCAACCGACCAAATCCACGTTTTACTTCTCTTTTTTTTTTTTTTTCGATAAATGAAGGGTTTCCCTGTGGAAGTTCTTTTCCCCCACTGATAGACAAATGGCGTGTCTTTATCCAAAAGACACATGCATATGTCTGCCTCATATTAGTCCAAAATAATAAAAAGCTTATAACTCATGTCCTCTGTGATTACTGACTGTCTGTATACACTTCATACTTCCTCAATGGCTTTCTGGTGTCGTTGACATCAGCCAAATTAAAGATCGTGACATGATAATTGTTTTGTCACTAATATTTTTAACTTTTTTATTCATTCCTACTACGTGTGAGCAACATGAAGCTGTTGCTGCAAAGTAGAAAGAAAGTAAGTAGGACTACAGCTGCAGTGGGAAAGAACATGCTGAAACAGGACACATGCTCTCACACACAGGAACCAAAGACATCGACTTTTACCTACTCTGGCCTCTGACCTGGGGGCTCATTGAACAATAACCATAACACAGAGTCCCAGCATTAACCCTCACTGCTGCTACACACACACACACACACACACATTTCCACACAATTTATGTTTGTGTATGTCGTTTACTGATGAGAGAAGTGAGAGGGGATGTGAGTACACAGATGTGCCAAGTGCCTGGTTGAAACTAACACACAGATGGTCATCAGCAGAGAGGAAGTGAGAGAAACCCATGTTGCTTTCTCTGACTTTGGGCGTGGGGAACAAACAGTGTGAAAGAGAGAGAGAGAGAGAGAGAGAGGGAGGGAGGGAGGGAGAGAGAGAGAGAGAGAGGGAGAGAGAGACCTGATTTCTCTATAAACCAACAGTGTGTGAAGAAGATGAAATTTAGGTGTTTTTTAATGTATTTTTATTAGAACAACCATTGGTGATTTCCCAGTCACAGGTATTCAAACACAGAACATCTGCACTCTGTTTTAAAGCTGATATAATTCTGAATAATAGCAACAATCAAACTGCTGTTACATTTCATTTAGGAGTTGATTCTCTGACGACATGATTGCATTTTGGCATGGATTTTTAGGGGGGTTAAATAAAAGAGCCCCGTCAGTGAAATGAAAATGAAAGCTTATGTTTGTTGGAGGATATGACAGCTCCTGAGAACATATGAGGAGAACATATGAGGAGGGGACGCTGATCATATGTTTGGAAACACATTACAAACAGCTACTGGGCCAGAAGATGGGGTAAGTTGAAAAAAGAGCAGAAATCAGCCCTACATTAGCTCTCGTAGGGAAGTTTTGATGTGTGACAAAAGAGATTTCTCTTTGGATTGTTTTGTGCTGTGATTCATAGTTTTTATCCAAATAGAAATAAGATGAAGAAATAAACAGGATCAAATAAGACCGAGTGGAATAAAAGAAAGTGATTTAGACGCAAAACCTACAAAAAGACCTTTATTCACTTAACATCAAACAACATCTAAATTATTAAGTTCCTTAACTCTGACTGAACTGTTAAATCTTCTTGATTGTAATCCTTTCGTGTGCCTATATGCTTGATTATATATACATAAGCATGAAGCAGTAATGGGCAGAAAACAGATGAGTATCCGTTAAATGTAATCCCTATCCTATCCTATTTATATCCTATCCTATGTCAAAAAACACTAAATGTCTTCCTGAACGTATTTTTGGCTTTTTGCTTTGTGTGCCTCAATGTGAACATGTGAACACACACACACACACGCACACGCACGCACACACACACACACACACACACACACACACACACACACACACACACACAGAGTTTTCTCTGTTACCTGTTAGAGAAGCCTTTCCTCTCTTGCCTGCCCCCCTCCCCTCAGATGTTGGCAGGTATAAAATGAGTTTTGGGGGAGAGCGAGATAATGATTCCCCCATAATCACCAGAGGCCAGGTCTGGTTCTGGCAGGTGCTATCACAGTAGCGACCCAGTGGTGCCTTCTCCCCTGAGATAAGGTCAGGGGGATGATGCGAGGGAGGATGGTTGGAAGGGAGGAGCAGAAGAGGAGAAGAGAACAGGGCAGAGGGGGGCAAAACGTGAGTTACAGACGAGCGGCTAGCCTCGCCTTATCTCCCCCCAGCGGCTGCCACTGCTGGCTCCCAGATGCGGCGGGCCAGAGCAGCCGTGTCAGAGAGATCCCTCTATCAGCGACACGCAGGCACCCCTCGCCAAATACAACCCCAGCAGGAGGACACACCAGGACTTCATTACCTCTTTAAAACTCCAATCAGCATTCAGAGAGAGAAGCAAAATAATCTCTAACTTTGTTGCCGTATCAGAAATCCAGAGGAAACGCACAAAAACTGCGATTGTTGTTTTCTAGCCAGGTTATTAATTGTCTCGTCGCAACAGCAGCTCCAGTTCCCCTGCCTTAAGAACGCAAACACACACAGAGGTCTTTCAGCATGTTGGTCAGGGTTTAGACGAAGTGCAACTTTTCACCTTGTGCAACAAAAGTGAAGCTTGTGAAAGTCAGTGGTTGGGACGTCTGGCGTCTGGTGGCGAGAAGCAGCCATATGGTGAAGCGGCTCGCCTGCCTGTGAGACACCTGGCCACCACTAACTGGCTGAACTTTTCAACTCTGCAGCCGTCCTTATCACACTTTGACCGAACAAGGTTCTTCTAATGGAGTGACTGTGCGCAGATGCAGAAACACACAACTTTAATTTGACACCACTAACTGAAGATTAAACCTTCTAAGAAATTTGGGTTTGTTACACTGCTATGAAGCTACTTTTATAGCAACTTGAACATAAAATGCTTCATGTGTTTATACTTCGATGATCTAAATTCATAAAGTACCGGAACTGACAGCATTAGTGATACCCACTGAACCCACAGTAAACACAGCTCATGGGAATTTGTTTCCACTTGCAAGCAGTGATAAAAGGATGAATGAGAACACTCAAGGCTGGCGTGTCTTCCAAAAGAGACTAACTACAATGATCTTGGACCAGTGTGAGGAAGAGAGAAAACAACACAGTATACGCCGACAACCTCCTCATATCAGTGGAAACACCACCACCACTACCAGACAAATACGTCAGTCGAGGCTTGTTCGCCTTTTCTCTCGGTGGTGTTTTTAGAATACACACCTGTTTGGCAGAGACAGCTTCAGAAAAACCTCCAGATCTTAACAGAACTCTATAAGTTAAACCGTCCCCATCTGTCACAGTCGAGCTCCACACAGATGCACACTGAGCGCCTCCTCTTTTTTTATCCTTCTTACAGCAGACTTGGCACTCATTCAAGAACTGTCAAAGCACACCTGCTAAATTAAGCCGGGCCTCATACTCGCACAGACACAGAGGCACGAGTTCAGGAATACACACAGCAGACACATGTGCAGCTGGACGCACATCACCAAGTGCGCTCACATGTGGATGCTGATATATGGACACCTTGAGGTGACTGTTGTTGTGAATTGGCGTTATATGAAGAAAGCTGATCTGAATAGATTATGATATGGACTGCATGCAGTGTTTTAGATTATCTTCAACGGCCTGTTTAACTAATTTTTTTTTCCTTTGGTCAGTTTGTTTTGACAGATGTGTTACATCAGGAAATTTGCTTTTGAAAAGTGCAATATGTTACTATAATTAGTCATATATAACAAGTCTATTGTGTCCCAGCTACATATAACCACATTTTTTTATTGCTGTACACACAAATATGTAATCTATTGATGCCCAACTCTCTTGACCCCACTAAACTCAGTCTCTTCCTTCTCTCTTCTTGTGGCTCAGCCGCTGAGCTGCTCTAAATAGGTGCCACTGTGAATTGGAGACAGATGGAAACGAAGGTTCCCCGCAGAGTGGTTCCCCTGCAGCTGTGCAGTGTACCCGGTGCCAGGGAGTGATGACAGCTCAGCAAGGGGCACCCGGAGAAATAGAAGACAGCACCATCTCCGTCTCACCCACGCACCCATCACCACACTCACACACACACACATGTACTCACACGGGCTGTGCAAAGGTGCAAAGAGGAGGGGTGTGAGCTCCAGTACTAGCCTCCAGGAATGTGAAAGTGGAGATTTAAGTGAGGAGACAAGCGATAGACAGCTATAACACAACACATTTCCACTGCTCTATGGCAACCAAACAAACAGACACACTAACTCATGCTTAAAGACTCATACATTAAATATTAGCGTAATAATTTCCAGTAAATGACAATGAAAGGGAAGTGTGTAGTGTTGGCTCTGAGTGTAAAGCATTTATATGATTGTTGTAAGAGAAAGTGTTTCCATTCTGGACTTTCCAAGATAATAAGGTTGTTAAAATGCTCCACTTCTATCTTCTGTTTGATATTAAATAAATAAATCATTTTTTATGAATTTATCTGTTTAACATTCAACTGTTCAGGTAATAATATTGCCAAGAGACCATGAGATAGTAGGCTGGCCAGTCCTTCAGTCACGAATGGTGATGTAGAAAGTTGTACCACTTTTAACTCCCACCAGTTAACTAACACACTACATTTTGTTTGTGTAATTACTGAAGTCTGAAAATAAGCGTAAATCAAGAACTATTTATCATTAAGGCTTCATTTACTGTATGTATTCAAACACCTACCAAAGAGTCCATTTTTTTTTAAGTACCACTTTGTGGCAGTTTTTTTTTTTAAACCATGCTGAGTCCAAATATTGAGTCTTCATAGCTAAATATCACACAAATTTCTTGTTTACATATAAGTCTGGGAGAGTTTAGTCAAAGCACACTGCCTAAAGTAGGCACCAGAAGTGAGTAACACCTCTTTGTAACATCAACATTGTATCACCTCTCAATAATTGCATTTTCATGAATCATTAAAAAAGACTAAAGGTCTGAAAGTTGGAAAACACAATGACAACACCTCACAGATAGAGAAGTTAGAAAGCCCCTGTGATGAGTAAAACAGAATTAAGCACACCTTCAGTATTCCTGTTACGCCTGTTTCTTGGCTGCAGTTATAAAGTGAGCTGTTAATGCCAGAACATTCTCAGTTTTGATCTATACACTTTGCCTGCCTGTCAGCATGATGGCCACACAAGGAAAAACACTGCCAGAGGAGCAGAAATATCTGAACGCTTCACTGAGACACACAAAGATCTATAACCATTTAAAAATCGGTGGTAACACAGTTGTGGAAGTAATCAGGAGGTATCTAATGAGCCATAGTACCACACAAATTACACCATGGAGAGAGCTCTACTTGGGCAATTTATCTCAAGTACTTTGAGCTTGAGTTTCTGCGACACTCAGACATTGCATAGAAGCAGCTCCTATACTGTAAATACAGTAAACATATCAGATTTAAGTGGAATCAACCACGCTGGGTCTGACCCTGTCGAGGACTACCAGTATTAATGCATATTCCTGGGAGGTGGGAGTTTGATGATCTGGAGCTGTGTGAGTGCAAAAGGTGTTCAGTGATGACAATGACTGGCACAGTAAACGCCTGTGGATATGCAAGAGTAGTGGCTGATAATTGACTCCCAGTCTCCAGAAGCTTTGCACAAGGTGAATATTCCAGTATGATAATGAATTAAAGTACAGGGCTAAATTATGAGTCTCGACAGAAGAAAAAAATGTCTGCTGTCTGGCTTGAATACAAGAGAACCAGCAAAGAGCAGCTGAAAAGGTCTTCTCTGGAGAGGATTTAGTCCGTCATCAAAAAAAGTTTTGAAAGATAAAAAATTAAATATTTAACTCTCAGTAATAAAAGATGTACTGACGTTTATTGCATTGCTGCTGCTGCAGAGCCTTTTTATCGGAAATGAAGACTGATTTTGTAATTGTGTATAAGAAAGCATACAATATTATTTTCTTTAAATTAGAAGTAATCATAAGGTGATAGAATTTTGAATTACTTGGGATGGTGATGGAGGTGATGGAGGTTGTAAAAAAAAGGACCTGACCTTTTTGGCTTGACCTTCAGCTTATGTTTTGTGCCATCTTTTCCATCTTTGGAGTCAGGACTTTGAACTTCAGGTTATTTTTTTGGATAATAACCACTAATGGTTCAGTCACAGCAGAGCAAAAATAAGACTGTAACCCTGTTAGCTTTAATCGGAAGATCCAAAAATTCTGAGTTCATGAGGTGGAGGAGGTGAAGTGGATGATCCCAACCACAGTAGTTTCAGCCTACCAGCAACTAAGACTATTTAAAAATGTAGTGAGGTCAACACTACCAGAGCTGTGAGGCAGCATCATGTGGCACAGAAATCCAAGCACTCTGAAAAAGGTTTGTGTGCACGCTTGCATGTGTGTGTGCGTGCACGTGTGTGTGTGCAAGGCCTTCAGAATTTACCTGCAGCTAATTAGCCTTGTCTAGCTGTCTTGACATATTGTGTTCAGGGTCATGTATATTTCATGAGAGGAGGCTTCCTGTAAAGGTCATTGTGGAATTTTCAAATGAAGAGACACCTGCTTTATTCATCACATATAATTGTATGTATTATCAACTCTTTGCCCAAGTTTCAGCTCCCTCTCCCATCCATTCTAGTGAGCAAAACAATTCTCGGCAATTACATTTTTACTGTAGAAAATTAGTCATGTGACACTGTTGCCATCATCAAAATGGTTTTCTTACAATAATTGCTGCTGCTGTTGTTACACTGAGCTGTTGTTGTTTTTTTGTTGAGGGGAGAGGGGGTACGGGGTGGAGTGTCGGGGTGCTCCCGCTCATTAGAGTTGTATTTTACCAGTAGAAGTGAGTCCAGGGACTACTTTTGTTTGATCTGCTTTACATAAACCAATCCAATCTAACCTAGCTTGTGAAGAAAAATCAATTAAATTCTCTGTAATTGGACTGACAGTGCACTCCAAAGTAGAGCAGCAATCAATATTAAAGATGAAAAATGAAGCCAAAGGCCATCTCACTCCATTGATTTGCACTGAGAGAAGGAGGGATCCAGATATTACTGCCACATACGAACGCGAGCCATTGAACTCCATGATGTTGTTATTGTCTCAGTATTGAAATAAGTACCATGGAAGTGAGTGTGGCCTGACAATTTCAATTAAGGCTCAGTGATCTGTAAACGGAGTTGGGTCAAATAATATTTGCAAAGACTTTCTTTGCTTTGTTTATTCTTCTTCACCACCATATGGTTAGCGTAGCAGAATAAACACATGTCCAAGGTGTTTTACTTTTATCCTTTTATATTTACTTTTGTCAAACCTTTCAGTGGAGATAGGAGATAGCATTACCCACATTACCTACCCATGGCAATCTATTTACTGATGATGAATAATGAGAACATGGTGTTAGAGAGCACTGCATGTCTTCTGTTTTTGAAGGAACATTTTGAGATTATAAAACATTGCTTTCTTGCCAAGAGTTAGAAGACTGACTCCACCTTCGTGTCTATGGGGCAAACATGAAGCGTCGAGCAACAGTTATTTTGTTTTGCATCACAGAAACTGGAAGCAGGATAAATAGAAGCAAACCGGAACTGTTTCTGAGCAATAAAGCCATAAAAGCCTTACACTGTCTGGCCCTGTGTAAAATTTCTAATATATGTAGTCAGAAATACTGCATTTGAAAAGAAGGAGGATTATTATTTCAATCTAGTTTCATGATTAGGAGATTTTTATTTATTTTGAAAAGGATAAAGATGATTATCTAACATTTAAAACAGAAATAGGCTCGCATGCAAATACTTTATTACTGTATCACCGTTAGAGAGATTTTCAAGAACCACATAGTAATATCCCAGTGGAAATCTATGTGGATGTATATGACTGGCTGTTTTACATGGTTTGTATGTTGATCCCATTTAAAATATTATCCAGAATGTTTTTTATGCTGACCCTAAAGAAGGCCATGAGCCAAAATGCATCAGTCAATAAATAAATTCGTCTATTTACTGCAAAGGTTGCTGGAGCTCTTCACACTTTATTATTTAGAATTTATTTTGTTGTCTATGCACCTTGAAAATTTACTCTGCCTGGATAACACTTATTCACTTGGAGAAGTTGGATTTTCCAAGCAAGCAGAGAGATGTTATTTTTGCAGGGTGTCTCATTCCAGCAGTACATGCCCCAAACACCTCATAGGAAAAGCTCATGAGGCATCCTGGTCAGATACCCAAAGCTCCTAAATTGACTCGTTTCAAAGCAAAGGAGTAGGATCTTTACTCTGAGCTCCTCACGCTATCTCCAAAGGTGGAATCACTGTTTTCTCAGGTAACAGCAAATTATAATGTGTGTCTGGGAGTGCGTAGAGGGTTTGTTGTCAGTCTTCTTTTATTAAAGCAGACAAGCAGGTGTTTTTATTTACTCCACTATACGTCATCCTTCTCTCCAACTGCAGGATAACAGGGCGGTACCCTAATGTTGCTCATGTCCCCTACACCTTGGCTCCAAAAACTGGCAGATGGATAGACAGACAGCTGTGCACTAATCAGCAGACAGATGGATTGACCAACCATCAAAAAGGCCGGCAGATGTTCAGATAGTTAGACTTAAAAAATCACTTTTTTGGTTGTTGAGGACCCAAAACACACACATACACACAAACCAAACACATCCTGTAATACCCCAAGAGGGTGCACTACTTAATCTTTATGAATCTCGAACCGTAAGGCTCTGTTTTAATTTTGAATTCTGCAAAGAAGGGAAAAAGGTAATATCATCTGGTCCTGTGAAATTCTGTGTCCAAAAAGTGATTAAACAGGATTAGACAGGATTAAACCCCACAAAAGGTAAAACGGGCACAACTTGAAGCATGCAGCCCATTACGTAATAAGGGTAAAAATATGAATGACCAATTTGTGGTTTTAGACCTGTACTCTTGATTTGTGTCCCTTTTTTCTTAGAACGAGCCAGCATTTCTGAGTGCACTGTTCGGTAACACTGTACAGTAATGTGATTACTCCAGTCCCAGGGCTAACTGTATATTTGAATAAATATCGCTAATATAAGTTAAATAATTGCATGTTTTAACAACAGTTGTACAGTTTGGATTGTTTGCTGCAGATTTAGATCAGTTTGGTCTTCAGGAAGTATTTTCTTACTCTGTGCAGCAGCGCTTTCCAAAAAGAAAGTCTACGTGGCATGATAGTCACGGACATTAGTGCTCAGACACCGAAAGTACTCTCCATTGTCAACAGCCTTACGTCCCCACAACACAACCCAATCCTTCCACCTCTTGCTGTCCTCTCCTGCCCGTCAGCTTATCAGGACCCTGGCAGACACTCTGATCAGGGTTGCTCTGTGCTGCCCATGTGTTTGTTTGCTCCTTATCCCACCTCGTGGCATGGCAAGCGGCATAGTGCGCCTCAAGCCCCTCAGCATATCCTGCATGCGGGCGAGAGATAAAACAAAAAAAAACAAAAAACTGCCATGAAGATTGCAGTTGTAGAAGAGGCAGTCATCACTCTGAGAATCTTAATGTCCTTCCCTTTGGAGAGGAGAAGAGAGAATAACAGAGCAGAAGAGAGGAGAATGGTGGATATTTCAATGTCACTTAATTCAAGCCTTTCGTCGATGTTCTTGACGTACGGATAAGTGACAGATTAAAGGACATTAAAAGGTATTAGTGAGGTGCTGGTCCATCATGTGCTGCAAGAATAGCTATAGAGCACCTTTGCATTCATTGAAAAAGCCTCTTGAAACAAATATTCACTTAGTCTGTGTTTTGAAGATGACTGTGACAAAAATCTCCCATTGGTGTTTAGTTGGATGAAGATCTGGTGACCACAAAGAGAACAGTACACGAGTCACAAAACTTTAATAGTCATCAAACGAGTTAGTGACCTCTCATCTTTTATGGATTGGGGTGTTGTTCCCATCAGAATTTGAATGTTTTATCACAGGCTAAAGCATGAAACAACTTTGCTCTGATTTCTGTGACCCTTTCTTCTGAGACCCAAAACCAAACATGTCCCCCACATCAAAACAGCAGCGGCAGATCACCTCACTGCAGTTTCTTTAATTTTTCACTCATCGGTGGGTGTGCCAGTTAAATCTCTGAGAGCTTTAAGTAACTGATTGGCTGCCAAACTCAATTCCTCTCAGCTTTACTTGTACTTGCCTGCAGGTTGTGATGCAATGAAAGCTGGTGCACACAGCTGCCTGGTGATAGTAGGGCGAGTTCTTTAAAGGAATCATCCCTTTGGGGCTTTCACCACATCTGGTGCCTCTTGGCAGACACATTTTTTAAAACTCGGATGTCTCTTAAATTCTTCCGTGCCTTATGTTGGATTTTATTGTTAAAACACTTCTCCTCAAAGATGCAATCCTTTAACTGATAAACTGCTCTACTTGTCGCAGGACCATTTGTGGTGTACAAATAAATTTGAGTTATTTGTACTTTTGTGTGTGCGTGGATAAAGACAACCAAAATGACGCTATTAATTCATTTAAATGATAACAAGGTCAGATAACTCTGAAATCCTGCGTGCACGAGATGCTTCATTCTTACATCAGCAGCAGTTCAAATCTATCACAGCATCCAGTTATATTAATTCACGATAGGCATATAAAGTGGCATTTTTTTATGACTACAACACGCGTAAGAAAGCCAGACACACCCTGCACTACCTGGAGGAGAAGTGTCATGGCAGAGCAAAAGGAGATAGGCTATGTGGAAAGAGGGTTAAATGAAAGGAAGTTGCTGTGGTATTATGTCCCACTATGGGATGAAGAGGATAAGAAGAAAAGGACTACACTTATATCTACAGCTCCTCCTATTATTATTACGTTTATTAATATTGTTGTTAGCTCTACTAATAGCATGTCTGCACGAGCCAGATAGAAAAAGGAACAGAAAAGCAGCAGCAGCTTTAGTCCCTTGTGCCTCTATAGAAGGTGTTTTCCCTTGCATTATGGCAGTGCTCAGACAGCGACACAAATCCCTGCTGTTTGTGTAGAAGGGAAGAATGAGACTATTCATATTTTCTTGAGTACCATGGCAGCAAAGACAGTTTGAACGTCACCGTTAAACGAAACAAACGTCAACTTTGGACTCTGATGTTTTCATGGTTTAAAGTGTTTGGGCCAGTTGTGCATGTTGTCATGTAATGTGCCTCATTTTGTCTATATTATCTTTATAAAAGTGGTCCCTGTAGTTCATAGCCGCTTGCTTATTAGCAGGCAAAGCCATGTCCAGAACTTTATGTCATGGTGAAGGTCATAAGAAGAGGCAGGACAAAAAGGTATACTGCAAAGAGACAAACAGTAAAAAAAAAAAAGAGAAAGATAGGCATAGCCAAACAGAGAGAGCGAAAAAGAAAGAGGAGGAGATGAGAGACAGCGCGATGCCCGGTGGAGGGAGAGGAGGAGGCAGTGAGTAAATAGTCAGCGGCTCTAATAGGAATATCAAGCCAGTGAAAGGTAAACAGGCTTCTCCAGGCAGATACAAAGGGAATGTGGCGGCTTTGAGAGCGCTGGAGTGCCGGCACGCCACTGTGGCACAGCGATAACGGCCCCAGGCCTGCCTGCATCCCAGAGATAAGGCCGAGCGCTGGCATGTGTCGCCCCTGATCCCAATTTCACAGTCAATATTCATCCAGCCCGACAAACAAGCAACATTTAAGATAAAAAATAAATATAGAGTCCTTCTGCTATTACCTCCTGTTTATTAATCTGCACACAGCACCCACTGCCTTTTAAATAGTAGTAAACACCCAGCCCTCCTCGCCTCGTCCCCTCCCTCTCTCCCCCTCGCTCCCTTCTCACCATCAGAATCCCTCTCTCTCCCCTCCTTCCAGGCACTCCACTTCTCCCAATCCTCTCTTCCCTGTCTTCCCCCCGTCTTCCTGCACATCTGGGGATTTGCATGGCTTCGCTTATTCTTCTCAGATTGCCTCAGGCATGTGTGTGTGTGTGTGTGTTTGTGCGCGCGCACGCCTGTGTGCAGGTCTCTGTGTGTACGAGCTGATGACACCTGTGCTTGCATGTGTACACAACATCCTTTTCAGATATAGTTCTGATATGTACCTGTATGACCAGTTTCTGATTGCTGCAATAGGTGCGTGAGAGTGTCTTTATGTTTTGAGACATGTTTGCCTGCAGTGATTTTGTGTGTACGGAGTCAGACCACAGCTGTATGCTTGAATCACTCAGTGTCTTCATCTTATCCTTCGCATTTCCTCACCTGGCACCTGCACTGGCGTAAAAAAAAAAGCCACTCTGACAGGTTGTCAAGCCTCGTGTTCAGTCACGAAACCTGCATTTTCCTAAAACACAGGATCAATCACAAATGTTCAACTAGTTCTTGTAGAGCTTTACTTTGAAAGAATGCTCACTAAGAATTTCTAGAGAGAGAAAAGAAAAACGATGGAAATTCTTAAGTGAAATGATCTCATACCACTGGAAATTTTCCCACCAAAAATAAGGTTAAATACTGGATTAAATCACTTGCTAAGTCTGATTTTATTTTGAAGCGCTGGCCCAAACCGCAGCCAACAAGCCAGCTGGGGTCTGATTACCATATGCAACAATCACAGAGACGAGTAAACCAAGAGCTAAGCAGAGCTACTTGGCCTACAGCTTGTTTTATTTCTTTTTCTGGACTGAGCACAAAGCCTCTCTTCAATTAGCGTCATTAATTTTGTGACACAGAGCGGTGAGAAAAAGGAAGCAGAGCAGTGAAGTACATAAGCCAGGATTGACACAGGTACATGTCACATTACTGCAGCTGGCACAGGCCCGCTGTAGTATTTACGGTTACAGGCATGAACATTACATTACAGTTCCATAATTTGCTGGCAGCTGGACTATAATCATTCTTACCAGTGCTCTTTATTGCTCCCTGACCACCAATCCTCAGCTCCCATATCATCCTCCCCACTACGCCTGACCTGCTTCATCACTGCTCATTTACTCATCCCCTTCTCTGTGGCCTTCTCCTGCCCTTCCTTTCTCTCTGTGGTACAGACCTGTCCATGCCTGGCCAGCTGGCCATATCCCTTTAAATCTGGCCTGAGCTGAGCCGCTGTCTCCAGGAGATTACTGCACACTCTCCTAGGCTCCACAGATGGGAGAGACAGGCTGCCAGCTGGCACAGGGACACCCACTATCCCCACTGGAAACTGGCCAACAGGCCTAGCTCTCTGCTCCAAACACTCTGCCCATTCACACTCTGTAGAGCTAGGCCTCCAACTTCCTGCTCTACTTTTTTTTTTTTTTTTGCCATCCCCTTCTGCTCTATTCACCTGTCTCTATTCATCTTTAAGTAAAGCTCCATAAAGTACACATTTTGACCTGTGCTTTAGATATCTAATAGTTGCTGGAGTGTTTTGGCCTTTTCCAGATGGCTTTAATTGCACTGAATTAAACAATTCTGTGCAATTAAAAAAAAAAACAAGACCCAGAGAGGTGACGTTATCCAGCAAGAAAGAAAAAAGGCCAAATAACAAAATAACAATAATAGCAGAATTGTTTTTTCTTCCTTATAACATCCATCAACATCCGTTCAGACATTAGTTGTTACACAGGCAGTTTAAATTACTTTCCTTGTACTCTAATGAAGTCACGCAGTTTGTGAGTATGTTAGCTGCTACACACCATCCAGTCATTTAAGTGTAACTGTATCATCCAGAGCTCTTTTGTCCAAGAGACTGTCTTATGAATGGAGAGTGTTTTTTTCTTAGTGGAATAGAAGTATTAAGAACCACATAATGTAAGTATCTATAATGCTTTTTTTCCTCATTTCTGTTCTTCTAACTACTTCACACACATACATACACTCGCTCTTTATCTCTCCGGCCCCCATTTTAGGGCGCAGTGAAAGGTGCAGACTGAGGCTTATTGAAAGGTGTCACATGTGCAGATGTGATAAGAGTACCAGGTAGAGATAAACAAGCCCCCTTCATCACTATGTAACCACACACATTCTGTCCTCTTGAGTTAAAACAGAACACACACATATGCACCCACACACTCACATGTATTTAATGTACCAGGGTTGAACAAGTTCATTATCCCTGTGTGTGGTGGCTTGATAAGGCCCGGATCTCCTGAAATAGCTTTGCTATTGAGCTAAGACCTTCCACTGTGGAATAGAAAAAAAAAAAGGAACCCAGAGTGGAATATATATCATTATCCTCTCTGCTCTGTTATCTGTCACCTTTCCATTACAGGAGAATAAGGTGGTTTTGTCCCGGAGGCAAACAGCTATCAGGAAATATGTTTTCTGATGCAGTCAGGACACACTCTCGTACTATGTGCTACAACAATGGCTGTTGTTCCTGCTTACATCGACCTCCTGCTGTACTTCCTGAGCTGACTGAACCATTCCTGTGCCACTTCTGGCACCTTGCACTTCCACACGTGCACCCGCCATGGGAAAGTGTCAAGTGCACTAAAACGGGGGACGGCACTGTCAACACAGCCGCCTGACCGCTGCAGATAGTAATGAGATAGGAAAAATACTCCCCTACATTTAGATTTGCATAATTCTGTCCAGTGTAACCTGGTTAATATTGAACTTTATCTATCTTTGCACACAAATTTAATTTTGTGGTAGTAGTCATACATGGCATACTTACAGTACACCGCATGCGCAGTGTTAACCGATCATAGAGTTGTGTGGAGCGGAATAGCCTTTGGTGGCTAAGAGAAGAGAAAATGCACAAAAACCTTGCTCCCCATCCTTCTACGGGACCACCTGCTGACCACTGAGATGATTACAGTGCAAGATTGCTGTACCAGATTACTGTGACCCCAAGGAACCCTCAAGATGGATGTGCACACACACAAATACACACATCTACACACGCACCTACAAAAGCGCCTGCCATCTTCATGTAGAATACTTCTTACAGCTTTAAGTGGTGGTGTTGACTCCACAAACTGAGTATACCTCATTTACAAATTCTCAATCACCCATCATGGCCACTCAGGAAGTAGCTTCTAGGGAACAAGGGAGCAAGGGAAGTGAATGTTATTGCTGATTGAAAGGATGATCAAACCTAGAAAAAGGTAATATAGCTCAAACCTGAAGTCTAAAACTATTTTTTAATGTTTCAAATACATTTTTGAGCAACATCGTAAGCTCTGTGGCTAAGAGATCAAATCTATAAAATATATATAGAATAAGCAAATTAGGACAGGAAGACATTGCAAACAGGTGTGTGCTGATGTAATTGTCAGCATGACTACAAAGCAAGTTCAATAATCCTTGTGTCAAGATACAGCTTCTGAAACATGTATATCAATATGCATGAATGAGAATAATGAGACACCGAGGCTCAAAAATATCAGTTTTTGCCCACCTGGGGACGTTTAGTTCCCTATAATGATCTGTTATCACAGTAATTAAAAAGTACCACATAAAAGAGAAATCGGCATAAATGTTTCCACCAGCTCTAGACAAAGCAGCAGATTTCTATCAAAGGAGCCTATGTAAGATGAAGCAAGGGAGAAAAGGGAGAGGTCTACATTAACTGACTTGACAGTGCATCACTTCGCATCATATGTGACGGACTGTCATTATGGTTCACATCCAACTGCACGGCTCTCCTTACCAGACTGTGGACGTCACATGATATCAGTGAAATGGAGAAGTTAACTTGCGGCTCCTTCCCCATCCCTCCTCCTTACATACGCTGCTTCTCCAAACCCCCTCGTTTCTTCAGCACCAGCCCCCCACCACCACCACCACCACCTCCTCCTTCCACCCCTCCACCTCCTTCCACCCCTCCTCTCCTGCCATGTTTGCAAGAGCGAGGGCTTTGGAGGGTGGCACTCTGATGGCGTGAAGCCAGATGGCAGCCACAAGGCAGGCGATGTGGCACAGAGCGAGGAAGGGTGCACATGTACGCACACACCCGTACACAATCAGTCACTCACACTTTCTCTCTTTAATGAACAGCCATGAATTATTCATCACACACACATGCACATACACACTCACACATGCCTCTCACAGGGCACGTACACAGCTCCTGTCAGCAACAGAAGGCTCTGCGACTTCTCTCTATTTTATTATCATTTCTCTAGGCATTTTCCTTGGTTGTAAAGGAATACCAGGTGGTGCTCGACCCCTCAAACTATCAACTCCTCCTCCTTCCTCCCCACCATTTCCTCCTCATTGCACCCCGTCTCTCTTCCCATCTCTCTGAGTCCTTGTCATCCTCTCCCAGCCTGTTTTGCAGTTTTGCTCATAGCCTCTTCCATCTCTCTTCGACTGTCCTCACCTTTCCTCAGATTCTCACGAGCAGGGTGTGGTACGAACTAGGGCTGCACAAGTAATCGAGTTTTAATCTCAATCACGATTTCAGCTACCCACAATTAAATGAACAAGATCAAGCGATATTGCAAATGCATCCTCCAACAACAGAACCCAAAACAAAAGCAAATCAAGCACTCACTAAATTACCGCCCGATGTGCCAATCACAACTGTTCCCTGCACCGCACAGCTTGATGTTTCCTGGACTAGTCTGGATGAGTAACACTATGTTAAAAGACAGATGTACAACAAAAGCCAAATGTCTGGCACAGCAGCAGGTGAAGAGATTGTCTCTCAAAGTGATCATTGCCCACTGTTTGGAAAAACTTCTAGTTTAAGGAAAAATATGGTACCCAGGACAAATCATACAAGTAGTTTATTCCATAGCCTGAACACCATACATCAGAAAACGCAGCATCATTAATGCATGAAGGTCAAGACAAACAGCCCAATGCTAACACGTATCGTCCAACTTCAACTCAGATGCCCATGGAAGGCAGCATGTACTGTGCATCCAACTCACAAAGACCCACTGAAATCACCAATGTAATTATATTCTGTTTGGCCACAGATAAGTGTCGAGTAAACACCGAAATGATGGCTGTGGGAAAATGGTTAATACACTGGACAAAAGTATGTATGTAATGAAGTATTAGTACCATGGTACTTCAAATTGCACCAAATTCTGCTTTAAAGTTTAAGTCAAAATTGCCAGGATCAGATAACCACCGATTTACTGTTGTTTCTGCTCTGTCTTTACAGTTAAGTAAAAGTGTGTTTTTTGTTTGTTTGTTTTGGTTTTTGCAATGGTTAAAGCTAATAATAAGTGTCTGGGTATTGTCAATGTCAACTTGCCTAGAAAGAAAACAGAGGGGATTATGGGATGCTGAGGCTGAGGAGGACCCTGGATAGCTCACTCATACAAACGGTAGCATGATCACACACTCGTGTCTTCAACACTTTGACACACTGCTCTTTGTGACGGCTACAAAAGCAGTGTGTCTCAGTCTTAGGGCACAGTCACTCCTACAAATCTTGATTCTTGCAGCAGATATCTTAAAATGACGTTTCAGTACAAAAATCCTTTTCCACATTCATAATCTTCCTTGACTGAGGTGAACCAGCAGATTGAATATACTGTGTCTTGTTTATTCTTGTCTCAGCTATGTTTACCCAAAAGTGCTGTCTTGTGCATCAGCTACAGATTAATTGGGATGATGGGGGTGCTGTGGAGGGATGATAACAAGTGTTGAGAGGTCTTACTTTGTGTAATCCATGTTGTCTTTATCATTCAAGGATCAGACAACAAAAAATGTATTTGCATCACAATCATGTTCAGTTTCAAAGCTAACTCATTTTTCCTCTCTCATGTTGTCCTCTTGACTTTGTTGCAAGCAAGATGGTTAGTCACTTGGCTTCTGCCTCTTTTCTCAGCAGTTGTGTAGAGGGTGTAAAATGATGGTGACAGATACTGTACGATGGGTGGATGGCTAAAGGAAAATGTGCCCTCGCTGTCAGGGAGGTTCAAGGTATAAAAGAGAGATGTGAAGGTGAAGGGATGTCAGTGATGGGATGGAGGGAGGTGCAGAGCTCTCAGGGGAGAGGGAGCTATGAGGAAGCCTGATAAGGTGTATGTGGATGAGAAGAGAGAAGGAAAGCGCTATAGAGTGACAGAAGGGAAGGGACATTATGTGCTGCTGTGGTAAAGGTCACCAGTCTCCCCTGTGAGGTTGAGTGGTATTTGAACCTCACTTCTGTGGTTACAATGTCTATCCAATGTGTCTGTATGTGTGTGTCTGTGTGTGTCTTTGCAACTATGCTTGCTTCTTTGGCAAGGGAGACAGACCAGTGTTGAGTTTAATTGTCTGTAACAAAGAGCTGACTCCTTTAGGATCCATTGGTGTGCTGAGCATCATCTGGGAGACCGTAAAACAAAACACACAATCATACGCACAGACAGGCACACACACAAAAACTTCAATGCATGTTACGCACGGCGCAGCACGAAATGTTTCCAGGAGTGTGTAGGTATCGTTTCACCTGAGAACTGTAGTCTCAGCAAGACAAACTGACACAGGGTAGGAGATAAAAGGCCAAAGGATTCAGCTGAAAATAATTCAGAGCACTGCTGCCTTCTTTTCAAACTGATGTCCCAGAAAAAAAGGCTTATCCACGCCTGTATCATCCCTTAATAAGCACACTATCCTTCTCTGGGATCCAAAACATGTCATGCCAAAGATAATCCTTCTAGTGCTCTCTGCCTCAGCATCTGGGTCTCCACCAAGTTAGACATGGTTGGTTCAAAACATCTCAGCACCAAGAATGAAACAAAACGTCCTGATTTAATGCAAAAACCAACTCAACTGACATGTCTTGAGTCCCGAATGGTAATACCAGACAGCCTGTGTCAGAGTAACCTGACAGAATAAACACTGCACTTTATGTACACATAAAAAAGTCAGTGTGTTTTAAAATATATAGTGTTTGTACCTTTTATAGCATAATGCCTTTATATGTAGACAAGTTTTCTTATTTATTAAATAAGTTAAATAAATAAAGATTAAATAAAGTCTATGAATATTGTTCTTATTAGTAATTGGTGCTTAATGTCATAAAAGACAAATATTAAACTGTATCCTACTTTCCAGCAGAATAAAAACGGCCAACTAATTGATCAAAAATGAATTTCTTTTTTGGTCAGCGTTTCCTTTGTTCCACAAAACTTCATGCATAGGTGGGTTGTTTTTTTCCCATCAGGTAGAAGAGATTGTTTTTAAATATTTCATAATATTTTTACGAGGCACTGTAATTAGGAATTTTAGGAATTGTAGAGCAATAGTACAGGTTCAGTTTTTTCAGTTCATCCTGTTTTATTTTTTCTTTAATGCAAACTCATGTGTTATGCAGTGACAGATTGTAGGAAATGCTCTTCCTGCAAAAGGACCGTTATGTGGCTGATGTAAGGAACAGAAGCCAAAATGTCAAAATCTTGATAATGTTCCTGGATGTGGGTTAATGTTTAATGCAGCAGTCCCACTGCATGTATGACACAGGATTTATATGTGAAATTTAGCTTCAGTTGCTCATTTCTGCATTCATTTTAATGACTGAATTTGAGGTTAAAATCATTGTATGATATGAAAATACAGCAATCTGGTGATAATAGAAAAGAACAGCATTTTTCCTGCTGCTTTATTTCTGTTAAAGTAACTGTAATTTTGAGGGACATGCAAAGGGTGGCTGGTGTGTGAATGAGTGGGTGTTTATCTGAGACAGACAGAGTGTGAAAGCAGCAGGAGGCCTGGAGAAGATGCTTAGAGACAAT
Source organism: Maylandia zebra (assembly GCF_041146795.1). Lineage (NCBI taxonomy): Eukaryota > Metazoa > Chordata > Actinopteri > Cichliformes > Cichlidae > Maylandia > Maylandia zebra. Next base: position 23,500,685 of record NC_135167.1, on the reverse strand, counting down.
GGAATCAAGAAGACAAGACAAACAGAGAGGGCAGAAAAGGCCACAGACATTATCACCTGGGCTTTATTTCTGTGAGACTTCCCTCCCCACACTACTCACCATCAGAATCTCATTTTCTTACCCTTTTAATCAATAGATCTTCAGTTTGAGTGGTTACGACTGAGCCTTCTGACCAGTCACCTGTGAAGAAGAAGTAGAGGATCGCCTTCCTTCATCAACCTGCGCTGTGGCACTCTCATATACATGAACACACAAAGATCTAATGGATGATGAGTAGAGTAGGAAGCAGAAAAAAAGGAAAATAGAAAAGATGATTTAGATATTTTGAGATGAAATAAAATTCAGTGTGTTAATCTTTAACATATTTCCTTAAGGATTAATAAAGTATTTGGATGATTCTGAATCTCTCTTTTTGAAAGAGAAGCAAAAACTGAACTTGACAGTCATACAGGCTGTACTGTGTATTCTCCAAATGAGTCTGTGTAAGAAACAAACATCACTGCAACCCTAAAGGCACAAGCCCCCACAATTGGACTATGTCACAGAAGACAGTCTATAAAACCGCCAACCGGACACTTCAAACTTCAATCAGGTCGATCAAATTCCCACATAAGTAAAACTTTATACCATCAACAAATAATATATTACTAAAATGTTTCCAGAAGGGCATGAAGAAAATGAGGACCCAAATGCAGGACAACAGATAACAACTAAAGTAACTAAATGTGTAATAAGGAAAAATATTTCCTGGCCTGGTGTGACAAATCCGCTGCCTGATAATTGGTGTATTGGTCACAAAAAACAGGCAGGCACACAGATGCCCGCACAGATAGTGTGGACAGTATAATCCCTGCCTAAAGGCCCAGTCAGGCAGGCTTAGAGAACAGTTTTGCCTCAATTTGAGTCAGATTTAGGTTGTTTTCCATTACAATTGAGTAGCAATTGTTCTTACAGCAATGCCGGCAAGCGTCCTATGACATCATTTGTACAATACAACAATGGGGAACGTCGAGGCGATGGTATCCCCTCTCCTCAGTCTATGTCTTTTAGTCAAACTTGGGGACCATGGTGTTGTTTTTCTGTGCAGCCATTTCAAAAATGGTGGTTTTGATTTTCGTGATGGAGTTACCACTGACTGGTCAATGAGTGGCATGCAGTCTATTGACGTCATACTTGCGGAGTACCTCAGATGGCTTGGAAACCTGGCTGAGCAAGTACTAAAAATGTACCTGGTACCAGGATCCTCCACCTAATGGAAAACCCTAAAAACCAAGTCAAGTAGGTACTGGTGGAAAAATGGCTTTAGTGACCCACCTGGTGACCACTGGTCACTCGGTGAGTGGTTTCAGGAGATTGTTTTAGCTAGGTGAAATTTATTCCAATGGGGTACAGTGGTGCACTGAAAACCTGTTTTGCACTAGCAAGTTACAGTTTGTATTACCTATAATGTTTGCAAAAACTTGACAACTACAAGAATTTGGTAAGCTGTAATGAAACTACAAAATGGAGACTGTTCACCTTCAAACTAAAAGTTGTTTCGTTGTTTTGAAACGTGTTTGTTTCAGTAGTGAAGGAATATCTTATAGTTAATTTCTGGTTTGCATCACCCAACCAGGGAAAATTCATTTTTCGCTATCAACCAGGCGTTTCCAGAGGGTTCCCAACTGGTATCTAGGCCAGTGTGACTGAGCCCTTAATAAAAAGCTGTCAGTCAAAGTGCAATGAGAAGATCAACTAAGAGACAGGTTCACCAAAAATAATAATAATAAAGTAAAGGGAGCAAAAACTATATGTCACAATTGGAACTGATGAGAATCATGGAAAGAAACACAAATATAGGCCAAAGAGGTTAGAAAGCAAGCTGACAAGAAGGAGGAGAGGACTGTGAATACACAGAGGGATCACTGAGTGATTGAATACAAAACTAAGTAATTCTTTCCTGACAAAAAGAGAAAAAAGAAAGACTGGAAGTAAGATTAAATGGCACACAATGTAAGAACTGAACAAACCAAAACAAGAATAGACAAGTGATAGTGACAAATAACGAACATGCAGACAAACAGAAGACAAAGGCTAAGAAAATACGGTCAAAAGGGGAAAACGTTGAAGAAACAGATGCAGAAAGTATCAAAGGAAGAAAAAACACAGGAAATTTTTTTTTTAATAAATGAGGAAAGAAGTGATGATCTTAGGGACACATGCTGTAAACCCCACAACATGGAAGCAGATGGAAGGAAAACAGTAGGCAACTTCGAATTTCAATGACTGATATCAGTCATCAGGTATAAAAGCTGCCTGGATGGCTCAAGAAAGCCGATAATGTTCCCTTCCTTTGTAAATGAAAGGCATGCCCACCTGCTTCACCTGTTTAATATACATAATATAATATGATCATAATGCACCTGTGTGCAGATGCCCCAGTCCGCGAGATCTTCAACGCACACCTCCGGCAGAGCTTCAACAGCATTCCGAGGGAGACTGGGGACATTGAGTCCGAATGGACCATGTTCATTGCCGAAGCTGCTGCATTGAGCTGCGGCCACAAGGTGGTTGGTGCCTGCCGTGGTGGTAATCCCCGAACCAAATGGTGGACACCAGAGGTGAAGGGAGCCACTAGGCTGAAGAAGGAGTCCTATCGGGCTTGGTTATCCTGTGGGACTCCGGAGGCAGCCGACAGGTATCGACAGGCCAAGCGGAATGCGGCTCGGGCAGTGGCTGAAGCAAAAACTCGGGTGTGGGAGGAGTTCGGAGAGGCGATGGAAAAAGACTTTCGGACTGCCTCGAAGAAATTCTGGCAAACCGTCAGATGTCTCAGGAGGGGAAAGCGGTGCTCTACCTGCACTGTGTATAGTGCTGGCGGAGCGCTGCTGACATCGACTGAGAAAATTGTCAGGCGGTGGAAGGAATACTTCGAGGACCTCCTTAATCCCACTGACACGTCTTCCGAGGAGGAAGCAGAGTCTGGGGATGAGGGGAATGACCCGCCAATTTCCGGGGGCGAGGTCACTGAGGCAGTTAAACAACTCCTTGGTGGCAGAGCCCCTGGTGTTGATGAGGTCCGCCCCGAGTTCCTGAAGGCTCTGGACGTTGTAGGGCTGTCCTGGTTGACACGCCTCTGCAATGTTGCGTGGAGATCAGGGGCAGTACCTGTGGACTGGCAGACCGGGGTGGTGGTCCCCATCTTTAAGAAAGGGGACCGGAGGGTGTGTTCCAACTACAGGGGGATCACACTCCTCAGCCTCCCTGGGAAAGTCTATGCCAGGGTGCTGGAAAGGAGAGTTCGTCCGTTAGTCGAACCTCGGATACAGGAGGAACAATGCGGTTTTCGTCCTGGTCGCGGAACACTGGACCAGCTCTTTATCCTCTCCAGGATACTTGAGGGTGCATGGGAGTTTGCCCAACCAGTCTACATGTGTTTTGTGGACTTGGAGAAGGCATTCGACCGTGTCCCTCGGGGTGTCCTGTGGGAGGTGTTGCGGGAATATGGGGTGTCTGGCCCATTGCTACGGGCCATTCGATCCCTATACAACCGTTGCAAGAGCTTGGTTCGCATTGCCGGCAATAAGTCGGACTCGTTCCCGGTGGGTGATGGGCTCCGCCAGGGCTGCCCTTTCTCTCCGGTTCTGTTCATAATTTTTATGGACAGGATTTCTAGGCGCAGCCAAGTGGCGGAGGGCTTTCGCTTTGGTGGCCTCAGAATCTCATCTCTGATTTTTGCAGATGATGTGGTTCTGTTGGCTTCATCGGGTGAGGGCCTCCAGCTCGCACTGGAACGGTTCGCAGCCGAGTGTGAAGCAGCGGGAATGAGGATCAGCACCTCCAAATCTGAGGCCATGGTTCTCAGCCGGAAAAGGGTGGAGTGCCCACTCCGGGTCGGGGATGAGTTCCTGCCCCAAGTGGAGGAGTTCAAGTATCTCGGGGTCTTGTTCGCGAGTGATGGGAGAAGGGAGCCGGAGATCGACAGACGGATTGGGGCTGCAGCTGCAATAATGCGGACGCTGCACCGGTCCGTCGTGGTGAAGAGGGAGCTGAGTGTAAAAGCGAAGCTCTCAATTTACCGGTCGATCTACGTCCCTACCCTCACCTATGGCCACGAGCTGTGGGTAGTGACCGAAAGAACGAGATCGCAGATACAAGCGGCAGAAATGAGCTTCCTCCGAAGGGTGGCTGGCCTCTCCCTTAGAGATAGGGTGAGAAGTTCGGCCATCCGGGAGGGGCTCAGAGTAGAGCAGCTGCTGCTCCACATCGAAAGGAGCCAGCTGAGGTGGTTCGGGCATCTGACAAGGATGCCTCCTGGGCGCCTCCTGGGTGAGGTGTTCCAGGCATGTCCCACCGGGAGGAGGCCCCGGGAGAGACCCGGGACACGCTGGAGAGATTATATCTCTCGGCTGGCCTGGGAACGCCTTGGTATTCCCCCGGATAAGCTGGAGGAGGTGGCTGGGGAGAGGGAGGTCTGGGCCTCTTTGCTTAGGCTGCTGCCCCCGCGACCCGGCCCCGGACAAAGCGGATGAGGATGGATGGATGGATAATGCACCTGTGTGCAGATGTGATGTGATTTAATACAACCAGGCAAGCATGGGGTTAAAAATTGAATTTTAATACATTTAAACTGAATACATTAATGGATCCATCCACTATATATAAAGTAATTTTCCATATTCACACTAAAATGTGAGACCAGTGTGTCAAAACTGATCTATTTTTATGATGGCTGTCAACAGTGTCTGATTTAGGTGATAGAAAAGATTTGCATTAGTGAAAACTAAAGTTCTCAGACTTACAAGCATTAGTGTAAACATGATGTAAGCCCTTCTCTGGTCCTCTAACATGTGTTCTGAGGAGGGCTCTTGGTTTTAAGCTATGTGCTGTAAAGCTGAAGCCTCTGTGTTTGTCCTAAATGGCTATGTAATTGCAGGGCTGCTGGTCATGGACCCCCTGCTGTGTGGAGATGAGAGCTTGACTACTTCAATCCTGACCCCGTGATCCCGCCTCTCTTTCCATCTTTTTCAATCGCTCCCCAGCTTTTTCTGGCTCTTGCCTCTTAATTCGTCCCTTTCTCTCTGCCATTCTCCTCGTGTCTCTCTTACACATAAACACAGTGAAACAAGCACAATGACCACACAGATACATTTCTGTCTGTGGTAAATAGTCAAATGTTCAGCACAGCAGGGAGATGAACCCATGCAGGGCTGCTGCTGGTCAGGGAGGTTTGTTAGTGCACAGGGGTTTGGAGGCCTACCAGGTGCAATTTTTAAAGCCTTTAAAACAGTGAGACTGAGATAAGGAGAAAAGCAGATAGCAGACTGCATGGGGATCATCCATTAGTAAATATTATTGTGTTTATTATTGTATTGTTGTATTGTATTATTATATTGTGAAAGATCCAATGGCTTTGTGTTATTAAAAAAAGTGTATTTTGGGAGATGAAAAGGGTTTAACTGGCATATTTGACATTTAAACCTCTATTTCTAACAAATTTATATATATATACACTTTTAATGAATATAACATCATACATTTATGAACTATGAACTAGCACAAAGGTTGTGCAAACAACAAAATGATTACATTAACCTCAAGTTTCATGCAAGATCTAAACTCCAATCTCCCACCTGACAGCTCTGCACTGCTTTCTATGAAAGATTGAATCTACTACGTCTTCTACCAGAGGCTCCAGAGGAAATGCAAGAGTCTAGTTCCCACTAAAGTTACAACATGCTTAAAGGTTATTCTGGGTTCTCTGCAGTGATGGGAATAACAGCGTTACAAGTAACGGCGTTACTGACGGCGTTACTTTTTTCAGTAACGAGTAATCTAACTAATTACTATTCCTATCGTTACAACGCCGTTGCAGTTACTAACAAGAAAATACGGTCCTATTTTTCAACAAACAGAAGCTGTGTTCAGCTTACCGCATCTTATATCAGTTGCACGGAAGTAGCTGTAAGTAATCTGGGCGCTACTTTAAGCAGCTGCGCGCTTAAAGCTGTTTTTGGTACAACACCTGGAGCTCAGGGGGCAAAACAATAGCATGAGTGCTGCTGTTTGGCTGAGGAAGAATAAAGTAGTCGTGGTAAGCCAATCACATGACCACTTAAAGACAAAGCAACAAGGTGATATCGTTTATAAATTGTGTTGATAGGCCACGTAAAACCAGAGTCATGATAAACAATATATACACGGCGTTTTTTCCTCAATCGTTTTGTCACGTTTACTGTCTAAGGACAGCGCAGCAATCACTCTCTGCTTATGAGCAACCCCCCCCCCCCCCCCCCCCCCCTCCCTCTTAGGAGTGAGAGAGAGAGAGAGAGAGGGAGAGAGAGAGAGGGAGACAGCAGAAAAAGAGAGAGAGAAAGTTTTGAGATGTGAGAGATTTGTGACGTTTAGCGTGTTTGGAGTGTGTAGTTAATGTGTTGTCTTGTGTAGTTAGTGTGTAGTGTTGTGGATAGTTTTGTGTTGTGTGTCAGAACAGTGAGGTGACTGCTGGTAGCAAAAGGGGTGACACACCTGCTGCTGTCAGACCTGCAGGTATCAGGCTGTGATGTTCTCCTTTATAGTGGACACAAATTATTTTTTTGGAGTGGCACAAATAAACCCAAAAGGGAGGACGGACAACCGCTGCTTAAGTGTAAGTACAGCGGAGATGCATATTTTCAAAACACCATGCCCATTTGGCTTTCAAACAACAAAAATTGGCTATGCCAAAAATTGGTCCTCCCAACACAAGCAGAGTCCCCTGGCAGAAACAGGGCAATATAGTGTATGTCGTATGTTAAGTGCCAAGAGGATTGCAATGAATTATACATTGAGGAAACCAAAGCACCTCTGGCTAAATGGATGGCACAACACAGAAGAGCTACCTCATCAGTCCCAGACTCTGCAGTCTATTTACACCTACAGGCCTGCAGCCATTCCTTCAATGATGAAGATGCCCCCCCCCCCCCCCCCCCAAAAAATCTTGTAATTGTATTATCTGTGTGTGGTACATATGACCATTATGATTGATAAACATCTGCAATGAATCTTTGTAGAGCTTATGACATAATCTACAAAAGTGGTGGTTATCGTTGCCGGTATTTAAATGTGTATTTAAATGTGTATGACCTTGTGTAGAGGTGGGAAGTAACAAAGTACAATACTTTGTTACTGTACTTAAGTAGAGTTTTCAGGTATCTGTACTTGAGTATTATTTTCTGACTACTTACTCATTACTTTTGCACTAATGCATTTGAGGAAAGTATTATTACACCTCCAAACATCAAACCGATTTGAGCCTAAACAGTAACACGGTTCGTGTATTAATCACCAGAGAATATCACATAAATAGAGATGACGTTTGCCGAAGTCAGGGGTTAAAAGTGGGACAGTAGTGGGGTTTTGTTTTGTTTTTTTGGCACAACAGTGGAATGACTGCAGGTCTCCATAAGTTGCAGCTGCGGTACTTCTGCATCTAGCTAGCCCTACTGAAGAGGAGCGAGCATAAAGGGAGTGACTTTTTAAAGTAGCAGATTATTTGAAATGCAGCGTTTCTGTGAGCTCAACAAACATCAGCAAACACAAACTGTTTGTGTGCGTTTTGTCTCACAGTGTGTTGCTAGCTAAAGGTCCAGCTGCTGTATTTCACAGGGAGAGAAAAGAAAGAGAGCTAACTTCACTCAGAGATGGAGAAAGATAAGAAACACAGAATTGGAGAGGAAGAAGAGAGGTTAGATTTAAAGGTAAGAACTGCTCAGTGGTATTTAATAAACTGGAAATTTAAAGCTTACAGGTAAGTCCTCATGTTTTTAAATCAGACACTGGGTCTGTACATAAAACATTATGTTTTTTCATATTGTGAAATAAGCACCAAAGCAAACTGAGGTACGCCAACTGTTATTTAAAGGTTGCATGTTAGTGCAAGATAAACAGGTTAGTTTGCTGTACTGTGATGGATTTAAAGTAAAGAACGGTGTGCGTGACTCATGCAGAGTGGCTGTGGTTTCATGATCAGAATTAGATTACATCAAGTGTAGCTGAGACTCATGAATTGTAGCTGATGATGCTGAGATCCATTCAGTAAATTTTAACTATCTACTAGAAAAAAGACAGTAGAAACAGTGTATTGTCAGTGTAGAGGATGGAAATCGGCCAGGACAATTCATGAAACATCTGCTGCCATCTGGTTTAATTAAGTTGTGTAAATCCACAAAGAGCAGCAGGTCAGCTGATCACAGCCTGTACGCTAAGAAAATCTATTGGAGCTCTCAATAGAAATTATTTTGACTTATGATTCTTTTCCCCACCCTGAGCCATTACAACCAATTTTAAGGGTTTCCCCACCTGCTGAATCCACTTTAACCCCCAACTGTACACATTTTCCTGTTTGGAGGCAAAGTCGCCCTCGAAAATGTAGACAACAGAAAATAGAGATTTTTTTTTTTTTCTTCTTCTTCTTTTTCTTCAGATTCAAGCTGTGTATAATTATTTTTCAAGAAAACGTTAAACTACAGTTTGTAGTAGAGAATAATATCTACTGATATTATTTTATCACTATGTTAATATAGCACAAGCTTCAGGTAGCTTTGCACAAAAATAGAAAGAAGTAACAGGCTGGAAAATTGTTTCCCTAATAGGTTGTGGTCAGTTTTTTGGGAGGCAAACAAATTTGTCCCTCTAGTTTTTCCAGGTTCTTTGCACATTCCTTCATTTCTATTCCGAAAGTTTCAGCAATCGCCTTCCAGGACATTTTTCAGTTCTTGATGCTATGATTATTGTTCATTACATTGATTATTATTCCTTGTATTATGTCACTGAAACTGAAATTTGCTTGAAATTAACAAGGGGAGTGGATGGTATTGACCAGCCCAGCTGCAGTAGTAATGTGGACGTGACATGTAGTTGCATTTCTAGGGTGATGCAAGTTAGGTTAGGTTAAGCCACAGGTTAATCCCTAATTTAGACTTGGGCGTTATTAAATTATGATTTAACCGGAAACACCTTTTAACTTTAAACCAAAAAATTCCACGTAACCTGACGTGCACCTCCTATGAAACGTTTCTACACGTCGGTTCGATACAGCCTGCAATGATTGAATGGCATGAAAGGCTAAGGCATAAAAGGGGTCACACCATAAGCTATGGCGTAGATTTGTCGTCACTTGGATGAGTGATGAAACGTTTCTTCCACTGAAAACGATGAATCTAAATGAACTGAATGATCTTTCTGGGATTTTCTTACCTGGATTGTAGAAGATGCATCAAAATGTCTATTGGTGCCAAAAACACACTGCCATGAAAATCTTTAAGTGCATGAAAAAGACTGCTGTTGGATGAACAGATGGGTTGAGAGACCAGTCATTGCTTTTTGACACTGTAGCACATCACGGTCAGTGTCTTTTTTCCCCCTCTGGGGCAATAAATTCATGTATGCTTAACAACAGAAAAACTGCAATAAAGTTCAGACGGATTTAAAAGTAAAAAGCTTTTAAAATTAATGTGTGCAGCTTGACTTCGCACCAACTGCTGTCATAATTACAGAGAGGGAAAAAAATTTGCAAAACTAATTTCAAATTTAATGTAAATTATAGTTATTGGAAGAGCTGCGGCAATCGCCATTCATGTACGAAGGAAATATGCGTGCTTCGAGCTCGCGTGCGTCCACTGGGAACGGCTCATACAAGCCATCAGAAAACCATCAGATACAGACATGAATGCAAAATGCATGAACAAACAAGAAGACCTTGAGCAAGAGGAAAAAATCTGACAGCCATACTGCAGCAAGTAGTCTCAGATATACGGACCTTTTTAACACACAATATTTTCAATGGTTATAACTTTATTTGTATTAATAAAGCTGTGTGAGGCTACATTTTCATTAATGATGTATTTATATACTAGAATCCAGTTAAGAATGACTCACAGTTGTCAAATAAAAGGCAACTTGTAATTACATTAAATCCCCTTTTCATGATCTGTGTCTTGTTTAGCTGCTCAGAGATGTTTTTGCAGGGTTGTTATTTAATATTTGCTCTGCTCCTTCGGGTGACTCTGTCGTCATTATTTATCGTTCGCTTAATAATTGGCTGTCTTTGTGCAGATATTTATCCATAATCCAAAGAGTACAACACAAAATAATAACTATGCTGCAGATCTTTAATAGTTAATTACACAAAAACTGAAAGTTTAATTTCAGAAGTTTCTTAGTTCTTGTTGTTCCCTCTGGTCTTTATTTTTAAGTGTTTGATTTAATTGACAATAAAATGCCAATAAAAACGTCTAATAAACAAATGTCTTTGAAATATTTTCAAAACATCTGCAGACACACTTTATGCTAACATCTGCTAGGACTGCAGTGAAACACCCACCAACTCGCAGACTCTGCCGTCTTGAGCAGGTCCGACTCATTGCACACATCAAACAAAATCATCCTTGTTTAGACGATAGTATTAAAAAAGCATTCCTCACAACTGTTATGACAACTGTTGATCATTTTTATGGTTGGAAAACATTCACAAAAATACTCTGGGAAGACCTTTGATTTGACAAAAGCGTTGTGAATATGATGTTTTACAATCAGATAAATCAAAGGACAGAAACATCACACTGCATATCTAAAGGGTCATCTATTTTTTGACAGGTTCTTTTATTTTTTAATTCATATTTCATGCTCTTGTGATTTATTGCTCTCATAATAGAACTAAGCAGCTGTCACATTAATGGGGATCTATGGGGATTGGCTTTTGGAGCCAGTCTCATCTTTCAGCCTCTTGTAGCCTTCCCGTCATCTCTGGAGTAGTCGTGAGGCTACATTAGCTGCTTGTACCTTACCACACCCAAATCCAGTCAAGTCAAACCGTGACATGCGTTGAGGTTCTCGTTTTTTGTATTATTATCAGTGTTGGTCAAGTTACTTGAAAAAAGTAATCAGTAACTAATTACTGATTACTCCCCCCAAAAAGTAATCCCATTGCTTTGCTGATTACTTATTTTCAAAAGTAATTAATTACTTAGTTACTTAGTTACTTTTTAAAAACACGATTTACAACCTGAATAGGTGATAAAGTGATAGATCTTTCAGCCCAATTCTACTTTTTCTACATAACCCATCATACAAAATGTAATCCAATGGAAAAGTCTCTTTTTAAAACTTGTTTTATTAGTTTTAATCTTTTAACTTTATGCATCAAGCAAAAATTAAATTATATGCAACATTCTCTGACTGGAAGAAATTAGTTTAACATTTAAACCTATTTTCTACACATTCCAGCACATAAAATAAAATATTTTTTGTGTTTACACTCACTCTTTCAAATAGATGCAAGTAAAACACAGCAGAAAATAAATAAAGTCAAAGACTCAGCGGTCCTGTTGCTCTATTTTCACCTGTAAAACAGGAGTAGGGTAGGCAGAGGTTTACCCTGGTGCAGGTGTGCCGCGGTCAGTTGAAGAATCCGCGAGTTTCTCTGTGAATTTCCCATTACGTCGTTGCGCACTCGGTGCTTGCTTGGAAGTTTAGGGGTTTTTTTTCCCTGTAAAAAGAAGTTTTCTTCCCACGCACAACGGACACTAATGTTTTTGTCACTTTTTATGGAATCAAACTCAAAGTAAGGTCAGTACTTCCACGCTTTAAAGGCTGCACGCTCATACTCTCTCCCGCACTCGATATATTATCCATTGTTGATCTGCACACAGCTGTTGTCACGAATGTCGCACTCGCTTACGTCACTGTCATGAGACATTCTCGCAAAAAACTCATGGTTTTAGTAGATTAGATTAGATTAGATTAGATTAGATTAGATTAGATAGATTAGATAGAACTTTATTAATCCCTCGGGTGGGTTCCTCTGGGAAATTCGATTTCCAAAAAAGCACAGCACCGACAGAAGTTACAGTAATGCAGCGTTCCTACGGGAAAGTAACGGTAATCTAATTACCGTTTTTGCAATAGTAATCCCTTACTTTACTCGTTACTTGAAAAAGTAATCAGATTACAGTAACACGTTACTGCCAATCTCTGATTATTATTATGATTTTAAAAGCTATAACAGGTGATATCTGTGATTTCCTGCATCAATTCTTAGAAAGTGTCCACATAAGTCCAAAAGTGCTGTAGCCTTCAACTCCAGAGAAAGATTAATTGAATATTTCTTTTTTTTTTTTTTTTTTTACCATCACTGTTTGATTTGCACTCAGCATTGACATAAACCCACACAGGCTACACATGATACAAAACATTCCTCAACGTGAAAATATGTTCGTCTTGTTGTGAGTAGCTGCACCAGTTCTATAAAAAAAATCTTGAGAATAACATACAAATATGTTCATGAAAATCACAAACATACTTTTACACAGACATAAACACACAGATATATTCCTCTTGTGTGCTGGGCGCCTGTCACTCAGCATGTCACCCTGGCATCTGGAGTACACCCGCCTCCACCCAAATTAAAACAAGGAGGGAAAAAAGATATTTTCCAATTCAGCAGATGTGAGTCATTTCATCTTGTGATTCAAATGAGTTTTGTGTTTTGTGTGAACAGATGTCCGTACCCCGCCTCCTTTATCAACATTAGCTGATTGGGTTTTAGCATGCAGCTTGCCGTGCCTCTGCCTCACAGGTACTAACACACTAATCTGCCTCTGCACAGCTGTGCAGCACAGTGGAGGAGGGAAGGGAGGAAAACAAGCATGAGAGTAAGGGCAGAATGGGATGATGGAGAAGGGCTGAAAGGGATGGAGAAAAAGATGGAGGGGAGGGAAGGAGGGTAAGAGGGAGAGCCAGAGGGCGATAAGAAGAGAGGATGTTAGTGAGACAAGAAAAAGACTTTGAGAAAAGAAACTGACGCTAGGAGAGAGGATGAAAGAGACATAACAAAGAAGAGGAGGGCAGAGAAAGTGAGAATAGAAAAGTGAATGAAGGAGTTGATCGCAAAGTTTTCATAGCAGTGTGTGTGTGTGTGTGTGTGTGTGTGTGTGTGTGTGTGTGTGTGTGTGTGTGTGTGTGTGGTGAGGGCAGTGGCTCTCAGATAATCCTTCAGCAGCTTCTTGGCCTGTGGCTGTTCATACAGAGAGCACCTGCAGCACAGCGAGGGTCACACCGTGGCGACACACTTTCTGCTCTAATAGCGTGTGTGCTTGCAGGTGGATGTGTGGGTCGCTTCATCATTGTGTGTCGCCAGTGATTGTGCGTGTGTGTGGCTTCATCATTGTGAAGCAGATTTGTGTGTCCCGCTCCAAGCCATCTTAAACTCAATTCTGCACTTCTCCTCTGAACTGAGATGTTAGATATCTGAAGGTGTGATTCTGTTGAATCTGTGTGTGTGTGTGTGTGTGTGTGTGTGTGTGTGTGTGTGTGTGTGTGTGTGTGTGTGTGTGTGTGTGTGTGTGTGTGTGTGCGCGTGTGTGTGTGTGTGTGTGCGCGTGTGTGTGTGTGCGTGTGTGACAGGACAATGTGGCATGGACCTCTGGTGCGTTTGTTTACGCAGCCATCGTGCCACAACAACGGGACTCTTTCTGTCTGCGCACCTGTTCAGCAGTCCTGACATCAGCAGCACTCAGCACACAAAGACCACCTCTGCACCCTAGAGGGGAGCAGCAGGAGGGGAAAATGAATTAGGGCTTTGGGAGGAGCGGACTAGAGGGAGGGAAAGTGCATCCAGTGATGAGAGGTAAGAAAGAGCGAGAGTTCGTGGAGAGAAGTTGAAAGCCTCGGTCAGAAACACACGGAGACAGAGGTATGATGTGCCAGAAAGCGGGAGAAAAGTCTGTAAGAACAGGCTGAAGACAGGGAGCAACACAAAAGCTAGGTCTGTAACATAGTTGGTGATGCTAAAAAAAAAGGGGGGGGGGGGGAGGAAGGGGGGGTGACAGTGAGGTAAGGTGGTTGGGTGCTGTGTCCCTCGCGTCATTCTCCTCCACCCCGGGAGTTGATCGGGTGCACTCAGCTTGTGAGCTCATTAAAAAGCACCCATTATCCCGACATTTGCACGCATCGCATGCAAAACTAATTTACTTGTAAGAAATTAAAAGTTCATTTTAATTGAGCTCGCGCTGCAGTATGCAAATTAGGAGTACATAATGTACATTGATGCGGAGCAGACAACACACTGAAAATGGACTTAACCCTTTCATAACAATATGGGGAATCCTTAAGTGAAAATTATTAACAAAGACAACTCCAAAACATAGCTAACCTGACAGTGAATAACAGAGATAGAGTGACAGAGTGTGTTTTTTATGTATAAAAATATAAATTAGGATAGATGGATGGTTACCTCAGTAATACTGACAAGGCAGCACAGTATGAATTGCTAAAAAAAATAGCAGAACCCAGTCTCACATATAAAGTCTGTGCTGGATTCTTTTTAAAAACATTTTTCAGTCTGAATCTGAATCACTGGGCTAAGTGTCTATATACTTTTTTCTTGAGTGATGGTCTATGTGACAGCAGCGTTTAACGCTCAGTCGGGCAGTGAAATAGCAACAATCTATTTGTCTATTGCTCAGGTAGAGGTCAGGTGTGTCAAATAAAGATTGGGGTCAGGAAGTGAATAAGGTGGAGCTGAGCTTTCATTTCTTCTACACTTGTTTGTCTCTCATCTTAATGGGAACTCCGTGCCCTGACCTTCTTGATCTAGCCTTCAGCCTGTCAATAGCCAATACTGATCAATAAAAAGGCACAGTCACCTGCAGTTTTCCATTAGCGGACAGATTGGTTGATGAGTCATAGGGAAGCTTGTGCAAACATCTGTGAGCACCGATATGGATGAGTCAAAGAGTGCAGTGATTGTAAACAGATTCGAGCCTTTACTAGATAAAATGGCGTAACGAGCAATGGATCCCTTCTTGCTTTTAATCTGTGCTGATCGCTAATTAACACTAAAGCGTTTGTTGCGATGGGTCTGTTCCTTTCAAATCAAAACAGGACAAAGAAGAGATTTAGCTCTTTCACCACTGTTTGTAGCTGTGTCAGTGTGATCTCAAATAACCAAAAATCTGCTCTATTTTCACACGGGAGTAGCAGCTTTACTACAGTGGCCCTGAAAGGTCAAATGGAGTACGAATGAAAACACCAGCAAATAGAAAAACGTCTGCGAAAGCGCAAAAAAACCCATATCAGAAGTTGAATAAAACACAGCAGGAAAAGGATAAAAAACAACAAAAGAAGAAAACGCAGCGGAAGTGTTTCTGGGGACACAATAACATGACGGACTATGACAGCTGTGTGTGTGGCAGAGAGGAAAACATACAAAGGATTATAATGAGACCCACTTAAAAGGAGCAGAGGGTTTATTGGAGTTGTCAGGGAGAAAAAGATACAAGGTAATGTCTTTTAATCACATGATTCATATAATGCTGTAGATCTCTGTAAGCTCTCAGCTGCCCTTCTGTCACATTACTGTCTCCACAAAAACACTTCCGTTTTGTTTCATGACCTTTTTAAAAATTTTGAATTTTTTCTTTCTATTTTGATCTTGACTTGTGTCCTTTTGCAGCATTTTTTTTATTTTTTTTGTATTTACTGGTGTTTTCTTAAGATGCAGTCCATTTGAACTCACCACTGTACTTTGGACATATACACATTACAAGACTTGGGGAGTGTTGGGAAAAGCTTGGGATGGGTGAGGTTTGTACAGCTAGGAACACATTTCTGTTGTAGGGGGAAAGGAGCAGGAATGGAGAAATGAGAAATATACTACATACACTGAGAAATGGGGAACAAGAAAAGGTTTTTATTGTTATTAGCTTACTGGCCTCACATTTTCTACACAGAACACACAAAGAAAGGAGGCAGATTGTGTAATTTAAAGTCTGCTGAATCAGCACTGACTCAGCAAAGTGTTTCCCTCCATGCTGCCGGGTTCACCCAGTGATGACAGGTGAGTCTGGCACTCACAGGGCATGGATGGTTGGCACAGAGGGTCGGCTACAGAGCCACATTGAAGGCGGGTGCGTTGCTAGCTGGCGTGTGCAGCCTCTTAATGAGCAAAGTGTTGATTTGGCGCTGATCCTAATAGGATCAAAGCTGTCATTTGGCTCTCCCGATGGCTGACAGGAGGCCAACCCTGGCACACCACCAAGAAGGAAGAGCGAGAGACGACAACACTTTCACAGGACACATCTACACAGAGTAAAACTGATCATCTTCTCTATTTGCTGTCTCTTTCTCTGCCCCACCCCCTGTATTTTTTGCTTTTAACTCACATTCTTTCATTTCTTTATCTCCTCCCTTCGATCTCCTTTATAGGCACGTCTAATATACTCTCTCTACATAAACATATGCCAGTATACAAAAGAGCAAATGGAGCTCCAGTTCATAATTGTAACTCAATTGTAAGTCAGGATTACTACGATATAGCCCTGACGCATGTTCCTCTGTATTTGAATGTGCTGTCAGTCTACTGGAAAAGCCTCAAGGCCCCTATTTCTAGCAAACAGAAATCACCCACAGTGAGGGCAATAGGAGCAATGTTTATTGAATGTAGCTAGATGATATTGTAATGCACTAAGGGGTGTCTCAGCTGGCTTCAGCTCATTGAGAAGAATGATTTATTGTGCAGGAGTAAGTGAGGTTTATTTTGGCTTGGGAGTGCTGCATGCCCTAAGGGCTGGTGATGGATTCAGACACACACAAACCCACACACACGCATGTATTGTCATTTACAGATACATACAGAGAGCACTAGGAACAACTTAAAGGCGTGTGTAGTCACATTAAAATAGTGTGAAATAGTATGCAGAAGAAAACTGATTTTAAAATCCCAAAAGCAGATATAATAAAGAGAGCAAGGGCAAAAGAAAGGAGACAAAGACAAAGAAAAAAAATCAGTCCCCCCTCTGCTTTCAAATTAAAATGCAAATGTTTTTCTTTTTTTTGTTATCATTATTTGCCTCATCCTCTTCATCCCACATGCCACCCCCACCCTTTCGCCCTCAAATCCCACCCAACCCCCCCACCCCCTCGTCTCCTCCATCCTTTTGTCTCAAAATTAGTGAAGCAGAGTGCTCGGGCGGCTAATTATGTATTCAAATGAAAGAGGCTCGTTAATGTTGCACTGGGGAGAGGCAAGATGATTGGGAGAGGGTGATGGAATTGAAATGAGTGCTGGGGTGTCGTTCGCTCACTCACTCGCTCGGGTGGCGGTGGCTGCGGCGGTGGTGGAAGAGGCAGCGGTGCATCTGGAACCAGCCGAGCGCATCCCGGCAGATGTCACCTCCCGGGGGGTGATTGGAAGGCAGGGTGGGGAGAGAGAGAGAGGATGAGAGAGAGGGGGGGTGCTTGGGGAGCAAAGGGGGTTGGGGTAAGGTAGAAATGGAATAGTTGGAGGCGTGGGGTGGGGGTGTAGAGGGGGGTGTGATGTTGGGGGTAAGGAGAGGGGGAGTACACGGTCAGACAGGAGACGCACACCTCACAATGACAGGATGGGTGGGGAGTAAAGAGGGAAAGCGAGGCAGGGTGGGAGGGAAGGGTGATGGGAGGAGGGGCGTGTGTGTGTGGGGGGGGCAACATGGCTTTGTTTCTGCAGAGGACACACAAAGAAGAGAAATGGGATGGTTAATTTAGCTCAGTGGAGAAACAGGGAAAAAAACAGAAATGAGCTAATGAGTATGTTGTTCTTGTCTCTCTATATGCTTCCTCTGCTATGTGACCTGCTGCAGCACGTATCTGTGAGGATCTGTGAAGTTCTGACTAGACACCTGCACTCAAATAATGCATTAAAGCGCTAAGCAGGCATGCATTTGTGCTTTTATAGCAGGGATCCATCACTCGGTGAAAAAGGTATAAATCTAAAACTTTAGAGACAACTTTAGGGTAGCGAAAGCGTTGTGCACACATCACCAATGCAGAGGCTCAACATGAGTTTACTCTGGGATTCAGCGGTTCTGTGGAGTCGAGAAGGGAGTGAGCAGTGAGGTGTATTGAGTCATGCTGCAGAGGAAAAATTTCACATTGAATGATGCACAGGCAGAGATGAGATGAGGTGTTCATACTGCTCCAACCAGCCATCTGCTCTCTGTGTCCTTCATCTGACATACTTCTCAACCATATTGGCCCATACACACACACACACACACACACACACACACACACACACACACACACACACACACACACACACACACACACGCACACACACGCAAAGTTTACTCCAGTCCGATCCTGTATTCATGAGGACTGTTCTGCCAGCTCTGTACCCTGAGGCCTCTGGCCCCGTGGCCTGCAGCTATCATTAGAGAGAGCCTGTACTCTCATTATTGATCCCCTGCCTGATAATCAAATGCATGCTCTGTCCCTAGAGGGCACCACTGGGACTGGTGTCCCCCACCTGCCTTGCACCTCTGTTGTAAGAGTGTTCCATCAACGACACATCAGTTCACTCACACACACAAACACGTAGACTCAACCTCCCAATGCAGCAGACAGGACAGAGGCATCTATCTATCTATCTATCTATCTATCTATCTATCTATCTATCTATCTATCTATCTATCTATCTATCTATCTATCTATCTATCTATCTATCTATCTATCTATCTATCTATCTATCTATCTATCTATCATGTTTGTGTCTGTTGCTCACTCCCTTTCTATTTCTCCTTCTTTCTCTCCCTTCCCTCCCTTTCTTCCTTTTTTTCTTCCCCGAGTCTCTGACGGAGATGCATGGTGTTTCTAATTTGGCATGCAGACATTAATTCCAGCACAGCTGCTGCCTCCTCCTCCTCCTCCCTCCATCCTCTCCCCACCTTCCTCCGCCACCCTCAACCCCATATCTCCTCCTCCCTCACTCTCTCCCTGAAGGCTTCTCTCTAATGTGCAGCTTCAGAGAGGCGCGGCAAATTAACACCATTTGTTCTGCGGAGCATGCCTTCTTCTCAACACTACAAGCATATCTTATGAGGTTTTCTAAATGTGAGAGGGAGCAGAAATGAGAAATCCACAGAAATGATACAATGTTGTTTTTCCCCCTATTCAAACCCACAGTAGGTGCGAGTGCAAAACAAATCCTGTTTTGTTGTTTTTTCACATTTGTACACAAGAGATCTCAAACCTTGTTGCTTTCTTATCTCCGCAAAGTTGTGCCTTCAGCGACAAACGCTCTTTTACTTTTACTCGCCAGCAGTGACATAGATCAAAATGTGTGAATTGTCTCTGCTACAACAGTCAACATCTGTGCAACTGCTGAGATCTATGTCGCCTTTGTTGCACTAGCACTATTTATCCATTAGCGCGCCACGTTATGATCTCTTGAAACAAATGTTTGATTCAATCTTAAACCCCCTCCCATTAGAAGCAAATATCTGTTTTGTCAGAGGGATAGCAGCTGAAATGGTGAGCCATATGCGTGAGCGGTGCAAAGGGAGAAAACAAAGCAAAGGAGGTAGAGGAGGAGTGGTGGGGAGAGGAAGGTGCAGAGAGGCAGGAGCATCTGTATACTCCCAGACAGGTTGTTTTGGTATTCTAAGTCCTGGCTGACGGGAATATTGAATATGGCAGACCTACCTTTGCATACTGCACACAAAGAAAACACAGCCACATGCGTGCATACACTCGCACAGACACATATACACAGCCCTCCAGACTTTCACCTGCCCCACCACCCCCTGCATAGACCCAGCAGTGCTCCCTCTCTCTCTCTGTGGGCATAGCTCTTTTTGAACCATGGGCTAATTCCCTCCCTCCTTCCTTTCCTGCATCCCCCTCTTCTTGTCCTCTCTTCACTGTACCTCCCTCCTTTTCAATCCTTCATCATCCTCTTTTATTTGCTTTTATTTCCTCCCTGCACTCTTCGGTCCCTCTCCCCCTCTTATCCCACATCGTCTTGCCTCCCTCCTTCTCCTCCTTGCCTCCCAGATAACAGCATTATTAACTGGCCTAGTTGACCTACACTCCCGATAAACTCATCCCGCTGAGGATCCCTGCTTTCTTTCCCCGCTGCCGTGTGGGGTTTATATCTTACGGAGCCGAGGAAACCGCAAACACTGAATGATCACAAGAAAGTCTAACTGTGAAGAGATTGGCGATAGAGATACGCACGCTCACGCAGGCAGAGAAAATCAAAGTAAAAAAACAGGGGATAGAGAAGGACATTCAATGTAGCATTCACAGCCAAATGTTTGCAATGTTTGTAGCTAATAATTGAAAAATTATATTAGCAGCTAATTAGCTGAGAATGTAAAAGCAATTTTGATTAGCTAGAGTGGAAATGGTGCCGGATGTGGGCCAGAGAGTAGTCAGCTGTGCCTCAGCTGGCAGAGAGCTGAATAACCTCTTTACCACAGGTGCATGCTGGGAGACTGCAGGGGGATCTGTCTCTGAAACTAAACAAATGCTCGGCTTCAGAAGAATCTCTTACTTAAACACAGGCGTCGTCTTGTTACGTCTTTCACAATTTTTACTGTATAGGGAAAAGGAAAAATCGAAGTGTGTAATTAAACACGTAGATAAACTGTTGCAGAAGGAAAATATGAATGAGGCATGCAGGGAGAGATGGTAATGGAGCAACCAGATAGACTTGCCTGTTTTTTTTTTTCTTATTTTAAACCAGAGAAGAGGGAGGGAAACAATGCAAACAAGAAAAAGAACAGGGGAATAGAGAGAAAGAAACGAGGGATGAAGTGTTGCTGCACTTGGAAAGCTGCCGCCACATCTGCTCGTCCATGATGTCTGCGCGGCAGCCGTCAGCTGTCATTTTGGACCGCAGTCAAGTGGAGCAGAGGTACCGCCTGGCTCCCTGCCTTCCTGCCTCCTTTTGTACCCAGAAAGCTGGTCTGTCTTTGCACATCTAAAAAAAAGAAAAGGCTCTTTTTCTCTCCTTTAGCGCTTGTTTTCTAATCCTGGAATAGGCTTCCTTGAAAACAGTTCTACACCCCCCTCCACACACTTTTGTTTTTCCTGGTTAAGAAGCACATCATATCGGTGCATTTTCTTGGTTTCTTGGGTAATAATTTGGAGTACCATCACTCTGCAAGTGAGGCAGATTATAAATGTTACTTGGGCTTCTATCGATAAATAATTGCCTCCAAACCTTTGTCCAAACAACAAGCTGATCCATCATGAAAAACATGCCGCTAACAGGATGCATTACTGTAGAGCATTTAGCCCAATTATCACCACCAAACAAAGAATTTAAGTGTCCAAATGCATTAGGCAGGGTTGTAAATAATGGCATTGTATTTAAGCACCACCATTAGGATTCACAAACATCAGTTATTCAACACTCTCTTCACGCCCCACCCATCTGCCTAATAAAACTGACAGAGAGAGACAGGAGAAGCTCAGTAGAAAGACAGAGAAATCAAGAGCAGGGTAAGGGAAGGTAAGAAAAACAAAGTGAATACAGACCAAGACATGTTTATTTATCCTGTCAAGGAAAGGAAAACACTGAAAATGATAGGAAGGGGCTGAGGAGAAACGGGAAGGTGAGAGGACGCTCTTGTATGGTGAACTGTTGTTGTGCATTATACAGGCAGGCAGCGGGGTGATGAAATAAATAAATAAATGGTCTCTGGTCTGTGCTGTGCTGTGGTGCCTGGTTGCCCATGAATATTCCATGAGGCAGAGAGTGGGGAAGTGTGCTGCCTGGAACATCTGGTCTAGTCCACAGGGACCCTTGTGGCGAGAAAGCTGCAACTTCAGGAGGAAAGAAGGGAAGGAGGGCAAAAATGCCAATAAAAATAAGGGGGAAAAACAGCAGCAATCAGCAAGCCTGCTCATCATATGGTTGATTTGTTTTGCTAATTTCATTTTAAGACCAGCGGTCCCAGCAAGAACAAAACCAACTAAATGAATAAATTCACAGTACACAAAATAAATCCTGCACCGCAAAACATCAGGGTCATCCCGTCTTTTTTTGTGTCTGATCAAATACGTATTTCACGCTGCATTTGTATGTGAGGGGCATGTTTGCACACTGAAAACTAAGAAGCTAAGGATAGTTAGCTGTCCAGTGAGACTGAGTTATTTAATTTTGTGCTGCCTTGAGCGCACTGCATGTTTCAGAACTCTCCAAGTTGCACTTTTGTATATTGCGTTTCCATAGCTTGAGGTTGAACATGCAAAGCTGTATTCAGTGTTGCTCAGTGGCTATCGGGATGAAAATGTGAAGATGGTAAAGAGCCATGTCATGAGCATAATACATGTGGCAGGGTGCAAAATGTGGCACAATGGCTGTAGCCTTGTGAGAACACTTTAGCTACATAATGAATGTGATTGACTGGCCTTAGCAGAAAGATCACCCTATTGACGGGAATGAATGTCAACGCAGACCTTGACGTACATTCAGTAGGAGCCTAATTCATGTTTAATGCCATTTTTTCTATTGCTTTTTACTTTATCTGCGCATGACAGCTTGGTATCATTTATTGCAGTGACAAAAAAAAATTAACGATTGCAATCACTCGTATATTCCTCCTGTCTCCTTAGAGACCGTAGTATCCTATTACACGAATGAGCGCGTCAGTCTCAGGGTGCAGGCTCCCTTATGTTTGTTTGTTTGTTTTTTTAGAGTTTCTGAAAGTAAAATGGGAGACAGAGCTGCCAGTTATCAGGGTCTTTCACTGAGGAACCAGGTTAAGCACGAAGGTGATAGTTTGAGCCGGACCCTTTCTGCGGGTATTTCCCTTTTGGTGAAAGGCATGAGACGACTGTTGTTGTCATGAACCGAAGTTCCACGCACAAGCTGGACCCAGGAGCAGAACACACACACAGAGAACAAAAAATAAACTTTATTATAACTGAGGGTGTCCCGGGAGGGTAGAAGGGAAAAAAACGCACGGAACCAGAAAAACCGAGGGACCGGGAGGTGAATCGCGCAGGAACGCCGAGAGCGGGACTGTGGGAGGCTGAAACAGAAAAAGGAAAAAAGGATTATTGGGATGCGGGGAAAACGGCAGCATACGAGGGGAAGTAGAGTACGCGTCTTACGATGATAGCGGGGCCGAGGGAACCGGAGGGAGGGGTGAGGGTCCGTGGGGAGAAGCTTCAGAAAGGTCGAGGCGGCTGGGGCTGATTGTGATCCAAATTCCGGACAGGCAGGTGGACAGGCTGGTGGCTCAAACACGCCGAGCTGTGATCTGAGTATACAAGGCAGAGTTAGTGTTAGTTCACACGGATAGGTTTGCATAAGGGCTTTCCCGCAGGTGTACGTTACCGCTGAAGGACGACTACGGACTGGCGTGGAGCAGCAGGCTGGGCAGGATTAAATAGTCCACCTGGTGATCGCCCGGGATGGGATGCAGGTGTGGAGTTAGCAGCCACGCCCACGGGAGTGGGCATCCCATCAGCACCTCGGACGCCGGGCCGCGGACCATGACAGTTGTTGTGAAAATGCTTTCTCTCTCGCTAAGCTAAAAGCCAAGTATATATGAATTACATACACAACACATAAGATTTTTATTTTTTGTGCAATTTTGCTGCTACTAGGCACTATAATAAAAATTATGGCTGTTTTATTGTACATTCCAAATAGCTGTAACACGCGTATGTATCTTAAACTACAGGTTGACCTCACTCACCAGATTATAAGGAGTGACATTGACACTGTAGGTCTAAAGCTCATGAAGATCCAGCATATATTTTGTTTACCACGTTCTTACTCTATGAACACAAATACACAAGTGTGTTTCTCACTGGATGATGATGACATGCACGCTATATCTGACCCATCTTCAGTGAAAAGAGCATTATAGAGGAGAGGCCAAATGCTGGAGTGAAGACAGACTCAGTGCTGTAGTAACTTTCTATTTGCCTCTTAAAGCACACAGTATTGGTTTAATTCTTCTTTAACCTTGGAGAAGGAAAACATATTTTTGATTTATCTGAGTGTTCAGAGAACTGAAAAATAACCTGTTTTGTCATTAAGCAACTTGTTGAAATGTAAATAATTAAAATTGGTCACAAACACAAAGTCACACCAACAAAATTGCTTACAAACACATCCACACATCCAAGTTTATGCATGCACTGTGAATCCAGTGAAAGGTTCTCCTTGCAGTCATTCCAGCCTTTTCTGATTCAAAGAGATTACAGTGAACAAACCCTAATTTTCTGAGAGTGAGAGATTGCTCTGAATGTTATGATGAAGTTCTCCACAATGAAACACCTCAAGGTTTTTTGCTTTAGAAAGCATTTGACGTTCCTATTTAAGCATAAGAATGCCAGCCTTCCCCCCCCCCCCCCTTTTTTTTTTTTTTTGCAATGCAGTCGTTGCAAGGTTAGTTATAAAACCTTGCACAGAATGTCTTTGCATTGAAAGCAACTGTCCAAGAAGCAAAAGAGAGCAGGTTGAAATTAATTAAGTTGTCTGAGTCATTGTGATTCCACTTGTGACTTTCAGTCAAAGTGAAAAAAAAATGTGTTGTTTGTTTACAGGTCTTGTAAATCTGTGAGTTTATGTGAATGCTCTCGTGTTTTCCTTTTAATCAGTCTGCCATTCAGGAATCAAGAAGAAGCAGAAGCAGCATTCAGGTACTGTTCCAGCGGGTGCAGGTCAGAGCTACTGCCACCTGCATCTAGATTATATTACCTCACTTGTTTTGTATTATTATTTACTAATTTTGTCAGTATGTTGGCATTATTTTGTTGTTTTTAATAAAAGCTAATGTGATATTCAGTCCTAGTGAACGAATAACTGGTGGCTTGTTTTTGGGGGTTTTTCTTGTGATGAATTCAACTACTAAATAGCACAGACCCACCCTCCCAAATTCCTGGTGAGAAGCTGCAGTCTGCCATTGCTATTTACAAGTATTTCTTTGCTAAAGCTGTTTCTGCTACCACTAACTCTAAAGTGTTTCTGGTAAAGTACACAAGATTCTGTTGTTAGCCTCAAGATCTACAACGATAGCCTTTACAGTCCCAGCATCTGAGGCACTAAAGAGCCTATGGGTATCCATTTGATGTCAACAATGTCATCAATGTCAGCAAATAGCACTAGTTAGCATTAGCATTAGCAGTTTGCACATTAATGCTGAGGAAAGTGGCGAAAGACTGATTTGTCGTGTTTGCATATTGCTTTTTGTACATCAGCAAAAACTCAGCTGGCTTTTGTCAGCCCTTACATCTGTTTGCTTCTCTCCAACTCTTAGGTGCTCACATATTTACTGTATTTTAATACAAACAGAATTCCAGTACAGCTGTTCTCATTTACACGTTTCTGTTCTCAGACAATAAGTGTGAAACAGTGACTCAAAGGTGGGACATCGGCTACATGATAACTAGCTATCCTTTACAAGCCATTTTCCACGTCGCTGCTCTGTATTACTAAAATCCATATATGCAAATCACCATCAGTTACACTTTTAAGCTACAGAGCAGTGCAAAAGGCCTCAGACATCCCTCATTTTTTATATTTTGGTGGGAAAATAGGAAATAGGTTTAGCAATTTGTTTTAACGTGTGAAAAATATAATGAAAGTAGAGTAAATAAGGAAAAAACAGAGTTTGTACAGTTCTAATGAGTTTCAAAGTTAATATTTATCACTGTTAAAATCTCATTCCTACAAGACTGATCAAATAAGTCATTAGTAACCTTCACTAACAGTATTAGTGAATTAGTTTCTACTTGTTAAAAGAGTGTTTTTCCTTCCCATTGTCACTACGAGCTCACTCAAAGGGGGTTGTTTGATTGTTGAGGTTTTCTCTGTGTTATTGTAGGGTCTTCACATTACAATATGAAGTACTTTGAGATGATGGCTGTTATACAATTGTTATACAATTATACAATTGAAATGAACTGTATTTTGACAGAAACTTTTGTTTTCATCAGAGCTGTTTGTCTAAAAACCTTGTTTACTTTTGAACATAAGATCTAAATCCTTTTAAATCCTTCTATATTGCAGAATATAGAAGACTACATTTGAAAGTTGATTTAGTTGACTAACTGGTGAGGATTGCTCCTCACAGTTAGCAAGGCAACTTAATATCCATGACATTAAATGTGAAACGTGTGTATTAGAAATTCCTTCTGATTGGATTTGACTGGAACTCGTCCCGCCCTTCTACACAGCTTAAGGGGTTTTGATTGGATCCCGTCCCTCCAGATTTTTTTTCGTTCATTGTCAAAAGTGCCAGTGCATTTCATAATCTTTTTTGTCCTTTTGCAATACTTTTTTAATTGACTTATCATCTTGTTTTCATCAGAAAAGTATGATGAAACTTACTGGTCAACCAAACATTGGCTAACACATCTTCCTGAATCAAGTTGTCTGTGTAAAAATTCCATGTTGTGCCTGTGAAGCTGTGTTATCTTTGGGTGTCTTGTTCATAGATTCAACTAAAGAAATGGGAACAAACGCAACAGGCTGCAGAAAGATACAATTTAAAGCAATAAAAACAGGCAATCTAAATTGCCTGTTATAGGTTGGCACAACGGTAGTTCACTCCTTAAGTTAGATGCCTTTTTTATGCTTGAATGATTCATCGGTCAGTGTTAAGTGGGTTAACAAACAAAGAAAAAAGTACTGAGCTGAAAATCAATGAAAGCAGCTAATGTCCAAAGACATTCGCTGGATTGAAAGACCTTCAGAAAGCCTGAAGAACTATTGCTTAAGACCATTTTTAAAAATGACAAGAAAGTCTGGATCCTTGGAAATAAAATATGAAGAAGTGCGACGTGATGTTTATTGTAAAACTAACAAATGCTAAAAGTGATATGAAGTCTCATTCATATCTATTTCTGCTACCTGGTCCACAGAGTGTGTTGTCTGCTGCCTCCATTGGCTCCTTGTCTGTGGGTATGGGCAGCAGATGGACAGTTGAATTAAAACCTACACCCAATGTAACAGTTAGCTTTTTATTTATCTTCTGCCACTTTTTTTTTTTTTTTTTTAGCATTTTATTCTAAAACCAGGGGTATTATAGGTAAGGTATATGAACTGTCTGTGCAGTTTCTTGAGCTAATAAAGCTGTTTTTATTGGAAGAGTAATTTGCACCACATTAGGTTTTCCAGATGTGAGATGTGAGAATGCAAGTATTTAAATCCCTGCCAAGTAATTGATTTTAGTCCTAAAAGACTGTATGAGAAGAGGTCAGCACTGGACTGGTGAATGTGGGTCAGGGTACCCTGTCCTGGATACCAGATCATGGAGATCCCTTCATTAGATAGACCCAACCCTGTGAAGATTGGCCCTCAAGACCAAGCACCTGAGCACTACTCACTGCCTTGGCTCTTTCCTAACAATAACACTGCTGCTGTTGCCTGCTATGCTGCCTCTCAGAAGGTTTCATTATTATGGCAGCTGGACAGTACTTCCAAGTGTGTTTATTTCAGGTAGGCGTATCATTCGGAAATCAAATAAAGCATTTTTACTGTGGAACTTTTCTATGGATATACATATTTTATTGTACACTGTGTGTCACCTGTCCAATACTGATGAAGTTTATGTGGTACAGAGTACTGACTCGCCTCATTTTACCTTCAGGAGCTGTTTGGTTGTGGAAAACCATGTCATGAATCTCACAGTTTTTGTTTTGGTGTTAATGCCGGAGGAGCTTTGTAATTATGAAATTATTGAGTCTGCAAAGCTCTGGCAACGTTTACACACTATACACCTCAGCACTTTACAACTTTATGCAACATTCTAACTTTATGTCCTCTGCCTCTTTGTGGTTGAGTTTCTGTATTTTCTAAACACTTCCACTTTGTAATAATACCACTTACAGTTGATTGTGGAATATTTAGAGAAGGGAAGAAATTTCACAAACTGACTTGTTGCAACAGTGGGTTCCTATTACAGCACCACAGTCGAAGTCACTGAGTTAGAGAATTACTCTTTCAAAAATGTTTGAAAAGGCAGACTGCATGGCATGTGCTTGATTTTAGACACCAGTGAAAAAGACCTGAAGTCAAAGATTAAGAGGTGTGGACAGCAATTTTGCACATATATTGTATATTACAGTAAATACTGCCTTTAAAAAGAGCATTTTTAAAGTAACACACAGATACTAAATATTCTTTTTCTATGTCCGAAAATATTTTACAGTAGCCATATGTCTAGTTGGCCTATATGAGAGGAGCTTATAGGCTCTGTCTCCTTGTTTAAATATTGTTTTGTTAGATTTTGATTTGTCTTTAACTTTCCACTTTTTGCTGGGTCACATACATGTGACCAGTGACTGACAAATGAATACACTGCTTTTATATAGCACGTCTTCTCCTATTGACTGAAACCACTTTAGCTTACAAGATGCGTTCATCCTTTCACACAAGGCATTTTCTATTGCATGAATGCACAGAGGGCAGTTTTTAGGTTTTGTATCTTGCATAATGACACGAACATGCAGGCTGTCTTGGTTCCTTTTGTGTTGTCAGATCCTGACCCACCGTCTCTCTCTCTCTAGCATGTGTGCGCATGTGTGTTGGGTAACTATGCTTACCACGTCGCAGGTATGAGTGTGATTTCCACAGTGATTGCACTTACACTCACCTGCAGTGTATAACCTCTGATTTCCTCTCCATTCCTCACTGGATTGTTGAACTGCATTGACTGATTTTGTCTTGATGTGACAGCCTGGCTGACCCAATCTTGCCCATGAAGAGAAACTCACCTGGATTCAAACCTGTGAAACCAGAGGACACTCAAGTAAGCATTCAGTACTAGACTTAATATAGGCTTTGTATTTTATTTTTTTCACTTTTACTTTTGAACTCAGTTTAGTTTCAGTCAGTTTCCTGAGTGGGTTTGCTCACTTCAGTTCATTTTAATTGTTTAGAAAATAATTAGTTGATGTTAGTTTTAGTTATTTTAATAATGGATTGCATTTATATAGCACTTTTATAGGCGCCCAAAGCGCTTAACAATTCCACTATTCATTCACTCTCACATTCACACACTGGTGGAGGCAAGCTACAGTATTTTAAGTATTATTGTATACACGGCATATGCCAATGGCAAGATCTAGGAAAATCAGTACAGTATTACAAAAATGTAGACAACTTTTTGAAACCAGCTGTCTTGTAGACATCTAAAGCCTCAAGAAACATGTTCATCAAACCCTCGTCAGAGAAATTGTGATAAAAATTTTACCAATAAGAGAACACTGAAGCTACTGTATCATATCCAAGTTCACAAAATTTTTAGTTTTATTTGTTTTCAAGTCTTTTTTTTTTTTTGATAAAAAAATATGTCTTTCACATATTGAAATGTTTCACATATGTCCTTACCTGCGAGATACTACACAGTAAGAACTTACCTAAGACTACACCAGTAAAATCAGTATCAACTTATTAGAGCTTTCACCCACTGTGAAAGCTGTGACCACTTACCTTCCAAACCATCTTGTGATTTATGGACCCATCTCTACGACGAAATAGAGAACAGTATTACAAACATTCACCTGTGATTAATCTGAATTTGTTCATTAAAATCTTTGAACCTTTTCCAGCACGTTCGGCGGGTTATGTGGCACAGACTGCAGGAGCTGGGGATTTGTGGATGACCTGCTCTACCTCCTGAGCTACAGTCTTTCAAAGGAAGACTAATGAAATCAGCATGGTTAGATGCTGTCGGCCTCGCGACCAAGTGAGGATAAAACACTCTGATTTGGCCTTATTTACTTCTTTCCTGTTCCTCTTACATTGACAAATTGGCGCTAAGCTTTTCTGAAGTTTACTGTCAGATCTATTGGATTTTCATTAGATACATTTTCATGATGCATGTAATGTAGCATGCATCATGAAAAGCATTTGACGTATTACGGTTTTCAGAGAGCATATAGAGAGCACACTACATGTCTGCTCTACAGCATGCAGGACTGATGGGAGTGGAGGAATCCTCTGGTCCAGTATTCACTGATGGATTGCCTGTTTGACCATAATATCTGCGGTGAGCAACCACATTAGCGCACCCCATCCATCACACACCATATTCACCTTGCCATCACTCCAACTCACATATTTACTTCTCCACCTGAGACCTTCGCACAGACAAACATCTGTCCCTAACCCTTCCTCCACAACAGAGGTGATCCCTCTGTCTTCACCTCTCCCCTTTAAACACCCACACACAGCAGGATCAGGTCTGCTCCTCCGACCCCCATGGTTTTGTCAGCGCTTCATAAAATGTGAGTGGTGCATGGCACTCGAGTGTAGTTGGGTGTAACCTTGAGCTATTCAGAACGAAGTCAAAACTATTTTGAGTCGTATAACTGTAAACAACAAAACTGTAAATTTGATTAAATTTTCCACAAAGCCACATTAAATGAAAGGATTTTCATAGAAACTATTCAATACTTTACCGTGAATGTTGCTCTTCATAGTTCATCGAAGCCAAAGTTCCACAAACATAGCGTGCAGCGAGTGATCAAATCGCTTTTGGTTAGCAGTCAAGTAGAGGCAAGAGAATACAGTGCAGTATTTATGCAGATGCATACTTACAAAGGCAACTTTTCAGTATGTGGAATCTTCTTTGGGCACATTGCTCTTGCCTTTTGTAAGAATGTTATAAAAGAGATTGAAATGACTGGATTGTAGCCCAGCAGTGCGCAAACCTTCATCTGTTTTTGTAACACAACCCAAAGACATGCAGTCTTGTCTGTGTACTGAACTTTTGCCACAATAAGTGAAGTCACTTTTTATTTATATAGTGCATTCAGTCCATTTCGCTTTCCTCAACTAAGGATTCAAGTGTACAGAAATACAATACAGAATAAGTGGTGCAAGGGACTGTTAAAGAAATCCAAAAGACGATAACTATAAAACCAGAGAAACACAATCACACATAGATAATTAAATGGAAAAGAATAATAGTAATAATAATGCAAGAAATTTTAGTCTCAAATTTCTACCCTTGCTGTCTTTTAAGGTATTAGCAAGTCTAAATTCTCCATTCTGTTCAGGACAGTAGAGTAGCCTACCTTCGCATTAATTCTCCAAGTGCAAATGGATGAAACCTCATTCTTCCAATTATATTCCCCCATACATTCTCAAATATATTCCCTTGATGGTGGGTGGTTCTGTATAACATGTTGGTCACAACTGTCCCATAGGTGTTCACTTAGTGGCTGTGAAGGCTCTGGTACATAGAAAACATTATTTTTTAATGTTCATCAGACCATTCAGGGGTCTATCTATTCCTATTATGGGAACATTGTCATCTCATAAGAGAGCATCACCAGTGTAATATAAAGATTTAACCACTGAGAATGATCATTATGGTCACTCTTCCCTTTAGAGCAACCTCTTAGACCGAGACGATACCAGCAAAAAGTTTCCCACAGCGTGATGAAGACATGTACATTTACATGTAACCATATCTTGGTTTTGAATTTTATAGCTGTTTCTACATTTGCTCCTTGCCTCTGTATTTAAAAATTCCTGGAATAATCTCTTAATGATTATAAACCAATTATTTACAACAACAAAAACAACAAATTTACGAATATCTGGATTATATGAATACATTTTAGTTGTGTAACCTCAGACTTTCATCAATTTATTCCATGCAAAATATGTATTATTCATATTATGTGTACATTTCGGTACAGTGCATGCTCTCTGTATCGAATCAGCAATTTAGATAGAATGTTGGTCTGCTTTCACAGCAGACGCAAGAAGTAAATTAAAAGCAGTGGCTGACAGCGAACCATATGGTAGCGCTCTCTGCAAGAGAAAAACACAGCAAAGATTAATTGATAATAGCTGGCAATTCCACCACCTCCAACAGGGACATTAGTGTGTGTACGCGTGTGTGTGAAAGTGAATGTGTATATGCATTGCAGCACATGTGTGTACGCATCCTGATCGCAAACAGCATGCTTTTATTGAAAGGCCCAGGAGGGGGACCTGTCAGACAAGATGGTTTGTATTGTCTGTAGCGTCAACATGCCTACATTTTTAAACTTGCCATCTTGTAAGAGATGCTGAAGACTTAAACAAGCAACACATTACTCATGTATGAGAGCTTTTGGGGCACTGTGTGTGTGTGTGTGTGTGTGTGTGTGTGTGTGTGTGTGTGTGTGTGTGTGTGTGTGTGTGTGTGTGTGTGTGTGTGTGCGCGCGCGCGCGTGTGTGGTTTTTCCTTTCTTTTTTTTCACTGTGTCTGTTTTTCTTCATGTAGCATGCAATTTATTCATCTAACAACTTGGTGTTTTCTCCTATGGTTGTTACAACAGGAGGCAAAAGATGCCATTTACTGAACTACTGTGAATGATTGAGAGCATTCGACCAGTGGTTTTCTTACTATAAACTTTAAAAATATATATATTATTAAATAAAGAAGAGATCTCAATTATTTTCACGTGTCTGTTTGGTCAGTAACTCATCCAACTCAAGACTGTCTGAAATTAAATCTGAATGTCAGACAGCTGAAGCCCCCTGCAGAGGTGGAAAGAGCTGGAAGAGGAAGTGAGGGAGGAAGAGATTCTCTTTGATTGGGTGGACTGATGCAGAGAGAAAAGGAGAGAAAGAAGCAGAGTGAGAGGGAGAGAGGGGGGAAGAGGGAGAAAGACCACTCAGGGGAAATCAGCTCTCTCCACTCATAAACAAATTCATCATCAGCTCTGACAAACCACACGCCGCATAACGATGAGCTTAAGTGCACAGAGCAAGCGGAGGGGAGGATGTGTGTGTGAGAGAGAGAGAGAGAGAGAGAGAGAGAGGGAGGAAAGGGGAAGGATTTAAGGAAAAACACAAGGTATATGTATAGAGAGCAGTGGTAACCACCATGCATTTATCCTTGATGTGTTACTAACCCCTGCCTCCTGAAAACAGTTCACATATGTTATGCATGTGTCCTGTTTTGAATACATCCAACCATCCATTTTCTTAACCACAAACGCAACTGATCCATTTTAATATAAGGCGCGGAGCGTGCACGGGGGCCAGAAAGACAGCACTGTTTACATTTACCTCTAGATCTTACCCTAAAATTAGTTTGAATGGCAAAGATTTGAAGGTTAGCCTAATAGTCGATTGGGGATCATGTAGGTGTAAGTCACACTGATATATGTGAAAGTGATGGTAGTAAGTGATGGCAGTCTGGGTGTGGTGAAGCAGAGGGGAGGACATGGACCCATGAGATGGGAGAGCATAAAGGGTGCCAGGGTCTGGACTGACAGCCCATAATTACGGCTCATTTTCAGTCATTAAGCCATGGAGTGTGAGCAGCTCTCACACTTAGGGAAGGGCTCTGATTAATAATGAAGCCCCCCTCTATTTCTTCTAACACACACGCAGATATAGTAACACGTGCATGCACAGACACACACACGTGCTTATCTCATGACGGGCACTAAAGTCTTTCTTTAGGTCTCTCTCTTTCTTAAACGGTTCAGAATATCCAGACAAAAAAAAACAGATTTCTGCTGAAGACCGAGGGAGCTGTCCAGGAAACTGGTGGTACTGAATCTAAACTGAGCACACAACAGTGCCTCCTTTCCTTACTCCCCTCTTCCCCTCACTTCTCTCACCCCACCTCTTGTCTTACCCCAGTCTCTCCTCCTCCTCCTCCGCTCTGTTCTGGCTGGCTGTCAGAAGGCCCACCGTCTCCTTTGAACTTCTACAGCAGCACCCTGCAACGATCAAACTTCGAGCTGCTCCCTGCCATGAAATATTTACCGCACAGAAGGGACATATTCAGTCAGTGTTGGTCGAGAGCTTGGTACAAAGGTGCAACATGAAAGATAGAGAGAATATGAAAGGAGGAGCGGAGCAGTTTGAAGCTGAAATCATCAAACCGAAAAGGAACATGACTACTCTGTTAGCATTTTATTTAATGATGTAATATTTTGGCAAGGGATAAATAATGCATCATTTTCCCAAAGAGCGGGAGGAAAGACAAGAAGAGGAGGAAGAAGGCGCAGATGAAATATGAAAGGGTCCTCACTGTCATCCAAACAAGACCCATACTCTATTACTTTATAATCATCTATATTTTTGATTAAAATCTACTCCACGCTATGGAAAATTTAGAACAAAGCCCAACAGTATAATGATGCTCAAACAATGCTTCAGGCCTTGTTGTTGAATTTAAGCATCAAATGTGGGTGTTAATATAAAATTTTGAATCCTAAGACTTCAACTGTGCATCTGAGAAAGGAACATTAGCTCACAAATCAGAATTCCCAACAGCAACTTTTCACATACTGAACAGAGACACAGTCTGTTTCTCCACTTCTGCAGCATCAGTATCCACCAACGGCGCTTCATCATTGTTATTTGCAGGTGTCACTGTCTCCCTGCCACCACACACATAACGTAAACGCACACACCCACACCAGCAGCACCAGCACGGAAAAGGCACGGGACAGAGCCGGCTGGTCCCAGCTGGTCCCTGCTAACACATTCCACTGCACCCTAATGACAGCAGGCCCCCCAGCTTCTGTGACCCTGGCCCTAACACCCCTTCATGGGCCCCCAGGGATCCCGCAGGGCCAGGAGGGGTGAGGAGGAGGAGGAAGGGTGAGGGAAAGAGGAGGGGGAAGTAGTGACACAGATGAGGGAGGACACTCCAGGTGGTTGGACAGCTCTGAGGGAATTGGAAGTCATGAATATATTAACTGACAGGAGGGGGAGTAATGAATTCAAATTAAATTATATGTGCTGAGCACCACACGAATACGAGCGAACATGCCGGGGATATTTCAAGGGGGTCGACATAATTACACCTTTCAGGAAATCTGATAAAAAGGAAATATGTGTAAGACAATCTGAGATGCCAAGCTTGTGCTACAGTCTTAAAAAGTAGATACTATCAAGCGGAGAAGTTTTACGGGGTCCTGACTGCCTGGGTTTTGTCAATTTTTCCTATCTAATTTCTGATTTCTCTAATCTTTTATGACCATCAAAGCTTTCCTTTCAGATTTTACACATTTGTATTCATTAAGTCGCATCAGTTATTGCCACTATAAACAGCACCATGGCAGTCTTTGTACATACTCCAGTGACCTACGGGACTGTAATCCCTGATCAAACTGGGCTTTGGTAGAAGGCCTCTCTCTTGGCCAAGTCCTATAGGTTTTAGTCATGTTCTAAGGACTTGGTCCTTATGGCTGTGGTAACAGGGCTGACCCCCACAAGCCAGGAGGTGAGAGGGAGTCCAGCTGTCTCCCAGGGCTGGAACTGACTGAGGCGGCCATGTAACCCCCCCACCCCTCTTCCCTCCACTTTGTCCATGAGTCTGTCTTCCCTTCGCCAGAGGCTAAACTGTCAGCCTGAAATCTCTTCTGCTGTGGTGTTGAGCCAGGTGACCAGAGGGCAAACAGAGCTGGGGGACGATTGGTCCAAAACAGCAAGCGGGACTTGAAATTGACTACGGAGGTGAAGGGGACAGATTGGAAAGAGTGCAAAAGGACAGGAACAGAGGGTGAAAAGGCAGGAAGGGAGATGTCAAGATGGGGAGCAGTGTTAGTTTGAAGGAGCAGAAGGACTGAAGCAGATAGGCCTGTCTTCCACAATGCCAGAGGCAAAATAGAGATTCAGAGAGAAGAGGCAAGCTCCCCTGCCTATTGTTCAGCTGATCCTTTAACCGATATCCCAATCCTTGTTATCTGCTGCGTATTAGCCTGTCCATACGGGCCTCGCTCCTTAACACCAAGACAAACCAGCCAAAGTTAAAGATTTATAAAACCTTCTGGACATTTTGTTCTCCTTGCTGAAACCACTACATTCTTTTTTTAATGCTTTCTTTACTTTAATTAATTCATTTTCCCCTTAAAGAATGGATGTTAAAATAGTTGTCTGATCAGTAAAGGCACTGAATAAATAATCTTTAAGCCTACGTTTGAGCAGAACAAAATGCAACTTTCATAAATTTCAGCAAAGTGTTACATGTGAGAGCACTCCGCAAGTAATGGCAGCCAGTGTGTTGTTCTGCACATTAAGGAACTGTGTTAATTATGGATTCTGAAGACCAATTAAAAACCGCAGTCACACTGGGCTTTGTTTCAAGGTTTCTATTATTTGGGAAGACAGCAAGATGAGGAGAGATACAGCTAGAGGCAGACGGAGATAAGCGTAGAGTGAGATGACGCAGGGATAACCAGTTATCTCAGCTTTCACACGCCTTCAGCTTTGTCCTTCCTTTACCCTCCTTCCCGCACTTTCTATCTCTGCAAGTCTATCACTTTTCGATCTTTCTCAAGTAATCTGATTCATTTTCTCCAAACCCATGTCCTCGTGTCTTTCACTATAACATGCTTATTGGTATGTTGCGTCTAATAACCATATCTCACCATCTAAACATTTTAACACACCTATTTTTGCAGGGTATAGCTGGGTATAAATAATGTAGCTTTAGTTGTTTCCTGTCCTCTGGTCGTGTCTTCCTCAATTGCTTCTTGAAGTTAGAGAGAGACAAAGGGGGGAGCAAATATATATATATTGACAAGGATATTTGATTTATTATCAAGCATGTGTAATTAGTTACATTATTTGTAGTAGGAAACGCTGACCTGGACGTGGATAAGCTGAAGAAAATCAATGGATGGATGGATGGAAACACTCACACACTGTGTGTGTGTGTGTGTGTGTGTGTGTGTGTGTGTGTGTGTGTGTGTGTGTGTGTGTGTGTGTGTGTGTGTGTGTGTGTGCAGCAGATTAGGAGGTGCGAGACAGCAGATGGATATGTCTACAAAAGCCCCAAGCTCCCCACACCAATCAGCAGTTGCAGGTTGGGATTGATGTTAGGGTGGCAAATTATTTAATTAGTGCAGATAAAAACTGATTACAAGATTATCAAAATCAAACCACAGAAGTAAAATTTAGTAAAAAAAAATTTAAATTTAAAATCTAAGGAAAGACAGCATAAAGACCAAGATCATTTATAATGAGGACTATGATTGGAATATTCAGAATTTTTTTTGTTTTTGCTTTAACGAGACAGCTGCTCATCCAGCCTCATCTTTCTTTCATAAAAAGTATACCACTGTATTTTTGCTGTGCTTGTTCCATGTCTGTGTGTGTGCATGTGTGTGTGTGTGTGTGTGTGCATGTCTGACAGATGAACATGGACTAGTGTATGAGCACAGTGGCTGATGACAATGACAGGACTTGATGAGCAGAGATAGCCCGTTGCTGATGCCCTGACCATATGGACGGGTATTGTTGTGCCTCCCCCTCACCACCACAGATGGTGCCCGCAGGAACACAACACAACAAAACCTAAGCCATTGTTTTACCAGTAGCAATCATAATGAGGGGAAGGAGGGAGGAAGACAGGAAAAATAATTACTTCTGCAGCCAGGAAAAATCTGTCCTTCTCTCGGAGCTGGTGTCCAGAAGGACAGATTCCTGAGAGAAAGCAGCCAGAGTGGTTGTTGGTAATTGACTGATATGGTAATGAGTGCCTAATTATACCCGGTACACAGGCGCAGAGGGCCGCCTCCACAGTGACTGCCCCATGACCCGCTTTCTGACAAACTGTCACTTTATCTTGCCACATCACTCAAGGGCTTATCAAATATGACCCTAAAATAGACAAGCAGCAATATACACACAGGCGGAGTTGGACATATGCAAAGCATACCCTAATATGTACAGTGCGCTTGCAGGCGTGGTTCACACAGACATATGATTGGATTGTCTCAGATTTAAGTACGTGTGTACATACTTTGACAATCATTGGGAATACTGGCACTGGAAAAGCCCAAACCCTTGAAAAAAAAAAAAAGAGCAGTGTTTTTTAAGAAATAACCTATCCTAGGTTGAGGTTGGATCCTGAACTGGATACATCCCCAGGAAAATGGATGATTGCATATCTGTTAATGTTCCCGCTTAGATTCAGTATTCAGTGTGAATCAAAATATATGAAACCTTTTTCAGTCGTATAACATCCTGTCTCACCCCAATCAGCATATTCAGCCATATTATATCTGTGACACATTATAGTCTGTGATTGCAGAGTGATCCGACGTGGGCATGATTTACTGTTTTGATAAATAAAGCAGAGCCCAGAGATGCAGACTGTTATCGCTGTGCTTGTCACCTCTCCTGTAATGAATCAAAATACGTATGCCACATAATTACAAGCCTATCACATAATAAAACTCTCTTTACATGTGACTAATGGATGCACCACTTCTTATTGAAACCTACTCTACAAAACATTAGCTGTTAAAAAAAAGAAAGAGAAAAAAGAGTAGAGCCGTGGCAGTTTTCAACATTCATTCAAATGGCTTGCTATTGTTCAGAAGGTATTCATGTAGCCTAACATCTGGTTTTATTTTTGACAGTAGTGTGAATGATATTCAAACATACACTGCAGGGGCTCTGAATTAAAAGCCCTCTTGACCAAAAGGGCTTTTAACTCAACAGAGTCCCCACAAGGGTGCCAACATTAGCTAAATTAAAGTTACGTTAAAATTTCATTGAGTTCCTTGAGAAGGTAAACAAAGTGGGGAATTATACTCATAAGGAGGGAAAACTAAAAATCAATCCTAATATTTAAACAATTAAAGATACAGCTGAAGATATAAAACTGAACATATGAGTACGTAGGCCTGCATATAGCTTTTTTTGGATTAAAAAAAATATATATAGACTATAGTATTATCAAAGTTGAAAAAGCCTCAGCCTCGCTACAATCATTTAAAATCATTACAGTCATTATATTATTCCATTTTCTAAATCACTTCAGTCAATCAGCCAGTAATAAAATATATTTTCAAAAAGTTTAATAGAACTAGGTGCAGGTCTGGAGTATGCAAAATGTGCCATTAAAATCCACAGACAGCGTAAAAGATAAATGTAGCTATCGGGACGCCACCCATTGCTTTCGCTAGGTTCTGAAGCCTTGTGGTGAACATTTCTGCCATCTTGCAAAAAACACATGTAAGTGTGACTAAGGGTCTGACTGTGGATCCGCCCGCCCATTGGCTGATAACTTGTGACTAGGAAGTCATTAGCCAATAAGTGTGGAGTGTCATACTGCAGGTAATCATTTTGCAAACATATTGGTCGTGTCCAAATTCATGGGCTGCATCCTCCTGAGGACGCACCGAAGGCTGTCCAAATTCGTAGACTCCTCCGAATGCAGCCGACAAATGCGTCCTCCTTTTCCCCGAATTTGAAGGATGGGTCGGGTGTGTCCTTCGTGGCCTACCATATCCCAGAATTCATAGCGCGGCCCAGCCAAACTCCAGTTTCCAACAATGGCGGCCGCTACTAAGTTTTAAAATTACTCATACTAATCTTTCTGGGTCACAAAATAAACTTTTAACATATTTTCAGGCGAGAAAGTAGTTGTGTAAACATCAAATATCTACTCGGTTTAT
Source organism: Maylandia zebra (assembly GCF_041146795.1). Lineage (NCBI taxonomy): Eukaryota > Metazoa > Chordata > Actinopteri > Cichliformes > Cichlidae > Maylandia > Maylandia zebra. Next base: position 23,461,502 of record NC_135167.1, on the reverse strand, counting down.
CAAGATATCGCATATTTGCAAAAGTGCTTCGACGTTTTCGGAGACGTCTGCTACCCACCTGCTTGATAGCTAGCCGGGAGCTCGAGGGTCACTGATGCGTCCGAGAACGGCACAACTCCCGGCACATCATTTTCAGATCACCGCGGACTTTCGCTACTCGGGTTAAACGTAATATGTAATTCACTTAGACAACCTAAAAATGTTATTGTTGGGCTTTTTTCAGTGTTTTGTTTGTTCGTGAGTCAATCGGTTTGGCTGAGATTAAAGTTATTAGATTAGATTAGATAAAATAAAACGTATTAATCCCCCGGGTGGGTTCCTCCTTGGTTTTTACACAGCTGACTAAACGTCAAATAGAAAACTGATTAAACAGAAGTATGAGACAGTCGAGAATTTACACCAGTGTCCTGTTATATTTTAGATTGCAAGGAGCAGACGGCTGAGTTTATTAAACTCCACCGAGACAGCGGTGACGCTAATCAGAAGGCTAGACCGTCCAATTTCCCCAGCCGTTTACTTCCGGCCTACCCGACCTTCTGAGGACCCGGCCCACGTAGACCACGAAGGCCGGGTCCTCAGGAGGATGCAGCCCATGAATTTGGACACGACCATTATGACAAAGATTAACAAAATAGAAAAGTGAAAAAAGATAAGTGAATGGGCACATGAATTTATAATAACTTATAAAAACTCATAACATACAGCAGTAAAGTGTTTACAGAGGATAAGACAGTCAGCTGTTTTCCGAAAGACATCTACAGGAGCTTAAGTCATTTTGCAACCACAGCTATCGCCATCTGGTGGCCTTTAAACACAATGTATGTTTTAGGCATTTCCGCATCAGCTCATAATTGTTTCCAGCTCATAAGCTAGATCAGTGTTTTATAATGCTTCTTAGGGTTTACTTTTGAAATGGCATAGGTCACTGAATAGATGCAAAGGTAAGGACAGAAATAGTCCAGGAACTGAAATAAAGGCCTTAATTTGTTTTGTATTTGAACATAAAGTGCTCTCATAGTAGTTGCTGTTATTATTTAAACTGGGTATCAGTTTTAACGAAATGCTGAATCTGCTTAAGATAAGCTAACAGACTGCTTCTTTAAGCATTCTTTGAGAATAGCTGGATAATAGAAGCTTGGTTTGATCATTTTCTAGGTGAATATATATACTGCAAAATATATTTATGCAGCAAAATTCACATCCATCCCTTTTAATATACAGGGTGGGCTATTTATATGGCTACACCGTAATAAAATGGGAATGGTTGGTGATATTAAAGTACTATTTGTGGCACATTAGTATATGTGAGGGGGCAAACTCCTCAAGATGGGTGGTGGCCATGGTGGCCATTTAGAAGTCGGCCATCTTGGATACAACTTTTGTTTTTTCAATAGGAAGAGGGCCATGTGACACATCAAACTTATTGGTAATGTCACAAGAAAAACAATGGTGTGCTTGGTTTCAACGTAACTTTATTCTTTCATGAGTTATTTACAAGTTTCTCTTTGTTCACAGCCATTGACACGTCGAAGAGGTTAACACGTGAGGAGCGGATCGAAATTGTGTTGATATCTGATGAACGCAGTAACCGGGTCATTGCAGCAGATTTCAATGCAAGACACCCTACGAGACCACCCATCTCCCATGCTACAGTTAGCAAACTGCTTGCTAAGTTTCGTGAAACTGGTTCAGTGTTGGATTTGCCAAAATGTGGACGGAAGAAAACTGTCACTAATGAAGAAACATCAGTGGCTGTCCTAGCTTCATTCGTTAAAAGGGAGTTTTTCCTTCCCACTGTCGCCAAAGTTCTTGCTCATAGGGGTCATATGATTGTTGGGTTTTTCTCTGTATCTATGAAGCGCCTTGAGGCGGCTTTCGTTGTGATTTGGCGCTATATAAATCAAATTGAATTGAATTGAATTCAGCAAGAGCCCACAGTATAGCACTCACCGCATATCACTGGAGAGTGGCATTAGTCGAACATCCCTTCGGCGGATATTGGCTACTCACAAATGGCACCCTTACAAACTCCAGCTACTGCAGCATCTCAACGAGGATGACCCAGATCGGCACACAGAATTTGCAGAATGGGCAAAACACAAATTGGAGCAGGACCCTCAGTTCACGCAGAAGATTTTCTTCAGTGATGAGTTCTGTCATAAACGGTAGTAACCAGACCGAAAAGCAGTGCACATTTCGGTGCTTTTTTTTTCCTGAGCTGTACACTTTAGATTCTAGCCAATCATTTTACGTTTCCGAGGATAGTAGGCGGGTCCAGGTACGTACATTCTTTTAGAGCAGAGCTACAGATTAAAAATGCCCAAGGCGAAGCGGTCAAAAGTCTGGTTGTACTTCACAGCAAAATATGCAAACTCAGCAGCCTGCAACAAGTGCTTTAAGCTGATACTGTGATACTGTCAAAGGAAGTAACACCTCAAATCCGATGAAACACCTGGCGACACATAGCGTTTTTTTTAAAAGCAGAGAAATGCGCCGTATTTGATAGCTTGCTGCGAGACCTCACACTGTGCACATCTACTGCGGGTGTGGTGCCTGTTATCGGACCCGGAGTTTGCAACATCTCCCAAAAACCCGAAGAGGAGAGTCCTGGCCCCTAGCCCTGCCAGTGTAGCAGAAATGATGACGGATGATGATGGCAGCAGCAGCCGTTCTCTGCGTGAGTAGCTTAATGTTGTTCGTGTGTGATTTACGTTGAGTAGGCTAACCACGTTATTACATTAATGCATGTAAGGTGAACTAGCAAACATCATCATAGCTACATGCCGCCTTTCTTCTTGTTTGATGGCAGATACTCCCTTCACCCTGGCCAAATAGGCTAAAATGACCAAAGAAAAAGTGGAAAACAGTTAAACATGAGAGGTTTTTGGACAAAGTTTGTGTTTTTTCCATTGTTTAAGCACTGCTTCCAGCCAAGAATGATACCATATATGCCCCATAGCTGCAGAAAAGGCTAACATTGTTATCTTTTTACAAAAAAACAGCTGAACATGAGAGGTTTTTGGACCAATTTTGTGTTCTCCATTCTTTAAGCACCGGTTTGAGCACCGTTTAAGCACCGGCACCGTTTCAAAAGTACCGGTTTGGCACCGGTATCGGATAAAACCTAAACGATACCCATCCCTAGTCACCACCCATCTTGAGGAGTTTGCCCCCTCACATATACTAATGTGCACAAAAGGACTTTAATATCACCAACCATTCCCATTTTATTACAGTGTATCCATATAAACGGTCCACCCTGTAAGAATTTATTTAAAAAAAAATTGTCAGTGCATGTTAATTCACTTATATTGATCTCCTCCTTTACACTGCCATCATATTCATGCTTTTAGGCCCACAGTGTAATCAGCAGATCGCTTTGTATCCTACCACAGTCAGAACAGATGGTAGTCAGCACAGATTATACTTTCTTTTTTTTTTAAATTTACTTTCTGGAAAATGGTAACCTAGTACCTAGGTTTTTTTATGTGGAAGTATTTTGCCTGTCACGGTTGTTGACACAGACACACATTTTCACACACTGCAAATATGGTACAATGGCAGCAGAAGCCTCAAGATGTTGTGGGAAATTGTGTTTCGTGCAGTGGGTAATGAATTCACAGTGAACAACCCGGCAACTGATCACAAAAATTGCAAGAAATGTTTATGATGACAGTCCTGAAATGCACAAGGAGATAACACTGAAAAGGAGACGCAAGTCTTGAATAACAACACATTATATCCTAAAGACCTCATTGTCCCATTAGAGCACTTAGCTCTCAGACTACAGGCTTACTTGTGGTTTCTAGAGTATTTAAAAGTAGAATGGGAGGCAGAGCCTCATCTGTGGAACCAGATTCCAGTTTGGATTTAGTAGACGGATACTCTCTCTACTTGTAACATTTACCTTAAAACTTATAGTTAGGGCTGGATCAGGTGATGGTGACGCCTCTGCTCGTTACCCTGCAACTAGGTTCCTGGTGCTTCCCATGATGCACTGAACGTTTCTTCTTCACTCATCTTTTCTTTTAGACTCCATATATTTTTTACACCACTATTGCATTTAATTATTAATAATTAATTTAAAATTCTGGCTCTGGCTCTCTGGTGTCTTTTGTCCTGTCTTTCTCTGCTCTCTTCTCTTTTCTCTCACTCCCCATCAGCAGATGGCTGCCCCTCCCTGACCCTGTTTCTGCCTGAGGTTTCTTCCTGTTGAAAAGGAGTTTTTCCTTCCCACTGTCATCAATTGTTTGCTCACCGGGGGTCATCTGATTGTTAAGGTTTTCTCTATAATATTGAAGGGTACTTACTTTGCAATGTAAAGTGCCTTTGGCAAACAGTTGTTGTTGGCTTTTGAATTTTGTCTAAAATATGAAACATTATTCTTGTATTAAATTTTACCGACCATATGTTATGTGTGAATAGCTGTAACTGTTAAAATGAACTTTTCTCCAACTACAACGGTTGCCTATAAATTGTCTTTGAATAACCAATGTGTAAAAGACAGTACGGTATGGTGTTTTTTCATTCCTATGTGCCTTTTCTCAGAGCTTCATTTTCTACTTCTATTTTTACTTCTATGTTTCTACTAAAACCAGCTGAAAAACAAAATGTCTTTAATGTCAGCAAAACCCATTAACTACAACAGGGGCTTCAACACAAACACTACATATGCATTAAAAGCACACACACACACACACACAGCTGTCATGCAGTATTGCAAGCAGAATATCGAAATTTGGTCCTGCAGCAACATCAACTTGCAGGGCTGATTATAAGTGTTGATTGGCTAGCTTGCCACTTGCCAACTCCTTTATCAGTTAATGTTAAACTACTGGAAGTTTGTGTAGGTTACCACCTAATTGTTCGGCAGCAGTGCTGGGGAGTAACAGAATACATGTACCAGCGTTACTTATTTAAAATACAAAATATGAGTAACTGTATTCTGTTACAGTTACCACTTAAATATTTGATAACTAAAATACAGTTACTTTGTTGAAACAAATGGATTACACAGTGATCTTTTTCTATTTCATATGTTAGGCTATCCCCTCTCTAATTTTGGTAATTCCACGCATTGCCAGTGGACCTGGAGCCAGCACAACAGAGCCAGCAGTGCACGGGCAGGAATGTATTTCTTACTTGGAAATTCCAACACCAATTTATATTTAAAGAAGAAAGGGATGGGCGAAATCTGACCGTGCAATGCAAACTCTGTTTGCCAGCAACCAAGCTGCTCTCAGCATCAAAAGACTCCACCTCCAACCTAAAGAAACATCTAACATTAGCCTTCTGCAACTACCTTGTTTTAGTTGTGGTAGCTACCTGGGTTATGTGCCACTTCACTATCTTCAGTGCACTATTGCTGTGTGTTTTATTGCTATTAATGAAGGCTACTCTTCACCGAGCTAACATTGTTAGCTGGCGTTAGCTGAGGTTAGCTCATAGGCTGCAGACTGTTATACTTGATGGATAGCATTAGCAACCTGCTAGCTGCAAATAATCATGTTCAGTTCAGTAATAGTAATAAATCACACAGCAATAGTACATTCATGTAGTTGTGAAAAGCATGACAATATATTAAGTGTTCAGAATAAGTTACTCACATTGAGTAACGGAATAAGTAACCTTCCCAACACTGTTCACCAGTACACTATTCTGAGATCAGACAAATAACTTTGACAAATATTCACTAACACTTCAGCCTCTGAACTCACTAACACCGTCAAAACTCCAAGGTAAAATAATAGAAACTATTGCAAACAGGTGTTTCATTATGCTGAGCAACTTTCCATTTTCTCTGCGTTAATTTTGACATAAAAAGAATTGAGCCCCTAGAAGGTGGAGAAAACAAATGTGAAAATTACACCACCACTTGCGTTAACAGTAAATTGACTGTTGGGAATATGTATTGTAGACACACTTTTTATTGGAGTTACTGTGCACCACAGCTGGTTTATTAAATGCTGAAAGATGCTGGTGATTTTTTCCTTGCTGGACAAAAACGTTTTCTCAGTTATAGTGTGTTACAACAGAGGTAAAGTGCTAACAGATGGAGATCTTAAAGCTGGTGCAGCCATCTAAGCACCTTTCGAATAGTGGGTCCATCACAGGCCACCAATCTGCCACCTGCCAATATTCACATTAAATGCACTGAAAGGGAAAATATTGTTATATACCCCAGTTTAAAAAAGAAAGAAAGAAAGAAAGAAAAGCTGGGACAGCATTTAAAATGTAAATCTCAATTGTGTCAGGCATGGTGAGGCTGGCAGGACAACTGACAGAGCCAGAGGGAAAATAAGATAAAAACAGCACAGAAAAGGTGAGGAGAAGTCGCAGGTGAGGAGGAAGGGATGGAGAGAGAGACATCAAGTGTGTGAAATTAGGAGAAAGGTAACTAGTGTATGTGTGTGAGAGGGTGCTAAGTAACCTTTTGTTTAATAATAAAATGTGGCAGAAATCATTCTTAGTCTCTGCTGACACTGAAAACATTTAGTGAAATTTGCTTTTCTGGACTTGAAAATGTGCAGATTAAATTAATTTAAAACTCTGGAATTATCATTTATTATCTTTGCAGTGATAAAAAAAATGATATGGCATTTTATTTTACTTTTTATTAAAATGAGTAACACTGACCTGTCAGGTGTTGTTCCTGTGACAGCGATGAGGGAGATTTACCTTTTAATTTTCTTGTGATTTTGTTTGTTTGTTTTTTTACATAATGGGTTCTTGGTTTCTTTTGTTGGCTTTTCATTTCTAGCTGGCGACTATCGATTTTGCTGCTAAGAAATTACTTGAAAATATTTGTATTATTGTTGTATTGATCTCAGTTTTCTTCATAGTAACACCAAATATTCAGCTGAAAGGAGACAACAGAAATAAAGGAGAATAAAGGAGACAGACAGACAGAAGGACTCAGACATGCAGAAAGTTCTGTGTGATCATGTGATCATCTATCGTTGGTCAGCATGCTGGGTCAGACCCTTGCAGGATCACACCAGAAAGAGACGGCCCACCCTCCAGATGGCCTCAGTCCAACAGGTGGTCCCATAGTCGGGGTGGGGCTGAGAGGTCTGACATCTGCCATCCTAGGCTAACCCTTCACACACACACACACACACACACACACACTAGCACAGTTTGCAGCAACACATTTTCCTCACCGTTCAGCATATCTGCTGTGGTGAGATCTTGAGGCCTTGGGGCTCAGACTCTTGACTGTCTGTCTGTTTCCTCTACAAGATTTCACACTCATCTCACACATCTCCGCTCAGTGTGAGCTCGGTTCCATGGCTCAGGCTTCAAACAATGACAACTCATTAGCATGTATTGTGTGATATTAGATTGCCATGAAGAATGAATATAGATTCAGTGTGCAGGGGCTTTTGCTTTATTCTCATTTGCTGTAGCTGCGCTCTGTCAGAGCTCTACCAGTTACTTTAATGATCTTCATTAAATTGTAAATCATAAATAAAATATATATTATAAGAGGGGTGCTACACACATGATACAGCTGACTGGCACACAGTTTGTGTCACTGTGGAATATTTGTGATAAAAAAAAGTAACCCAGAGTCTCGCTGTGTGGATTTGTTGCCATATAAATTGCTGTTTTTGTTATATTTAGTTTTTTGTTTTTAATATTTATTTTCAGCATTCAGAATTCTGTATTAATTATTAAAATGTTTCTATAGTTTTTAAATGAACTTGAAAGTAATGGCTGTATGTTACCAGTTTTCAGGATGATTAATATTCCCAAACAGGTTGATTAGTCATTGCTAAATTAGGCGATTTTAATTCAGCATTAAAACTTTAATAAAGCTTCAGATTTGCCTACAGAGATTAACAATATTTAGCTACTTATTATCATACGTATGTGTAGTCTATTACTCTTTACAAGAGGTATTTTAACAGCTTAACAAATAAATAAATACTTAAATAACTAAATTTCCCCAGTAGCCTCCAAATTGCTAGTTATTGTTGGAAAGTAAAAAAAGTTGTTCATGTGTTATGATCTTGCAGTACATAGTAGGTTAGTACCAAAAAGAGTAGTAATTCTCTAGTAGTAATAAATAACTCTCAATAATGTGATAACTAACTAGGTAAATAATGTCCAAATAACCCCAAATTAAGTCTTTCTAACTATGTTCCCCATCCAAAAGTGCAGCTTTGCAGAAGCAATCTGAAACCTATTAACCTCCATTTTAGTAATAGTAAAGTCATCATAGCCCACTTTCTATTTATAAAATCTTCATTTTTGGTTACATCATTTAAAAAAAAAAAAGTCCAGTGCACATGTACTAGTTCCACTGAATGACAGACGAAGATTATCAGCACATGTATTTCACCAGAGATTTTAGTACTTTAAATATTTTCTTTTCTGAGGCTCACCTAATCGTTCACAATAGACTAAATCTAAGCAACGAATGCACTGTCTGCAGAAATCTTGTCTGCAGGACGATTATGGCAAAGAATCAAAAAGAAAATGTTGTCTAAGGATACAGAAAAGTCCAGAAAATGTCACATACTGTGAACTCAAGCTGTGAAAGTTCAGGTGAACTTGCTGCTTAGGTTGAATTATTCATCAGATGTTGCCATTCTTTTCTACCTTCAACTGACAGGTGTCTACAAGTACATATGGCATGTGTGCCTGGATACACACACATACAAGTAGAGCTGAAAGTGCTCCGGGCTGAGAACAGATGATTGGTTCCATGTCATGAGTGTGTGTGTTTGTGTGGGTGTGTGTGTTCACATTGTGGAGGTCTTGTTAGCACCACTAGTGCATGGCTAAATTAGTCTCTTCTATCCCATCGCACCTGCTCTCAGACCCTGCAGCTGTCACCATGCAATCCATCTATCTGTTGGGATATAACATATTACAGCTATTTTTTTTTTTAAATGCAAATGTAGGTAAACATTGAAACATTGCAGTTAAAGTTAAAATACTTGTTAACATACTGTAACAGTGAGGTTTGTATAGATTATGTAAATTAAGGTTACTTAAATTATTTACCGTCACTTGTTTTTTGTTGTTTTGTTTTGTTCGTTTTTTTAGGCACTTTAGGTACGACGTTTTGTTTTCTTCTACTTCATATTAACATGAACATGCTCTATGCTACAGTGTTGTTGGGCTTGTTTGTGCTGTTGAAAAACTGATATACTTAATCATATTTTAAAAAGTAAATAAAGAAAATGGACGTGATCGATCATAGATTATTCATCATTGAAGCTGGTGCAATGTGGTGGCAACCACCAAGCAATGGGGTAATGAGGTCAAATACAATCATGTATAATTTTGCTTTTGTGGATAGAAAAGCAACGTTATTGCGGTGACATGAAAAAGACAAGATTGTTTTGCAGCGTGTTATAGGTTTATAAATGCTAAAACCTTTAGCTCTTTGCGAGGTGGCTACAAGGGCCTGATATCCACTTACGAGGACATTATACTGCCACTGTCCTATCAAAATTTAAACGAATATCCTCATATGTGGCTCTCATTTTTCTTAGAAACAAAAATCAGGTAAAACAAAAAACAAAAAAAATCTGGTAATTCTTTGTTTTTGCATTCATCAGGTCCCAATCAGCCCAATTAGCAAAGAGAAATTAGAAATGCATGCCATGGAAGAGTTTGGGTCTTAGGAGGTTAAGGTACTGTGTTTTACAGTAACTATTACTCTATTTATTGTACTATATGTTTGATAGCTTTAATTCTGAGTCACTTTACAGATTAACTGAGTTAAGGTTTGTTTAACTTAATTAAACACCTGGCTTTGTGGGAAAAAAAAACGAAATTCCAAATCTGTCGGATCCGAAGATGCCGTGTATCGTATATGCACACCGAACGCAGTATCCTCAAAAAATGCACGGTAAAAAAAAATCACGATGAGGTTGTCCTGATGTTTCTGAACAAGAAAAATAAGAAACAGAGATTCTGGATTCATGCAATTCTCAAGAGAACTCAGCAGCAGGGAGAATTTCATGAATTGATCTAGGGGTTGAAGTTTTATCACGTATTTCAGGATGTCAGTGGAACAGTTTGAACTTGCGTTGTTGTTGCGGAGTGAGCGCACATCGCACATCTGAGGAGGCAGAGAAATAATTTCAGAGCCGACTGACCAGCAGCACATGACTGTGTATTTGAGGTAAAATAGTATTTTACTATTTCCGTTATTATTGTATACTCAGTACCTTTCAAGGTATAGCACACTTGTTGCCAAGTGCAGCGGTCTGATTGGTCAGATCGATTTATTCGGATCCAAAAAAAATTGAACTTGGTTTGAAAAAAATCATGCAAATTCCTAAGAGTCCAAAAAAAATATTTTTAACGCACAAAATATTAGCATGGAGTCTACATGTCCAGGCCTTTAAATCTTATAAAATAATCCTACATGTCTTACATGTTAATGTATTAGCAATAAAAGAGGTTAGTAATTTAAAAAGTGTTTTTGTTGTTTCTCAATTCATATTAGGTTTGCAGGATTTTTACAGCCAGACACTGGAAGGTTAAGTAAGTAGCTACATCTGCTAATGTTGTTCAGACAGCTCTTACTGACAGTCAAGAATGATTCAAAGTAAACAAGTCAGTAAGCACATTTTAAATATGTTAATTGTATAAAGTAGGTCAAAGGAGAAACATTAATATCTATTCATGTTGTTACAGTCACGATAACAAATCATAACTTAATTTGTGACATCTATTTCATCTAACTCATTAGATTCTCAGTAGATGAGAAGAATTTTCCTGTGCTGGGTAACAACTGTCTCTGCTTCACAGTCCTGCTGTTTCTGACCTCAACAGCCCTTTTCTTTCTTTTCCTTGAAACATTAAATTGCTGTATCTTCTTGCTCAGGTCTTTAATGTCTCTTTTCCCTGTCATCTCTTTAAAAAGAAATGTTATGCCTGGCCATGGTTCTTCATCCCCTCCCCGTATTGTTCAATATTTGGAACAAAGAAAGAGCAAAGAAGAGCAAATGCACTGGAATGAAAGTATACAATAGACCACTGAAGTAAAAGGTTAAAAGGTCGCGTTGGTCATGACCTCTGTAGTCATTTAGTATCAATGTGGACTGTGCTGCCACCACCTCATATGCTTGTTATTGCTAGTGAGGTCATCTCTCCCTCTCCTGTCATAGCAGCTTTACAACTTATGAGGAAAATGTTAGAATAGATATAGATGTTTAAATGTCTGAATGTAAAATGATGGTTTTTTGGCGACTTTTTGTATTTTGTGTTACTTTCTTTCTTAATGCCCAGGCAGGCTTGCTAATTGACATGGTGTGACCTCCCTCCAGTACACAAGCTGCCCCCCTAGAGTTTGCAGAGACCTTCACAATATTGCTTTTGAACAAGGTCCAATAAACAAACAATTACAAGAGAGGAAGATGTATCAGACTGAATTGGTTCACGATGGCGAGGCGTTTAATTTCTGATTTCACAGTCCTTTGGAAGAGGGGACAGGGGGCCAAGCCAAACAGCAGTCACTTTCCCAGAGAAGCACACACACACTTCTCAGTCTGTTAAGCACACACACACAGTTATTTCCTTTCCCTACTGTTCTTGAACGGCCTGTAATTATGTCTCATGGCCTAATGTCATGGTTCCCCATTTTCAATTTTATGTATAGATGTAATGCGCCGCGGCCTGAGGAAAACATTCATCTCTATCTGTTTTTTTTACATGCTGCTCATAACTGAATCGCATATTGAATAATTCAATTTGCAGCCATATATAATCACTACACATTGTGGAGAGTGACCACAGTTTCAATATTCACCTAATGGATTGATTCAGTTATAACAGTGGGCTGGAGTAAGTAGTTTTTCCTACTGGCTTGTCTGACCGCAGTGTAGCCATAAAGACCAACATTAAGCTACACACAGATCAATACGTACCACTGGAAAGGGGGAGATCGTGAGTAAGGCCATGATTAAGCCTTTCCTTGGAGAAAGTTTAAATGTTATTCCACTATAAGAAATCTTTTAACACATTTGCCTCTTGTGTGAGTTTCGTTAATGTTGTGTAACATTAGCTACACCGTCCCTGAATCGAATGTTTGCTACAGCAGTGGTCAAAACTCCCAAAGAGGTGACACAAAAAAGAAAACAAGGACAGCTACATTATTTACTAATATTTTCTTTTATTGAAATGCCAGATTTTTTTATTCCCTGGGTGTTCCAAAATGACCCTAACAAAACAGTTTGTCAAGAAACTTTTGACTGTGTGCAACTTACACCATCTGTTTAGACTTTAATGGGTTACATGCAAACCACAAATCTACAGCAAATTCATAATATATTAGCCACAAATGCTTATCATCTGTAAAGTGGTGGGAAAAAAACATTCACATCCCAGGCTACTTAAGAAAAAGTGGCAGCACCACAATGTACAAACAGTCCATTAAAAACTCTTGCTTTCAAACTTTATTTGACGAAAATTGAGGAAGCATTAGCTGTAAATTTAACTAATGTATTATAATGACTCATGTAAAAGACCAGTTCCTTTCAAGTTGTTAAATATTAATGATTCTGAGTGTAAGCAGCATTGTAATGGTGTATTTCATCCACGTGCGGCCACATCTAAATAATGCACATCAGCCACTAGTGAGTAGCTGTCATTTTGTATCAAACCACTTTATAAAGGTAACAACTAAAAAAGAGGCTTTATGCACTCTTCTATAAAGTGCAGTGAAAAAGTCTTGAGTCATGCCTCATTTCTTCACATTTTCCTTCAAAGTAGCCAGATTTTCTTGTAAATTTTCAGTTCAGACCATTTTCAGAGGAACATTTTTTTAATTTGTTTAATTATTTAGCCACTTAACAATGGCCTGTGAATCATTCAAGCATGACAAACGCACCTTAACAAGTGTTGTGTCTACATATTACACAACAGCTGCACACTGTTGTGTTCTTACCTGAGAAACAACTTTCAATTGTATATTTCTCCACTTTGTTACTTGAAGCCTGTCCCGAAAAATAATTTGTTCCCCCGTTTTTAGTTGAATCTACAAAAAAGCCGCCGATGATGCAGTTTGATGCGCATGAAGTTGTTTTTACACCAACAAGGTGATTCTCAAAGAGTTATTAGCCAAAACTCTGGCACATCTCAGCATGGTATGCAATGTGTACTTAAAAATTTGAGGAAACTGGAGAACTGGAGGACAAAAGAAGAAGTGTCAGGCCTGAAAACTAATGAAGAGCACCTGAAAGTCATGTCCTTATGAAAAAGAAAGAATCCAGCAAAGACCTGACAAAAGACTCGCCCTTCAGTTGATCTATCAGCTCACTGAAGTCTCATCTGAAATGGTCTCAGTGGAAGGGTGGCTGTCAAGAAGTACTGGGTTGGCTTCCCTGGAGTCCGGACCTCAACATTATTGAAGCAATGTGACATCATCTTGACAGAGAACAGGACAGAAAGGAAGCCAACATCCAAAGAAGAGCTTTGAATGTCCTTCAAGAACCCTGGAGAACTATTCCTAAAGACTGCTTAAAGAAATGATGAGCGAGTTCAGACTGTGTTGAAGGATAAAGGTACCAAAAAGGTACCATACCAAATATTGACTTTTAAGCTTGCTAGAACTGGCTCTTGTCCTACATTCTGCATTTCCATGTTTGTACATGTTTCAATAAGTCATTGCATTTATTTCGGATTTTGTTAACAACATGTAAGGAAATTAGGGGTGTCACTCATGTAATTTTAAAAACATAGGATTTAATTTTAATAGCAGTATTCAAACTTTGCTAAATAACAGAATGTGTGTAACTTATAGACTTATGAGTCCCCTGATTTTTGTCTCTTCCTAGACAAACGCACACACAAACACACATAGACTTGCCTTCCCCAATTATTTCTGCAGTATTGTTCTCAGTGGCTTTGTGCGTGTCATTCAACTCCCCCCCTCTCCACAATACATCTGCCAGTCCTGATCCATTGTCCAGAAGCGTGCCACACAAACAGGCCTCAATTAAGCAAGCTGTGCCGCCTTTCTGTAGCAACATGATTGTTTTGATCTCATCTCCATTGCAGCACCTGTCTCGGACATGTTGGAGTCCTTTGATGGGCCGTAACTTAACCCCTGTTCAAATCAAACGGGGTTAAAAATAGCACGTGCCACGCAGGTCACATTCAGCTAATGACTTGCACAGCTGATATCTCTTTACTGTACAAATTATTACTGAAATAATACTAGCACCATTTTTTTATTGACATCATCATACATGTCTGTTTGCACATATAAATTACTGCTGGTTTCAGGGCGCCTAATGAAAGCTATCATGTTATGGTCATACTCGATGTCCAATAGCTAATACCAGGCTAAAAATAATTATCACATAAGCCAGTCAATGTCCACAGCTTTAAAACAGAACCTTTAAGTAATCTGACCTCATTCCACTGTTATTCATCATCTAATCAATCATTACTGCCATTTTAAACATTTGCCAGACAAGAAATGGAGCGAAAGAGAAATGCGGGGACTGGCGAATAGAAGACTGGGAGTAGCTAATTTACCTTAGTTCAGTTCTTTTGTGGCAAATGATAGAGTCTGTGTACTGTTAGCATGTGTAATTTCAGCTACTAGACAGCAGGGAACCTGGAATTAATTTTATGATGTCAAAGCTGTTTAAATAACATGGTTTAGTGTCATGGCTTTTTAAGGATGTGTGGCTGACCTGTAGTAATGTTCTCTTTTATCAGTACTTTAAGGACACTTTATGTCTTTATTAGAGAGCCTCCAGAAGAGACATGACAGGAAAGGATGGGGAAAAAAGGACTCAAACCAGAAGAAAATTACAATTCATGGTCATTGCTTTACACCTCAGAGGAACCCGTTTCTCTGTAGATCTTAACAGAGGTAGATTTACTCTTTATTTGTGTTCATTAAATTGGCCTGTAAATGTGTCAAGTCCCAGAAAAGTACATCTACTTCAGGCGCCTATTGTATGACCTGTGTTTAACAAGTGTTATAATGAAATTCAGTGTAGAAGAAGAGAAAAGATTGCTGACGACTGATATCATGTTCTGTTTTTTGCTGACAAAGCAAAAGAGGATTTTAAATATCAGCAATATTTAAATCACAATATACCAAAACACAATTAATTCAAGAAACTCGTACCACTACAGTTAAACAACCTCCTCTCTTCTTTATGCCATGTGAACATCTATAAGTTTTATTTATATAACAACTTTTCGAGGCACCTTTCAAAGACAGACGTGATGAAACAGACTGTAATAAAAGTTTCAAAATTATACATCATAGGGAGGGGGAAACTAGCAGCACAAGCAATAAATAGACACATTTAAAATTAAAAACAAATAAATTAAAAGCAACATGAAATAATTCAAAATAATCAGTAAGAAGAGATGATGAAACATAACAGGAGACAACATAAAAGTAGCTTAAACTGGAAAATCGACTTTTAAAAATACGTCTTTTGGAGAGATATAAAAGATCACGGGGAACTTGTCGATCTGATCTCCCCGGGGAGCTCGTTTCAGAGAGTGGGTTCCATAACAGAGAAGGCCGCTCACCCTTGATACTAACTGTCACCTGAATTATTTACCGGCCTAAACAGGACCATGCTATGTTACTTCGGGTTAATACATTTTCATTTTTTCTAAATGAATATTTGCACGTTTCCAACTCAGAAGGCAGAAAGTGGATGGAGTGATTATATAGACTGTAATAAAATACTGTCCTAAAATCCAGGAAAGTATGCTGCAGCTCAAGGTTAAACTTTCACGAACACACGAAGCAATAAGAGCTGCACTTCAGTTATTTCATGCTGGTATGTAAACCAGTTTCTAACCTGCACTGTTTTATTAATATGTATGTTTCCAACACTCAAAGGTCTGTACCTGAATGATCAAAATAGTCTTTTTAAGCTGTAAAATGTCCACATTTTGATTTTGTTTGTAAACTCATTCAGGTAATTAAACCATACCTGAGTCTAGTTATTGCAAACCAGCATTTTAACATAAAAACATATGGAAATAAAAGCAAGAGAAAGAACAGACAGTAAACTAACTGAAACTGCTGTTTAAGTACAGTGGATCAAATGGCAGCTTGTGAGCATTTAATGCAAATTTCATGCAAAGCCACCCTGAAATACAGAAACACACAAATATAGAAATTATAGCAGCATCTCGGTGAAACAGAAGCCACTGCGTATTTCTCATATGATTACATGAAAGAAGTGCGAACACAAAATCAAATCTGTGTCCAAGTCAAAGTCAAAGTCAGCTTTATTGTCAATTCTGCCACATGTACAGGACATACAGAGAATAGAAACTACGTTACTCTCAATCCCTAGATGTGTGTGTGTTTGTTTTTTATGTGTCAACATCTTCTGATGTGCATTTCATATATGCCTGCATAGATGGAGCACAAGTAAATATTATCTTGTGTACAAAAAGATACTGTTAATCTGTTCTCAAACTTCATGGTTTAAAAGAACCGCAGCTAATTAACCGCACACCAGAACAGGAATACATTTTAATATTGATCCCCTTATGTCTCTGGTGCTTTGTCTGTGTGCATACGTGTGTGTGTGTGTGTGTGTGTGTGTGTGTATGTGTGTGTGTGTGTGTGCGCGCATGTGTATGCATGTGTGTGTATGTGAGTGCAGGCAAGAGTATGATTATGAATATTTTAAGAGCACATTTAACATGGCGAAGCCGGAGCAGGCTCGGTGAGGGATTTGCGCCTACTCTTCAGCTAATGACCCCAGGCGCTTCCAGCAAAGCTTCTTCATATTTTAAAGAAAGTCGATAGAGCTGCAGCCCAGTCAGCAGCATTAAGATTCATACAGACGCCACAGGGACCCTGAAAAAATTAATAACACGCGTGTCTAACAATCCTTCCTGCGATTTAGTGGAGCACCCAAGCTCTCTGCCTAAAATGCAAAGTAGTAATGAACACACAGATAAGATAAATTCTGAACACGCGTCCCCTACCCCTCAAGTCATTGCACAAACGCACTCTTACACCCACTCTTTCCTGCATCCCCTTTCAACAAACACACCCACCGCCACTTCTGACCAAAGGTATCCAAACACTCTTTCCACCGTGCTGCACTCTGTGATTTTACCATCTGTATTTCATCTGTCTCACCTTCACTCAGAAAGAGGAGAAAGCACAAATCCATTGGTTTTAAGAGACCCTGTGTGTCACAACTGAACTCTCTCAAGCTATAATGAATTTTCAAGACTTCTCATCTGCAGATGTGCAGAGGCATTGACAGGTGCTCTCACTTTAAGGTTAGTCATTGTCTAGACTCCATCTCAGCAGCTCTTTACCCCTAGAAGTGTTTGCTGTGCTGCTGGTAGCCCTTTTTATCATCCAGCAAGATAGAGACACACACATGTAGTGTGTTTCTACAGAACCTACTCCTTTTTTATTGTAAAATTGTAAAAATTGTACAAATAAAAATTCTGGTTGACATTAGATTTTTGGTGGGCTCACCATATAGTTTTCTTAATTTTTACCCTGCTTTGTTTTGTTTTTGTAAGTGTAAAAAAAAAAAAGTAAAGGCAAGTATATAAAGTAAATAACTAAAATAAAAGAAATCTGAAGGCGTTGATTATTTCCACAGGTATCAGAAACAGACTTCAACAAAAGCTAATGAGGCTGCCCTGCGTGGATCTCTTTCTTCTGTATGTATCGTGTCAGTTATTTCTTTTCTTTCTCATAAAGATTGTAACAAAAACAAGTAGACTTTTCAAAGACAAACAGTTACAGAGCACTGAACACAAAAAGACTAAAATAAATAACAACATTAAGTGCTATAACAGCTAATAAAAGGAGACGCTAAGACACAATGACATAAATAAAAGGAACATTATACTTTGTAAAAGAGTACATTTGTTGTTTTAAATCATTTTCCCCTGAGTAAACTCCATAAAATTAACAACAAAATAAAAATCTTCACATTTACTTTGGTTAAAAGAAATAAAACAAATTTAGTCATTGAGATAAACTAACTCAATATCTCACATTTGCAATCTCTGTGTAGACTTCAAGTTGAAAAATCTATTGAATGCACATAAATGGGCTGAGTTTCAGGACTACCAGTAGGTGAGGTGTTGCACTGCAGTGGGTTTCCCTAAGAGTCAGGACACACAGTACAGCGGCAGGCTCTGCCCTCCCTGGGAGGCTAGACAGCATATGGCACTGTCTCCCAGAGAACAACACACCACCCAAGCATCCTGGCAGCCTCCGTGTGTGCGTTTCTCCCTGTGTCTATGTTATGTGTGTAGGGCAAGTGAGGGTGTGTGTAGCTGCTTATGCTGTGCTATGGGCATGTTTGTAGGAGATGGAGCAAGACAGATGGCTGCCAAGTAGAAAAATAAATTCAAAGAAACCCTATTGGAAAGCATGTATTGGAAATCTTTCTCTTGCGCAGTCACTTAAACCACACAGATATCAACATGGCAAACATTTTACAGACTTTGGGAAACAATGCGAACAGCCACCTCCTGGTGTGAACTCTACTTTTATCCAAATTTCCTTATCAGCATGTTTCTAATCAAAAAGGTGACTGAAGAGAAAATGATTTCAGTTTACATCTGGTTGTAATACAGCACAACAGCATGTTACGCTTGTTTGAATGAGACGATTTAACACTTTGAATGTTTGCAGGCAGCGTAATGTTGACGATGCAGGACAGAGGGAGTGAGGTGAATGAGAAAGCCAGGCCGAGGCCCTGATTGTCCGTCTAGCAGAATAGTTTCCATTTCCATATGAGAGAGTTAAAAGGGAAAGAGGAGAATCAATAAGGCATTAGTGGAAAGCTATCAAAAAATTCTTGAGCAGTCTAAAGCCTATTACAGCCAGTAGGTCAGGAAGTTAGATAGAATTTATTTAGAGGGTGAGTAAGCTTAAGACTACAGTTAAATCAACTTTATTCTGTCCATTTGACCGCACCGTCTCCCTCGGTTATTCAGAGAACGTGTAAATTCCAGTTTCGGGCATTTTTATGTTCCCTTTTCTGTTCTACAGTGTTCACCCCCTGGATGGAGCTCGATATTTTGAGTGAGAACATCTATGCAGACAAACATATCTGCTCTCCATGAGGCATGAGTCCAAGTTGTGGTGCCAAACCACACAATGCACATCCACCGCACACAGCCACTTTAAATCCTCTGGTGGAGATATCACTCTCTAAGGCCATGATGAGAGGCTCATATAAGCAGCTCATCAGCAGCCTGTTTGCCCATATGTGCCTCACACCCCTTAGTCCCCAGTGAGTCCTGGCTCTGTGCAATGAAACCATCTCATCTGCCAACATGGACAACTTGAAGGAAAAAAACAATCCCTCTTCTACTTGGGTAATTTAAGGGCAACTTAAATGGCTAATGTTATAATCTGCATAGATAATGAAGTCAGTCCACCAAGTCAAGGGCCCACTCCAGAAGAAACAGAAACAGAAGAAATATAAAAGGTGCACATAGGAGTGGGCGGTATAAACGGTATACGGTAGAAACGATATAAATTTTATACCGCTCTACCACGATAGCGTATGTTGATGGTGTCATTAAGCTGCGCCTGTTTTGGTCGAAAGCATTGCAGCGGCTACAAACAACATCATCTGCAAATTATGCTGGGCGACAGTAATAGCAAAGAGACGAAGCACTTTTGGAAAATGAGGAAAGCCGAAACCTGAGCTTCCTCCACTTCCCTACCCCTCATCAAAGCATGTGCTAGATTTCGATGTCTCATTATGGAAATTTGTGAGTTTTGTTTTTTTGTTTTTTTTTCATTAATGCTGAATTCTCTCGCAGCTGCTCTATTCCCATGCTGTTGCAGTATAATAATGACTAACCTTGTATTGTGGATGGATTATCTCAGTTGTTTTCCTGACTGAAGTTCGGTCCGTTTACAGCATCCTGCCATGTGATTGCATTTGCCCCTAACCACCAGAAACTCTCACATTAACTTTCATCAAGTGGAAAAAAGTTAGCGCTCATCCTCCAGCTTCACTGTGTTAATGTTATGCTAACATAGCTGTGTAGCTAGCGATCGCGCAGCATCATTATATACCAGCTAGCCCAACTTCAGTAACCCTACAAAAGTCACTGCTGTTTAGTTTTCTGTCTTCATTTATGTTGGAAGTGATAGCAGAGCTGTACGTTTGAATTTTTCAGAAATCTCTCAGTCAGAACATGCAATATATATTTAGGTGGAAACTAGTGAGCTAACTTCTTGCTAACTTCTAACTTTGTTAAATGTAATAAATTCTGTTTTCATGGATGCCTGGATGTTAAACTTAATTGTTACACCTGGTAAAGCAGCAACGTTAATCATTTTATTAAAGAATTTAGGACCCAGATTACTCCGCGAGGCTCCTGACAGCCGTAATGCTCCATCAAGCGGTGCGGCTTCATAGCTTACCAAAGTCGAACTAAAACATTTTTTGACAGATTTCTGTTCGGTTCGAGGTCAGTAAGCACAACCAGAATTCATACATAAGGCACACTGTCGATTTTTGAGAAAATGAAAGGATTTTAAGTGTGCCTTACAGTGTGTAAAATACATTATACAGAAGAAAAAAATATATCGCGATATATATCGTTACCGCACATGCTTCAAATTATACCGTGATATGGATTTTAGGCCATATTGCCCAGCCCTAGGTGCACATTCAATAAAAATTAGTTAATGAGACAGATGCAGACTCAGGATGACAAACTGAGGCCAGTATAGAAAAGAAGGAGGCACAAATTAATTTCACGTCATCAGATAATCAAATCTGATGAAACACGTCTGACTCAGGGGAGGAAAAGAAGCAGAAGAAGCAGTGATGACATATGCTATGGGAAGCAGACAGACAGGAGAGCAGGGTCCAGTGTCATATCTGCAGTGTGTCTGCAGGTCCCGCGCGGCGATGGTTCGCTTATCCCCCTGCCACCACACATATGTTTGGGACATGGAACAGTTGGATGTGGCCGAGGGCAAAAATGGGTCAGACTGACACAGATGGAGAAAAAAACTCCCACTGGGTCACTGTCAGATGACTAACACCCACAGAAAAAAAAGTGAGAGTGTGTGTGTGTGTGTGTGTGTGTGTGTGTGTGTGTGTGTGTGTGTGTGTGTGTTTGTATGTGTTCTAGTGAGTGATTTATTCAACTTTTGACAGATTTTAACAGCTTGCCAACAACGTTGCTCTCGAAACAAGGATGAAAAAATACTAACACAACAAGTTTTGAGTTCAAATTGGGTCAGGCAGTTCTCGAGTAGCCGAGAGAAGAACATGAACTCTGCAGAAAGCGAGGGGATAGCAAGAATTTCTCGTGTTTCATTTGGCCTTTTGCCGTCTTAATGTCTCTTCCCTTCTCTGCCTGCCTTCACTTTACCTAATGTATAAACATAAACAAAAAATATGTGATCGATAACTTGACTGGGTGCCCATAATGTCATTAAAACTCAACAAGGCTCGTTGTAAACACAATGTAATTTTTTCTTCTTCTTCTTCTTTTTGGATCACTACTAACAGCCTTGGATGGAAGAAGAGCTGACATTTGGGATAAACTGAAACATTTGGGTTTTTGCCACGAGGTGTTCAGCGCAAGAAAAATCAATTGAGAGTTCAGGAAATCCCCCAAACCTTTCTGGAATGATGGAGAAGAGCTGGCATTAAATGCAGCTCAGCTATGAAACAGCAGACGATATGATTTGTGACAAGAGTTTAAAAAAAACTACAGAGCTTTAAACAAATTAACATCAGGGAATACTGTCTATCGGCTTTATGATCACATCTCCCAAAGATTTCCACTTCCATTTGGAGGTAATCTTCCTAACCTTTGCCATCAATCCATGATGTCACAGCTGAAATGAATTCAAAAAACCTCAGATAAATGCCCTCAGTTGTCAAAACCTCCATTAGAACTGGAATGTAAGGCGGTAATTGTAGAGTTGAAAGGTCCATTTGTTCATTATCAAAATGGTAGTGAGATTCCTTTCAGAGTAATCCTTGGCTTTTCGATTTGCCTATTCAACGCTATTTCCCAACACAATAAGACATGCTGATTCCGCTGTATGAAGATCCCTAAGCTCAAATTCCTATGTCCTTCAGAAAGCTGTGTCACTGCCTCTTAAATGTGTCTTTTTCTCAATTTGGTTTTTCTTATTTTGAAGCTTTCAAATCTGTTTTTGTCAAGCAAAAGCTTCCAGTTGCATCTGCTGCTTCTATCACAAGCCTTTAACTTTCCCTTAAAGTGAACCGCACCATCGCGCAAGGACACCCATGTCCCTTTGCGCAGGACACAAGCAACGTCGTCAACCGTGCATTAGCATGTGGGTGGCATGTGCTCCGTGAGGCAGTCATATGTTTACATCCAATCTCTTGGATGAAAGTCAAGTTTGCAGCTGCAGCCTCGGAATAATTCATCGCTCGCCTTTTTTACCCAGGAGGAGCCACAGGTAGTTGATGAAGTGGCAGTGCCAAGACTCCCAACTGGCGAAGACGAAGCGCAGCTGCCAGGAGTCAGCGTGGCCAGATGCCGCTGCTGATGTACCATGTGTTCCAAGCAGGGCAACAGTGTGTTTGTGTGTGAGCTGGGGTGGGAGGGGAAAGAACGGCACGCTTGCCAAGACATTCTCACATTGATGCCAACCTGACACATGCCTGGGTACTCCCCACGGTTTGTGTTACCATCTCAGCCACTCTCACAGATCTGTGGGGGGTCCCCTCTTTTCTCTTTTCCTCTGATGCCGTCCCTTGCCAAGATGAGAGTTGGCGCCTGCTTGCGGCCATCCTGCCCATCAGTGGCGAGATCCTTTAAGGTGTTCTTTTTTGAATGGCGCGCTGGCAGGAGGCCACCACAGCAGAATGCCAGCCTCTGCTTACTATATACTGCATCTAACCCTCATTTTTCGCAATGTAGCCAAAACCGTAACTCCTTGCGATAGCCGTGTCTCGTCCTTACATGACAAGCGTGTCTTTATTATCCTCCACTGTTCATCCATCCCTGCATGTCACAAGTAGCTGTAAATAAATCTCTGGCTCAGATTCCCGTCCCCACATAACACACGTCGAAGACATGGCCAACTTCCAGGAAACAAATCCAAAAACACGGGTCTTCTGCGCCTTGTTTCGTTACATCAGAGATGACATTCGGTCATTTTTGAGTTGAATCCTTCGAAAATCTGGCAGCGCCATCTGCGTCAGAAAAACACTGAAGACTCCAAATTCCCTACAAATAAAGGATTCTCTGGAAATTACATAGTTGCTGGGGTAGCATAGCATTCCCTTCAATAGCATTTTCCCTGCGAATGGGAACGAGTGGTCTTTGCCACTATTCCTGAGAGTGGAGGGGAGCACTGAGAAACAAAGGCTCCAGTTTTTAGGAACATGCCATCCTCGTTTACAGTGTAGGGGGTTTGGGGAGGGAAGTGAAAACTTTTTGAACGTGTGCCATGTCTGTACCATTCTCTTATCTGAGGCCCGCGACTGCCAGCTGGCGGCTGAATGTGCCCACTTGCACTGTGATGATGAAGCCAGCCAAGCTAGTTGGCACACTGCGTGGTGGGACTGGCACGTGATCTAAAACACAGCACTGTGTGGAGCGGCTGCGTATACGTCCCGCTCTCCCCTCCCGTGTCCTCCTCTCTGGCGAGCAGCTTCTCCACTGGATCTGCAGGTCCTCAGTAAAGTGGGTGGAGGTTATGCCAACAACTGCCAAGCTGAGTTAATAACCACGGGATGACAGAAAAACACAGCTCATGCTAGTTTGTTTATAATTAAGGATTTAGTTATCTGAAACTATATTTTTGTTGGCCTGATATTTAACTCATTTCTTATTATTGTTTTGCCCCTTTAATCATCAAAATAGGAAAATTAATTGAGTTTTAAAGCAGCAGTACAGTGATAGGCAGAGACAAGATCATAGGTTTTGCGTTGCTATATCCAGACATGCTTTGAATGTGTGATTGTCATTTTATTTTATGTAAGTTTTTATTTTGTAGACTAATAAAGTAAGATCATTAAAAATCATTTAAAACATTGTTCAAGGGTTATTAAAGCTGCGTATTTAAAGTGTCAACCACCCTGCAGAAACTGGCTTTGTGCTGTGTACTTACGAGACGGGAACTGTTTAAACCACTATTGTTTCAAACCGGACGCTTAATGTTGTGGCACTGTCCTTCACTCCAAGAAATGCCGACTATTATTGTAGGTAAGGTGAAAGTGAAATAGTTAACAGAGAAAGGTGTAGACAGTGAAACTGGGTGTTATTTTACGAGATATCGTTGTGTTTGTAGCCGTCAAACGCGGAGGTGTACCGTTCATGTCATGGCTGATGTCCGGTCACCTGTCCTCGCTGAATAAAGTGAAAGTCAGAGACGGTCAGAGTCACCTGGACTGAGCACAGTGGCGTTAAGATGAAGAGGTTATTTCGGTCGGTGGTCATCCTCGTCATCGTCCGTCCTCCTGTAACTTCACGGTGTTGCTGTTTAAAGCTGTTTAAGTCGACAAGTGACTGAATGATGTTAATGCTATTAAAGAGTCACGATGTTGTTAATCATTGATTAAAATAATAATTTAAATAATAATTTACAATAATAGCGCAATATATGTTAAGTAACTACTATAACAGTGAAAGCTTAACTGACCGATTTTTAGAATTTTAGAAAAATCCCCAGCCTGGAGAAGTCATTTCTGTTGAAGTCAGGGGCATTTTCAAGCTTTTTCTTTCTATCAGTTGGAGCCATTTCAAATAGATGCATCTAGAGAATTCCTTGAGTAATTTTAAGTATTCGGGTAAATATCCGCTACTGTGACGGGAAATCTGTAGCAAAGGTCAATATAAAACACCCAGGCCTTGAAATTGGGAACACTGATTTCCACATATGAGGTGTACTCTGTACCATGAAACTATTCAAATCATAATTTCTTAAAGATCAAATCAAAATCAGTTCTTTATGCTAATATGTCATTATTGTTGATGAATTCTCAACCATAGTTTTATAGAAAAAAATATTTTTATTTTTAATTCCAGTTGTAGTTGTTATTTATTTGCATTCCTTAAAAGAAAAAAGTCGTTTTAGTGTGTGAATGTTCCATAATTTCTCTGACTTGGCTCATAGGAAAACATGAATTGGTTTTGTATTGCCTGTTTAATAATAATATATTTTTCGTCATGTTTTCTTGTTTTTATGACAAAAAAACAAGTTATTGTGATATTCCAAAAATATAAAACCACCTAAAAAAATCTAGAAAGGCTTTTGTCTTGTAGTCTAAAACTTGTGGTGGTGTTCAGCCCCCCTTCCCATAAATAATTTTTAGAAAGAGTCATATGTTTAGTTTAACATTAGTTTAATTCATATGTTCAGGCAGCATTCATGATCCCAGAGTGTATATTCTTGTAGTTTAAAGTATTTGGTCAGCTGACATGGATTGACCCATAAACCATTAACTATATAGAGTACAAAGGTTAATGTTCATTGTGTGTTTGTCTCAGACTGCTGTGTGAATGAGATTGATCCTTTATGAGTTATATTTTTTGCATTGCCACCACCCTTTCTTGGATGTTATAGTCCCTGCTGTTACTGCTCTACCATGTGGTGAAGCAACCTGTCAGAAAGCTCTGAGTGGTGTCCCAGTACAAGTCCCTGAGGATTAAAGGCCTCAGGTCAAAAGTCATTCAGAGCTTTTTTAAAAGAGTGGTTGTGTTACTAGCCTCAGGTATTTGAAATTGCCCAGCGTCTGCGGTTTCACAGCGTGTTTTTCAGGACTCTACTTATTTTGAAATAATACATTCAAAAATGTATCTCACAAAATGGGTCAAAACTTCTCAGTTAAAGCATTTTTTTATTTATTCACAACATTTTACACGTCAAACCAACACCATTTGAAACTGTCTGATAGTGTCTGAGGCTGTCACAGTTCTTGCACGCTGCAATATTAAATAGCATTGTCTATGCTTAGATACTAAGGTTGCAGACACACTATCTAACACAGCGTGCTTGTTTACTGTAAATACCAGGCTGATAAGAAATCTCAGTGCAGCCAGTGTAAAAATGCCACGTTAAAATGTCAGCCAACACAGTGAAAGAAGGCCCGTTTCTCTGACAACAACCGATCCAACTGCCTAATTAATGATCTGAAGAAAATGTCGATGTCTCACTAAAAATTTCATTATCATCATTCACGGGTTCAATTTCTTATACGCTGGTGACAGATGTGCTAAAGTCCTGTGTGTTTTTTGAGTGATGCCACGTGGTCTCACTCCCTTTCTTCCTCTATCCCAGATGTGTTCTGCTACCAAACTTTGGCACTGAGTGAAACGGTGCTCAGTAGTACTGATGTAATTCAGCCAGTGACTGTCTGTATCTCTGAGTGATTCCTGTAATTATTTTGGAAATAATATATGAAAAATTCAAACACTGGTGGAACCAGATCATCTTCTTTGTTCCTTAATTAAACAGTTATTTATTTTATCAAGCTGACCACATCAGTGCGCTTGTTTTGTATTCGTAACCATCAACCAGCAGATCTACAAAAACCCAAAACTAGTGGTTAATCAGATGGTTAATTGTCACAGAAAGAATCCCTGGTGATCAAAGTTAATTGGCTTTATGACTTTGTGTGTTGCTTCATCAAACTAAGCGCAAATGTTTTTCACTTCAACCCACAGATATTCACTATGAGCAGATGTAAGATACTGATGATGGAGCCGTAATGAGCTTCTAACTGTGGAGCGTATAAACAACTAAAAGTCAAACATGCTGCCAGGATGTATAACCGCTACTTGCCACTATTTGAAGTGGACTTTGCCTCACTGGAAACCTGCCTTTTCCTTAACTTATTGTCCATTGGAGCCAGGGCAATGGATTTTAAGACAGGCAGGTCTGAGAAAGGCTCATAGCTGGACTACAGCACCTTCATCAAGGCTAAACCAGAAGCCGGTGTTTGCCAGAGCTCCAGTGTATGGAGAAAAGCTTGCAGTCATAGACAGCAGTGGTAGCCACAGTTACAAGCAGCTGTACTGCCGCAGTTTAGGTCTTGCAAATAGAATCGGTACAGCTCTGAACTCAGACTTTGGAGGTCTGGAAGGAAAACGCGTCTCCTTCCTGTGTGCTAATGATGCCTCCTATACAGTAGCACAGTGGGCCACTTGGATGAGTGGTGGGACGGCGGTGCCACTCTACCGAAAACACCCACCGGCAGAACTGGAGTACATCATTTCTGATTCCCAGACTTCGCTGCTGCTGGCAGCGGACCCCTACACTGAAACCCTCGAACCTCTGGCACAGAAGCTCGGGCTGCCGTGTCTGAAGCTGCCCCCTACTTCTGACCTGGATGCTTTAAGTGAGGAAGACGCACAGGAGAAGGAGACAGCCATCACAGACTGGGCTGATCTACCAGCTATGATCATCTACACCAGTGGAACAACAGGGCGACCCAAAGGGGTTCTGCATACACACGGCAGCGTCCAAGCAATGGTAAATTATGTCTATTAATTACACTGGAGCCAAAGTAAATTAAGCTATTAGCTTTTCTTTTTTTTTATCATAGGGTTATGGGTCTCTTAAATTAGACCTTTTAACAGTGCATTCATGGTTTGCTGTAAGCTATGTGAATGTACAACTAAAATCAGTTTATGTCAGTTATTTATTAAATGTTTAGGTTTTATTTGTGTTCTTCTAATGTATAAGTCCTTAATAACAGTATTCAATAAAAAATAAGTCCTATCTTATTGTAAGATTTCATAATTGTTGCTTGGAAAGATTATTTTTATAAGGAATGAAGGTTTTTGCTGGATTTCTGTTTACATTTTTTCTTTTGTAAAGTCAGTTTTATTTATACAACTGAAAATTTTAAACAAAGAAAAGGTTAATTAAGCTTCATTTATTGGGAAAAAAATAAATTTGACGGAAGGCCTGACGAATAATTTTGTTTGGCATTAAACTACAGAAGTGCATCTGTTTAAATCATTTGATGTTTTTGGCCATCAATGTGACTTCATAGAAAATTAAAGTTCCTGTGAGGGGGGGGAGACGTGAAGGTAAATTTCTGTTTACGTTATTTTGTACAGGCAACCAGATTCAGTGTTCTACATGCATGTTGGTGATGCTCATGTACACAAATGTCAGAATTAATTTAATGATTCAAAGAGTCATAACACAAGCCAGCAGCCATGTACGACCAGGAGACGTCTTTTGTTTTTTGCCCTGATGACATTTAGTACTCTGACACTGTTCATGATGCTCATCTCTTTAAATACCATTATGCACAATATGTTGGACACAGCGCACCGTAGTGATCACATTCACTGCAGGCATTTTTTTTTTTCAAAAAAACCTGACGTTACCTCTCAAAAAATAAAAAAACAAAAAACCAGACAGACTCACTTAATTATTCACTCACTCAGTTTTCCAGACCGACCAGATTCAAGTGAAGTTCTGCCTCCTTTTAGAGTGATTTAATTTTCCACACTGCCAGGCATGTAGGTCAGTTTCACTTAAAATTGCACAGAAAAACTTCAGGAGATCTTTAATGGCATAAATTAGTGATTATTCAGGAAGCACAGTGGGGAAAAAACGAGGGTGATGCTAATCAGGGAATATGTCTCCTGGGGGTGTCTAAACAGTTCTTTAATTTAAGAAGAAAATCATAGATACAGTTTATAGATCTGCATGTGTTAGTTTTGTGATGTTCTCACTGAGATTTGTGTCAATATAACCAATAATAGATAAGCTGAATATGAAGTTAGATGGGTTTTTTTTACCTATATTTAAGTCCTGGTTTCACAAAGTTTAGACCTTGAAACATTTTAACAAAATTAATAAATAATAATACTTTTATTGGTGGCATAGTTTAAAAATTATGTGTGTGTATTGTTTACATGACCGTGGCCATTTCCATGTAATGCTAAGCAGGTCCTTAGTCTGATGGTTTCATTACTAGAGTGATTGTAGGAAATGTTTTTGCCTTTCAGCGTTGAAGCATCATATAAGAAAAAGATTTGTTCAAATGAAATTTTTTGAGCAAATCAAACTAAAAAGAGAATTATGGAAAGTGTAAAGTACTAATCATTTTTATAGTAAAGTTAATAGACTAAAAAACTAGATGCTTTTCCTTTTTTCAGAATTTAATATTAATAAAGCTCAACAGCGGTGTTATGTCTGTTTGTCCACTTATATTTGAGTCACTGAAAATGGGGGATTGCATTACATTTAAAGATGAAAATCTGCACTTCAGTCTCATTTGTGGTCATCTGTGGCGATGTGAATAGACAAAAATTATAAAATTGTGTCAGTGTCAAAGAACTTATGGACCTAACTGTATATGTTGGACTTGCACTGATGTTTAAGCTACCCTTAATTAAGAGCAGCAGAGCATCGATGATAAACTTTAGAATATGTTGTTCTTTTTTGTGTTTTGTTTGCCCAGCACAGAGGGAGAAATTACTGTTGATGAGGTGTTTACAGATTTCTACACCAGCAGCCACCTCAGTGGAGTGGAGTGGGGTTAGGTTATAATGATTTTTAGTATTATTGTGCTTTTTGGCTGTAACCAGTTTCACAGGGATCTCTTGACTTTGTCGGACCTCATACGTGCACAGGTGGAAATTAGCTGGGTGCCAAAAGTTCAGCAAGTAAACAACATCACAAAAAATACAGTAAATCAGACACGTAATTATATGTTATTTTTAATAAAATGCCTTTTTAAAAGTTATTTTTCCCAATTTTAATGCAGTAAACAAAACAAATACAATAAAAGGGATCAAGATCAAGGTTGTTAAAGCAGGGATCCTGATACTCCTGTTACTAACAGCAACATGTATGCTGAGGATAAAACCTTTCATTTGAACCTCGCTGTTGTTGGTCTCCTCTCATATAGCGCACTGTGACAATGGGGAAGAATTCAAATAAGTTACAAAAATCAATTTTGCCATCTGGAAGTGCACCAAACGACAGCTTAGGGGAGATCATTGTAACAAATGTCTGTAGCAGTGAAAGCTGACTGAGGTAATTTATTGTAAAGACAATATGACATCTTAACAACCCACTCCGGCCCACCCCTCAGGTCCAGTGTCTGGTTTCAGAATGGGCGTGGTCCAGAGATGATGTCATCCTGCACACCTTGCCTCTCCACCACGTTCATGGCGTCGTTAACAAGCTGCTGTGCCCACTCTGGGTGGGCGCCACCTGTGTCATGCTTCCCGAATTCCATCCTCAGAAGGTCAGAGATGCACTCTTCTTCTTCTTCTGTCTCTCGGCACAGTACACAGTGTCTTTTATTATCCCCCATGAACAAAAGTGGCTTTTTTAGGGTTCCATCTAACTTAATCATAAGGCAAAGACAGTTTTCAGATTGAGAGGTCTTCTGCAGACAACCCTGATGGATTAAAAAAGACCATTACCTCTTTCCACATGAATCCCTCTTTCTCAGTTGGTGCTTCCCTTTCCCTTTGCTCTTTTGTTCTTGCTCCTCTCTTCTCGCTTCATCTCCTCTCCGTCTGCATCTCCCTCTCTTTCCCCCTCTCACACTGTCAAAACTAAGTGTTTGGGGCTCAGTGATGAATTGCCCTGTGTGGCTTTGTATCTGACCAATGCCGACACACGGCAGGGACTTAAGCAGCAGATCAATCGATGAGCTGACATTGAAGGATGATAGTGCTTGTTTGGCCCTGAGAAGGGAGGGGAAGATGGGGTGCTAAGTGTGTGTATATAAGTGTAGCTGTATTGAAGTGTAAATGCACAATTTTTAATGTATGTGTGTGTGTGCCTTTCTGTTTTTTGCTCTCTTTGTTTGTACGTCAGGAAGTCTACCACTTCATGACACTTAAGGTGAATGAAAAAGAAACGACCTTAAAGAAAATGTGTATCTGTCAACATGGGTATTGCTAGACGAATATAGCTATCAGTATTCAACTGTTATCCCTGACCTTGTGTGCCAAACCACAAAACCCCTTCTCTCATCTTCAGAGAAAAAAAAAGAGCCTTTATACTCCTCCTCCTGAAGTTACAGTACATTGATGAAGTGATCGATCGTCTTCTATCCCCTAAGATCTCTGAAGGGTACCCTAGGCAGCAGAGGCCAGCATTGATTTCTTTTTCTTCTGATTTTGCCTGGAGATAGTGTCGGGAATTTTCAGTGCAGGAATTGTGATCAAGTAAATCACAGATAAGTCTTTTTCAAGTGTACTGTATTAGACTGACGGGAGCAGATAGCGTTCCTGGGTTTCAAACAGCGTTGCTCGGATTTTTTTTCTTTTTTTAATTTATTTGATTTCTTATTGACTGCTTCATCACAGCAACTACTCAAATGTAATATTACTGTCATTGTTTTTCCTCAAGAGGGATGGCTAAGGCATCAATTTTTAAATTCTAACAGGCAAGGGCATTTTTTTAAGTAGCCTGATTGATGGGAATGCTGCTTGGAAATACTCACAACTGCCTGTTCTGTAATTCAAAGTGAAATTGACATTTTAAAAATAATGTTTCATACACCAGTTGTCTAGTTCAGACAGATAAAGCATTTTGAAAGTGTTTGGCTGTAAGAATCCATATGCCACTCTGTATAGCTGGTTGCTCTCTGTTACAGTCAGCCTTCTCTAGGAAGAGTCAACTATTAGGATAAGTCTTATATAAGAACTGATACTACTTATCAACGTCAATAGCAGGAACTTTTATTATCTGCTAATTCAGACACACTGGCAACCTGAACACTGATGTTTTTCACCTCTGCTTCACATGAAGCATTTACGACACCGATAATGTGACACTGCTGTCAAGGACTGTGGTAATCTGCCTACAGCTGAAGCTATTATCCACGAGGAATATAAAAAAGCTGTCTGTTTGTAGGAACCTGCAAACACTAATTAAAAACTTAGCTAACTACATAGCTGATACTACTATGTTAATGACTTGACTATTAAAACAAGGTCTATTCCACTGTAAGGTCAGTGAAATGCTCGAACATTAAAACACGATGCAGTTGCTTCTCTAAGATCACTGCTGATGTCTTCCCACCTTGGCATTGTGTTAACACACACCTGAATGCTCCAGACCAGCAAGCTACCAAAATTTCTGCTTAATCAAGTGCATTTGATTAGCAGCATCTGGCTGCTACTTACGCTCTTAATTCCTGTGGTTTTGTAAGGCTGTGCTTAGTTTTTCACACACTGATTCTGCTGTTTGGTTTCGTTTTTTTTTTTTTTTTATTAAATGAAACAGTGGAAGATCACATATTGTTGCTCATCTGAGGTTTTATTTACCCAATTTTTAGATCCACTAAGGACCAGATTATTTTAAATGTTTTCCCAGTACGTAAAACTTTAAAACTGAAAGACATGTTCTTTACTGAGACAGACGAGCTGAGTGAACTTACCTGACAGTTTTTAGGAATCAGCACTGCTGGCACATTGACATTCAACAATCGGGCCTTCTCGGGAAGAACTGTTTTCGGGTCTTACGTTGAGTGCAGGGCACATGAAGTTGTTTAGGATGCAGGCCATAGCTCTCGGTTCTCACCGCATCCTGTCCCCTAGGTGGAGGCCAGCTCTTTGACGGACATAAATTGCCTTCCTCTCCCGCCTAGAGTGGGCTTGGTGGGAGCGCTTCACTGCACTTGATAGACACCACCCAGTATGGTCAGGGCACGCTCAGCTAATCATCCTTTTCTCTCTTCAAACTTTTATTCTGTATCTCTTCGCGTGAACCGCAGGTTACTTGCAATTTTTAGATCGGCCTGTAACGCTACTCTGGGAGACTGGATTGGGATTTGATTAAATTGTACTGTTGGCATATCTTAATCATCTTAGCTGTATTTGTCTGTGTGTTTGACTTGTGTTTTTATTAGAGCCAGAGGAAGTGATTGGAAGATAGTTTAGTAGATAATAGATTGGGTGAGTCTGTGATGTGAGGGTCACACAAAAGAGAAGTGGAAGGAAGAGTTTAGAAATTGCTGGCACATTAAGAAGGATGTGGTGTTACTTCAGGTGAGCGCAATGATGGGACAGAGTGCATTTTTCTGTGTGTGAGTATGTGTCTAGGTGTGTATGTGTCTGAGAGAGAGAGAGACTGCAGAGGCAGTGAAGCAGGAAATTACGAAATGGAGAGAGAAGGTAAGTGAATGTGAGATAGGGGGGTGAGAGACGGGGGGGGGGGGGATGAAGGGAGGATGTGGGGTCAGAGATGAAAGTAGAGTGAAAGCGGAGCACTTGGAAAATAGAGGCAGAATGAATGAAGAAGAAGTGAGATCGAGTAGCCTGAGAGGAGACAGCTTGGAGGGGGGCACTGGTGGTGGGCTGTGGTGCGGGGGGAGTGACTTAGAGAAGCCGTCGTTCACCTTCATTTAATTCATGCTGTCGTCCTATCCTTCTGCCGTCTACTGCAATGTGTGAGCGTGTGTGAGGAATGAGGTTGAGTGGGCGGGGCCGGGTGTGTAAAATGACTTTGTCCTTGAACAAGTGAGTTTATGTGATTTTCATACAGTATGTTTAGATGTGCATGTAGTTGGCGACGCATGTTTGCGTCCATTAGTGCCCGCCGCTGTTGAAGGCGGCACGTCTGACGCAGCTGAGGATGGGAGCGGCTCCTTTTGTGGCAGTCGAAAAGCACATTTGTCAAAAGTAGCTGCACACGAGGTCTTTTAATTGACCGGCAATACCGCTCCAGTCCGGGGCAGCCGGCTATTTTCTTCCTCCTGACCTTTTAGAAATCTGGGCATTTTTTGCTTGTCTTTTTCCTGCATTATGTTGACAGGTTTAATATGAGGCTGCTGTCTGGACTTTATTCTGCCATTTACATCAAATAAATGAAAAAATGTCACTTTTTTTCCCCTCTAAAACTAATGGAATGAATCTGGATTTAATAATTTAGTCTGCAATGCCCCACTGTTAGATATACTGCTTTTATTTTCCTTATCTCTCCTCCTCCTCCTTCCTTCTTCAGTTATGTGTTGTGCTTATCTCTCTCCCTCTCTCCCCCCACAGGTGTGGGAGATGCTGTTGAGCTCCAAGGCTCCCATGGTTAATGTGTTCATGGCCGTGCCAACTATTTACTCTAAGCTGATCCAGTACTATGATCAGCACTTCACACAGCCTCATGTGAAGGACTTTGTCAAAGCAGTCTGCAAAGAGAGAATAAGGTACTGGTTGTGGAATCTGTGCCACAAGATTTTACTCACAAGTAGCTGTATTTGTGAATACTTCCATGTATGTATGAGTACATATTGATTGGTGGCAAAATGGTTAAGAACAGAGCAACTATAATGTAGCACTGAATGGTTTAATGCAGGGTTTTTATGCAGTGTTTCCTAAATGTCCTTTTCACAGGGATGTATAGAGCTTAATTAAAGTTAATATTAATGCATTTTGTCATCAGTTGGGAGATTATCATCTTTTTTAATCACCCAATAGTTGGATGCTTTAGGCAATTTAAAGAGGAAATTTAATGTTGCTATGGAGTTCATTCATTTTGGGCTCTTCATCATTCCTGTTAGTATTTATTTATGTCCAGATGACTTTGATGGAGAGTATTTTTGGTGAAACTCCTTCAACTTGAAGCCTTGACTTTACCTGACAGAGCAGGATATGACAGCACAAACGTTTGAGTTTGGCTGTAAGCCAGTCTCTGGGCTCCAAACATCTGTATGTTAGTAGCTCAGCTAACTGACAGATGCGTTAGTGATTAGCAATTGGGCCCATTGACCATCACCCTATCCTGGCAGTGTTTTCGGTTCACATTCAAAGAAGACAAAAAAGCAAAATTGGAAAATAAAGTTCATTTGTGAGACAAATTGAAGTTTTTCAGTGCTTCAACTACCTCAGCAAGTTCTGTGTAACAATGACTGATGCAGCTGCGGCTGTTGACCGCGGAGGTGTCTAAACATGATCTATGCATCAAACCACAGTTAACAATTTCAGCTGCTTTTGGAGCAACAACATGTACCTGTCCAACTCACCTCTCTTGCCATCTTTGCTCCTTTTACCGAGCTGAAAACCACATGAAGGTGTGGTTGACGTGCGTGTCAGACTGCGCTCCTCCCCAGAAGTGTTGAAGTGTTCAAACCTGAAGCAAAGTCAGTCCCAAGAAGCATTAAGCCTGTTTTTAAAAGTTTATTTTGGCCCTGAGACACTTGTAGTTCTTTTCATTTGTAATTTGTTTGTCACCTTTCTGTGTGTATGCACTCGTGGCATGCATTATTATTACATTATTATGTTTTCTTGCTACTTGATAATCTTTTGACCTTTGTGGATGGTGTATTAATGTCACACCACATTTCCAGTACATGTTTTGCTTCTTAATAATTTTCACTGCCACAGTTTCTTTTACAAGTGTGTGTGGCATCTGTGTTTTTATTTTGCTTCCTTTGTGCTGCCAATCATCTCTCCCATGCTGCATTCTGTATATTTTTCATAAACAGTCTGCAGTTTCTAGAATACTGTAAGGCACAACCCTATGCTTACTGACTCTCACAAATCAGGTCCTTGGAGACGTGTAAGAAGATGCACAAAAATTGATGTTTCTAATTAGCAAACAATTAGATAATTTACATGTTTCACACAGGTTTTTCAGGCAAAATATAAACTGCAGATGTGTTTTTTGGCGTGTGTCCCTCATGCCTGTCCCTTTCTCTCCAGGCTGATGGTTTCAGGCTCGGCTGCTCTCCCGCTTCCCACTCTGCAGCGCTGGGAGGAGATTACCGGGCACACACTCCTCGAACGCTACGGCATGACTGAGATCGGCATGGCGCTGTCCAACCCTCTCAAGGGCCCACGCGTCCCAGGTTGAACTAAGTGGATGCACTTGTACTCTCACACCTTACACACATATGAGTAAAGAAAGAAATTTTTTTTTTACATGTGTATGTGTGTTACTTATCTTAAAAAGGGAAGTCATGGGATCATTAGTTAACTTTCCGGCAAAGTATTTCACAAACAAGTCAGCAACTCGTTGCACGTTGCTTAACTTTGCACCACTATCTTCTTATCTGCCACGTGTCACTGTTGCAGAGTCCTGTAAACAATGGTTGGAGCCACTCAGCTAGATAAACTTGCATTACACAATTTTAGCTTCATCCAAAAATCTGTATTCTCAATTATCTTCTAAAAACCTGTCTAGAATGTCAAAGTCAGTACCGGATACATGTATAGTTTGGGCGCCAGCTGCGTATGTTTTTTTTTTAAAACTCCTTTATCCCTTTGCATAACGATAAAGTTGTGAAACCTCAGGTGTCAAAATACTAACTTGATAATAAAATGCATGTCTTGGTGCTCTTCCAAGCAGAATATGGTCAGGTTACAAACCAGCTGCTGAAGCAATGGCAGGAAATGAGGCCATACAGATAACCTCTTAAAGATCGGTTTGGCATCTGATTATCAGCATCTTTCTTGAAAACCCTTAATGACAAACCAATGGCAGCGTTTTCTGCTCTCTTTTTAAATCAGGCCAACCCTCGATCAGTTTGTCATTTGGTGCATTTATCTTTTGGTACCAAATACTGAGATACTGCACAGCACAACTAGCCAAGCATACTGCCATCAGTGTGTCTGTCAGTCACAGTTTCATTGATGATGAATATTTGATTGCTTGGCAGTCAACCAAGGTTGCCTTTGTGACTGTGGATGTTGTTCTCTTCTAAAACGAATGTCTCAGATTTGTAGGAAAGAGGGTAATTATCTTTTTTTCCCTGTGTGTAGTAATTAAGCTCTACATTGAGTTGACATTGCTGTTTACAATTTGGTAACGTATGATTATCAATCAACAAACTTGCAATCACTGATTTCTGCCACTCTATGTTAAAAGTATACACATATATATTAGAAATCTTTATCCTGGAAACATAGAAAGGCAGTGTGGTTTAACAGAACGACATAAAATAATAATAATTTAAAAAGCAAACCTTGCTTAATTGAGCCAGTGTTCCCGGTTTATACTACACTTTGAAAATGCTCTCAAAAATTTTGTTCTACTTCACATATAATCCAAAAACCTCTGATGTTGCTCGACCCTCCCTCATCAGTTTGAGTGAGTACTTCAACTTCACGCGTTGTGCTTTAATCAAAGGTAGTTGTCTCTGGCGTGATGTCAGGTAAAACCCCATGATCCCAACTACACCTCCCTCACACACGCAAAAACAAAAGCAAGGTCTGGAAATGAGGTCAGAGTAGTGGCGGTTGCCATCTTCTCCTGTCATCCCCTCTTCCTCTGTCTCTCTCTCTCTCTCTTTCCCTCTCTTTCTCTTCCACCGTCTTCTTCCTTTCCTGTTCCCCAGACAACACTTCCTCTTACAGGTAGAGCTAATTAGCTTGCAAGTGGTAATCCTCTGCCTGCCTGTTTTGTCAGGGTATTGTTTTGTTTGTTGCTCACTGAATGTTTGGCATGAACCGAGCAGGCTGCGTTCGACTCCTCTCAGGTGATTATTAAGAATGGCTTCAAGAGGCCTGCGTTTTTATTGATGTTTCCTCTCAGCATTTGTGTAAGTGTATGTGTATGTCTGCCTGTGTGTGTGTGTGTGTGTGTGTGTGTGTGTGTGTGTGTGTGTGTGTGTGTGTGTGTGTGTGTGTGTGTGACGGTGTGAGCACATGTAGGCACGAGGCTGCGCCTGTTTGAGTTGGCGTGTTCCTATCTTGCCTTTTAAGTAGGTTAAAATGGATCAATAGCAACCACAGGAAACCCTCTCAGAAGAGCAGTGGAGTGGTATCTCTCTTTCACTCTCACCTTCTTCTCTTTCTCACCCCCCCGCCCCACAGCAGCTAAACACATGACATTTCAGCTCTTAATACAACTTATTGGCAGCAGTTTCATTAGTAATTCTCTCCTGTATTTAGGCCATGTAACTATCCTGATTTTGCTGTGGTGCTTACACTTTTGGAGCTCTTCATATTAACAAAGCTGAGTGTCTTTCTAGGTCATATTGCCTGTCCTGAGATGTAAACATATGAGATCATCCTCATTTTTTCCCCCCATCTTATTATTATCTCACGCTGCTGCCCCTTTCATCTCTTTGATTCTTTTTTGTCCCACTTTTCAGGCTTTTTTTCCCTGTATTTTCACAGAGAAAGTGTAGATACGGCAGTCTTATAAAAGCAGTTGTTCATAGCTTTTTCCCCACCTTAAAAAGCCAAAACAAAAGCTCTCACACCCCAGCCTTTTTTATCAATCAAAAGGATCCATTTTCAGTTTTAGTGAATTAAGGGTAATCGTGCTAGCATCTGAAAACTGTTATTTTAATACACTATTCCCGATGACCATAAATCGGATAAGTAGTTAGAAAATGAATGAAGTGATGATAAATAGGATGTAGTAGGATTCTCATTCTACCTGTGTAAGAAGTACAGAGTTACTTCACTTGCATTTTCAAGGACAAAAAGGATCTTGAGATAAGGAATTAATTTTTACAGGATTTTTCTCCTGATGCCCAACATTTAGATGCTATTATTAGATACCGCTGCAGTAATGTGATTACATTTAATAGGTTCAAATGGTGTACTTTTTCAGTGTTATAATTGCCCTTGGTGGGAGACGGATTGCAAAGTGTGGGTTGGTGTGACTTTTTCCAAGCCAAAGTTCATACAGTTTGAATTGATAGTAAGTAAGTAAGTAAAATTTATTTATATAGCACATTTCACAGATAAAAATCACAAAGTGCTTTACAATAAGATCAGACATACAAGTTAAAATTAATTAAAAGCCCGTTTGTATAAAAATTGATAGAATCCTTCAAAACCTGACGGTCTTTTTATTGGGCAAATGTTAGTCTGCAAAATGATATAAAATATTCAGTTTATTTCATTTATTTATGTAACACTAAATCACAACAACAGTTGCCTCAAGGAACTTCCTTTTGTAAGGCGAAGACCCGACAATAATCCAGAGAAACCACAAAAATCACACAACACCCAAGTACTTGGCCACAGTGGGAAGGAAAAACTCCCTTTTAGCAGGAAGAAACCTCCAGCTAAACCAGGCTATAAAATAAAATATAGGTGCAAATATTAATGCACACAGAAGACCAATGAGAATTTTTTTTGTGCTTTAATTATTTAACTCGCCAGGTGTCACTTGCACACAGTTTGTGGAGACAGCAGGTGATGTCAGGAAATGTGGAAATCCTTTTTTTAGTAACAGTTTTCTCTAAAACGTTACTGCACCTCACAGTTATGAACACTGGATTTTTTAACACAGACTTCTTACTGTATTTTAATACTTGTCAGCTCAGTTATAACATTTCATGCTGCTGTGCTTTATTAATAAAACATGTCAAGTGCTCAGCAGTAAATTAGACTGAAGGACTGAATCCTGCTGTACCCTTGAGTCCTTGTTTCTTCTTTGTTTGTTTTTTTGGAGGCTTCAGAAACAGGTTGAAAGTGCAAACAAACACCTAAAAACAGTTCTATTACTTGACGTTTACTTGAAGTTTGTGCAAACGGCTGCATCAGGCATTGCCCAGAAATCCCCATTACTGTCCGTGTAAGCTGGTTTGTGGTGACTGAGACGAATGGCTTTCAGTTTAGTGTTTTACAAGCTCAGCAAGCCAGTGGCCAGTTTTGGCCTGCAGATGGAGGCTAATGCTGTCTTGGAGAAGATGACTCTTGTGTTAAAAATCTCTCACTGAATGCTTTTGATGGCTTTTTCACTGATTATTGCCAGAATATGTGTTCCACTTCTGTAAAGGCCAAAAATCATCCCATTCTGCTTCGACAAAGTGTATTCTCTTCTCTCTGTGTTCATGGGCTTTCTTTGTGTTTGACAGGAGCTGTTGGGTTGCCGCTGCCTGGTGTGGAAGTTCGGATTGTTATGAATAACACAATTAATACAACCATTGTGGAAGGCACTCACAAAGAGACTCAGGTAATCCATAAGTTCAATATATATAGGTGTCATCAGGTAAAATCATGTGAAAACAAAGGTTTAGCATCAGACTCAATGCAATCCTGTTCCTGTTGCTAATGAAATGCACTTGAATAACTGATGACCAACAAGTGTGAGACCCCAAGGTCAGACTGTATGACGGATAAAGAAAAAGTACATCTCAGACTTTGCAGGCCTGACTTAGCATGTTAAATGTTAAAGTTCATGTCAGTAATATTAGGAAAAGACTGAACAAGTGTCGTTTGCTTGGAAGGATTGCCAGGAGAAAGCCACTTTTCTTTAAAAAGAACATGGCGGCACAGCTTATGTTATATCCAAGAAAATCATAAGACTTCTGGGAAAATGTCCTTTGGATAAACAAAATCAGTGCAGATTTTTAATGATAGTATATAAAACGAACACAGTATATCAGGACTAACATCTCATACCAGCTGTTAAGCACGGTGATGTATTTATCCTGATTTCTTCCTTTCTTTCCATGTATATGCATCAGGTACGACCTGGTCTGGAGGGGAAAGAGGGGGAGCTTCTGGTTCGAGGGCCATCTGTTTTTAAAGAGTACTTTAACAAACCTCAGGAGACCAGAGAGTCTTTCACTGAGGATGGCTGGTTCAAGACAGGTACCAAACCCTCATCTTCCTCAGCAGTATGCATGCATAGCGAGTGCATTTCACTACCATTTATGGTTTGTACTGTCAGAGGGATTCACAGGAGATGAAAGATGTCATAAGATTTTTTCATCAGTGTTGCACACTGTACTTTCGGGGCACGATGACATGATTTTAAACACTTAAAAACCAGGAGTCCAATGCTGGAAGCACACACATAGTCACACATTCAGACAGTGTGTGTGTGCGCGCGCACATTTTGGGGAACTATGAGGGAGTGATAAATGGACTATGTGTGTTTTTGGTGCTGCAGGGCATTTTTCCTCCTAAGTGGTTGTGACTGCTCCAGGTCCTGAAGAACCAACTATTGCTCTGTGTGTGTGTGTGTGTGTGTGTGTGTGTGTGTGTGTGTGTGTGTGTGTGTGTGTGTGTGTGTGTGTGTGTGTGTGTGTGTGTGTGTGTGTGTGGTAGCATAGAGGGAAGCTGTCATCAGAGGATGTTCCTCTCTCTAGCCCAGCACTTCTCCCCTTGTGCCCCCCCCCAAACAGACCCATACTTTACCAGCGGGAGAGGCAGGCATTCGGTTAGTTTTGAGGGGGGGGCTGAGGAGTGCAGGAAGAAGGGCAGAAGCAATCAGAGCTTTGAATTGTCATGTAGACCACAGGAAATAAGAGGAGGAAGCAAAAGATTTGGGAAGGAGCTTGAAGTATTGAGCTTGGAGATGTGTTGGAGGGGGTTAGAAAGAGTCAGCTGCAAAGCTGACTCTGGGGACCAAGAAGGTAGCGATCGGGAGCTGCCGATGGTGGTGGAGGCGGGAGTGGGGAACAGCAAGGAAGGAGTGAGTGATGGAGAACGAAGCAGGGCAAGGCAGAGTGTGTTTAATTGGCTTTGCAGGCTGGAAGGACAGAGATCCAGAGCACAGCACGTTGCTGTCACACTCCATTACAGCCACTGGCCACATAATGAGAGCCTGTGCAATCAGCTCCCCACAGACCAGTCCCTCAAGCCACACACACACTGTGGACTACTCTGTTGGAAGCTATCAAACACCTTACCTGCCCTGCCTGTGTTCGCTGATGCCAGTTTCAACACACATGCAGCTTTTTTTCCTTCAAATTTCAAATTCAGATTTTCTTCAATTCTCCGGTGAATCGATGATTCAAACAGGAGCAACTGTGTCGGAAATTCACATTGTTTTGCTTTCTTTGTGTTTTAACTCAGCTCGAGAATAAACTCAAGTACATTTTAAAAAAAAAAATCCAGATTTTACCAATCAGTGTGTTCACAGGTCTTAGGCAGTAGAGCAGGGCAATATGACCAAAATATTTATCATGATATGCATTTGAAAATTTGCAATAACGATATAACTGACGATATAATTGAGACTAGACAAAATACTTTAAAACTCCACAACTTTATTAATGCAAAAAAATAAAAATCAACCTATTTTCACTTAAACGAGCAGCTGTTTTTTATCTGCATTAAAGTTATATAAAAATTTAACAGCACAAATGCAAATTCCTTGCTGACAGTTTAACCAAAAGGCATTTCCAGTGGAAACTGGCTGACATATCCTCAGTATAACCATGTATAACATCCACAAAACTTAAAAAGAGGTTATACACACACACAATACAGTAATATTATGTTGAAGCACAGTACGTATCACTCCGCCAGGCTCCTGCCTACAGTAGTCGTAATGCTCCGACAATCCATCAAGCGGTTTGGCTTCGTAGCTTAGCAAAGTCGTACTAAAAAATTTGACAGATTTTCGAGCGCCGCGTACCACATAAAATCGTTTCGAGGTCAGTAAACACAACCAGAATTCATACATAAGGCACACGGGATTATAAGGGGCACTGTCGGTTTCAGAAAAATCAAAGGATTGATTTTAAGTGTGCCGTATTTTCCAGAAAACACGGTAATAACGACGGCCCGCTAGCATGCGCTACCAAAAATAGTGCTTTGTTGTGTATCTGACGGACGAAAGCTAAACCAGTTCCACACCACTGAAGTTGCAGCATTTTTACAAACCAATTCTGGTTCATCCGTTTCATTCAAAGATCCACTTTCGCCCTTCTCATTCTCCGTCACTGTCATGCTTTTTCGCCATGTGCGTATGAAAACAAAGGCACTGCGCATGTGCGTTTTACCCATATTCTATCGCGATATTTCATTTTCTTATCGTTGCCCAACATCATACCAGTATTACCGTGAACGGTACGATATGGCCCAGCACTATTTGGCAGCCCTCCTGCATGCATGACAAATGCCTTTGAAGCATTTTGTGGTTCCAGAGCTGATTGAAATCTGCAATATTAAAACAAGTCAAACAATTAAAACATTATAGATTTGTGTTTATTACTGGGAATTAAATACTGGTAGGTTTATTATGAGCTTTAGATTGAA
Source organism: Maylandia zebra (assembly GCF_041146795.1). NCBI lineage: Eukaryota > Metazoa > Chordata > Actinopteri > Cichliformes > Cichlidae > Maylandia > Maylandia zebra. Next base: position 23,418,662 of record NC_135167.1, on the reverse strand, counting down.
ACAGGCTTGCCATTTTATCCTGGTGCCTGCTCGACTTAGGTGAATATTTATTGAATCGATATGAATCCCCTCATCAGTCATTAAGAGATGTGCATTTAAAATGTTGGACAGTAACATTTTGTCTGTTTACATCGAAATGATTGCTTCTTTTCTGTTCTTCTCTTTAGTACTGAGGAATTTATTTAACACACCAAAGTGACATAAAAACATAAACTTATAATAGTGTTACTCTGTCTTGTGTTTATTTGTTTTCTTTTGGAACATTTGAAATATCAATAATAGAAAACTTTGAAATATGAATTTTTAGTAAGTAAAACTATATCCAAGATGTGGGTTTACTGAGCAGGTATGAGGTCATACACATGCAGGCAGGGAGAAGGGGGAAAGACAAAGTCCAAAAATTTGATGAAGACCTTGTGCACTTCATCTTCCTTCCCAGCTTCTTAACTCATTTCTCACACTGTCTCCTTTTTTACTCTTACACCTGCTCCACGTTTCACACAGCAACTTTTTTCTTTCACAGTTTCAATCTCACGCTCCATCTTTCGCTTGCTAACAGTGGGCTGATCTCTTGCGGCCTTCTGTATCTCACTTTTTCTATATGCTCTGGGATTTAACTGCCTGGTTGGGGGAAAAGGTGGCTGCTAACCGAAATTTCTTACCAAGATTTTCTTTATGGAGTTGGGCTGTAAAAACGTGGATGTACAAACTTTTAAAGTGGATTGCAAATGGCAAATTTTAGAAGACGCGATCTGAATAATCTGCTGCAGACAAAAACAGGAACAGAAATCCAGATGTTTTATTTCATCCTGTGAAATTTTCTTGCAAATGAAATGTGCACGCTACTTTTACACGTCCGGTGTGTGAAAGCCTTCATGCCTAAACTAATAAAAACTTGTAAAAAATTCAATATTTTTCAAACAAAAACGAAAATCCACTCTGGCAGCTAACTGAACCTGAACTGAAAATGTAATAAAAATGAATAAGAAAATAGAAAATGATAATAACTTTGCATTAGACGTCGTGTAGGTCGAAAGGCAATAGAGTTAATGTACAGTGTTTTGTTGGGTTCATTATTTTTAGATTAAATGTATCTCATTAGGAAGACTGTTAGGAAAAATACGCACACCAGCCCTCAATATTCATAATGAAAAAATGCACTTTTTAGATTAGCCACAATTGCTTTGTGCAAGAGGAGAAAATGTCTTTAAAAAAATTCTGTTTGAACTTTGCAAAAACAATGCTAACAGGGGAGACTGACAAAAGCAAAGAGAGATGGGAAAAGAAATGTGAAATCTGAGAAGCAGAGAACGAGTGGGAGTTTAGATCAATAGGTTCTCAGCTGGCCAAAGGTGTCTTCTCCAGAGTTAACAGGTGCTGTGTAGCGTGATTGACAGCTCGATAGGGAAGCTGTCACCTAAGTGTTCTCTCTTTCCACTCATCTTCACAAACATCTCTGAGCACATTGATCCCTTCTCACTTTTTTTTAGCCCTCCTTTTGTGCTCTACAATACAGTCTGTCTGCTGTCCAGAGCTAAAAAGAAAGCTCATCTTGACCCAGTAAGCCTGTAAGAGCGTTTGTTGTTCCATTTATTGTACACATATAGATACAGCAAGGCAATGGAAGCAGTGAGAAGAGAGACTGAAGGCGTTGCTTCAGATTTGCTCGTTAGTCGTTAGTTGATGCCAACAAACAAAACCCAGAACTCCTCCAAGAGTAATTTATGAATGCATAAATTAGTCAGAACTCATGGGAAGAAAGAGAAGCTTAAGCATTAGCTGTTTTTGAATTTTTTATTTCACTAATAAGAAGTTTGGCTGTGCTGCAGAGAGCAGTTGGGATAAAACTGAGCCTGGAATCTGACTATTAGCCCCAGAGAGGTTAAATTATTTAATTACATAACTGTGTGAAAGGTGTTTATTAGGGCAACTTTCATGAGCTCCCAGCAGCTTTTCAGAGATACAAAAACAGATTTTTGTATGAATCGTTTTAAACATTGTGACAGAAAACAAACACGCAAACTAGTCAGCTGCCATATCTAACCCAAGTAGTAAAATAAAAACATCAAATTAAAAAAAAATAACCTGTTGACTGAGCCCCTGGGCTGGATGAGATTTAGGTTTCTTCAGGCTCTGGATGCTGTGGGGCTGTCTTGGCTGACACACTGGAAAAGTGTGGCATGCCCACTCGGGGTTGGGGATGAGTTGATGCCTCAGTGGAAGAGCGTCATAGGGTCTTGTTGACAAGTGAGACATCCACGAAGCAAGAATTTAACTGACAGATTGGTGTGGCATCTGTAGTAACATGGGTGATGTACCAGCCTGTTGCGGTGATCTGGATACGAGCTCTGAGTAGTGACCAAAAGAACAAGACTGCAGATACAAACGGTGGAAAGGAATTTAATCTAAAAGGTGTCTGGGCTCTCCCTTATAGATTGGGTCAGGAGCTTTGTCATGCGGGAGGGACTCAGTGTAGCGCCTCCACAAAAGGAAAGGAGACAATTAAGGTGTCTCAGGTATCTGACTAGGATGCTTTGTAGGTGAGGTATTTCAGGCATATCCTGCTGGGAAGAAATCCCGGGGCAGTCCCAGGACATGCTGCAAAGATTGTATCTCTCAGCTGGCTTGGGAACACCTTGGTGTCCCCCTTAAAGACAGGCATGAAGAGATGAATGGTTGAATGAATAAATCAGTCTATTCTGTTATTGATATGTTTTAGTGACTTTGACCCACCATATAGCAAGCTGATCATTCAGTCCAGCACGTCTTTGTTTATTTCACTGTGATTTCTGAGGAGCTGAAACATTCAGTTTATCAAAGCTGTTTTTGTTCACAAGACTGGATTACTTGGAGATTTTCCAAGTCTGCCATCAGCAGGTTCCACTTTTTGCAGCAAAGATTTTCCACCTCAAAATTAGCAGCTGAAGAATAACTGCAGAAACATCGGGGGGGAGGGTTTGAGAGAGGCTGTCTTTCATGATGGTCCTGTTGTGTTACTGCCTCTCAATCCTTTCATGATGTCTGGTCTTTCATTTGGCAACATTAATGCGAAATTGCTTGAAGTATGGTTTTAATGGGAGGTAAATGGCTCTTTTAAAAGCTGCAAATGTGGTTAAAATATGAATTTGGACTTGGTTGGGTTTTTTTTGGCATCTACCATATTTGTATTATGATGCAGGGCTTCGTTTTTCAGAATCTCATTTCACCAAACATGAGTGTTAGGACACATTTGATTGAGTATGGGTGTGCGTGTGTGTTTGTGTGTGCTTGTGTGTGCTTGTGTGCAACCAAGAGAGATGTAACCTCAGCTTTAAAGGTGAGCTTTAGATCTGCGGGGGAAATTTTCAGCAGACAGACAAACAGGAGTGTGGCTCATATCCTGCAGAGCCTTCACTAGTCATTTGTGCATTGGTCTTTTGCTTCCAGCTGTTCTCTCCTCTTCCCTGCCTCCATCCCTCTCTGTGTTCCCAATGTCATATTTCACCCCAAGTTACATCGTGTCCTCCTAACTCCAATGTCAGTGCTCCCTACGGGATTCATCCAACGCCCCGCTCCCCGCAGCACTTCGATCAAACAGCCATCCGTGCAACTTTACAGCTGAGACGTCGACGCATGTTGGCCATTGTTTTATTAATACTAGTTGCAGGTAAATAAACACCATATCGTGTACAGGATGGTTTTTTTTCTGGGGTTTTTGGTAAACTGAAGATGCATAAAATATTTTTAAAGTTCCCTCCTGATTCTTTTTCTTACCTCGTTCACCTGTCTGTTCCAGGGAAAGGCAAAAAGGCAAGAGTTGGTATGAATCCAAAGTGGCAAAGGCAAAACTGTGTCTTGAATGAGACTAGATTTGTGTGACTCTGTGGAGTGTGGATGCTTGTAAACAGCGGTTAAATTTCCTTGATGAACGTGGCAGATCTGAGACAGACATCAATCCTCAGCTTCAGCCTGTTATCTTCTTTGAGAAAGGCAGTCCAGCCAGGAATATAATCAGTAACATTAACATAAAGCAATTCAAGCTCTTTTAATTGCATTATATTAAACAAATTAGATCACTCATCCAAGTGCAAAGTGCTTTCTTGTATGATATTAATTACTAAAAAAGGAGCTGTGACAAAAGTTAAGGATGATAAATAATGTCAGAGCTGAGATTTCGGTGCTTGGCTGTCTGTTATTTATCCTCATTAAGACTTCCATCTAGGCATTGGGGCTTTAATGTGGAACATTAATATTCATATATGCTAAGTGTTTACAGTCACTCTCTGAAGAGGCATGACACATTTAGACCTGTCTCATCTTGTGCAGATAAGGCTCTCCTCTCCACGGTGATGGAGGGCGCTTAGTTTTGACCCGCAGTGTGAGAGTTTAGGTTGTGCTGAATGGGTTGAAAGACCCTGACTCCACTTGTACCTTCCCGCAGAGGAGAAGCGTCTCCTCGTCAGGCTCATGTTCAGCACTTCAGCGATGCTCATGTAGAGGCATGTATAAACACTCTATGTCTGTCAAATAACAGCCCTACAAAAAAATGTCAGAAGGAAAAACACTTCTGAGTTTTGGAGTCTTTTTTTGAAATTTTATATCTGTTTTTTGTTTTGTTTGTTTTTTAAGTTTGCATCCACCTACATTGGTGTATTCAGAAGATATACAGAGGATGGGACTATGCTGTAGATTGAAGGCACTCAATTAAAATTAATTAGGTGTAACACCTACAGAGCAGCCTGTCTAGTGGCTATTGGTGGCTGTAAATAGTGAAGATAGAAGGTCAAAGAGAGGGCAGCTAAAGACGTCACCTTTACAGCATGTGGAATTTTCAGCCATGAGGACATCGAGGTGAAATGTAAGTATTCTTATCACCTTAAACATCAGACTTGAATCTGAGTTCATATCACTTACAGCATTAACTATCCCAACGGTTCACTTCTATATTTTGCTTAAATCTGGAATTACTGCCAAGATTTCTTCAAGCTGATAGGAACAAAACCATAACTCAAATAACGAGTTGTTGCTGCCAAGGTATGAAGAAGAGCACCTCTGAACCTTAAAACAGAGCAGCAGAAAAACAGGAAACTAAGAGTACAATTTGCACAAAGAAACCAATAATTGGACAACAGAAGACTGGAAAAGATTTTCCTTTTTCTGATGAGTCTGTCTGCTTTGACATTCAGATGATAGGCTCGGCATTTGAGCGTCATTTAAATGCCACAGTGTGCCTGAGTATCGCTGCTGACCGTGTCCATCCATTTATGACTTGGATGTTCATCTTTAACATGACTAAAGTTTTTAATGTTGAAGTCAGTATTATGTTTACAAGTAAGCCCCTATCAGCCAGAAGCTCAGGCTGTTTGAGAGTGTGAATGTCTATAAGATTTATTTATTTATTCCATACCCTTCCCAAGGTTCACGTTCTGTTGTTGTTGTGTTTTTATACTTTTTTTAAAGCATAAACTACAAGCCAGAATGGGCTCAAATGTGAATGTGAACACATTTTCATCTTATCACTGAAAGTGTACACTTTACAGGAAGTGAAATGCCAGCCACATCTCCAGGGTTGAGTGGGGCATGCACACAAACACAAGTGCATGGTACTTAGATCAAGGTCGCACTCAAACCACACTGAATTGCAAACACTTATTTCTGTGTGTTCCCGTAGCAGCAGAAATCTCTTATGGTGCTAGAAGGTGCTGGCAAGCTAAGAGATGACTTCTGTCACCTCTACAGAAACTGTTTTTGTGAAATTTTAGTTGTCTCTCTCTTTCATTCTTTCATTCCCCGGCACCTCTCGCAGTGAAGCTAGTGGCAGCAGACTGAACTGTTTCTGCAGTGTTGGCCTTTGTCATATGTCACACTCTGACCTTTTCTTTTGCACGTTTTTTGTCTTAGAAAAGTAACACGTCTAGACTTTGTCTGTGTGTCTTTGTGTCGTTCTGGATTGTTGTGTGGAAAAAATGGGCGTAATACAAGTGCATCATTTTTAAGGCACAGGCAGCATCGATGAGGGGGATTAATAATAATTTAGGACAAGTTTTAAAAATAGAAGAGACTGTTGAATCTTGTCACATTTCCTGATGTAAGGAAGATGAGTGTGGAGCCCCTTTTCTGCTTCCCTGTCATCACTGAGTGTTTGTTGAGTGGGTACTCTGCAAGAGAGGCAAACAGTTTGTTCGATGGGTTGAGACAACAACCCTGTGCAGGAGGGCCTTTCCTGTCCTTCCTGGACCAAAATTTAAGCTCCAGGCTGAGTAAACTGCATTAACTTCATTTTTAGTGAAACATAACTACATGTCCTCGTGAATGTGCCCTTTGTCTTTCTTGAACTATAACAACATACAAAAAATATTTAGCCACCTACAGCAGCTTTTATGGCATCCCAATCTACATTCATAGGCAAATTTGGATGTGACCCCCCTCCTCCTCTTCGATCTGTAACAGCTTCCCAATTCTGGGACACCATCCTGCTGGATTTTTTTGAAATTTTCACGATGGCCTGGCTTGCATTCGCCATTCTAGCCCCTTCCAAAGATGTTCGGTGCAGTTGCACAAGAGTCTGTGTGGGGCAGTAAAGTTCATCTTCACCACCACACTCATCCAACCATGCCTTTAAGGATTTTGCTTTGTGCACTGGGGCACACACTGTGTTCCAAATTCCAAATAACTCGGGAGTGACACCACTCCCAATTTAGCATGTTCCAGAAAAAAGAAGTAAAAGTAGGATTATATAATCCTATATAAAAATAGGATCATAATACTTGTTTCTTTTTATACTTTTAATTTAAAAACTGCTGCAGCACATTATGGATGGAGGCTGGTCAGTGCGCTGTTTATTGCTTATTTAGGCAGTCATAAATACACAACGCTGGCAGTGCAGATGAGCAGTTTTATAGTTTTATGGCTGTTCAGTGCCGCCATCTTGGATTGTTAACTCGGGGTTGCTGGGTCTTTTCCGACTTTCCTGGTGGGAAATCCGAGTCGAAGGGGAATTCCAGATTTCAGCTCTGACTGAGAACTCAGAAATTCCAACTTCCAGCTTTTTTAGGAACACACCAACAGTCATACTGAGACAGAGAAGGGTAAACTGTTCTCATGAAGTTAGATACACAGAATTGTTTCGAATATCGTGGTAAGGCGTCAGGTAAGACCTGTTGGCGACCACAACAGAAAAATGTGAATTCCCTAACAGGTTTGTAAGTGGCAGCTCTGTGAGATCATTCATAAAGGTCTAAACAGATGTCAGTGAATCTCTGATTACTGCGGTTTATTAGTGAAACTGTGCTTTGAAACTGCTTTGTTCGGTAGCACATGATCACCTGCAGTTTGCATGGAAGATACCAACTGGTCTCAGTTTCATTACCACATCGTGCGTGGTAGTGAGATTCTGAAAAGTGTGAGAATGCTTGCCTTCAAAGTGAAAGTTGCAGCTTTTGGCATGTGTTGGTTGTAGTGGTGAGGCACAACTTTTACTCTGAAGACAAAAACTTTCTCTGTTTTTGGTGTAATACCCACTTTGCAGCCAATCACCTGGGAACAGCGAGCAGTCTCCAGGAAACACTTGCCAGCCAATCTCAGATTACACATTTTTCCCTAGCAACTGCAGGCCTGTGTGACTGAACTAAGGGGCCCCGACCAACCCCAGCCTGTCCATACAGTGTATATCAGCTCTGTCAACTGTATCATACCATCAAAAACATACACCAGCTTTTGTTTTAACTATACAGTTTCCCTTCATTTCTCCACTTTTTTTCCTACAGTTTGTTCAGTATAATATGTTTGGTTTTCCTGCGTCAAGAATATCACCGACAAAAGCTTATTTTTTATTCTGCAAAAATATCACAGCAAGAGTGAAAGCGATTCATTTTTGTTAAAATAAATGAGTCACCTTCCAAAGGCAATTTCTGCTTTACTGTAATCTTGGTTAAATAGTTGGAAATATTGCAGCTGCTCGTAGCTCACCTCTCCTCACGATGCTGTTTTTCTTGTTATTGGTTTGAAATAATTTGATGTTTTCTTTTCTGCTTCTGCGAACCCCTCTAATGTCATTTTCCTGGTTTTCTGAAAGACACTGTGGAAGTTTCCTCTGACCCTCCATCCTCAGTTAAATTCTTGATCTATTTTTATTTCTTTTTTTCACACTGTGTGCCTTCACTTTCTTTAATGCCTCAGAATGAGATGAAAGCCCAGTGCAATTAGGCTTCTTATCGTTTTAATTAGGAAAGCCATTCGGCCATATCTGCCTCAGACGCCATAACACATAATGGCGGAGAGTCTCTGATGCCTGAAGTAGTGATTGTGTGCGTGTGTGTGCGTACGCATGTGTTGTGTGTGAGTACATACAGTACGCATGTGTGTATATTTGTGTGTGTAAATGTACGTCCTAGTAACACAGTTCCCAACAATCCCGCTCCCGCCCTTCTTTCCTCTTTTATCAGTCTGTGTTCTCCAATCGCTATTCCCACTTGTGCGTCTCTCCAAACATGTTGTTCTATCCCTCGTTACTTCCTTCCCCTCAAAGAGACAAGGTCAAAGAGTCCTGTATAAGTACTTCAACTATGTTGTCTGAGCATTCCTTTTCAAACCCTTTTGTCAGCGTTTGCTTCGTTAATGCAGCTTTTCTTCCTTGACGCTACAGCTAGATGTACTGATTTTATTGTATGTTTTTATCTGTTTCAATTTGCGCGCACACACACGCCCACGCAGGATACACAAACAGTTTATCAGTGTGCACGTAAACTGCTCATTTCTCCATATCTGTTTGCATAAGATGAGAGAGCTACATGGCTGAAACCAAATCATTTTTTTCTTCTTCTTTTGCCCCTCATCTTAAAGAGGGGGAACTGTAACTACCCTGATAGTGGTGTTAACACCAAACCAGCTCCTCTGCTCGCCTCTCTACTTTCTCCCCCTCTCCCTCCATCCTCCCTTTCCTCCCTCCTGTTACCCTGGCCTATCAGTGCGGAGCAGTGGTCTGTGAAGAAATTCCCAATATCTAAATTTACACACTGTATCAATCTTGTTTAATAGACTGGAAAGCTTATAGCCGCCGTGGCACGCCGGCAGAGAGGGCAGCGGTGATAAATTGTCGGTGTGCAGGCGACAGCCGCCCGTGATGTATAATGAAATATTTATGATTTATCCCAGCTAATAAACTGAAATGAAGTGCATGATGTATGGGAACAGATGGGCCCTCTATTGATGCTGAGGTGGAGAGGCAAGAGGGAGGAAGAGGAGACAGGAAGAGAGGTGGAGAGAAGGAAACAGAAGATGTGATGAGAGATGTTTGAGAGGTAGTTGGAAAAAAAATGAAGCATAAAAATAGAATTGAAAACGTAAGAAAACATAGTTTGTTTGTGTTTGTGTGGCACTGGAGCTGGAGAAGCTGAAAACATGGACGTATAGGTAAGACGGATGGAGGGATATGGGGTTAGCAGTACAGACTAAATGATGGAATAGAGGACAGGTGGAAGATGGCAGTAAAAACAGACCACCATCAAAATGTAATCCCTCTCCTACAATGCTGCGTGCTGATTCCAGGTGAGGCAGGTGCAGTTGCTTTCTTTTATTGACTCCATATTTTTCAGCTACAGTCTGCAAACACGCACAGCTTTACCTTAAATGTTCTTAACTGAGCAACACTGAGGTTTTTTGCAATGCTGAGGGGTGCTGTGTAAAGCTTACAAGTGCAACTATGTCCCTCAGAATTGTTCAGCATTTTGCCTTTAAGGATTTTGCTTTGTGCACTTTTTTACTGAGAGTTAAACTGCTGACACAATTTTAATCAATATGAAGCTCCAGCCAGCAACCAGTTACTTTAACAGGAACAAAAGGAAAGGCTAACGTGTGATATCATGTGCAGTAACATCATATGTAATTTGTGTGGCATCTTAAGGATAGGTTTATACTAACTTGCAAGCTGTGTACACAGATGCTGTGGAGACTGAATGACTGGTGTCCAAGTTGTGTTTTTCCTAAGTCTCGGGTGCAGAGTACACCGGAAAGACACATGTGTAGCGGGTATATCGTAGTATACGCAAAAAAGCAATCACATGCAGGTTTTCAAGGCATGGCTGTATTACCTCTTTGTGATCAAATGTACCTGTAGATTCTTCCCTAACAACCTGTGGATGTTGGAGGGTTCGCTGACCAAGCCCTGTGTGACTGAGGCGTTTGAAATTGGTTTCACAACAACTGCCAGCAACCACTTGCCAACCAGATGGAAACTATAGTTTTTTCCATACCAACCCTGGTAGTTGCCAAGGTGTTCCCAGCCAAGTGTGACTAGGACACTAAACACATGAAAAGTAAATTAAAGATTTCTATGGCCATCATAATAATGTCCTTATAGAGAATTCTTTTGGTCATAATAATTATGTAGTGAAAATCTGAGCTCATGACATCCTCAGGACAAAGTGCTAAATCTGTTTATAAGCACCTCTAAAACACACTAATGAATATGCTAATAGAAAAAATACGAATAAAATCAAGAGTGTAGCATTTTTACAGAGCATTTACTGAGAGGACTGTTTCTTGGCAGAAAGTAGAAAATTCCCAGAGTTTCTGTTTGCTTAGAAACTCCACAGGGGCAGTTTTGAAATTATGAGATATTCAAGTAGTCACGTCAGCCAGTAGTGTGTTTAATGGAGGGCTGAGTGTATACATGGGTCTTTGTGTCTTTGGTTTGGAAGAGCAAACCAAAGACAGACGAGGAAAAGAGGCCAGGAGCCCAAGGAGAGAGAGAAATAACCCAGATGGCAGTCCTTTATGCACTTTGCTCTCTGCTCAGCCCAGATCTTGCTGGTTCATGCAAACAAGCTTCCCAACTCCACCTACCAACTTCCTGGATAGAGAAAAAACCCAGCTGAGCATGATGATAACTGGAAGATGTGAAAAGTTGTCATAGTAAATGTGTGAAAAAGAGTCAGATTTTCTAACATCACAGCTGGCTTTAAGACGTAAAGGTTCACTTTGCATATTTGAACAGTCCCTGACCTTCGCTGACCTTTTAACCTATTCATCCAAACTTAACTGCTATGCATCACTTCATCACAGTGTCTCACACACTTGCGTCCACTCTCTGTTTCAGCTGTGGACAGCCCCAATGTAATTCTGCTAAAGAATATATTCCTGATCCTTATTTTCAGGCTTCCTCTCCTTCCCTCCTCCGTCCATTTTTCTCTCCCTAATCTCTCCCCACTGATCCATACTGACCCATTTCCCCAGCTCGTCATACACGAGCGCAGCTGCGCCCCTCATCCCACATACTGTACTCGCCTTCCCCCACACCTGTCCCCCAGAAACTTATGCATGAGTGTGCGTGGGTCTGTGGAGGATGTATGTCTGGAGGATGGGGCAACTTAAACACTCATCCATCCACTGTTATCTGACTTTGTGTCTCAAACACACACGCTCTCTTACACACAGATACAAGTTTACATACCCTACATTCCCTATTCTTAGCTATAAAAAAAAATTACTTAATTTTTTTAATTGAGTTCATTATCAGCCTTGTTTTTAGGTATATATATTGTAATTGGGCTTAATAACTTCTTGTTATAAAAATGGTGTTCCAGAAAATTATGACTGTATTTTTCCCTGTGTTTCCCTTACATCACATTGTCTTTCTTGTATGGGCCTGTCTGTATTCTAGGAGACACCGCTGTGTATAAAGACGGCGTATATTGGATCATGGGTCGCACCAGTGTCGACATCATCAAGAGTGGTGGCTACAAGATCAGCGCACTCGATGTGGAGCGTCACCTTCTGGCTCATCCAGACATCACGGGTAAGTGGAATGAAGTAATGTCACCGCTGTAAGACACATGTAATTAAAGCCCTGAACCAGCACCTCAACCATTTGATCACTGTTAATATCCAGCAGTTATGTGCTGAAGGTAACTCATCAAAAATGAGTTTGGTGTCCTTTTGCTGTAGAGAAAGACAAAAATAAAGGAGTAGCTGAATTTTACCTGCAGCTTGTCTGATTTTTTGTCATATTTAACCTTGTAGATGTTGCTGTGATTGGAGCCCCAGATGCCACGTGGGGTCAAAAAGTCACTGCTGTAGTGCAGCTGAAGAGGGGCAAGAGCATGACTTTGCCAGAATTGAAGACCTGGGCAAGGTACTGTGACTTTCAGCTGAATAACCTTTGCTTTGTGCACTGTTTTTGGAGCTTTCTAATTAATTTTGTCTCTTATTATGCACATACCAACTGGTGTTGTGGTTTATTCACCTAGCAAGTGAGCAAGCTCCGGTGAGGAGATACTGACACCTTTGAGCTTGAGTCAAGAAGGCATCCGGTTTAAAAAGTCGGCCAAATCAAACATGTTAGGCAGACAAAAGTAAGCATTATGTGCATAAAATCCATCCACTCTCTTACCCACTTATTCAATTCAGGTCACGGGGGGGGGGGGGGGACTGGAGCCTATCTCAGCTGTCACAGGGTGAAAGTCACTGTGTGTATACCTGCTTTTATTTTGATATCCAGCAAATACATTGCTGTTGACAGGCTACACATAGGGATATTTTCCACATTTTTGCATGAACCTGTACTATTCTATCAGGCTATGCTGATATTAACATCCACACTGCGTGAAAATGCATGCTGTATTTTCTTTCAGGCAAATATGTGAACTGTCAGAAAAGTTTAAGGTGGCTCTGCTTTTGCAGGAATGGACTCTGTTCACCAGATAAACACGTCCAAGTGGAAGCAGACTTTATTAAAACAGGGACTTTGCATTGTGAATGATATTGTAACACAAAGACACTGCAGTATTACAGAGAGAACCCCAGTCATATGAGAAAAAACATGGATTTATTGCTTTAAACTGGTGTTTCAACTGGTGTTGGACTTTAAACAGCAAAGCTTTGATTTTTCTTCAAGCAAAGTGTTGCTTTTGAAAAAACAGAGATGTAACACCACTAGCCACTGGACCACCTGCCACCTTTAAAAGTGCTTTGCAGCCCAGGGGGACTCCAAGCTCATACCACCAGTGGAGATTGTGACCTGAATAACTTACAACTAATCCATCATCCTGAATCCACAAAAACAAACTCCAAAAAGAGCATCGTATCCCATTATTATTACAGGACCGTGTTTTTGTTAAGTCTTCTTAAGCTGATTTAAAAGGACAATCTTCACAGCTCTTTGTCAGTTCTGCTCAGTGCTGGGGAAACTACTTTGAAGGCATAGCTTTGCAATTAACCTATTACTTCATACTAGAAGTAATTGATCTAAAATAAAACTACCCACTGAATAAATCTAGTTTTATAAAGCTGCTTTGAAGAAATAGTTCAAATAAAAAATATATAAAATATAAAACAAAAAGTAACATTGTAGCAATAAAATCCTCCTAATCAGGCCTTCTCAGCTGAGGTAGTCAGTGTTATGCATTTGTGTGGCAGTAAAGGTAAAAAATCCTTCATTTAAATAGAGAAAAGAATTGAGCTGCTTGAATCACTCCTAAACTAAAAAAAGAAGAACGGTTAGCATGTTAAATGTTAACGTTCATGACAGTACAATTAGGAGCAAACTCAACAAGTATGGCACTGAGTCAACCATGAAAGTCTGCTAGAGTCAAATGTGAGGCCATCTGTCTGACAGCTTGGCCCATCCTGAGTCATGCAACAGGACAGGGATCCGGGCTCAGCAGCAAATCTGCAACAGAATGACTGAAAAGATCAAAGAAAGCATTGCAATGGTCCAACCTCCATGCTTCGCCCTGGTTTAAATACTGGGGTGGGAACTTAAGAGAGCTGTGCATGAATGAACGCTCACTGACCTCAATAAACTGAAGCAGCATTGTAAAGATGAGGGCTATGAGTTCTCCCACAATAATGTGAGAGGCTGATAAATTCATACAGAAAACCATTGCTTCAGGTTATTGCACTTTGTTTTTGCTAAATAAATAATGACATGGTGTAATATGTCATGTTTTGTTCTTCATCTGACATTGTCATTGCCTAATTTCAGGACCTGGAAAGGGCTGGATTTTTTTTCGTTATGTCTTGACTTGTAAGCCTTTAGAACTGAAAGCTAAACTACTAGTTCAATTTTATGTAGTTTAGTGGACCAAATGGAGGCACCTAATTCAGACTGTGTGGGTCTCTGAGCAGCACACACATCCCCAGTGACTGGCCTTCAAGTCCCCAGATCAATAGCAAAGGATGTGAGAGAAAGAAAGGCCATAGATGGACTAATGAGGGAGATGAAAAAGAAGAAGATGATGTGGGGGAAGCAAACAAATGATTATTACAGAGGACTTTGTCCTGCTACCTAACAGTTTGTTTTTTTTCACCTCGCTTCCTAAATGTCAGCTGAGTTTATTTTGTCTGCTAGAGACGGTTACTGGTAACATTCACCCTCCACATTGCAGTGACACAAACAGTCCTTTTTTTTTTAACTCCTCCAGTCTGTTTTCATAAAAAATCTGCTCTCACTCTCTTTTACACCCTTTTCTTCACTTTCCAACCATCTGTTTTTGTCCTCCACACTTTCTACAACCCACCAGTGTCATTTATTTACATCACTGAATTCTTGTAGAGCGCAGTGTGTGTGTGAGTGTGTGTACTGCTGTGAGCTCCATATGGTGTATGGATGTTAGATCCCACTGCTATCGCCTGCTGGTCCAGTATGGTAGATTACAACTACTGCCTGTGACTCAGGTTAACACACACACACACACACACACACACACACACACACACACACACACACACACACACACACACAGTGTTTGCAGCCAGGGGTCCTCCCAGGAGACAGACAGTTCCAGCACACAGCCCTCTGCTGAGGCCTGGGTGTAGGGGAGAGCGAGAAAGAGATAAAATGAGACATAAACAAGTAGATGGATGCTCACTCTTCAGTGCCCTGGCTTCAGCTGTCAGTCTGAATCTCTGTCTCACCCTCACTGCCTCACACCGCCTCGAACGCTCAGGCTTGTGCGCGCGCACCCATGCACGCAGACACACAGGAACACATTGCCCTGGAGAAATCGGCGACACAAGCACGCAAGCCCCCGTTACAGAGACGTGTACGTATGCGTATATATTCACACTTCACTCACTCAGTCAGAAACACGCGGACATCTGCTGAAAGGAGTGTTTGATGGCGGTCATATCAGTCATTATGCTCGCACACACGCACAACTGGATTGCACACCAAAGCACGCGCACGTCCGCACAAACAAACAAACTAGGTTAGAAGATAATAAAAAAAGCTCCGGGCTTCAAGACTTGACGTAACAACCAGGCATTCAAAACGGAAAAAAATAAAACACTTTTAATTATCACAGCCTTCTGTTTTCCCTTTTTATTATTTGTTTATTTTTATTTTTTTATTTCATCTTGCAGTGATTATATTGTTTTTGTACGAAGGGGGATTGTCTGTGTCTGGAAGGCGAATTGGGGATATTAAGGGAGAAGAACAGCAGAGTGTATGAACGTATGAAGGACGTTTCCTTATCTCGACTACTCCGCCACAGGGCTAGCCTTTGTTTTGCAGTTGTTTGCTGTTTTTTCTTTTTTCTTTTTGTTGTTGTTGTTGTTGTTGTTGCGTATTTGTGTGTGCATCCATATTAACAGTGGTGTTTATTGCAGGGAGCACATGGCACCCTACACCATACCTACAGGCCTGGTGGTGGTAGAGGAGATGCCGAGGAATCAGATGGGCAAGGTCAACAAGAAGGACCTCCTGCGACTATTCTTTTCATGACTGGAAAAGTTGCATGACAACATACAGGTGCCTGGATAAAGAACTGCAGGTGTACATCAGCAGAGAGAAACACGGCTGTTTCTCTGCACACAGGTAGACAGAGAGGAGGCAGAAAAGTAGATGAAGACATCATGGAACATCGTGGAAGCTAACATTTGAGGAAACTTATTCGCAACTATAAATACACTATAAATATAATTTATATGTAAAATGTAATACACAGCGGAGGGCACATCATCATCAAAGGTTTTGCGACTGTGTGCAATGAACTTGTGACCTCGTGACCTTGAACAGGTATGTAACCACTTGCGATCAGCTGCCATCTTCAAAACAACATTGGTGCATCAAGACTGATAAAATGGCAAATAAAAAGGAGACAGCCAGTTTCACAGTTTGCGAGTGAATGGGGTCAAGTTGGCAAATAAATGCAAAAATCAGATGTATCAGGAAAAATGGTAAATACATTGCTGTCTTCAAACACAGAAAGCCAGATCACAGAAATTCACATTAACTTCTTACGTTCAGTCCAAGCAGAACCTCGCAGGTTTGAAACAGAAATTCCTCCACAAAGTAGTTGTTGCTACGGTGATTTAACTATGTAACCAGAATACAGCCAGCTCGCAACCAGGCGACTCAAGTCCCCAGTACAAAGAGTTTGTGCCCATTGGTGGAAACTGATGCAGATTGATTGCAATACGTTTTCACCCTGTTATTAATTATTTGCCAATCTCTCTGAGAGTGAGTGTAGTCAGTCTATGATTGCTGGGAGACAGGTTTCCTCCCATTAGGAGGTCGCCTGTGGAGTCACATTGCAATCTGTAACTAACTAAATGCAAGTAGTTGCAGTGAGCAAGTAGTACCATCGTTCAGTCACTGGGCAAACATGTTTACTGTCTACCACTTTTTACTCTTCTGTGACATTGGAAAACTGTGGAAATCATCAGTCTGATATTTGTTTAGGGCAGTATTGAACAGAACCTCTGCAAGGAGACACAGTGTTAGTGACACAAAATTAGCCATATTAGCTTCAAAAAGGTGTGGTATAAACAGTGTTTCTGTACATGTTTGCTGTTTTCCAGGTCATGACTTAGGTCCAAAAGATTTGATTCAAACTTGAGGGAACTTCTTGTCTTCAGGAATCAAAAAGAAGACCCTTTGTCTTCTACTGAAGTACTTATCATATAAAAAAACCAAACACTTCCATTGTGAGTGTGCTTTCAAATTATGCTACTTTCCCACAATGAAAGGTTCGTAGAGGACCTTTTTAGAGCTAAAAAAAAAAGGGAATCGGTTGCAAATGTTTGTGGCAGCTCTTGGAAAACAAAAAATAAATATGAACTTTCAAACACTTTGTGAAGTGTTTTGCACCCAGCGAAACTGAGGGGTCCGCTCTTCAATCTGCATTAATGAGAGGGGAACAGCTAGCTGTGGTGTGCATGGATCGTGATGACCAGGATTTTCAAATGCTCCACTAAAAAAATGCTCAAACCCAGAAGCAGCGTTTGGTAAATGTGCTCTTATTGAAATATTCTGATGTTTGATTAGTGAAAATGGTGTGATCAGAGAATGCACAATGACAGCTTTTTGTGGTAGAGTGGTGTAACCAGAATCAAGGATCATGGTTAATTAAACCTGCACTAAACAAAATGAAATCCGGTGCGGTGGTAAATCAGGAGAAAGACGATGAACACTGTTGGGTTGATTTAGTTTTGTAAACACACTGATGCACTTGGAATAACAGTTTTCATATGAAAATTAAAAAGTTTTGGAAATTTTTAATTAAAAAGTGTTTTGGAAGTTTTTTTCCCCCCAAAGAGTGTTACACTGTGTCTGTGCAGCTGTGGCTATGCAGGTGCAATGAGAGCCTGAAGGCGGATTCTCTAGCAAGGCACAACACCACAGCTGGATGCCCCGCACTCCATCTGACTAACCCTCTCGCTCCGCTCGCTCTTCTCACCTCTCATCGGTTCTCATCTCCATTCCTACAATGTCTAACCTCTTCTGTCTTCATCACGAGTTACGACAAATTGCAGTGGTACCGGGACCGACTCGACTGTGAGACTCTTCTCGGATGAACCCTGGCGTGCCGCCAGAGTGTGCAGAGAGCGTGTGAAGAGATGTAAGTAAAGCCAGGGAAAGAAGACAAAAATACGATGCAGGACTGTCACAGTGATTGGATTTCTAACAACAGCTGTGAAAATGAGGGTGAAAGAAATTAATATGCAAAAAATAAAGTCAGCAAAGGGCATGAAGTAAGTGATACGGCCGGGGCAATAAGCAACGAGGAGAATAAGCCAAGGCGATACGGTTGAGATAAACAGTCATGGTGAAGAGTCAGAGGACTGAAGATAGAAAGAAATACAAGTGCAGCCCCCAGCTGATACAACCACCTGTCCACACACAGAAACACACGCACACACGCACTCGTCCGCCCACAGTCACCAGAGACCTGATTAAGAGAGCAGAGCTATCGATCTGTGGGCTGGCAGGCTAGGATGGATGAGCAGGCAGGGCTGCAAGAGCACCAGAGGACAGCTTCAGTGCCCCCAAATCCCCACGCCACCCCACCCAACCACCCACGCCAGAGCCGGGAGTCAGCTGGGGCCACGGGCAAGAAGACTGGGGCTGCCACACGGAGGCTGCAGCGAAGCAGCAGAGGGTCAAATTCAAACTGAAGAGCGCGTGTGGTGTGAAGTAATCAGTGCACCGTACTGTGTGTATTCAGGCGAGCACCAAGGACAGGTCTCGGTGCTCACCTGGTGCACACACGGGAGGGGCCAGGGAAGGTGGTGGCTATTCCCTGGACTCAACTTGATGGAGTACTCGTGCCCTTGAACTGTCTCTACCTCCCCTTTTTGCCTCTCTCTCTCACACACACAAACACGCACGCACTCGCCCATGTTTGCCAGAGCGTGGTGGAAGAGGTTGTCTGCAGATGGCTGCTTATTGGGCCCCAGGGTCCTGGAGGGTGGGTTATGGGGGACACCAATGAGACCGTTTGTGTATTTGAGATACAAACAGTGTTTGTGGCAAAGGTGATGGTACAAAGAAGCTAACACAGAGTTCATGTTATGCTGATTGTACCCTTTTTTTTCACAGTTTGACTTTTTTATGTAAACTTATCTGCATATTTAGCTTCCTTTTCCTATTAATATGAACTTTTCTTATTGCATCAGGTACGCTAATCAAATGCCAAATGATTGAATCACTGCGTCATTTTCTGTGCTTGCCTTTCAGAAACCTATCCCAGCATGGGTCTCGTTGATGGCAGACAGTGTTAGCTTCACTTCAGGGTGGATGGAGACCTTTAAGCAATCAGCTGTGTCTTCTAAACCAAATCAAAAAACATAATCATGTATATTGAGACTTTCAAATTAAAAGTGACAAAGCTTTTCTTTTTCCAGAATTAAAGCCATACTATGCTATAGCAGGTCAACATCAACTGCTCTCCATCATCTCACCTTTTAAGAGGGAATTAAACTGTTTTCATTCATAGAGGTGCTAAGTTAGTTTTTATCAAAACAGAGTGCAGCTCCAGCACATCACTGCTGATTTACTCCACTGTAATTTGTTAGAAACAGCAGATCTGCCTTCATCTCACCCTATCTTGAGCGTCGTCCTCCGTCACACCAACTCTCTGCATGTCCTGCTTCACAGCATCCACAAACCCTTTGGTCTTCTCTTCTACCAGCAATATATTGTCCAATATATCCACTATCCCTTATTTACACATGTCCAAACCATCTCAGCCTTACCTCTCAAACTTTGTCCCTCTGATGTATTCATTTCTAGTCTTGCCAATCTTGTCCACTTGTTATGAAAGTCTTAACATCTTCAACTCTGCCACCTCCAGTCTTTTTGTTATTTAAGTCACGATCTCTAGACATTTCCTTTCCTTGGTTTCAACGTAACTTTATTCTTTCATGAGTTATTCATGAGTTATTTACACTTATAAAATGTGTTCAATGTGCTGCCCATTGTGTTGGATTGTCAATGCAACCCTCTTCTCCCACTCTTCACACACTGATAGCAACACTGCAGGAGAAATGCCAGCACAGGCATCCAGTATCCGTAGTTTCAGGTGCTGCACATCTCGTATCTTCACACCATAGACAATTGCCTTCAGATGACCCCAAAGATAAAAGTCTAAGGGGGTCAGATCGGGAGACCTTGGGGGCCATTCAACTGGCCCACGACGACCAATCCACTTTCCAGGAAACTGTTCATCTAGGAATGCTCGCACCTGGCACCCATAATGTGGTGGTGCACCATCTTGAGGGAACGTGCCAACTTCAGTGCATAAAGAGGGAAACACATCATCATGTAGCAATTTCAAATATCCAGTGGCCTTGATGTTTCCATTGATGAAGAATGGACCCACTATAGTTGTACCCCATATACCACACCAAACCATCACTTTTGTTGTTCCAACAGTCTTGGAGGGATCCATCCAATGTGGGTTAGTGTCAGACCATTAGCGGTGGTTTTGTTTGTGTCACATGGCCCTCTTCCTATTGAAAAAACAAAAGTTGTATCCAAGATGGCCGACTTCTAAATGGCCACCATGGTCATCACCCATCTTGAGGAGTTTGCCCCCTCACATATACTAACAGGACTTTAATATCACCAACCATTCCCATGTTATTACGGTGTATCCATATAAATGGCCCACCCTGTACTATAATAAATATATATATATATATATATATATATATATATATATATATATATATATATATATATATAGCTTAACTTTATTAATTGTGCTGATAGTCTGAATCAGAGCGTTGGCATGCCAGATTTTTACAATAAGCAATGGATATTTGCTCTTTCTGACGCAACGCAGCATTTGCACATTGGTCAACACCGTATGCGCTCTGTGTACTTTGAGGATTGTGCACATGGTATCCTACTTTGACACATATCCTCTCTCACTCCGACTCCATAGAAGTCTCAGCCGCCATGCTGCTCTGAACATGAAAGCCATTCATCATGAATAAATCTGGAGGAGAAAGAAGTTCCTCCTTCTTCTCTCTCAACTCTGACTGCATAATAAACAGGTCAGACTGAAGCAGTGAGTCACACAAACACAATAGCCTCTGAATTCAAGGTAAAGTGTTTTTTTTTGTTTAATTCGCTGCTCTTCTGTTCTGTACGCTGCAGACACAGACTGAAAATCGGGTTATAATTATACAGTCAAACATTCACGTGCACACTTTTGACAGTCACAAAAGGCTCTGGGCCTGCGGCTACTTGATCAACATGACAGGCTTATGGATGTAAGTGGGTAGAGAGACGAGTGATGGGAGGATGACAGGCAAGGCTTTCAGCCCCAGGGACACCCAAGTGTTCGCTACACACACATGAAAACACACATCAGTGAATCCAGAACCCCACCAGGCCTGTGTGGGTGCGTATCCGACGCTTGTAGTGGCAGGTTGTTGTTTACATGGAGCTCATGTTTATTCTGAAGCTACTTACACCTCACTGGCTCGGCCTCGGGCTTTGCTCCTGTGAAACTCCTGCCAACTTGCTGTTTTCTCTTTGCCCTTTTCTCTGCTGCCCTTTCCCCCCCTCTTTCTTATTCCGTTACAGTCACTTCCTTTCTATTCTTCTCTGCCCCTCGTTACTATCTGTTAATTATCTTAAGTCTCACTGTGATGTTCCACAACATGTTTTCAGCCATACTGGCAGCGTGACTCAAGGGATTGTCTGCCCATCACGTCATTGACTGAATTATCCCAACAACTATTTAGTAGACTGTAATTTGTGAAGAACCAGGGGAGCTGATTTTCTGATTCTCCCACCATCAAGACAAATCCCCTCCTCTGAAACAGGCCTTACTCCTCAAAAGAAGGATTTCCATCAAGTTATGTCCACAAACTCATTCTTTCCAGATGAAGAGAAATATGTTAATGTTCCAGCTGGCCACCTCCAACCACCAGCAATAGTCAGGTGTAGCGATAGCCCATGTGCACAGCTCCCTCAAGCTCACACTCTTCTGGTTAAATGAACACAAAACCACCTGTTTTGAATTATTTATACCACATAAATATGAAAAGCCAAGTGAACTCTTCTCTACATAAACAAACAGGTAGGGATAACTGTAATAAATGGTCAGGGTAACAAACCAGTAATGTTGAGGTGCATGTGAAGGTCAGCTAGCTTACCTAGCATGGGCTCCACAACACAGTTGTCTAATTAACACCGCCTATACAGTGCCAGATCTCCACTGCACTATATTTACTAATGTAGAAGTAGAAAAACTAAGTACATCTTTACAACTTCCATATGAATTAAGAGGGTAAGCAGCAGTCAGGTGCTGCTAATCAAATACACTTGATTAAATTATCATTACCAAGTGTGAGCACCTCTATAAAACTAGAAGTTTGGGGATTTTTGCTGGTCAGGTGTGTGATGAGCAATGATCTTAGCGAAACAGTTGTTGCTGCTCATCCGTCTGGTAAAGGTTTTTAGGCCAGCAAGAAGGTCCTGAGTTCCATTCCACCATTAGGCCGGGGTCTTTCTGTGTGGAGTTTGCATGTTCTTCCTGTGCTTGCGTGGGTTCCCTCCGGGTACCCCGGCTTCCTCCCACCGTCCAAAAACATGCAGTTTGTGGGGATAGGTTAATTGATTAATCTAAATTGCCCATAGGTGTGAATGCGGGAGTGAATGTGAGTGCAAATGGTTGTCTGTCTCTGTGTTAGTCCTGCAACAGACTGGCGACCTGTCCAGGGTGTACCCTGCCTCTCGCCCTATGACAGCTGGGATAGGCTCCAGCGCCCCCCGCATCCCTGAAAAGGATAAGCAGAAGGGAATGGATGGATGGAAGGTGTGTGATGAGCAATGATCTTAGCGAAACAGTTGTTGCTGCTCATCCTTCTGGTAAAAGTTTTTAGGCAATTTCCAAACAATTTGAATTCTGTCATTCTATAAGTAGAAAACAGTCAAGATAGATGCCAATCTTCCAAGGAGTGAACATCCCACCAAACATACCCTAAAGTCAGACTACGCAATGCTCAGAGAAACTGCAAAAAAGAGCTATAACTCAGTCTCTGCAGACTTTAGTTAGCATGCTAAATATAAAAGTTAATGATGGTGCAATTAGAAAATAACTAAACAAGTATGATGTGTTTTGCAGCCTCCAGAACTGGGCACCTTGCAGTCATTGAATCAACAATCAACAATAGCAGTATAGCTTAGGTTTATAATGTTACATTTGACCAGACCACAAGACTTCTGGTAGTGGAGATAGTCGGTCGTGATGCACAATGCCACGTTTTGGAGAAAACCTAAGCTTGGCCTAACCTGGGTCATACAACAGGACAAATATCCCAAGCACAGCAGCAAATCTCTAACAGCATGGTCAAGGTCAATGCAATGACCTCAGTGTGATTCAAATGATGCGGATAAACAAACCTCAATGATAAAAAAAAGAAACATTGTAAAGACTCATACACATACAGTTACATATACTTCTTGTTATTGCTGCTAAAGGTGGTTCTACAAGTTCATGAGATGAACTCAGTTTTTCACAGTCTTGCATAGAGTCCTGTAAAACTTTTTGCTCATACATGATCAGAATCTCTGTCATTGTCTTTGTATGTTTCTAAAGTCAAGACAACAAAAGGAAGAAAGAACAACACAATTCAGAAATTGTTTTTTTTTATTTATTGAAACAAATTCCAAACGCAGTACCCCAAAAAATGATTTATCCAATCAACTAACTTCAGCCTTACAGTGGGGCAAAAAAGTATTTAGTCAGCCACCGATTGTGCAAGTTCCCCCACCTAAAATGATGACAGAGGTCAGTAATTTGCACCAGAGGTACACTTCAACTGTGAGAGACAGAATGTGAAAAAAAAATCCATGAATCCACATGGTAGGATTTGTAAAGAATTTATTCGTAAATCAGGGTGGAAAATAAGTATTTGGTCAATAACAAAAATACAACTCAATACTTTGTAACATAACCTTTGTTGGCAATAACAGAGGTCAAACGTTTACTATAGGTCTTTACCAGGTTTGCACACACAGTAGCTGGTATTTTGGCCCATTCCTCCATGCAGATCTTCTCGAGAGCAGTGATGTTTTGGGGCTGTCGCCGAGCAACACGGACTTTCAACTCCCACCACAGATTTTCTATGGGGTTGAGGTCTGGAGACTGGCTAGGCCACTCCAGGACTTTCAAATGCTTCTTACGGAGCCACTCCTTTGTTGCCCGGGCGGTGTGTTTTGGATCATTGTCATGTTGGAAGACCCAGCCTCGTTTCATCTTCAAAGTTCTCACTGATGGAAGGAGGTTTTGGCCAAAATCTCACGATACATGGCCCCATTCATTCTGTCCTTAACACGGATCAGTCGTCCTGTCCCCTTGGCAGAAAAACAGCCCCATAGCATGATGTTTCCACCCCCATGCTTCACAGTAGGTATGGTGTTCTTGGGATGCAACTCAGTATTCTTCTTCCTCCAAACACGACGAGTTGAGTTTATACCAAAAAGTTCTACTTTGGTTTCATCTGACCACATGACATTCTCCCAATCCTCTGCTGTATCATCCATGTGCTCTCTGGCAAACTTCAGACGGGCCTGGACATGCACTGGCTTCAGCAGCGGAACACGTCTGGCACTGCGGGATTTGATTCCCTGCCGTTGTAGTATGTTACTGATGGTGACCTTTGTTACTTTGGTCCCAGCTCTCTGCAGGTCATTCACCAGGTCCCCCCGTGTGGTTCTGGGATCTTTGCTCACCGTTCTCATGATCATTTTGACCCCACGGGATGAGATCTTGCGTGGAGCCCCAGATCGAGGGAGATTATCAGTGGTCTTGTATGTCTTCCATTTTCTGATGATTGCTCCCACAGTTGATTTTTTCACACCAAGCTGCTTGCCTATTGTAGATTCACTCTTCCCAGTCTGGTGCAGGTCTACAATACTTTTCCTGGTGTCCTTCGAAAGCTCTTTGGTCTTGGCCATGGCAGAGTTTGGAGTCTGACTGTTTGAGGCTGTGGACAGGTGTCTTTTATACAGATGATGGGTTCAAACAGGTGCCATTCACACAGGTAACGAGTGGGGGACAGAAAAGCTTCTTACAGAAGACGTTACAGGTCTGTGAGAGCCAGAGATTTTCCTTGTTTGAGGTGACCAAATACTTATTTTCCACCCTAATTTACGAATAAATTCTTTACAAATCCTACCATGTGGATTCATGGATTTTTTTTTCACATTCTGTCTCTCACAGTTGAAGTGTACCTCTGGTGCAAATTACTGACCTCTGTCATCATTTTAAGTGGGGGAACTTGCACAATCGGTGGCTGACTAAATACTTTTTTGCCCCACTGTATTTGTACTCTATGTGCCCAGCTAGCTTAGTTAACTAAACACATTTTGACACATCTTAACTTTACCAGTAATGTGTTAGCATGTAGATATTAGCAGCTTGTTTTGGAGTGAATATTTGTGTGTAGATTGCTTCACCACTTTTTTGCTTTAAACAAAAAAACTTTTTTTGGTTAAAAAGAAAAAAGAAAAAAGAAAAAAATACAGAATCAATAGTGAATTATGTTCTGGCGCTCATAACTCGGCCCACTCAACAATGGAGAGAGACAAGGTCATGAGAGAATAAATAGCAGGCAGACTAGCTAATGATCTATCATTCTGGACAAGCGGCTGCACCCGAGAGCGGGCTGGCTGACAAGATCATTAATAAAAGCTGCTGGGAGAGTGATCGATCGCCTTGATGGATGATCAGAGCCACAAATACTATAAAACACCTGGATGTCAAGCCTCGTCTCTTTGAAGAGAGGGAGGGGAAGGAGATTTGGAAAAATATATATATATAAAAATCACCACCCCAACAGGGCATCGCAGGAGGGGGATCAAACCCTGATGCTGAACCTCTGAATGAAATCAGCATTGCAGCCGCATGTGGGATTTTATGCATGTGTCCGTGGATATGAATGTTGGGTATCTATCTGTGTGTTTGATACAGCCAGTGGATGTTGTAGTTCACAGAAGCTCAGTGTGAGAGCATCATTGTAATTTGAGGTAGATCAGGGAGTCAGCAGGTGTCGTGCCGTACAGGCTGCGGCAGCAGTCCACCGCGCTGCAACGGGAGGTATTTTTTTATTGACGTGCTGCCCTTACACACCATTACTGAGCTCTGTGGTGGTAATCTGTGTCTCTTCTATGTATCTCGACTCCCTTTCTCTCCTATCCTCTCCCTCCCTGCTCTATCTGTAGTATCTGCCAGCACGCTACAGTGTCTCTTTTGTCATCTACACACACAAATACACCCGCAAACCTTACTCAGCAGTTCATCTCGATTCCTAATCTTTTCACAGGGAGAGAGCGAGAGAGAGAGTGAATGAGTTCAGAAGGAGTATAGTCTCCTTGCATGGCTGCGTTTATCAATATCTGTACATTGATCTGGCCTTGCCTCTCCTCCTCCATTCATCCAGATATAGATTGGTTTTCCCAGCAGGTATCTGTGCCTAGAATCTGACTGATGGGCTGAGTGCATAAGGGAGGGTGTATTGAACCAGGGTGTCCCGCGTGCCACTAGAGTGTGTTAGGCCACTGAGCAAAAAGAGCAGACGCCCGTTCCCAGAAGACACTGAGCAGAGAAGTGACACTCTTATCAGTTTGTGAATCGATGTAGTGGTAAAGATTAAAGTGTGCAGGCCTGCAACGATCATTTTTATTATCAGTTACACTCTTGATTGCTTCTAGATTTATTAACTTTTCATTCTATAAAATTCCTCATATTAAGGCTTTTTATCACAAGCTTTCCTTTGCACATTGCTCTTTTTCCCCTTTAGCCACAGTGGAAATTCCATAGGATTAAATCCAAAATAGCAAACAGCAAATCAATAAATTTAGTGCTTCGTGGAGGATTTTAAACACTAATCATTGACGTAAGATGTGAGCTCATTTTCTCTTGATTAGTGGATCAATTGATTGATTTATTGTCTCAGCACTAATGGTGTGTAAACACAATGCGGGCAGGCATTTTTTTAACGAGCATTTGCTCTGGTGTTTCCTCACACATTTCCATGACACACAGCTCAGGTGAAATTTACCTTAAATAGAAATAACACTGGGCTGTTTTCCTGTGTGTCAATAACAACATAACTCGACAAAATAAATGATTAGCAGTGACAGTTTGTGCACTTGTAAAGGCATCATTATCACCTGTAATATCTTGTCTGTACAGTACATAGATTTAACTTTGGTATATTTAACTTTAATTTAACATTTCACTTTGATTGCCTTGGTTTTACTTTTTTTTTAAATAGAGAGTTTACATTTTCTACCTTTCATGTCTATATTGTAAGTGAAATTCCCTATATGTTAACAATTATATAATTCTAACTATTATTAATAACAAAGTATTCTGATTCTGAATACTGCCATAGAGTATATACAGACTTTGGAGCAACAACCAGACATTACTTATTACTTTCTTTTCTTGTTTTTGCAGTTCAAACTCAAATGTTCTGTTAAAGATTGTTTTAGTTTCAAGGTTGTTGTTTATAAATGAGATGAAGTAACACAGTTCCATACAGCGCTGAGCACTGAGGCGCTCAGACACTACACCTACAGGCTGAGCCACTTGGCACCAGGCAAGGCAGGCAACTGTTTGGGGCCCCGGGCCAGTCTGAAGCCCCCTGAGGCCTGACAAACTATTGTAAACTATTGTAGAAGAGACTTAACTTCCTTGAGGGGCCCCCTCCTGTCTCCACTTACTCCCCTTGCAAATGTTCTTCATTATTTTGTCAAGTCAAACTTAATGGCAACAGTTTCAGGAGGAGTTATCCTTCTGGGAGTGTGAAAAGTTTGGTGACTTTTATGGACTCCTGGTGATTATGTCGCTTCCACACTGCAATAGTACCACTTACAGGTGACCGTGGAATAACTAGGAGGGGAGAAATTTCACTAAGTGACTTGTAGGAATAGTGGCATCCTTTTATAGTACTGCACTTAAATTCAGTGAGCCCATTTTTTCACCTTTTTCTGGACTGAATAAAGACCTGAATTCAAAGATATGGCTTTTTGTCCATGAAGTGTAGGCTATATTTTTATTACCGTATACTGATTACAAGGCACATTAAGCGAAACAAAACAGTCAGGTAAGTCCAATTTTACTCAACTCATTCTTCTTGCTTCCTCCACTTCTGTACCATTGATTCATTAATGCTGGATTCTCTGGCAGCTGCTCTATTCCAATGTTGTTGCAGTATATGAATGACTAACCTCGTATTGTAGATGGATTATCTCAGTTGTTCTCCTGACTGAAGTTTGGTCCATTCACAGCATCCTGCCATGCAATTGCATTTGTCCCCAATCATCGGGAACCCTCACGTTAACTTTCACTGCTGTTTAGTTTTCTGTCTTCATTTATGTTGGAAGTGATAGCAGAGCTGTACGTTTGAATTTTTCAGAAATCTCTCAGTCAGAACATGCTATATATATTTAGGTGGAAACTAGCAAGCTAACTTCCTGCTAACTTCTAACTTTGTTAAATGTAATAAATTCTGTTTTCATGGATGCCTGGATGTTAAACTTAATTGTTACACCTGGTAAATCATCAACCCTGATCATTTTATTAAAGATGAAAGAATTTAGACAGTTTTTAACTCTCAGTGATGCCTCAGTGTTCGTTTGACAGAGTTTTGGACCCAGATTACTCCGCGAGGCTCCTGACTACAGTAGCTGCAATGCTCCGACAATCCATCAAGCGGTGCAGCTTCGTAGCTTACCAAAGTCGAACTAAAACATTTTTTGACGGATCTTTGAGCACCGTGTACAACATAAAATCGGTTTGAGGTCAGTACAACCAGAATTCATACATAAGGTGCACTGGATTATAAGGCACACTGTCAATTTTTGAGAAAATTTAAGGATTTTAAGTGCGGCTTATAGTGCGGAAAATATGGCATTTGTAATAACTGTAGGTTTTACATAATTGGTAGATTGATGCAGTCAGTGTTTGTTCACATTGTTGGAGCAAAATTTCTAGATTAACAGTTTAGGTTTGTTAATTTTTCCCCTAAAAACAGAGCAGTGCACGGTCTGCACTCACTACATTTTTACTATAACAGATTAACTCTGTACGGTAAATAAAAAAGGCGTGTGAGACGAGTTACGTTTGATGTGTGTAAGGATGTGAATGCATTTTGTCTGTGTTGTTGCCATCAGCGCCTGACTATAAATCAGCGGCCCTCAGGCGGTGGGATTGCCCAGCTCGTGGCTCCATGTGTAATTACAAAGCTGACATTTAAACAGCAGCAGCAATATTTCACTCTCGCCAGTGCTGGACGCAGAGTGGTCTACGGATGGAGTAAAAGTTTTCCAAAAAAAAAGACAGGAGAAAATCAATAAGAGATAGAATGCATTCTAATGTCGTGTTAATGGACCCACATATTAATTATTCAGCAGAGGCCATTTTGTCTGCTCATTAAAGTGGCAGCTGAGATGGGAGAAGAGGAGAAATGTGCAGCATTACTCTGCCCTGCTCTGCTCCAGTAGCATTATTACTACTTCCTGATATCTGCACGTCGCTAGAAACACAACATCTCTGTGTGTTTGTGCCGCTTGTCTTCTCCTAACACTGATTTGTATCATATCACTAATGGGTCTGTTCTACTTATGTCATATACTGTTTCTTTGGGATGTTTTTTTTCTCCATGTGTATGCGGAAAAAAGTTGATGAATAGCTGAATGGCATAATACACCAATCAGGCACGACATTATGACCACTGACAGGTGAAGTGAATAACGCTAATGATCTCTTAGTCATGGCACCTGCTTGTGGGTGGGATATATTTCTCACTAGTGATGGGATTTCCGGCTCTTTTTAGAGAACCGGCTCTTTCGGCTCGGCTCACTAAAAAGAGCCGGCTCTTTCGGGTTTGAACCGGCTCTTCAGGTTGTTTTGTTGCTTTAATTAATTTATTATTAACAATGATTTAAAATTATGCACAAAAAGAATTACTAATGTAAAACAAAAAGTGGTTTTATTTATATATGTTTATATATAAATATATGCGGTGGCCCCAAGAGACAAAGCACGTACAAACTTGGTACTTGCTGGCTTGTGGGCCCCTAGGTAACAAAAGCTCAACACTGTGCCTAGCCTAAAACAAAATAGTGTTTTGGAGTTTTTACGTGTTTTGGAGTTTTTACGTGTTTTGGAGTTTTTACGTGCTTTGTCTCTAGGGTACCGTAAATATACTTTTATTTATTCACTCCACAGAAACTGTAATAAATAAATCATATAATACAAAAACCAACTATTCACATTTCAACTTTTAAATATTTACATTTTCAGCTTTTTCCTTTTAAACAAATTTAAAGTGAAACAACACAAAACACTGCAAACCAAAATTAAATATAAATTAAAATATGAAAACAAAAAGAAGATGCACATTCTCTGTCATATGGACCTGCATGAATAAACTTTCTGAATCCTTTATCATCTGCAACTGAAAATAGTTGTGGATGATTACTATACCTTTCTAATGTGACGTTGTTGTCCCTGGCTCTCTTTCTCTGTCTCTCCCTCCGGCTCTGTTCCTGTGCTACTGTGACTGTAACTACCGCCTCTCCACCCTCTTCCCAGTGCAAAGCACAAGGCTCGCATGCGGAGTGAAGTGGGAAAAAAGTGCGAGAGAGAGAGGGTGAGAGAAAGAAAAGAAAAAAACCCCACGGCTCGCGATAAGGAGCCGGCTCGCGTTGTTCACTTCAAAGATCCGGCTCTAAGAGCCGTTTCGTTCGCGACCCACGAATTTCTCACTGATGCACGTGGGGAGTGAAGGCTGACTTGTGTGGTCTGATCCAAAAGACTAGCTGCTGTAGCTCAAACTGCAGAAAACCTTAAGGTGAATTTTGCCGGTTGTGATTGAACGGTGTCAGAATACTGAGTGCATAGCAAATGTCAGGTCTGGTGCTACATGGCTGCAGACTAGTCAGGCTTCAGCCCATTGTTGCGAAATTGCCAGTAATGGGCAGGTGAGCGTCAGAACTGCACCACGGAGCAATGGAAGAAGGTGGCCTGATCTGATAGATCATGTTTTCTTTTACATCACGGGGATGGCCTGCTTGGTGCAGGTGTAGCGCTTACCTGTGGAACACCTGGCACCAGGATGCACTATAGCAGGGATGTCAAACACAAGTCCCGGGGGTCAGAATTGGCCCGGCAAGGATTCTAATCAGATGGTAAATATGAAAGAGGGCATGAATTTTGGACTTTTAACTTCCTTAGACTGACAGAAAGGGGAGTTTCTTTGATACAGTTCACTTAACATCAAAGTGGGCGTAACACGGCTCGTGATGTAACGTGAGTTTGACATCCATCAAATATTCTGTTTGAGTCTTGCTATCCACGTGGATGTTGCTTTGCCACATACCACCTACCTAAGTGTTGTTGCAGAACATGCAGACCCTTTCATGGAAACAGTATTCCCTAATGGCTGGGGTCTCTTTCAGTATGATAATGTGTCCTGCCACAAAACCAAAATGGTTCATAAGTGGTTTGAGGAGCACAACAGCAAGTTTGAGATCTTGACCTGGCCTCCAAATTCCCCCGATCTCAATCAAATCGAGCATCTGTGGGATGCGCTAGACGTCATAGAGGACTTAAAGGATCTGTTGCAAAGGTCTTTTGTGCCAGATACCACAGCACACCTTGGGGGTCTAGTGAAGTCCAAGCAAAAGGGTGACCAACACAATACTACCCATATGGAAAAGAAATAGTAAAAACTTATATGTGATTACTCATGAAAGTGGCCACTTTCATGAGTAAATCATATAAGGCTTACATGATTTACTCATGAAAGTGGCCACTTTCACATTACTTTCATACGTTGTTTTAGTAAGTGTCCAAAACATACAAGTTTCATTATATAATTTTCCAAGGGATCTTATATCTGTTTTCACTCTTATATGCTTTTCATACAAGTTTCACACAAGACAGATACAAACTTTATAAGATTTATATATATCTTTTCCATATGGGTAGGTAAGTGGTCGC
The DNA here is from genome assembly GCF_041146795.1 of Maylandia zebra. Taxonomy (NCBI): domain Eukaryota; kingdom Metazoa; phylum Chordata; class Actinopteri; order Cichliformes; family Cichlidae; genus Maylandia; species Maylandia zebra. Next base: position 23,386,929 of record NC_135167.1, on the reverse strand, counting down.
ACCTCATTGGTGTATGATGTAACTGTAACGTAATGTAACATTTCACCTCAGTCTTAATACTTTGAATTATTTGTGTGAGAATGTTTTTGGTGAAAGGGCTCATTGTTTCAGTTTTTTCTAGTTTAAAAATGTGCTTTCTTCAGTTGCTACAGCATCACATTGCTGACAGTTTCATTATGTTACTCGGTTAACTCTTACATTTCAAATCTGAAGAAAGAAACGTGCACCATGTCAGGGTCGTTTTTGAGAAGTGTTGAACGGCCATAGATAAATGGCTGAGGCAAAGTGAGAAAAACAATAAACTAACACAAGTTCTGTGTCAGGTGTCATGCCCACCAGAAATACTAGATTAGGTAGAACTAATCAGGTAAATTATGTGTGCGTGTGTCAATATCTGACAAATATCGATCCTGAAGTTTTGTGTGAATCAAGTTTGATCTGTAACTGAAATGTACAGGCTGCAATTGTAATATTGCGAGCACATTTAATGCAAGGATGCAAGTGGTTGATGAGTTTGAAGGGTACTATTGACAGGGTGGGTCAATAGTTAGAAAATGTATGTGAGGCTGGAGTTGTGAGACAGGGGGTAAAATTAAAATTCCTCTTTGGCCTGCTGTCAACCTGCGTCTGCTGACTGCTCAGAGGAGCTGCTGCGTGACAGGATTCCTAATGACACTGCAGCAGCCGTTTGCCACCAATGGCTTTGAGTTGATTTATTTCTCCTTTTACAAGCACCCTACCCCCCTCCCCCCCCCTCGACACCTTCGCAACCCACCCAGCGCTGCTCCTCCTTCTTCCTCCCGACATCGCCATCCAACCATTCAGTTTCTTTCTCCATCTTCCTCTCCCTCTGCTATCAAAGACACACATATATACTGTGTCCCCATGGGATGCTGTCCCCTTTTCAGCACCATGCCAGTGGCAGGGAACATCTGTCTTTAGGTCCCCCCTGCCACACAGTGTTAGGCTCAGGGTAGGTCGCTCACTCGACTGGCCAGTCTGGAAAGGCCTATGGGCAGAGCAGGGCAGGGCAGGGCTTGGAAATGAGGGCACTCAGGCGGAAACTTGTCCCCAGGTCTATCCGGCTTTGCCTGCCTCGTGCCATTTGTATCTGTTTGTGTGCAAGAATTTGCAAGCATGGAGCGTGATTTTGTAGGTCAGAGGGCACCAAGGCATCGAAAAACAACTACGGGCTGCTTCTGTGTGGCCTCTTGCTTTGTGTGCCTTTGCCTGACCGTCTCTGGTGCTTGTGTCTTTCTCTTTGACTTTTTGAAATACGCGTGTGTGTGTGTGTGTCTGTGTGTGTGTGCCACACGCAAGCCCGCACGTGTGTTTCCCATTCTCGCGGCACTGCATTACTAGCTGTGATGCATCCCCATGCTCAACCACTGTTTGACCAGTTTTAATCTCCTTACACTTAGACTGTTTAAACTGTCTCAGTTCAGTTAAGTTCCTATTTACCTAACCAAAGTGGAATGCTATCAGAGGCAGCAGGCAGCAGTCTGCCAGTCACACAGCAGATAGCTCCTTCATGCAGCGACAGCTCAGATAAGGGGGGGGGGGGGGGGGGGGGGGGGGTTAGTACTGTTTAATCAAACAGTGGAGGGAATGGAGAATGAGCGTAGGGAGCCTGGAAGGTTTGTACCATATATTCATAAATCCACCACTAGGTTTGTTTGCAAAGGCTTTCTTAAGTTCTTGCAAACTACCAGCTAGCTTCAAACTAGTGATTGACTAAATGAAAACCAACCTTAAATGTTCACTGGTTCAAGTATTTGTGGCACTGCTCTGTTGAAGAGAGTAAAAACAAAGTCAGCTCTAAAAACAGGAAGTTACTACTGAGTCACAGGCTGTAACTGCTAAATATAATATTATTATGGGTGAGCAATATAGTGTAAGATATTTCAAGAAAATTTGTGATAAAGATATTTCTGCCTGTATACTTTAAAAATACTTGATGTTTCACTGATGCTTGCAGCTTGCAGGCAGCATTATTTATAAATATAAGTAAACGATGAGCGTTTTCCATCCTTCTTCTCTAATGAGCTGCTGTCACAGATGTAACACTTCCTAATTTGAAGTCTAAATCTCCTGTAACAAGTAGAGATGGCACGATACCACTTTTTTATGTCCGATACTGATATCATAAATTTCGATATCTGCCGATACCGATATGAATCCGATATAGTGTGTTTTTTAATCAATTAAACTTTTAATATCTTGCTGCTTTTTGTATAAGTTCATACTCAAGTTAAAAAACAAAACAAAACACTAAAGCTATTCTGTTATACCTGTATGCAAAAAATACACTGCACCCAAAATATTTCATAGTTCAGCAAAACTGATCGTTCTAATAAACTTAAACCTACTCCATCCTCCCTATTCTGGTATTTTAAAGAGTAAGCAACCTAACTAATAGGGTTCTAAAACTCCCAGCAAAAAAAAGTGTGGGAACCACCGACGTAATCAACTTTAATTTGATGCAGTGTGGAAAAAAATGCACAGAAATCAATTAATTTCGAAGAATAATTAAACAGATTCAACATCTTTCTTCAACAGAATTACAGACTGCACAGATGGTATCTTCCCAAAGGAAAACGTACTATAGCTTACTAGGGTATATTAGACTTAATAGTTACTATATACAGTAATGGACTTCTATACATTTTACATCAGATTAAAACTTTGGGTGTAAGATTCAAATAAATATTTATTAAAAGCTAGACATTTTAAATGAGAATAAGAAAGAAAAGTATGTCTTTGTGCCCCCTTTCCCCTGTTAATGCCCTATCGGCCCCCCTGGCTAAACTCAGCTACGTAGAAAAAGATCCTGGTGTAGAAAGTAATAATAAATACATTCTAACAACAGCTTATCAAGCTTAAACGTGCTGCTGTTGTTCAGCCGCTGGTTTCCTCTTTCTGGCGCGAAGTGGGCGATAAACAAACAAGAGAGATGGACTCGCGACAGAAAAGCCGATCAGCTGATCATTGATCAGTTTCATTTTCATCAGTTTCACGTTAAGCTTTCTTCAAAGCTTAACGTGGGAATGCTTTACAAACATTCAGAGATGGACTTACACACTTGCTTTACTTCTCTCTGGGATAACTTCCTCGGAGATGAAATGCTGGATTGCTAGCGAGGCTACAAATACGCACAGCCACTCTATCACATGATGCATACTGCTGACGTGCTACCGTTATGAGCCGAGTTTTGTGAGGTGCTTTTTTGATATTTAATGGATCGGATTACATTTTTTATTTCCCTCCGATATCTGATCCAGTAATTTACGTCAGTATCGGACCGATACCGATAAGTAATATCGGATTGGTCCATCTCTAGTAACAAGGTGCCACCATTACAGTGCAGTAATAGTAATGACACAGCATTATATTCAGTGACAAAGCACAAAATGAATAGGAATGGGCAGTGTTCCCTAAAATTTAAGTAAAAGTATAACATAAATGATTAAAACTCTAAGGTAATACTAACGTATTCAGCAGCCTGCACAAACTTGTCACAAACATTTTCCATCTGGGATGTTTTATCTTGAACAGCTTTCTAACCATCTCCTTATGGCCCACCTTTACCACCATCCATCCATTTGCTCTTCCTTCATTGGAGCTCAGCTAGCAAGTCCTCCATCGATGTTCGGTGGGGGTCATTTGTTCACGTTTGGGTTGCCAGCTGCTAGTATTTCCTCCTTCACAGCCTGGTTCTACTTAACTGTGTTTATATTTAGCTCAAGTGATAAAATAAGCATGTGAGTGCTGTGCTATGTTGGTTGTCTTTGTTGGGTGGACCAATGGAATTATTCATAGTATCAATACCAACGCTGGTATTGTTATTAAATCAAAACTAGTGCGATCCTGCGGGTCTATCCTGTAGCTCTGAATTCTGTTAAATTTATATTATTTTGTAACGAAAAAATTCTAATTCAAACATGCACTATGTTGTATTAACCAGTTATTGTGGAAAATAGAAATCACAATGATCATTTAAATGTGGTCAGAACTTGCAAATTAATGATTGTTAATCAGTCATGACACATTGCTCCCAATACATGAGTTGCCTTTATAGGTTAAAAGTACCAGTACTGGTATCTGCCCCTGCATTTTCTTGATATCCGATCGATACCAGTATTTGTAGGCTGACACACGGCTCTCGCTCTCAGACATGCCCAGGCTCCTCTCATTGTGTTCACTAGGGAACTTGAATGGATGACATTGCTATAGCAATGTTATGGTGATGTAACCGTTTTATATCCCATAAAAATTTATACCAGTGGTAGTGTGAATGATGTGATATGGCAGTATAACTGTATGTGTTCTTTTTGCCTGTAGTTGAATAAATATGCTTTGGTTGTAGCTGTACTCAAAGCACTTTACATTGCTGAGACACTACACTATGTTTTACACAATTCTGATGTGTAATTTCACTTAATTTATTTTGAAATTTTATTTGAAATTCTTCCCAGTTTACATGTGTAATCAGCAGCATTTTGTCAGGTCAGTTGCTTCCTGTTGTTTAACAGAGTCAGTGTTAGTGTCGTGAGCTGCACCAAATAGCTCTCTAACTCCTCCCTCAGTCACTCCATTTCGATATCTGTAACCGCCTCTCTCTTTCCACATCCATCCGTCCGTCTCCCCCACCCCCCCACCCCCTGCCCTTTTCCAGAGGTGGGGGTATTTATCATCTTTATACCTGGAGGTTTGAGGGCCGTGCATTGGCCTGATAGATGGGCCAGCCACTGATGTGCAGCCACCTCAGGAGACACAAACCAGACAGCTATTTAGTAGCTGAGCAAGACACATCGCTTTTCTTTTATTGTTTTCAAACTGCACGGATGTGTCTGTGTTTGTGTTAGTGTGGGCAGACAGAGGGAGATTTAACAGGGAGGAGGAAGAAAAAAAAAATACAACAACAGATGCTTCTTAGCTGTCCAGAAAAGTGCAGCACAAGATGGGCCATTATCCATCTACAGTGTCTCACTATGTTGTTGACAAATCAATGGCTCTGTCGGTGATGATTCTGTGTTACAGCAAACATAAAGCACTCAGACAGTCTCCCTGCCTGCTATGGAGACTGCAACAAGGGAGCACTTGGGGCAAGGGTACTCATAGCCAGGAGGTGTGTGTGTGTGTGTGTGTGTGTGTGTGTGTGTGTGTGTGTGTGTGTGTGTGTGTGTGTGTGTGTGTGTGTGTGAGAGAGAGAGAGGGAGAGCACATGCAGTCAGCTCGTGTGTTTGTGTCAGTGCTGGCGGAGATGGGTTTCGTTCAGCACATTTGTGTTTTCTTTGCTCGTGTGCAGGTGTGAGAGTGAAAGTTTAATGTTGATGCACGCAAGAGCTGCTCATGAAAGCTTCATGCCATTGATCACATTTCATGAATCATACATATTATTGCTAAGGCAAAATATTAACATTAATTAGAAAATGTCTCTCTGGCTGACATTTTTCTGGTTTCTAGAAGCACTTAAGGAACCACAGCGCTCTAATTTTAAAAAAATTTATACGAATCACTCTTTTCAAAAGCCGTCTGCACGTCTTTAATGTCAGACTTGACCTCTACCTGATTGAAGCGTTCTAAGTCATTATCCTACAGACTAGACATCTTCAGATGGGGCTGCATCTCAGGAACCACGGCTACAAACTGCAGCTGAATGCTCTACAGCATAATAATCATATCTTGCAGGCATATGGTACATGGCATTTATGGTTAACATGCAACATGCATGCTGAGACGAGGAGGCAGTGTGCTCCAGTGGGCTCGTATAAAGATATCATCTTTGTGTGGTAAACTGGGGGTCAGAGATGGAGGGATGCGATGTAATGAGTTAGCTAAGATGTGCGCCATGACTCCTAAGAAAGGGGGAGGAGGGAGAGGCTGGATTTGATTGACAGGTAGTCTCAAAGCCCCTTGTGGCAGGTGCCAAGGCCAGGTCACTGGGGCGAGAGCACTGTTACCCATATAGATTTAAACGCCTGACTGCTGTTTTCATATGCCTCGCTTGCTCCTCGGTACACATTCCCAGTGGTTTCTGATCTGAAAAAGGAATAAAGAAATTTAAAAAAATTCTTTTTTTTAAAGCTGACAGAATTCAAAAGAGAAGAGAGGCTGCTTTATTACAGTATTATATTTTCAGGGACAGTTCAGATTGATCAGTGCAGAAATTGTAACTGTTTCTCATCTGTTGTCTTTGCTTGGATGTTAAAAGGCTCCACAGACACAAAACTCATTCGTCAAAGCTGCAAAATTATACAAAACTGTGCAGTTATGTTAAAAATCAAAGCAATAATAAGAATGCAGAGTACAGACACATGTGGGCTACAATAAAAAGCAGCTGAGCCTATAGCAAAGATGTTGGATAAAGTGTTCAGCTGCGTGTCTAGTACGTGCTACAGAGGGTGGTCACAGCTATTCGTCACGGTCAGGAAGGAGACCCCCGGTGGAACTGTGAAGAAGTGATGGTGGTAAGCTATCAGTTAAAGCTTAGTAAAGATGATCTTCTCTAAACCCTGTACCATGGACTCACAACACCTGATAATGGGCATACAGTGGACCAACCTCTCAGAGCAATGCTAACATAAACTTCTTAAAGAAGTAGCTTAGCCTCATTGCATCAAAAACTCCTCCATCGAGTCTTCAGACAATCACTGTTTTAATGCTTCAGAAATGCTAAACCAGCCAAGATTCATTAATGGAATTAAGCTCAACATTATGACTGTTTAACACATGTGTTGCTTACCATTACTGGTCTCATGTTTTGGATGGGGTCACCGCAGACATACTCACCTTCTCCTACCTGCATTATGATGACTCCTACAGTAAGTACTGCCATCAGGCATTGCGGGTGCTGGAGTTCACTTACTGACATTATTTTATTGTAAAATGTATTAACCCTAGCACTAACATTACAGACAGCTTAGCCACAGAGTGACTGTTAAATGTCAGTTAGCTTAACTTCACCAGCATTTCTCACTGGTATTTCATCTTCATTTATGTGTTTTTTTAATGGATCCTTGGAACTACACTTGAGTGCAACACGTGGGAGAACAACTACACTGATTTTTTTGTCTTTTTTCTTTAGTTAAAAGAACATCGAGCCCTTTTAACTCTCAGCGGTGCCTTTTGGATTATTTGCTTTGAAAAGTCAAGGAGCGTTTACTCAAAAACGCTCCTTGCGGACGCCAAAAAAATCCTTTGTCCAGATTTTTTTGTCTCCATCATGATTTGAAAAAAATAAATAAATACTGAAGCCAGGTGAGTTTTGCTTGGGAAGTTAAAAGCACTGAACAGTGAGCAGTCTAAAAAAACTGAGTTAACAACACTTCTGCAGAACAGTATCACTGTTGGATATAAATTCCCTGAAGTCTCCGTCCTCAAACCATTACCCTGCTGCCCAAATTACAGAGGCCACAAAGTGCATTGTAACATTAAGTAAAAAGAGACCAGCAGGGACAGGAAGTCGTGCTTAAGTAAAAGCCCCCTGAGAGTAAATCTGAATTCAGCAGCCCAGAGAGGGGAGCGAGGACGGGAGGGAGCTGAAGGGGTTAAAGGGAACACCGTCAGCAGCGGCACACAAGCAAGAAGTCAAGTGTCAACGGCGACAGGAAAAAGACGGAGGCTGCCCATGTGCCTGTGTCTCCTCCACCCAACCCAACAACCCCCACTCTACTGCAGACAAGCATATGTGTGCTGACAAAATGACATTGCCAGGGAAGAGAGGGAGGGACAGAGAGAGAGAGAGGGAGGACCAGAAGCCTCGAGTAGGCCTGACATCCAGAACTCTTGACAGTTGATGGAGGCAGACTAGGCTCTCACACACACACACACACACAACTGCCAGCCACTTCCCACCCTCGCATCCATACACATCCACCCCCTCTCCTTGCTTCTACCCCTCCATCCAAAACACCATGCAGAAGCCTTTTTCCTCTCCCCCTCCACTCCTCAACTGCTTCTCCCCATCCTTCCTCCCCCTGGCAGCACTGAAAGCAGCATTGAATCTCAGACACCCCCATCCCCATTAGTCCTGTTAGTGCATACATGCAAAATTACAGAGGACTACCCCCCAAATAATAATAATGGTAATAATAATATCGCTACAGAGCGATGCAGTGTTTATGCTTTTGTTTGGCCAGCTCTGTAGTGAAAAAAAAGTCTAAAAAACAAACCAAGATTCAAGTCAGAAACTATAATGTTGAGACACAGCTACTGAGATCAAACTCGCACAAATCTGCACAACAGATATCCACTGCCGTGATGTTTTTAAGCCAGGATCTGTCATGTGGAGTAAACTAGACAAGTAATGGATAATAAGGGTCCGTTTTTCTAGTTGGAAGTCATTGGTAAAAAAAAAAAAAAAAGCATAGGACAGGATAGCCTTTGTCTGTGTGCTGCTTGTATTTTTCTGTGTAGGAAACACAAAGCTGACATTTTACTCTCTAGCACGTAAGAGGAGAAGAGGTGAGGAAGACAGCGAGCACATATGTGTTGGCTGTAATATGTGTACAGTGAGGCAGACATCCACCCTGGGACAGTATGTCATCGATTGAGCTGCAGGAAGAGGCCTATTATCTCCAGCCATGGTTCAAGCGGGGGAGTCAAGTGTGTCATATATGTTGCCTCTAATTGGCAACCTGCCCTGGTGGAGGTTGACTGGTGCGAAGGCAGAGCTGCAGTAACCCAAACACCTAATGCTCTCATGCGCTCTCCTCTTTCACTGCTGCCTTTGCAGATGTTATATATTGTGCCGTTTGAAGCTTTTGAGTCACACATATTGTCTGCACTGATGGAGAATTTACAGATTTATAAAGAGTTTGGATGCAGATGTATTTTCAGAGCAGCAAGCAAGGTGACAAGCCCACTTTAATGCCGTTATTATTTTAGTGTACAGATGCGCATCTTACAAGGCTTTTGTGCCCGTGATTGTGTTATTTTGATTAGTAGACTGCACTTTGCATTCAAGCTGCACAATGTGAGGCTGCTGTTTTTTTTTTCAGCTTTATAGTTTGCTCTCCATCCCCAGGGTCGTTATTTGTTCTGTTTTTCAGACAGATCTTAACTATCTCAAGTTTCCTACCTCGTCTCTCCAGTTCACTGATTATGTGATGCAACACTGCCCTCTACAGGCGTGCAGAGTCAAAACACTTATGCACAAAGGAGAAAATAAGCCCATAAAGCGAAATAAGACATATTTGGCTGGTCAAGCACGATATGTAGATGGATGACAAAGGTGGAGAAATTTAGAGAGCTCAACAGGCACTTATTTACAGATTGGCGTTTTTATATGAATATATGATTTTCCACTTTTTTTTGGCTTTTTTTTTTCACCTGCGTGGCCTTCACACTACACTCTGGTTGCTCTCTTATGCTGTAGGGACTCATTTTACTTGCATGGTTTGGGTCCACTTGTCCCCTGAAAGGGAAGGGTCACTGTGAATCAGTTTAAAGGTATTCAAAAAGATCATTTTTATCTGAGGATGAACCATTTGCATCCTCAGAGGGGCGGTCACTGCCAAGATGACAATGTCTCCATCCATAGAGCACAAGCAGGTCAATATTAGGGCAGCAGAGCTCCTATGGCAGTGTAAATTGTGAAATATCTTTACTTTACTTTACTTTACTTTATTTATATAGCACATTTAATACAACAAAATGTTGGCCAACGTGCTGTATAAAGATTTAAAAAAAGACACAGTAACAAATAACTTCTCTGCAGTGTTGTTGTAAGGACCTGAAGATCAGGGTAAAGGCACACTGAAGCTGTGGCTCATGGTGGTCCAAAACCTTACTGATACATTTGATCTTTGTTTGCCATTTAACTTGTCATTTGTCAGTAGGAAGAGTATGTATTTTTGTAAGTGCAGAAATATAATATGCTTCTGGGGTTGATGTTGTTTTTTTTGTTTTTTTGTTTTGCTTTAAAATTATTCTAATGGGTAAAATGTGCCATAAGTTTGTTTTTTTTTTATCTAATCTCCAACTTTTTTGAAAAACTGCAATCTTTGTAAATGTTTTGTTGGCTGATCAGTGACTCACAGTGAAGGTGGCACTTCTACATTATACATGCAGAAATTATATTAGTGCTTTGCAAGGCAATTTTAAAAGTGTTAGGGCTTTTGGCTTAATTGGCTGCTTACTTAGAGGCTTTCTTGGCTTTGGAATTGATTTCCCGTCGAGAAGGCAAAGAAGCCAGATGATCCTGATTATAATACAAGCCCCCACATTATAGTAACAAGTACTTAGCTTCTCTGTAGAGGGAGTGTTCACATTTTTGTCATGGTTGAACAAAATTAGGAAACTAAAATTGACCAGTGGATTATCAGTGCTGGGTTTACAGTGCTGTGCAAAAGTTTTGAGGCACCCTTCTTTATATTTTCCTTGAAAAATGAAAAATAGATGCAGCAGTTTGTTGACACACATGGGAATAGATAGGGCAGAAACTCTCTCAGGCAAGCTTTCTTGTCATTTCCTTTGAGTAGTCTTCAGGAATAGTTTTCCAGGTTTCTTGATGGTTTGTGATCATAGTCATGGTGAAAAATGAAGCCTGTTTTCCAGATAGTGTTAGTGGACGGTAATCTGACGGTACTTTTGTGTGTTCCAGCCAGTGTGTTTATGCTTGTTTGTTTTTTTATCCTCTATTTGTCCAGTTTCCTCAAATATTTGCCAACATTCCTCTTTGAAAATCATCTTTTTGGTGGAAAAAAATATTATTTTGTGTTTGTCAAACTGTGCCACCTTTGGCATTTTTCTTAGATTTGACTGAAAAAATGGGAACAAATGTTGAGTTTGCAACAGGCTGCAAGTAAAAGAATGTCTAAAGATAAAACTGGTTCTTTGCTACATTGTCTGTTATCTGTGTACACATCACTGTTTCATCCCTTAAGTTAGTTGCTTTTTTTATGCCTAAATAATTCAGACGAGACTTAAAACAAAGAAAAAAGCAGCCAGTCTTCCAAAGCCACAAAAATGAAATTCAAAGTTAAAGATTTTCACCTTAAAAAGCTCAAAATGAAAACACACAACTGAAACAACATCTCTATGGCAACTACAGAAGACCAGAAACCATCAAACTGTGCAAATGTTTCGCTACAATACATGTCACTGACATTCACGATGTAGTGTGAAAACCAAGAACAGGCTTCATATGCCTCCTTCCAATATTCATTATTAATGGTGTTACTGTCTGCCAGGTGAGCCAAGCAGTACCAGGTTGGGTTCTTATTTCCTGATCAGTGGGGCTCCTAGCCACCTGCGTGCTCCCAAAATATTGTATCGTGACCTGACTCCAGCTTCAAGAGCACCACAGGTCTTCTTTGCTATTATCACCTCAGTGGGATCCTGTGCGAACAAGCCTTTGAAGCTAATAATGTCTTCTGCTTGGTCTGATATATATTTATATTGATTTATTTTGACATCACTTCACAAAGGCAAAGACGCCATCACCATGAACAACTTGTCCATTCCTTTGAGTCCCGAATAAATGATTTCATAGAATGTCTGCTTTTAATTTGTTAACTGAGCGCCTAAACTCAGAAAATTAAGTACCTTGTAATTTCTCCAAAGCCTTTCCATTCAAGGTAAAGTATTATTTTATAACAGATTATGATGTGTAAAAATGGTACAACTTTAAAAAAATAAAAAATACTAATAAGTTACTGATCTTTGCATTTCAATGTGAACAGTTATTTGTGCCAACAGTGGGCAGCAGCAGCAAACTGTATCTGAATCTGAAAATTGCTACAATTGGTTCAACTCTTAAACTTTAGCACCACTTCTGCTCTCATTCATAAGAATCGCTCTTGTACACAAAACATCGATCTAAGCTACCTGAGAGATGAGCGTTTGTCTTCTATACCTGAAATTTCTCTTATGAACGCTTGCTGTAAGCGTGTGTGGGGGGCAGGGGAAGTGAAGGAAGTGAAACATCAGGGTGGCTCCTGCCAACTGCCTCTGGATGAAATGACAGAGACAGGTGCTGTAAAATCGCCCCTTTATACAAGACCCCTCTCTCACACACACATATTCATGAACACAGTGACACATGAAAGCATGCAGACACCCACTCAGCACACACAGCCTGCCAATTCACTCGGTTATTTCACTGCTCTACTTTCTAGCATGAGAGTTTCATGGCTGTGGTATCAACAGTATCTCTGTCGCAAGTGTGGCTCTGCATTCATAACCCGTTTTTTCATTTTACCCACGCTCGATGTCCGAGTTTGTCTTCAATTTCGATTTTGAGTAAAGCAGTCTTTGTGTCGAAGGAGCAGTCGTTGTGGTCCGAAGCTGTTTGCTTTCCAAAGATCCGTGTCGACCTTTGACCTGTGAACAAACTTGCTGAGAGGGTTGCAAATACTCCATTATCCCCATTGAGCCATCCCATAAACTTTCTCACTCTCAATTCTCCCTCCACGCCTCCACCCTGAACGACAATAGCCCCTTCTTAAGGCCAACACGGTCGGCTGGAACACACTTTGCAGCCTTTCAGTCGCACTTAAAATGACAGAAACGATATCACCCAGAGAGCCTCGCAGTTTTTTTGTCTTCTGCTTTGATAGAAAGAGAGGCTTAGAGAAGAATGAAAGAGACGTGTGGTGCTGTCAGTGGAGACGCTGCTAAAATATTTACCTCTGTTTATGCAGCAGTCAGTGAAGTCATCAAGGGTTTACCATCAAGCATGGAGAGCATTTAGATGAACTGCTGGTTTTTGTGTATTTACTTTTACACAGGAAAAATGATAGTAACCTGCTGATATAATTTACCACCATGGGTGTGTGATTATGCATATTTTTATCCAAATCATCAATTCAGTTCAGTTTTATTTATAAAGCACTGAATCATAACAACAGTCACCTCAAGGTGCTTTATATTGTAAGATAAAGACGCTACAATAATATGAACGAAAACCCCAACAATCAAACAAGCCCCTTGGAGCAAGCACTTAACTACAAGCTGTAGAAGAAAGGAATGTTTAAAGCCTGATCTCACAAGTAGAGAGGGTGTCTGTCTCCTGAGTCCAAACTGGGAGCTGAAGCTGAAGGCTCTGCCTCCCATTCTACTTTTAAATACTCTAGGATTCACAAGTAAGCCCGCAGTCTGAGAGTGAAGAGCTCTATTAGATTGATATGGAAATTAGAGATCATCCAGGCTTTTTTGTACTTAAGACATTTTCTTTGGTGTAACTATTTGCTGTGAATGTAAAGAAAACAGTCTGAAAGAATATATGTGTGTAGAATATTTAGAATAACACCTCTTTGTTTTCATGTAGTGATTTATATCAGGTTAATACGACATTGCTATCTTGCTGCTCGCTTTAAGGCTAAAGTCAATACAACCAGTTAAAGGTTGAAAGTAGCTCACCTGCTCTGCCTGAAGGTAGTTACAATTCTAAACAGCTTGAATCTGCAGTTATTTAAAAGCGCAATTTTATATTTCGGTACTACAGATTAACAGTAAAATGCGTATCGTGGGTGCTGAGACATGTGTTACACACCATCTAAATAATGGGCTTTATTCAGCTCTCTGGGATTTCTTCAGCAGTTTGTCTTTAGAGATGTCCTGATGTAACAAGTGTATGAGTTAATGCAGTAATACTGTCTGACTGTTACAATGGAGTGATCCTTGCTTGCTGGCATGAGACATGTGATGCTGTAGCACCAGTTTAGAGTTTGAAGCCCGACAAACTGCGAAAGTATTTCATTTTATCCACAATCGAAACCTCTTCAGCTGAAGAAGTTCCACAAAAAACGCTGCACATATCAGACGCGATCTTTGTACTGAACCGCAAAGCAGCGAATTGTCTTCAGTTTTAAACAGCTCATCTTCTAACATAAATAGTTATAAATGTTTATGAATGCAACATTTGTGCGTGTGTGTTTATTATTGCCAAAACCTGGCTCTGGAAAGCAATATATAAATTGCTCAATCTGCCCTGTGAGATACTTTTTTGAAAAATGAGCCAAGCTTTTAAGCGTTATGTGATATTTTTAAGCGTTAGTGGGTGGACAAGATTAATGGGTATATCAGAGGGACAACTCAGGTAGAGCAATTAGGGGATGAAGTTAGAGGCAAGGCTGAGATGGTTTTGACATGTACAGAGGAGGGATGGTGGATATATCGGACAGCTGCCAGGCAGAAGGAAAAGAGGAAGACAGGAAGTGAAGGAGGACATGCAGAGTTTGTTTTTTGACGTATTTGTAAGTGGAGCAATACTGGTGTTGAAACAATATTTGAGTCGGAGCTGTTGAGCAGTTGAGAGCCTGAAATCTTTACGGCATCATCATCCATGTAATGCCTCCTCATGAGCTCATTAAGGTGCGGTCTGCCCGCACGCAGCGCTGGTGCTGTCATAGCTCCGCAGTGTCCATCACAGTTTTTCCAGATGCTATATCACTGCACACATATGACAACACTTTTTACATTCTGAAGAAATCTTCCACTAAAGTCATCTTTTCACTTGCCCTTTATAGCGGTTTTATTTTACACTGTGGGCCACATCCGGCCCACTTTGACCTGAAGTGTGCAAGACTAATGAAACTCCTCTATCCTGTCAGTGTAAAGAAGCTTAAGGTCTCATTTAATCCCTGAAATATCTGAGCATAAGAAAAAGGAGTGCACTTTTAACAGTGTGCCTCGGTTATTTTAATTATAAAATTGTTTTTTTAATAGATTTATTTATTTGTTTGTTTGTTTTTTACTGTGGAGACATTTCTATGGTAGTTCATGGAAAAACATTTGCCATTTAATTGTTTATCTATTGCTTAATTACACTGGTGTTGCGTGAATGGCAGTGGAGGAGGTCTTCATCAGTAGGAAAAGCTATAGTTAAAAATCTCAGCCCTCCTTCACGTTTTCCAAAACCTTCCAGTGGGCCAGATTGGAGTCTTTGGCATGCTGATTCTGGCCCCCGAGCCTTATGTTTGACACCCTTGCTTTATAAAATTGAGGTGTGGATTTGCAGGTATTACATTAGATTGATTAACTGGAAATGGTTCAACTTTCTCTCTCCTATAGACTCACTCTTTTCCAAGCTGTAATCACTAAAAAGACTTTTAGAGGAGAAATCAGCTTAAAAAGAATCAACATAGCGATTAGTTCTGCAGTTTAATGCAACAGAACTAATAATGCATTTTTAATTGTTTTACATCCCGTCTGGTCTTTCTTTCATTCACTTCTTTTGCTTGGTGTCTCTGAAGTGTTTAAAACTCATTCACTGGTGAAGACACAGTGTCTGTCTGCACCGCTAACAGCTGCCCTGGCTCTCTCTCCCTCTCCCCCTCTCTCTCTCACTGGACTTGTGAGTGACAGCACATGTGCTGGGATACATGGGAGGCCTGCTTCTGAAATTCTAACTCCATGACTGTGAGACATACCCCAGCTATGGACAGGGTGGAGCTGTGAGAGACAGATGCTGTGAGAGGAAAAGGGGGAGAGAGAGACAGTCTGAGAGCGGTTGGAGAGAAGGGAAGAGAGGGACGGGTTTCAGGGTTGGAAAGTCAGGCCTGTTTTGTTCAGGGGAGCCGCTCAGCAGCCCGGTTCTTTGTGTGGACCCTCAGATTTTTCAGTCATCAGAGATCTGTCTGTGCTGAGTTTCTGAGTGTAGGAATTGAGGATGGCGGTCCGGATGTTGATGGTGTGCGCGCTCGCTACGTTGGTTTGTCGGGTAAGAAAAAATCTTTGTCTCCTCATACCACCTGTTGACTGAGATGAACAAACTTTCATGATTTATTGGAGCTTTAGGCTACGTGTGTGTGTGTGTGTGTGTGCGTGCGTGCGTGCGTGCGTGCGTGCGTGTGTGTGTGTGTGTGTGTGTGTGTGTGTAGTTGATTAAAAAGGCAGCCAGTTTTTAAAACATCCAAACTGGTCGCACTGACTTATAGCAGTTTTGTAGCAGATGCTGAGAGGTGAATATTAAACTCAGTGCACAGGTGCCTGAGCTATTGGAGGGAGTACATGTGCTCCACTTTCTGCATGCTATAAAAATATCAGCGAGAAGTAACTGAACGCATGTATCAGACTGGCTGTGACCATGTGAATCTGTACGGATCTACACTGGGCCAGCTTCCAAGAACCTCTCTGCTTCCTGCTCGTGCTCTTGTTTAGAGGACGACCTTTAGCTGCTCTGCTCTTTAAATATACAGTTTATGTTTTTACCTGAAACGTGTCCTTGGCCAAGCAGTAACTCATTTTCATCAATAGACGCACCATTCACCGGCTCTGCAATCAGAGATCGGGCCTGACATAAACATTACATCCAAGTCTGAGGAGGATGACGGAGTGTTTTGAGGAACAGGAGACTCCAGATGTGTACAGAGGGCTCATGGCATCATTAGTAGCCCCTGTCAGCAGACACCATTATGAAATCTATAATGGAGGACAATGTAAACTGACTTATTGCCCACAGCCCTTCCAACCACCATCAGTCCTCTTCTCTGTTTGGAGTAGTAATGCAGCCCAGGTTTCGTGAGGGAAGTCTTGCCATGATGTTTTATAATTCACTATAAATGTGGCTGATCCTATAAAGCTATCAAAATGAACGGTTCGCATGTTTTCCGCCGGTTTCTCTGATCTGCTGCTCGGATCATTTGGGTATTCGGTAACTAATAATAATGAGATAATATACATTGTCTCTTTTGGTCACGCGTGTGATAAATCACTGACACCGGCTACAGAGGAAGCTATTTTGTCACAGGACATCAGTAACCATTTTATTTATAACTCTTCATATGCACATAAATAATCCTGTAAATGATTTGAAAGCTCAGTAAACACTGAAGTGACCTTTACAGTTCAGGATCCCAGTCCTCAGGTCTGATATCAGACAGCTGCTTAGGCTCTGAGTGTAGAGGGTGATAGGGGATCACATTGCTCCTTCAAACGCTGGAGGTGTTACAAGTCCCAGAGTGAGAGTAAAACATCCATATAATACAATATAACCTAAAAAAAAAAAGCAATCATTTATGGCTCTTCTGAAAACTGTCTATTAGCACACATGGAGCAGCAGATTTATGGTAGGTACAGTGGTCGGTGTCCAATGCTAAAATCATTCTTTCATGGTCTTCAGCTTATCCTTACCATGGTCACGGGGGGGCTGGAGCCTGTCCTATCTACCATAGCCCAGAGGCAGGGTACACCCTGGACTGGTTGCCAGTATGACGCAGGGCTAACACAGAGACACATTCGCACCAATGGCCAATTTAGAATGACCAGTAGCCCTAACCTCATGACTTTGGACTGTACTGTGTGAGTGAGTGAATTCGACTTTTGGTAGAATTTCCTTTGAGTTAAGTAGAAAGGTGCTATATAAGTATTGGTCCAATTACAACGTAAGCAATTGTTGTTCACATATGAGAACTTCCCAAATACCTGTTGCCTTATTTCGGATTTGATATAT
The DNA here is from genome assembly GCF_041146795.1 of Maylandia zebra. NCBI lineage: Eukaryota > Metazoa > Chordata > Actinopteri > Cichliformes > Cichlidae > Maylandia > Maylandia zebra. The sequence goes on along the minus strand of NC_135167.1, from coordinate 23,369,531 downwards.
GTTGTGGTTTGCCATGCAGCTTCCAACGCTGGACCAAAGCCTTCATACGTGTCACAATCTCCTCATGTCACCAATCCAGTTCAGTAAAACGTTTAAGAAGATTGCAGATACAGATTTCTGTTCTGGCTGCCGCTTCCTGTGTAGACCTCTACACCAGCCCAGCATCCACTTCAATACTCTAGGGAGTTGTTTCCTCATCAATCCCTAATTTGTATTTGTATCATACTTTTGGGGAGCGATGAGCTTGGAGTCTAGAAACTCTAAGTATATTATTCTTCTGCACTGCTGTAATGACTGATTTTTGATTGAGATTGGTTTAAATGCCCAAACACAATAGAAATGTACCGCATGAACCCTTCAACCAAAGCAAACAAGATGAAACTGATGCAAAGCCCATGTGTGGAGTAAACCGTTCCATAAACCAATCAGAAGAGAAGTACGTAAACAAATCAAACTGATTACTCTTTAGCTGCGTTCTCCCTGAGTATGTCTGCCTGTCTGTGCATAAAACCTATAAAAAGGGCTGTAAAAATGCAAATGTGTAATTGGACACACACTTCTGCCCTTTCCACAAATACCTGCTTCAAAGTTTAGGCAGTTTTCCGGAGACAGCTTGTTTTTAATACAAAATCTTTTAATACAAATCTTACAGCAGCGATTGAGCTGAACAGACATCCATCTTCTAGGATGAATGAGTCAAAGGTGTACAATAAAAGGAAGGAAGGAGGACAAATGCATCTTGTATTCATTATTTTTGCTCATGCCAAACGGTTCTATTTTAGCAACTCACCACGTGTACACAACAGACCGAATTAACACACATAGCATATAAACAACTTACCCCAAATCTTCAATCTGAATGAAAAAGAAATGTGTTCAAAGTAATCCCAGCCAGCGGTCCTAAGACGTTACAGATGGACACGCTGGGCAAATGCACAAACATTTTGGGCATTGTTTCTCTTCTGTGTACACTTCACAAGTGAAAGAAATTTGTCAAGGTCTCTGCTACATAAATAAAATTAATTGAACCATCAGCGGTTGTCAGGCCACTCCAAAGGCTTTCACTAGTGTCACCTGATAGCTTTCAGTTGTGTTTTAATTTTTCAGTAAGCTGTTTGAACTCGAGTGTTGGTGCCTGCTTTGGGTACGCTGTGGCGAAGAGAGGGCAACAGCCACAGCTGTTCCCAGATGCATATGTGATGCCATTTGTCCCGCTCTGTAATCCCCCCTTGCGGAAAGAGGAGTGCGTCGCATCTGGACCATGAAATCGGGTACAAATCAAGAGTGTGGAGCGGCTGGCCAGCTGGCGCTGAGGTCTCACTCATCGGAAACAATCAGTCAGAGGGTCTGAATCACAGGTCCTGCTGGGTGTGGATACCTGCAGGCTGTTTGCGCTAGCTAGAGTTTCAGAAAGAGCAAAGGGTACAAAATACAACTTCAATTTCATAAAAAAAAGATTCAGCTAAGCAGTAAAGTCAATTTCCTTTTCTTTGTGTTGCCTCTTTCTTACAGACTGAGACGTGGAAAGCCGTGTGGTGACAGTTGGTAATTTAGAGGTCATACATATACTCACGCACCCTCAAGAATAACTCAGCAGCAGTGCTATGATGGGTTTCTACCATGGACCATTTGTATCCCTGGTGAAATCGTAAATTAACACATACAGAGATGTTAAAAGGACATCCAAATGACTTGGACGCATGCAGCATTTCTTGAAAACTGCTGAGTAGTTTGTTAAATACTGTCATAACTTCTTTTTCATGAGAATTATTACTTTGAGTTTCCTTGTTTTGATGTTCCTGAATTTAGTGGCTGTTATATTGTGAATAATTCAAGCCCAAGACTTTTATCTTGCATAATGTTTTTTTATTCCTGGAAACTTTAAATTTCCACTAAGTAGGTTTTAATCACATATTTCCCAACAGTATAAGCTTACAGTGATGCTTCCACCTCCAATGAGTCTAAGAGGTCTTGAGGATGAATAGACTGTTTTTGTTGTTTTATATATTCCAGTTAATAGGATTTGTACAATGCATTTTCTTTACTAAAGGCCTCAAGGTGCTTTATATTAAAGGTAAAGACTGTGATCACGCAACCCCCTATGAGCAAGGATTGGCAACAGTGGGAAGGAAAAACTCCCTTTTAACAGGAATAACCTCCTGCAGAACCAGGCTCAGGGAGGGGCAGCCATCTGCCATGATTTTTTGGGGATGAGAGGAGGATCACGGGACAAAGACATGCTGTGGTCGAGCCTGAGATTATTAATAACTAATGATTAAATGCAGAGTGGTTCCTAGCAGCCTGGACCTGATGCAGCATAACTCAGGGAGGATTCTTGGTCATCTGATCGAGCCTTAACTATAAGCTTTATCAGAGTGGAAAGTTTTAAGTCTAATCTTAAAAGTAGAGAGGGTGTCTGTTTCCTGAATCTCCTGAATCCAACCTGGGAGCTGGGTCCACGGCTGAAAGCGCTGCCTCCTATTCTACTTTTATCTTAGGAACCACAAGTAAGCCTGCAGTCTGAGTGTGAAGTTTAGTATTTAGTATTTATTTATTTATTGTCATTGTCAAGAACAATGAAATTGCGTTTGGGGCTTCCATACAACCCAAAAAAAAGAAGAAAATAATAAATACCCCTTAAAACCCAAGTGTACATATTTAACCCAGTGTGACTCCAATGCAATAAGACAATCCTAGTTCTGTGTGGATGATTGTAAAGTGGCCAGTACAATAATTGTACTGGCCACTTTAATATAACCCAACACTTCACAGATCACGTTGTTTAATTTTATTATTTAGTAACTCCATGCTTATTTTTGCCCCTAACAAATCTACTTTTAGCTGAATTTTACAGCCTTGCATTGCATTCCTAAAGCTCAGACATCTGTTCTAAGGGGGAGGCACACTTGTTGTGCCACCATAAATAGGGTATATATGCCCATGTCAGGCAATCATGACTTAGCAAAGAGTGGAGCTGTGGGATCAGTACTGCTGGTGGCTGAGCGGTCGAGAGTCTGTGCTTGAGGTCCGGTAACAAAAGTGACCTGAGGGACACCTGTGTGACCTCTAGCCTGCAGCCGGGACTCCCTGGTATGCTGCAGCCATGGCTTCTCAAACACTCAGTGTTTTCTTGAGCTATTTGTGCGACTGTTACACAAATGCATGCAGAAAGAAGATACTCAGGCTGATAGAGATTTGGTGCAAGGATAAACAGAGGTGCTGACTTCACTACAGACATGGTGAATTGTCAGGGACAAGACTTCATCAATATAATGTCATTTTAAATACTACAAAGCCTTACTTTTGCTTTTAATCTCTCCCTGTTATCCTTCACTATTTTACACCTTGTAACTTGTGTCTCTACTTTACAGAATATTTCAGATGACTCCCATATTGTGTGAAAAAACATTGTTTTGCAACCTGTGGCATACATTTCCATTGCCTTTTTTGTAACAGTGGTTCATGTCCAACAAATAATGCATTTGTAACAGTAACAGTACTTGGAAGGTGGACAGCTCAGAGGGCTCTGTGACGGAATGTCTCAGATTGAGTGCATTTGCAGGGTTGACAATAGTGGCAGTAGTTTTACAGTAATCGCCTCATGATGAATTGCTGGTATGCATGCCTGACATTGTGTTTGGATGGAACAGATATGTGTCTGCGTATCTTTTCTTTTAATACTAAGTAAGTATTAAAGTAATTTAAGAAAGTTCGTTTTTACTGCAAATTACATCACTTAGAAAACATTATGTGCAACAGAAAACCTAATAGATTTTCCCCCAGTGGAACTTACCACATGCAACATAACACATATCCATCTCTTGCTTCACAGTATTTCAGTACTCTTCACAGTGTGATGGTATGCTTTTTTCTCCGAAGCCGGCATCAGTGAGTTAGAGTCAAACTTTCTCGAACCTGTTAAAGACTCCTTCGAGTGCTTAATGGTTCTTGCTGTGAAGGCACGTCGTCCCCAAACGAGGCGTCCGTGGTCCTGTGAGGGTCCGAGGTGAAAGGCCAAACTGTAAAAGTATCTGGGAAAAGCCTCTAAAAACAGTTAATCTGTGTGTGGTGTCGTCGCTCAGCCTGTCAGGAGAGGCACTCGCCGGTCTAATTGGTAACACGACACTTTGGTGCTGCCGCATTTCGGTCTGGTAAAAGCATTTTAACAGTGCTGATGGAGACACTGTCTTCCAAAACACAGCCTCATCTTAAGTTGAAGCAATGGGACAAGTCAGTGATTCAGAGTGTTTAAAAAGAGAAACAAAGAAAGAAAAAGTTAAATGTCGATTTGTTATCAGGGGTTCATGTTTGAAAACCTCTTGTTGCTGATGTTGTGATGGTGTTTTCTTCACCATGGAAATAACCCCATCATCATCCACTTTAACTGTCTTCTCTGATTTGTCCGGCGTTTTTGTGTTGCTGAGCTTCTGAGTGCATTCATTTTTTTAAAAGAATGAATCAGTCGCTTTTTCTATAGATTTGTTTTTGGGGTTTTTTTGTTGTTGTTGGGGGTTTTTTTTTTAGCCTATGACATGCGTTACTTACACATCTCATCTATGGGCCTCATATTTAAAAATTTCAAGCCTCTGATAGAGAAATGGAAGATACGGTATTAAAATGGCTGTAAGTCCTACTCATTTACATCATGGGCCACCTACAGCCAACTTAGATCTTCAGTGGGTCGGCCCACTGACACGCCCCTTTCTGTCAGTCAAGAAGCTTAACTAACATACTAACTGTACTTCTAATACTATAGGTATTTAAGTAACTAAAAAGTTTACCTTAATTACTTTGGTTTAGTGTAAAAGGCCATGGAGAAGATTTTTATCAGCTGGAAAAGTTGTAAAACTTGTTAAAAGTACAGTTAAAAGTCCTCCTTCACATTTTCCACTACTATCCAGCAGGCCAGATTGGAGTCTTTGGCAGGACAATTTTGGCCCTTAGGCCTTATCTTTGATAACCCTCTCCTACACAGTTACTAAGTTCATTCATCTGGTCAAGGCTTTTCTTTGTGCCGTTTGCATGCTCTTCCTGAGAGTGCATTCTCTTCAGTTTTTGCATTTAAGCGGAAGAAAGTGGATGGTTGATGAATAAATTTAAACCCCTTGAATCAAAGCTGGAAGTCTCCACTTCAATCACATATTTCTTGCTTTATTTAAAATATACTGGGTTTGCACGCAGACCACCACCATAGTGGAGTGTTAGAGAAAAGTAAGCAGGTTCCTGACAGAGGAAAAGCTACAAAAATCGTTTCTTTGTCCAACAAACCTGTTTTCAGTCTTTTAAATAAAGCAGACGAGATGAGCTCTGCAAAGTTTTTCAGTTGCATGAACTTGCATTGTTACTGACTTCACTGCAGCTGGCCGTGTGTGCATTCTTAAATGTGACCAATTCAGACAAAATTAGAAAGTTCTGTATTTGGAGAGGAGGGGAGCAACTGTGATGCAGCTGTTGTTGATTTTAAGATTAACCAACAATGCAGTATGTGTGCTATGCCTGTAGAAGTTTGTGAGTTCATATATCGGAAGTCTTTAGTATGAAAGGAGATAACTATCAAAGCGATTTGGTGTGGGTGACACGCACTGCTGGAATCTGAATGTAAACATCTTTGCCAGTGTGTAGATGTTGATGGCTACAAAAAGTTAAATAGGTATCCAGGCGTTGGGAATATAGAACGGTCTAAGATTAGCCTGCCCTCTGACTCGACCTGCAGATGCCAGCAGTGGCTGCCATTCCTCCATTCACTGTCCCAGCAGCATACCAGAGGATCAGTATAGCAGATCACTCACCCTAGAGACAGGATGGGCTCACAGCCCGTTTAAAAAATATTCACAATTTTCTTTATCCATTACTCAGCATATTTACGCACCCTATAAAACTTTCATGAAATAGGTTAACAATTAATAGTTAGACATGTACTGCATGTGTGTAAATGCAAAGAGAGATATATGAGAAAGCCTTTTGCATAGCTGATAGATCTGCCTTTATTTCTGGTCTTGTGGGTCGAGCCTCTGAGCTCTTAAACATATGAGGAGTAATCCTGAGAACAGTCAAATCCCAAAGAGAAGCAGGAAGCAACTTACGGAAATGTGTAAATAAGCTTATGCGGGGGTGGGTGTTTGGTCTCTGCACATGCATGTATGTCAGTCTCTATGTGTGTGCATATATGAGTGGGGGGGAAATCATGTATATGAGCGTGTCTGTGGAATTCCTACAGCCGAACAGATCCGTAAGGTGACCCCAAACTCCCAGTCAGGTGCAGAGCTGAGCATAAAGGGGAATTTGTGAGTGTGAGCAGGAATGCGGGTGGGAAAGCACAGGATCTAAATCCATAGTCGACAGCTGTTGTGTGAGTGGGCTGCTCGCATGTAATGTGTGTGTGGGTGTTTTGGGGCGTACACAATCAGGACGAGCAATGTGCTGAAGGAGAGCCTGTGAAATGAGCAGGACTGTTTTTGTTTCCTCGTCCTGAGATGAATTTGCACCCAGATCAAAGGATGATGACATGTTAGTGGGTGTAACCTGAATCTGCGGCCCTGCTCCCCTTCAGCCCCCAGACAATCCCACAAACTCCACATCACAGATGGCCTCGGCTCTACGCTGCCATTCCATCAGGCCACAGGGAGCGTTAGAGCTCTGAGGAAGACTCTCAACATTGATTTAAACAGCTGCAAATGTAATGATATAATGTGTGTATTCCATGAAGGTGACTTACATGTGATCTGACTGCTGCACATTATAACTCCATTACAGCTCAGTAGTAGGAAGCAGTGTGTGTGTGTGTGTGTGTGTGTGTGTGTGTGTGTGTGTGTGTGTGTGTGTGTGTGTGTGTGTGTGGTTAATGTCTAACTTCATTTTCCAGTGAGTTTCATGCTGTAATTTTTTTTCCCTCCTCCAGGTGTGGAGCTCTGCAGAACCTCACCATAGTGAGAAAGAGTTGCATCCTCAGGTCCTTCACCCATGGAGAAGTAGAGGCAAAGGGCTGATCAGAGTAAAGAGGGACTGGATCATTCCTCCAATCAGAGTGTCAGAGAATAGCAAGCAGATTCCTGAAGACCTTGTCCAGGTAAATGCCAAATTAAAACTTTTCACATCGATTCATCACTGCATTCGTCTTCTTCTTTTTCTTCTTCATCTTCTCTCATGGGTCGCCAGGTCTGTGGTTTTCATGCAAAATCAAGCACCGGACCGCTTTTCAGGTCTTTGTTACAGGCCTATTTGGCATGGTCATTAATAAATATAAATCCATATTCCATATAAAAAAATCTATTTTTACTAATTATACACTGAATATAAAACATCCAGGTAGTAACCATGGTGGCATCACGCATTGGGTGGTAAAGTCCAGTTCAATAAGGAGAGAGCATTTGAAGAACTGAACATGATTTGTGATTTATTGAAATATAAAGTCTGAGTAATAAACTTTTTGATGATCAGAAGTGAACATAGCAAAGCAGTGCCGTGTTAGGAAGTAGACCAGAACCCTCCAGAGTCCAGACACTGGTGTTAGCAGAGGCGAAGCAGGTGGAGATTTGAACGAGAATCTCTATCTGGCACGGAAGCGGTGGATTGGGGGAGGATGGGGGTTGCACGGATGAGAGTGAGGTTTAAAGCACATGGGACTGAGGCTGACTGGCTTGCAAAAGGCAGACAAGAAAATGATTGGGCCAGGGTGATGACAACACCGTGGGAAAAGCAGGGGGGGAGTAAAAAAGAGACTAGGAGCCCCCACCACATCCAGCAATGCAATGCAGATGAGGGAATACAGAGCTTCTTGACTGAATTTATATATAAGCTTCATTCATGAAGACATTTGCTTATTGTTTTGAAACCAGGCATAATGACATCTGAGAAACTGAGGGGCACTGCACACTCATAGGCTTTGTACAGATTTCCCAACAAGGTGCTAACTTTTGCAGGTGCAGTAAATAAAGAGTTTGGTGACTTCCTTCTAAAGACTAAGTCCACGCTAATTGTGTTAATTAGTGAGGACTGAATCCTATTAAGTTGATTTCTTTAATATTGAACAACACTGACTGTAAATTTCATTCAAACATATTACACACAACATAGAGCCGTTGTTGCAGACTTCCCATGACCTAAATGTACAAATCATACCTTACACTGAGAAATAGCCATTTTATAGAAAAATTATTACATAAAAAAAATACAAACATGTTGTATTGATTAGTCTCACAGCCCTAATTGTCCACAAAGTGACTCATTTGAAGTTTTTGATGATCATCAGCTTTCTCTAATCTTTCTGTCCAGATCAAATCTGACAAAATCTTCACCGGTGAGGTAATCTACAAGTTAGAGGGACAGGGGGTTGACCAGGAGCCCAAGAACCTGTTTGAGATTGATGACAAGACAGGGGTGATCAGGAGCAAGCAGCCACTGGACAGAGAGAAGTACAGCAACTTCACGGTAAGACTGCGTTTATGGGAGTTAAGTTTTAAAGCACAGGTCGCCAGAAGTGCTAACTTACACAAGCTACAACGTGCTGTTTAAGAGCTCCCGTGTGTTCCAGAGCATGTTTCTGCCTTAAAGCAGACAGGAAAAAGCAAAACAAAGCAAAGCCAGAGGTCAGCTTTCCAGGGATCTTTATGAGCATCTCGGGAAGGACTTCTGAATGTTTGAGATCATATGACTTGTGATGTAACCCTGACCCAAACATCCTGCTCTTTTCTTTCTGCCAACACATGTTGTGTTCAGATAATGTAAAAGTCTAAAGACACCTTGAGGGGATTGCTGGATATGGAAGATTGTTTCTGCCACTGGAAAAAAAACCAACCATGTATAAGTCAAAATTTAAAACTTCTGAGAAAATAAGTTCAATTCAAGTTCAATTTTCAACTTAGCTCTGCCGATCATGCTTCCATAGTTGGATGTTTGTGGCAAGCACAGTGATATTTGATTCTAACACATTTTCTGTTGTATTTGTATTGTGTGTGTGTGTGTGTGTAGCTTAAAGCCTTCGCGTTGTCCCCCAGTGGAGAGCGACTGGAGAATCCGACCACCATAGAGATATTAGTGCTGGATCAGAATGACAATAGACCTGTCTTCCCTCACAGCCCGTTTGTGGGCACTGTCTCTGAGTTCTCAGTCCCAGGTACACACATATATGACCCATTTAGATAATAACAAGCAAACTATTTTTTTCACCTAATAGTCCATTTTAAAGGCACGGCGTTTTGTAACGTTGGACATTTTCTCAATGAAGTCCTGCAGTCTCAGCACCAACGCCACACATCCGTGATCCACTCTGATGGATCTTTTGAGGGACTTTATGAGATCTGTCCCGCTGACCTGAGCTCTCAATCATTCACGACAGGCACATCGGTAATGACAGTGACAGCCACAGATGTAGACGACCCAATGACAGAAAACGCTGTTCTGAGCTACTCCATCATTGACCAGGAGAGCATTCCTCCCAACGCCATTACCAAGATCATGTTTGGCATCAACAACAAGACAGGTGCCATCTACACAAGAGATGTAGGCCTGGACAGAGAGGTAAACAGGAGGAGGGCTTTTGCAGAGCATCATAATGCTTTTATTTCACTAACGTGCTGTATTGCGTCCCGTAGGTGGTGAAAGAATTCAGGTTAAAACTACAGGTGGCTGATATGGGGGGCATGGGACTAACAAGTGAAGGTGTGGCAATCATACATGTTTCTGACATCAACAACCACGCACCGCAGTTCAGCCCTGACTCAGTAAGTCTCAGAAGTCTCAGGAAAATACTTTCCGTAATTTTAGGATCTAACCTGTCACTTCAATTTGTTATCACGATCGGTGATTTCTTTTCTGTTTGTGGCGCGTGTAGTACAACATGACAGCGGTGGAGAACAGGAACGACTACGAGCTCGGACGAGTGAATGTGACAGACAGAGACGATACTGGAACGAAAAACTGGAAGGCCAGATACTTCATTTCAAATGACTACAGAGGAAACTTTGCTGTCCATACTGATCCCATCACCAACCAGGGGGTCCTCACAGTGGTGAAGGTAAAGCCGGGGAGGGGGAGGGAATGTTTCCAAAGCATTCACAGAAACAGGGACAACAATGTGGTTCTTTATTAAATATTGAACATTATTAAACAGGTAAAAGTTGGGGACTTACATAAATTTGATAATTTAATCATTAATAATTTATACAGCAATAGCTGTAATAGAATAGAAAAATAGCAATAATAGAAAAAAATGACATGACAAGACAAGAAGATCTTTCTGGTGTCCAGGATTGTTGTAAATCGCATGCTTTTTTTTTTCCAAACTTTATTGAAATTATAAAGCGAACAGTCAGTCATTCCAGTTCAGTTTGTACAGTAGACATACAAGGCAAATAAGAGTAACAATATACAGTACAATGAAATAAGAAGGATAAATAAATAAAGGATAAAAAAAGAAAAGAAAAAAAAAAGGGGGGGGGGGGGATGTGACAGACTTCATAACAACTTTGTACTTGAAAGTTGTGACAGCTCATTCGTTAAACATTTCTGAATGAATTTCAATCAATGATAAACCTTTTTTATTGGAAGTTAATTTAAGAGAGTTTAAGTAATATTCAATTTCAATCAAAACCAAATTAAATGATGGGGTTGAGTCTTGAAATTGACATTTATGTATATGGAATTTCCCTAATAAGATATAAAGATTGACAATGGCACATTTTTTTTCCCTTTAGTTTCAAAATAAGTGATAATGTTCTTCCCTTCAATTTTGATTTCGTATGTTGTCTTGCACAGTATATAATTTTCAAGCTCTCTCCAAAATGTAGCACTATATGAACAGCCATAAAACAAATGAGTAACACTTTCAAGTTCAGTTTTACAAAAGGTACATTTTCTATCAATGTCACAGAATCTTGAAACATACGTGTTGGATGAATATATGTTATGTAATATTTTCAAATGTAATTCTCTAACTTTGTTTGTAATACAAAATCTAAAAGGAACAAGCCACGCTTTATCCCAGTTGATATTATCAAAACTAGCATTCCAAAAAAACTTCCCTCTTGGAGTTATTTTCTTCGCATTACACAAACATTCTCTAATATGTTTATTGGTGCATTTCTTGCTTAAGAAATCAATACCATTTATATAAAGACTGTTAACGGATGCATGTGGTGTGTTCTGTTTTTTGTAGCTTTTCATCAACTCAGTCAGTCCGCTGGGAACGGACTTTATTACAGAGCTAAAATCTTTAAATTTGATAGGGAATGTTTTTTCTGTAATAAAGTCATTGTAACTAAGTAGCTGGCCTTCAGAGTCAAATAAGTCTTTTAAATATATTATATTTTTATCAATCCAATTCTGCAAATATAGTGATTTGTTCCTCTTAGTAATACATTCATTATTCCAGATAATAGATCTATGTGGAGAAAAGTTATGTGAATAACATAATTTCCAAGCCAACAATGCCTGTTGATAAAATGCAGACATTTTAACTGGTAACTTTGATATACTGTAATTACAAGACAATAGGAAGTGTAAACCTCCAACATTTCTAAAAATGTTATGTGGAATGAAATGCCATAATGATCCAGGAGATTTTAAGCATTCTTTTACCCATTTCACCTTAAATGTATAGTTCAGATCCATGAAGTCCAGAAGGTCAAAACCACCTTTATCTTTAGGTCCACAAAGCAACGATTGTTTTAGATGATGGTGCTTATTCTTCCATACAAAGTTAACAAATAAGTTATTAACATTTTTACATGTGGAATCATACACATTAAGGGAAAGGGCTGGATACACAAATCTGGAAACACCTTCAGCTTAAGTCAAAAGGATTCTACCAAAAATTGATAGGTCTCTCTGGAGCCATCAGTTCAGTATAGTTTTAGTTTTTTCCATCCTGGGAGAAAAGTTGAGTTGTTGACGCTCTGTGTCATTCTTACAGACATGAATACCAAGGTATCTAACACAGTTTTTGACAGGAATGTTGTATAAGGATTTGACATTTGATTGGTACAAACTTAAAATTTCACATTTAGATTTATTTAGTTTTAAACCAGAGGCAATTGAGAAATCATTTATTAATGAAATAGCATTTTCAATCTGATCTTTGTTTTTTAAGAATAAAACGGTGTCGTCTGCTAGTTGGGTCACTCTGATTTCTTTACCAAAAATAGATAAACCTTTAATGACTGGGATATTTAAAATGTGTAATGAAAGTGGTTCAGCCGCAATCAAAAATAAAAAGAGTGAAATTGGGCAACCCTGGTGAACAGATCTCATGACTGGAAATCTTTTAGTAGTATTTGGATATAGTATAACACAACTGTCAATATTTTTATAAAACATTTCGATAGTTGACACAAAGTTTGGACCAAAACCAAAGGTTTTGAGTGCTTTAAATAAGAAATAATGTTCTACCGTATCGAAAGCTTTATAAAAATCAAGAAACACAATAAGGGAATCATCATCTATATTGTCAGAGTAGTCTAATAGGTCAAAAATAAGCCTTATGTTTGAACTGATATGGCGGTTGGTCATAAATCCGGTTTGCGTTTCAGTTTTGATCTTATCAAGATTTTTCTTTAATTTTTTGGCATAGACCAATGAGATAATCTTATAATCTATGTTCAAAAGAGTGATAGGTCTCCAATTTTCTATAACAAGAAGATCTTTATCAGGTTTAGGAATTAAAGTTATAATACCCTGTTTCATGCTTGTGGACATTTCTTTTCCATCAAGGCATTCCTTAAATAATTCTAATAAAGGATCAACAATGATATCCCAGAACTGTAAATAAAATTCCACTGACAAACCATCATTACCTGGAAATTTGCCCTTTTTCATTGATCGAATTGCCTTGAATTGAAATTTCTGATTTTATTTCTGAGATAGTTGGTGCAAAATTTTTAACTGACTCGATAAATCTATCACAATCATTGATATTACAATTTGATTTGTATATATATTTGTAGAATGAACCAACATGTTTTGAGATATCTAAATAATTAGTGGTTATGCTATTATCAATCTTAAGAGCAGATATATTGTTTCTTCTTTGGTTTCGTTTCTCAAGAGCAAAAAAGTAACTAGAATTTCTTTCACCTAGTTCTAGCCATTTTGCTTTGGACCTTATAAAAGCCCCTTTAGCCATGTTAATATATGCATTATCTATTTATTCCTTTAGTCTTTTCAATTTAATTTCTTCATCATCTGATAGAGCATCTTTCTTCATTAATATGTTTAATTCATTCATAATACTGATTTCTTTAGTGTCATGTCTTTTTTTAATTTCTTTGCTTCGCCTTATTGCCGCTTCCGTTACCTTGAATTTGAAAAATTCCCATTTTAGTGTGTGATTCATATTGGTATCCCCGAATATCTGATCTGCCGTTTTTTCCACTATACTACAAAATGTATCATCATTCAATAAATTATTATTTAGCTTCCAAAAACCACGTCGTTTACTTTGACTTTGTTTATTGCCAACTAAGTGAATTGTGATCAATTTGTGATCAGTTAATGGAGCAAAATCATGAGAAGATTCTGAAACAAAATGTAAACATGGAGAAGATATTAACCATAAATCAATTCTGGATTGTAGAGATCTATTTGCATTGCTCCAGGTAATGTAAATCGCATGCTCAAAAATACTGACATAAACAACTGACATCACCCTTTAAATCTACATGGCCATTGAGACCGTCATACTCTATCAAACACCACCATCTAGTGGATTGTATTCAAACTACATTGTGCTCAGATCCACTTTAAAGCAGAGATGTAATTTTACATTTAGACTCGATCTGAAGTGGGCCAGAGAAGTCAAACTCTACTCTGTATAAGTGTAAAGACATTTAGGTACACATTTAGTCCCTGAGAAGTCTTAACATGAAGAAAAGAAGAACAGTTTTATCAATAAGCCTCTGTTTTTCTACATGATAAATGTGGGAAATTATGCTAAAAATTCTGATAGTTCATTGCCCAGACAAATGTTCCAGTTGATGGTTTAAAACAGGAACTTTTCCGTCATTTAATTGTTTATCTTTTAGTTTACTTTCCTATGCTGTGAATGGTGATGGAGAGGTCTACAGGGGAAAAAATTGAAAATCTATGCATTCCTCCACATTTTCTGAAGCCTTTCAGTGGGTCAGACTGGAGTGTTGCCAGACTGATTCTGGCCCCCGGGCCTTATGTTGACACCCCTGCTTTAAAGCCTGAATCATGAAATAATTTCCAGAAAATTTAATATATTTGCTGAACCTTCTGACAAATTAAAGGAAAAATTCATATTAATTTTCCACATATGAGTTTTAATTTGAATTTGCTACATTCACGTACATTTGTGTGTGTTTTTCATTTTTCTTAAAAAACATACTTTGTAAATATAGGCCTGTGTTTCCAATCAGATGTTAAATCCTGTTTCAGATTACATGAGATGACTGAATTTGTTGTTTTAGTTCATTTATACTTTAAGTCTCTCCTGTTCTGTATTGCAGCCCCTGGATTATGAAGCGCAGAGCGAATACCGCCTTCTTTTGAGCGTGGAAAATCTTAATCCTCCGAGCAGCAAGGCTTCCAGGCTGACTTTGAGCTCTGCCACAGTTACGGTCATCGTTGTGAATGAGAATGAAGCCCCACGTTTCAGAGAGGAGCCCATACAGATTGAGGTCCTCGAGTCTGTGAAACCTGGCACATTACTGAAAAACAATATTGCCTTTGACCCTGATAATTCTGATCTGAGGTATGATATGGCAGTGAAACAAGAGATGTTTTCCTATTTCCTAAAATAAATAAATAAATATGCGACCACGGGGTAATTTCCTCTGCTGTCTGTATGATAGGTATGAGATTAGCAGAGATCCTGAGAGTTGGCTGGACATCAACAGAGATACAGGAGACATTACAGCAAAGAGGAAGTTTAACATGAGATCTCCACATGTGAAAAACAGTATCTACACTGCTGCTGTGAAGGTTATAGGTCAGCACGTCTACTCATTCTAGACTTTTAGCATAAAAAAAAATCAATGTACATTCAAAGCTGATTCATTTTGTTGTTTTGCTATTGATTTACACATTGTGTATTTATCTTTTCTTGCATAGATGCTGGTGGTGTTTCAGCCACTGCTACAGTGGCGATTACACTCAAAGAGACGAATGACTTCCCTCCTCAGGTTTTCCCCCTGACTGGCTTTGTATGCAGAGGCGGCAGCAGGTCACGTAAAGGTTTGCTTCTGACTGCTGTAGATGAAGACCTTCCTCCGCAAGCTGCACCCTTCCTCTTTCAAATACCTGACGATCTGTCAGCCAACTGGACCATCACTCAAGTAAATGGTAAAGAGCAACAAGAAGCAGAATTAATGGTCGTTCACTTAGGAGCTTGCAAATATTATTTCCTCTCATTTTCTTTTTAAATTTTCTTTTTTTTTTAGATACTCATGCCATGCTTCAGCCGCTTGTAGACCTGGAGTTCAGAGACTATGCTGTCATGGTGCAGGTATCGGACTCCGGCAGCCCAGCTCTGAGTGCTGAGGCTCAGGTCAATGTCACTGTTTGTCTCTGTGACTCCTTCAGAGACTGCAAGTCTGAGGCAGGGGCAATCTTAGGCTCCAGTGTGGGAATCAACTTCATCGCACTCATTATCATTGCGGCGAGCACTGCACTCCTGCTGTGTAAGTAATTTCAGCCTTTCAATTAATGTTTAAAGCAAAAAGATTTAGCAAGATGGATGGGTTATTCGTGCAAAATAATCCATATCCATATTGCTGCTTTAGTGAAAAAGTTTGCCACAATAGGTTAAAACCTGCAATAAGTGACTTGCTTTGCATGCAGTTTAGTGCACACATAATCGCAAAGACTTATGATCCAGCCATGAGAATAACAGGCAAAACATGTATCCAAATCCCAGCATGCATTAACAAAATAAAGCTGCAATAATTAGATTAGTTAACTGACCATTTATGTTTGAAGCAAAATGTAAGAAAAAAAGTAGATACAAAAAACACCGATAATGAATAATCAGATAAACATTAATACATTCATTTTTGCAGTGCTTCTCCTCCTGGCTGTTGCTGTTACTGCCTGTGGAAGACGCCACCACATCAAGAAAGGAACAGGACTGCTCATCGGGGAATCTGAAGACGACATACGTGACAATGTCTTCAACTATGATGAGCAAGGTGGAGGCGAGGAGGATGAGGTAAGGCTAAAACACAGGTTGGGAGACCATGTAAACAGTGGCACGTGTACAGAAGACAGTCTTACTCTTTGTAATGTAATTGAATGTTAATAATATTTCATTGTAACTGATGGTTTGAGTGTGTCTGACTTCTTTCTCTCACAATGCAGAACGCCTTTAATATTGACCTGCTGTGGAATCCCCATGATGCACCCCCCACCCCGGGGTCCTTTTACCCAGGGTCTGGAATTCCTCCTCGAGGGAAGCAGCCCCTTAGAAAGGACGCCCCACATAACCTTCCATCGCCCACCTACCCACGGAGGCCTCCTGCAGATCCTACTGACATCGAGGACTACATTAATGACGTGAGAGGCTCCTACCATTTATTTATTTAACACAATAAATAAAAGAAAAACTTGCTCTTGAAGCAAAAACTCAATCCAAATCTACATAAAATAAAACATGCATCATTAGATTTCAAAACTCTTACTAATGAAGTTACTAACAGGTATTCTAAACGACAACCAAACACAGCACAACTAAATCTGGATTGTGTTTTCTTATGTTTACATGTGTAATCATAAAGGCATGCCCATAGCACAGAAAGACTCATACACTCAAGGGTGAATTTCATGAGTTTTAAAGTAAGTTTCAAGTTTAAAGTAGATGATTATTATCTACTTTATAGTTATGTTTTTTTCTTTGAGAGTGTTCCTGCTTCTCATCTCTGCTTAAGGCTAATGCTTTCCCCCCAAAACCCTTTATTGTCTGACCATTTCTTAATAACATTTAATTTTACACTAATGGATTACACTGGAAAAACAATTTCAGTACAGCAGATATCTGTCTGAAAGTGCTGTAATGAAATTTTAAGTGCTTCCTTCTTTATTGTTTTCTTCACTGTCATGTGCCAACACAATGCAGACGCTGGATATTGCTGCTCATCTGAAAGAGAAAACAACAAATTCGAGAGGTTTGACAGGGTTAGCTAGGACGTCTTACTTTTTTGTCACTAATTGCCAAGGGCTTGCTTATAGGGGGTCGTCTGATTGTTGGGGGTTTTGTCTATTATTGTAGGGTCTTTATCAAACAATATAAAGTGTCTTGAGGTAACTGTCGTACTCAATTGGTGCTATATACATAAAACTGAATTGAAATCTGCAGGCTTTAAAGTGTCTGTAAATAAACCACTACTTAAAAAGCCTTTACTTGGCCTAACTATAGTAGCTGGTTATAAACCAACTAATCTCCAACTATGCTGCTATTTCAAACATTCTTGAAAGCGTAGTTGTAAAACGACTACATGATCATCTGCAGAGGAATGGTTTATTTAAAGAGTTTAAGCCAGGATTTACAGTGCATCACTACTGAAGGTGACAAATGATCTTATGGACTCTGACATTGGCCCCATTTCTGTGCTTGTTTCGTTAGACCTCAGTGCATCATTTTACACTGTTGACACGATCATTTACAGCAGAGATTAGAACACACTGTTGGTATTAAATGAAATGTCCTGCAGTGGTTTGAGCTGTATCCATCTAATAGATTCCAATTTGAGCACGTAAAGGGGAAGTCTTTGTCACACAGGGTTCTGTAATAGCACCAATACTATTTATATTTTACGTTTAGGCACTATTATTAGAAAACACTGCACTTCTATGCAGATGATGCCCAGCTATATACATCTCCCATTTACAGGTTAAACAGCATTCCCATAGCCTTTTTTTATTTAACCTAATCAGCTAAGAAACATTTTCTTTCCTCAGGGCCTGGAAGCTGCTGACCATGATCCAAATGTGCCTCCATACGACACCGCCCTCATATATGACTATGAAGGAGATGGCTCTCTTGCAGGAAGCCTCAGCTCTATTGCTTCGGGTAGCTCTGATGGAGATCAGGATTACGACTACCTTAATGACTGGGGACCACGCTTTAAGAAACTTGCCAACATGTATGACCCGCGTTAGGGTGAACAGTATGCCACAGAAAGGATGCCTGTGTGATTGACAAGCAGTTCAGGACACAGATCATGCCTTTGGAGGTTTGTTTGTTTTTTTCTTTCTGGGCACATTTGAAATGTCCAGAGCAAGATTTAAAGTGTGTCCAGGTAAAACGAATGCTGTAAAAGCACAGGCCTTAGATCTAATGTGCCTCGTGTTTTAGTGGACACACTGACAAAAGGGCTCACTGCTAAGTTTTGTGGTTAGCTCAGGAAAAGAAAGTGAGACAGTGAGAAATTTGAGTTGAAAGGATCAGTCACGAGGAAACGAGGTGTGCATGCTACAGGGCAAAAAATGTGTTAAAATGTGCGTTCATGTCTGGCGTTGTTTGCTCTCATTCTTGGATGGCTCAGTAATGACTCATACAAGCCTGAGATTTTAAATATGTTCTTGTTTTTGTATACATGATTATTTTATAAGACTAATTTTCTTGCATATTAAATTTGCCTTTTTTGGTGACTGATCCTTCATTCCAGCATCTGTTAATCTTTTTGGAAGCCATGTCAACAAACATACTGAACCATAAAATATTCTGTAATTACTCTTTTTGGAAGTGAAGATTTTTTTTACATATATGCATATATGCACGATTCTACCCGTGTCTAATGAATAAACCAGAACCTTTTTACTGTGTTTCCTGTCATTATTATCATCATTATTATTATTATCATTATCATCATCAATACATACCATTAATATTAGATGTTCCACAAAGAACAACACAATGTTTAAATAAAACTTTATTTAAATATTTGGCAAAACCATTCTTTGGAGCTTTATATTCACTTCTAGCAATAAAACCAACGTGCAGTCCCTGACAAACATCGTTTCTCAAAAAAGAAACACCTTCTAATCTGTTCCTACTTAATTACTGATTCAAGATGAGAGAAAGACCAAAGTGTGTGGTGGAAAATCTGCTGCTTCATCACCAGCATGACATACATTTTGAAATCTCAGCTTTAAAGGTGTTTTACAAAATGCAGAATGTGGTTTCCTCAGAACAGTTATTCCTCACCGCCTCTGTTTCAGGTCTAAGCGGTCTAACTGCAGCTCACTACAGACTAATGCACACCTTGATGAGTTTTTAAAACCCCAGTCACAAACATCAGTGCCAATATATTTTGTGCATGTGACCTAACAGTACAGATTATTTCAGTAAAGAAAAACTCCAGTTACAAATGCTCAAGCAGCTTCACTTCTGCCATCTAAAATAACACAGATTTTCCAAAGAAATATCTGAAGCTAACCCTGAAAATGATTTATTATATTTTTTAAATTAAAAAGATCACATCTACTGGAGCCATCAACACCTATGTTGGCATAAACCTGCTAAGTGCACAAAGTAAATACTGTTCAGAGGCTTTTTCTCAACTGTTAGCACTTGTATTTGTTTGTAAACCTGTTTAAAAACACTTGTTTTTATTGTCACCATTGCATAATCATATGTCTCGGCAGCAAGCACACGAGAGAAATGATGGAATTCCCCAAAAATATTCATTCTGAAAGTTGCAGATTATCACACACATTAGCTAAGTGGAGACAACTGCAAATGTTCATTTGCACGAAAGTTTGCACGGACTGCAGAGTTTTTTATAAACTTTCACTGTTAGAAATATAAAGCACTAAAGAAGGGACTAAATACGCTGTACATTTCGAAGATCACACCAGCTGAGGGTTCATGTCCTCGTCTGTCTGCTTGTGGGGTGGAGGCGGCTGAGGCTCGTCTTCTCCTGTGTCTTGTTTGTCCCTCTCTGCCTCCACCCAGCTCTGTGGGAGGATCATCTTCTTGGGCCCATGGGGTGGTGGACCCAGCAAGGCTTCAATGTCATCGTAGTTCACGACTTCACGCTCAAGCAGCGCATTGGCCAACTGGAAAGACAGACCCAGCGAGTTTTTAAAGGCAATACAGAAGAATTGGCCTCACATGATTAAAACGCATAAAGAAGAAAACAACCGACCAGTGTTAGTTTGTCTCTGTTGTCCAGGAGCAGCTTCTCCGTTTGTCTGTATGCACGAGCTATCATTATCTTAGCCTCCTGCAAATACAGAAAGATGTATTCAAATTTACCAATTCACTTTTAAAACAAATGTCAATGATTTGCAACTGCTTTTAAGATTACATTTGAATGAATACAAATAACATTAAAACTGAGAAATATTATGATTATAAAAAAAATATTATTTTTAATAGGATGCTTGTAGCAAAGCGTCCAAACCTTCAGAAAATGTCCCGTACATACTCTAACAGCTGCAAGAGCTACAAATGTATACTTTAGCATAATAATATTAGCTTATTACTTCAACATTCACAGTGCTAATCTGAGAACAGAGGACTAATCCGATTTTTGAACCCACATGGTCCATCTGCTGCTGCAGGCCCTGGCTGAAAGGACGGCGCCCAATGGCACCTTGCTCTTCTGTTTCTGGGAACGAGACCTGCCCGACACTGTCGCACATGCCGTACTGCTTCACCATGGAGTAGGCCACACGCGTCACCTTGCGCAAGTCATCTTGAGCTCCTGGGGACACAGAAAAAAAAAGACGCTTAATGTTTAAATTTAATTAAAGCCCACTCCCACATCTTTCAGGTTTAACCAAACTTGCCAAAAGGGAGAATATTTATTTGGCTGCCCAGCAATTAGATATTTGACTGATAATAGAAAATGTATTTAAAGTAAGCAGTATGACCAAAAAAATAAGAGAAGTGTTCACTGGTAGGTTGTGATTACAGGAAATAGAAACCATAAACATGGGTGTAAATCATCAGTCATGTTAATGTAACAATTTGCTCTCTGACCTTGGATCCTGGCTTTCTTCTGTGTGTTAGTTTGTCACAGTTGGAGACTAATCACACTAAACACCAATAGCAACATTTCCCCCTGATGATAACAGTCTACTCCAGGAGGACAATGGACCTCTCTACACCACAAAAACTGCTTGGTAAGAATATCCAGGTGTACAGGAACAACCTTGAAACACAGATCCTACAACAGAGTGCCAACCAGTTTCACCCTATGGCTACGTTCACACTGCAGGCGAAAGCGCATCAAATCTAATTTTTTTTGACCCTATGCGACCCATATGCGATCATGGTGTGACAGTGTGAACGGCACAAATCCGATATTTTCAAATCCGATCTGGGTCACTTTCGTATGTGGTACTGAATCCGATACATGTCTGATGTTTCAGAAAGCGACTGCTGTTTGATCGGTCATGTCGCATTAAATCCGTCTTTTACGTCACTGAAACAAGACAGACGCCAATTATCAGCTCCAGAGAAGACATCGCGAACGCTTCCTGGCCATCCAGTGTAGATGTCAGTGAAACTGTTGGGAAGACAACGTTGGAGAAATGTGAACATTTTATTTGTACTGTATAATCTGCAGATTCTGACAGAAATCTGCAACTATCCTTTGAAGCACCGCTCCTCTAAAACAGCAATAAGGATAATTATTAGGTTATTTACATTATTATGTGAATAACAAAATAACTTAAAGCAAAAATTGGGAAATGTAAAGTCCGAAGTCTTTATATTAAGGGCCATCAGTCAAACAATACTGTTTGGTCTGGGTCTAAACAGAGCGCGTTGTGTGTGACATCTTCTTTTGCGCATGCGGGCCGCTTTATATTTTATTCCTTCCTAGTTAAATTTACCCTTTTTAATTTTTCATATTTATTTCCTATCTTATTCATAGCCTTTTCCTTTTTTGTTCTCTTTAGGTCACGAGCAGTTGTCCAAGCATTTCACTACATATCGTACTGTGTATGACTGTGTACGTGACAAATAAAATTTGAATTTGAATTTGAAAGCGTTCACACTACAGCGCGTTTGCTGTCGCATTTTATTTGTAGTGTGAACGAGCAGACCAAAAAAAATCGGATTTGATCAAAAAATCGGAATTGAGCATTAAGACCTGCAGTGTGAACGTAGCCTATGATAGCTGGGTTAGCCCCCCACAAGACCCAAAAGATCCTCTAAAATTACCCTGGAGCAGACCCCACAGGACACCTGCAAAGAAGGCCTGACTGTAAGCTCCAACAGGCCAGAGCTGGTTTAGTGTCAGAAAAAGAGAACCTTAACGATATCAAGCAGGTGGTTTTAACATTGCAGCTGATTCGTGTGAAGATTAGTTGCAGGGTACCTGTAGTAACCTTGTTAAAGGTGATTGCTTCAGCAGCTCTTCCTCCTAGAGCCATACACATCCGCTCAAACAGCTGCTCCTTGGTGAAGAGATACTGGTCACGGGGTAAGATCTGGGCAAATCCTAGAGCTGCGTTTGTACGTGGAGCAATGGAAACCTGAAACACATCACATGATCTGTCAGTTTATGAAAGGTTTATAAAAAGGTGAATTGTACAGATTAAGGGTTAACCAATTGCACTGTTGCCTTTTTAGAGTATTTACATTTGTATCATAGCCTATTAAACTGTATGCTTTTCTAGATCAACATATAACCTCCACAGTCCTTGTTCATAGTTGTGTCTTGTGTGGGACATGCGGCATATCCATTTGGGTTTTTATACACAGATGTGTGAAAGTCTAATACAGCAAATGGTATAAGAGGCAGAAAAGGAGCAACTGAAGAGAGACCCAGGATTATGAATAATCCAGGCATCTGTATAAACTGCCAAAACACTTATCAGTGGTGAAGTGGAGAAACAAGTGCTCCTCTGAAATGAAACCCTACTCTCAACACGCTCTGTGGAACACTTTGGACTTATCTGATTAAAGCTAAACATGACAATTAGATCTGGAAAGATTTACTTATATAGAATGCGTCACATTTCAAGTACCTTCATAACTGCTTCTGTGTGCTCAAGGAGCCATCCCACTAAGGCATGTCCAGACTCATGGAAGGCAATGACCCTCTGCTCCTCTTTAGACAGGATCTTACTCTTCTTTACGCTTCCTGATGACACACATTTGTCAGATTTTGCCACCGACACATGAGAAATATTTATTTCCCAGAACTTAGCGTGTGCATTATTGTACCTGCTATAACTCTCTCCACCGCATACTCAAAGTTAAAGGTATCGATGGATTTGTACCCTTCTCTGGCAGCATGCAGAGCAGCTTCGTTACAAATGTTTGCAATGTCTGCACCTGCAGAGACACCATGAGATAACAAACGTTAGAATAACACTTCAACATCAGCAGTGTTGAGATGTTTTATCCTTTTTGATTTAGAACTTCTCTTTCTTCATGGAGGCAGATAGACCAGTACTTTAGTATGCCCAAAGATGTTCATAGACTTCAGTTAGGACTAGGAATGATGCTCTTTAAATGATACCAATGCCAAGAGGGAGTCTACTTATTAAACCAATACTGATTATTTTATTGATTCCTGATTTGTTGTCTGAGCAAGCCTACACAGAAGATAAGCTAACAAGCTTGATGATTACGATTGACTGGACAGTTTTTTGGTTCTTGATCCCCATCCCTAAGGAGAACCATAAATGTGCACGTACCACTGAAGCCTGGGGTGAGCTCTGCCAGACGCAGGGAGTAGAAATTCGCTGGCTGAGTCAGCTTCAAGATCTTCAGATGCTGCTCAAAGATCTCCTTCCTCTCCTGGAAAACAATCGAAATGAAACAAACCAATCCAAATCTCCTGCACAGCAGCAAGGTTAAGTTGTTATTAAATGCTCAGCAACAAATGACAAGGATACCCATTTGGAAGATACCCAATGATACCTGCAGTGTTGGCAGATCTATAAAGATGTGTCTGTCCAGTCTGCCTGGTCTCATTAGAGCATTATCCAAAATATCTGCTCTGTTAGTGGAAGCAAGAACAATGACATGGTCTGTTGTTCCCATGCCTGCAAAAGAAGAGGAGGTTAGTATTCTGCCTGAAAAGCGAATGGGCTGCTCTAAAACCAGATGTTTTACTCACCATCCATCTCTACTAGCAGCTGGTTGAGAGTCTGCTCCTCCTCAGTGTTGGAGAAACCTGACATGTTGGTGGAGCGCTTCTTTCCCACAGCATCGATCTCATCGATGTAGACGATGCAGGGTGCTCGAGTGCGAGCCTCCTTGAATAAACTCCTGACCCGAGCAGCACCCAGGCCTACAAACAAACACATCGCTGTACATGATCTGGTTCTGCTGGAGGTTTCCTCCTGAAAAAGGGGACTGTCGCAAAGTGCTTGTTCACAGCTGGTCATGTGATTGTTGGGATTTTTTATGTATCACTGTTACAGCGCATATACATATAAAAAATAGGGCACTCGCTCTTACAGGCTCAAGTAAATCAGATAGCTTTCACTACAGTAAAACCCAATACTATATCTATATGATGATCATAAACAACATCATCAACTCACACAGTGAATATTAGCATCATGTTGATGCTCATGCTGTGTGTCCATACCTCCAATGACCTCCACAAACTCAGAGCCAGCCATAGCCAGAAACGGCACCTGGGCTTCCGTAGCTACAGCCTTAGCAAGCAGGGTCTTCCCACATCCTGGAGGGCCAAGCAACAATGCACCCTTGGGCACCTTGGCGCCAAGCTGGAGGTATCGTTCAGGACTCTATGAAAAGGTAAAGCTAGTGTTGTGAGTATTAAGCCGCAGAGGAGGAGGTTTGAGGATTCAGTTGATCAAGGCTTTCTTAATTAAATCTCAAATATTTAATGTGCTTCACTTGTGCAAAATGAACATATTTTAACTTTTGAGTACGTTTCTTACCTTGAGGTAGTCAACAAATTCCTTTACTTCCAATTTAGCCTCATGCATGCCTGCCACATCTTTGAAGCTCACACCTTTACCTGACTTCCCATCCACGATGGTGAACTTGGCCATCTTCAGCTGATTCTGTTAGGCAAGTTGGAATGTGGAGTTAGTCCACAGAACAAACAACATAGATGTCAGTTTGCTAAAATGTGTTTCATTTACAAAAGCACTGAAGCCGCCATCTCTGCCACCCATGCCAGCAAGTCGAAAGATATACCAGAGAATCGCCACACCGATCGCAGCCATGCCCAGAGCATAGACTGCACTGAAACAAGAATAGAGGGAGGAAAAAGGCTGTTTGTAACTTGAAATTACGACAAACCTGTAGTTCAAATATTAACATTTATGACCACATTGATTGCATGCATACGCCCATAGTCTAAGAAACAATAATGAAGTTCAAATGGATTTGAAAAGAAGCGCTTCTTGGATTCAAACAACTTCTACTGGAAGTGCTGTTTGGCAGGGATACACGTAGCATAAAATATGAAAAAGAAAAAAAACGAAAAAAAAAAACTCCAAGGCATTTTCTTTTCAAAATAAAATTTAAATTTAAAATTTATTTTCACAACAAAAAACTCCCAACATGTTTCTGGCACACAGGCATTCATGAGGAGAAAATAAATAAATAAATAAATGAATACTGCTGAACTTATGTTTTTATGAAAAGCAAAATAAGCCATAATTTTGTTTTTGTTGTCGTATCTGCTCTGTATGATTTTAGCAGTGCCTTGAATTATTTCTTAATCCTCAGAAAAGATTAGGAAGGCACCTCATAAACGATTTCTTAGAATGTCTGCTCTGATAAGAGTTGTTTTCTTACTTCCCAAAAAATCCAGTGCGCTTGTAGGACACTGGTATTCTGTCCTTGCTGTCAATATTCAGCTCCTCCTCGGCAGCTCTCAGCTTCTCCTCGAACTTGTCAATGTTGGCAACCTGCATTCTGTACATAAGCGCCAGCCTCTGCAAAGCATGAGACGTAGCAGGAAATTAGAATTAAGCATGAGGGTCTCCTGCACTACTTTGAGTGTGTTAACTGTGTGTGTGTGTGTGTGTGTGTGTGCAGAAAATCATGTACAACATACAGGCCTTCCGAAGATGACTGCTCCGGGATGAAGGTATATTTCCACAATGTCACTCTCGGGAACGACCTGCACACGTGACACCTCCCCCTTGGCAAGCATCTCGTTCACAAAGTCGTTCCAAGAGATGTTACCGCCACTGGTGTTAATGGAGTTCAGCAGGCTCATGATGAGCGCTATGATGAAGAGGGTTCGCAGGCGTTCCCGGTACATCTGATCCTCCTGTTCACGACGTTTCTTCTCCTCTGAAAGGTGAGGCCGAAAATAAAAAATAAAATAAAGTAAATGACGTGACAAAGAAACCAGGTGTGGTGCAGGTATTTATCAGTTGCATCAAGTAGCAAAAAAATATGCATCGCTTACCTTCATCTTCCTCTGGCGTCTTCCCCTTTGGCCCATTCTTTTTATCTTTGTTTTGATTAGACTGAGATGTACTGAAGAGATTTGTTGCCCCTGAAATCAAACAGTTTAATTTAAAGCAGCTATAAGTGAATTTTTAAACAACTTATGAAGGTAAACTAAGTATTTACCGAGTAAATTTGCCAAACCAACAGGGTTCCTGAGCAGGTTGTTCCTAATTAGCTCTTTTCTAAGTCCCACCAAGCTAGGCCCCAAAGGTCTGTGGAGAAGACTCTGTTATGGGAATATTGGAGAAAAAAGGTGGAAAGAAATCAGAATCAAAATCAGAACTAGAAAACCTAGTTAAATCAAAAGTGTGTAAATTTATTATCAACAAATGTGTTTACAACTTAAGGAAAAACAACAGACAATGTCACAATCTCAAACTGAAGACTTTCCAGAGTAGAATAAAAATAAGTTATTAAGGCATCTGTGACGGTTCTCAGTCATCCAGGTCATCATAGTCTAAGGAGAAAAGCCTCTGGACTTTTTTTAAGTTTCCTTGAAGAAACTTGAAAAATTCCAGACGCTTTTCTTTCCACGCTAGACAAGTGATTAAGGCGATCATATTTGACACTTTCAAATTTAACAAGTTAAATCATTATAATAAAACTATACCATATATGTGAAGTAAATCTCAGTAACAACAGTGCAGAGAGATTAATATTTTCTTACATGAAGTTAGAATGACATGTGAGAAGGAAATTTGACTAGAGCCATGGATACTTCTGATTATTTTATTATTAGATATCAACCTCAGTTGATGCCAAAAAAGCTATTAGCACTGTTTTGGGAGATAAAATTACTTATAGATCAAGTGTTGAAAAATCAATCATGTTGAGCCTTCTGCTAAAAAGATATTTCTTGGCCATTTCTTTAGGTACACCTCGTCCTCAGACCTGCCTTAATCCTTTGTGACATCGATCCAATAAGGTGCTGGACAAATTTCTCTGAGATTTTGGTCCAGATCGACATGATAGCAACACAGCTGAATCATGGACGGATCAGGATGGATTCATGCTCTCGTGTTGTTTATGCCAAATTCTGGCCATGCCATCTGAATGTGACAGAAGAAATCAACTCAACAGACCACGCAATGTTTTTCCAATCTTCTATTGTCCAATTTTGATGAACCTGTGTGAAATTTAGACTCAGTTTTCTGTTCTTATCTGACAGGAGTGGTCTTCTGCTGCTATAGCCCATCTGCTTCAAAGTTCAGCTGCTCAGAGATGCTCTTCTGCTCAAAGCAATCTGGGAATTCTCCTCTGACCTCTCGCATCAACAAGGCATTTTAATCCAGAGAACCATAGGTCACCGGATATTTCCTCTTTTTTGGATCATTCTCGGTAAACAAGAAGAAACCCCCCTGCAGAACAGCATTTTCTGAAATACTCCTGTCTGGCATCAACAACCGTCAGTCATTTAAACCACCTTTCCTCCGAATGAAGTGGCCATCCATGGCCACTCATCCTATTAGTTACTTCACTCTTACCTGTATGAGTTTCTGTTGCTGCTGATCTGTAAGAGTCCGCTCTGACTTTGTAAGAAGCGTCTTCCTCACGTGATCACACCTAGATGGGACATTTTGAACACCGCGGCTGGATAATGGCTTGCTCTCCAATACATAACAGTTTCGCTTCAGCAGCGTCCACAATAAACCTCTGCTGTATTTGCGACAAACACCAGCACTTTGCTGCAACAACAAAGCTGACATAGTGGCTGTCGTTAGTCGAAAGCGAACATTTAACGGAGCTAATGCACCGACATAGCTGTCTCCGTCTCCTCGGAGGTTTAGAGCTCGGTTTGGAGCTCGAGCTCGTTGTTATTCAACCGCTCAGCCGGGCAAAGACGGCAGCCCTGCGGGGACCTACTTCGGCGCGAGAAACTCACAAAGACTATTTAATTTTAAAAAAAAAATCGGATTTCATTATTTAATAATCCTCGTTAGAGATACATTGTGTGTTCAGTATATGCAGAATGCTAAATAATACAGTTAAACGCATCTCGGAAGTCGAACTTTGAACTTTAACCTTTCTTTGTCGATCTTTAAGGACCTGCAAGCTGCGCATATGTTTGCGCAGGATTTACGCAAAACAGCTTTAAAGCAGCACATTTACGACACATCAGAGAGTACAGTTACCTTTACCCCCCTCTTTATTGTTGCGAAATTAACCGCAATTTTCAAAGAATTAAAAAAAGAAAAATGTGTGTAATGTATGTAAACGGTTTAAATTAGCAAATTTACTGCTTCCCGTGAAGCCTGCAGTAAAGCGTTGTGGGTGTTTGTTTACTTGATTTTTCAGTCAAAGATGTATCACTGGTCCACCAGAGAGCGCTGTTGGTTAAGATGATTGAGCTGTTTTGGTACGGTGCGATTTAGCAAAATGAATGCATATGAAAACAGACAATGTTGGTTACGTGGGGTTAGATTGAGAGCAGGGTGCTTTTGTGTTTCGGTCCAGTTTAATAATAATAATAATAATAATAATAATAATAATAATAATAATAATAATAATAATAATACCCGGTATTATTAATGTGAATAAGCTTCAGTCAAGTAAGAAGAAAGAAGAAAGGCTTTGTGGATAATGAAAACAATGTCGTAGAAACGCAGACTGTATGGAACTGTATGTACAGGTCTGATTGAATGGCATAAAAGTGACCCAATGAGAGTTTGGAGTTTTCCTTTCGGCCAATAGGAGCATTCGTATCATCCGTTCACGTATCAGTTTAACCACGGGTCTGTCAGGTTTGTTCACCAGCACGCTCCGGTTTCTTCACAGACTCATCAGCCGAAAGCTGCACTTAGATCACGTCATTAGACATATAAAAGGCCGTGAAACATGCATATCTTAAGAATTATAATAAAAAGTTTTCCAGAGCGTTTTTCACAAGGATAATCATTTACAATTTCAAAGTATCAACCCCAAACCGCCGATAGTGTTGTTTAAATTATTTTACATTCATTAATAAATTCTTAAATACTAAAAAACATGCCAGCGAGTATGATGTATGTATAACTACTATGACTTATGATGATACAGAATTTTTTCTTGCGGGTTACCAGGCCCAATGGTATCAGGAAGGTCAGTATAGCTAAGCTAAAAAGACTTAGAGGGGATAACTACTGCTCTCGTACTAAATGAGTGGTAAATGGACTTAAACGGATTGGTTATAGAATAGCAGTGTGCATAGAGGCACACACCGAGGTCCTGTAGGTAATTATGTGAATCTGCAGGTGTTTAATTATCACAGGGATTCCCCCCCCTCTCAATAAGTGTCGCAAAATAGCTCACATCAGGGTCAGACAACACGAACTCGCGAATGTCTGTGCGCCTGCGCGACAAAGTCTGTCTGAACTATTTTGTCATAAACAAGTGCTTCCACTTACTGATGCGAGCCAACCGGCGTAAACGTGTCTAGGAACATGTACCACGCGAGCTGGCAATGCGTTTTTATAAAGACAGAAAAACGAGTGCACCCAACGCCCGTACTCCATTTCCTTTTCGTGGTCCTCCAACTATATAATGGAGCGTTGTCTCAGGCGTTTGAAACTGTGACACATGGGCCGCCACGTTGGGGCACGTCTCAAGCTTGGACAGAAGGGTGGATAGGGTGGTTGGGCTGATCCAAAATGGCGTCGTTTTCAAAGTGCACTGCAAAGGTATCCGCCTACAGCATCGTAGCCAATCAGAGCTCGCGTTTCATCCGCGACTCGTTTCCGTGCCGAGCGTCCCCGCACACTGTATGCTAAGGCCGCTCGAAAACCGCTCGAATGGTTTGGCGGAGAGGATTAAAGCGAAACAAAAATAACATCTTTTGATGGCTTATATTTACCCAAGCTAGCCTCGAGCTACATAGGTGGACCGTTAAAGGTCCGTAGTTTTTGGAGAAGATGAAATAGCAACGCTGTAAACGAATTCTCGTGGATATTTTAGTGTTTTTTCTGTGGACGTCTGTTTGTTGGTCTACACGATTTTAACAAGCTAGCGCTAGCCTCGACTCGAATGAGCTGCGATGGTCGTCGCAAATTTATGCGGATGTCTCCGGAGCAGTGTATAGTGAACCGACGGCGACAAATGGGACCATCCAGCATCGGCGGAAAACACCACGGCGTAGACTAAACGTTAAAGATTCAGTAACTGGTTGAAATTGTGGGAATCAGACAGAGGTAGGTGTGCTTTTACTCTCCCTGCAAAGCTAACATGGCAACAACAACAAACTGACTCCTGCTGTCCCCGAGATTAACCCGTTATTATGGTGTGAATGTGCAATGTTTTCGTGCATTTACTCTTTTTAACCAGCGCTTTGACATTGTATCGCCATTGAACTACATGTACTTTTGTTTTTTTCCTCTTAAAATATTAAGAATTACTTCTCAAGTGCAGCTTTATTGAGGGGTTATCCTCTTCATCCCCCCTCCCAAGTGATCCGAGTTTGAAAGAAGGAATCCCTTCTCTTAGATACACATTGAGAAATGGTCTACACTCTGAAGCAAAATTTATTTAGTTGTGGTGAATCATTTTTTGAGCTTGATGTGATTGTCAATGTGTTGACTCTTTAAAATTAAGTCTAAATATCTTAGTCAGCAGCCAATACTGCAAACATTGGTACCCCATGCCCACGTGTGGCATTACTAACAGAGTAGCGCTGTGCGTGTGTTTTTGAAAGGTTTTTGCAAGCAAAGGTGGTTTGATGTAAACTGTCCGCGGTCTTTAGGCTAATAATTGGCTTATTTGTATATTTATGCTTTAAGACTAAGGGGCACCTTTATATCCCAGACAATAATTAACATGACATTACTCAAGAGAGTGCACCAGTAACATCCAAATGTTGACCTATTTTCAAAAGGCACAGTAGCATTGCTCGTTTAGCTGGTGACCTAACGCAATACTGGTCTTCCAGCTTTTCCAGTTAGGTTAGCGTCTTAATTCTCTAGCTCTTATGCATTTGGATATGCTTTGGATTTGTACAACCCTGTGTGTAAACAAAGCAATGAAAGACATAGTCAAAGCTGAAACCAGTGAAGAGGATTTGTTTATGCATTGCGGGTCCACAGGCTGCCCGGATTTTATCACTACGTGCTTGCATACAGTTTGGAGCCTAACTGTATGAATGGATAACTATCTAAATTGGCAGTGTCGGTTCAGTGGAACACCCCCCTTCCCACCTCCTTTAAAAAATATGAAGGAAAGACACAACATGGTGGGGTTTGAGGAAATTGAATATGGAGGAGAAGCTTGCCACTTTGGTGCAGTACCAGTGCTGAGGAAAACACTGCAGTGCCGTTGGTGGTGTTTTATACCGAGTGTTGAAGCTTGTTGGGGCGTTCATGTTGACTACACTGCAGAGGCAGTGATGCATATCTCTGTCTCCCTTGAGCTTGCGTAGGTTCTGTTTGTCTGTGCTATAGTTAAAGCCTCAGTTCCTTTGCTGTTACAGCACAGACTGTTCATGTCCACATGAAGATGGTGATGTGCAGGATTTATGTGTGAAATTTGTGCCTTAGCAGAAATGTAAACAAATTTGGTCTCCAGTAGATCTGGGCGATAAAGATCATTGAAATACGAGCAATAGAAATCACGGACAACATGAAAAGCCAGGGACAATGCTGAACCAGTCATGTGGCTGAAATAGAGTTACGTCCACATCAGGTTAGGTTGACACACAGAGCATAGGATGTGCAGCGAGCAGCAACTCATGTGCTATTGTTTGGGCTACTGCAACTATACACACTAGCACATTAGGAGCGCTTGGCGAGATAAAATGCAAAATTATTACAGAAAACTGTTAATGAAAATCCAGTTAACAGTGTTACTGAAGTGGCACCCCAATGGACATAGACTAAGGGTCAAAAGATGAGGGTACGATTGAAAAGAAGAGTTAGAACAAACTGCCAGCTGCGTTGTTTCCACAAAGGCAGTTAACACAAGCGATTGCTTTTACCCTCTGAAGCATTGCCATCCTTCAGAGTACGCACAATACACTCCAGACTATTTCTTCCATACCATTTCTGTCATATCATGAATGCTTACTTTATTGTAAAAGACGCAATGACAGAAAGTGCAGTTGAAAATGTTGGATTTAAGTAGCTGATTCAATTAACTAACCCTAGTTAACATTTCTCTTGAGCAGCACTTTACCAGCTCTACACGGAGTGCAGAGCTGGTAAAGTGAATGTTGAATGAGTCATACTTTGCTAACATGTTGGATTTTTGGTCACGTTGCACGTAGAGCTGGGCGATATAAGATTTTTTCATATCACGATATGTTTTTTTCATTTCAGGCGATAACGATATCTATCACGATATAAGCCAAATAACTATATTTGTAAGATTTAAATGTGCCGTTGCTCACAAGTAAAATGTGAAATAATCAGCAGCTTGTTTTTATTTAAATATTTATTTCCCATAATAAGTTCATCCATTAAGCGGCCGCGAATGGATGGATGAAGTTCAGCAGGGTAGATGTACTTAAGGAACATGAGACTTTTTCAGATAAATAAAGGCAAATATTGCAAACTACACAAAAGGCAGCCGCTAAAGCGTTTAAGTTTCAAAATAGAACAAACGAAACAGACTAAATTGTCAATTCCACTTAGAAACAAAATATTAATTCTAAAAATAAATCTTAGTTTGTTTTACAGAAGAACAGACAAAACTGACTAACTTTTGTCAAAATCAAATAAACTGAGAACTAAAAGGAAATTCTCAATCTCTCCTTGTTGTATAGCTTAGCTTTTCAAACAGTTTTAACAGTTACTTTAGTCTGACAAAAGCCGAATGACGAATTAGCGCTTCCAGTCAGAGACTGAGGCTACGTTCACACGTACACGGGTATTTTTTAAAACGGAGATTTTCCGTTTTCGTTTTAAAAAATAATCCCGTCCACACATAAAGGCAGAAATGAAGGAAAACGCTGCTATGAACATGCCAAAGCAGCAGGTGGCGCTAGATTCCTAACCGTGCAGAAATGTTGGCCAATCAGAAGTCTAGAAGCCTCGGTGGGAAAAAGTAAACAAAGCTGGGGCATAGAAGCAGAACCGAGTCGTAAGTGTGGAGGGACAGTAACTGTGTGTATATGTAAGCATTTAAACACTGCAGAGAGTAGAATTAACAGTAACAGTATTGTAGAAATTCATTTCACCGAAACAATAACGTGGCGCACAGTGTGCCGCATGCACCAGTTTATTGTATTTCCAGACTTGCTTTCGGCACAATTTACAGTGCACGCTACTCTGTTTTTTGTCAGACTTGAAATAGCCGAAATACCTTCACACTACGGAACTTCTATGGCTCTTCCGTTCGACAATCTCTCCGGCATTGGAACCATCATCTGTTTTCTCTTCGGTAACCTTCGGTCACGCTCGGTTGATTTCCCTAGTCGGCACACTCATTTCCTCCATTACCCGGGCTGTACGGTGGCTGGCTGCTTCCCAAACAAATACACATGTGCGGCTTGGCACTTGTGCTGTACGTAACAAGTCACACGACGTGACGCTGCGGCTGTGATTGGTTTGGCTCTGCGCTACTTAATTTGGATTGGCTGACCTTTTTTTTTTTTTTTTTTTTTTTTTTTAAGAGGACAAGAGCGGCGAGGTCTATCGCGATAGTTTAATTTCTCTATCGAGTAAAAGTTATATCGCGATACATATCGTTATCGTTCTATCGCCCAGCTCTAGTTGCACGTCTGATCCATGTATGAGCCTCACTGCCCATTTCATTGAGACACTATTGCACTTCTCGTGCCTTTAAGAAATGTATGTGTATATGTTTTTGCCTTGGAGCATAGGCAGACCATCATTCAGTGACTTTGTCAGTTTTGTGTATGTTCTCCTTTGTTTCCTTGTGAACTTTGATTTGTACATTTGATTTGTATTTGAATTTTTTGTTCAAAGATATTAGTGATAACTGCCATCCTGGTTGAATTCAGCTGAATTGCATGTCCCGTCTGGTTCCCCTTACTGATGCCTCTGTTTCTAAAATTGCTACCAAGGAAACAAGACATATGCTCTCACTGTAACAGGAAGTGGAGTTTTGCTGGGCTTTGATAAGTTATGAGCCTGGATTCAGGCAGGCTGACTTCTGTGATTTTGCTCTTCTGCTGCCCAAGAGTAGTTTTCATGTCTGAGAATAATCTCAAGGGTCCCCCAAAATGTAGAAAATAATTTTGCCTGTGTGTCCATCCCCACTAATCCATTTTCATTTTAAGCCCTAGGTTGTTGCTTGTTTTCCACTAGCATTCTCATTACTGTGGCGTTTTGGGACCAATAAAATGGAGCTTTCTGCTGACCCAGTTTTAAAACTCTGGGCTTGTTTTTTGGTCTGGACAGACAGATACTTAAACTTGTGAAAAGGCCACCACAGATGAGCACCTTCCCTTCTGACAGCGATTTATCAAAGTCATCCTAGAAGCAATTCTCGCCACTCAACAGCCATCTTGTTAACAAATTTGGGCAGTTATTTTGATGCCCCTTTTTATAATTGTAGAACAAGTCTGAGCTCTTATTTTCAGTAGTCACTGGAACAAAATCAGAATGTACAGAATCCCCTGCTCATACAGATTTCAATTCACTCTAAAATAAGAATTGAAGAGCTGTTCCTTTTTCCCCCCTCGCGTAAGATATGCATGTACTTGTATGTGTATGTTGTGATGCTGACTGTATGCAGTTTCTCAGTCAGCATCTCTGGCTAATCCCATTAGAACACTTGAACCACATGCCTTGATTCTTTCTGGTTACAGATTTAATTGATCAAGTGATAAGGGCACTCTGTTATATCTTTACGATGAGTAGATGTGGCCTCCAACACATAGCTGACACTTGTAAATCTGCTGTGCGTAACTGCAAGTTTATCAACTGGAATTGGCTCATGTGATTTCCAGCTTGGATGCTGATTGGCTCTTTTCCTGTTACAGAATTCTCCTATAGAGTCATGAACGTTTGCGTGCCATGTCTCTGATCCTGTCAATTAGGGCTGCACGATTAATTATTAGAAAATCTCGATTCATACTTATGTGCGATCTCATTTCCAAATGACAACGATAAAAATTTTTTAAAAAAGACGACGACGATGATTGTACCGCATTTTGATCCGGGACGTAATCTGCATGAAAACAAGCGCTCACTCTTCCTGCTCAACAAATGACAAGGGCGGAGCCTTATACCACGTGATACAGAAGCTGTGCCGTGTGATGCTAAAATTAGCAGGGGGAAAAAACAACGGAGAGCACGTCAGGGATGACGAGAAAGTGACAGGAGAAAATCCGTCCCGGTCAACCACCCAAACATCAATAACGGGAACCTTACAGCGCTTCCCTATACACGTCGAACTCCCGCAGGCACAAAGAAATTACGGAGGCTATCACTTATCACCTGACCAAACATATGGCTCCCATCAACACTGTGCAAAACCAGGGATTTAGGAAAATGATCAACACCCTCGACAAATGCTACACTGTGCCGTCCCGCAACTATTTTTCTATTGTTGCACTACCTGCTCTATACACACAGTGTCGAGCAACGGTGGAGACGGAATTTCAAGCAGTACAACAACAAAACGTGAGACATTTGTTGTTTTTAGGTTTATTTATCGTTTTTATGTTCAGTCTCAACTGTTACGAAGTTGATGTGGAGTTAATAAGTGCAATAAATATTTATACTAGAAAAGAAAATCGTGAGAGAATCGTGATCTCAATTCTAAGCCAAAAAATCGTGATTCTCATTTTATGCAAAATTGTGCAGCCCTACTGTCAATTACAAATTTAAGTTAACCGGGCGATCGTGGCTCAAGAGTTAGGAGTTCGCCTTGTAATCGGAAGGTTGCCAGTTCGAGCCCCGGCTTGGACAGTCTCGGTCGTTGTGTCCTTGGGCAAAACACTTCACCTGTTGCCTACTGGTGGTGGTCAGAGGGCCCGGTGGCGCCAGTGTCCGGCAGCCTCGCCTCTGTCAGTGCGCCTCAGGGTGGCTGTGGCTACAATGTAGCTTGCCATCACCAGTGTGCGAATGTGTGTGTGAATGGGTGGATGACTGGATGTGTAAAGCGCTTTGGGGTCCTTAGGGACTAGTAAAGCACTATATAAATACAGGCCATTTAAACTTAAGCCATCTCATACATACACATTTAATAGCTTTATCTTCTTGGTGTGGTTACTTTTCACATTGTTAATAATAATACTGTCACTACCATTATTTCCATTAGGCATGCACCAGTTCAACTTCTTTCTTTCCAGTATGACACTAAAACATTGGCTTAGAGCATCTGCTGATTTGAAGAGTTAAATAGTAAGCCGTGGTCTTCATTGTGGGGAACAGACTGGTAATTGATCTTTTATGTTTCACAGGGTATCAGTATAAAATGTACCAGATAAATACATCCAAGAATACATTTATTCATTTGGTATTTATTTGTAAAATAATAAATAACACAGTGACAAAAGCAAAAACAAAACCTACAGTATCTAACATTTAAGACGAGTGTGTATTTAGGATATTGTGCTTTTTATAGTTCTGTTAGTGAGTTTCTGTGAATGCACCTCGCACAATAATGTAACACAAACTTGCACAACATACTCAGGATGCATGTTGGCAGGAGAAGAGTGAAGTGAATTAATTCCATGTTATTTTATCATAATTGTAAAAACATCTTTTTTAACAAGTATCACACAAAGAGCATAATGAGTGAGAGACGCCAACAGCCTATACATCAACATCATCTTCACTTTTCAGTCATTGCAGCGCACTTGAATAGTGCGGTTATATCAAACAATGCAAACATAAAGAGTTGCTGCTGGCATACCATCTTGAAAGTGACAAAGCTTTTACCTTCCCCCATGCTAGCAGCTTATCCACCACTGCTGACAAGAATGTTGCATGAACATGAATATCTATCTCAGCTTTTTTGGTCTGGTTTTGACCAATACCTGCTCCAAATTACTACGTCCCTAGTTGCTTCGGAAGCTCATGTTGTGTTCTGACAGCACGATTGCCTTAAATTTGTGTGTTACCTGATTTATAAAAACACTCATGCACAGTGTTTGCGATTAATCGTGTGTTGTGTGTTCACGGGCAGTTTGTGTAGACAGAGATTATCTGAAACTTTGCTTAAACACTTGTCTGGACAGAGATTAGTGTCGATGCAACCTTACTCAACCTCTGAGGTGTACGGATATCGGCCAGCTGTTAAGCATGTTGTAAACCTTAGTGCTCTGTTTTTCCTCTTCAGTCTTCTGTCTCATTCAAAGATGGACTACCTTTGTTTTGTTTTGTTTTTTGTTAATGATGAAAAGCTGGTATGAAGGTGAACAAGTCGATGTATTATGCACAAACAACAGAATGGCAAGGAAGAGAACAAGACCTGCTTGATTGCTCTGTTTGGCTGGCTTGACAGTAGCTGTTGCACAGGACAGACAACCAGGCTATTATTGTTAGCAAATCAAGTGATAACCCGTCAGAAGTACAGAATAATGAATTATGCTTAGTTATCAAGAAAACTCAAGCTAAGTAAAGGTAAAATGCAGCGACAGTTGTTCAGTAGCCCTTATGCTTAAAAATATGACTGAGTACTAATAACTATTCAGCAACATGCTTTACTATATTCCTTTAAATGACTGCGGTGGTTTGCAGGTTGTTATTGTGCGTGTTTACTAATTGACCCTGCAAATCTATTTAACTGCTCAATTTCAGTTTTGTCTTTTTAGAGAAGCTGTACTGAACATGTACTTATTGAAATTAATTGTGTGTGTATACCGTGCGCTTTTTTTTTTTTTTTTTTAATTGGGTTTTTTGTTTTTGTTTTTTTTTTTTGGGGGGGGGGGGGGGGGTTGTAGGGGGTTTTGTGTGTGTGTGTTGTGTTTTATTTTTATTTTTTTGAACATTTGACAAAATTTGACCTATAGTTTTGGGTAGAGTGATTATAGTACACTTTAAATTTATAGGATTATGTTGTGTACAGCAGTATAAGTTTGTGGCGCTGATTCTATTTTTTGTAGAAAGTGGTGTATGACTGTTATTTCAATAGAATATATGGCTAAATTTCACATTTGTTTATGTAAGGGGTTGTCTTAAAAAAATGTTGTGATATTTACACCGTTGCCAACATTTATGTGTGCAGCATTGAGGGGAAAAAAAGAGTGGTCGTGTGTTTTCTGCTCTCATGTGTTATATAATAATGCAATTCAAAGGTGCCTGGCGCAGTGTTGCAGTACTCTTTGCAGATCCATCTTTAGCTGAAATGGAAGGATAAAACAGTTGTGTTGGTCGTAAGAGAGAAAAGAAGCCTTTAGCTGCAACTCGAGCACTCACTCTGCCTGCCTTCTGTCAATGCAGCGTCTCCCCTCCCCCTCTTGTACTGAGAGTGTGGTCCTTTTAGGTAAACAAGCATGGCTACTCCTATTTCTTGCATCTGCCTGTCTGCCCCCCCCCTTTCTTCATGTTTAGTTTTTTTCTCTTCCTCCCTGTTTGAGTTGTGTAAATCTTTTATAGCTGCTCTGTTCTAACAGTACAATCTCAGTGGATACTCAAATGGCAT
Source organism: Maylandia zebra (assembly GCF_041146795.1). Classification (NCBI taxonomy): domain Eukaryota; kingdom Metazoa; phylum Chordata; class Actinopteri; order Cichliformes; family Cichlidae; genus Maylandia; species Maylandia zebra. The sequence continues at coordinate 23,330,647 of NC_135167.1, read as the reverse complement.
CGGAAGCCCTTTGAAATTCAGTCTAGTCCTTTGCCCCCTCCTCTGTCCTCGAAGCGAAATGGAACAAAATGGCGGGCCCCAATGCTGCTGTTTCCCTCAGGGACTGTAGAGCCTCGTTTCAGGTTTTAGAAGGTCCTGATGGTTGATGGAGTCTTTAACTCGTGTTAGATTCTGCTTACTTGCTAGCCTTCCGCTGCAGCACTTTTGATAATATTTTCTCTTCCCTGAGTCTCTGCACATCAAAGGGGAAAGGTTTTCTACTCTGGCATGCTACTACTTCTCCAGAAATGTTTTTTTTTTTTTCCCCCCACAGACTTGGCTTTTGATCTTTCTGATCGAAGCTTGAAAATGGAATATTTTTCACTCTTATTTTCCAGGGAAACCTATTGATATGCTAAATTATAATTTTTAGACATGCAGAAAATGTCAAAACTTTTATCACACAGTAGTATACTCCAGGGTTCGATTTATTTAGAGGTCATAAATGCCGTATGGCGTGAGCTGACCTATGCCCTTGGATAGTTTGCCTTCTAGCTAAGATATCTGTAGGTGCGTAGGCCAATGTTTAGTCACACTTTTAGTTCCATTCTGATTGACTCCAAAGTAAACCTAATGTTTGTACGAGCATGTCTTCATAGTTTCATTTTTATGTTTTTCTAGATATGCTACTGTTCACATTCTTCATATGACTCCACGTGTGTCTTAAGGAATAATTAATAGTTGAAAGTCTTGGCTATAAAAGCTTCATCTCATTTGTCCATTCAAACTGAAAGTGTCTGAATTGGTAACACTATTAGGCAAATGGCTGCATTCTTCAATCTGGGCAGGCATGAATTAGGGGTGTTGTAAATCTGGAGACAACAGTTGGTGTTTGAGTGTACGGATGAGCAGTAGACTGCATGGAATGATGTATTATCCATATGTGGGGTTGGAAATGTCCTGAGGTTAGTCGGCCAGGTCTCTAAGCTAATGGCGCAGACAGTCTGTGTGATGCGTCCCTCTGGGCACCGCTGTCCTGGTCTGTTCAGATTGTCTCTGACACATGGGGAAAAGACATGACAGGGTGCTTATCTGATCTCTCACCTTCTATGTTTCTCCCTTCTAATTTACAGATTATTTTAAATGGCTTTTCCATGTCCTTCCAGAGCTTAAATGATGCATTTGTGGTTTTAAACCCTCTGAAAAGCTGTGTTTTCTCAGTCAGAGGCTTTTGTGAATGCCATTAGCTCTTTAAATGGCTTTTGTGTAAATCACTGTTTTAAAGATGATTTGTCAGAGCCGTTGGTGCTGCCTGTAATGTGGTTCTTCTGTACAGATGTACACTTGGAAGTTGGTGGCTTCTGCATAGACAAGCCAGTGTGGTCATAGCAAATTGGCAGGCATGCAGCCGTCTGCACGAAGCCTAATGTGGACCTTCTCAAGAGTTATGTTACCCAGACCAAAGTGGAACCTTTCATACTTAGAAACGTATAATACACCACTGTACTGCTGAGCTTGCAATATACCAGTGTAAGCACAGTGGAACAGAGAAGAGGAGAGAAACTATTTGGATTTGCTGTGCAAATTCCCATCAGTGTTCAAAGTTGTGTTGACAGCCTTCTCTTTCTACATGACATATTAATAGAAGAATCATGCCACACTGATTGTAAGCACTCTATATGAAAGACATTTTGGGTCTGTTCCTTTCTGTTCTCTGCAGTGATCTTGTTTTTTGTCTGTTACTTACCTTTGTCATCTTCTGATAAAATAAAATATGTTTTGGTTTTATTGCCGAGTTGAGAAATGGTTTCATTCTGACAACAATTATGCTCAGAGGCCCACAGCTATATCAGCTTTCTGCTGTCCTGTAGTGCCCTCTTTATTTTGGGACTAAGCTATAAGCTTAGACTTGGGTAAGGGGGTTAGGACAATGTGCTGAGTGGGGGAGGGTAGAATGGGGTGGCCTGGCTGAATCTCAATCACAGAGACCCTTTCGCAGGAGCAGTGCTGGCCTTTTGATGGGCCAGCTGCAGCCATTCATGCGCCCATTTACATTGAAATGCAACAACAGGAAGGGGGGAGGGGATGGCTGCAGGGAGATGGGCCTCTGCGGCTGTGCCGGTGGGATGTGAATGAAAAGTAAAGGCAAACCTAAATACCAGAGAGACAAGATCTGCTCGTATACATGCATCCATTATCCCCCGCCCCTACCCCCAATGCTGCGGGGTAGTATATGTAACACAAAGGGTCTGAGCACCCTTTTTGACTAGTACAAGCATTTTCACAACTCTGCTGTTTTCTGTCTTTACAATCAGCCTGGTTTCTATAAAGAGCTTGTGATTCTCGACACTGTCCATGTTACATGTTACTCTTCTCTTCACCTATTGTTAATGTTGTTGTACTTTGCCTTCTTCATGTTTTGTTTTGGGGTTTTTTTTTGGTAATTGCCTTCAGTTGTGTGACATACTTTGTCAAAGCTTATTTATGGATCCTGCATGGGCCATGAAGTTTCAAGTTCTTGTTTCTGGCTTGCTGTAATGGAGGTCATTGCTCTATTGGTAGAAGAGGCCTGGTCCATTATTCATTAGGGGCTTCAGACATAAACTGTAGTTCAGACAAATGAGGCCACTGTGTCAACACTGTGTCAGTTCCTCTAGCTTTCCAGGATAACTTGGATGTCCTCGTAGTTGTGCATGTGACACTGTTGAAGGATATTGGGGGAATGTGTTAAAGCCATGCTTAGACTGGCCGTAGCATTGCATCAAAAACTGCAGGCTTTTCAGTCTGAAGCATGAAAAAAACACAGATGAAAGCCTGAACTCTTTCTCACAGCGCACTGTAACATCCTCTAATAAATATACATCATTGGCCTTTCATATATGTTTAACTGCACATTTATTGGGGAGAGACCTACTCACGATTATTCAAATGAATAAATTATATGCATTTGTACAATGGTTCTGTTATTTACAAAAGAGTTACTTATCCCTATTTAAGGTACTCTGCTAATTTTACACCCGAGACCAAATTTAGAACATTTTGTGGACATTTCCTGTTCGGTAAAACCTTTATTGTGACTTTGTTGAACTGGTACATGAAGGCTGTTAGTGAAGCTCTTAACAGTTAACAGCTAGGACAAGTGAGAAGAGGTCACGTGTACGGGACAGTACATAAACTACATATGTCTGGAGCTTATCATGAAAGTTTGGGGAGGTAGAACGATAACACAACTTTGTCACTTTCTGTTTTGTGCAATCTCACATAACCACATTTCTATTGTCCACGTGTTTGCAGCTGAAGGTGCACCCACAGGGTTTGTAAACCATACATGACACACAGGCTGGCGAGAAGGAAAAAGGACAAAGCTGCTGCTGTAGACAAAGTCACTTTTTATGATGACTTAATTCTAAAATATACCAGAAATACAAGTTATTTTTGTCAGTATTGACATTCACAAGGAGGCAGTTCCTCCATAGAGGGAAATTTTTTTGTTGAGGTTTGTTGGTTTGTCTCTGTTAGTTTCTGGATAAATGGAAAAGCTAGCAGACCCATTGATACGTAACCTAGTGTAGAGGTTAAACATGAGAAATAAAAGAACCCCATTAAACCGTGGTAAGGATCCAGATTACTTTCATTATAATTAGGACATAATGTGCTGGGCAGACATAGCCATTTTTTTTTAAATGTTTGACAAAGGCCTTTTGTCCTTGATTAATTATTTGGTCTGTAGGACAGATTTAGGGTGACTGTAGGTGGTTCAAAACTGCTTCCATTTGAAAATGATTGAGGCTGCTGCGCACCGCTCTTCAAGTGCTGCAGAATATATTTTAATCCTTCCTGAGATCTGTATGTTGAGACCACCCAGTCTCACAGGAACATTTCTCTCAACCTCATGGCTTCATTCTTAGCCTGACATATGCCATAAACTCTAGATGTCTAGACAACCTTTCCAGAGTATTTTAGTCAAACACAGTCCACTCAAGTTGTAGAAGTATCTCAAGTCCTATTTGCAAAAGTAGGATGCACCGTAATGGTCACAACAAAGAGCAAATTTTAATCCACGTGATATAGTTGCTTATGTACTGAGTTTCATTTAACATAAACTCAAATTCCCCCAAATCCCATTTCTCTGTTATCAGCCAATCCTGACATTAATGCCCTGCAGTTTGGCCAAAAAAACTGAAACTGTTGCTCATTCTCCAGTAGTGAATTAAGTAGCAAGGGGTTTTCCCGCCTTAAAATGTCCCTTTGGGGGGAAGGGGTGACTGGTTACTGTAGTTAATATGATTGCCTATTATGCTGCAGACATAGAGCACAAAAATATTATGGAACATATATTTGTAACCTGATTGACATAAAGCTGTGCACTTTTAGGGGGTTTACATTTTTAACATATTCTAAACAAAAGTCAATTATACTGAAGTACATAACAAATCTGATTCATTTTTTTATTTCAACATTTTAAGTGTAGAGGGAATTATCTTTTGGGGCTAACAAAAAAATTCCCTGAAACCAGTAGCTAATGTGTTTAACCCAGCTGTCATCAAGCAATGGAAAATCACATCATCTCAGTCAGCCTGCAACAGGGACTTTCCCTGCTGAATATGTGGCAGCTCAGAGCAGTTTCTTAAAGCTACAGGCTAACATGTGTTTGGCTCTCAGACTGAGCTTGTACGTCCGCATTGTATTTCTGTGTCACACACTGTGATACTTCATAGATGTTTGTTTTTTGCCCAAAAAGGAAGCAGTCTAAATGAGAAGTGGAAAACAGGAGAACAGGAAATGTATAAGGCATTTGAAGTTGGTCTGGAGCAGCCATTAATCTTTCCAGCATTCGCTGTGTTTGTCTTCCAAAGCCTGAAACAGTCGCAGATCTGTGATTGGATGACTGCAGTTAACCAGAGACTGATCCTTTTTTTTTTTTTTTTTTTTTTTTTATTATGCTAAAACCTTCTGTCCTATAAATATACTACCGTGTGTGTGTGTGTGTGTGTGTGTGTGTGTGTGTGTGTGTGAGTGAGAGAGAGAGACTGTGTCACTCATACTCCCTGCATTGAATCTTTTTATAGAAACGGCAGCTAGCAGTGTAATCTCTGGTGTGGATGTAGGGCAGTCTTTTATTCCTCCTCATTACTTATGCAAAGCCAGTTTTCACCCACAATCAGAGCTTAGTCTGTTTTGAATGTACAGTTTTTTGTTTTTTTTTAGAGAAAGGTGTTGGAGGAGGACCACATTAGTGCTTTAAAGTTTCAGCACTTGTACTAGAAATTGTGCATGTGTGCGATCGTGTTGCTTCTCCCTTTAATATAATTCTAAAACCTATTGCCTCATTTTCCAATGCATAATTATCTTGCAGGATTCTGTTTACATTTGTTTTGTGAGCACAGCACAGTTTTGTGGGATTTTGAACTGCAACACCCCCCCCAATTACATTCATCCTCCAACAAGCACCTCTAAGACATGTAGCAAAATATGTTTTTTTTTTTTTTTGTTTGTTTTTTTATTTAGCAAGCGAGCTCTCAAGGCTTTGATATTGATGCCAAACCCTTAATTGTTTTTAAATCTTAAATCTTTAAATCTCCAGAACTTCTAATGTGCTTCTATTTGTGCCTGTTTAATTTCCTGCAATTTTTGTCAGAAACTATTGATACTTCAGAGTGTCATTATAACCGGTAAGCTTTTGGGATCATTAGACGTTGTTATATATGTTAAAAGAGTGTTTGCAGAAGGATATAAAAAATAAACTTATCAATATCAATATCCTGCGGCATATTTTTATTTTTGGAATCTAGCTTTGCATACTTCGTTGTTCAAAATCATGCTTAAAGGTAGAGGTCCTCTGTTCATCCTTTGTCTGAAACAAAACATATTAGCTTCCTTTAAGCTGTCTATCTTCTGATTGGTTGCACCTTGCAAACAAAAGGTTTGAACAGTGAATGGATGGAGCTGCTGTGCTTAGAGAGAGCTGTGTGCTTTTGTCATTAGGGATATCCTGTCTTACTGGTATTAAATCAAAGAGTAGAAAGAGAAACTCTGAAAGTAAGGGTTTAGATTAGTCTAAACCATGAGATTTATTATTTATAACTTGTACATACACACACCTTACTATTTGACAATGGCAATTTAATTGCATGTAAATAATGACAGAAAATAATGAAAAGCATAGTGAATTCATTTTAAAGCTAGTGAGTGTTTTCTTTTTTTTTTTCTTTTTTATGGTCGCTTCTCTGGGGTTTTGGTCCTTCAGAATAAATAAAGGTTTAATGTCTTGCTTGCCTCCTTTGCCATGCCAGCGTAACGTAATTTTCCTCAATTCGATTGTTGATTTGTACTTGTATGGATATGCTCTTCATGTAGCCATTTGCCACAAATGCATGCTTGTCATACTCACGTGCAACATATCTGTTTAATTTCATCATATTGCCCTCTGTGATTCCTGGATAGATGATATTGTCTGCTGAACTCAGCCCCGCTGTGCGCTGTTATGCTGCTCTCTCACACATTTGGCTCGACTCCACTCATGTCCTCTTGCTTTCCACATCCCAGCCCTCTGTTCTCTCCCCTCTCTCCAGCTTCCACTTTGCCTCAGCCACCATTTCCTTCGCATTTCAGAGCCCAGAAATATGCTTGCACACTGCATCCTCACATGCTCATCTACCCTCTCTCTGACAGTCTCCTCCCCCATCTCCACCTCTATGCAGTAGCCTTGGTTCCTCAGGAAGCACTGTGTGCAGGAGGCTAAGGGCGTTGAACCTAACTGTTTGCCTTGTTTCCTACCATGACAACAGTCGATAGTAAATTATAAGCACACACCAACAGGATTAATTTACAGGAATGCAAGTCAAAAGGCTGGTGGATTTCGATGTCGAAGCATAGGCACTATATAAAACTTAGGGTAAAGCTGACTGTTTCATTTTTACTGAGCATAATATAATCAGAATGTAAGTATAAAGAGTTGCCCAAGAGCAGTTAAAGGTTTCTGCATTTCTTGACTTTTATATTTCTACAGGATGAGTATGTGTCTTGTTTTCTTAAAATCAATTACCTTTGCTTCATATAGGGAGCTTTAGGTAGAAAGATTTGTGTGAAGTGAGGGGAACAATTTTCACTCGCGTACAAGTGCACCTTGATAAATAAAATACTGTGTTGTAATACTGCCGTTGCTGTTCTCTTGGTGATGTATTAATAGTATTTTTTTTTGAGTATTAAATGGCCACTATCCAAACTGCTGTGTTTTTCTGCTCTAGTGAGTGCATGGCAGTCATACCTCCACAGAAAGAGTGGAGAGAGTTAGTAGCTTGGTTTTCATCCATGAGATTAAAGTGCTCTGCAGCAACCTCATGTGCAATTTGTCTTCTTGCGTCTTAGGAGTAAGAGAAGGAAAAAAAAATACACAATGCTCGTGGGGTGTATGTGTTCATGATCTATATCCTTTATCGGGATACTGCGTGTTGTCATAGCATTTTTAGCTTCAGTGACAGATCTTTAGAGGGTAGTATTTGCTTAACAGAAGCATATATAGCCAGAGACTAATGTAGCTGTTTCTTCCACGCTTTCCAGTAGTTTCCCTGCTTTAACACATACACACTGTGTGTTGGTGCTTAGACAGCTTCCTAATGGGAACAAAATGGGAAATCTAAGAGAAACACAGTGTTTGTGTGTGGCTGCATAGGGATGCTGCCAGTAAACTCATCAGAACATGTTGAAAGTCTGAAATGGCTTCTTGTGAATTGTGTGGTTTTGTGCGGTTACTCTTACCAGTATATAAACTAGGACGTGTCTTCATACCTGTTTTCACTCATGATTCTTGTTTCACTCACATGTAGCACACAACAGGAGATGCTTCCTATCAGACCTAATCTGATATCTAATACTGAAAATGCTCCATGATGAGTGTTCATCTTCTAACTTACAATAACCTGGGTTACTAGGCATTCATTGAAATGCATGTTGGTTGGTCTAATCCTGATTCAAAAATCTGACTGGGTATTGCCAGTAATGTGGGCCAGTCTGTTGACTCAAGTTCTATGTCGTTCCTTGTTTACTTCGTCACATGTCAGATGCAGCTCATGGGAGGGCTAATGAAGCATAGAGGAAGCTAACAGCAAAGAGGCAGCAGATTAGAGAAATTTCGTTCCTGCTTCACCAACTTTTATTTCTATGTTTGCAAAAGTTTTTTAGTTAACTGCAAACTGTGGGAACGTCAAAGGGGTCATGAATAAAAAGCTCCAGCGATGATGCCTTGGCTTCTCTTAGTCTCTTCAGTCAGATATTTTAATAGGCAGATGCTTTTAGTACTAATTGGGAAGCTTTTATTAATAGTATAGTTTTAATATAATGTGTATGTTTTGTTTGTTAAGTAAAAGATGTAGAGAATTGCTGTACATTTTAAAATACATGTCTAATTATAAAGTTTAACTTACAAAACTTACAGCATTCACATATGCTGTGGCCCTTTGTATGTACTCGGTATGTCCATACGATATTCAGACTCTTTTACTACATTTTCAAGCATGTTTGGAGTCTATGTAGCCAATGCTGTTATGCTACATACTGTCAAACTCAGAAATCCCTTCTTTCTACTAGCACATATATCTGATGAAAGGCTGCAGAATTAAAGCACTTCTAAATGGGATGATTCTTTTTGATACACCCCTTAATCTCACTATTGCAGTATTTTAGCTCCACAATTTTGTTTGTGTGTCTGTGTAAGTACTTGATGACTATGACTTGTAGAGTTGTTTTGACTTTTGACTGTGTTCTGATGTATTATTTTTCTAATAAATACAAATTTAGTTCTTGCGTATTTTTTGGATGTCTTTATTTGCTACAGGCTTTTGCGTTTAAGTCAAGCCTGATGTTATCTTAAGGCACTTTCACATAGGATGCGGCCATCTAGGGCTGTGCGATATGACCAAAATCTCATATCCCGATATAAAACCTCTATGGACATTGGCATTTTTACATGCTCTGTTGTAGGGCTGGGCGATATATCGAGTTTTTTAAAAATATCAATATATTTTCATACGAGATATAAGATATGACAATATCCTTTATATCGATATAGTCTATGTTACGTTATAATTATACTTGTGGAGCCACAAGTTTGCCTCTCTTTCGTCCACTTTTGTCTCTACGCAACGTTACTCGGCCTCGCGTCTCCTTCACTGAATACAACTCCCCCTCCCCCATAGCTTCACCTGCAGGCAGCGACCAGATGGACACGGCAAATCTCCGTTAGCGAGTTGTGGGGCTGGATGGCGTCAACGTGTTAGCGAGCTAACCGCGCTAACGAGCTAACCACGCTAACGACATGCAGCCCACAGGGGCTGCACGGCCTAAAATCCTTTCATTTTCTCAAAAGTTGACAGCGCGCCTTATGCATGAATTCTGGTTGTGCTTACTGACCGCGAACCGATCTTAGGTGGTACACGGCGCTCAGCAATCTGTCAAAAAAATGTTTTACGACTTTGGTAAGCTACGGACCTGCAGCGCTTCATTGATTGTCGGAGCATTACGGCTACCGTAGTCTGGAGCCTCGCAGAGTGATACGTACTGTGCTTCGACGTAATATTACCGTATTGTGTGTGTATAAGGACCATAAATGGCACCTGTTAAGAGACATGGTTACGAAGCGGATTTCAAACTCAAGGGTGTCAGTCACGCAGTAGACGTTGGGAACAGAGCAGCTGTGAAATCTGTCTTTGTTATTATGCTCAGCATCTGTTAGTTTACATTTTGACTGCACAATTATGAGCTTTTTGTTATGCACAAAAACAACATTGTTTTCTTTTATTTATGGAGCATGATTATTTAATAAATGCTGATAATTTATTTTTGAGTAATTTCTTCATGTAAATCTATGCTGTATGTAAATAAAAATGCCTGTGTGACATCTGGGACACAGGGTGACTAAGAACTCTTTTTGTTCTTAACTTATGGCTTTAAAAAAATATCGAGATATATATCTTAAATCGCCACCCAGCTAAAAAATATCGAGATATGAATTTTGGGTCATATCGCCCAGCCCTACTCTGTTGTCAGTTAATGTGTAGGTTTTAGTGCATTTGACAATGGCTCATGTCAGCTATGTGGATAATAATAATAATTCTATCACACATCAATGCTGCAATCAATGCTGCAGTTCTGTACTGTCCAATAATTGTTCTTATCATGTTATCTGCATCTTCTAGAGAGGCATGCTGTTTTATGGAGAACAGACTGTGCGTTTAAAGAAATCCATTTAATAACCGTGTGTAGAACTGGCAAGCTGGCTTTGTAGCTGGATATTTGATTTAGTGTATGTGTTGAGACAATGTGTGTCAGCTGGAGATATTTATTAAATGCCTGCTTTTTTACTGGCTAAGAAATGTGTGGGTGAGCGGATGGCTGCAGGCTTTTAGAACCAGCACAGTTGACTCGTTCTGTGGTGTTAGAGCATGTGCGGGTGTTTATGTACCATGTGCTGCTACTCCTCCATTTCCAATATTCATAGAGCTCTGTCTTTCACTGAAACCATGGCAACAGAAAATGACAAATGGCAGAACTGTGGAAATGCTCAGGTTGTGTGCGAGGCTTAATGGCTGAGCAAGCTTTCTCGGTTTAAACATTTTTTTTTTTTTTTTTTTTTTTTTTTTTGGTGTAAACTGCATCAGTGAACACCATGGCTGGCCTTTTCCTACTCTACAATCCTATTGTTTAACACGAGCGGCACAATAAATACATTTTTCATTTTGCAGTCCCATATCTTAGCTCTTTTAGTTTAGTATGTTTGCAGACAGCAGTGTGTGTAGTCCATCAGACATTGCAGTGCAATTTTCGGCTTTGTGCGTCTTTTGAAAAAGGCGAGCAGGAAATATTTGTGTTAAACTAGCCTATAGCTTTAAGTGAGGAAAAGCCATTTCTAATAAATGGAACAAAAATATTTCAGATGAACAAATAGTAAAATGCTGGTTTTCATATTACAGACTATAGATTTAGTGTGATGTGTAATGTGATCTTATTGTATGTGTTTGCAATAGAAGGATCCTGTGTGTGTGTGTGTGTGTGTGTGTGTGTGTGTGTGTGTGTGTGTGTGTGTGTGTGTCTGTCTGAAATTTTAAGCTTAAGGAAGTTGGTCCTATGAAAACCCCCTTTTAAATGGCATTCCATATCAATCACATGATATGAAGAAAGGAAGAGAAGAAACAAGTGTAGCGTAGTTGGAATGTACTGATGGAGAGAATGGGTCTGAAAGGCACTGCTGTTTTTGGCAGTTTTTTCTGGAGCATCAACCAGTGCCTCTGCTGTAAAATAGGACAGTGGCAGGCCAGCAAATCCACCCACTCCAGCCTACACCATGTTGACACCGATGTGCAGGTTTATATTGCAAAATATAGCAAGGGTTCTTAGAAGAAAACGTGTTTTGGATTTAACGTATTTGAAATCCGTCACTGTGTGAAATGGATGTATGTGACCATGACTCCCTACAGCACCTGTTTGCAATGTTGTTATGATTTTGGCAGCTGTATATTAAGAAATTATTAGGAACATAAGACTTTCCTTGCTCCTCATTTTCATGTCTTTAACTACTGAACTCTAGTAATGTTTAGTATTCATTCTGACTGCAAAAAGTGGCTATTTTTAGCTTTAGATTGGACAAATCTTGCTCAGTCTACTTTTCTCACACCCACACTTGTAACATATGAGCACAAGTTGCATGCTCTTTTATTTTTCTCCTTTGTTTATATGGATCCCTGTGATGATTAACCAGTTGAAATCCCGTGGATGTTTCACCTAGTGAGATAAGATTGTCCTCTGCCGTAATCTTTGCTCTCGTGATGAGACCTTGGATTCTATTTTAATTTTTAAAAAGCACCTCTGAAATATGAATTTCACAGCTATAGTGCTTTCATTGCGGTCCTTCATTTTAATTCTGTCTATATTAGATAAAAGGCTCACTGGAAATGATCGGTTTTTACAGTAAAACGAGAAGCATTCTTTTTCTGAAGACCACCCTGTATATGCCCTAGCTGTATATTGAGAACACATGCAACACATCTCGAGTCCAGCATTTGAAAAGATGTATTTTGAATGTGAGGATTTTTTTCCCTCAGTCCAGAGAGCTTGTTACCTTGACAACAGCAGTGGAGCCGTAGTGAAGGGAGCTGAGAGTGCGAGCGTGTGAGCTGAGCTTGCCGCGGCATGGCTGTGCCGAACAAACAAGCGCTGTCGCTAACTGTGTCACGAGTGCTGCTGCTGCCTTCTCATTGCAGCCCTTCTCCCCCTCCCCTCACTCCTCTTCTTTCTTTTGAAATCAGGCTTTTATATAGCTGGTTTGTTGTTCAGCTGGTATCCACCCTTCACAGCCCTCCAACAGACTCTCCTTCTTATGTTTTCTAAAGAAGCAGTTTGTCCCAACTCCCTGCTTCCTTATTCACCCACTTATTCTGTTTATTTTTCCTCCGTTCTTCCATGCTGAAGCATGAGTGTATGTGGTGTTTATATTTTTTTATTTATTCATTTATTTTTTAAATAAAGCTTCAAATGATGGTGTATGCATTGGTGGCTCGTGCTGGAGATGTGTAGGATCGCTGTGCTCTGGTCCCTCCCTGCAGAAACCAGCCTTTATCAATAATGTAGATGTTTTTGAAGAGGAGATGTGCGGTGTGCATCTCTTTTTCTCTCTCCTCCCCTTGGCCCATCCTCCCTCCCCACAGCTGTCTACCCACACCCTCCAGTATCAGGTTTCCCCTCCAGTGTTTGCGCATAGAGGAGCAGATGACTGAATCTAATTAGTTAAAATATTACAATAAGGCCTGATACCTGATCCTTTGACATACTGCAGGCTGAACCCGGGCTGTTCTGCTGAGCTGCTGTTGCTTCATATTGTTTATCTCAAACTCGATATAACCACGGGTTTATCATCAACACCAGGCACCCTTCAGATGCTATTAATGGTTTACATGTGATGTTACGTCCATATGGGGACCCCCACCTCAAGGGCAAAGCAAGACTTTATTTCAGTACAAGCCAATTTTTTTTTTAATTGTTTTTTTTTTTTTTATCAGGTGTGTTTCGGCAAAATGGTGGTTGCAGATAGTTATTCCAGGGTTTCCACCAGAAAAGTCATTAAGGATTGGTGGCTGTGACTGGGAATCAGGGTAGGGTGGGTTGCAATTTAATGTAACATTCAATTACTGTGGCTTTATCCACCCGTGAAACAGTAATTGTGTGCCACTAGGGCTGCCACAAACGATTATTTTGATAGTCGACTAGTCACCGATTATTTTTGCGATTAGTCGACTAATCAGATCATCATCCATTGGACGTAAAACTACAGCTTATTGCACCAGCAGCATCTGCTCTTATATAACTATCATTAGCTTACAGCTTTAAGTGTTTAAGGTCTGTGCTAACTAAAAATAAAGACAAGATGATAGTTTATTAAATTTTAATGAAATCTGCAGATTGTTTCGGTGAAGTTTAATCAACTCCTTGCTATCTAAAATATAACGGGACACCGGAGTAAATTTTCCAGCATCTCACACTTCTGATAATCAGCTGTCTGCTTGACGTTTATTCAGCTGTGTAAGAACTATAACTTTAATCTCAGCCAAACCGATTTACTCAGGAACAAATAAAATACTAAAAAAAAGCCAAACAATAACATTTTAAGTTATCTAAGTGACTTATATATATTTAACCTGAGTATCGAAAGACGGCAGTGGGTTTGAAAACGATCTGCCGGGAGTCCGGTGTTCTCACGGCGCTAGTGAGCCTCGCCCCCGGCTAGCTATCGAGCTAGTGGGTAACAGATGTCTCCGAAAACGTCGGAGCGCTTTTGAAAATATGTGGTGTCTTGATAAACTGAGCAGATATTTGAGGTTTACACAGCTACATTCTCGCCTGAAAATATGTTAAACGTTTATTTTGTGACCCAGAAAGAATAATAAGAGTAACATTAAAACTAACTAGCTGCCGCCATTGTTGGAAACTGGGCTGGGCCGCGCTATGAATTCTGGGACAGAGCTTCTTCTTCTTCGGGGTTTAACGGCAGCTGGCATCCTTGTACATGCAGTGCTGCCATCTTCTGTTTCAGTCCGTTATTACACTCTTAAATCCTACTAATTCCTGCGTCTTTTGGGATCTTACAAAGCTTCAAACGACGCGTCGACTATTAAATTAGTCGTCGACGATTTTGATAGTCGACGTAATCGTGACTAGTCGACTAATCGTGGCAGCCCTATGTGCCACAGACGAAACAGCAGACACAGTGGGTGAGAGGGTGACAGAGTTTGTTGGGTTTTTTTTTTACCCTTTTCCTGAACTTTGTACAGTGTGGAATTTGTGGATGTACGTGAGCAGATGTCTGTTGAACAGGTAAAACTATATTAGGTTACTAAGTGAAGAGGCTCATCTAATTGTGGCTTTGATTTAAAAAATATTTATATACATGATGCTTAATCATAGTACTTAGTACTTTCAGTTAAATGTACTAATGACTTGCCATTTAGTTTGATCACAGCTCCCTGCAGTATTGCAGCTAAAAGCTAACCCACCCTTATGAACCCTCCTTCTTCGTGAATGGTGGATCATCTAAAGCTGCAAGAATATTTTGGGGACAACTGAAAATAAGGTTTAATTAGATTTACAACATAGGGTAGTTAGTCTAATATTACTGCTTATATACAGACCATTTACCATTTGTCTCTACTGCTCTGCTATTCTCTCTGCAGTGATCCTGAAAATAACCTCACATGAATCTATGTAAAGTACCTACCTAATGTTGGCTTAGCCATAACGGTTCTAGTGTAAGTGGAGTGATTATCCACAAGACGTATGTAAATAAGTGGCCCTCTGGAATAGGGCTGGGCCATATTCCAGAGGCCGTTCATGGTAATACCGGTATAATGTTGGGCAACGATAAGAAAATGAAATATCGCGATAGAATATGGGTAAAACGCACATGTGCAGTGCCTTTGTTTTCATATGCACATGGTGGAAAAAGCGTGCCGGCGACGGAGAATGAGAAGGGCGAAAGCGGATCGGTGAATGAAATGGATGAACCAGAATTGGTTTGTAAAAATGCTGCAACTTCAGTGGTGTGGAACTGGTTTAGCGTTTGTCCGTCAGATACACAACAAAGCACTATTTTTGGTAGCGCATGCTAGCGGGCCGTCGTTATTACCGTGTTTTTTGGAAAATACAGCACACTTAAAATCAATCCTTTGATTTTTCTGAAAATTGACAGTGCCCCTTATAATCCCGTGTGCCCTATGTATGAGTTCTGGTTGTGTTTACTGACCTCGAAACGATTTTATGTGGTACACGGCGCTCGAAAATCTGTCAAATGTTTTAGTACGACTTTGCTAAGCTACAAAGCCGCACCGCTTGATGGATTGTCGGAGCATTACGGCTATCGTAGGCAGGAGCCTGGGGGAGTGATAATATTACCGTATTGTGTGTGTGTGTGTGTGTATAACCTTTTTTTAAGTTTTGTGGATATTATACATGGTTATGCTGAGGATATGTCGGCCAGTTTCCACTGGAAATGCCTTTTGGTTAAACTGTCAGCAAGGAATTTGCATTTGTGCTGTTAAATTTTTATATAACTTTAATGCAGATAAAAACAGCTGCTCGTTTAAGTGAAAATACATTGATGGTGGGGGGCTTTACACTAATAAAGTTGTGGAGTTGTAAAGTGTTTTGTCTAGTGTCAATTATATCGTCAGTTATATCATTATCGCAAATTTTCAAATGCATATCGTGATAAATATTTTTGGTCATATCGCCCTGCTCTACTCTGGAAGGACCTTGCTGTTTTTAGTGATTGAAATATTGATCGCATATATCCAAAAATTGTTCGTAGAGTTCTCTTTTTTTGAGACATGAAATGACAGATGGACGAACTGACCTGTTGTTTGTTGGCCATTGTGCTGGAGTTGTTTTGATGTGCAGGTCTCTATACCCAGGGATGCACATAAGTGGTCAGCAGGTGCGCATTCGCTGTCAAAATTAAAGACGCGCACCAGATAAGAAGTTGCAACGTATATTTGCGTACATAAGATTTTCTGGAGGAGGACAGTAGGGCTGCCACGATTTGTCGACTAGTCACGATTACGTCGACTATCAAAATCGTCGACGACTGATTTAATAGTCGACGTGTCGTTTGAAGCTTTGTAAGATCGCAAAAGACGCAGGAATAATAGCAGGATTTAAGAGTGTAATAACGGACTGAAACAGAAGATGGCAGCACAGCATGTACAAGGATGCCAGCTGCCGTTAAACCCCGAAGAAGAAGAAGCAGCTGTGTCCCAGAATTCATAGCGCGGCCCAGCTTAGTTTCCAACAATGGCGGTAGCTAGTTAGTTTTAATATTACTCTTATTATTCTTTCTGGGTCACAAAATAAACGTTTAACATATTTTCAGGCGAGAATGTAGCTGTGTAAACCTCAAATATCGGCTCAGTTTATCAGGACACCACATATTTTCAAAAGCGCTCCGACGTTTTCGGAGATGTCTGTTACCCACTAGCTCGATAGCTAGCCGGGAGCTAGGCTCACTAGCGCCGTGAGAACACCGGACTCCCGGCAAATTGTTTTCAAACTCACCACCGTCTTTCGCGACTCAGGTTAAATATATATGAGTCACTTAGATAAATTAAAAATGTTGTTGTTTGGCTTTTTTTTTTTTTTTTTTTTTTTTTTTTTTTGTATTTTATTTGTTCCTGAGTAAATCGGTTTGGCTGAGATTAAAGTTATAGTTTTTACACAGCTGAATAAACGTCAAGCAGACAGCTGATTATCAGAAGTGTGAGATGCTGGAGAATATACTCCGGTGTCCTGTTATATTTTAGATAGCAAGGAGTTTATTAAACTTTACCGAAACAATCTGCAAATTTCATTAAAATTGAATAAACTATCATCTTGTCTTTATTTTTAGTTAGCACCTTAAAAGCTTAAAGCTGTAAGCTAACGATAGTTATATAAGAGCAGATGCTGCTGGTGCAATAAGCTGTAGTTTTACGTCCAGTGGATGATGATCTGATTAGTCGACTAATCGCATAAATAATCGGTGACTAGTCGACTATCAAAATAATCGTTTGTGGCAGTCCATTCTGCAAAAGAAGCGTGTATGGTTGCAGGAGGTGAGCTGGCTTCAAACCAATGATGAACACACAGAGATGTGGTGCAGAATATGCCGTGAAAATCCCACTTTAGCGGACAAAAACAGTGCCTTTTATATGTATGCAAACGCGCGTTGCAACTTCTTATTTGGTGCGCGTCTTTTATTTTGACAGCAAATGCGCACCTGTGGACCACTTATGTGCACCCCCAGTCTATACCACTTCCATAAATGATATGTTCCCAAATTGTTCACATTAGAACATTTTAACGATATGTTGTTAATATAAAGTTGAGAAATTCATTGGTTTTTTTGGGTTTTTTTTATAAAATCCAGATCTCGATGCCTGAATTTGAGCTGCTTCTGTGCATTTGAGGTGCAATACTATTTGCATTAGAGCAGGGCGATATGGCCAAAAATATTTATCACGATATACATTTGAAAATTTGCGATAACGATATAACCGACGATATAATTGATGCGAGACAAAATACAACTCCACAACATTACTAGCGCAAAAAGACAACCTTCCATTTATTTTCACTTAAACAAGAAGCTGGTTTTTATGTACATTAAAGCTTTATAAAAATGTAACAGTGCAAATGCAAATTCCTTGCTGAAAGTTTAACCAAAAGGCATTTCCAGTAGAAATGGGCTGACATATCCTGAGCATAACCATATATAATATCCACTGAAGTTAAAAATAGGTGCTTTGCAACATTAAACTGCAGTGTGCAGTACGCATTTTTCGGACCATAAGGTGCACGGGATTATAAGGCACATTAAGCGAAACAAAGCAGTCAGATAAATCAAACTTTATTAAACTCATTCTTCTTGCTTCCTCCACTTCTGTACCATTGATTCATTAATGTTGAATTCTCTGGCAGCTGCTCTATTCCCATGTTGTTGCAGTATATTAATGACTAACCTCGTATTGTGGATGGATTATCTCAGTTGTTCTCCTGACTGAAGTTTGGTCCGTTTACAGCAACCTGCCATGTGATTGCATTTGTCTCTAACCATGAAGAACCTTCACGTTAACTTTTATAAGTGGAAAAGTGTTAGTGTTCGTCCTCCAGCTTCACTGTTTATGTTATGCTAACATAGCTGTGTCGCTAGCGATCACGTAGCACATCATTATATACCAGCTAGCCCAACTTCAGTAACCCTACAAACGTCACTGCTGTTTAGTTTCCTGTCTTCATTTATGTTGGAAGTGATAGCAGAGCTGTACGTTTGATTTTTTTCAGAAATCTCTCAGTCAGAACATGCAATATCATGCTTAGGTAACTAGCGAAACTAGCGAGCTAACTTCCGCTAGCTTCCTGCTAACTTCTAACTCCGTTAAATGTAATAACTTTTGTTTTCATGGATGCCTGGAAGTTAAACTTTATAGTTACACCTGGTAAAGCAGCAATGCTGATCGTTTTATTAAAGATGAAAGAATTTAGACAGTTTTTAACTCTAAGTGATGCTGCAGTGTTGTTTGACCTGAAGTATACGGAGTTTAGGACCCAGATTACTCCCAGATTTAAGAGCATCTTAGTCCGACAAATATGACAATGACAACGGCCGCTTGCATGTTCTGCAAAAAAATGTGCTTTGTTGTGTATCTGACGGACAAACACCAAACCAGTTCCACATCACGGAAGTTGCACCATTTTTACAAACCAATTCTGGTTCATCTGTTTCACTCAACAATCGGCCATGTGCGTATGAAAACAAAGGCACTGCGCATGCGCGTTTTACTCCCATTCTATCGCGATATTTCATTTTCCTATCGTTGCCTAACATTATACCGGTATTACCGTGAACGGTATAATATGGCCCAGCCCTAATTTGCATACTGCTTTTTGGTTATTTCTTTGTCTCTGATGATCTAAGTCTCCATACATAGCTCTTGAGATGTCTGTTTTTTTTGTCAGATGCACTAGCATTGGTTCACCCCATTCCATGTGTTCATTATTTCTAGTTTTTGCAGTACAGCATCTGTGATATCAAAGAAAAACACAACTTTTTGTTTCAGTCTCTTACCTCGGTAAAGTCCTGCAGTATTTCTGGTCTGAATGCCCTTGCACGATGCCTATGTGGCCTGTGACACTCTTTATGAAATCAGACAAGGGCCTGAGCTGTTGTTCCAGGTTGACTTTCAGCTGCCTCTGATCTGCTCTATGATAGGACAGCCAGACACAGAGCTGACTGAAGAGGTGCGTTATAGCCTTGGGGCGCACTGTTGAGTTTGTGTTTTATGGTCCAGACTTCTGATGGAAAACAAGTAGTGATTCAGGTTTGCAGAAAGTGAAGCAAAAAGATATCTGTGCCCTGAAACCTGTGTTAAATCTTGCCTGTCCTCCATAATCCCAAAACATCCAGAGAAGGCCTTTCTCTTTACACAAAGAGAACACGCACTTCAGGTGCCATTAGTGGTCATTCACATGGAACTGTTGGTCTCTGTCCTCACTGCACACAGTGAGTCTAGTCTTAAGTTTAAACGGCAGGACATTTGCAGTGTTGATACAGCTGATGAGATGGTTAGGTAAGTAAAGCTCTCTAAACTATACCTCTGTCTTTTTTTCTTTCTTTATTTTGCTGCAACCAAATGTTTGAGGCGCAGTTCTATTCTCCAAGCTCCAGTGAAGAGATTTATCTCTTTCATCAGTCATAGTCTGTCAGCATCAAAGACGGGCTCTGATTCTTGTTGAAGGTCACCATTAAAACCAGGGCTGGTCTCACTAGCTCGCTCACCTTGGAGCAGGATTTAGAAAGGCTTGTAGAAGTGCACACATGTTGTAGCTTATTGCACCGTGCCTCACATATTCTTCTGTTCCTCGCTGACATGTGACCTGCAGTGCTGCAATAAAGTTGGTGAAGCAATCTGAAAAACACTGCTGATATTTCAGCAGCTTGATAATGGTGACAGTGAAGATGCAGAAGTGAATATGCAGACCTGTTGTCATGGTGATGCAGAGCTAGAAATGTCTTCTAATTATGCATGATCATGTTAAATGTTTGAAGTCAGCTCTGCATAGTTTGAAGGCGAGGCTTTTTACGAAGAGGAGTTAAGTGGAGCCACACTTTAAGCAGGTGTTTCAACCTGTTGACCTGTATTAGTATAGAAACAAATCTTACACAGTTGTATAGAAAACATAGAAACGTGTCAGCGTTTGGAGACTTCTACAGTCAAAAGTTAGGCTTTTATGGGACTCATGTCAGTCGGGTTAATGTTTTGTCTAAATTTGCCTGTTCAGTAGATTTTGTGCGTGTGCAGCACATATGCGTCACTCTCTCATGCTCTCCTGGTGTAGCTTAGTCAACGCTCTTTATCTAAGACGAAAGCATCAGTAAGAAGTTTGTCGGTTCCAGTAGGTAAACAACCGTTCCACCTTGGTGTTAGTTGGCTTTTGTTCCCTGAGCAATGCACACATATTTTATGATTCTCACCGCAGATTTCATGTGAGCTGATTTCATAGGCTGTGCACAAAGATGATGATCCATTTTTCTTTCTTGCTTATTTCATTGGCACCTGTTTGACTATCTCCCTGAAGATGGATATCTGTCATCTGTTCTGCACCGTAGTTGAACTTCTTATGTCACTCGTATTTCCTTAGCAGTTTCTTCTAAAAGAATTTGTGCAAAGGGACAGGTCGGCTGTCTTTTTTTTTCTGTTTAACAGAGTATAATTAAAATATAAAACACTGCTCTCTTTGACATACTCTGCAATACAGGCTAAGCAGAATAAAATATGCATGTCCAGAAGCATTTTGTAGAAAGCTGACAAAAAAATCTCAAATCTTACAAAGGTCTCTGGAGAAGGTAGTAGTGGTTGAATCACGCTCAAAACAAGTTGTTTGTGCAACACGTTGTCTGACTTGGTCAAACAGTACAAATAGCTGGTCTGAGTTGTCATGCTGAAGGGGAAAGGAATGGGGATATTATTTTTATTTTTTAATTTATTTTTTAACAATAAGGGAACATATTTTCATTGTCTCTGGAGTGACACAATGCAGTGTTTTACTATATTGTACAGATAACAGTTGTTAAATTTCAAACACTTACTCTTAGTAATATGGTGTGTTAAGCACTATAATGTGACTCGACCGATTAACCTTATCTACCAAAGTTGGCTTTGGTTTCATCGTTATGGTCTTTGTCAGTTGGTTTTTTGTTGGCGGGTTGTTTTTTTTGTTTTGTTTTGTTTTTTTGGGATCAATAAAATGGATTGTCCTTATCCTGTATTACAAACTCTGGGAGGGTGGTGTTGTACTCCCTGTCTGGATTGTAACAATCCATCAATCCTGTACTTCCCACTGGGAAAGCCCCCACAGGTTCCACTCCAGTACAAACACAAATGCACATCTAACCATCATCCTCCTTACCACTCAGGCCCTCCTAGGGAGGTCTGACCTTAATCCTGTCTTGCATTCACAGTTGCCACCCTGCCTGTGCTAAAACTGAAAACAAGATGCTATTGAATTTTTCCCTTTAGCCCTGTTATAATGCATTAAAGCATATGAAATGATGTAATACGTGTGGGTTCAGATTGGAGTTTTGTCCCAAAATCACCGGAATGCCAAACCCAACACTGGGCCCCTGTTAAATACCCTCCCATGTCCCGCTGCCTAAATCCTGATAAACCCTTGTCCTCATTGTGTGGTTGGACTGGGGGCAGGGCCAACAGCAGTACACTGACTTCAGGATTTCTCTTTATGCCATTACTCGTTGACCTGTCTCTGACGTATTTCATATAGTCACTTGTTGTTCAGAGGTTGAATTTTTTTTTCCCAGACTTGCAAACCATACAGTCATAAAAAGGATACTGGTGCATGGAAATTCAAATTGCGTGGACATGACATGTCCAGGCGCGGAAGGTTAAGGATAAGGAAAAGTTTATCTTTGTAACATATTGAAATCACTTTGAAGTACATGAGGTAACATGTTTTTGATAAGACAAAGATGGGAGTATCTAGTGTTTAGTTGGAGGAGCAAATGTGGGGACAAAATGCTTCACTGCTTTTCTCAGTTAAATAACTAAGAGATCCTTTGAGGATAAATTTTACCCTCTCCGTCCATCTGAATGTGTTGCATAAAAATGTGAGACTGTTTGTGTTTTTCTGTTCAATAATTTTATATATATTATATATATATTTTTTTTTTTTTTTATCCTTTTTCAGAATTCGTGGATTCTGCAGCAGCAGGTGTATTTTCTATTTGGATTTTAGCCCACTGACATTCTCCTACAGCCATGGAATCGGTATGTTGACACAAATAATTTTTTACTTGGTCTTTTTAGGCCTCTTTCACTGAACCTCTACTAGCGAGAAGTTTCTTCTTAAAAAGATGTTTTATGGCTGTTTGTTTCTTTTGAGGGCTTTTTGGGATTGGGATGCATGTTGTGTGCAAAGACATTCTTTACGAGGAGAGCACAGGAATCAAATGATATTCACATGGAGAAGTTTTCAGGTGTTTGCTATGGATTGAAGAGTTAGCTCTGAATTGACCTCTCTTTAGTTTAGGTGACCCTATATTCATAGCTTGTTCTCCTGAAGTTCTTGACTAATTTCATTGTGATATATTTGTAGAGCCCCCCAAGAATTAGATTTGGATATTTTGCAAGTAAACTTGTTTGATATGATCTTGTGTAAAACCAGTTTCTATTAAAGAAAAATGAAAAAATGGATAACTCCAGCTCTGGTGCGGTGTGACAGTCTCTCCGTGTTATTCCCAACATGCCCTTTACTATCAAACATCCATTTTGAAATCCAGGTATAACCAAATAAGCTAGAGTAATAATTCTTTTGGCATCTAAAACCAGACGAATTGGACTTGGATATACCGGATTTAACATGTCCCAGACCACTGTTTTCTTCCATTTGGGGGTAGGGCTGGGCCATATCATACCGTTCACGGTAATACTGGTCTAATGTCGGGCAATGATAGGAAAATGAAATATCACAATAGAATATGGGTAAAACACGCATGCGCAGTGCCTTTGTTTTCATACGCACATGGCGGAAAAAGCGTGCCGGCGACAGGGAATAAGAAGGGCGAAAGCGGATTGTTGAATGAAACGGATGACCCACACTTGGTTTGTAAAAATGCTGCAACTTCAGTGGTGTGGAACTGGTTTAGCTTTTGTCCATCAGATACACAACAAAGCACTATTTTTGGTAGAGCATGCTAGCGGGCCGTCGTTATTACCGTGTTGTTTGGAAAATACAGCACACTTAAAATCAATCCTTTGATTTTTCTGAAAATCGACAGTGCCCCTTATAATCCTGTGTGCCCTATGTATGAGTTCTGGTTGTGTTTACTGACCTCGAAACGATTTTATGTGGTACACGGCGCTCGAAAATCTGTCAAATGTTTTAGTAGAACTTTGCTAAGCTACGAAGCCGCACCGCTTGATGGATTGTCGGCGTGTTGCGGCTATCATCGGCAGGAGCCTCGCGGAGTGATACGTACTGTGCTTCAGCATAGTATTACGGTATTGTGTGTGTATAACCTCTTTTTAAGTTTTGTGGATATTATACATGGTTATGCTGAGGATATATCCTCCAATTTCCACTGGAAATGCCTTTTGGTTAAACTGTCAGCAAGGAATTTGCATTTGTGCTGTTAAATTTTTATATAACTTTAATGCAGATAAAAACAGCTGCTCGTTTAAGTGAAAAGACCTCGATTTTTTTTTAATATTTGTTTTGCACGAATAAAGTTGTGGAGTTGTAAAGTATCTTGTCTAGTGTCAATTATATCGTCAGTTATATCGTTATCGCAAATTTTCAAATGTATATCGTGATAAATATTTTTGGTCATATCGCCCTCCTAATTTGGGTTTGCAAAAATCACATAAAAAGTGCATGGAACAACAAAAACATAATCCAAACAGTTTATCGATCTGATCAGCTGTTCAGAGCACCTCCTACATTGGCATATACGGCATCAAGTTGTCAGCATGAACTAGGGCTGCTCAATTAATCGAATTTTAATCACGATTACGATCTGGGCTTTCAACAATCATTAAAAATGACTGAGCCGATTATTAGCCCCTCCCTAATTTATCCGCGACACCTTAAAGGCCGGTCCGTGAAAATATTGTCGGGCATAAACCGTCCGTGGCGCAAAAAAGGTTGGAGACCGCTGATTAAGAGGACCCGAGGGAAGCCCGGAAAGCTAAGCAGAAGTTATTTGGAGAGGAGAGTGACTGCCGTTGGTTGAAAAGAGAGGTTAAAAAAACTTCAGTGGTTTTGCACACTATTTTATATTATTTTTTAAAGTCATTGTTAACCCTTTAAAGCCGGTCAGAGCAGCACGCTCCGTTTTGCGTAACTATTTTTAAATCCCTGTAGAACCTGAACCGTGTAAGCTAGCGCAATAATTTGTTTTGCATATGAAACCGGAGGAGTTGTACTTACATCTGATGCCATCAGCTTGTCCTCGGTCACGGTTTCCTTCCACATATAGCTTTGCAAAAATTGCATAAAAAGCGCTTGCAGGAACAAAGACATAATATTCCAGAAACACGCTTTGCCGATCCATCAGCTGTTCGTAACACTTCCCACAGTGAAATGATGCACATGCTGTTTTCTTTGCAAATTTGCATCATAGGATTGTTTTTTGTTTTTCCTGCAGTATATAAAAATTGCTGTATCTCCAAAATAAAACTATGAAGACACTCAAAATAAATTTCCTATTATTTTTTGCAACTTTATTGTATTTAAAGTTTTGAGGGATAAGCCTCTTAAATTTCTCCAAGTAGAAATATATGTAAACAAAACAAAAGCGATTTTCAATTTTTTTTGTAGTTTATTGCACTTTTTTGCAATTTATGTAATTGCTATGGACTTAATGCATACATATTATTAAAATATGGGCTATAACAGTTGTATTGATGTATAGCAACTTGAAATGCTCCCACAAATGGCACTACAGCATGTAAAAAAAAATAATATAAGCTCTGGTGGACTCGGTTCTATAGTAGGTCTTAAAGGGTTAAATAAATATCGTCAAATAATCGTGATCTCAATTTCAGTGAAAATAATCGTGATTATCATTTTTGCCATAATCGAGCAGCCCTAGCATGAACCTCCATGTGGTTTCATGCTCACCGCTAACTACAAAAATAGGAAAAGATGTCATTTTCATGGGATTTGCAGTTTTTTATTTCCCCTGAAGCCTATCAAAGCTCCATTGGTGCTATGGCATCATCATATGGTATGTTTTAATGCGTTACTGACTAAATTGAAATAAACATCACAATTGTGTTAAGTGTTTCTATGAGGGCAAACATGTTTTGTTGCAGTGCAGCTTATATACTTACCAATGGTTTGTTTTATTTTTAGAAAGCAAACTTTGTTATTCAGAATTTTCACTTTGGCTGCAAATATATATCAGTTATAAAATGCTCTTTTTTTCTACTTATCATTAGACCCTTTACATGCACATATGTGCCTAAATGCTACAAGTAGTTGGATTTACTCTGTATTGTTAGGCATGCATGAGACTGTGCAGGAGATGCTTGTACCAACAGGCAGGCTGAAAGCTCAGCAGCCCCTGAGCTCTATCCATTGGAATGCATGTATTAAGAATAGGGCTTAGTGCAAGCCTAACCTCTGCTTTCCTGTCCCATTGTCAAAGGCTGTGTGTGTGTGTGAGACTGTAAAAAAGTAGGTCACAGCTCATGTAGTGCAGAACTAGCATGTGTCCAACAAAAGCCCTCCGTTACCCTCTATCTGTCTCACTCACACATGCATTGCACACGCACAAACACATCTTTATGTTTGATTAATGCAAGTAGCTGAGAGCACAACCCATTTTACTGTACTTCTATCAACAAACACGCACTGCCTTGTGGCAGGAAATGCAGTAAAGTTGGTAGCAGTTAAATATAATTCACAGATGAGATTGAAATGAAAGGGCAAAAAATAGTTGGTTTTGTTTTTTTAACTCAGCTGCTGAAGGTTCAGCGTCTGGACTGTCTGCACTGCCCGACACCCAACAGCTGCGAGGCTGCCTATGCACCTCTTCTGCACAAATTCATCTCTCTCTGTTTCCTCCCCATCCGCCTCTCTCGCGTCCCTGCGCCTGTGGCCGTGCACTAGCAAGAGCAGCTTCTGTTTACCTCTCCGAGCTGCCTATATCTGCTTACTGTCAGTGGAAACCAAGGAAACTGATCACAAAGCTTATTATCGTACCAGGAGTGGAGGTGTGTGTGTGTGTGTGTGTGTGTGTGTGTGTGTGTGTGTGTGTGTGTGTGTGTGTGTGTGTGTGTGTGTGTGTGTGTGTGTGTGTGTGTGTGTGTGTGTGTGTGTGTGTGTGTGTGTGTGTGTGTGTGTGTGTGTGTGTGTGTGTGTTGCCACTCTCCTCCTCCCTCTCCTCATGTGATGCTGGTCACATGGTTTCCAGGCAAGCAGCTCAGTAAATCAGAATCAGACTTTTATTTTTAACCGCTTTAAATCCTCCACCTGGTCTCCGTGGTTAGCAGAATTGACTGAGGTTCCTGGTGATTACTTGTTCTTTTCTCTGCCCTGTGTGTTTATTATTACCAACATGACTGTTTTGGTGTCATGTCTGCATGAGTTGTCTGCGTGAGTTTTATGTGGGGTTAACAGTGATCTGCTCGTTCAAATGGTACAGACATCATTTTAGCGTTATCTTTTCTCACATTCATTTTTCTCGACCTGAAGTAGAGATTCCTGATCAAGATTGTGTAGCTGAATGGGTTGCATAGCGAGCACAGATTTTTCATATCATGACTGAAAGAAGAGGTTCTACTACGGTGCACCAAAGCCCCTGCGCTGACTTCTTTATTAATCAGCATCCATACTGCGTTTTGACAGAAATGTTTAACTAATATGTTTGTAGAACTACGTTTATGAGCGTATGAACTATGACCACCATTTGTCTGTCCTCACTAGTAACCACCAGAAATACCAGCTAGTTAATCCAATTTTCTGTTTGTTTGTTTGTTTGTTTTTATTATATGCAATTCCAGTTTTCTGTTGGTTGATGCCACCCACCACTAGCAGCCTCAACAGACGGCTGCGCCCCTCTTTCCTTCTATGTCTGGAAATTGTAAACAAGCAAGGTGAAAAGTAAGCAGATGACAGCTGAGTGAAGCAGCCAGTTCTGCAGCACTTTGTTGTAGAAAATGAGCGGTTGTATATTGGCTGTGTCCGAGTAAACTGACACATGCGTAGCAGTATTCTGCACAGGCAGTGTGGACACTAACCTGTAACAACGAAAGGCTGCTGGCACACTAGATAAATTAATCCGAAGTGGTGTAGCTGAAGCCCCACCCACATATGAAGTGATAGACTTGTCATGTCTATCCAGTGGCAGTTCCAGATTTGATTACTGATTAACCATTATCAGAGGCATTCTTTGATATGCCTTTTGTCGCCTGAAGTCAGGTTTGACTTTATGGTCTCTGGCCAGTATGTTGCCATTAACCACGTTCTGTGTGGACAGGAAGAACCACACAGATCTGCAGCATTTAAAATATGATTTGACTATCGAAAGATTCTAAATTCACATGTAGCACATGATTGTATCCTGTTTCAAATGTTTTCTTGTTTTTAGTCTTTCTCTGCTTTAAACAACTGATAAATTAGTCATCAGAAAGATTCCTAAGTGATGGGAACGTGTCTTTACTGCATGGCTTCTGTCTCAGTCTATGCTGTAGCCAGCCATCAGCAGTGCTGATATAATTCTTTTATCTTTCAAAAGAGGAGCTGAGAGGGGAGATGTCTGGGTGTTCGATTTGGTGCAGATGAAAGGGGAAAAATTCTTGTAATCACACCTCCTCCACTGGCTCCCTCACAACTCCCCTTCTATCTCCTCTTCCTTCTCCAAAGCAGGGCTTGTTCCTCAGTGGGGATTAGTGTGAGCGGCAGCTCTGAACAGGGAAGTGGGCCCTGCCAGTCACATTACATAACTCGCCCCCGCTACTGCGGCTCGGCATGGCCCGGCTGGAGAGAGGACCATAGAGGCTTTGTTTTCCCAGCCTTCCCTTTTCCTCTCCTGTGCTACTGCTCCTCCTCCCCCTGAAGCAAACTGCATACTGATGCTGTATAGAAGGAGCCTGTTTACAGGGAACAGGCAAAGCACTGTGGTATAGAGTTTGGAGAAATACGCTAATAGCCACACTGAATGGCAGAGAGCTCACATCTTAGGCATAGGAATTTGAGGTCCGCTATAGATTGTTGAGATTCAGGAAAATGGGAAGAGGGGGAATGCAGTACTAAGCTTAGCTTCCTACCCAGCGGCTCCATATCAGTGTGTTGGACTTTGACTTGCATTTGATGTGAAATATTTCAAGGATGACAGGCTGTGAGAGAGTTTAACTACTCCCTTATTGTTTTTGTGTCATTGTCCTGTGCTTTTTTAGCACACTCACACAGACACCCTCTTCCCCATGTGGCAGAATGCCATTTCTAGTGGGTAGTGAGTGGGAGGCCAGTCTTCTCCGTGTAACGAAGGTTCAGACCATTTAGCACTATGAGTGAGTGGAAGTAACTCGTAGGCGTGAGAGTGAAAAGAATACAAAGCATCGCATGGCGGAAGGCACATAAACACATCTTGCAGCATTGAGCTTGCTCCTTATTACTGCTGTTTTTTCTGCCATGAATTTGGGATAGTTAACAGATTGTTTCAGTGGTGAAAAGTGGTTTAAGTAATTTGGCAGAACATGATTGACTCTTAGAAGCCATGGACATTGCAAATCCATTTATTCTGTTTGTAAGAATTTAATAGCATGTCTTTAGAGACAGTTGACACCATATTTGCGAACCAACACATAATTGGGGGTGAAGAAGTTCAACTGTTACTACTTCTTTTCATAGATCATCGTTTTTGTTTTCTTGTTTTTTTTTCATAATTTCTAACTTAATTTTTGTGTCACTATATCAAGCAGTCTAGCTATGCCAGTAGGTTTTTATTTTGTGTTCATTTATGCGTGTGATTTTCAAACCACGTGCAATTACACTTGGTTATCAAAAAAGGACTCTTATGAATTCCTAGGAAAGCAGAATTCACATCAGCTCGTGGCACCAATTTCAGCCATTTTGGAAGGTATTAAATCAACATGTAGTCCAGTTTTTGTTTTTGTTTTGTTTTTTCTTTTTCAATACTCACAGAAAAATTGACACAGTTGGTTTTTTTTTTTTTGTTAAAATGAAATTCTACAACTCTGTATTTGAACTCTGTTGGAAGCTACAAGAGCAATGTGGTCTAATGTTTGATAACATGCCACCTTGACTTTACAATTGGGTGATTGGGTTATTTTCACAGACCACAGGCACCCTGCCCCCCACCCCCCCCACCCCCCAAAAAAAACAAAAAACAAAACAAAAACACCCTTCCATTAGGAATGACCAAGGGGTACTGCAAAAAGGGGAAATAAATACTTTTTTCTTTTCAGCGCTTTTAACACAATTCAGATCTGGTTGCCATGGTGACTGTAACCTGCTGAACTGCTTGGCCCCTCATCACTGCATGCTGGTATATTTCATACTGCATTAGTGTGCAATCAGATTGGACATTTCTCTAATTTATTGTTCTTTAGGGTTTTCTCTCTGTCTTTTTATTGTATATATTTGTTAAAGAATGCATGCGTATACAAAATGTTATACACCGAGAGAGAGTGTGAGTGGCCAACACATTCAATACTGTAAACATAGCATTTATATCTAATCCCGCTCCTATATTTGCTTAAAAACACACAAAATAGTGGTATCACTGCATAGCTATGAACACAGGATGTTGGTCTGCTTTCATCTATTTAAAAAAACAAAAAAAAAACTTAAATCTGCTCTTGCTGGGAGGTCATGGTTGTTTCTCAGGCAGTGTTTTCCTCAAGCTAAAGTACATGTTAATACACGCACGCACAAAGAGGAAGTGTACCTGATGGTTAGACTGATTTAGGCTCACTGCTGCTTCATGATGTTGGTGGTCTATGAATTGCCAGCTACTTATTCTATCATCAGCCGGAACCCTGTATTTAAAAAAACAAAGTCTCCTTGCTGAGTCACATTTTCTTCTTTCACTTCTTGTTTTTCGAACTGATCTTAAACATCACATCATAGCAGCTCACTTTCATTTTTGTCATGTGGCAGTATAATTATTGTTGGATTTATTTATTGTTAGAAGATGCTTGTCATTTTGTAAAATTACAATTGTTACATTACATCCTTTCTTTAAGGGGAAATCAGTTAAAATAATAACTTCCTCCATATTCTTCTAGATTATTTGTAAAAATTGAGAGGGCTATGCTCGTCTGGTTTGTATTTGTGTACTATCTCGGCTTCATCTCTACATTTTGAGACAGGCTTGAGTGCGCTTTCAGTGTGTCAGCCATGAGCCAAGTTCCCATCAAAGAGTAGCTGCTACACCAAAGACTGTGTTTAGATGTGACGGCTAATTTTAGAGCTGCTAGGCCGTTGTCCAAGGTGGGGGAGGATAAGATAACATTGAAGTAGTCCTCCCTTCCCTACACAGTTTGGTTTTGTTTGTCCATCCAATAACCCTCTTTCAGCCCCTGTGGCTGTTGTGCATAAATAGAAATGCTGGGTGGTGGTGATAGTGTGTGCAAGCCTAAATCGTATTCATATTTTCAAGCTCTCAAATGTTGTCTTAGATCTTACTGACAAGAGCACAAGCAATGACACATGCTGTCGCGTGCCAACATTGTTTGTATAATTGGTTAAGCGAACTTCAAAATTGGTGCTAAAAAAGAGGTTTTTGGTTTTCCACCAAAAGGAAGCTTTTTGTAAGTGGGATTTAATATACTTAAAAAGTACTTACTAAATGGCAGAACAGGAAAAAGCATCAACTGCTTTTATGTCGGGTAACACAGACACATTTCCTTAATGGCGTGGACTAATCATGCAGATATGCATGGTCACCCTCCAAACGCCCATTGTGAGCAGAAATAACCCTTATTATTTATTATTGAAAGTGAGGACAGTGGAAAGATAACAAAGCGATTCATGTTGTCTTGTTTTCAGTTTCATGCTTCTGTGTCAGTTGTAATGGCTTAACCTGGATTAAGAGTTGGTATAAATTGCAAAACTTAACCATATGTTTTACTGTGTTTAGAATCTGTGCTACTCGGTAAATCTCCTCTCCTAGAACAGCAGTTAAAAAAAAAAAAAAAAGGCAAGCAAAGGGCCATTAAATGTTGAATGAGTGCAGAGAGCGGCTAAGATCCGTACTCTACAGTTTCTAGCCATAATAGCACCGATAATGGACTGTGTTCTGATTTGTTTATGTCAGAAAAGCATCTGGTTTCAGGAAATTTAGCCCTGAGTGGGTGTAGATATGTTATTTGTTCTTTTATTTATTTATTTTCTGCCACTGATCTGAATTTCATCCATTCAAGCCATGCTCACACACAAACAGACCTACGAAATCCCAGTTACTCACTCACTGAGGCCGCACAACATATGTGGCAAAGCTGTCCCTGTCTGGCCCCACTCTCTCCAGTCCCTCTCACAGCCACAGAGCAGTGACCTTGGTTTCAAGTAGCTATGCTCTGTTAGAAAGCCAACACCTCTCCGGGGATGGGCTGACCTTGTTGTCTGACACAGTGTAAGTCTGCACGCCCCTCTCTCTATCTCTCTCTTGTCTTTTCTCCTATTCACTCTCCCACACCTCAGTGTCAACAGCCTAAACAGAGTCCTTCTGTGTTAACTTCACCTTTGCAAATGCAGAATAGTATACTGCACAGGAGTAGCCCTCTATTGTTGTGTTGTTTCAGTGCAAATGCAGCAAGACTGCGAAGGTTCTGCAGGTTTGGGCCTCTCCCTAGCCAGGTGTTCCTTCATCAGACAGCCTGTCCCTCTCAGTGACAACGCATCCTTTTTATAAGGGTGCGTGCAGCAGTGCACACGGGTGTCCCCTTCCTTTCTGTCTCTGCCTTTGATTTCCTGCAGCTGTTCGGCTGTGTATGTGGCATGGACGGGTCCGAACATGAACACAACTGAAAGAGTTTTTATAGGTGGAGATTTTTTTATGCTTCTCTACTAAGCTTATTTCTCTACTTCAGCCTTCTTGCTTTATATTGACTCTTTCTGTGCTTTTGGTGTTTAGTGTTATTGTTGACACTAAACACCCCCTAGTTTTCACTTGTGGTTACAAAAAAATGGGGGTCAGCGTTTACGTGCACTCTAATTGTGATTATAATCATGAGCTCTGTGTGACTGACCATTCATCTAGTTCACATTAACGTCCTTAGCTTCACTGTGCTGTGTTTTGAATATTGTTGGAGATGTTTTAGAAAGGCTTCTTTAGCTTCAAGGCTTCTGAGTGGGTGTATCATTGTAGATACTTTACTGACAGCACCGTGAAAGAAAAAATAAAATGCTGGCCTTTATAACTAACTTCTCAGCCAAGGACAGATATCAAACATGGTCCTCAGAATCACTTCTTAGATAAAAATTCAGGCCACTAGTTTAGTTCAGTGATTGAGCGGAAGACAAATGCTATATGGCTGAAATGCAGGGGGCACCAGGTTTGAGTCCAACCAAAATGGGCAAAAATGCCCATTTAATAACGATGAACATTCTGTGACAGGCTAACTTTACTGTTCTAAACATTAAACATTTTTAAAATATAGTTATAAAAATATAGTAAATAGGTCTGGAGTTTTTCTTGTAGCTGTCTTTTCGTATGTTCTAAGTGAATTTAGTGAAACTAAAGATATTCTCAAATGTTGAATAAAAAGGGACAGAAAAAAGAGCATTAGTATCTTGTTTATTGCTATCTGGAAAACATTTCCCCCTGTAAATCACAAAGTGCTTTGCAAAAATACTCATACCTGTCAGCATGGTGGCTTTTGATGTGTGCAGTCCAGTTGTGTCTGTTTGTGTATGCTTTGCGTCAGGCTTCAGACTGTGTAAAAGCTGGGCCAGCCAGCCAGGAGGACAGACGAGGAAGCAGATGGATCTGTTTGGACTTAACCCTTCCCACGCCACTTCATCCTCTGGGCCTCGCCAAACCTGCACGTCTCTCTGCAGAGCAGAAGGAAGGGAGCGGAGTAGCTGACTGTGGGTGTGCATGGAGTTCGGGGGGATGGGATGCACACTGATGCTAATACCAGCAAGCAAAGAAGATGGACACAAATCAGAGCGAAAAGAGAGACTGTGCCTTTGCAGACTTTTAGTTACACAGTTTGTGTGTCATGAACTGTGCTAACACATGGCTCCTGCCTCCATGTTGGTCCACTGCTGTCTCCCTCCAGCTCTTTCCCCTCCCTGGTGCACTTTGCTGTCTGCTTTCTCAGCCAAACCAGCACTTAGCTTGTTTGTCCTGGGACTATTTTGCTTTTTCTGGGATATAAAGTCATCATAACTTGTGAGATCCCTCGGCTCTCTTCCAACTGTTTTAGTCTGTGTTATTGCTCAGGCCATCTTTCATTGATGGCGATTTCACCTGCAAATATATAATTTCTGACACTTGTGTATAAAAACCCATTTGCCGCAGACATGCATCCATCGCTATCTCCTGTAAGCTTGACTTGTTCAGCACTTGTAAGCAGGAGTATGTCCTTAAAGTGGTTTCAGTGTGACCATACTGCATTGGCCTGTCCAATTTGTCTACAAGCATAACCATAGAGGGTTTGCATGTGACCTGAGTTTTTGTCGACTTTCCCACAGTTATTCCAAAATCTACAGCAAATGTCCAAAATTTATTATAAGCTATCAATACAAATACTCTCAAAATAGTCATTTAAAAAAAGCAGACTTCTACTGATATGCACCAAGCAATGTAATGCTTTTTCTGCCTGTGTAGTAACACCCAAGCAAATAGACAGTTGTTGGTCATAGATTAAACATTCAGAAAAGACTATCAGTTCCATTAGACTCACTATTGCTCTTTAGACTGGTAATTTGTTATTGTACACATCCATACACTGCGATATGATTTAAATTTTAAGCTTTGTTTACTACACTGTGTGTGACGTCAACTGAAGAATAAACATTGTTTTTGAAAGCATTTTCATTTTCTTTTAGTTCCAGAAACACTCCCAACAGCAGCATGTTACTAAAAATGTTCCTTAGGTTGTTTTGATAAAACAGGAAACACTTCCTTTCACTTTGCCCTCTCCATTGTGTTTAGGGTGTAAAGTCATGTCAAAATATGGGACTACATGCCCTCTGTTTTAGTTGTTTTGGACTCACAAATTTGATGAAGGAATGTGAGGTACTGGTTTAATGGCAAATCGATGGTTTCTGAGTAAAGTTTCTGGAAGACTCCCTTCCTGCTCTCTGTGTTAACCAGCGGACTGTAAATAGAAAACCCCAGGGGAGGATCAATACCACATCTGCCTGTTGATAAGGAGGGAAGCTCACTCTGTGAAAGAGATGTTTTTTCTTGTAGTGTGTGTGTGTGTGTGTGTGTGTGTGTGTGTGTGTGTGTGTGTGTGTGTGTATCATATTGAATCTAAAAACATGCCTCCAACACTTTTTGTCACGTTGGAGTGGTTGGGCAGGTTGGTTGACTTTGTCTTTTTGCCTGTCAAGCTGTGCCACAGGTTTTGAAGGACAACACACAGTTGTCTTAAGTATTATCTTGGCTTCTCTGTAACATAGTGTCATTTTTTTCTCTAAAGGAACACATTTGTTAGCAATAGCTTTGGTACCCCTTTAGCAGGCCTACCAACTACGCACCTTTTGCCACCACAACAACCTTTGTTAAGCTACACTGTGTCCTCCCCCTTTCTCCTCCCCTTTGTCATCTACCAATAGAAGCGAGAGCTGAGTGTGGCATGGGGGTGGGTGGCGGGACAGACATCTGTGGTCCTTCCTCTTCAGCTCTCTCTGGGCTTCACTGAGTCAATGTTATTGTTCTCAGAGATGTAGATAACCATAACAGAAGGAGAGCAGGAGACCCATGGTCAACTAGAAAAAGGGGTGGAGCACTGAGGTTTTTGTTTGAAAGCTATCAAGTCTATAGTGTTTTTTTTTTTTTTTTTTTTTTTTTTTTTTTTTTTATGGGGTCATGAGTGGTGGGGGTTGGGAAGGATGGTCTTTAAGGCCCTGACCTCTGATCTAAAAGATATATTCAGGACTTTTGCAAGACTGCTAGCTGTGCTTTATATTTCTTTTTATACTATTTTACTTGTTTCACCCAAAGAAGGGTTGTGTACTGATCTCTTTATTTAGCAGCCATCAAAACTCTTCTGTTCATGCAAGTTATTTTGTACCTCTTTCATCTTGTGACACTACTGATATTTTTTTTTTAATCTCTGTCAGAGTCAGTTGGGCCTTAGTATTGCTTTTGTTCAGTGTTTTATTTATTTTCGTAGTAGTGTAAGCGCATATATATGTAGGTTTGAATATGTGTATGTTTTCCCTTTCTTTTTTTTTAATAGAAATGCCATCTGATTAATTAGACGTGTTTTTTTGCGTAGGTCCTCCAAAGATGACCTTCCAGTTATGTCAGTTTGTGTCTGTATGTGTGGTACACTGCTTGTTTTGGATAGTATTTACCAACTTTGAGAGTGCCTCTTTTCATTTGCCTCCATGCCCTTTGAGTTGGAGAATATTAAGTAGTGTATGTTGATGTATCAGGTGTTTTAGAGACGTAGAGGACCAGTATGATTTATACTTTTGCTATTTGGCACCATTTCTTTTTTTCTTCTTTATGTTATGTCGTATGTGTGCGTGTGTGTGTTTGCCTACCAACCTGAATTCTGAGGTCTGACAGCAAGACTTCAGATGTATAAGGATGAATAAAGAAGGAGAACATGGGAATCTTAGGTGTGTCACATGGCATATTAAGGTTTCCATGTGTTTGGCTGGGACCCTTGAAAGGGGAAAAAGTGAATTATTTCATTTAAATTTGTGGGTTTGATTTTTTTTTTTTTCCCGGCAATGTATTCCTTTTCCACTTCATTATTCAACATTTGCTCCAGTTGTGAGGGTTATATTTAGAAGTGTTGTTGGGGAAACCAACACTCTGTTTATCAAAGATAGTCGATGGCCTATTCCTTTGGTTTTAATGAACTGCAGCTCAGGGCAACTAAAAAATTATTTACACAAACCCGTGGACATAATCCCTCTGGTCCTGCCACCTTTTCCCTAAGACTGTGATTATGTGTTACCTCATTAATACTTCCTTGTCTTCAACCGCTAAATGCACCCATCTTGTGAAGCTAGTAAATCAATGTAAACACAGTTTTGTTCAGGCTTCTGTTTTTAATGAATTAATTTGATTAGCGTTTATAAAATATTGTGCCTTAAATGATGAAACACTAAAAATACGGTGAGTCAAAAGACAGAAAGATCAAAAGACCTTCCAATTATAGGCTTTGTCGTGTCTTTATCCATTTTGGTGTTACGTACAGCGAACACAATTACTTTCATTTGTTTATTTCCTGCTCATATTCCCAAATCCCCGTACTTTACCTGTGATTGGCTCTTACCCTGACATTTTTGTCTCACTCTGTCTATTCAGCCCTAACCTCACCAAGCTATGAGGATTAGCCAGTCAAAGGCAAAGTTGGGGCTGAATATCATAGAACATGTGAAATTGAGAGTGATTAGTCTGATGAGAAAGCTTTAGGCTGATTAACACGACTTAACAGATGTTACATTTACAAAAGCTACAAATTGACCTATCTTTGCTCTTGAAGTACATTTTACATTTTGTATCTATTGAAAGCAAACTTGTTAAAACCTTGTCTGAGCCACAGATTGCCGTTTTGTTTGATTTTTGTTTTGTTTTCCCCCCCCATGGCCAGAAGGGAGAGTGACTCACTTCATCCACCCTCACATTGAGAGGGTTTGTGTGCTTATGAGGAGCTAGTGCCGTGTGTGTGTGTGTGTGTGTGTGTGTGTGACAGTGATGTGTTCAGATAAGACATCAGAGGTGTGGTTACTGTCTATTTTCTGTCCTCCACCTTTATCTGTTGCTCCTGGCCACATCACAGAACTTACTCAGCCACAGAACATGTAAGGTTTTGTCAGTCAGCTATAACCTGCTGTGTACCCTTAAATCCTAAGTGAGAAGGAAAATGATAAAATAATGTAAATAACGAACAGTCCAAGCTGCTACCTCTGTACACATTTTTTTAAATGTTTTTTCCAGGTACCATTATGCCATTGCAAAGAGCTGGTGACGCTTAGTGAATTTAGCCAGTTGTGCAGTATTCAAGTTTTTACAAACAAAGGTCTTTGCTGCTGAAAAGAGGAAGATGAGCTTGTCAAAACCTGATGGGGATGACTGACAGATGTGTAATGTCTTTTCAAGAGACATTAGCGATGATCTGCAAATCAACAACAACAACATTGTTGACCTCAAAGAACAGAGGACTGTTCTTTGAACTCCTTTGCATAGCAGAAACTGGAAAGTTGAGATTGTGAATTGAGTAATAGTTGAGCTAAATTTACATATGTATTTGCAAAGCCTATTGTATTAATTCTTAGAAATTTACCACAGAAGATGGCTGTGCTGTTCCAGGTCCAGAATTAAATACCATGCATTCTACAGTCTGCTATATGGATATTGACATTGAAATGGCAAAAAATCATTGCATTTTAACCACAGTGTTTGTAGACTGGCAAGTGTTGAATTATATGCACAAAATCACAACAACAATAGCTATTTTATATCTCTTAGTCCCATGCACAAAACTGCTGTGTGTGTCCGTGTGTCCCCTCCTCTTGGACCACGAAGAGTTGAGCAAGCATAGTTGATGCACAGGTTCAGCTTATCCCCTGACCATTTTTACCTATATTAGATATATCGTAGTGTTGCCTAGCAGACATATAGTAATGGAATAAAATGAGCCATTGTTTGCATTTGTACACCTACACTTTATAAAAGCATTTTGGTCCATGAAAGTTGAATTACGCATGATACATTATACCACTATTGTGTTGCCTGGCAAGCCACTTACCAATGGGCTAAAATGACCTCATCATGGAGTGTTTTGAAAACCATACTTGAAGTTGTTTGGGGTTTTTGTGTACAAGAGCACTGTCACAAATTTTTGTGAATGTGTCAGTTATGAAATTCTGAAACAATCCAGATGTTTTGAATAACAAATGACCGATACGAGTGTTTTTGTTTGCTTGGTTGGTTTTATTTTTGTTAATTACTTAACCTGTTTGTGTCAGGGGAAACAAGGATGTCTTGATTCTAAAAGTAACAGCAGTTTTAAGTGCGATGAAGAGCTGAAATATCTTTAAATGTTCAGTCCCTGCAGAATTGAAACGACACACCAGCTACTGCCATACATGGATGTCATCTGAGTCACCAAAGTCTAAATAAGGTGAAACTGTGTTTGAATCTGTAGTTTTTCTAGCTGATGTCATGGTATCATTTTTAGTACTCGGTGATCTTGACTATAGTGCCCTCCATGTAAAATATAGTATATAATATAAGTATCTAAGAAAATAAATATAGTATAGTCTACTGCATTGCAGACTATAATGTTGATTTCAGATGGCTTCTTTTTTGTAGGTAGCACTTTAATGTTCATATGAAACCTGTATGCCGTTGTATGGAAATACTAATGTAAAAGCTCCAATTTCGCACTTGGTGCAGTAGTTTGTATCTGTGTGTTGGCGCTGAAAGCAACAAAGTGCCAACATTGCAAAGCTTATGACGTGCACTTCTGTTATGACTGTCTCTCACAGGAGTTGATTCAGATCTATGGTGACTTTGAAGTGCTCCTTTGTGGTCCTGAAGTTTTGTTTTTCACTGACAGAAATGTAAAAAAATAAAGAAAGAAAAGATATTCCTTTGTCACACAGGACTAAGGGCATTTAGTTGTAAATGTAGAATAATCTTGCCAAAGAAGCATGAAGAGGCTTTGTTTTTAAAGTGAGCTCTTGTGTCAAAAAATAATGATGCACTGATTCGCTCTGAATTGGTATTGCTGGTACAGAACTTTTTATGTATTATTTGTGTAATTAATAACATCACGGTATAAATAAATGGGAATGATTATGAACAGAGCGTTGGTGTCTGTAGTTTGATTGGTCAGTAGTTGATTAAATGTTGCATTTTATTTTCTCTTTCTGTGTTTCATTTAGTGAAAAGGGTTCAAGTGTTCCTTCCTCTTACAATGGTGAATTACAACTGTTTGTATGCTACTGGATTGGTCATAGAAGCATGAGTGTGTGAGTGTGTCGTAAACGCAGTGTTTTTATTTTCATTTTATTTTTAGATTATTAATCATATTTGGGGAAGTCATCACATCAGCTTTGTTTGGTACCTATTGCAGTTTTTTTTTTAAGAAGTCCTTCAGATTTCCTCTTTTTTTTTTCTTTCTTTTTTTCTTT
This sequence comes from Maylandia zebra, assembly GCF_041146795.1. Classification (NCBI taxonomy): domain Eukaryota; kingdom Metazoa; phylum Chordata; class Actinopteri; order Cichliformes; family Cichlidae; genus Maylandia; species Maylandia zebra. The sequence goes on along the minus strand of NC_135167.1, from coordinate 23,291,272 downwards.
TTTTTTTTACAGATGTGTTTTATAGTTCAAGCCTCTAATGACACGCAACTCCAGCCTGATATAGAAATTTCAATTTGAAGTATGGATTTATGCTGCTTTTCTGTCAGAATCCAGTAGTTATCGATGCTGCTCACAGTGTCCCCTGATGTGGCTGAATACCAGAACTGGAACAGTAAATTATTCTGCTCATGCCTGTCACACACAGTAAAAAGCCTGGAAGGAAATGTATGCTCTCACATAAATAAACAAGTGACTTGACAGATGTGGAAATGGATGGATCTGTGCTCAATTTCCAGAAAACGATAAAGACAGAATTTACTTTTTAACCATTAGGGCTGCACCTTGTTCTTATAATGGAAAATATTTCTGCTGTCTGGGTTCACTGGGTTTGAAACTATTTTAAGGAGATTTTAAGTTATTTTTAAGTTTTCTTCCCACATTGTTTTTATTACCCTTGCCGTATTTGGTAAAGAACGCTGGGAATACTTATTCTACTTATAGTCAAGTCTATTATTTTACCAATAACATGTTTGACCCAGAGCCAGCCCCGGACTTCCTAGGACCCCTAAGCAAAATTCTGCTTAGAGGCCCTCCTGTCTGACCTGTGAGCCATGTAAAACATTTGCCATTGCCACACAGTCACACCTGACACCACACTGCTCCCACTACAATCTTCCCTCCTTCAAAAGCTTTGCTGTCACATTCTTGGTCTAAGAATAAGTAGACCTACTTAGAACTGATTGGTGTATAAAAGAAATCGATATTTACTGAATCGTATGTTCTTGCTGCTGCTTTTTTGCCCCACTTGGCACTCTTATTTATGTTGCTTTCTTTTGCTTTGTGTCTAGCAGTTTATTTTATTGACGTGATTCGCCATGTTTCCCAGGTGCTGCTGAATTTGTGTATTGAGCATAGCTGGGTGCTCTGTCACTTTTTTGTTTTAAATTATGATAAGATTAAATCAACCCTTTAAAGCCCTTTTATGTTCAATCGGACACCTTATCCTTGATATTGGCATCTGTTGGCATTTTTCGTCCATAGCTTTGTGTGTTTCACTACCATACTTCGGTCTTATTCGCTTCAAGTTTGGTACAGCGTTCACTGGAAGATTAACTAGTTGGATTTTGGTCGACAAACATCAGGCTCATTGCTCTTTTTTGTCTGTCACATGTTTCGTGAACACCTGGAGGGACTGGAGGCAGGAATATCCTCTCAGGTTTAATGACAAACTGATTGGTTTTAGGTCACTGTGACATCACAAAATAGTTTTTGACTGCAGGTCAGTCATTCATACACTAACAACATTTTACACAAATGTCTTTAAACAAATATAATGAATTAAGCAAAAGGTAAAATGATCATGGCCGTGGTTTAATGCCATAAGTCCATAACATCGCTATAACAAATAAATTTCTAACCATATTTTACATTTTCAGGTACCAAAGTTAACAATAATCATTGGTGTCTGTGTTGATTGTATACCTCCTCTTATCTGAATTTGTTCACAGCACAACACATTAAACTTATCATGATGTATTTTTGTAATTCCAGCTGATCTTCTGGTACAAATTTAGTCAGTGTAAGTTTATGCGAAGTGGCCGCATGTTTCATATTATTTTCCTTTGTGTTTGTTGCTTTTAACAACAGCCATAATGTTACTGAGCACTGAACCATGGGAATACCCTGCATAAACAAACAGTACAAACACCTACTTGTCTTTAGTAATCTCCAGTTCCCATTCATATTGTAACGTCCTAAAGAGGGTGTGTAAGGGAAGGGAAGTTCCAGGATTATCGTGTCAGAGGATTGCCTAAATGTTAAGTGTACGCTTCCATTATGAGTTTTGTGTTTGTTTCGTTATGTCTAAAGTTCGTTCACTCAGTGTGTTTGATTTACCTTCATGTTTGATTACCAAGGCTGTGACACTGAGTGCAGTGGGTTGATGGCTAGCATCTAAATCAAAATGTTACTCCCAACAGCTAAACTGGAAATATAAAATATTAAGCAGACTTCAAATTAAAGTATATATCTGAAACTGTAAAGTAGATCACACGCTGTTGTATATTACATGAACACATTTTGTCTGCCCCTGTAGTATTGGGTGATATGGCTGGACCTAAAAAGGCTGAAATAAGAAGTGCGTTTTCTTCTTTCTTTCTCTCCCCGAGTTACATTGTTTCATCTTTTGCTCAGAGCAAGGTGAAATGCAAAGTTTTGGCATTTGTAACATAGTTGCCAACACTGTGTCATTAATTAACAAGGGAAAGCTGCTAGTCTTATGTTTGTCTGTGCATTTCCTCCCACACAGTTGAGTTCAGCCAAGGTGCAGGTATTACACAGTTACACCAGGCTATTGTTTTTCTTTCAGACCAGTTAAGTTTCATCATTGGTCTGCCATTTTATTTGATTCTTTTTTCCTGCACAAATGTTTATGACCTCATGCTCAGTTCACCTGTGCCCCAGTTGGCACTGGTTTTGCCAACTTTCCAGGGCTGGGCCTCACACAGCCAATATTGACGCTACAGAGAAATGAGGTCCTGTATAGTGTTGGAAAAAATCCTCAGCACCTGTCACAGATGCCTGAGTGACAAAAGAGGACAATGCTTTACCAGCAGTGTTTTCTCTACATGCATCTCTGGTTAATTGTGTATCATGTATCGTGTGTATTCTTTTATTTAGCAGGCAGAGCTGCACAATTTACCCAGGTTTTGATAATGTGGTTTTTAACTCCACAGTTAGGAGTTATCCTGACTCAGAATGAGCATTTGGGATTTGGCTGACCATACATTTAAAGAGGACTGATCTGCATACAGTGTGGATTTTTTTTTTGTTCTTTGGCCCTTTGATTGGTTGGTTGATTAAGAAAAGTGTATTTTAAGTTCAGGTAAATGAATCTATTACAAAAACAATCTTACAAATCAAAGCCAAAGTGTTGTTGTTGTTTTGGTAGGATTAAACTGACATTACTCCAAGTTGGACCTGAGCTGCAGCTGCTATAGATAATAGGTCTCTACAGGGTTCTGGATTGTTGCCATTCCTAATATAGCTAGACAAGTTTGTGCCTTTATTTATTAGCTCAAGTGATCATCTTTTTTACTGTTTGTTGAGAAGTTCAGAGAAATAATCTTTGTCTATATATGCCAGAGATGCATGTGTTTGGCTTAGAGAGGAAAAAAAACAACCTTTCTCCCCAAGATAGAGGTTTATGCGTTGAGAGATGTGACTCAACACATGCACAAACATTGTGTCAAGGATAGAGAAATTATCAACTTTGTGAAAGGATTTGAAAGTTAAGTGCAAACCATTTGTTTAGAAGCAGAGAAGATGACAGACATCCCCATCCTGTGCATGAATAATAGTTATTTATATTTTTGGTCCTTGGCTATCGAAAACCACTACTGATGTAGGAGCACTCTTTACCCAATTCTCTAGTCTCGTGTTTTTCTAGTGTTGTGTAATCTGTTGTAGATGCAGAAATATTATTTACACATTCTGATCCTGGTCATGTCACTGACAGCCAACTCCAAGGAAAAGATCTTCTGGTTCCAAGTCAGAAGTATTGAAACTACTGTGCTTTTGGTAACCCTCAAATACATAGAAGTAGTTTGATACCTGTGCCCTGATAGAGGCCTTTCCATAATTTTGTTGGCCTGTAGAGAATTTTTGGACATCATAGATAATTTTTGACTTGCTGTGTGGGTTGTGCGACCTGTATTTTATTTGCAAGGATGTCACTTTTTATTCTATTTTGGATTATTTCAGTTTGGCACAAGTGGACTACAATCATGTTCTATTTCAGAGATAATTGAGGCTAGCAGGATGCACCTGACTACAATCTCGAGTACCATAGCAACTTTATTTTAATCTAAATATTTGATAAATTTGACAAAAAATTTCCACTTTGTCATAGTGTGGGTTTTGTGCATGTTCAGGCACAAAAAATTGTCTACAATGCACAGCGCAAAATGAGCAGGTGACTAATTTCATAATGCCCTAAACGTAACATAAAAATATAAAACTGTTTGAGAAAATTCAGGTGAAAAGTGTTCACAGGTTTCCTTAAAGACAGGAAAATTCACTTTGTGTACAGACAGGTAGTATAAAAGCAAAACTTTACACTAGTGCACTTGGAAGGAAACAAAGTGAAAACCACCTGCCTTGTATTGGAGTGGGAGGCTGTACTTGCACATCTGTCTTTGTGAGAGGGAGTTTTATAACTTGGGAGTGAGTACATTTATGGAAAGTGAAGACATTTTGGATGACCCTCCCTGTTTAACACAGCTGTGAAGGACTACATAAGAAATAAGACTTGATTTGAGGGGTGATGTTAGAAATGGGTTTATCTGTGATGGCTAAGGTTAGCAAAAGGGCCTAGGGAATGCATTATGTGAATGAGGGTCCTCACAAAGCTAGTAGGAGTATAGATGTGTTTGTGTATATGTGAGTAAGCGAGTGGGTGGGCGGATGGATGGATTGAGGGGGGAGTGGGGTCTTAATGGAGCTAGATGTGTACGTGAGCAGGAATGAGATGAGGCAGATCTGCTCCTCACCTGTCCTGTAGAGAGGACACACACACACACACACACACACACACACACACACACACACACACACACACACACACACACACACACACAGTGTATCAAGGCAAGCCTGCTCTGAGTGCTGGTCGGATAATCTGATGAATCTCCCTAGCAGCATGTGTGCCCACCTGTTAGTACAGCCTCTCGTTCCCACTTCAATCACTACCACATTACTGAGGAGGTGAATAGTGTGTGTATGTGCGGATGAGTGTGATTCTAGGAATGTAAAGCAGCTAACGGGTTACTGGACAGGACAACAATTAAATGATACGTGTGTGCATTGCTGATTGCATTCAGAAGTTTGTCGTATTGCACTCTAAAAGATATGTTTGTGTTAGGGAGTCAAACCTCATATTTACTATTACTTAACCAGTCACTCTTTTTATCCACAAAAAGAATTTTCTTAATACCACCTAGGATATTTTACTCTTATTGGCAGGGTTTGAACACTCCCAGACCCACAGCAGTTGTATAAATGAATCATCATGGTGGTCAGTAAGGATGGCTGACAGGTTTTGAGCGTAGACTATGCTTGCTGACCAGCTGATTTCCCTCCATATAAGAGTACCAATATTTTCTGTTCTTGAAAACGTTCTCAATAGGGTTGTTGTCAGTTAGTATTAAACTTCCGGCCCGCAAGCGTTTGACAGTGCACTTATGTCCAGGTGTGACTTTTCCCATCAGTTGTCATGTGCAGTGCTGTACGTGGTATCTGCTTGCTTGCCTTTATTCATTTTTGGTCTTTAAGACACCACACTACAATGCACCAACTCCACATACGTCCTCTACCGGGATTTGAAAAATGTGTAACAGGAATGACTACTCGTCCGCGGTGTCCGCAGCTGTCCATGTCTACATCCGCAGCAGGGTATAGTCCCTGCCTAAAGAGCAAGGAATTGAGCAGCAATGTGTGTAACAAAACAAGCAGTGAGCTGAAAATTGCACAGCGCTGAAGCTATTGAGTGAGGTGCCGAATATCGAAGAATAAATGAGATGAAGCAGTGTCGTCCTCTTTCTGTGTGGTTGCTGAAGCCACTGGCTGGGTGTTGCTTGGCAGACGTAACGAGCAGTCATTGGTCTCTTGCACTTCCCCTGTATCGCTCGGTGGCTTTCACACTCTGCAGAAACGTGAGCCTGAATAAATTGTCACACGCTCACAGATTATCTTCCCAGGATGTTATTTTGTGCTGGGAGGATGTTTGAAATGCCAGTCACAGCCTCACTGCAACCTCCCCCATCTCCTTTCAAACACACTGTCTCTTTCAGTGTACTGTTGAGAATGAGTGGAAGAGTGCAGTCTAGTATTGCAGAGCTCAGTGTGGCTTTTTGTTGTTGTTGCTTTGTTTTTGTTTTCTTTTTCTTTTTTTATAAAGTGTGTGAGTGTGCCAGCACACAATTGTGAGAGCGTGGCAGAACGAGGCAACACGTGAGCTGTTCTCACACAGAGATTTTATGGAGGGGCTGATTTACAGCACGGCTATTCACACTATTCTGCTTGTACCTCTAAACCCATCCCCTCTGTCTTTCTCAGTGAGCATCTTCCTCTTTATCTTCTTTCACTCCCGTTCTAGCCCTTTCTCCACATCTCTAGTCTTGTCCCCACCCCCATTCCCTTTTAGAGAAAAATAAGCACCAAGCCTCTCCAGCTAACAGGGAAGATTTCAGGCATAGAGGGGAGGGAGCTTAAGCTCGGCCGAGGCATTGACAGAGTAGTGAGGCACAGCAGGGGTGTGAGCAGCTAAATATAGAGCGGCTCTTTGGAGCGGTGATGATGTCACAGGCCGTGGAATCAAATAGAGGAAAACAGGGAAAAGGTAAAACTGCAAGGCTTAGAGAGACAGCACTCAGTACTGGTTTGATAGCCATGGCCTGGCTCTCCCACAATTCAACTAAAGACTAATGCAAAGAGCTCTGTTTAGATATTTCTCTAGCTATAGATAATGTAGCTGTCTTCCTTTTGAGGCTATTATAGAATTATACTGAACCAAAATTTAAAATAATTTCTTTGAAATGACTTTAGTGGCCTTCCTGTCAGTGTTGAGATGACAGGTACCTTGATTTTTTTTTTTTCTAATTCTTGAATGTATGCAGGGAAAAACTAATTCTGTGTCATGTTGACTTTTCATTCACTCAAATTTATCATAATTTTGTTGCTTTGGTAATCTTCATAAAAACAGACGCTGATAAATTGCTTGACTGAACTGTCCTGCTTGGTCGTCTTGCACAGCAGGATGAAATGCGAAAAAGCTTTTAAATAATTTACATAAGGACCTGAAACTGTTCAAGCTGGTTATTATAGGGCAGTCGAAGTCTGTGTTAAGGCGTAGAGAAAATTGCTTTTGGTGATGTGGTTGCTCTAAAAATTTGCGCTTAAATAGTTTTTGACTTTGATCTTTCAGTGCATATGAAATGAATGTGTGTGTTTGTAGTGTGTTGCATTTGTCTGTCTGTGTTGTTTGTTTATTGCAGTAATATTTCCCCCCGTGGCAAAGTAATTCTTGAAAAAGAGATTTCAATTTCTATTGGTCTTTAAGCTGGCTAAAAGCAAGAATACTTATAAATAATGATAAAAGCAAACTAGAGGCCATCTTTGCAGACTCATGAGTACCTAGTGCTCATGTGATAAAGTAAGAACGATTACCGGGTCAGACCACACTCATATTCTGCCTTCCTTTTGATCGTAACTGCGCGCTTGTAAATTGTTTTTGGCTGCATCTGTTGACGAAATCTACACCAAACCTTCTTTGTGGTAGTTCTCGCTATAGCATGTGTCTATAGGCCCTCATCTCTCTCAGCCACAGACTCACAAGGTGAAAACAATATCCGCTGTGCTATCATAGCTGGTAATAAAGATGACGCTTACATAGATGGTGACAGTTACACTCACACACACACACACATGCACACACTCCTGATTTGTATTATCAGGAAGCTTATTTTTGTTGCACAGTGCTAATATGTGATTTTTCTCAGCTCTTTATCAAGAGGAATATGAGGAAATGTTAAAAGAAATTTAGATGTAGTGCATGCACAAATACAACTCTGCTTCTTCTTTCTCTGCTACGACTGTAGTATATTGTAGATAAGTGGTGTGTACAAGATAGGTGAGCAGCAGGTGACTGAAATTTACAGTTAAGGTGAGCTAAGTGAGGGGAATAGAGGAAAGGGTTTTCCAGTAATCCAACACGGCCTCTTTATCAGTGTTAGCTTTTGCCAGGTGAGGGTTTTATTGCAATGCGGCAGCTGCAGCACAAAGCCGGGGCCTATTCCTATTGATCGCTTAGCCTGATGGATTCTTAAGTACAGAAGGTTGGCTAGCCTAGTTGGAGCTGTCTGACATCATCTGCATTGAGTCAACCTGCTCGTGCTTTCAGAGAATCACTAATGCAAGTCTGCCGGCAGCAGGCGATGAGGGGGAGAAAGAAAAAAAAAAAACTGTAGCCGAAAGGTTATGTGTGAAAGTGTACAGTTGAAATTGAAAGGATGTAAATGACATGTGGTGAAGCTGAGCATGGCTGAACTGGACTATGCACTGAACCTTTTTGTGTTGGTAAACATGCCAGCTGTAAAAGTGTAAAGCTGCCCCTCTTTATGACCCGTCTTTAAACTAATGAGGGTCTGCCTTCCTCAGTGCTGTTCTCACCATATCTCTCTGTTGTCGTTCACCTAGCAACATGCTTTAGTACAACAGTTATCCGGGCCAAATAACAGCATTTTCTAAGGACTTACAATAGCTCAGCCTTGAAAACTGCGGTTGCCACTTTTCATAGGCAGATTTGGAAGAGTCCAAAATAAGCATTATCTTTGCCCTTTACCTAGATATAATTATCTTTTTACTCTGTTATCAAAATAGAAAATATTCAAGTGTTTCTTCTTTTTTCAGTCGTTTTTCTATCTTGCTCCAGGGAAGCATCAGCCCCATATTGTTGCGTACGTGGGTGTGCGTGCACATACACATGCCCCTCATGTGATCTGATGTAGTGTGGCTTTCTTGTATAGGTTGCTAGGCAACGTGCAGTAGGATTCTCAGTCATAATCTTTGATTTTTAGCTCAGAGAGACGGAAAGGAGAGAGTGGAGGAGGAAGCAAGAATGAGCAAGTGTTTCACAGTGCACGGCTAAGCCCTCTGCAAAAAAACATTCGGGTCCTTAACAAGCTGCAGTACTGTCACCGAAGCTGCACTGAATTAATGGCTGCTTTTATTATCTTCACACTTTCATTTGTTTGTTTTTTTGCAAAAGCAGTTTTGTATCCCATACTTGTGACTTAGTTCTGCTTGTGTGTTGTTGTTCTCTCTCTCTCTCGCTCTCTCTCTCACACTTATTTTTAGTCATGAATGCAAAGTGTACAGAGGAGTGTAACAGTGTTGAATTTGGCTGTCTGCCTGCTGTTTATGTGAAGAAAACCAGTCATTCCATTTTATGGAATTTGAAATGGGAATGTTCATCAAGCACATAAACAGTATTCAAGCAATTTGTTGTGACTGTCACTGGGTGTACTACAGAGAGAGAGTGCAGTATGAAGAAATGAAGCAAACTCATTCTGGGCTTGGCATTTACATTAAGTGGTAGAAAGGAGTTTTTTGCCTTTGGTCAAAGGAGCCATGCTAAAAAGGTGACTTTGAAGTTGTTTAACTCAGTGGATACAGATGATTTATCTTGTAGTATGACTTTGCCCCCATCATAAACCCTGCACTCAAATAGATCACAAAGTCTCCTCCTACATCACATGTCAGGTTGGTCCCAGTCACACATTTTGATTAAATATTTCCATGAAATATTTGCTCTCACTCCATATCATCACAGCATTATTCTGCCTTGTTTACACTGGTTTGTTTTGTACCTTGATACACTTATGCTTAAAGCATTATGGTCACACTACATTCAATACCTAATGCTATTCAGATTCACTTTCTCAGAGTTCAAATGTGTTATCTGTCATAGTTTGTAACTATTATACTAATATTTATCACAGGCCCTAATGTCTACGATTGAATTGCTTTTTCGCATGCTTATCTAAATGCGTAGGAAAACAAACTTGAGAAGCAGTGAGATGGATATGAAGGTTTGGCTTGAAGCAAGCCAAACATAAATGCGGAAAGATACAAGGCATTGAGACCAAAATGGGCTTTTTCCAATTAAAGCATACATCAGTGAGCAATACAAGAGACAAGTTGGGGGTAATAAGGTTGGGGAAGTAGCTGAGTGACGACACAGAGGTACTGTGCGTCTGGGTCATATATAAACCAAGTTTAGGTGTTGTTTATTTTCGTTTAGGTTGCTAGTTGGCAGTTTTTTCAAGCGATGTTGAAATTTCCACATTCCAACACTTCAAATGCTTCAGGAGCTTTCCGCTCAGCACAGCATCAGCACCACGGAAATACACGGATACATCCGTAGACTCGAGACAGAATTCACAATGCGTTTTCAGGGCTTTCAGGTGTATGGACCAATGTTTTCTTTTCTGATCAAACCAGAAAGGTTAAATGAGCAGCTGGGTTGGTCTCGCATTAACTGGCTGGACACAGAGGACATCGAAATGCAGCCGATTGAACTGAAAACCTCGACTCAGTGGGGGTCAAAGTTTGCAGAACTAGAGACGCAGCTGGAATCCACAGCTGTGCGTGTTCATGGAGCTTGCATTTTCACCTGCTGGACATTACTACCTGACATGTTTAACTGTCTTCAGAACATTGCAGAGGCCTTATTGACAGTATTTGGCTCTACATATCTGTGTGAGCAGGTTTTCTCTCACGAGTGTCCTCAGGTAGCCGTCTGAACGCTGGACGCTCGGAGACCTGCGTCTCTGAGTGGGAGACCAGAGATCACATTAACATGTGTATCTCTGTATTCACAAACATGCCATATTGGCCCAGTTTATTTTTCTTATCATTGTTGGGAGGAGACCATAAATAGCATTTGCATTTTCTGTTGTACAGTTCATTTGCTGTTATGGAGTTCTTGTTATGGATAAAAAGTGTTTCAAAATAGCTGATAACTATTCGCTGATAGCTGCCAACATCTGCGAACAAATATAATTCTATAAAGTTGTTCTATATAGTGCGTAACTGTTAATATAGAGCGTTATTAAATTTATTGCTAATGCAATCATATGGCACATTGACTTCTGAGGAAATTTTAGATGGCACTCATCATCAGAAAGGTTGCCTACCCCTGGTCTAGGCTGATGAGCTAGCTAGCACCCAAGCTGAAATGAAAAGCTTTTGTGTCCTTAATAAGAGTGCTGGCATCGGTCCAGCAGTTCTGGCTAGTGTGGGATTAGGCTTGGACAATCAGGACTGCAGGATCAAAACAAGGGGCAGGAACACCAGGGTCATTCTGCTTGCTAGGATACCATCTGCCCCGCTTGCCTGCCTGCCGCAGTCAGGGGGAGGGGAAAGAAAGAGACGGAGAGAGAGAGAGAGAGAGAGAGCAAGCAGTAAGAGACAGTGGGGTGGGGGAAGGGCAGACCAGAGCTCCACAGGCAACAACAACATTGAAGCAGAGCTAGGCAGCTCTGTATGCAGCTCAGCTTTGCTCTCTTTGGTTCAGCATGCACTGCTGTATTTGCATGTGCATATACAAAACCCTAAAATATATGCCTGTGCGCCAGTATCAGCTGTGAATGTTTACAGGCAGCAAAGACTGCCTGTCTGCCTTACATTAGCTTGCATATTGACAACAATAACATTAATCATCGTGAAGAATTTTGAGAAATTTCTGTAAGACAGGACTTTGACATGATTTAGGATTTGCCTTTTTTTCTTTATTTATAAAAATACTCCTGTCATTAAATTATAATAAATGTAAGAGCTGCCATTATCAGTTTAAAAGTTAATATTTTGAAGTGCCTAACCTCATCATTTTGCATGGATACAGATTTTCCAAGATTGTGAATGCAATTGTTGCTTTTTTGGTACCTCTGTACTATTGGCAGAGTATGATTCATACATGACAAATGTTCTTGTCTTGTACTTTGCAGACTGAGATAGAGGGGTCTCTTAAATGACTGAGCCGATTACTGCGGCTCTCCTGGGATCTAGTTTTAATATTCCGACTACATCGCGCTGTGGGGGGGGGCTACTGCCTTCATTTTATGACAAGTACAGAAAATGGAGCTGACTAAACAAGGCTTATCATTTCTCACGCCTTATTTTCCCCTGTTTTCTTCATTTCTCCTTACCTCTTTAAATGGCCTTACGCCTTCCTTCGCTTTCCAGTCACAGACACAACATTTCCTGCAGGCCTCATGACACACTCTCCCTCTCTTTCAATTCTCTCACGTACACAGAGACACAGAGAGCTGGGAGTAGGGGTGGTGCTCAGATTGGTTCAGTCCTCCCTCCCCCTCCCCCCTTTGTGTCTGTGAGGAATGGATTTGTCCAGCAGCATTGTATTGTGCTTGGCCTGTAAGAGTTGTTAAGGGGGGGACTCTGCATGGCTCCTAGCCTCTACATGAACTCAGATCTTGAGGTCTGCACGTTGCAAAGTGTGTACCGTGGATATCGACACACATGTGTGAATTATTTTTAATTGATAGACACCATTTGCTTGGTTTATGATTTTCGTAATAGAAGTAATCGCTTAGATAAAGTCCAATAGCATTCAGTATGTGGGGGAGGGGTTTGTAATGGGGGTGGTGTGATGGAGGACAGGAGAGAGGCTAAGGGAAAGGGACAAGAGGACAGAGGGCTAAATTGAGGATGAGGTTGTCTGTGATGGCTGGAGAAAGGAGGAAGAGATGGGAGGAGGCATGGCTGATGTAATGTGAAACAATATCCGTGCTCTGTGTGTGTGTGTGTGTGTGTGTGCGCGCACATTAGTACTAAGGGCCAGCCTTCTGGCTCTCATCAATAATTCACCAGTCCTTTTAGTGCGTCTCCCCGCCTCCTTACATCACCTCCCATTTACCCCTTCTGTCCTCTTGTCTTTTCCTTAACCTCATCTCCCCCTTCCTCGTCTCCAAGACACCCCCTGAAAGCACACACACCTCATTCTTCATTCCTCCCTGTTTTCAACCCGTTTTACAGCATCCCCAGCCAAGATAGGCTATTGTCCATCTCCATACTTGCAGACATTTCTGTAGTTTATATTATCAGGATTCATAATAGAGACATATCCCAAGATAATTAACAGTTGTGCGTGTGTGTGTGTGAGAGAGAGAGAGAGAAAAAGAAAGGGCTAGTGGACGGAAATGTGTTCAGACAGATGACGTAGCTGGTTGTTTTGGTTGCAACCATTCTCTTGCGGATGGCAGTCTTACAGCTCTTTGGCAGAGCTCCCATGGCCGCATTTAACAGTGATGCAGCACAAAACAGAAAGGGAAAGGAGAAAGATGTCGGAGGGAGAGGAGACCTACTGTTCCCTTCACTTTCAGTAATTGAGTTCTTGAAATTGTACTTTGTCTGTATGAATCTCTAGCAAAGTATTTATTTAAAAGCTAGTTAATCTTGTTTCCCCAAACCATGAATTATAATATTTTACAACCAAACTTACTAAAATATCTGCTGCTTAAATTCACTAACTACTTCCAATATATAATATTATTATTAAGATATAAAATAAGTTACTTTAAGGCATGATTATTGCGTAATAATTGTGTAGCTGCTTTAAGACCTCCAAAGGCTTATTCTACCTAGTTTGAAGTAAGGGGCTCAGACATATAATATATAATCTTAAAGATATATCGGCTACACATAATGCAGACTGTGATAGCCCTCGCCTCTGTGCTTACCATTTTTCCTTGTTCTCCTTTGCCTTCCCTCTGTGCCTCTCCGTAAAGCGCCTGCTCCCCCTTCTCTTCTCCCAAACAGGCTGACCCAGCTCGGGCCCACATGCAGTGTGAAAACTGCTCCATTGTATTGGAAAATCTGTGGGAGGGACAAAAGAGGAGGAGGAACAGGGTCCAGTGGTGGAGGTGATTAGGAAACCAGATCCATGGCTTGCCTTCAAAGGGAACTGGATCTCTCTGCAGTGCTTATTGATCAGCCAGGAATGTGGCTGGTCTCCTTGGTGTTGTAGTGAATTTCTAGCTGAGATATCATGAAGAAGCTGCACTTCCCTAAATCTCGGTGCTTATCAGTTTCATGTAAGACAACGATTGTGTCCCAGCATGCATTAGATACATGCTGGGTTGTCATTTGATATATTTTTTTCCCCTGTGTATTCACACCATAAAGATGTACAGCATGAAATTTGTGTGTTTGCTTGTCCAGCTTTCTGTATATTTCTCTTCAATGGTAAATTTAGGAAAAATATCTTCTCTGGGCTTTCCAAAACAAAGTCGTGTGTTGCACAGATGAAGGGAGACAATAACATTGTGGCAGCCATTGTATTATTTAACTCCCTCTTTCCTGTCCTCTCATTTTCTTTTCCATCCTAGCGTTATCTACCCCCCTCTTGCTTTTCTTTTTTCCCTTCCCTCCCTCCCAGAGAGAGGCGCATACAGAACCAAGTAAACACTTTGATATGCGGAAGGAATCTCTCCCACCCCCACCTCCTTCTCTTTCTCTCTCACTCTCCTCACAGCCTATGTAGGTCATCATGACTCACTCCTTTATGCTTCAAAAGCCGGATCCCTGCTCAGTTCAGCTCTATCTTGAGCCCTCTCACGTTCATGGTTGTGTAAGAGAAGTGTGTTTGACAGAGTGTGCAGGCAGGCGAGTTGCAGATGGCCGTTCTAAGTTTGACATTGTTTTTCTCTCCCTCTCTCTCTCTCTCTCTTTTTTTTTTTTTTTAAATCTCCGTAGTGTTATCATTGGTGATGATCTTGTTTTGTTGTTTTCTCTGTTAGCATTCTAGCTTTTTTGTTGCGTTTTTTTTTTTGTTTGTTTATTGGGGGGGGGGGGGGGGGTTGCCAGCACGGTAGTGATTTCTAGAGAGAAGTCTATGCAAGTACATATTAAAACACCCAATCCTGCTTGCCTCGGTTCTTGTCTGTATAATGCATTGACTGTGACCTAGATGCAGAATCCATCAGCTGCAGCAAGCAGATTTAGTATTGCGTCAGAATTAAAATGCTTAGGCCTATTTCCAGATTTAAGTTAGCTGTCAAAGTGATAGGTTGACATTGTCTTGTCTTTCTTTGTATTCTTTCATGCTATTGGCCAAGTTTCACCATTTTATTTTTTAAATTTATACTATTTAACCATCTAGCCACCTTCAGGGCATACTGTATTACATTAATATTGCATATCCTTACTCTTTTTTTTTTTTTTTTTTTTTGTTAAATCCCAGACCCGTTGAGGACATGCGTGACTATGTTAACAATCCATTAGGGTCAAATCTAGGCCAGTGCACACTGCACATCTGTTTGTGGCTGATTGCTTTTGCTTGTCCTCTGTCCTGCTACCTGTTGGCTGGAAAGCTTACTGTTTGTGTGAGCCTATGTTACTTGTCCTTATGAGGGATTGTTCAGCCTCGTTATGGTAAGGAGGGAAGCCCTTTCTTCTGTGCTCCTTGCACACATGGCAGGATATCTGCATATGAATGCTGCCTTCTGCTTCGATGCTCTGACACCGAAGAACCCTCCATGTTAAGCACAGGGGTCCTTCGACGTGCATGCGCACATGTGTGTGCACTCATGCATTCATATGTGTGCTTCATCCAAAATGTACTCTTTAACATTTTCAGTTGTAGGTGGCAGGAGAGATTAAGGTTTAGTTGCTGAAATTTATGGAATTACTTGGATTTGTGTATTAAATACTGGTAAAAATATGGTCTGATCGTCATCTAAATCACATTTGTAATCACTCAATGTTGTGCAAGTCTCATAAGCAGCTACAGGAAACGTCTTGAGGTTGCTGCTGCATTGGAGTTTCTACAGGTTACTAAATTCAAAACTGCACCTGCACATCTACCCTGAATACTTAAGCAGTGTGTTAAATAATGACACGCAAAATACATCTGCGTGTGTTAATAGTGTAGTCACATTGTGTCTTTATATGACAGAATGTAGAGAGCAATGATTAGAAAAAATCAGACAATGTTTTATGAGGTATCAGTACAGAAGTCATCATAGTTCACAGGCGTTAACTAACAGTTTTTTGCAACTGTGAATTACCAGCCTGTGTGTGTGTGTGTGTGTGTGTGTGTGTGTGTGTGTGTGTGTGTGTGTGTGTGTGTGTGTGTGTGTGTGTGTGTGTGTGTGAGAGAGTGAGAGCTTGGCTTTGATGACTACTCACGCTCCTGACCCAGATCTCGAAAGGCCTTAGTGTGTCACATGTGTGTCCTTTGTCCTCCAATCTCCAGTGGTGCTTTCATATTGGCTAGACCTTGGAGGGAGGAAAAGAGCGTACAGGAGCTTTTTTTTGATGAGTCACTCAACCGAACAAAACCAGGAGGAGGGGTGAAGGGGGAAAAAAATACAATGCTCTGCAACCCTGGTTCCCCCCCGCAGTGCTCCCTGAAAACACTACAATATTACATCACATGCATGGAGGATTGGCAGTTATTAGTGTACATACTGGTTCTTAAAGTAGTCATCTGTTGTTTGCTGCGTTATGCCTTAACATAAATTACTAAGCTGAGCGACAGTTTAAATTGGCAGGGATATACAATAAGGAAAGGGCAGAGGAGGGATGTGCATCTGTTTGCAAGATGGGGGGGGAGGGGTGCCATGGTAAAATGGAAGCTTTGTGGAGGAAACCCGGCTTGGTTTTGGGGCTGTACATTCACAAGCCTGTATCATCTATCCTTTTTCCCTAACCTCAATGCACCCCTTGTCTTACGAACTGCCCAACCACAAGGACCTCCATGCAGCCCGTCTTGTATGAGTATTACCAGAAAACTTGACGAGACTAGGACAACTTTTAGCTTTTAGGTTGGTTTAATCCTCTGTTCTGCAGCCCACCTTTAGACTTTCTGGCCAGTATCATCTATGACATGGTCACCAGATTCTGATTTTCTTTTATTTGTATGTTCTTTACCAGTGTTCATGTGTGATTTTTAGCAGTAGCCTGACTCTCTGACATGGATAAATAAAAAGTGCGCCAGCTGCTTTTTTTCTTCTTTTTTTCCCCCAGAAGGCACTATTATAACACAGTTTTCTATTCTTTACTTTTTGCGTTCATTTGTCTCTCCTGTTCATCTTCAAAGTAAGTTTTCCATAAGAGAGTGGGCGTTTGCACTGGGCCATCAACAGGAAATTCCAGCCTCGGAGCGTGGGGGTAGGGGGATGGCTGAGAGTGAAGTGAGGAAGATCAGATTCTGTTGCCAGCTTTATGAGAGCACCCAACAGCTTCTGACTGGTTTGGTTTGTATATGAGCTCCCTCTGGCCCATTGAGTTAAAAACACAAAACACTACTATACTCTAATAGCTGCGTGTTTTACATCTGGGTGCTCCAGCTTCTTCTCACAGTCCAATGACATAACCATGAATTGGTTATCCTGAATTGGCCATGTTGTGATTCCAGGTTAAATGATGTGTGTTTGTGTGTCTGTTTGTGTGTGGGGGAAAAGGTATAATATGGCTTGAGGTGTAAAGTGTTTTCAGTGGTCCGTAAAGACCAGCAAAGTGTTATTTAAATGCCAGTCCAGTCTTCAATACTATTTTTTCCATCAAATGACTGCTCAAACCTTTCTTCACACTGGGAGGTTTTTTTGGGGGGGGGTGCCAACCAGTTTAACCTCAGCGCTCATTCTACACTTGGCCTCCTTATTTTCCACAGAACATCCTTGTGTTGTTTGTGGTCATATTCCTTGTTTAGCTTCATCACTGCTACAGAGAGGACAAACTTTCATCACCCACTACTGCGCTTAAGTTTCTAAATACTTTTCTCCAGATAATTTGTTCAGATAGCTGTATTTCCCAGAGTTTTTTTTTTTAAATTGCTTTTATCTCTGTAAGTCATTTACTGAATCAGTTAAGGACCATGTTAACAATTACTAATCATCTTTAATCATTAATCATTCTATATTTCCTCAATGAAAATCTGTTAAAAATTAATGAGATATTTTGCAGAACAGCTCAGGACAGTTGGATGCTTTGATAATAATAAAAGTAAACGGCCTAGACTATGAAGTAATTAGCCAAAGTAATGTAAATGGACATACAACGTTTAACAGATAAACCTTTTGTGTACTATATTCTGTAAGCTTCACTGATTGACACATTAGAGGAGGTAAACCGTGGTGGGAAGATATTACTTTGCTTAACACATTAGCATGTTTCAGAGATCCATCTTCTATACTGTCTGTAATGCTGTCACATTTAACAGACATACACTAGATTACAGCCACACGTGTCGACTGCACCTTAAGTTATTTGGCTGAGAATACTCTACAGCTATTAGAGGGGAAAAAACTGAACTTATTAACTTTTTATCTGTTATCTTCCAAATTCCAGCATAAACATTTGTCCAAAAGCATTGCCTTCAAGTGTGTTTTATATCCTAGCAAAAGTACTGTATATGAAAGTGCTGTGAAAATGATGACATGGGTAACATCCAGCCCAAAAAACAGTTATTAAACCTCTTTCATTCCCCCATCTACGTGAAGAAATGAACCTTGTGGCTAGTTTGTAAGCAGTTTCTTTTTGAGTTGGTGAAACCTGCTCCCCAGTGTGAACAATTGCTATTTTCAGCATATTTTCCACATTTCTGTACAGCTAAGATGACTGTTACACTTGCTGCAGTGCATTCTTTGATGTTGGAGTTAGTAGTAGAGCATGAGCTTGAGCACCGCTAGTTAACCTGAGTTGCATTTTGTTTGCTCTCCATCTGGAATTTCCATGATATTACTCTGTTTGCAATCAAGTGCATTACATAATCTGTTCATATGGGAGCGGTGAAATAAATGGATATTACACTTTACTACAAGAAATACCTAGGTTGTTTTATTGACTAATTAATGAAATTCCTGACAGATACAGTACCTTTTTTGTGCCATTAATTTTTGGGAAATTTCACAATAAAATACAGGTATGTCCTTCACATAATCTGCATGATATGCATTGGTTTTAAAAACTGGGGTATCATAAATTTCTTATAACGGCACAAAGAACACGTCACTGAGCAAACAGTAGGCGCTGACACCATGTGACATTACCATTAAAGGATGACATTGGTGCTTAAATTTCTATCAAAGTTATGTGTACGTACTTGGCCTCATGAAATGGGGAATTGAAAAGGGAAATGGCCCAAGAAGTGAAAACCACTGCTGTTTTCTAATGATATATGCCTCACCTGTGTGTGTGTCTGTGTGTGTGTGTCTGTGTGGTTTCTGTTTTTTTTATTTTTATTCATTGTCTTTTCTCTTCTCATATGAAAGCAGTTTGTGTTACTGCTGTGGTAGGGCTCCAGAGGGTTTTAAGCTAAAACTATAATTGGCTAAATTGCATACATATGTTGATAACTATTTTCTGGAAGAGTGTGTGTGCGCGTGTGTTTGAGCGCATCTGTGTGCAAGCTTAGATGAGAAGAAGTGATACCTTGTGAACACCGGAAGAACAATTCCCCCAGGCGTGCTTCTTTCAATTATTGTAGTTTCTGTTCTGGCCAAAGATGGAGATCCCGTATGTACACACACACACACACACACACACACACACACACACACACACACACACACACACACACACACACACACACTTACCCTAAGATCTAAACAGATGCTGATTCAAAACTGCATCCGGCTGGTTGTGTTTTTGCTCTTTGGCTTAATAGTAAGGTCTAGTTTTTTAGTAAATAGGAGCTGTAGTTACCTAGCCAAGGTGCTGTTCTGCACATTGAGTGCTTACTTGTAGGGTAACATCCTATTGTTGTAGTGTTTTGTTTTCTTTGTTTTTTTTTAAATAATACAAAGTACCTCAAGACCACTTACATGAACTGGTACTACATAAATATTACAGAAGAGAATCATAGGATTGAGTATTTGACTGGAGGAACCTTGTGATGTGTCATCACAAGTGGAGGGCGAAAAAATCGATTGTCAAACATCTTCTATTAATACATTTAAAAATGCAACAAAAAGGGGAGGGGTAGTTATGTTAATAGTGTTATGGCAGTTGTCTTGTAGTAAAGGTATTTTGTGACTCAGTTATTGATGGAGCACCAAACTCCAGTACTAAAACATGAGAGTTGCCAACCAGCAGGCACTCCCCACATCGTAGAGCTGCTACTTTTTGCCATCAAGAAAAGGAGCCAACTGAAGTAATTCAGTCATTGTATCCATAGTTTAAGTCCTTAGGAGTGTGACTACACTTGCCAATAAGCAAGATCAATAAAGACAGTTAATCAGTATTACCTTATAGTGCTGGGCCATATCGTACTGTTCACTGTAATACTGGTATGATGCTGGGCAATGATAAGAAAATGAAATATCACAATAGAATATGGGTAAAACGCACATGCGCAGTGCCTTTGTTTTCATACGCACATGGCGGAGAAAGCGTGCCGGCGGCGGAGAATGAGAAGGGCGAAAGTGGATCTTTGAATGAAACAGATGAACCAGAATTGGTTTGTAAAAATGCTGCAACTTCAGTGGTGTGGAACTGGTTTAGCTTTCGTCCGTCAGATACACAACAAAGCACTATTTTTGGTAGCGTATGCTAGCGGGCCGTCGTTATTACCGTGTTTTCTGGAAAATATGGCACACTTAAAATCAATCCTTTGATTTTTCTGAAACCGACAGTGCCCCTTATAATCCCGTGTGCCTTATGTATGAATTCTGGTTGTGTTTACTGACCTCGAAACGATTTTATGTGGTACACGGCGCTCGGAAATCTGTCGGAAACCCAAACCGCTTGATGGATTGTCGTAGCATTACGGCTATTGTAGGCAGGAGCCTCGCGGAGTGATACGTACTGTGCTTCAACATAATATTACCGTATTGTGTGTGTATAACCTCTTTTTAAGTTTTATGGATATTATACATGGTTATGCGGAGGATATGTCGGCCAATTTCCACTGGAAATGCCTTTTGGTTAAACTGTCAGCAAGGAATTTGCATTTGTGCTGTTAAATTTTTATATAACTTTAATGCAGATAAAAAACAGCTGCTCGTTTAAGTGAAAATACATTGATGTTTTTTTGGAGCGGGGGGAGGGGGGGGGGTTTGCACTAATAAAGTTGTGGAGTTGTAAAGTATTATCTAGTTTCAATTATATTGTCAGTTATATCGTTATTGCAAATTTTCAAATGTATATCGTGATAAATATTTTTGGTCATATCGTCCTGCTCTATTACCTTATTTCAGATAAATCTGTACTGCTCTTCGCACATAGATTGCATTTCCTCTATGTTAAAGAAGGATTTAACACTGATGCAAAAGCGAATGTTGATGAAAAGGATTGAACAGTTAAAGAAAAGATGCAGACAAAATATGAAAAGGTGGTCTTCATGAAAAACAAAAACTTACATAATAAATAAATAAAGCATTTAGACAGTACTGCAGTCACAATCAGTCAGCATTACATACATACAGCTGTGTTATTAAAATGAACAGCTCTATAACTAATGAATTGAAATCATTCACGTTCCACAACAAGAATTAATGGTATACAAGCATAAATGGTTGTGGCGTGAGGAATGTAGCTGAATGTGTTCTCGCAAAGCTTTCCCTGAAAGAGATTTCATCTGGATGGCAGCATATGTCGGTTTAACCCTTGTGTGTATTGTTCAGCATTAATATAGCCTTTACAGATGTGCAAGTTACCCATGCCATGTGCGTTAGTGCACCCCATGCCATCACGAATTCTGGCTTTTGAACTTTGCATGGATAATGAGACAGATGGTCCCTCTTCTCTTTCGTGCTATGGGCACGACATGCACCAATTTTTGAAAATAATTTCAGATTTTTGATTTGTCAGGGCTTTAACTTGTTTCTATGGATAAAACATTAAACTCTGTTCACTGACTGTAAGTCTCAGAGTTACTTCGAAGTCCACGTTCTGCCCATTCCTATTATTGAATTGTCTGTTTTTAATGCAGTGCTGCCTTGAGGCTTGAAGATGTATAGCAAATAGTACTTGCAGTGTTCCCATGTGTCCGTAGGCTGTTTAAAATGAGACATTTAGGTATTTTTAAAGTGTTTGAAGAGCTGATAAGTAGGCTGTACGGATGTGTGTGTATATTGATGCTTTTGCTTCCTCTTTGTCTAACTTTACTAAACATGGATTTAGGGCTGCTCAATTAATCGAATTTTAATCACGATTACGATCTGGGTTTTCAACGATCATTAAAAATGACTGAGCCGATTATTAGCCCCTCCCTCATGCTTTACTCTCGCGCTGCTCCGTGTGGCAAATTGAGCGCACCGCTCTGCATTTCGAACACGTGTCACAACAATTAAGAGGACCCGAGGGAAGCTCGGAAAGCTAAGCAGAAGTTATTTGGAGAGAAGAGTGACTGCCGTTGGTTGAAAAGAGATATAAAAAAAAAACTTCGGTGGTGTGGAATAGGGCTGCCACGATTAGTCGACTAGTCACGATTATGTCGACTATTAAAATCGTCGACGACTAATTTAATAGTCGACACATCGTTTGAAGCTTTGTAAGATCACAAAGGACGCAGGAATGAGTAGTAGGATTTAAGAGTGTAATAACGGACTGAAACAGAAGATGGCAGCACAGCATGTACAAGGATGCCAGCTGCCGTTAAACCCCGAAGAAGAAGAAGCTGTGTCCCAGAATTCATAGCGCAGCCCAGCGCAGTTGTCAACAATGGCGGCAGCTAGTTAGTTTTAACTTTACTCTTATTATTCTTTCTGGGTCACAAAATAAACGTTTAACATATTTTCAGGCGAGAATGTAGCTGTGTAAACCTCAAATATCTGCTCAGTTTATCAAGACACCACATATTTTCAAAAGCGCTCCGACGTTTTCGGAGACGTCTGTTACCCACTAGCTCGTTAGCTAGGCGGGGGCAAGGCTAACTAGAGCCATGAGAACACCGGACTCCCGGCAAATCGTTTTCAAACCCACCGCCGTCTTTCGCTAGTCAGGTTAAACATATATATAAGTCACTTAGATAACTTAAAAATGT
Organism: Maylandia zebra; assembly: GCF_041146795.1. NCBI lineage: Eukaryota > Metazoa > Chordata > Actinopteri > Cichliformes > Cichlidae > Maylandia > Maylandia zebra. The sequence goes on along the minus strand of NC_135167.1, from coordinate 23,268,708 downwards.
TATTGTTTGGCTTTCTTTAGTATTTTATTTGTTCCTGAGTAAATCGGTTTGGCTGAGATTAAAGTTATAGTTTTTGCACAGCTAAAACTGTCAAGCAGACAGCTGATTATCAGAAGTGTGAGACGCTGGAGAATATACTCCGGTGTCCTGTTATATTTTAGAAAGCAAGGAGTTTATTAAACTTCACCGAAACAATCTGCAAATTTCATTAAAAATTAATAAACTACCATCTTGTCTTTATTTTTAGTTAGCACAAACACTTCAAGCTGTAAGCTAATGATAGTTATATAAGACCAGATGCTGCTGGTGCAATAAGCTGTACGCTGTACGTCCAATGGATGATGATCTGATTAGTCGACTAATCGCAAAAATAATCGGTGACTAGTCTACTATCAAAATAATCGTTTGTGGCAGCCCTAGTGTGGAAACATTATGGGTTCGCGGAGTCAGACGTGGATCAAGTAGACACAGTGTGTAAACTTTGCTACGGTGTCGTAGCTGCACCACAGAGCAACACTGCAAAGTTCACTAAACATAGATGTTTACATTTTTCATTTATTTCTTATATTGCAAACATTTGCACTGTTATCAGTATTTGCACACTGTTTTATATTATTTTTTAAAGTCATTGTTCAATACATTGTTATTGTTAACCCTTTAAAGCCGGTCAGAGCAGCACGCTCTGTTTTGTGTAACTATTTTTAAATCCCTGTAGAACCTGAACCGCTAAGCTAGCGCAATAAATTTTTTTCCATATGAAACCGGAGGAGTTGTACTTACATCTTTTGCCATCAGCTTGTCCTCGGTCACGGTTTCCTTCCACATAAAGCTTTGCAAAAATTGCATAAAAAGCGCTTGCAGGAACAAAAACATAATATTCCAGAAACACGCTTTGCCGATCCGATCAGCTGTTCGTAACACTTCCCACATTGAAAAAGACGTCAACGCGAACTATCGCATTTCCTGCCCGAAACCGGAAGTGACGTCATTTTCGCGGAAAATGTAGGTTTTTTTTACTTGTAGGCCTTAAAAGCCTATACTGGTGTTTTTATAAGTCATGTTTGACTTTTCTGAATAGTTTCTGTGATGCTTAGAACTCGAATTGCCCTGCTGGGAATAGTTTATTTTGATGCACCTGCTGTTTTCTTTGCAAATTTGCATCATAGGATTGTTTTTTTTTTTTTGTTTTTCCTGCAGTATATAAAAATTGCTGTATCTCCAAAATAAAACTATGAAGACACTCAAAATAAATTTCCTGTTGTTGTAAACTATTTTTTGCAACTTTTTTTGTATTTAAAGTTTTGAGGGATAAGCCTCTTAAATTTCTCCAAGTAGAAATATATGTAAAAACACAAAACAAAAACGATTTTCAATTTTTTTCTAGTTTATTGCACTTTTTTGCAATTAATGTAGTTACTATGGACTTAATACATACATATTATTAAAATATGGGCTATAACAGTTGTATTGATGTATAGCAACTTGAAATGCTCCCACAAATGGCACTACAACATGTAAAAAAATAATATAAGCTCTCGCGGACTTGGTTCTATGGTAGGTCTTAAAGGGTTAAATAAATATCGTCAAATAATCGTGATCTCAATTTCAGTGAAAATAATCGTGATTATCATTTTTGCCATAATCGAGCAGCCCTACATGAATTAAGTAAATTATTTAGAGAGTATGTTATCATTGTAGTGAACACTGCAATTGGCTATGCCTTAGTTGCACTGCTGTTACTGTTACAAGTGTACAAGTCAATACAACCTGCGAAATGTTAAGTTCCCTACATATAAAATCACAGGAAAACTCACGACGTCTACTATGTCTTGCTTTGTCAGAACAATTAGGTATTTGGATGAGAGTGGGGGGAAAAATACAGAAAAGCTTACACTGAAATGTGAAGCCAGAGAATGCGTTCTACAGTTTTTAATTTAAATGTCTTCTTAAATATTATCTTAACTACATTATTTGAAAAACTCTGAATGATGACAGTGTAGGGTACCATGAAAGATTGTTTTAAGTGGCATAGGCCACACTTTTCAGTTCTAGTACTCTCATCCAAATGTAAACAGATGTACAAAGCTGCACAGCAAAATCTGCATGTGCATAATAAGAAGCTGTGATTTTGAGCATACTCATGAAGAATATGCACATGCCCTCACCACTGCTTCACTGTGGCATCAGTTTCCTTCCCCACTCTTTAAGCAGGCACCGCCCCACCCCTCAGCTGGCTGTGCTCTGCAGTAGCAGGCCTTTCATCCCTCCATCCTTCCATCCCTCTATCCGGCCCTGCCCAGTGATTTATAATTCATCTGGGATCCTGCCTCCCTCCAACACTCTGCACCAGGACAGCATTAGCATTCTGTTTGGTCCCCAGCTACGCTGCACCCACGTGTGTGTTATGAATCTGAGGAATGATTCTTAGGCCTAGCCAGTGGGGCTGTACTTGGAACGGCTATTATTGTAGCTGTATGTGCTTGTTTGTCTGCGGCTTTGCTACTGTCCTCTGTCATTGTGGGAATCAAGTTGGGCTGTCTGTCTCTGCTCTTTTCTATTAGTACGTATGAAGACAGAGGAAATGGAGTACTAAGTCGGATGGTGGTCCACCTTCTGATCGCTGTAGAAAACAGTACAGCTCATTGGTTAAAAAAACAGTTATGATATATATTAGTCGTTTTGTGTCAGAAGGTTTTTATCCCAGTACTATATAACCTCTCATACCTTTACCACAAAACCAAAGCACGACAAGTCACCGATGAATTTTAGACAAGCCTATTAATGCGTCACCATCGCTCCCAGTTACCCTATTTCACAAGAAGCTCTGGTTCCATTAGAAATGTACTTCTCATAGAATCCATTCTCTGCATCTTTTTAGTGTTTTTCAGGTGGCTATAATGTAAACTTACCGGGGGTAGCTGTACTGTAGCAGTTAAGCTTTTGGCTCTTAAGCTTAGGTTTGCTTGTCTTGCTGCGTGCCAAAACTGAAAGGACGCATACACCACATACACCGAAGAGCAAAGCAGCTAATTTACAGTTTAACTGACATGTTGAGGTAGTGATCATTATTTTAACAAGCTAATATTTTAAAGAGTAGGTCTGAAAAATGCTGCATTCAATTGCTAATATATGCAGCTAAAGCATAACATCTGATTATTTCAGTGCAATATTGGATGTTTAAGCACAGCTTGAGAACATCTTGATAAATGATTACCTTGTGAATTTAATGCTGTGGAGACCTGGCATTGAATGGTTGATGTTAAATGTTGTGGAACAAACCATGTCTAAGAAAAGCCTCAATTCTTGTGCCAAAGTAATTTGTAAGATTAAAAAAGCTGTCCAGCTATATTTGATTTATTAGTTTTTTAGCAGCTCACGATACAGGCTGTGTACTCTGGTAACTTGATAGTTAAATAGCAATTCACAGCTTTTTTTTCATGTAGGAGCTTATTTTAGGTTTTAAAAATAAATTAGTAAACAGTCTAATGGGTGCTGACGCACTAAATACTCCAAAAATATTAATTAGATTGTCAGCTCTCTCAAATGTATATAATGCTTCAGAAATTGCATTGCAGCAGAATGAAAATTACATGTTTCAGGCTGTAGCCTTCGTCAGCTTGGTTTAAAAAGAAATTAAGCCAAATAGGAGGTTTTGTATTCGTTTTGCAACAAACAAGCATGTGCGCATGCATGTTTAGAGGGAGAAATCTGCAGTTGTTTGTTGCTCGGCTGACAGAGGCTTGTTGGAGTATTTTTACATGTGACAGAAACACATTTTAACCCTGGTGTCCAGTTCAAGTGTAGAAAACAAAATTAATTTCACTTAAATCAATGAAGATTGATTCCTTTTGGCACTTTATGTTAAGAAAACACGAAACAGTGAAGTTGTGATGTAAAAAGGCACACTTGGAAAAAACAAACAAAAAACCGTCTCAAGTGCAAAAAATAAAGAACGCGCAGTGAAACTGTTACTGTTGTAATCATCTACAGTCCTACAGCAGGCAGATCCAGTAGCTGCCAAAAACACAGTCACATGTCTGTGTAATCTGCCCCGTAGCTGCTTCTTCAATAATTTTATCACAGTTGCATTGCGGCATTCAGACCGCTTTAAATTGGGAACACTTTTCAGATGACAGTTTATACATTTGTGTGTGTGTGTGTGTGAGACATAATGATGCTCATCTGTGGAAAGGTCATATCCCCCCTCTGTGCCTCTCCTCCCTTTCCTTTCTCCCACTCTGTTCATTATCTATCCAGGCTCACTCCCTCTCCTCTGCATTTATTTTTACCTCCTCACGTAATCCTTAATTAATGTAGATCCAGTCACCGTGCCTCACATTTTACTATCGTACACTCTTACTTGTGTACATATACACTCATTCATTCATGTGCTCTCACGCAGGCACACGGCAGACATAAATTCAGTCACGCACATCTTAATGTGCTGCGCGTTTTATAAGAATAAATCCTGGTGGCTGCATTTCTCTTAGAGCTAAATTTTATATCGCACAGCCATCATGTCATGGGTTCCAATCTGGCTTGGGACACCTCACTCATCACCTTCCTCATTTTCCAGATGGCCCAAGCTAACAAATAATCAACAGCGGACACTTTATGTGGTACCGTCGTGGCTTTTCGTGGACACAAATTGAGAACCGTAGAATAAGTCTGCATTGATCTTATCAATGCTGGAATAAAAATGTCACTATTCTTTTTCCCTTGCAGTCTAGGTTATGTGACCTGGCCCTTTTGTTATTTAGTAGTAAAACTGCTTTGAGTAAGAGAAGATTAATTAACATTTTTCTACACGGATACTCAGGAAATCCATTAGAAAGCAGACTTCATTAAATTCATCTGACTTTAAACCAAGCTGGCATTTACACGTCATTATAGCACATCTGCAGCAAATCTTCGGTTTTAGTGGTTTTATGATAAGTTTAACAGGAATCATATACTTCAAACGATACTTGCAGAAGTTGTTTCCTTTGAGAAACGCGCGCAACCAACGTTGCCAATTTATTATTGATGCTGTGGTGTAGGAAAACCATTCCATGTGCTTAAAAAAAAAAAGAAAGAAAAAAAGAAATTGAGCATCCCTAACATGAAGTAACCACCCTAAGCAATGTACATTAAACCCATGCAGTTTTAAACTGATGAAGGGAATGCAAAACGCTGTGCATTATGTATGAGGGAGGGGCTGCACTTCAGCATGTGGTCTTAACCCCCGGTGCTTGCTGTGATGCTTTAAATTAAATCTAAAGAAACTACACTCGTGAATATGACTTTGGAGTTGCTTGGTCATAGTTTCCTGTTTTACTGGCATCTCTTGTGTTATTTTCAGTCAGTGTTCATGTTACTATAGCTCTGCGTAGCACAGTGAGGATTTTTTTGTTTACATGTGATATGTTGCACAGTAGTTTCACTTAACATATTGTTTTAATTCTGCCTACACACTTCTGCTTATCAGATGCTGTTTTTATTGAATCTTGTGCTGCTCATTACTTTGTTTGTAACTGAAACATTGCCTCATTTCCATGCTCAGGAATAGGGTGACCTTCATTCAAGGAATACTGTACATACACTGCTAGCTGACGTAGCTTGACTTTGCTGTGAACTTTGTTGCGGTCACCAGTAGATTAAAGATTTGATAGAAATCAAACTGACAGTATAGTTGGCATACTGTCAGTCTGTTGTATGAATTCAATACAGGAGCAGAATTTCTGAAAGATTAAAGGTGTTTCTTGATACTTTAATGTTGTAAATTTGTTTTGGTTTTTTTGGTTTTCTTATTAGGGCCCATTTTTGACCAGTAATCAAACCCTGCAGATAAATGGGTTTGTATTTGGTTTTGAAAGACAGACTGTGTTGCATGAATTATTGTTAACTGGGAAAGCTTACATTGTAAAATATTTAGCACTTGTGTTGGCTCGTGTATGTCTGTGTGTGTGCAATTGTCCAGGCATTGATGGGTAATTCACAGACCTTTCTCAAAGACTACATCTAAAATGTTCAACGTCAAAAACATGGAATAGCAGGTATACTGGGCTACTCTTGCTTGTGTTTCTGCTATCTTTCTCACAAAGTGGAGTTGACAGAAGTAATATCAAAATAATATAATTAAAACAGCCATTGTGATTTCTTCCAGTTTGTAGCGTACTCTATGGTAGGGCTGCCACGATTACGTCGACTATCAAAATCGTCAACAACTAATTTAGTAGTCGACGCATCGTTTGAAGCTTTGTAAGATCCCAAAAGATGCAGGAATAAGTAGTAGGATTTAAGAGTGTAATAACAGACTGAAACAGAAGATGGTAGATGTGTCCAAATTCAGGAACCGCATCCTCCTGTGCCCGCATTTGTAGGCCAATTATGTTACAGCGACACAATGAAGATTGTCCAAATTCGAAGTCTCCGACAAATGCGTCCTTTATTTCCCCAGATTTGAAAGATGGGTCAGGTGTATACTTCGTGGCCCAACCTATCCCAGAATTCATAGCGCGGCCCTGCTCAGTTTCCAAGAATGGCGGCAGCTAGTTAGTTTTAATATTACTCTTTCTGGGTCACAAAATAAACTTTTAACATATTTTCAAGCGAGAATGTAGCTGTTTAAACTTCAAATATCTGCCACCACATATTTTCAAAAGCGCTCCGACGTTTTCGGAGACGTCTGTTACCCATCAGCTCGATAGCTAGCTGGGGTTCAAGGCTCACTGGAGCTGGTGAGAACACCGGACTCCCGGCAAATCGTTTTCAAACCCTACTCAGGTTAAACATATATAAGTCACTTAGATAACTTAAAATGTTATTGTTTGGCTTTTTTCAGTTTTTTTATTTGTTCCTGAGTAAATCGGTTTGGCTGAGATTAAAGTTATAGTTTTTACACAGCTGAATAAACATCAAGCAGACAACTGATTATCAGAAGTGCTGGTGCAATAAGCTGTACGTTTTACGTCCAATGGATGATGATCTGATTAGTCGACTAATCGCAAAAAAAATCGGTGACTAGTCGACTATCAAAATAAACGTTTGTGGTACAATCTATGGTCTTTCCCTGTCTTGTTCAAGAAAACTATTCAGACCAAACCTACACATGCCATCATTGGTTTTTAGCAACACACCATTGGCTTTTTCCAGGGCTCCACACTAAACTCTTGGTAGCCTCTGCATTGGTTGAATTTACATAACACCTCTTTATCCATAGACTGAGTACTACGCAAACAGACTTCAATGCGGGACTGTAAATCTGACATTTGACCACTGCTGTCTTGAGTTTTAAGTTCAATGAACTGTTACACTATGGTTGTAGCATCAGACTGTGATTTTATTTACACACAGACGACTGTGGGGCATTGTCTAGTTGGGTTTTTTTTGTTGTTGTTGTTGTCGTCATTGGCGGGGGGTTTCAACCCCACTTGGAGGACGCATGTAGCTGTGTAGATGGCGTGTGGATGCCCAATGCGGAGGCTAGTGTTTACGCTCTGGAGACAAAATCCCTTCCACACAAGCAGACATCCATATACATATACCTTGAAGTGGTAAATATTTTGCTGCTTCATATTGGTTGTGTGTGAAATTGTCTTCATAGTGTAAGTAGTTTGATAAGTAGGAGGACTTTAATATGGATTGTTGTTGTTTTGGCCTCATTTAATGGGAGCATGGGATTCCCAAACATACTGGTATTTCCATCCATCCTGCTTAACAACCTCTCAGTCAGAGGTTTGACATGTGAAAATAAATAATGCCATGCTATATTGATAATTTTGTGCCACTTTTGTGGGTGTTTGTCATTGTTGTGATAGATCTGCAAATGTATATTGATAGGTAATGCATTAATGTTTTCCCTATTTCTCCCCCTTTTATTCTCCTGACTATTTTGCAGTGTTCAAACTAGGGCTGCAGCTACCGATTATTTTGATAGTCAGCTAATCGGCCTAATTTTTCTTTGATTGGTCAATTATTCAATGCTTATTTCAGTAACTCTTATCTCATCTTCCTGCACGCATACCTCCTGTTCTAGGGTCCAGTATATCACCTGCTCAAGCCTGCCCACTTGTGAATATTACCCTGCTGCTCTGTCCCACAGCAAATTACGAATAAAGACCTAGGAAACGTATGAATTTGAAAATAATCAAATGTATTTTTAACATTACTCCATAGGACTGTCAGAATAAAAATGAAATTAATTAAAATGTTAGGTTATACAAATTAAATTGCTAGTAGTATCTAGACACAAAAATAATGTGGAAATGGGAAACTAAATGGCTTATGGCTTATGTCCATTATTTCAAATAAAGCTTCAAATTAAATCGAAAAGATTTTATTTTCCAGTCCAAAATTACAAGTCAACAAAGTTTACAGATGAATTCACAATTACAGAGGACATGTGGACAACAAAAAAAACAGGAGGCAGTGTAGCTACTCCTGTTTAACTATCGCATTTCAATCATTAGCTAACAAAACTGAAATGCTGAACTGCTTAGCAAGCATCCTGAGAAGCTTCCGACAAGTGAGCTAACATAAATATTACTGTACAAACATGAAGATGAAAAAGATATCAAGGCCACACACGAACTTAACTCTCTAAAACGGATCCATTCAGAGTCAACATCACAGCTCCAAGGTGCCGGCGTTTTAAATGCTCGTGGACTGCAGTAGAGCTGTCATGGACGCAAAGCTCTGCTTTCATTGTCTGCATTTAGCTTTGTTTGTTTTCTGTGAAATGCTTTCGCGTTTTTTTTTTTTTATCTCAATTTTCTTACATCCTCTCGGTTTGCTGTTCGTGCTACGTTCTTCTTCGTTACTATTGAGTGCAGTCTTGGCAGACGACAAAGGCGATCCTCCCCCTATAGTTTCCCGTAGTGTACTCCAGTTACAAAAATCCATTTACGTGGTTTTAGAGTATGACGCGTTGACAATGAAATTCGGCGTCAACTAATTTTTATAGTCCACGTCATGGATTATGGCGCCGAATCATTGCAGCCCTAGTTCAAATGTCAATGTAATATACAATATCTAATTTAATATCTAATATATACAAGTAATTGCTAGAAGAGGCATTGGTTAGCACATATCAGTCTGAGTGAAACATCTCTTTTTGATCAAATGAGGATCCAAAGGTCAGGGAGGGATTGAAACCTCGTTGCTTGAGGTTGATATGCAGAGGCACTCTTCTATCAATAGGCTTCCTCTCTCGGTCCACAGCTCTTTCACTGGCTTCTGATAGGCCTGCATCTGTCTCATTTGTTAGTTGCTAGGCAACAGGCCTTCTGTGTGTGTGCGCGCGTGTGCATGTGTGCTCACACGTTGCTGTGGCAATGTCAGGCTTTAGAGGGAGGGGGGGGGGGGAGAAAGGGAGATGTTGAAAATAGAGAGAAAGGCAGATGAGAGAGAAGTACTCAGAGAGGTGAGAGGAAAGAAATGAGAATGAGTCAGAGCACTGATGAAGCTGAGGGACTGGAGAGGAGAGAGCCAAAATGCACTAGATTGTCGCTGGCCTTTCCTGCAGCCGAGCTGCATATATATACAGGCCTGCCACTATCTTAGCGAGGTCACTGGCAAAGACAGCGTGATTTACCAGACTGGCAGGCAGGCAGCAAGCCCTGAGCTGTTATTGGATGGAACAGAGAGGTGTAAGGGAGAGTGGACGTGCTCAGAATAGAAAATCAGACAGTGATTGGATTCCTCCCCACATCTCACTCCTCTCTTGCTCCCTGGCTCTCTCTCCTCCTAGATAATAGGACCACTCCCACTCACATTTCAGATATATTTTGTCATATCCAGATGTGGTCATCCTCAAATCAGCATTTAAGCATAACATTGACTTTAAAGTAGAGAAGGCACAAAAGATTCACATCTCATAACGTCGTATTTTACCAGAAACTTTTTTTTTGCTGAAAATGCAAAGTAGTTAGCATATCTCATGTGTGATTTTCTATTTTTCTTTTTTAATAAAACTGTAGAAGCTTGGCCTCCACCCGCAGAAGCAGAGATAATCACAGTTCTTTAATACAGCACTATGCACAAAGTAATTCTGCGTCTTTTGTAGGCATGTATTTTCTTTTTTCGCATAATGCATCTTCTCTCTGTGCTTGTTTTTGCATTAGCACATATGGTAAATGGCCTGTATTTATATAGCGCTTTACTAGTCCCTAAGGACCCCAAAGCGCTTTACATATCCAGTCATCCACACATTCACACACTGGTGATGGCAAGCTACATTGTAGCCACAGCCACCCTGGGGTGCACTGACAGAGGTGAGGCTGCCGGACACTGGCGCCACCGGGCCCTCTGACCACCACCAGTAGGCAACGGGTGAAGTGTCTTGCCCAAGGACACAACGACCGAGACTGTCCAAGCCGGGGCTCGAACCGGCAACCTTCCGATTACAAGACGAACTCCCAACTCTTGAGCCACGATCGCCCGATTGTGCGTGTGTGTGTGTGTGCGTGTTCATGTGTCATTCTCTTCTTCTCTACACACGTTTATAATGAAGTGAATGGGCCCAGGTCAGGGACTGAGCAGCCAAGCTGGGCTTTGGTTGCCAGGATACAGCAGCCGAGCCAGGCTGGTTTTATTTGCACACCAAACAGGCTAGCTAGCTGCTGCTGCTGCTGTTGCTGTCTTTCTGTAGATTTATCTGCTGCATAGCATGTCAATAGACTGCAGGGTAAGCACATACATAAACTAGGGCACAATGATTTGGTACAGTTATAAACAAACATAGATGCTTTCTCCTTGTACTCAAAATTAAGTGGTCTGCTTTTTCCAATAACTACCAAGTGTGGAAAAACTCTGTGGCTTTTTTACTGGTGAGAAATCTGTATTTGAGGTAAATAGGTTGGGGCTGAAAATGTATTTTGCATCAGCACTTTTTATGTGGAATTGTAACTGGTAAATTCACCATGAATTGTCAAATGGATAACCTAGCAGGAGATATGAGGATTTGTGCTCCCAACTAAGATCTTTATTATCTTTTAAATATAGATGCTAAAAGATGTTTTTCACCATTACATTTCTGCCAAAGGGAGTTTGTATTGCTTTACCAGTTTGTGTAATCCTCTAACGTATCACAGTATTTAGGGGTGAGTCATGCTAAATCAAGGCTGTGTCAGTATCTGTTCTTAGGCATTATTTTGAACTGGTGTCTTTGGTTGAGTACACTTGAAAGGCCTTGATCTTACTAGAGCTCTAGATCCAGAATGCAAAGAATCACAACTGCAACTCCTGAGCATCTCTGCTATGAGGACATTTGACCTGCATAACACTTGTTTCACCATTTATGATACAATGGAGAAGTCATGGCACATCTGTTAGCCAACATCAAGATACGAGTTGACTGCTTGGCAGTTTGTGTGTGTGTGTTTGTGTGCGCGGTGCTGATTCGTATCTGATTGTGCAATATGCAGCGAGGTCGATACACGCACGACGCACACAAACACGAGCACAGGCAGACACAGCAACATGCCCATCCCTGTGTGCAGCTGCTGCACTGTTCAGCTGTCAGAGTGGAAAATTTGAGGTGTGTTTTTGTGTGTACATTGAGAGTTGGGAGTGGCGCGGGGCTGGGGCAAACAATTGCTTTTCAAATCTGCACCTGTACCTCTGCTATAGTTGTTTGTGTCTTTATGTCTCTGTTTTCCCCATACATAATCAAAATTGTCTGTCTGTATTAGAGCAGCTGCTTGGTTGTGCTGGCTATGGTAGAGTTTGGTCTGTGAGCCTTTGAAGTTGAGGTGTTTTGCAGTTTTATTGCAGCAGATATATGCAATAGCATTTTCATTTATATAACAGCACTTCTTATATGCTTGATAAGAAAACTCCATGTGCGTCACTGTACACATTATCTTTAAATAGAACATTAATTTTGTATGAGCGGGCACACTAATGTCCCTTGTGCTTTAAAAGAAATAAATTCACAGCTGTGTGCCCTTTTATTAAATGCTACTGCATTTATGTCCATTCTTCTATTTTATCTGCCTTGTAGGCTTTGAAACCATTGTAAACTAACTCTTGAAGTTGACCTCATGCCAGTGCAAGTGTGCTTGTGATGTGTCCCAGTGCTTCTGCAAGTATGCACATGGTATGCTGCAATATGCTGAAGTGTTGGCCTCCATCTGACCGCAGAGGGAGTGGCTCGGGATAGAGAGGATGCTACAGGAGGATGAAGAGAGAGAGGGACAGGGGGCATAGAAAGAATGGTGTGTGTGTTTATTCAGGGGTGAGAGAAGCTTGGAGAGTAGTACTGGCAGGTCCGGTCCTTCATTTAGAAGAGATTGCTTCTCTGGCTCAACACTCACCACTCCTTTCTGCAGTTATCTCCATGGCCACGTCTAACTTGGCTGACGTCATGCATAATACATTAAAACTCAACAGTGCAGTGCGTGTTTTTTTTGTTTCTTTCTCCCTACCCCTGATGTCAGGGAGCGAGTCAGCAGGCAACAGTTAATTGGTTGCTTATAAACTTAAAATGTATTGCCCCGTTGATTAAAAATGTAACTACAGATGATTTGTCTCTGAAAAGCATATTTTATATATCTACTTTGCAAACCCAAAAGTTGTGAAGAGAAGAGAATTGAAATGGGACACCGTTACAACAAACACATTTGACAAAACTTTGTAAAACACAAACAAAAGCTAGGCTGGAAAATGTAAATGAACTGTTGAATTTAGTAACTCATACAGCCACAACAAAAACCCTCAGATTATCCTGCAGCTACTTATGAGTAACAGGACAGAGATGAGGAAGACGTGAGGACGGTTCCTCACTACAAATCGAGTGCGTTAATTAATAATTCTGGGATGTTTTGGTTGAACAGCCCTCTTCGTGTTATGTCACAAGTAGCTAAGGGATTTGTTCTAAAATTATCCTTTTAATTTATTATTAACTTTCTTGTGTGCTCTGTAACCCTGTCTTTCGTTGCCTTAAACTCAGGTCATGGTCTTGTGTCGTGACATTCCATTGAAAAAAAAAAAATTCTTCTTCCAGTTTGGAAGTCCCTTAGGTTTTTGCCAGAAAGTTTAACTTTGATCTCACATGTCCACAGAATATTATCTAGCAACATTATCCAGCAAGTCTTGTGAAATATCTGGAGAGTCTTTTCAGATGTGCTGCGATGTCCTGATATGAACACCATTCTTATTCAGTGTTTCTTCTTATTGTGGACAAGTTGTCGAGATTTGTGCAGTTGTTCTGCTGTTACCTTTTGGTCTTTTTTCACCTAATTTGGGATTATTTTTGGTGTGCTCTTTACAGGACGCCCATTCCCAGGTAGTGGACCTGAATTCTAGCCATTTGTAAATGCTTCTAGCCTGAAAATGTAGTAGCAATCTTGCCATGGTTCACATCAACTGATCTCTCTCGAAAAGACACGGCTTTGACAGTAATCAGACTTTGTATGCCTTTATTTATAGGGAGTGACACCTCTTAAGCCACACTTACAATCTCATCTCCTTAATTGGAACACCTGACACCAAGTAGGTTTAGGCAAAGTCAGTGGCACAAAAGTGTACCGTGTGGAATTTCTCAGTGTGTTTTATCATATTGCATTTGTCTCCGGTTTGAAGGCCGCGTTTTATGACTAATCAATGTAGAAATCCTGATCATTCCTTATGGGTCACCAATGTTTCTGGCACCTTAAAGATAGCAAATGCTTAAACTTCTTTTCAACCGTTAACACCTCAAAACACCTGAAAGTTGTTTTGTTCGCTGGCCTAGATTACTATTCAGCACCACTTTAACGCACTCCCACTATATGCAAGCTCATGATCACTTACATTTCTGAATATGTAGATAAAACCCACCAAGTAATTGAGTGGGAGTAGTTTTTGCAGTGGTTGCCAAGTTAGTAATGTCTGGTTTCCATTACACATCATCTTATAAAGGCTGAAATTAAACTAAATAGTGTAATGTTAATCAAACACTCATTTTCTTTAGTAATGTTGAATGAATTTGCAGTTTGTTCTTGGAGAAAATGACTTTGTCTGTTGGTTGTAAAACATCCCAAAGTGACATTTTGTAGAAATCTTGTATGTACACTCATAAATGGACATATGAAATTAATCAACTGTTCAGCGGCGAAACACAGACACACTGTCAGCAGATATTGGGTGTCTTGTTATTGGCATGAAATTACACAGGAAATGATGCCCCTTGGTTTTGAACAGGGTTTCCTCTCCAGGTGTGCCTTTGTGTGACTGCAAGCTTGCAAACAGCATTTTCTTGTGTTTCACATATCAGCGAAATGCTCGGTTGCTATTATCATCTATCATAGTAGTCCCAAAATAGTGCAGATTATTGTTCTAGAAGCCTCGCTGACCCAGTTTAATGTGTGTGTCTGTGCGTGGCTGCAGTGTTTGTTTATTTCTGAGAGCGGTCGACCTTCCTGTCACTTTGTTTGGTGTGGTGAGAGGTGGGAGTTGAGGGAGATTGCAGCAAGTGCCTACCAGTAGCAAAGAGGGACTAACAATGAACTGTGCGAGTGAGGAAGGTGCCTGTGGTTTGCTGTGTTTCTCATGTCTTATTCTTTACAGCTGTAAAGGGGGTCAGCACGTCCACTGCAGTTGTGTGCCTATCTGGTTGGCTGGCTGGCTGTCTTGACTTGACTGACTTGCCTGGAAGGATATAAATAGCAGTCTTTGAATAGGATAACTGCAGAGCGAAGGGAAGAAGGGTGGGGGGAGGGGAGTGGAGTGGAGATGGAAGTGGCGCCAGGGAAGATAGGAGTGCCAGTGTCTCAAAGTAGAGGGAAAAAATAATGCAGCCATGGCCTCATCTGTTCACTCACTCAGTCAGTCACAGGGATGATCACATTTGGACGCACTCTTTAGAGAAAGTACATTACAGAGGAGAGAATTGAGGAAAGGAATGTATGATTAATTCATGGCCCTGTGAAGCAGGCGGCCATGAAGGAAAGGCAGTGGATAGTAATGCACATATTGTTGTGTACTTGCACGTAAGGCAAAGTAGACACTAAGAACACAGAGGACAATAAACTGTACAGAACTCTCATGGTTTATTGTGAATTTACAATAAAACCACTTATACCAGAGATGATTGTTTTTGTTGTTGTTGCTGTAATACAATGGATCACCTTCCTTAGTCACTATGGCAAGGATGCCATAAATTAGTACAGGGTAAAGCCCACAATTACAAGGGCTGGCTAGCTTTGGCGGTAAGTAGCTGTTTGGGTTTTTGTTGAGACGTGCCGGTTAAATTTCTAAAGACATTCCTCAGCTGTTCCAAGGCCCACAACATGTGCATTATGCAATATCTTGGACATAGTCTGCACTGTTGTCATTCCCAAATTCTAGTATGTCAGCACTTAAGATGTAGCTGATATGAATAGCATGCCTCTGTTAAAAGTAATTGTACTTTGATTGGGTTTACACTTAACAGAGATTTCTAACAACTTTTTTTAAGTATTCAGGCGGCTCTTACTGCTCTTTGGGTTCTGCCTGGTGAACAGATAAGCCCTTTGCCTGCCACAGCTGCAGCTCTCCTCCCTCTTTAAATGCTCTTCCTCCAGAGCCAGGGGTGTAATGGTTGAAAGTGGAGTGCTTGATGTACCACTAATGGCTGCATCGTCTGGCAGTGTGTAAATGTGTTTTCAATGAAACGTCAGGTGCTAAACTCCCCCTCCCCTCCATCCACACACCATTTTGTTTTTCTCTTTGTTCCAGACGGTTGATGACGATGCAATGGCAGCGTGAATGAAGCTTGGCGTGGGGAGAGCTGAACGATGCCCAAAGGTGGGGGTTCTAAAACCCCCCAGCTGGACCACTTCCCACTCAACACCGACATGGTGGAAAAGCAAGGTGGGAAAAAGGTAAGATTGAAAAGCATACAGTAAACACAGTGCACAGCAACAAAGCCTGTTTCACTTGGAGAAACATGAGTTAAAGTAATGACAAAATTAGTTTTAGATTGGGGTTTAGATCATCATTGAACTGAATGACAAAGACACGTGGTCTTCAGCAGAAATCATTTACTCCCTTTAAACAGCACTTTCTGACCTTTTGGTCATAAACCTGAGACGCTCACATCAGTTTAGTTATTTAGTAATTACCAGTTTATCTCCGTAAGCTTGACAGTTCCTTACGCAACATCAAAAAGATTTCTGTCCCAAACTAATGTTGTTGTTTACCAGTCACACCATGCTTTGCATTGGCTCTGTGGACCAGCTGGAGGCAGGTTCTGACTTGTCAGCTTACAGAGCTCATCTCAAATGTACTGTGGAGTAGAGCAATGTATGTGTTGCATCACTCTGCAATTTATAGGTATTTACTTTTAGTTTAACAACCAAAGTAATGAGTAGAATGTAGTGTGTAAATGAAATAATTAAAAAGAGTAAGATTCTTCTTTGCACATTTGATTGTATGGTAAGCTCTGTCCCAGCTCATTCCATGGAAATATAAATATTGATGTATGTTTCTAGGGGTGTGCTGTTCCCATATTTCAGACTGGTTTTTGGTGATCTTTGGTGGTCTTGTTCAGGCTTTGCTTTGCCACACCTCAGCTGTAGCGTGTTGGTTGCTAGCCAGAGTGAATTTAAAAGCAAAGCAATATGGTTTAGAAGTATTTTACACTTGCTACACCAATAGTTGTTATTGTTTTGGGGTTTGTTTGTTTTTTATAAATGTTTGCAAAAGTTTTTTAGTTAACCACAAACGGGTCAAGTGAGTTGATACAGCTAAAAACTTGTCTTTAGTTCAATCAAAGAGACATCATAAAAATTGCTTCATTTAAGCCGTATCCTGTCAGCCTCATGGTAAGCGCATGTATGTGCAGGAAGACGAGCAACCAGTGCAGCTGTAAGAGCATTATGCAGCAACCTAATGAGATTAGTGCAAAAAATTTAAAAGAACGACCCAAATACATTTTTATTTTTCATTTGATTTACAGTGGGGCAAAAAAAGTATTTAGTCAGCCACCGATTGTGCAAGTTCCCCCACCTAAAATGATGACAGAGGTCAGTAATTTGCACCAGAGGTACACTTCAACTGTGAGAGACAGAATGTGAAAAAAAAAATCCATGAATCCACATGGTAGGATTTGTAAAGAATTTATTCGTAAATCAGGGTGGAAAATAAGTATTTGGTCAATAACAAAAATACAACTCAATACTTTGTAACATAACCTTTGTTGGCAATAACAGAGGTCAAACGTTTACTATAGGTCTTTACCAGGTTTGCACACACAGTAGCTGGTATTTTGGCCCATTCCTCCATGCAGATCTTCTCGAGAGCAGTGATGTTTTGGGGCTGTCGCCGAGCAACACGGACTTTCAACTCCCGCCACAGATTTTCTATGGGGTTGAGGTCTGGAGACTGGCTAGGCCACTCCAGGACTTTCAAATGCTTCTTACGGAGCCACTCCTTTGTTGCCCGGGCGGTGTGTTTTGGATCATTGTCATGTTGGAAGACCCAGCCTCGTTTCATCTTCAAAGTTCTCACTGATGGAAGGAGGTTTTGGCTCAAAATCTCACGATACATGGCCCCATTCATTCTGTCCTTAACACGGATCAGTCGTCCTGTCCCCTTGGCAGAAAAACAGCCCCATAGCATGATGTTTCCACCCCCATGCTTCACAGTAGGTATGGTGTTCTTGGGATGCAACTCAGTATTCTTCTTCCTCCAAACACGACGAGTTGAGTTTATACCAAAAGTTCTACTTTGGTTTCATCTGACCACATGACATTCTCCCAATCCTCTGCTGTATCATCCATGTGCTCTCTGGCAAACTTCAGACGGGCCTGGACATGCACTGGCTTCAGCAGCGGAACACGTCTGGCACTGCGGGATTTGATTCCCTGCCGTTGTAGTGTGTTACTGATGGTGACCTTTGTTACTTTGGTCCCAGCTCTCTGCAGGTCATTCACCAGGTCCCCCCGTGTGGTTCTGGGATCTTTGCTCACCGTTCTCATGATCATTTTGACCCCACGGGATGTGATCTTGCGTGGAGCCCCAGATCGAGGGAGATTATCAGTGGTCTTGTATGTCTTCCATTTTCTGATGATTGCTCCCACAGTTGATTTTTTCACACCAAGCTGCTTGCCTATTGTAGATTCACTCTTCCCAGTCTGGTGCAGGTCTACAATACTTTTCCTGGTGTCCTTCGAAAGCTCTTTGGTCTTGGCCATGGCGGCGTTTGGAGTCTGACTGTTTGGGGCTGTGGACAGGTGTCTTTTATACAGATGATGAGTTCAAACAGGTGCCATTCATACAGGTAACGAGTTGGGGACAGAAAAGCTTCTTACAGAAGACGTTACAGGTCTGTGAGAGCCAGAGATTTTCCTTGTTTGAGGTGACCAAATACTTATTTTCCACCCTGATTTACGAATAAATTCTTTACAAATCCTACCATGTGGATTCATGGATTTTTTTTTTCACATTCTGTCTCTCACAGTTGAAGTGTACCTCTGGTGCAAATTACTGACCTCTGTCATCATTTTAAGTGGGGGAACTTGCACAATCGGTGGCTGACTAAATACTTTTTTGCCCCACTGTATCTCTTTGCTGTTTTACTGTTGTTGTTTGTTATTTCACTAAAAACAGCCAATTCAGCTAATTTATAGTTGCGGATGTATTTATTTGTTGCATTTAATTTTTCTAAGTCGGAAAAGATAGCGTTGACTCAAGACTGATGTTGCCTTACACATATAGATCCCCAGTTGTTTCCCAAGTATAAAAATACAGTGTAATAATTCAACACACTCACTGGATCGCTACTAGGTATCAGCAGATACCCAAAGCCAGGGTACTGTAGAAGAACGTAAGATATCTGATTGGTTTTTATTCTGTTTTTTGCAAATGTCATTTGACTCCATGACATGGAAATGGGGCAAAAGTGAAACCTGTGCATAGTTATGCACTGTCCCCTCTCTGACAACATGGGCTATCAAAATAGGTATGTTCAAATCACATGAATGCATAAGTACTGGTATGTGCAAAAGTTAAATCAAACAGAAAAATGGGAATGAAGCAGATTTTTTTTTTTTTTAATTTGAGAAGTTCATGTGTGCATGTGATGCAGTTCTGGACTTCAGACTTCTCTCTAACCTTTCTGTGCATACATTATAATGTATGTTAATAAGGTGATGCTCTTTAGGTTGGGCTTTTCCCATCAGTGCAGTGTTTTACATCTTGAGCTTGTTAGAACACTAAAGTCAGTCTGGGATGACATAAATGGGATGTCCTAAATCCACTGAGGAACAGTTGCAGGTTTTTCAAGAAAAACCTCCCTGACGAGTACCTTTTAAAATACAAAAATAAAATTAAATAAAATTTCTTTCTCAAACTCACTTTAGCTTACTGCCTAAAATGTTTAAGTGTTACTATATATTAAGGCGTAGGAAGCTTACTATAAGGCATCAAATCTCTGTCTGTCTTCTTTTGCACAATCAGGAGTTCAGCAACGAAACCTGCAACACAGATGAACGTTAATCTGCATCCACACTGTTCACTAAAACTTTGAAATTGGTGCTTAGTTCCCTTGATAACCCTATATGTTTTTACTACCAGGTCATATGTTAAACACCAGTTTGTTTTACTCTCATTAGTAGTTGCTTGACTCACTTGCCTTGAAGTTGAAAATGGTTTATCTCAGGTCCCTGCCAGTGGTTATTTCTTTATTGCATATTATGACATTAACATGCTACCTAGTAACCACTTACCAACAGGCTAAAACAACCCTTTTTAAGATCATATGTAACACCTAATAAAAGTATCCCATTATTTTTAATTTCATAACGGTAGCATCTAATTTATAGCCACAAAGCATTACACTCATGTTACTTGGTTTGGCAACCAAACAACAGACTAAAATCACAGACCAAACCATACTGTAGCTTGGGCACCAGCATGTACTAGTCATCAACTCATGATAGGTTGCGATTCCCCCTCCCTGACTTTTTTCTTGTTGATGTTGGTTAATGTCTCTTTACTTGACTTGTACAGATTTTATAAGTGTCGCCACAATAAGTGGTGTAAAGTTGTGATTTAGTAGGGGAATCTATATAGACTGCATGCTTACTTTAATAAAAAATTTGCATTTGGTATGTGTACTGTATTGCAAGACAAATGATACAATATATTGTGGTATGAATACTTTATTCCACCAGTCCTGCATATTTGCTATATTTTGTTTTCTTCTTGCCACATCTTCGACTGAGCTATTATTTAATACAACATACCTGCGCAGGTCTTTGTACTTGCGTAATCTTCTTACTCTCAGTTGTATCTTGTAGTTATTAATGATTGATAAACAGCTCGACGGAGATTCCTTTTAATTAAACTATAGTTCTTGCATTTGACTTCAGCACAAATGCTTAATTAAATAATGGACTATTGCATAATAGACTTGGGTTCAGTGTTTGTTGTCTTAAAAAGCCCTAAGTCACATGTCTGAAGTGCTTTTGAATTGGTGTCACCTTATTGCCCAGTTATGACGTATTCACTACCTTGAATTTGACACAGATACTGTCGTCACTGTTTGTGTTGGAACAAAGTTTTGGGCGCAGCTTGATGATGTCATGTGTGTACTAACTGTTCAGCTACCAGCAGCAGCTCTGAGAGGTGTAGAAAGCAGAGGTACAGCTTATGCAGGCATGGATTTACAACCCTCTGCAAAGGATTGCATCAGACTCTGGTATGGAGGGAGGGAGGGAAAGAAGCGAACAGGGGTGGGTGGAAAACTGAGTGAGACGAAGAGAGCACGCATTGCTAGGAGACCACCAAACAGGGTGTCGTGTGAAGGCAGATCAGAGGAAAGTCTTGAGTTGTCAAAGCTTTGCTTACACTTAATTCTCCAAAATCAACCCGGTTGAACTTTAGAGATTTGAGTTGGTGAATTGACCATTTTTCCCCAGTCCAGTTAACCAGAGCTATATGATGGTTCTTTTGTTTGTTTGTTTGCTTTAAGAAATAATTCACATAGTGTTTTCCATGCTTAAGATGTACTGTAGCTTTAAACGTATGCATCATAATTTCGCTCAAATGGTGTGTTCTCTCTTTGTGGGAGTGAGCGGGGATGCAGACGGGCAGACAGAAAGATCAGCTCATTGTAGCTGACACTGTTTGTCTCTACTGTACCATGACATCATGGTCTTATGACTGGGGCAGGGCAGGGGGAGGAGTTCAAAGAGTTGATACATAATAGAAAACCTGCCCTCAGGATAGAGATAGATGAGCAGGGTACTGAAGATAGGACAGAGAAATTAGGTGAATTAAAGCGTCTGTTTGTACGTTATCTCACCTCTGTCTTGCATCTTACGTTATGAGTCCTTAAACCTGTGTAGTTAACGGAGTCGTCAAATGATTAGATCCTTCCTGTAGAAGTTTTGCTTGAGCATTTGTATAGGGAGTTATAGGGAGCTATAGTGGACTGATTTTTTTTATTTTTCACTCTGTGCTGAATCCTGTGTATGCTTTTTGTTTTTTGTTTTTGAACGCTTAATCACAGATGGTGTCGTCTGAATCATACATGGAGTCATTGCTGAAATTCCAGTATTGACTACTGTATTGTAAGAGAGTACATTTAGACTTTCACGATACCGACCAGAACCTTACATGACAAATAATGTAATTATGAAAAACACTTTTCTTTTTAGGTAATATCATTTATTTAAAAAAAAAAAAAGATCCTTTAAAAGCATGGTATCCTTTTAATGCCACAACAATGTCCCATTTTTAGCATATAAACAGTATCAGCTCTCTTTTGTTTCATTTTATTTTTGTTGTTGTTTATGGACTGATTCTTATAGCGCTTTTCTACTCTCCTGGAGTACTCAAAGTGCTCTGTACAACACGCTGCATTCACCCATACACACCCTTTCACCCAAGCACTGTAATCTATACTGTCAGTGCATTACTGTCCTTCATACGTGTTCATACTCCGATGGATGCATTGGAGAGCAAGTCGGGGTTAGTATCTTGCCCAAGGATATTTGGCATGCATACTGGGGGAGCCAGGGATCGAACACCAACCTTCCAATCAGCAGCTGACTTCCTCTACCTCCTTAGCATAAGCATGTAGTACATTAAATATAGAAACCTAAATACATGAGTCATGACTTAAATCCCTGATAAACCCACCACAGTGGTCGCAATGATCACGGCCCCAATCTTGTCTCACAGTCACTCACATTTATACCCACCGTTAAGGCGCAGGAAACCACTGCAGTATTCTCCTGAGCGATAGGTGTCACCACTCAGACAATATCGCCACAGAAGAAGAAGTCAAAACACGGAAGCAAAGACTTTGTCGGGTGTTGTTTTGCAAAGGTTTTTCCACACAATCGTACACTCGTGTCTTCAACCCAGCTGCGGCAGCCACGGCACAACGTGCCAGGTTACAAAGATCTTGAGGTGCACAAATGGCCAAAGCGCTGCAAAGTGTCACACAACACACTATGTGATGTCAAAATCAGCACGCAAAATATCAAGCATAATAGGTCCATTACTGGGGGACACGTTAAAAACATTTTTTGTTACACAGATGCAACACTTGTCTTTTAATATTGTGTTTTTGTCATCTACAAATATCTCTAAGTGTCCACTTTGAATTGATTCCTAATGTATTGCAATTAGGAATGCAGCGTATGGCTTTGACTTCATATATTTGCTCAGTGAGAAGCTACTGCTTTCCTCTTTAAAAATAATTCTGTGTTGAATTCTGTGTATTCTAGTTAAAAATGTATATAAATTAATAATGAATAATTGTTAGTAGCTCGTTGTAAGAGATACAAACCCAGCTTCAGTTCCATTCCCAAGCCTGGATAAATGAAACGGCTGCATTAGGAAAGGCATCCAGCGTAAAATCTGTGCCAAATCACATATGTGCAACCATCAGCTGTGGCGACTCCTAAAGAAAGGGACCAACATAAAGTAGCTTTAATAATGAATAATTATTTACTGCTACCACACAAGAAACTATTATGAAGATGTCTACAAGTTGTTTATGATGTCATCTTCCACTGTTTGTGGTCTGTGGGGGTCTTTTTGTTTGTTTTTAAAAAAGGTATTCTGGATAAATTAGTTTGCATGAGCACCCAAACACAGAACAACCGTTAAGTTAAGCTGGGCAAACACATAAGTATTTACATCTGTTGATAGCAGATACACAGGGGTTTGTGATTGTTTCCAGCAGCTGTAGACCACAGAGCCAAGCCGGCGTCAGCTTAGCCTCCTCTCCCTGTGCCTGGCTCTTTTACTGTGGCCAGGAATCTAGGAGGAAACTCTGGAAAAACTTTTGCTTTGAGAAGCTCTTAATAGCTAGAAGAGTCAGGCCAGTGAATTCAGTAGGAAGGTATAGCCAGACACATTATGAAAGAGGGACACGGCGACTTAAAAATATGGTGGTAGATGTATAACCTCCAGGGGGGAAAAGCTTTTTATAAACGGAGTTTGCGGTCAGCAAACTTGTGCAGTCTTTTATCAGATGTTATTTCCTGGTGACCATTGAAATTAAAGTTAATTTAATTAATGCTTCAAAATGTGCCTGAGGGTGTTTTCAAGGTGGCAGCTGAGTCAGGAATTGCTTCTAGGACTTTAAAGTAAGGTAGACAAATAAAGTGCACTGCTCTGATGAAGACACTTGCTCACCCCAGTGTTTTGTTGCTTTCACAGGATAAGGTGTTATCAAACAAGACTCCCAAATTGGATCGCAATGATGGGGTCAAAGAGATGAAAGAAAAGGCCTCTAAAAGGAAGCTGCCCTTCACTGCTGGAGCAAATGGAGACCAGAAAGATTCTGACTCAGGTAAGGCTGTATTGCTGTGTGTTTACGCTCATGTTTCTGCATCTCGATCACCTTGTGACTTTGTATAGACTCAACTGGTTCTTATATAGCGCTTTTCTACTCTACCTGAGCACTCAGTGCGGAAATCAAAGAGAACGGAGAGTAGTTAGCACTGGTGTGCGAACAGGGCTTGACCTATGTGAAGTGAAAGTGCTCCCAACTTTGAATTAGCTGGTTGTTTGAGAATCAAGGAGTTTGTACCTACAATCATAGTCTAAAAGGAGAGGAAGACCACACAAAATCATGATCCAATTAAGTGGGGATTTGGGCAACATACAAGCCTGACCAGGCCTGGGTTTGGTAAGGCTCCAGCTGTTTTCTTTTAATTAGGGAGAGAAGGACTAGTCCTCACGCTTGTTTGACTTTGGGCTTTAAGGGTTCAGGATTTAGTTTGTTGATAATGGTCCAGCTTAGAGGCTTTGGTAACAGTCTTCATCAGCACTGGGTGAGTTGCTAAATTGGTTCATGTTCAGTGTTTACACTTGGGGAAAAAACCTTTCCTCTCCACACACAAGAGGAAAACTACAAGTATGCAACAGATGACTGTTAGGGCATGAGGATGTGTTTAGCAAGATTGGACAAGTATTTTGTAAACACATAATGTTGTATGTGATTACTCCTCAACTTAAGCAAATTATAAATAAATTAAAAAGTTTGAGAGGCTGTAATATGTCTTAAATCTCTGGACATTTGTGTATGCGTGTTCTTCACTTCCATTTAAGTTGCAAGATTATTTCATGTTCTTCTTCACAAATGTTTACTTGTTGTGCATTAATATTCTAATCTCTTCTGCTGAATTCATTTTATTTATCCATTAGTTTTTTTTATCTTGAGATAATCTTCACCCTACCTCAATCACACGAGATGCGAAATCTAAAGACGGGAACATTAGCTGGAAATTCTTTTAGTATACTAATAGTTTCATGTTGTCTTCCAGCGCCTTGCCTTTCTTTGTCTCTGATCTGAGCTATATTGTGTTAGTTTCTAAGATTTACACACTGTACAAGCTTTGAAGATTAGCTGGCTCCTGGCATTGCACGCTTTCCAGTCACGTGAGAAGTTTATTAGGTTGCATTGTGTCATAGCGACAGACCTATTTTTGTTAGCGGTAGCTACCCAGGTAGTATATGGGGGCAGTAAAATGTGTGTTGTTAACCTGGACTTCCACCTGCATGAAAATTGGCGTTTTTACATATGTGTGTTTTGTAGTCTGTGGCCTTTCAATTGACCCTACTGGGACTGTTTTTAACCTCTCTGCAAAGTTTTACACCTCGAACACGTCACAGCCCCCCCCACCCTTCTTAATGGTAATGGTAAATGGCCTGTATTTATATAGCGCTTTACTAGTCCCTAAGGACCCCAAAGCGCTTTACATATCCAGTCATCCACCCATTCACACACACATTCACACACTGGTGATGGCAAGCTACATTGTAGCCACAGCCACCCTGGGGCGCACTGACAGAGGCGAGGCTGCCGGACACTGGCGCCACCGGGCCCTCTGACCACCACCAGTAGGCAACGGGTGAAGTGTTTTGCCCAAGGACACAACGACCGAGACTGTCCAAGCCGGGGCTCGAACCGGCAACCTTCCGATTACAAGGCGAACTCCCAACTCTTAAGCCACGATCGCCTGTGCCTCTCTTCCAATGCTCATTTCCTTTGTGGCTTGCACACTGGTGACGGATAAATATAGCTGTTTAGAGAGCACGATTAATACGTTTTTTAAAATTCGTACAGTATACCCTTCTATTATATTCCAATCAAAATTATATCACCCAGTATGGGTCTTTTTTGTGTCTTTGTTTATTTTTTTATTCAGGCACAGTGTGTCTTATGTGTATCCCATCCCTTCTTTGCTTTTATAATCATCAGTATTGACCATTACCATCTGGCTAATATCATTCGATAGTATACTGTGTGATGGCATTCTGTCAGTTAGCCCAGTTTTACATGAACTTTCTTCACGGCTCAGCTGCTGTTAAATATCTTTTCACTGCAGGCATTTTCAGCGTTGTGTAAATACACAGACCTTCTATTCCAAACAATTTGAAATATGACATCATTTGGGGGTGGAGCTCTTGTGAATACACCCACTAAGCACAGGGTCTGTCAGTGTGTTTTGGGGGCACAATGCTGCAGCTACGCCTACGTCTTTCAGTTAGTCCGCACACGTCTCTCGTGGATTCTCTGCCCGTTACAATCTCGTGGATTGTAACGGGCAGGCAGGAAAATACCAAATTTCTTCCTGCTGCTGCTCTTTTTACTGGAAAACAATTTGTATCTTCTGATGTTTAATTTCTTCTTCTGCTGTAAACCTCTGTAGAGTCCACGATGTAACCAACAAAAGTGCTTGACACGGTTGTGTCTGGGCATTGAGTTATAACCCTTTTCAATTAGTACCTACTCTGCTGGGCTTGGCTCCATTAGGTGGTAGTGTCTGGTACCAGGCACTAAGCCCAGGTTCCAGGCGATCTGAGTTGAGGTGAAAATATGACATGAGAGCGACTCCTTCACAAAAATTAAAACTGCAATTTTTTTTTTAAACCCAACGAGGGAATTGGCAGCACTAAGCCCAACACCATGATCTCAGAGTCTGGGGGGGAAAAAGCTGTAGGCAGAGCGGCAGGTATACCATCACCTCGACGCCCTACAGTGTTGTGTTGTGTTGTGTCACATAAGAATAACAACTTTTGGCTGAGTTGCTATAATTACCCCACGCGCATCAGTTACATGACTTGAGTTGTGTCACGTCAAGCCAAGTAGGTCTTAATGAAAAAGGGATATTAGTATACGCAGCTACTGGCAGATGCAAAAAAGGAGCAACTACCTTTTTGGGGATGGGGATGTAAAAAGGGGCAGACTTAAAGGATGCAGATATGTGACTGGGTGGTTGGCATTATCTCAATCAGCTGTTCTGTTTGTGTTTTTGAAATTTCAGCTCACCTTACTCTTTTCAAACTCAGTCATTTTGTCCTCTTTGGCAGCATTCTAAGATATTAATTATTGCCATGTCTGAGAAGCTTTGGCTGAGACAGGTCATAAAAACAGATAGTGGTGTGCAAGGATCCTCAGTGCACACATGTATTCTCGCTAATTGGTTATAACGCATAGATTATCTTCCCAGATTCACGATGTTTATGAGTAAAAACAAAAGACAGAAGGCGCACTCACTGACTGCATCTGTTTGACAAACAGAGCGTCCTGCACCACATGATGTTCTTTCTATACATTTCTGACTTTCTCTTGCTCAGTGCGAATCATTGAGAAAACATCCTGTTGGCCACTTCCTGCCTCTTCTCCCTTAGCTTCCTGTTTATGCGACTTTTTGGGTCGTTAAACAGAACATTGCTCGATGCTCCCGCGTTACGGTCAGACTTGGTCTGGCTGGTTGGAGCGGTTCTTCTTGTCATGGTGTCTGTTGGCTAAGTGAAGCAGACAGTCTCTTTGTTTTGGCGTTAGCTCACACTGTCATATTGTCTGTCTACCATATCAGAATCTGCCCCCATTATATCCCGACATTTGTGTTTGATGTGGTTCCCTCCCTCCTGGCTCAGGTAGGCAGGCTAGTCATGGGGTGATAGTCCCTACCCAGCTTTCCTTCCTTTTTCAGTCTCCTCCTCCTTTATCTTGTTAGTCAAGTTTCAGGCAGTGAGGAGAGTAAGGTTTCAACCCTGTCTTTAAGCTGAGTAATATCATTTTACTAAGCCACATAAAAGCCCTGCAGTTTTACCTAAATAGACATCCAGCAGACAGACATACTGTGTTTAATTTCTTTAATTCAGAAATCCACATGTGACATGTTAATTTGATTTGTGTGGTGATAATTTAACACAGTTGCATTTTACCAAGCTTTTTTCTTCAAATATTTTGATCCGTATCTTTCCTTAAAATTCCCACGATGATTAACCAGACAAAAATGTAGTGAAAGCAAAGTCACATTCCTTCCTTCATGAATGGAAAGAGCATATTTTTTTATGCTCATATTTCTCACAATATAATTATTGCTGCTTCGCTAGTGTTTCTTTTGTAGTTTTCCCTTTAACATGGTGATCTCCTGCAACTGCTGTATTTGATTATAATTATGCAGCATGGATTTATAGAAAGTGCTTCTTTTCTGTTTAGAGTGGTCGCCTAGAGTCTGATCTGTATCGCAGAAGGACAGTTTTTTTGCCACTGGTGATGAAGGTTGTATTAGAGACTTGGGTCTTGTATGTTTAGCAGCAGATCTCTTTAAGTGCAGCTGGGTAATAACTGCCTTCCTGCTTCTCAGTCTAATAAACATAGCTTGGAAAAGCTAGCTTAGCTCTTTCTCTGTTCTGCTGCTGAAAAAAACATGTTTGGGCTGTTTCTGTGGTCCCTGCTGTTAAAGGCTTAGCAGAAGGAATGTGTCTAAATGGCAAATGCTTTGGGGAACGTGAGACTGTATCAAAGAGGGGTGGAGGGTACATTAGCTTTAAGTATTCACAGATGTTAGTGAAAGTTCATCAGCCCTGTACTTGCGAGTGGAAAAATATTTTCCTGGAAAGTTTTTAGACACCGGAAGGCTGCGCTGCCATGCTTCCTTCTTGCCTTATTTACTTGTGTTTGTGGCCTGCAGTGCTTCCAGTCTGGGAGTGAGAGAAGTTGCTCAGAAATCAGACTCAGACCCTTCTACTGGTCCACAGCGTCTTTGTACACGCACGTCTGAATTTGCTTCTTCCTCCCTATGACCGGAGGCCTGTATTGTTGCTTGAATTATAACTGTGAGGTTTGATACCCCCTCAGTAATGAAGCGCTGCAGTCATGTGTAGCGTTACCCTCTGTATGGGTCATCAGATGGTATGTTGCCACTGAAAATAATTGCTGGGTGTGTCTTTGTGGAGCAGCTGCTTTTGTCCAGTAGCACTGTGTCTCCAGTAATCCTGGCAGGCAGGCAGGCATGTGGTGACCTTGGCAAAGCCATGTTGAATTGAAATGTACACCAGCTATTTCGTAATAACTATGGTTGTGCCAAGTCACACCCTCTTTCCTTTTTTCGTCCATTCTGGCTGATTGGCTTGGAGACAGACAGACATAAACACACTGCTTGTTGGCCCCTCCCTTCTTTAAGGGCAGCTGGGTAATAACACAAAAGTCGCCCACTGGTGCCAACAAACCTCTCACACATACGGCTGCATTTACAGAATGCAGTAAGCGAGCAAGTCTTTGTTTTCTTTTTGTTTTTGTTTCACAGAGGCCCGTTTAGGTCATGGAAAGTAGCAAAGGGTTTGCTATGGAAATTCAAAAAGAGGATAAAATGTGTGAAATAAATAGGGAGAAACCCATTGATTATTGATAAAAATGAATACTTTTTGGTTTTGTTTTTTTGGTTTTGTTTTTTGGTTTGACAAAATGCTTTTGTTGTTGTTGCTCATTTGGTGACTGAAAGATTGCCCCTGGTATATAGAAATGCCTCCCTGTGGGAAGAATAAAGTACCTTCTATCGCTCTGTAAATCTCTATTCACACGTAGCAGTGCAGCCCTGAACTTTCCTCAGAATTACCTGGCAGCCAGTCTTGACCAGTCTAGTGCTTGTGAGAATAGATCAGGTAGTTTTTCTTTTTTTTAAAAGAGTGAATTCAATGGGAGTGTGTGGGCGTCGTGTGTGCCGCCTCCTGCTTTCTGTACACTGGTGCCAGTCCTTGCCAAAACTAAGCAGGGTATTTCCAGTTTGACCATGTCACAAAGGACAACTTCAGATAATGCCCACATCTGATTCCCTCGGTCAGATTATGTTGACATTGTCTGAATTTCATTTATGAAAGCAGCTGTTCTCACATATACATGACACTTACTTGATTGATGCCAACAGTAAAGAAGCTGTTTGGACTCAGTGCTGATCTACAGTACTCTATACTTGATCTGGAAAGTCATAAAACACCTTTGGAGATGTGTCATAGTGAATGTTTACTAGTTATTTATTGATTTATGAACTTTAATAATCTGTCTTTTAGAAACATTTGAAAGTGGTGTTACTGCTGTGAGCCTTTAGTGTTCTTTTAAAAATTGCCAATTCATAACAGTTAATGTCTTCTACTGTTGTAGCACTAATAAGGCTCCCGTTACTCTCCCTGACCACATGGATCAGTAGATTAGATTTGTGTGTGTCTGTGTATGAATGATCATGCAGCTTTTTGCACATGCAGCGATATTAACCTTGCTTCTCTCCTCTCTCGTTACAGAGAAACCAGGTCCAGAGCGGAAACGCATTAAAAAAGAGCCCACCAACACCCGGAAGGCAAGCTTGCCGTTTGGAATGGGGATGCCAGGGATCCGGGCCGGGTACCCCCTCTCCGAGCGGCAGCAGGTGGCCTTGCTCATGCAAATGACAGCTGAGGAGTCCGTCAACAGTCCAGGTGCGTGTTTATCATTTAGGCCACGTCTTCTGTGGACGGACAGCCGACATTGGGGAAAAAAAGGATCGGAGGGAGCTTTATATGTAGAATCCATGCATGGCAGACCAGTGAGGGTGGGCTGTAGGCTGGGGCTGATTGTTTTTGTGCATTTTCTCAGTCATACTGTCCCTCTAAACAGAACCACTTTGTTAAAATTATTTCACATCTTAGCTGGAATCTAAACCTCTGATGTCAGTGATATGTGTTTTGTTTTAGCTGCTTTAATGGTTGCATATTCGTGCCGCCACAGTAGTGGAGTTGTTTTTATAAAATTCCGTACATAAGGAAATGAAACCAGCTTTTCTGTTTGTACTGCGTCTGGAGCTGATGGCGTAATCTCACTATTTGGGCTAAATGACAACAGAGAAAGTGTTGAGTTATCCTTTCTGGTGTTAGATGATTATTTTTCTTATTATAAGTTTACTACCTTCCCATTTCTGCAAAAATTGTACTTTATTTTTGATCGACAGTAATTTAGCTGGAAGTTTTTCAGACTTGTGAAATATAACTATTGTTACAAGTTTGTACTTTTTCCCCTCATTGTTGACATTTGAGACTGAATTAGTTTGATCCTACCTTATAACTGCTTTTATTTGTATGTTAATTTCTTTGTTGCCTGCCTGTGGGCATGGACATAGATTAAGCGAGTGTGTTTCAAATATCATTTGGGACAATAGCTGTACAAACTCAATAATGTAAATGTGATTAAGGATTGGATTTAATCTTGTAAATGTGATGAAATAAGCTCAAGTAAAGTAGGTTCAGCAATTGTGCTGTTTATTGCTAGAGTTGGATTGCCCCCTTCTGGCTGTAAGCAGTTATAGCACCTTGTTGTTTACAGTAGAAGTAGTAAACAAAACAAAAACAGTTAGAGTAAATTCTCCCAGAAGAGTGTGACTGACTCTTGCAGTGAAATATGCATGTCTTACCTACAGATACAACACCAAAGCATCAGTCACAGTCCAGTCTGGGTCAGAAGGGAACGCCAAACTCTGCATCTAAAACCAAAGACAAAGTGAATAAACGGAATGAGAGAGGAGAGACTCGACTGCACAGAGCAGCAATCCGTGGAGAGGTACGCCGCATCAAGGAGCTCATCAGCGAGGGAGCTGATGTGAATGTAAAAGACTTTGCAGGTAAGGGCATCTTTGTTTTATGCTTGCCTTTGCTTTGTGTGTGTAGCAGTGTACCATTGATTCATTTAGAGTTTACACTTCTCTGACTATAATTCTTCTTGTGTTCAGGCTGGACTGCATTGCATGAAGCATGCAACAGGGGGTATTATGATGTGGCGAAACAGCTGCTGGCAGCCGGAGCAGAGGTCAACACCAAGGGGCTGGATGATGACACCCCTCTACATGATGCATCGAATAATGGACATTTCAAGGTAAAAATAAATCCGCCAAAGGTGTCGTGTGTCATTGTTGCTAATAGTAAAGAACAAAATAGGTTTTCAGGCTTCAGAAGAATGAAAATATTAATGATCAGTGGCCCATTTGTGATCCATCAAAACAAGTTTGTCAGATTAAAATCTGAGTTTTAAAAGTGAGAAGATGGCTACAGAGTGAGTTTAGATGTGGTTTTGTTTAAATACCAGGTTAAATTGAATCGTACCACTAGTCTTTTTTTCTTGAACTGTCCTCAAATTTTCTACCCTTTCAACACCTTCATTGCAAAAAGGTACACGCACCAGTGGAATACAGTAAAAATGTCAAATCTCACTACTTTTCTTCAAAATCAAATGCTGGCCGTGCATGGTTTTATACTGTAATGGCATTGAAATGAGATGTTGATGTTGTTTTAATAGAAGTCAATGAGACATTTTTGGCCACAAAGGTGTCCACAGGGAGCATCTGGAAGTAATGGTGTAATCAGATTTATAATCAAATTAATTTTGCTGCTGATCTTTGACATCCAAGACTAATCACCACCAGTGTCAATAAAGTGTTCCTGCCTGTCTGCAGCAGTGTTGTGTGAGGTTAAGATGGCACTGTTGGTATCAATGCTGTCGCAAATTGATCCAATTAAACATTTAGTATTGATTAGTATCTGAGAATCTTTTTTAGACAACCCCACTGAGAAAACATTTTGAAGACCACCCCTTACTTGGTGCTATTTTGCAGATGTTAGAATTTGTCTCACTCTGATTCTCCTGGCCTGAAAGCAGCTTCAGACCATCATACTTTCTCACCTCTACACGGCTTTTGGCATTTTACTAAAATTGGTTGCAGAGACGCCACATCACCCAGTCTGCTGTCAGTAAAGTCTGGAGGTTTTGGTGTGGAAAAGTTCTGTCCATCAAAAATCCCGCTCTAGCTTCGTCGTAACTAAATAACAACTTTGAAGTGGAAGATTAATTCTGTACTCTTTATCCTATTAAGCTTTGAACCACTTGAGAAGTTGCTGATATTACCTTTAAAATTGCAAAAAATCATTAAAGTTTTATCCTTTTCAGGTGGTTAAGCTACTTTTACGGTATGGAGGGGACCCGCGTCAAAGCAACAGGAGAGGGGAAACCCCACTGAAGGTTGCCAACTCTCCAACTATGCTCAATCTGTTGCTGGGGAAAGGCACTTACACCTCAAGTGAAGAAAGTTCATCAGGTATCATTTTCAATCTTAAATCTTTGAGTCACCTAATTGCACAACTGTTACAAAAGTTATTCAAATACATGAGGCTATAAGTAGTAAATTAATTGTGTCCTCTTTGTGCTCTTTATGTTCTACAGAATCTTCAGAGGAGGAAGACGCCCCCTCGTTTGCCCCGTCCAGCTCTGTTGATGGCAATAACACAGACTCAGATGTTGAGAAGGGCCCGAAGTTAAAAGGGAAAACCGCAGACCCTCCTAAATCTGCCGTCACACCTGTCAAAGATGAATACGAATTTGATGAGGATGACGAGGAGGAACGCGTCCCTCCCGTAGACGATAAACACCTCTTGAAAAAAGACTTCCGCAAGGACTCAGTAAGCAAGACCAACAGCTTCATCTCTATACCCAAGATGGAGGTTAAAACCTATTCCAAAAGCAACTCGCTCACACCAAAGAAACCTGGCAGGCGGATCATCTCTGACAGTAATAGTTCAGACGAGGATGATAGGACGTTGTGTTTCACGCCAGCGCCTACGCCACGGCAACAAGCCCAGCAAACAAATACTAAGACTAGAGACTCTGGCAGCATGAGCTCTAAACAACAAAAAGACAAGAATAAAGTCAAGAAGAAGCGAAAGAAGGACAGTAAAAATAGTGTCAGTAAAGAAGTCCGGTTTGGTAAAGTCAACGACAAATTCTGTACGTCTGACTCCGATTGCGCGGATTTGGAGAGTGAGGACGATAAGGGCTCAAATAGCATAAAAGACTCTTCTGCAGCAAACCTGAAAGACTCTCCAGGCTTTAATGCTTCCTCCTCCTCCTCCTCCTCCTCCCATGGAAACTTGAACTCTCAGAAACAGACGCCGTCTTTAGCAGAACAGCATCCAAAGCAGTGGAGGACGGATAACTGGAAGACCGTCTCGTCTCCCACATGGTCAGACGTCAGTTCGCTCTCAGATTCGGTCAGAACTAGACTGTCCAGTGGGTCTGACTACTCCTCTGAAGCTGAAGATTCCTGCGTGGAGTCGATAAAACAAGTAAAGAGGAAAGCGCAGGAAAACAAAAAGAAGAATAACAACGTGCACAGTAACACTGTGGAAAAGAAAAACTCAGAGCTCTACAAAAATACAGAGAGCACCATCTCCAAAACTGACGTGGATGGCAAAGTGGTGAAAAAGCATAAAGTGAAGCACAAGCACAAAAATAAGGAGAAGGACAAAGCTCCTAGTCTAGTGCTTAATCAAGATATGAATGAGAAATTTGTTAAGAGCTATTCTTTTGATTTTGATGATTCGAGGCAAAAGTCCCTAATTGTTGAGTCAGAATCACCAGCTGAGAGCAAAGTCAAATTATCCAAACATGAAAAAGACCATTCGAAAAAGGAGGACAGGTTTTCGAAAACAAAGTCTGAGGATAAGGATTGGTCCTCGGGAAAAGACCTTCACAGAACAACAAAAGAGGAGAAAAACAAGAAAACAAAGGACTCCAGCAAGGACAAGTTAAATAAGGAGGAGAGGGAAAAGCCTATAAAATCTGACAAGGAGAGGAACGTCAAAGAGAAGGAGAAACCCAAGGAAGATAAACAAAAAGCTCACAAAGAGGAGAAAAAGAAAAAGTCTAAGGAGAAGTCCTCCTCAAAGACAGACAGGAAAAGTGAGCAGAAAGAGGAAAAACATCTGAAGGCGGAAAAGGACAAAAATGCCAAGGAGGATAAGGAGAAGTGTAAAAAAGACAAAGTACAGAAAGAGGAGTCTGAGTACGAAAGTTATGACGTTAATCGTTTCCTCAACTTGGAGGACACAAAACTCAGTGCCTCCGATGACCATCATGACAGATGGGGCTCTGAGATGTCCTCTGACTCCTCCCTCTATGGTGACGACAGCTGGGATGCTCCTGTCAAAGAGTACAAGGACTACAAAGCCAATAATTCTGTTAAACTTATTGTTGAGACTGTTAAGGAGGAGACGAGGAGGAAAGAAAACAAAGTCAAGGACAAGAAATCAGACCACAATGAGAAGAGATCAGAAAAGGAGGCTACTTCTAAGAAAAAAGACAAGGACCCTTCGGAAAAGACAAACGAAAAGAAGAAAGACTGGTCAGAAAAACAAAAATTAAACTCCAGCCACTCAGTTGAGAAAGAAAAGAAGAGGAAAGAGTCCACAGAGGCAGCCAAGGACAAAAAAGACAAGGATTCTCTGGACAGCAGTCGAGACCGTAAAGACTCGTATGAGTTCATGAAAGAAAGAAAGGATATCAAAATCAAGCAGGAATCGATAAGAGATGAATATGGCAATGATACTTTCTTCAAAGACATTGATCCTGTCAGTAAATCGTGTGATATCAGAGAAAGGAACCACTCTGGGAAGGAGAAAGAAAAGAAGGGTGAGGGAATGGAGAAACGGGAAAAGACAAAAGCTGACAAGCACAAAGAGAAAACAAAAGACAGAGGAGCTGATCAGGAGAAGGACAAGAGTGATAAAAGCTCCACAGAAAAAACTGTCAAGGATAAAGATGCTGACCGGAGTACCAAAGACAAGAAGGAGGGGGCCAAAGACAAACATAAAGACTCTCATGGCAAAGACAAAGATCGAAAGATGTCTTCAGAACAGACAAAGGAAAAGAAAGAGAAGGCCTCTCAAGACAAACATTCAGATCGGGAGAAAGATTTCTTGGAGGTAAAGAAAGAGGAAAGAAAAACTGAGAAGATCCGGGAGAAAACGTGGTACAAAATAGCCGACATATTCACTGATGAAAGCGATGATGACGACGACAGCTACAGCGGTGGGGTACTGGTGTCTGATTCCATCAGAAAAGATTCGACACCCGATCAAGATGAGCTGGATCACTTCCCTTCAGAAAAAAGAAAATCTTCTGCAGATAGTAAACATAACACAGAAAAGGCAAAAGACAAAGAGCACAAAGATAAGAAGAAGGATAAGGCCACATTTGACACAGGTAGAGAGAGGAAAGGCTCCCAGGAGAAACACGGCAAGGACAGGAAAGACCCGGTAGATACAAAACATAAGGAGAGGAAAGACAGGATGTCAGTGGACTCAAACCAAGAGAAGAAAAACAAGCAGAAGCTTCTGGACAAAAGGGACACGAGCGAGGAAAAAACCAAGAGCAAATATAAAGACAAGCAGGACCATTCCAAGGAAAGAAAGCCCTCGAAAGGAAGCGGGGAGAATGAGAAGTCTCTCTTAGAAAAACTGGAGGAGGAGGCTATGAATGACTACAAGGATGACTCCAATGACAAGAACAGTGAAATCTCCTCCGACAGTTTCACTGACAGAGGTCACGATCCGGTCCTCACCAGTTACTATGACTCAATCAGCCTGCCTGATATGGCCGAGGACAGAAGAGACTCCCTGTCCATATCTACGCCACAAGACAAGTTCAGAGAGAAAGAGAGGCATCGGCACTCCTCTTCGTCCTCATCCAAGAAAAGCCATGACAAGGAGAAGGAAAAGACAAAAAAAGACAAAGGAGACAAACGTGACAAAACAGAAGAAATTAGAGAGTCCTACGGCCGCAGAGAGAGCCTGCCTTTTGAGAAAGAGCCTATGCCTCTAGAGGCAGACCCTTACACATTCCCATACGGAGGTAAGGGAGACGGAGAGGACGACTTCGATAAGACATTAGAATTTGAGAAGGAGATGTCCAAAAAGGACAAAGACAAAGGAACTGGCGTCATAAGTGACAGAATGAAAGACAAAAAGAAAAAGGAAAAGCATAAAGAAAAAATTAAGGAAGAGAAGAATAAATATATCGATGGCTTTGGGTCATTTAAACACTCCAAAGATGACGCAAAGTCAGGGTTGAAAGACAGCCCACAGGTCACTGTTCTGAAGGACCGGTCAAAGGAAGACAGTCCTAAATTTGATATGAAAAAAGACAGAAATCGGGATACGCTAGACAAAGACAACAGACTGGACCACAATAAATCTAAGGCTAAGGATGAAAATGAAAAGCTCTCTCAGCCCAAAGACAATGCAAGGAAAGATAATCGACCACGTGAAAAACTGTTGGTTGATGGGGATTCTCAGATGACAAGTTTTGGTCAGATGTTGAGTCAGAAAGACCAAGAGAATGAAGAGCGGCTCAAGAAATACAGAGAAAAAATGAAGCAGATGGAGAAGCTTAGACCCAAGTCTGGCGACCCAAAACTAAAAGACAAAACCAAGTCTACAGAGGAAATACGGAAAAGCCGCAGTGAGCTATCATCCAAGAAATCTAACAGCCTTGAGTCTGGTCTTAAAGAGAAGAAGCTGAAGGATGTTGGTCTCCCGGCCCAAATGATGTCTCCAGGCAGAAAGTTCCAGCCTACTGATAATCAGAACTCAAAGGATTGGCTCCCTGGCCACCAAATCAAGGACAACCTCCCTGCTTCTCCCAGGCCAGATCAAAGCAGGCCAACTGGTGTTCCCACACCTACACCTGTCATGTCATGCCCCAGCTTCGAGGACGTAATGCAAACTCCACGTACACCATCCTGTAGTGCAGAGGATTACCCTGACATTATGCTGGATCCGCTGGACTGTCAGAACTCGTCTGCAATGACTATGTCAATGAATGCCTGCTCCCCATCCTTCTTTGAAAGGTATTTTAATACTCAGACACACTGCATGTTACTAATGTTATAGTTTGATTGTTTTGGACTGAGGCTTAATGTTTTGTTTTTCTCTTTGTCCACTAGCAGGTACTCTAACCCCCAGACTTTTCCGGAGGGCACATGTCCTACCCCTGCGAAGAACCTCCAGCTCCCCCTTGTCAGTCGTTCTGCATCCTCTGATGTCCGCCGCCCTCTAGAAGATGAGTTCAAGGCAGAGGCAAACAAGTTTCTTCGACAGCAGAATGATCCAGGGGCGGAATTTGATCAGACGTCTGCCTGTCAGCCTCTCGAGGACAAATCTGCAACTCTGGATAGATTGGAGTTGATGTCTACGTATTTTCCTCCGATAAGGGTACCGTCACCTCGGCGAGAGCCATCCTATCAAACACCAGATGCAGCAACACCAACTCTTGCTGGCAACGACGGTAATGAACACCTTCCTGAAAGTGTGTACAACAATTTCTTGCCCAAACCGTCGACACCAGTTCACAGGCCAGACCCCCAGGAGCCATGCTTTGACATTGCAGCACCACCAACTCCAGCTCCAGCTGCCTTGCCACCCTTGGATATCGACGATATCACGGAGCACCACCACAGCGAGCCTAATCTGGTCGTCTCAAATCTTCCATCTGTCACAGAAGAACAAGAAGAGGAAGAAGAAGAAGAGGAGGAGGAGGAGGAAGAGGAGGAGGAAGAGGGCGACATGGATGAGAGACTTGATGGAGAGCACTGTGCAGTGGATGAGCCGGACCAAACAAGGGAGCCATGCTCGTTTTCTCCTCAAGTTGAGGATCCTTTGCAGAAGAGCTGGCCTGCAGAGTCTCCAGACCAGCATGAGCCAGAAGTCCACCAACTGTCCCCCACACATCCTGCAGCTGACCACGGAGAGAACTGTTTCGATCACAACATGGGTTGGAACAATGACATGGATATGAAATCTCCCCACAGGACATATGGAGAAATAGAGGCTGCTGTCTCCAAAATAACCAGCCCTTACTCCCATTCTGATAATGACATGCAGCCCTTGTCTGGACACCCCTCTGTCACTTCCCCTTATGCTACCTGGAGCAGGTGGCACAAAGATGACCCAGAGGACTTTGATGAGCAGAAGGAGGCTGTGGCTGATATACCCTCTCCAGAGAGGCCAGACACTGCTATGGATGAGGACCCCAACTATTTAAACAACTCTTCTTCCTCCAATAGGCTGGAGTCCTTCTTTCCAGACTGCAACAAGCCGAGCATCGAAGAGGGACACCAGGTGGAGACAGAGACAACATGTGTGGAACCAGACAGCAGACAGAGCACACACAGTTTCAGTGCTGCCGCTGAAACTCACATGGCTCCAGCTGTGGGCCCTGAGCCTGTGGTTCCCTGGGAAGATCCATTTTCAGCTGATGAAGACGACCTGGGACCTTTCTCCTTGCCTGACCTTCCACTGCCAGACAAGTCAGAAGAAGCTGAGTCTGGGGAACCTGAACTTGCTGATCACAACAAGAGTGTGTCGACCCACATTAGACACACTATTACAGACAGAGAGGATCTGGACATCATGGAAGTAGACCTGCCAACCCTAGCAAAGACCTCACGCTCTGCTGGAGACTTAGGCTTAGGGGAATCTGCTAGACAGGACTTTGTTGTGCCATCACCACGTGCCCCTTTCCAGCAGGAATTGGACCCCGAGCCTCAAAGTGTGCCTGTCAACAGCTCAGTGGGACTTAACCAACAACAGAGCAGCATTTTGGAAAGAAAACTACCTTATGGGGGATCGGATGAGTCTGATCCCAGCATGTTGTATACATCTGTAAAATCAGATGCCAGTCAGCAACCACATATACAGATGCATTCGCACTCTGAGTCATTGCATATAACCCTGGACTCTGTGCCTGCTGTCAAGCCGGACACGAGACAGGAGGAGATGCCTGAGGCTGTACCAGAGCCTGTGTCCTGCAGTCCTCTTCCTCAGATCCCAGAAGTGGTCACCCTCTCCACCTCCGTGGAGCCACAGGACACTCAGGACACATCCAAGCAAACATTGGTGACCTTGACCACAGTGTCCACCCCTGTAGATGTTCCCAAGAAGGTGGATGAAATCCCGCAAAGGATGACCCGAAATCGCGCCAAGAACAATCCAGCTGCTGCTTTTGCCGTTGCCACCCCTCCTACCTCTAGCATAATAACCTCATCTACCGCTGCCACCTCAGTGACAACCAGTCCGGTGGTGAGCATTAACCCAGTTCCTACTAGAACCCCAACACCCACCTCAGCATCTTCCTTTACAGCTCTGAAGAAAGAGAAAGACTCTGGGCTTA
Organism: Maylandia zebra; assembly: GCF_041146795.1. Classification (NCBI taxonomy): domain Eukaryota; kingdom Metazoa; phylum Chordata; class Actinopteri; order Cichliformes; family Cichlidae; genus Maylandia; species Maylandia zebra. The sequence continues at coordinate 23,228,987 of NC_135167.1, read as the reverse complement.
GTGTCCCGTCTACTGCTTCTAATTTGACCCCAGCAGTATCTGTGACGACTTCTACGGTGGTTCTCAGCAAGACAACAAAAGGTCGTCCTCTTCCTGTCGACGAAGAGGAATCTCAAACCCAGCACCCACGGAAGAGGAAGTTTCCACGTTCTACAGGGCAGCAAGTCCAGGTTCAGCTGGTAAATACAGCCATGCAGCAGACCAGGGAGATGATACAGCAGACTTTAGCTGTAGTGGTCAATGCCATCAAGCTAGACGACATTGAACCCTACCGCAGCGAACGTTCCAACCCGTACTTTGACTATCTGCAGATTAGGAAGAAGATTGAGGAAAAGAGGAAGATTCTCTGCTACATCACGCCTCAGGCTCCACAGTGTTACGCTGAATATGTAACCTACACTGGCTCCTACCTGCTCGATGGCAAGCCTCTCAGCAAGTTGCACATCCCTGTGGTAAGTTCTGGTGTCTTTGCACCATTTCAAAATAATCTTATCCTGCAATGTAATGGTATTAATGCTGTGCTGTGTTTTGCTTATCAGATTGCTCCACCTCCATCACTGTCAGAACCTCTGAAGGAGCTCTTTAGGCAACAAGAGGCAGTAAGGGGCAAGCTTAGGTTGCAACACAGCATAGAACGGGTAAGAAAGTGTCATTTATACTTCAGGATCATTCACTGTCCTAAATTCACTCATTCCTCACTCCTTCCCTGCTTTTTATACAATCAACAATACACATGTGCACCAAACGCTGGGAGCACTTCTTTGATAAAAGATCAAAGCCTTTTTTAAATGGAAATGCAAGTGAAATCGGCATAGTCCCCACGCCTTGGTGAAGCCAAAGTGAACAAATCTGTTTCATATATCTCACTTACTTGAATGACAGCCATTTGTTTGACGCAATGATGTTCCTCTTCATATCATCAATGTTTATTTCTTTCTGTGTTGTGCTTGCTGTTCACAGGAGAAGCTGATTGTTTCATGTGAACAGGAGGTTTTAAGGGTCCACTGCAGGGCAGCCAGGACAATAGCCAATCAGGCTGTGCCGTTCAGCGCCTGCACCATGCTGTTGGACTCTGAAGTGTACAATATGCCATCGGAGAGCCAGGTGGGAAATGTATCAGTATCTCAAAAAAACAAGTGTTAAGTATTTCTATGTCCATTACTTAGTCCACATTCTTACTTTTTCTGCATTCTTAGGGTGATGAGAACAAATCTGTGAGAGATCGCTTCAATGCGCGGCAGTTCATTTCCTGGATCCAGGACGTGGATGATAAATACGACCGCATGAAGGTAAATACTGGCACTTTGCACAAAATAACTGATAATAGAAGCACAAAGTAACAACCACTGACTTTGCTAAATGCCATCTTGATGCCGATATTACATATTTAATGGTACATCTCTACATATGAGAACCATGACCTGTGTGCATAGTCACTATATTCATGCTATGCTTTTCCTTCCCCAGACGTGTTTGTTGATGCGACAGCAGCACGAGGCAGCAGCTCTCAATGCGGTGCAAAGAATGGAGTGGCAGCTGAAAGTCCAAGAACTGGACCCAGCGGGGCACAAATCCCTGTGCGTCAACGAAGTGCCGTCCTTCTACGTGCCAATGGTCGATGTCAACGACGACTTTGTCCTGCTGCCCGCGTGACATACCGCTTCCCACAGAGAGAAAACTTAGTCTCAATCACTTCTTATCAAGGAGACTTCGTTGAACCGAACGAATGGAAAGGGCTAGCAAGTTTGAGAGAGGACCATAGAGGGGGAAAAAATTTATTCTCTAGAAAAAGAATAAAGCTGAAAAACTTGCTCTCGATTCCCTTCCGTGAAGAAAGAAAAAAATGTTTTTAATGGGGGAAAAGAAAATACACAACTTGCACTTTCATCCTCAAAGTTTTTATGCGTTTGTTTGATCAGAGCGAGAGAAGCAGAAACAGTTTTTGCTTTGAGGCTCTGGCACTGGGACACACCTCCTCATCGCTTAGTTTTGGTGAGACGGAGGACAGATTTATTTTCTGCATTCGTTTGTGGTTCCTGCTTCAGTACCCACCACCACCGCTGCTACTGTGGGATCTACCAGAGAAGAGCTCTCCCAACAGAGTGGTGCCTGTCCTGGGGGAGGACTGAGGAGACGCCTCCTTCTTTTTGACACGAGTCTCCACATGGGCCAGGAGATCTTGACAGAGTCCAGCGCTGACCCAGATGCAGTCAGTGGAGCCGTGGTGAATTGTGTGGATCCTTAAATTGATCCAGGAGGTTAGAAGCAGCCACTTTCAGGGCTATGAGACCCAGATACCCAGAGGACGCCCTCTCTGTTCACACTGCACCGAGCTTGGCTAAACAGTAGTGAAACAAAGGCTGCAGCAGGTTGGAACAAAGCAAGAGAGGGTGGGGGTCACGATGTGTGTGCACGTCAGGGCCCAGTGTCTGAGAGGAAGAGACCGTTCGTGCAGCCTCTCAGCCTGGCTTAACAAAAGAGGACATGAACGGATCTCTGAGGACAGACCGGAGTGTTCCTCAGTGATCCCGCTCGTTCCACCACAAAACACATCAGACCGCCATGGACTGCAAAAAAAGGAAAAAAAAAAAAAAAAACCACACACACACAGGACAGAAGAAACAAACACAACGAATGTTGAGATTCAAAGAGACTATTTGAGAAATTGTGGTTTTTGGCAGGAGAGAAATATTGTTTTTGTCTATTTCTTTACTTGGGCATTTCATTGTTTCTGAGGAAGTGACTTGAAACACTACAGAGCCAATATTAGTTTAATGGAAAAAACAAACAAAAGAAAACTGAAAAAAAGTTGTATTCCGTAAATTATGTACAGTTTTTATATTCGTTAACCAATGTATTCTTGCTGCCTTCTAGATAATTTATTTTGCCACACATTACTGCACAGTTGTAAATAACCTATGTACTGTAATATCACTCAGTTAAGTGTAAAGAAAAAAAAACATAAAAGAAATAAAAATTATCTTTTTATGTACAGTTCACTTTTGGGCAGCACTTTCCCCCTTCATATCCATGGGCCAAAACATGTACACGATTCTGTCAGTATTGAAAGACTCCAGTGCACAGTTGTATAATCCCATTTTTTGACTCGATCCGGGGTTAGGTGAGGCGGCTCGCCTGGACCCGAGTCACCGCAACACAAGCAGCTGACAGAGAACACTTCTGCATTCAAATGGGCCTCTCACGGGCCGACAACCATACAGCCCCCTCAGATGTAGCAGAATAGTTGTTGAGGATTTATTTAAAGAATAGACAGAGGATTATTATTCATTGCTTTACTACACAATTATATCTGAAAATTTTCGAACCAAGAAAATGCCTTTTTCAGTGAAAAAAAAAAATGTACTCATTGTTGGGCAAAGTCACACAGAAGTATATAAATAAATATATATATATATATGGGTGGGATGGAAGAGAGATGTCATTCACAAGCAAAACCATATGAGTGTAGAACTGTTTGAAATTATTATTTCGCTTGTTTTTAATTTAAAGAAAACAATTTGACTTTTTTTTTTATGAATCATCGCACAACGTCACCGTCTAAAACCAACAAGACACGGGTCTTTCAGCGCTTCACTACTCGTCCTGTCCTCCCAGTGTCTGACTTCACATTGAACTGACTGAAGAGTTGTAACAGGCACAGAGACATTTTCATTCCTCACAGACTCCTAAAAACACTGTCAGTCTGTCAGCCCCTTATGTCACAGTACTGGTGAGCAGCTTATTTTCATGGTGCTGTTACAACTTTTACTCACTAGGTGGTGCCAGTGTGTCAGAAAGAAAAACACTTATTCATGGCTCAGCAGACCTGAGGCCTTCCACTTAGACGGGTGTTTTTTAAAGTAGATTTTAAAGGTGTTAATTTCCATGTTAGGACTCCAGTACAACACCCACTTAAAATCACGGGAATAGGCTCAACAACCAAGTCACGTTGTCCTCCTTTTTTATTTTTTATCCTACAAGGGGCTGGGGCTAGTGTGGTCAGGGATTTTAAATGTTTCGGTTACTTCCTGTTATTATTCAGTTGTGTGGTGTCTTGTGTCAGGCCCGAGGAGACAGGTTACCAGACTCAAATCTTCTCAGAACAAACCAAAAAGTGAACAGACGTCAACAGAAGCAGTGGAGGGGGGAAGAAATAGGTTAATGCTGAATAGACTGACTTTTAAAAACTAAAGGATCCCATTGAACCGTTGATTTGTGATGACTTGTATTGGTTCTCTGTTTTTAGTGGGTTTTGAAAAGCTTTCCCGACCTGCCCCACGCACACGGTCTTGTGTGTGAAAGCTGCTCACGTATCCTGATGGCAATATTCTGATCCTAAACTTTTAAGTTATTTACACACTGTCAGTCAGCATAGCTGTGTATGGTATGTCTAGTCAAGTGCAATGGTTGTTGCTATTACACTGTGCAGACAAGGTGGCTAGATGTATTGTCCTGGGTATTATTTTTTTTTCTTTTAATTTTGAGACACACACACACCCTGGTTTGGTATATGTTTGGAAACAAAAAGTCTGGAAAAATTGTTTTTTAAAACTCATGTTTTTATTTTACTGTTGGTTTCTTACAGTTTTGGGGACGAGGGTCGCGGGTGTCTTTTGTTCAAGAATCCTTGTGTGTTTTTTAGCAAAAAGTGTATGTAGCTTTGAATGTTGTTGTGTTTTATCTTTGGGGGAGGGAGGGGGAGGGGTTCTGTTCTGTATAAAAACCAGTGGCATGTCAATCACGTTGCTTATTGAGCAGAATGTATACCGCTACAACGCCCTGACCGACACCCTCTCACTATTGTTTACAACACATCGAGAGCGTTTCCGTTTTGAGTGGCACCTTTCTTTTTTTTTTTCTTTTTCTTTTTTTTTTTGAAAACAAAACATAAAAACAGTTTCATAGCCCTGCCTTTGTTCGTACTTCTGCCATCGTTCGTATGTTTAACAACCTACAAAGGCTTGAAATGGTGATGGTCGACACAGCCGACAGGTGATCTCCCTCCCCCCTTCCGTTCCCCAGAGCAATAGACCAAACACACATCCATTCACTTTGATCATCCGGCGTGAATATTTGGCTAAGATACAGAGACACACAGCAGATGCATAGTAGAGCTCTTGGCCGTGGTGATACAGATGCTAGCCTGACACCACCTCAGTCAGCAACATATTACCTCTACTCTACTCACATTCGCTCATAATGTTTGTTTTTAGACTTGTTGTGTTTTCTTACTGGACATAAAAATATACATGATTTAGTTTCATTATGTAGAATCACGATTTCAAGCCTTTTTGTTTTTGTTTTTTTAAATTCTTTGTTCCTTTTTATTTTATTTTTTAGAATGGATTATGACTAATAAAAAGCATGGAGAACTACTCTTTTAAATGGTGGGAAATAACCTATTTATTATCATTTATTTTGTTTTCGTTTTTTTTTTTTCTGGCACCTGTGGTATGTTTTGAGTTGAAGTTGGTCTCCGCTGTGTAAATTTTCCTCCTTGTAATGCGTGAAAGAGACATACTGTACATAGCTCTGTAAATAAAACCTCCCAGGACGTTTTGCACCCTCCTCTTTGTACTAGTCTGAAAAATTGCGTAGAATGTGGGGTTCTAACAGCAACGGGCCGTGTCGCGCTCGCTGCAGGTGATTATGATGTAACAATGTAACTTTTTTTTTTCTTTTTCTTTTTTCTTTTTTTTATTTGTACAATGTAGTTTATTTGTGTACATATTGATGGAGCAGCTAAAGGGGGGAGGGGTTGGTTCACGATGGGTTTGTTGATGCTATCGTCAGTGCTGTAACAGAAATCCAGTACTTTCACCTCTAGCTGTTGTTGATTTCCTGCAAAAAAGAAAAAAGTGACAAAAAAAAATTAAACGTGGAAAAAAAGACACAAAAAATTTAATAAAAAAGCAAAAACAAAAAAGAGAGAAACTGAAAGTGAGTATGGACGGGGGGGAGACTAAAACTGAAAAGTAAAAATTCTAAATTGTTATTTTCTACAGTTGCATGTACAGAGAGCGCGAGAACTGCTGTTGTTCCTCAGAGATTATGTTCGTTAATAAAATTTTGAAATATTACCAGCCGTTCTCTGCATTTTGGTTTTTGTGTTTTCATAGAGCTGCCCAGAGATATTGTAGTTTTGTGTTGTTGTTTTTGTATTTTTGTTTCATTTTGGACTATTTCAGTTCATGTTTTTATTTTTTGAAAACAATGAGTGTCAGTTTAGTATTTTTCAGTGTTAGATTGTTCTTTTAATTATTATTTGAATTCATATATTTAATTATTCTGTGGAGGATGTCAGAGGCAGGATTTTGGAAAATCTGTGCGGTTCACTCACAGACTTGGAGACATGCAAAATGTCAAATATGTCCATCAAAGCTTCATCAGGCAGATTGCATCTTTATCAGCCTCATCTTTACTAAATTAACAAATGCTAAAGTCAAATAATATCTATAATATCATTTTTATTATAATGACATTTCCAAGATCACAAAATTTTTAGTTTTTACTTATTAGCTTTCATTTAACTAAAATAGTTTGTCACATCTAGTTTTTAACATTTACATTGAAATATACTGAAATAATATCCTTTCATATTTGAATAGCTCCTCCTAAGTACAGAATAATATTTGCATAATGGCACACTAAAATTTTAAAAATATAAAAAATGGCAGTTTTTAAATTTCCATTAAAAAATTTTTAACAGGAAAGTGTTTAAGGTAACAAGCATGTCTGTTTTCTTTAAGGCAGAGCAGTTGCACAAACAACCCAAAAGGCCTGGTTACGCCACTCGTCTTCACTCCAAAGATGTGTTTCTATTGATAGCAGGATGACGTGTTTGGTGTCCAATCTTTGTAGCGTTTCACAATCTAAATGTCTGAATTATCTAGTGGTGGATTTTGTGCTTTAGTTAAACTCATAGTCTGGAAGAGTCCACTGAGTCAACTTTAATATTTCGGTGTAAATCAGATTTTTTACCTTAATTACCAGCCCTCCTTTAACTCATGCCCAGAGGACTTCTGTCTGCTAACAGATTACATAACACTGCCTCACCTATTTATGGATTTCATTGCAGCTGATAAGGTGAGCTGCACAGTCACAAGGCAAAAGAAGCCTGTTTGTCTTATGAGTCACCAGACTAAAGCAATACAGATGTTTCTCCCACATGTTACTCCTGCTGTTCAGATAACAGTAAACAACTGAAGTAACAAAAGAAGAATTTCCCAACTATAGGATCAATGACGTTTGTGTTAATTTATCCCATCTAAGAAGTGCAAGGCATTTCTAGATGTGCCTCACACTGCAGGCATCAAAGTGCAGTTTTGTGTTTTATGGGTTCAAAGAAATATTAACATTTCAGATCGTACAAACTTTAAATCAGTTCATTGTGTAACCCAGCATAATCTTATGTTTTTGTGTAAGAACAAATCATTTTCCTTTGATGTCACAAACACTGCTTGTTGTATAAGAGATAAAATATTCTTTATTTAAAAAAATAAATCTTTTTAACAGGGAAAGTGTACATTAATAAGCACTGCTGTAAATGCAGTTGACTTAGCCATATGTCAATTTAAATCTCAGAACTGATTTTAAAAACAAAACAATATATATAATATCAATATTATTTAAAAATAAATAAATAAAAACAGAAAAAAAATACATTCAAAAACTACCAGAAAACCTGTACAACAGGGAAACAACATGGCAACAGCAGAATAAAGCCAATGCTGGCAAAACTAATTATCAATCTTTTTAACTGAGGTTTGAAAGTATTACATATATTCTGTTCTACTGTTGCACAGCAAGTTCAGGCTGAAAAAATAAGCCCGCTTCCAATGCAGTCCTGTCTAACTTGTAATAATAATACACTAAGTGGTTGAGGAGCCATATTGTGTAAAATTGTATAAATAGCACAAATATTGATGTGTTTTAACAAGATTTTCAAAGTGGAGTAAAATGTACCTCTGTAAAATTAAACAGTAAATTCCTGAAAATAGCTGTGAGTTAAGCGTTTCGATGAAATTACAGAGGTTTAAATTTGAAAATTAATGTGAGCTTTCCACCAGGGTAGCTGTCTTCATGTCAAGTCCAGCTGTGAGTCACATGGAGACATCAAAAGCATCGACTGTTACTGACAGCTCCCTGGACTCCCGCTGTCTGGGGATTACCCTGAAATTAGTCACTCAGTCTCCAAGTAGCAGGTGTGTCATAAAAGTCGATCCCCGGGGCTGTGTGACCCTAAGATCCGCCCCCTGCCTGCCTGCTTCAGCGTCGTGCGGCTGTGCGCTCTCACTGCGTAAAAGTCTTCGGACCGTCTGTTACCACGAGCTGTCGACTTCAAATGGATTATGAAACTAAGGTTTTCCCTCACACCGGGGGCTATGGGCGCTATAACCGAATCGTGGTCGTGTTCAGCTGGTTCCCCAGTTTCGCCGTCACGCTGAATCTGTTCAGCGACGTGTTTTACACACTCATCCCGGACTCGTACCACTGCAAGCCAGACCCGACGCTGCTGCCCTCCGCGTTCCTCCTAAGCAACTTCTCCACACAAGGGTACCTCAACCTCACCATCCCCTGGGTGAACGGCTCCGGTCGGAGCCACTGTGAACTTTATAAGTACCCCCCCAACTCCTCGGACCTCTCCGAGAACGCGCCCAGAGAGAGGGTGCCCTGCACCACAGGGTGGGAGTACTCTCATGTAGCGGGCCTCCAGAGCAACTTTGTCACTGAGGTAAGACGCACGTTTAGCCCTGGTGTTAATATACAGATCTGTGGGGGAGTTAGGAGGCAGAGATACAACAGGTTGTGGGTTTGGGTTACATTTTCTTACCCGGTGAAGCAGTTTCCTTTCACGTGCTCGTTTCTGGCCTTGTTTCGTTGAGCTGCTCTGTCTGCTTAAAGGCACGCTGTGTCACGAACACGACTGTTGGGCAGCTTTCAGTCAATATTGACTCAAGTTGAGCAGTTAACACTTTCTTGTTGGCTTGAATCTTACTGACTGTCGTTTATCTGCCGTGGCTTCTCGGGAACGAAGATGAGAGGCCAGCCAGCCAGGGAACAAATGCTTCATAGTTCATATAAGAAGTGTATAATGATAATTTGCCTCCAAGAAAGCAGGTTGGCACTCAAATATGCAGTCCTACATGCACTTTTGCTTTTAAGCAGGGTTTAACTGTCTTTTAACCCAGCGCGTGAACTCTGACTTTGACCTCCTAACACCCGAACTTTTTCATGGCATGCATTTTTAGTTTCTCTTTGCTAATTGGGCTGATTGGGACCTGATTAATGTAAAAACAAAGAATTACCAGATTTTTTTGTTTTTTGTTTTAACCCGATTTTTGTTTCTGAGAAAAATGAGATCCACATGAGGACATTGGTTTTAAATTTCGATGGAACAGTGGCAGTATAATGTCCTCATAAGTGGATATCCGGCCCTTGTAGAGCAAAATTTAGTATTTTGGTCTAGACAACCCAAAATGTGATGTCCACACATGTGGATACCAGGTCCTAGGAGGTTAAGCTTTTCTCCTGCTTTTGGAGTCATCCCAAAAGATAAAAAATAAAAATCCCATCATGACCTCACAAACCCCTAAACCATGAACAAGGGGCCTTCTACATGGGAAAACCCAGGGTCCTTGCAAGCCTGAAATAAACATCTGCATTAGTTTCCTACCTTTTCTGTAACTTCTGGGTAATTTCCGACATAAATATTTTTCAATAGTTGGATGACTGAACTTTGATTATAGATGGCACTGTCGCCCCCTTAGAAATGCTGCAAAACAGTTTTAGTCCACCCCACAGTGGGACTGGCCTTCTCAGCACAGAAGGTTATCTGTCAAGGTGTTTTGTTTTTTCCAAGGAGAATTCGTAAGCCTCTGTTAAAGGCGTTGAGCTTAATGTCAAATGTGATCCTAAATCTATCAGAACGACCCACGCATGAGAAACTGGGACTGTTGTGGAGGACTAGAAGCTGAACTCACTTCTGCTCATTATTAATTTGACCTCTTTATAAACATGTTGCTGTGGATCTCCACAGCAGTCCCAGTTTCTTCCTTTACCACCATTGAGTCCTAGCACAATTTAACAGCATGAAACGTGCACTACTTAATTTCAGAAACAGCTGGAGAGAGCACATCAGCAGCAGGCGGTGCTTTTTACAAATCATGTAATACAAGCTGAGCTCATATGGCTCATAGAGCTCAGCAACACTAATGTGAAGCAGCTTGAAGCTTTGTATGTTGGACGAGTGGTTCTTAACCAGGGTGCCACGAGGTAAGCAGGACACTTTGAGGAAGCTACGTTGTTTCAAGCTGATGACGTGGCATCTTAAAATCCCACAGTGACACTGCTTTAAATAAAATAATTAAACGTAAGCTTGCAGGTAGGTGGATGACAATGGACACATTCATTTAGCTTTTGCTACTTCTGCTGAAGCACTGTGAGGCAGGCTGCCAACACCCATGTTTTGGCATGACTCTCAAATGTTTTCATCTGTTGTAAATCATCCAGACTTGTCTGCTGTATGTCCTGCTGTATAACTTCACCAGAGGAACACCAACAAACCTCGTGTTACATAATGATATGATGATAATATACAGGCACAATTTCATTAAAACAAATGCAAAACAACTTAAATGAACACCTGGACCACAGTAATGCGTCCTAAATCAACGAAAAATCATTCAGGTGCACAGAGACTCATTAACGTTGAACAAATGACGTACCAATCAAATACATTATTTCAAAATAGAATTGCACAAACTGATTAATTTACAGATGAGTGCAGGTGCACAAACTTCTTTCCTTTTAGCTGTGTGCGTTAGTCTTTCCAGACCAGCACCAAGTCCCTTTATCCACTGCTTCATAGAATGAGCAAACATGCCCTTCCAGTATGGTGCAATTCACCTAGCTCTCCTAGCTCGGAGAGATGCCAAAGCCCTATAATTTGTTTGTTTCTGTGTTAGCGTGAAGCCCACTGGGTAAATTCCCAGCACACGTGGTTTGTATTTTAGGACACCTCTGACAGAATGTATTACTGTACGATCTTGGTGATCTGGCTTGACCTCTGAGGTGCCTTATCAACAGGCAGGTTGAAAACTGTGTGAGGCTCACGTCAGTCCTGTGTGAGCAAGAGGAAGTAAAGGGAGAGAGGATAATGAAGGTTACCCCGAGGGTGATGGGAAGACATAGCATTTTAGAAAAGTGTTACAAAACTAGGACTGCATTTTTTTTTTTTTTTCTTTTGTCCTGGGAACTATAAATACTTTAATAAAAAATAAGAAAACAACACACTCTAGAGCTTGGTACTCCAAGGAAAAACTCATTTTAATTGCAGATTTCCATATGTTAAGACATCTGGGTTGACATGGGAGATTTCAAACTGCGCAGACGTATGGACACGTCATAGATGTTTTAGCTAACTGTGGTTCATGGACAGTTCACTATTAGCAGCCGAATGAACAGATTGTTGTTTACAGCTCAATCATTTGTTAAAAAACACTCATATGCGTGACAGATATGGATCTGGGAAGGAAAAGGGGCCCACAGAGTTCTGTGCTACACCCCTACACAATCACACTACATCTGTTTTGTGCTGTAGTATCTTAAAACAAATATCAAAATGTGGACAGTTGTGGCTGTTAGCAGCTGATGTGGGGGGGTAATACGAGCAGGACACAGTCATTATGGGTAATTGCCCCTGAGCTTGTTCTCAGATTATCATCTGTGTATCGTGCCTTATCATGAGGCCTCTATGACAAACTGTGGCAGTGGGGAAATTAGAAGTCCCCCCCCCCCCCCCCCCCCCCCCCCCCCCTCCAGTTCCTTCCTGAGACCCTGAACACAACGGCTTCCTCCACTCATGTCGTCATTCGCTAAGACAAAGGACCACTCCAGTAACGGAAAAACTGAGCAGAGTACAACACGGGCGCTGGGTGGAATAACAGTCACTAACCATAGCTGTCCAGCACTCTCCTCTATAAACCAACTTTATCAAGTTTAGAGATGGATGTTCACGTTTGTGGCCACTAATGTTTGAGGAGCTTACCCTGCAGGGTCCAGGCTTCCAAAGGGCCCTTAATTTGTATGCAACTTTTTTGCAATCACACTGATTATTTAGTGCATATTTTGAAATGAGTTTGCGTTTGTTCAAATGACCATGCAGCAAATATGGCACCAGATGATATTCCTATATAAAATAATGCACAGAGAGGAGTTTAGTTTTTACCTTCTGTAGGCAGCTGGAAGTTGGTGAGGAGACCCGACTGATCAAAAGGTTCAAGCAGTTCATGTTTGCTCCAGTAACCTGGATTAAGTAAATCGGATCAGATGTCTAATTCACATCACTGTTCCTTCTTTGTCTTCTCATGTGCCGTCAGTCGTCATTGCTTGAAATAAGTGACGGTAAGTTCAATTGGAAAATAAGTCTGTGTAGGAAATCCTAACGACAAGACCCAGTGGGAATAAAAACATTAGCAAAGAGAGACAATTGTGTCCCGTATACCCTCAAAATGTAATTTTATTTTGACTGAAAAACTCCAGGAGAGGGTTGAAACCTTGATAGAAATTATCTGTGTTGTGGATTCCTCCTTTGGGGGAAAAAAAAAATGCTTGTGCTGCTGCGATTACCTTAGTTTCAGCACATATATTGACATAATGGCTTTACTTTTAATAGAAGAGTCCTCTTTTTAACTTAGCAAGATAAAGCTCATCTAAAATTGCTAAAAAGTAAATCGTAAGATCAAGTAAAGCCTAAGCAAATTTTATAAACGTGTGTGTGTGTGTGTGTGTGTGTGTGTGTGTGGATATAGAGATATACACATATATTAAAAAAAAACACAAACAACATACTGTAACTTCTGTCAGTGCTGTGCTTTTGGAAACCGAATTTCCCAGAGGAACCCACCCGAGGGATTAATAAAGTTCTATCTTATCTTATTTGGTATACTGTTTTCACTACTACTATTTCACACAGTCATGTGAAAAAGAACAGAAGAGGAAAAACTATGTGTGCCTCATAATTCAGTAGCTTGAGGAACCACCTTTAACTCAAAGTAATACAAAAAAGGCATTACTTCATCAGCCTCTCGTATCACTGTGGGGGAATTTTGGCCCACTCTTCCTTACAGAGTTACTTTGGCTCATTGAGGTTTGTAGGTGTTCAGTTATGCACAGCTCTCTTACAGTTGACGTCTGTACTCTGACTGGATCTTGATTCTTTTCATTTTTCTTTTTTTTTTTTTTTTTTTTTGTCTTAGTCATTCAGTTGTCCTGTTGCGTGACCCAGTTTCCTTCAAGCTTTAGCTTTTGCACTGATGGCCTCACATTTGACTCTAGAATACTTTGGTGCACAGAGGAATTCATGGTCGACTGCCGTGTGCCCGTCCTGTGCGGTACCTGTGCAGCGCTGATTGTTTTAGACGAAAGAGACTTTCTTCTGGTAACACTTCCAAACAAACCACGCTTGTTCAGTCTTTTTCTAACTGTACTGTCATGAAATTTAACATTAACATGTTAACTGAGGCCTGTAGAGTCTCAGATGTAGCTCTTGGGCTTTTCTGTTTTGTTTTTCAGTCTCTCTGAATATTGAATGGTCAGACCTTCTGGTGAATTTGCTGGGACGTCCATTCCTGGGAAGATTGTTGCATCATATTAACGCACACTTTGACGCTTCAGACCTGCAACTGCTACAACTCTCACTTACTGATGATCAGTTAATCAAGTGCATTTGATTATCAGCACCTGGTTGCTATGTAGACTCTTCATTTCTATGGAAGGGGTACGGGTGCACTTTATCGCGGGTCTGCATAGAATTACTCATATGAGTCTAAGGCCAGGTGCAATTGGACACCACTGACATTGCATGAAATTTGTAAATCCTTACCAAATATTTACAAAAAACTTGATCACACCTAAAGAGCAAGAAACGTTGAACTGGAACCATGAATCATGGAACCTGATTAAACTGGTTTACAACAAAACCGTATCACTTACTCAGCTGACAGATTAACAAAAATGAACAGCTGTTAATGATCAAATGTCCCATCACCTTCAGTTGAATGACCCTCCTGGCCTCTGTTTTAAATGTGATTCACTCCACATGATGCTGGTCAAGCGATCCGGTCACACCTGAGCGCATCTTTGTACCACTTCTAAACTGCATTATTTTCAAAATAACAACAAACGCACTGATCAGAAGAACCAATATTTGTTGGCTTGTTGATTTAAGTGAAAAAATACTCAAGATGATCAGATTTCTTAACTACTTGTTAAGTGTGGGTGGGGGTCTGAAGTCTGTCCCAGGAGATGGGACAGAAGGCATCGTATCTGTATTAGCTTTAAGTATTAGCAATTTGATGCCACTTACCAGTCTCTCAGCCGTATTTACAATTTTGATCCCCCCAGGAACCTCCTAGGCAAACCCTAAAATGTGCTCGGCACATTGGAAAGTGACCTCACGTAGTCAGTCGTTTTCATTTAGCTCCTTTCTGAGCTCTTCTCACTTTCTTCACTGTTTCCTTTGATGCTTTGACTTTACACTGTGCGGCTGGATCAATCTGTAAAATACAGAAAACATGACTGGTGTCTGTAGGAAAGTAGAGGAGATGAGGCTGGAGGGAAAGTAGATGAGAATCTTTCTTACAGGCAGGGACTGGTACTAACCAGGCGTAAAGCTGCTGGCACTTTATTCTAATGTAATAACACTGTCAGCAGGCATCTTAACTCGATTACAAACAACATGATCTACATTCCTGATTCCCCCACAGACGGCTCTCTGTGCGTTTGACTCAACTGCTATTCTCGGCATGTTACATAGTCAGGTTATGATGTATGCAGCATGTTGGGAGCAGCTCTAATTTGTGCCTTTTAAGTCTTTGATAGAATGTTTTATACATAAAGTATAATTGCATTGGTATGACTGAAACCTTTCGTGCTGAGGTTCTGCAGTGTAGGCGTTTAGCTTGATTTCTTACCTTTTTAGTTGGTCACTTGTTTTTCATCCAATTGCAATTTAAAATGAAGAAATTGACTTTTTATTTTTTTATTTTTTAAAATCTCACCATTTTGGAGCTGGATGTGGAGTACCTCTGGAAAACTGGCTTGCAAATGCTCATCAGAACTGGAGCATAAACATGTTGGAAGGACTGCTGCTAGAATTAACTACACATTAAATATCATTACCAAACTTTTCAAAAGGCACCAACACTACAAACAGTAGATGGACCCGGTTAGCCAGAAAATGGCTCGCTGTCAGGACCCATGAGCACCTTTATAATCATGCATAGTACCACGTTGGGCCCCTTTAGCCTTGATCTGTCCTCGACAAGGTGGTGGAAACACTCCTTGAGATTTTAGTCCAAGGTGAAGTGATGGCTGCACATCCATGATGTGAATCTGCTGTTCCACCACATCCCAAAAACCTCCATCAGATTGAGATCTGGTGACTGTGGAGGCCTTTTGAGCACGGTGAACTCGCTGTCATGTACAAGAAACCAGTTTGAGACGATTTGACTTTTGTGGCATGGTGCATTATTGGATGGACGTAAACGACAGTACTCACTTGGGCTGTGCCGTTTAAACCATGATCACTTGATTATAAGAGCTCAAATGTGCCCCACACCATTTCATCACCATCACCAGTCTGAACTCGTAGGGGCTGGACGGATCCTTGCTTTCATGCTTTAAAAAAACCCTACCATCATATTGCAACAGAAATCAAGACTCATCACAGCCTCAGAACATTTTTATTTTTTTACTATTTTCTGTAAACCATAGACATGATTGTGGGAACAATCCCAGTAGATCAGTCGTTTCTAAAACACTCAGACCAGCCTGTCTGGCAGGAATGACCATGGGACGCTCAGAGTTGCTTAAATTACCTTTCTCATTCTGATGCTCAGTCTGAACTTGACTATGCGATGGATTGCTGCCATGTGATTGGCTGATTTAGATATTTGTGCTAACAAGCAGTTAAACTTGTGTACCTAAAAGTCTTCGTGTATACCTACAGTGTTGTTCAAGAACTCTGACATTAGAGCACTGAAATATTGAATTATTGTCTCACATTTCCTTTTAAACTCATGACATTCATCAGTGTTTGTGCTGCTTTTTCCTCCCCTGCAGTGGAACCTGGTCTGCAGTGACTACTGGAAAATCCCCGTGCAGCATATCTGTTTCATGACTGGATGGATTCTGGGATACATATTTCTAGGCACCCTGTGTGACTGGTGAGTAATAACCTCAGTTGATATGTAACTCTAAATAAGATATGAAGAACATAAACACCAGAATAAATGTGTTTAAAACGGTTGCATTAGATCATCATTTTTGTGTGTGTGTTGACTGTTTAGGCTGTGAAGTTTCACTCGTGCATGTTTTACGTCTGTGTCTTCAGGTTGGGTCGTCGGCGAGGTTTCCTCCTGTCTGTCGGTCTGTCCAGTCTGTTGGGTGTAGCTCTGTGTTTGTCCAGGAGTGTGGTGGTGTTTCTGCTGCTGCGTCTGTCTCAAGGCGCCTCACTCGCTGGGCTGTTTGTGTCCTCCTACATCGCCCGTAAGTAATCTGTATCCACATTTTAAAGCTGATGTCTGGCAGTCGAGCTTTCTCACTGAAGTAGAAAAAGGTTTTATGGACTGGTCACATGTTCACATTTTACTTACACACATAAGAGGCCAGAGGGTAAATAACAAGTGGCACATGATCGTTACTGTGCATCTGTCATGGCGTGCCGTGTCATTGAGGGGAAAATCCCTCAGCCTGACATGCTCTCCGGGGTTATGGTTTCAACTTTAAAGCGTGCTCATCAGCTTGCTGTCTCTCTTTTATTTTGTTTTCCTTCTTAAATCATTGAACAAGAGATTGCAATGATACCTGATACTATATCTTTCTATTGAGAAAAATCTGATGTCGTGTAAAAGTTAAATAATGTTAATGTATTTGCCCAGCTAATTATCTGTACACCGTGCTGTGCTGAACTAATCTTATCAGTGGAAAAGATAGAAGCCCTTGTTGTCCCCACAGAAGCAGGTCAATCTTGCCCATCTTATCTTTATTTGTGGAGAGTCCTGAAATGAGACTTGATACTTTCATAGTAAAGTCTGAAATTCATGCATTAAAGGATATACTGCAGCATTGCATTAAACTAAATCTCCTCACCTTCAGTCTAAAGCAGTATCTTTGATAGACCACCGTTTGCAGTGCTTCATGTTTGATTCTCCAGACAAATTAGTTAAGATGCGTTCATGCTTCAAACTCTATGCTAAACTTGACAGCATTTTATTGTGAAAGTTGTTTGGAGCATTTGCATCACTGCTCATTTCTATTATCCGTATTCATTAAACTGTGTAGTTTGCAAAGAGAGGCTGTAGATAAATATAACCACCAAGTGTCTCTAATCAGTTCAGCTTCCATCATGAAGCCTCTGATAACATGAGGAATAATTAAATAACTTTCATGAAATCACATCATCCGTCAGACAAACTTCCACATTTGTCTGGTCATATAATTTTATTAGGAGACTAAAATATACAAGTCGTGCAGAGACATTACGTATTGTGGTCATAATTCCCTTTCTTTTTTCCTCTTTTGGCTGCTCCATTCAGGTCGCCGACAGCAGATCTGCTGCTGCATGTCCTCCTTCACTACATTCATGAATCTCCTCTTGAGGTCTTCCTCTTTTCCTCCTGCCTACATATCTAGTTGATTCTTTTGTTGTTAAATGTTACTGTGTTCACCAGCTAGTTGTGGACTTTCTCCTGCTCACAGGCTGTGGCAGGAGACTGTCATTAATCAGAATGAGCGAAGTTGATTTGTTGACAGTGTAAGGGATAATGCACAGAGACATGTCGATATGTAATAAATACCTGAGCAGTGACCGTGGTCCACTTGGTCCAGTCACTACAGTTCTTTAACATGACTGAGTTCACTGAACTCGGATGGCCTCAGAGTACCTTTGGGATGTGGTGGATCTGCAGTATCTGTGATGCCATCATGTCAGCCTGGACCGAAGTCTCTGAGAAATATTTCCAGCATCTTGTTGAATCTGTCATGAAGCCTTAAAACAGTCCTGAAGGCAAAAGTGGGCGCAACCCTAGTACCAGTCACAGGCTTACCCAGTGACTGGTAGGTGTACAAATATGCTACCATTCAAGACTATTGGGGGGGAGCAGGAATTTTTTCTGTTATTAGAATTATAGCTTCAGTTGTTTGTAGCAGGCACACTGGAGATGGATATTATATTGGTAACTAAAGAAACCAGGCTGTGACTGACAGCAGGCAGGTGACTGGAGCTGAGCTAAGAGGTGTGAAGGTCGGTCATACTTCAGCTGTCCTCTCTCTGTGGGGCAAACGGCACAAGTGAGCCACCCCACTATGAAAAGTCCTCAGCTTTCAGTCTTCAGCAGGAGATTCAGCAAAACTTCTCTGCTTGGTAGTGATTCGCAGTGAGCGAAGGTGGAGATTGTAGATGCATATGAGAAATGGGAGGAATGTGGGAGGCGTACTCCCACATTCCTGCAAGGTCAGGTCGAAATTCACTCCAGGGTTTGTTTTGGCGTTGTTTTTGTTTGTTTGTTTGTTTGTTTTTCTTTTCTTGGACTGTCCGATTATGTTGCTGTGTGGGGTTAGGCTGAGAGGGGTAAATGTTTTGTTTTTTGTTTGGGTTTTTTTTTTTTTGTGGGGGGTGCTATAGGCAGGAGGATATAATAGCAGGACAGGACTGAAGGCAGGGCAACCAGGAAGTGAGCTCCTCACTACCCTAACGACCACGTCCACACTGAAAACCGTTCCACTTCATCCTTCTTTCTTTAAAAGAAAAAAAAAATTTATAAACTTAATATGTTGAAATTTTATTTTGACAATTTGAGAGCAGATTCTATGTTTTAATGCTGGTTTTCATGTTTTTGCACGAGGGTGGACTTCAGGTCTCCCCTATTGGGAGGTCAGGTCTTTGATGGCAGGAGTCACTTGAGATAAGCCACTTCCTTTTCTGCCTATGAGGGTTTAAAAGCAGTCTTAATGGTGGTACAGAAGTTAAACCGATTGAACCCTGGATGAGTGGGTGACTCTATCAAAGATTTAGAAAGTGATAAGTGTAAATAAAAACTAAATAAAGGACAGATGTTGAGGAATTAACTTTTAAATTAGAAAAACAAGACTGATTCTTATTGAAATCACCTAAAATGGGACTTTTAAATTTCCTGGCTGTTCCATTTGGCATTTCCTTTTCTCTTAAACCAAACAGGAGGTGAAGGTAGGCGGGGCTTTCACCCTTACATGCTACATGACCTGTGCTGACATGAAGTTTGAGGATGTGCTACAGTGTGCTTTAGGCACGAGGTGGCTGCCATAGCAACGGGATGAATAGGTTTGCTTTCCTTCAGCTGTGCTCTGATGCTTTCTTTTTTCTTCTTCTTATCCCCTTAGGGTTGGAGCTTTGCGACCCTCCCCATCGTCTGATGGTTGCTATGGTCAGTGGTTTCTTCGGCGTGCTGGCAGAACTGCTGTTGCCAGGCATTGCGGTTCTGTCCCGTGATTGGCCCGTCCTCCAGGCGGTGGCCACTTTGCCTTTAGTTCTTCTGCTGTCCTATTGGTGGTGAGTCAGCTGGTAGTGTTTTTGGAGGCGCACAGGTAAACACGCTGTTTGTTTTTCCCCAGCGGTTCTCTATGTGCCGTCCTCACGCCATAACATAATGCGATCTTCGTTCCTGTCTCAGGCCTCTTCAAGCAAGCCACACCCGAGTTCACAAGAATCTCCATGTTTGTTTAATTGTTATCTGGGATATTTTAGTAGATAACGCCCAGTCCTCGCTCAAACGGTCTTTACATGAGACCCTATAACAACAAGTGTTATCATTCACTCAGATGCTCTGAAAAAATTGCCAGGTAACAGCTTAAAGGCCTCAGGAGAGGCTGTGTCATTTTTATTTTGCATGGGGAATCTACAAAACTAACATGGTATGCTCTGGGCTAAAAATTGTTCATGCATTTGTGTCATCGTGGCTAGATGGCTGAAATGCCATATTTACCAGCTTAGATTTGGGGGGGGGGGGAACTGTCAGTACTCCAAGCAATACAAAATGCTGCAGGCAAATTAAAGTATTTTAGACACGGCATCAAAATTGTTTAGATCTTGTTTCTGCTCTTTAATTATTTTAAAAAAATTTCCTCCCAGAAGAGGGAGACTATTTCACTTCCACCATGTTGTTGTCACAGCAACAGCTTCCAACTACAAATACAATAATTGAATCATCTCAAGTCTTATTGAATTTCTGAGCACATGATGTAGACCGCACACGTCCTTGAAATCTGTCTAATTACACTCCAACCTCAGGTGGAGGGGGGAACTGTATATAAACGTGTCTGTAATTCCCAGCTGTAAACAGTGTACTGTATTTTAAAGATGGATGGAGCTTTCAGGCTGGAAAGTGAAGCCAATGCAAAAAACTTTAAACATGCATTTTTCTCTAATGCCGAGCAGGGGGCAACTCCTACCTTGTACACTGCTTAGAAGTCAATGGGGAAGAAAAATGACCCCAATGTCTATATTTTGTCTATAAAGCAGAGTATGCCTACCGTATGATTCCTCATTTTTACCCACTCATAAGATCAAGTTTAAAAAAACACTTTAATACAGATTTTCACTTACTTGGCCATAACATGGTGACTAAAGCACTTATGATGTTGCTGTTTGAGATGTCAAAGCCTTTTGACTTGCTATTGATATTTGTGATGGATAATAACAGTTTGTTTTTGTTTGTTTTTTCTTCAGCTGTGCATCGGTATTTCCAGAGTCTCCTCGCTGGCTGCTGGCCACAGTTCAGATTCCTCAAGCGAAGAGGAGCCTTCAGGATTTCTCTAAAAGAAATTGTGTTTTTCTACAAGACGACCTCTACCCTGGCGAAACCCTGCTGTCAGGTACACACACACACACACACACCTCTAGGATTTCTCTGTAGGCGTGTACAGTTTTCTCCTGGTTGTTGGAGCACAGGCGCTAAACCTTAAACGTGATGCATTAAGAGAAGAAAAATCTGGACCTCACCAATTTCTAAACCCTGGTATTTCCTTGGTAGAAGCAACACGTATTTCCAAATCAAACTCAGTGGGGTTTAACTTTGTTGGGACATCAGTTTAAATGATTTCCCTGTTTGTGGTTACAGAGATTGATTCAGTGTACGGCGAGGACAGTCAGCCACGATACCACTCTGCTCTGGAGCTGCGTCGGACTCACGTCATCTGGAAGAACTGCCTCATACTCGGCTTCACCTTGTGAGTTTCCTCTCTTCATGAAATCAGCGGTCCCGAGTCAGGGGCGCTACAATGAAGTCCATAAATATTTGGACAGTTTTGGTTCTGTGCATCACCAGAATTCATTTTAAATGAAACAACTCAGATGGAGTTGAAGTGCAGACTTTCAGCTTTAATTCAGTGGGTTGAACAAAAACGAACAAGAACTGCAGGCGAGTGTTTGATAACTGATACTGAGTTTTTCTTAACACTGAGGAGAAGTGAGAAAAAACCTTTTTGTGGTGTTTTTGTTCAGTAGTGGGTTTTTTTCCTTGGATCGCTCCCATGGTGCCATGTTTTGCCCAGTCTTTCTTATTGTTGAATCATGAACTCTGAACTTCAAATGAGGACTCGAGTTCCTGTTTAAGTGATGTCGAGATCCAACTGGCAGTAATCAGACCTGAGTGTGGCTGGTGAAATTGAACTAAGCTTTCTAAACCAAAACAAAGTATGAGTTAGTTCATGATTTAGCAAGGAGGGCATCTACTCTCCACACAGGAAAGGCATGTTTTGTTAGCTTTTTCCTCCTTGTTGGGTTGTCTTCGTCTAATATAAAAAAAAATTTGACCTGAAAATTTGAAATCCTGGAAATATGTCAAAGTAAAAAATGAGGAAGGGGGGAAATACTTTGTCATCAGCTGTACACATCAGTGGTTTGTTACTTTGTTACAGAAGAGGTCAAATTAAAGGGGAAACGATTCATTTGTTTTTGTGTGTTGCTATGGCATCAACCATGAGGGCAGGAAATGTACAACATGCTTTCAATATCTGCTGCGCTTAAACCACAAAACTGATTACCAAGTGCCACGACAGGTCCAGAGCTAGATGGACTGAGATATTCCCTAACGGGTAATTTTTAGGATTTGAGGTACCCGCTTTCAACCTGATTATTTTATTTTTTCCTTTGCCATCCAGATTCATTGGAACAGGCATCCAGTACTGCTTCACCAAAAACCTGCACACTTTCTCCAATAAGTTCTACTTCAGCTACTTCCTCCGGGTGGTAACTGGAGCGCTCGCCTGCATCTTCCTGTGTTTGTCCATCAATCACTTTGGCCGACGTGGCATGCTTCTCCTCTCTGCCATCATCACTGGACTGTCTTCACTCCTGCTGCTGGCCCTTACACCATGTATGTAACATCCACACAGGCCCATAAGATCTACTGTAAATTCCCTTCAGAGTTTCCTTGAAAAAGTTTTGGATCACATCCCAGAAAGTTTTTCACTCTCTGGTTTTAATGACTCTTTTTATTGACGTTTGTGTTTGACAGACCTGCAGGGTGGCCTGGTGCTGGTGCTCTCCGTTGTGGGTTTGTTGTTCTCTCAGGCTCTCGCCATGCTCAGTGCATTCTTCACCTGTGAGGTGATGCCAACTGTAGTTCGGTAAATGTCTCTTTGTTCTTGATTAAACTGAAAATGGGACGTATTGATCCCATTTGCTGCAAAGTCAAAAGGAAGTTTTAAAGTACAAAGAAAAAAAAAAATGGGTTGAAACAAAGTACCGTGCGATCTTTTCACCTTGGTGATTTATTCTCCTTTTCCTGTGCTTCCTCTCTCTCGTCCAGAGGTGGCTGCCTTGGCCTGGTGCTGGCATTGGGTTGTGTTGGCAGGGCCGCCTCCTCCCTGATGGAGCTCCAGAACAATGGTGGCTATTTCCTCCATCATGTTGTCTTCGCTTCCTTCGCTGTCCTCTCCGTCCTCTGCATAATGCTCCTACCTGAAAGCAAACGGAAACCGCTCCCAGATTCCATGAAGGACGGCGAGAACCAGAGGCGACCACCCCTCTTCCTGTCGCAGCCCACCAGAGACAGCCTCCCTCTACTGCACGCGCGTGCCCCTTTGTCGGAGTACAACCCGGATAACTACTCCCTCCTGGTGTCTGCCACCAGGAAGATGTTGACTAAAGATTCTTTGCCTTACAGGATCGGTGTTCCTGCTCATCCCCCTCTGCTGTCAAACAATGAAACACAGGAACCAGAAACTCTGAGAGATGTGTCTTAAATTTAACCCTTCTCCTCCTCTTTACACTCTAGCTTGAGGGGAGGAGCCGAAATGTTACCTCTGACAGGCTTCAGTGCAAGGGTCAGTGACTAGCTCTTCATAACTCATCTGGAGAGCTGGATGCACTTTAGAGCAATGGCTCCAACTTTGTCAGTTTTCATCAATATTTCCATCTGGTCTCTTTACATTTTGTTACTATGCAGTGGCGTCTTCACGCATGGATCCGGTCCACCGCTGTGGGACGATGGCCTCCTTTTGCTGTGTTTTGTCAGCCTTTTCTGAGATGTAGGAATATGTTGGTACATTCCCAGTGCAGCTGGGGTCACACTGCTCATGTCTGTGGTAGGCATTCAAAGCAAACTGGCACACTCCAGTGTTACCAGAGGAGCTCTGTCATGTAAAGCTCTTTGATTGCGTTTCTCAGTAACACAGTTCTTCATTAAGTCTGTCTGCCTGACTCACCAGCAGATAGCAGCGCTGAGTGAGCTACAGATCACCAGAACACCCAAGACTATACTCGTGAAGCACAGCAGGGGGCGCTGATGATGTACTAAAAATGATCAATTATAGTTTTTTTTTTTTGTTTTTTTTTTAAAAGGCTCTTTGTTTCCTGTGCAACTAACAAGCTTCATTTGTCCTTTTTCTGATGTTAGGATGTGATCAGTGTGGATAAACACAACCATTTCTTTACCATTACGTTTTTCTGTCTTCATGCTCCTTCTATAAACCACATCTATTACCAACTATTGCATTAAAAACTGTCTTGTTGTTTTCTACTTAAAAACTGGAAGTGGCTAAATTTCAAGATGCACTAACCACAGCAGCTGCTGAGCGAAAAGTGCGTCTGTGTCTGGAATGCTTCAGCTAAAACGCAACAACGTTGTGGAACCAGTAGACATATATATTTACATTCTTTTTAAAAAAAAATGGTTTGTTTAATGTTCTTTTATGTTTACTAGTGCGGATGTTTTACGTGTTTAAAGCCTTTAGTTCGAACTGTGAGATGAGATCATGTCTTCAGCCGTCAGTGTCGTTGTGTGATAGTTTACTGTTTGTGAATACATAACTTTACCTTCAGTGAGCAAACAAAGGTGCTTGTGTTGGAACTACAGTTGGTGATGTAAGCTTTTAAAACCTAATGTTTTATTGTTTCTTTGTAAAGTAAAATGTGCAAAAGCTGAGTGTTAACTTTTTAAGGAAAATAATCTAAATCTTTTTTTACTTCTCTGTAAAGCAAACTCAAATCGACAAAACTTGTTTTAAAAATGTTCAGTGATGGTGTTTCTCTCTCTGAACACTAGATGGCCCTGTTCACTTTACAAAACAAAGAAATGTACTGCTTGGAGTGAAAATGTTCAGGTGTGTTACTCAGATTATAGTTGTGTGACTTCATTATTCAACTAGGGAAAAAAAACCCCTGTTTACAGTCCTGCCCATAAAAAGGCACCTTTACTACTGTTTTTGTTTTAAATGAGATAAAATGGATGAATTGAAACTCTGACTCAGGTTTAAATAAACTTTAATAACATAATTTGTTTGTCCATCTTTTATACCATTTTAGTTAATATAATTGAGTCTTAAAGCTTTAAAAACTGCATGAGGGGAGAAAGTTGTGCAGTAGTTTCTCTCAGCGGTATAGCATTACAGTTCAGGATGTAACTCAGGACTTACATACTGTAGGTTCTACAGTCACCCATTAAACAGTTGATGTAATCCAAGCCTGGAGAACCAGTGTAATCAGAAGCGCCAGTGTACTGAGCGACTGGGCTGATCCGTTGGAGCCGGAAGTGCTGGGGTATCCGAAGCTTGTTCTGCACGGGTTCTGCACATCTTCGTTTGGAATGGGAACATCATCCGGGATCTCGTTGCTCATGCTGTCGCGGACCTGACACACAAAGATGACATCGTCAGGCAGGAGACAAAAACACTAATGGGGTGTATTCACTGTGAGCCCATCTGCTATTCAAAGACATTGTTTAAAACCTGATGTAGCCACGGAGTAGCTGTCAACACCAACATTACTTATACACACACATTTTAAAAAAGCTCAGTGGTCTTTAGATGATCATTGATAGCTTAGAGATTGTATTCAGGCATATGTCCCAGTGATCCACATGAGGGTTCATCTGTTTATCTATAGTGCTGTTAAATTTAAGTCTACTTGATCAAAGAAAAACAATAATAATGCAGAGAAACTGGTAGAAGGTGTGGTTTCTGGGGATGAGGAACAATGACTCACAATAGTTAAATGTTATAACCCCCCCCCCCCCATGTTAGAGATTTTCTACATTATACATTATAACCAAATCTCTATAATACAATATAATCAAGTGTGCCTTATATTCTAACCAAGTATGCCTTATATTTTGTGTGTTCATATATTTTCACATAACCAAGCCTATTGTTGAAGAATCACCTAACCAAGTCTATTGTTAAAGGAAAACATGATGTATTCCTTACCTCAGTGTCTGAGATGTCAGATAAAGCATGATATACTTCTGTATTCTTATCCCAGTGTGTGAAAGATCAGATAAGCTGATTTAATGTTTAACCTCTTCCCTGACAGTTAAAAGAGGAAGTACTATGTAACCCATTTTTGCCTTATAAATAAAGCAAACAAGCCTGCCCTCGGTGTGTTTTGTCTTCTCAGAGACATTCACCCGTGTGGGTGTCTTCTCAGAGACATTCACCCGTGCGCACGTTTTCTAATTGCACTCTGAGTTGGTCTGCAGTTGTCTCATTTCTCTTACTTGTGTTTGAACAAATGTCTACCCCTGACACCCCATCATTATGCAGATGCTTATCTGGTGCTGTAAAGCCAGCTGAGATGCAGATATAATTCGACAAGTCATTACCTAACCGTAAACATCTAAGTTTTCGGTTAGGTAATGACTTTGTGAATTGCTACTTGTCGCAAAGGACATTTGTCACAAGACAACCTGCAGAAACCAGCTAGTGCAAAACATTTTGTGATGGATGTGATTGGAGGAATTATTATTAAACACCTTGCATTCAGAGCCATTTTAGAGGAAACCAACATGATGACTCGGATCCCCACAGCAGGTCTTTGAGTGGCCTCACACATGCAAAGAACTCACTCACTCCTGATCAACTTCCCTTGAATGTGCACAGTAATGCACCGTTTTAAGTTGTTACAGATAAACATCCAGTCTAGCTTTTGTTGCAGGCATTAACTTGGAGGAGTGTTGCTCTTGAGTTGATGATATATCCCACGATATTGATGGTCAGAGTTTGATATCATGGATTTTGGTTTTTAAGACATTTGCAGCTGGTATAAAATTGATTTAGTTGAAATGATTTTTTCTCTTCAGCCTTGACGATGTCATGCAGCTGGTCTCTGTGGTGCTCAAAAATAGTGGAAAAATCTGTGACTTAAAAGGACCCAAATTTCAGCCCAACCTTGTGCACTTTTGGTCCTGTAACAAAGAAAATGTCCATTTTATGATTTCACAGTTGGTGGAGAATAAAAACCTGACTTTGAGGGGTTAGGTGGGAAACACTCATTTGGTGGTTTTTAATGGAATAACAGATCTACTAGAGTCACTTCATCAACCAGCTCAGAATTACAATCCGGAAACAACTGCTATATCAGATTTTATTGCTTTAAGGTGTGCTGAGTATCTAATTCTTTCTTATCGTTGCAGATCCTCAGATAAGGAGGCTGATATCTCTGTCACGCTGGTTTAAATGGATGGAGTGAGGAAACGTCTTAACAGGTACTTTTGGTTGCTCTCTCTAATTTCCCAAGGGGAAACAGATCTGCATGTTTGATTTGGCCAGGTGCCCTTCCTCCTCACATTTATCCAGGCTTGGGATCAGCACTGGGAGTACGCTAGCTTTGTCCTCTACTTTCAAACTGAAGATCTTTTGCATCTAAGGTAAATATGTTTACCACTGAACAAGCCAATCAATCAAACGTGTGCAACCAACTTGACCAAGCTTCTTCACACAGCTCTCCAAATGATACATGAACCCATGAAGTGCATCGAGGTTTAGGTTACTTGTGTGTGTTTGTGTGCATGCATTTATTCCTTACCTTCTCAACCTCACTCATGACACGGAGCAGGTTATTTCCAAGAGCAGCTTTGACTTCCTCATCAGTCCATCCTCTCCTGAGCAGTTCAGCCACCAAATTGGGGACCTTGGACACATCCTCCAAACCCTCAGGTACTCTAAAAGGACAAATTTACAACCAGCGAGTTACATGTGATGTAAAATTGAGTGGATTTTTTTTTATACAGCACTTCCAAAAAGCAGTACTATATTTAAAACAAACAAACACAATTTTTTTTTATCAAGAAAAATTACAAGAAAATGCAGCTCATTGGAAGCAAAATGTAAAGAAAAGTGTTGGTGGGTTTTTTTTCTTCATCAAGACAATTTTGAATATGACACGAGTCTAACTACCCAACGGGCAAAGTTACAGTACTGTGGAAAAATCCTGAACCACTCCTCATTTCATCATATTTTCCTTCCAACAACTCACACTTTCTTGCAATATTTTAAAGTGGTCTTGACCAGTAGTTCTCCAGGCTTTGTGAATGTTTTTCAAAGTGTTTCTTTGGACACTGGCTGCTTTTTCCATGCATCTTCAGTCCAGTCCTTGTACCTAACCATTTTCAGATGAATATTCTTTGCTTTTTTTTAAAAGCCATGTATAACACAGACCTTTCAATCATTCAAGAATAAAAGGCACGTAAAAGGATGAACCAGTATAGACACTTAAAAACAAGACTTTGTTAGTAGCACAAAAACACATCATTTGTTCCAATTTCTTTAGACGAATCTCTGAAAAATACCCAAGATAATAGTTTGACAGGAGAAGAAAGTGTTTTTGCACCAACAAGGTGATTCCCAAAGAGCTATTAGCAAAAAAAAACTTTGGTGCATCTCTCCACGGTGTGCCAATGTCTTCACATTTCAGCGAGTTTATGTGGGAACACACCTGGGAACGCCATCATAATCTCCACCAAAGCCGATGATGTCTGCCCCGGCCACTTTCTTTATATGGTCGAAATGATCTATAATGAAAGCAACAAACTTGAGAATGAAGTGAATGGACAGAAGATAGCTTTGAGAATGAAAAGATAAATGTTAATGTTTGACTGGTTTACAGCAGATGTCATGGTCACAGCAGTAATTTACCTGCGACATCAGACAATTTAGCCGTATTGCTGCAGGTCACATAGTCATTGTAGAAGTTGACCATCACAATTCCTTTAGTTTCATTCTGGAGAGACAGACTAGTGTTAAATGGCTCTGATCTACTGCAGAGAATGACAGAAAGTCAAGAAAAGCATCAACCGGGCCACAAAATGCACGTCCCAATGATCCGCATGAGTGCACTGACCTCTGCTACGTTTCCTGGTTATAACTTTACGTGTATCATTTTACAGTGCTGTACAATAACTTTCTTGCTTTTATCTTATTTTATTGACTTTAGGAGGGAAGTTGTCATTACGCATCATTTAACTTGATCCATTTACAGCCATTTGCAGCTCATCTGTTGCATAAAGAGCTTTTATGGATGCGTTATCTAAGACCCCAAGCAGCAGTTCAATATCAGCTGGCTGCGTGTTTTACTGTGATCAGGTGATCTGTTGATGCATTTTGCTCCCCCACATCCAGATCACTTACAACATCTGTGGTGCACTTGGGCCCAGTTTTGTGTTATTTCTAAGAGCTGGAAAGAGCTAAATATTATTCCTATTCCACTCCATTAATTTGATGTGAAAGTTTCAGGCAAAAGGTTGTGGATGCTAACTTGTTAAAGTACAATATATTGTTATAATTTAAACCCTCTATTTGCATTGTGACTCCTTGCTTTTACTCCCACTTTTCAGATGGTTTCAACTATTTGAGGAGCAAACACCAAAGATGATGCAATAAGAGAGAGAATCAAACAATAACCATGTGAACTATTCATATACTGCTGATCTTCACGAGGTCCTCAGCCTTTAGGTTGACCTGCTGTTTCTTTCGGTTGTGTCTCGTGAACTCACCACTCGTCTCAGGACGTCATCTGGGACGTTCCTCTTATGTGGACAGACGGCGTATGCGGAGGAGTGGCTGAAGATGACCGGAGCTTTAGACAGGGTCAGCACCTGGTTCATCACCTCCTCAGAAACATGAGCCAGGTCGATCAGCATCCCCAGGCGGTTCATTTCCGCAATTACTTGCTGTAATGTGAATGCACTTTGGTTACCACTGTGGTTGTTATTGTTTTTATATTTTCTGATTGCTCCTTATTTATATATTAGTTTCAGTTAGTTTCAGTGAGGGTTGGGAGGATGTGCCCAGTGTTTCAGCTTTGATCTTTTTAAGTATTATTTTATGTAGCACACATGCTAAGAGGTAAGATTTAAGAAAATCTGTAAAGCTTTTCTCAGGCTTTTTTTTTTAAAAAATTCAACAACACATTAATTTGTTTATGTAATCATGCATCAGCAATTTTTTTTTTATTAGTCTGCTGTTCTCTAACTCCATCACAAACAGCTCCAACACTCCCTCCACCTCACCTCACTAAGCTCATGTGCGTGTTATCAACAGCAGAGTTTTTTTTACACCAATTCCACCAATATAACCTCTGGCAATAAATGTTATTTTCTTTGAAGTGCCTCAGAAGAAACTTTGGGCTAATGTCGTTAAGCTATAAAACATAATAACGGAATACTTTTTTATTGATGCTCTGTCAGTGTTTTCTGATGCTTCTTTTCCGAGTTAATGAGGTCATGGTTTTTACAAATGGCTGTCAGCAGTCTGAGTTGTAGCTCTCTCCTGATCACTTGCATATAAAACAACAATTTTAACTTCAAATCTCTCCTTCAGGCCTGCTGTCACTTATTTTCAGTCCAGTTCTTGTGTAAAAGGCCTCTTAAATAGTTAACATAAAGAGATTCTTAAACATTTGAAAAGTAGTGATTTACCATATACACAAGAAGGTCAGCTTTAACCTCCTAAGACCTGAACTCTTTCACGACATGCATTTTTAATTTCTCTTTGATATTTGGGCATATTGGGGCCTGATGAATGAAAAAACAAAGAATTACCAGATTTTTTTTAACCTTATTTTTGTTTTTAAGAAAAATAAGAGCCACATATGAGGATATTTGTTTAAAAGTTTGATACAACAGTAGCAGTATAATGTCCTCGTAAGTGGATATCAGGCCCATGTAGAGCAAAATTGAGTATTTTAGTCTAAATAACCCAAAATGTGATGTCTACATATGGACACAGGGTCCTAGGAGGTTAAATGAAAAAAGAGGAATAGGAATAAAGCTACACAAAAGATGTTAATGTGTAACATAGTACTCCCAGAAATAATGATTTCCCACGTTTGCATCACTCACTTTGCCAAAAGAAGAGAGGCCGTTATGCTCCGATGGCTCTGATCCAGTGTCCACGAGCCAGTTATCTACCCTGTGAATGAAAAAGCAAGTGTTAGTAAACATGCAAAACTTAAGACAACGAACAATCTGGAACTCATTTAAAGTAAACTGAAGTGTTCATTAACATTTAATGAAACATTGAGAAAGATGGTAAATGGCCTGTATTTGTATAGCTTTACTAGTCCCTAAGGACCCCAAAGCGCTTTACACATCCAGTCATCCACACATTCACACACTGGTGATGGCAAGCTACATTGTGGCCACAGCCACCCTGTGGCGCACTGACAGAGGCGAAGATGTACAGAGATATTTTAAGGTCTTTCTCCATGATTTCAGACGTAGCAGATTATATAAAGTTCACCGTTTTCCCAATTCTAAAAACAAAAACAAAAATAAAAGAATTGGTAAAAGAATTTAGTAATATAGTTTAACATCTTCCTGGAGGCCGATGTTCACATGGTGAGGTGCAGACCTCCCTTTCTTTCATGCATGTCTGCACAAAACCTTTACAAAAACAAACAAACTTTATTTGTCACATACACAATCATACAGAGTACAACATGTAGTGAAATCCTTGTGTCCGAGCTGCAGACGTAACCGCGCCATTCCAGAGCTTGATTTGTTTAGCATGGGGATCCTGGATCCTGAGCTGCACTGAGTAGGAGATGCTCTGCAAACTCTCGGTACCTCAGCAGAGCTGGCAATATCATCAAGGACCACTCTCACCCCAGCAACCAACTGTTTGAACTATTACCGTCAGGCTGACGGTTATAGGTCACATAAAACCAGGACAAACAGATTCAGGGATAGCTTCTTTCCCAGAGCTATCACCGTAGTAAATAAGCACAAAAACAATTGAACCTATTCCATACCGTCACTGTCATTATATGCTGTTATTCATACTGTCATTATATTAATGCTGCTATCCTGTATATATTGTACATACTATTGTTTGAGTACTTACGATTGTTTTTGTGTACTTTTTATATTTTACATTTATATTTATTATTGAAACTTGCACCAAGGGAGTGGCACTCCAATTTCGTTGTACTCTGTACAATGACAATAAAGGCTATTCTAAATTCTCTGTACACATGTATCGTGACACAAAAGGCATTCTATTCTCTTTCTGTTTCCTAAATTTAACCAGCTGCTGGTTGCACCTGGTTGGGTCACTGTTGAGGTAAAGCATATCAGTACAGATTCACCTGCCAGTGAATGTGATACTGCTGCCTGAGTGGGCCTGCAGGAATCCCCCGTGCTCTCCACAGCTCCAATGCAACATCTGAACCTTACTGTCGGCTCAGTTAATGAATGGAAACAGTGCAAACACGATCCAGAGGAAGTTATTCTTCACATAAGACGTCTCTTGATTCTTTTTCACATGAATTTATTATTGAAACTGTCACACAGTGACACAGCCCCTAACTCTGCATTTTCTGTTTAATGTTGTGTAGTTGTAATTTGGATAAACATTCATCTGAATGGGGAAGTGAAGGCATGTGACTGAGCATATTTAACTCAGCTGAAAATACAGAACTAGAACTAATAGCTACTATATTTTCTGCCTGGAAAACACATGTCATATAAATATAGAGGCTCAGTTTTCCAGACTAGTTCTCAAAAACACTTTTCAGTGAAGATGTTGATTGAATTTGTCATTGCGATTGATTTTTGTCTGTGACCAGGCTCGATCCATGCCTTGCAAATCACTACGGCTATTTTCAATTTTCTTAGCAAAATATAACGAAACAATGTGTTTATCAAGACTTTTGCGCAGCATTATAGTCAATCAATAGAAACATGAAAATAACCTACTCATTGTTTGTATTCTTCTGAAAATTCAAACACATTTCTTTATATAAGTAACAGCAAATTAATTGATCTTTGAGGTCTGACCGATGCCTTAAAATGTGGTGATGGCTCTTACCAAGGTGTGTTGCAGGAGTGGGTGAGTGTGAGGTAGCGCACCCCCAGCTGGTACATGGTGCGCAGGGTCCCCAGACTGCTGTCGAGTGAGTGACCACCCTCAACCCCAATCAGACTGGCGGTCTTATTCATATTAAAGGCCTTCAAGATGTCTGTGCAGACATGACAGTTGATGTGTGATACAACCAGGAGAAGGACAGCTATGAACTGTCGGAGTCAGTGTCTCACCTTGGCTACTGGAGGCAAACATGAAGATTTCAGGGTATTTCTGACACATCCTGTGAATCACGTCTATCTGCTCCAGCGTTTGTCTGACAGCATCTTTGTACTGAGTGTCACAGGGGACGTATGCTGCCCAGAACTGAGGACCAGAGCAAAGATTATACTATGTATAATTAACTTTCAAAGTTAAACAAAGATGAATAAAATACAATCATACTCTCAAACACATATGCACAATGCTGTAAAAAAGGTATTTCCCCCCCTCATGATTCTCTGATTCAGCAGGGTGTGGCTAATTCATATTTTAATTTGTGGGTGTGGGTGGAGGCGGCTGCGTGTTTCTTTTTCATGGCGTTGATTGTGAGTGGTTGCTGGAAGCTAATGACTGTCACTGGGAAAGTGATTGATTGCTAAAGCCCAAGTCACGCAAGCCTACAGATCAGTAACCACCTGTTGCTAGGGAAAAGTGTGCACATCCTAACCAGTAGGTTAAAATTTCCTGGTGATTGGTTTGGTCACTATGATATTGCTGCGGTCCTCTGTAGTTTGCATGGAAGTGACAGACTTGTGTACGTTCTGAGTCAGCAACATCCCGAGACCACAACCACCCAGTCAGTGAATGCATGTCTTCCTAGCAATGACTGTTTGTATCACGCCCCATGTAGCCAACACCTCTTGCGCAATGCACATGACATCATTCAAGAAACTTTAATAGAAATTAACTATGACAAAAAATAAATAAAACAAAAAACAAATCCCCCCCAAAAAAATTCTTTTTTATTGTTTTGGGGGATTTTAATTTTTTGAGTGTTTCAAATGCTCGGCTTCTGTTGGCTTTTCTGAATCCCTGTCTTGATTTCATTTTTGTTCTAGTGATAGTTGCCTGAAAGGAGTATTATTGAATCTTTCATTTAGATTCTTATTTTCTGGGCTTTCTTGGAATGAGTGCCAGCTCTTTCACTCTGTATCAATATAAGTTCCCTTTGTTTTCCCAGTTTCCTTCCCCTCCACATGGTGTAACACCTTCCTTCTGTTTTTTGTTTCCCTCCTTAATCACTTAAGTAATAACTAGTTTTTAGCTTCATATTTCGTGTCTATTTGTTTCAGTTATGGTAGTTTCAACATCTTCTGTTCCTTTTGCGAAAAACGGTTCCCATTAGTGATTTATTTTTATTATATTATTTTATTGTTTTGTTTTATTTCTCCATGTGAGTATCTTAATTATGTTCAGCTGTTTTTGTTACCCTTCTCTGTCCAAACCCAAATAAAGCCGTCAATGTGAACATGTACAGCCCCAGTTTTCCTCCTGGTGTCCTGTGTGTGTTTTGTGTGTAGACTTTTTAGAGATTAGAAATTAACTATCAATATTTGCCTTTTAGTTTTGGACTCCGTCTCCTGTGCACTCCTTGTACAACTCTGTACAACTGCAATTAAAAACAAAATGTATTGACAGATATAGATTTTTTGAGATGCTTTTAATCTCTTGAAGAAATGGCTGACTTCTCTGCTAATAATATATTTAAAATGAGAGTGTAACATGACTTTTTAAAATGATCAGTCTGATTCAGTTATGTTATTTTGTGAGATGTCTCCAGTGAGGAAGGTTTGTAGATAAGCTGTGGGAGCCCATGAATAAGGAGCACATTGACACTGAAATTATGTTTTTTCTTTAATAATTCTTCCATTGTGTGTACCTGAGCACCCAGTCGTCCATCCTTGATCTTAGGGATGTTGGTGTGAGTGTTTGCCAGTGTGTTAAGATCCACTTTGTTCAGCTGATTGTTGAATTGTGACCGAAGCTGCCAAGGCAAGTCATTATGACTGGAACAAAGCACAGGAGAAAGATCACATCAGGAAAGAAGTGAACTTGTTTTATTGGGTCAGCATTAGACTTCAATCGCAGATATTTACACACTAATCACAAATAAATAAATAAACAAATAAAATTTC
This sequence comes from Maylandia zebra, assembly GCF_041146795.1. Taxonomy (NCBI): domain Eukaryota; kingdom Metazoa; phylum Chordata; class Actinopteri; order Cichliformes; family Cichlidae; genus Maylandia; species Maylandia zebra. Next base: position 23,194,191 of record NC_135167.1, on the reverse strand, counting down.
ACTTACCCATCAATGAGTGGCGTCTCTGACATTAACTGCAAGGCTCTGGCCATGTAATCGTTGGGATCCACAGCCAAGGTGATGGCGCAGGAAGTGATCCAGAGCACCAAGCATGAAGCCAAATTTACCCTGTGCAGCATTTCCTAAAGTTTAAACGCACTAAATAGATTCCTGTCTTACTCTTTGTTTGTCTGGTTTTATCCTGATAACTAAATCAAAAATTGCAGTGGCTGAGCCTCTCTTTGACCTTAATCTTAGTCCTTGAGCAGATTTCTTACTTAAATGTCCTTCAGTCCTTTGTCTGTTGGGATCTTTACAGATTTTCGCTCCAGATTCTTTCTGTTTTCAGTTGTTTATATGGTGCCAAATCACTACAAAGGCTGCCTCGAAGTACCTTTTATTGCAGGACTACTCTTTGCTCCTCCTATGTGCTGAGTAAGTTTACAGCGCCAGCTATAATAAATGCAGCTCAGTAGCTTATTAATCTCTGGCTCTCTTCCGCAGTGTGTCTTTGTCCTGTCTTCCTCCCCTGACCCTCAACAAATGGCCACCCCTTCCTGAGCCTATAACTGGTGAAGGATTCGTTTGGGTAAAAAAGGAGTTTCTTCCCACTTTTGTTGTTTGGTCATAAGGGGGTCACACGACTGTTGAAGCTTGACAGCAGAAAAAAAACTGGTTTCAATTGGTGTTTTACTTTTCCCTTTGAGTGTCTTAATTGTGTGGATGCCTTAATAGGCATACACACTATTGAGTTCCTGTTTCTCTTTAATCTTTATACTTTATTGTGTGGATGCTTTAAGCATCCACACTATTGAGTTCCTGTTTCTCTTTATTCTTTATACTTTATTGTGTGGATGCTTTAAGCATCCACACTATTGAGTTCCTGTTTCTCTTTATTGTGTGGATGCTTTAAGCATCCACACTATTGAGTTCCTGTTTCTCTTTATTCTTTATTATTATTATTATTATTATTGTGTGGATGCTTTAAGCATCCACACTATTGAGTTCCTGTTTCTCTTTATTCTTTATTATTGTGTGGATGCTTTAAGCATCCACACTATTGAGTTCCTGTTTCTCTTTATTCTTTATACTTTATTCTAGTTGCTTCCGTACACTTTTTGGCACTTAACTACTTCCACAATTTTCAGCCGATTTTCACCGTTCAAATTTTAAACTATTCTGCTATTTCTGCTAATTTACGCTATATCTTTTGGTATTTTTCACTATTATACTTTTTAAAATATTAAGCTTTTTTCCTTTAATTTGTCCCATTGAAATGAATGGGAAACTTCAGCAATTCTGCTAAAATTTGCTTGTTTTTGAAACTTAACTACTTCCTCATATTTTCACCTAGAACAACCATTCAAACTTTAAAATGTTCTCAAATTATTGGGCTATTCAGGTATAAATCAGCTTTTTCAAATCTTCTACTGTTTTACTTTTATGCCTCTTAAAGTTTTGAGTTGCAAAATTGTGATTTTTCACAAAATACATGCGTTGTTATGGTTGCTATGCTCTTGGCTTCCAGTGTGTCACTGAAGGTTTTGCAGTCTTCTCTTCATGTCCGAACAACTGTTTGCTACTTGCTCAATTTTCACTCAACATCCACAAATTATACATCAAAACGTAGGTATTTTTGCTGGCTTTCAGGAAATGTCACTATCATTGTTGTGGGATTTATAGAATTTTCGCAAATCTCCTCAGACCAACACAATGTCAGAAAACTCTCCATATAAAGTGAATGGAGAGCTTGTTCAAAATCACCGCTGGATTTCTGTAATGAGAGGCATATTCAAATCGTCATATCTCCTTAACGAAGCAAAGTTAAGACATGAGGCTTGTCCCCGAATATCTTCAGACACCCCTGACGCTCACAATTCAAGAATTTCTTTCTCACCTATTACCGTTCTGAAATGAGTTGGACTTGTTTGAGGGTAGAAAATTCGTCCTTCGCTCAGATTTCTTCAGATTTCAAACTCTGGAAATGAACCACTTTTTTCTCTCGTCATAACTTTTTGTTGGATTTCCACAGAGACCTGAAAATTTCCATGATTGTTCACCAAAGCCTGCTGTCTCTTACGGTGAAAGAATGATATCGATACTCCAAATAGATTTCGAGTTAGAATGCGTTGTTTGAGGGCAAGTCAAGGCAGTTTTTGCTTCGCTCTACTCAGTTATGGTGCATTAGAAGTCAAATATCTTTAATAATTCATATTTTAATGATAAATTGTAAACACTGGAAGATTCCCCCATCTCTTCTGAACAAAACGGTGTAAGAATGACCGCTCTAGCCCCTACGGTTTGGAAATTATGGTCATTTGTTTGAGGGGAGTCCTCACTATGAGAAATAGGCTGCAATAATCCCGTGCCTCTCTGTGCTGCGTGTGTAAAAAGAGGCACATGTTTTGGCGGGAAAAAGTACACAGGCTCTCTGATTGGTGGATTCAAATTCACCAGCTCCCAGGCTGACCTAGAAACTTACTTCTCTCTCCCTGTGCATGTTCAGCATTTTTTCAGCTGTCCATTTTGCTTTTCCAATTTTTCTGTTTAACTTATTACTATTGTGCTAAATAATACTATTTCTGCTATTTTATAAGATTTGTGCCTAATATAGTATTTCTGCTAAATTACAATATTTCTGCTTTTTATACTATTTGTGCTAAAACATAGTATTTCTACTAAATGTAGTATTTATGCTTAATCATACTATTTCTGCTTTTTATGGGATTTGTGCCTAATATAGTATTTCTGCTTTTTATAGGATTTTTGCTCAAACATAGTATTTCTGCTAAATGTAGTGTTTATGCTTAATCATCCTATTTCTGCTTTTTATAGGATTTGTGCTTAATATAGTATTTCTGCTAAATTATAGTATTTCTGCTTTTTATAGTATTTGTGCTAAAACATAGTATTTCTACTAAATGTAGTATTTATGCTTAATCATAGTATTTCTATATATTTCTATATATTTCTGCCAGGTCCCCAGGCAGCCAATCCTCTGTGAGGACTTAGACATTCAAATTTTCAAATCAGGGCCTGCACGGTTTCCCAGCCAATCATATATGTGTCCTGAGGCATTCAAATTTGCATATTGGGGCCTTCATGGCTTCTAAGCCAGCCAATCATATCTGAGGGCTGAGGAATTCAAATCCACAAATCAGGGCCTACACAGCTTCCCAGCCAGCCAATCATGTATGTGGGCTCCAGGTATTCAAATTTGCATATTGGGGAATTCGTGGCTTCTAAGTCAACAAGTCATCCATGTCATATATCTCTAAAAATTCATATTTTAATGATAAATTGTCAACACTTGAAGATTCCCCCATCTCTTCTGAACAAAACGGTGTAAGAATGACCGCTCTAGCCCCTATGGTTAGGAAATTATGGTCATTTGTTTGAGGGGAATCCTCACTATGTGAAATAAACTGAAAGAAGCAGGTCTATGTCTCTGTGCTGCGTGTGTAAAAAGATGCACCTGTTTTGGCGGGAAAACGTAAACAGCCTCTCTGATTGGTGGATTCAAATTCAGCAGCTCCCAGGCTGACCTAGAAACTTAGTCCTCTCTCCCTGTGTGTGTGTGTGTGTGTGTGTGTGTGTGTGTGTGTGTGTGTGTGTGTGTGTGTGTGTGTGTGTGTTTAGTGGGAGAGAGAGGACCCTGCCCTTATTTGGCAGCATGTCATTGTAGGATTTAAATTGAACATAGACTGGTTGACTGGATTAGAGCCTGTGTTTGTGTGTCCCTCTGTGCATTTGTGTTTCAATAAGTTATTACTATTCTGCTAAATCATAGTATTTCTGGTACTTTTCGGTACTTGTGCTAAATACAGTATTTCTGCTAAATCATACTATTTCTGCTTTTCATAGGATTTATGCCTAATATAGTATTTCTGCTAAATTATAGTATTTATGCTTTTTATAGGATTTGTGCCTAACATAGTATTTCTGCTAAATTATAATATTTCTGCTTTTTATAGGATTTGTGCCTAACATAGTATTTCTGCTAAATTATAGTATTTCTGCTTTTTATACTATTTGTTCTAAATTATAGTATTTCTGCTTTTTATAGGATTTGTGCTTAATATAGTATTTCTGCTAAATTATAGTTTTTCTTCTTTTTATAGTATTTGTGCTAAAACATAGTATTTCTACTAAATGTAGTATTTATGCTTAATAATAGTATTTCTATATATTTCTGCCAGGTCCCCAGGCAGCCAATCCTCTGTGAGGACTGAGACATTCAAATTTTCAAATCAGGGCCTGCACAGTTTCCCAGCCAATCAAATAAGTGTCCTGAGGCATTCAAATTTGCATATTGGGGCCTTCGTGGCTTCTAAGCCAGCCAATCATATCTGAGGGCTGAGGAATTCAAATCCACAAATCAGGGCCTGCACGGCTTCCCAGCCAGCCAATCACATATGTGGTCTCAGGCATTCAAATTTGCATATTGGGGAATTCGTGGCTTCTAAGTCAACAAGTCATCCATGTCATATATCTCTAAAAATTCATATTTTAATATTAAATTGTCAACACTTGAAGATTCCCCCATCTCTTCTGAACAAAACGGTGTAAGAATGACCGTTCTAGCCCCTACGGTTAGGAAATTACGGTCATTTGTTTGAGGGGAGTCGTCACTATGAGAAATAGACTGCAAAAATCCTGTGTCTCTCTGTGCTGCTGCGTGTGTAAACAGATGCACCTGTTTTGGTGGGGAAAAGTGCACAGCCTCTCTGATTGGTGGATTCAAATTCACCAGCTCCCAGGCTGACCAAGAAACTTACTTCTCTCTCCCTGTGTGTGTGTGTGTGTGTGTGTGTGTGTGTGTGTGTGTGTGTGTGTGTGTGTGTGTGTGTGTGTGTGTGTGACAGAGAGAGAGAGAGAGAGAGAAAGCCTTTTAATGGGATGATCCCATTGTAAGATTCAAATTCAATATATTTAGACTGGTTGACTGAATTGGATCTTGTGTGTGTGTCTCTCTGTGCATGTGTGTTTCCTCATGTGTACATATTTGTAATTGTGTGGCAGTCATAAATTTTTTTGCTGATTTTTGTCATTTAACAAGTATATTTGAGGGAACCTCAGCATGTACAGCATTTTTTTCAGCTGTCCATTTTGCTTTTCCAATTTTTCTGTTTAACTTATTACTATTGTGCTAAATCACACTATTTCTGCTATTTTATAAGATTTGTGCTTAATATACTATTTCTGCTTTTATAGGATTTGTGCTTAATACAGTATTTCTGCTTTTTATAAGATTTGTGCTTAATATAGTATTTCTGCTAAATGTAGTATTTATGCTTAATCATACCATTTCTGCTTTTTATAGGATTTGTGCTTAATATAGTATTTCTGCTAAATTATAGTATTTCTGCCAAATTATAATATTTGTGCTAAAACATAGTCTTAATTTAAAATTACAATATTCATAGTTCATCACAGTGTCTCTGGTAAATCACAATATTTCTGCTCTGTTGTACTATTTTTCTAAATCATAGTGTTTCTGTAATGTTTAAGTATTTTTGGCTAAATATATTCTTTCTGTTATCTTATACTATTTCTCCTAAATTCTTGTATTTTTGAGAAGTTATCATGTTTCTGGTAAGTTACAATATTTCTGCTAAATTCTGCTATGCTATTGTATTTCTGCCAAGTATTATGTTTCCTCTAAGATATTGCAGTTCTGCTAAGTTATTCCATTTTAGCAAACTTCTTTTGCTTCTGCAAAGTTTTTACAATTTCTGCAACTTTTCAGCTTTTTCAGCTACTTTTTGCATACAGCTTCAGCTTTAAGCATCCACACTGCATTTTCGCAGGAAATGCAAATTTTTCTAGTTGTGTGGATGCTTTAAGCATCCACACTATTGAGTTCCTGTTTCTCTTTATTCTTTATTATTATTATTATTATTATTCTTCAAGTTGCTCGTTTTTCGTCCTTTAACTACTTCCACAATTTTTGTGCTATTTTCACCGTTCAAATTTTAAACTATTCTGCTATTTCTGCTAATTTGCGCTATGATTTTTGCTATTTTTTGCTATTATACTTTTTAAAATATTAAGCTTTTTTCCTTTAATTTGTCCCATTGAAATGAATGGAAAACTTCCAAAATTCTGCTAAATTTTGCTTGTTTTTGAAACTTAACTACTTCCTCATACTTTCGCCTAGAAAAACCATTCAAACTTTAAAATGTTCACAAATTATTGGGCTATTCATGTATGATTCAGCTTTTTCAAATCTTTTACCGTTTTACTTTTATGCCTCTTAAAGTTTTCAGTTGCAAAATTGTGATTTTTCACAAAATACATGCGTTGTTATGGTTGCTATGCTCTTGGCTTCCAGTGTGACACTGAAGCTTTTGCAGTCTTCTCTTCATGTCCGAACAACTTCTTGCTACTTGCTCAATTTTCACTCAACTTCCACAAATTATACATCAAAACGTAGGTATTTTTGCTGGCTTTCAGAACATGTCACTATCATTGTTGTGGGATTTATAGAATTTTGGCAAATCTCCTCAGACCAACACATGGTCTCAAAACTCTCCATATAAAGTCAATGGAGAGCTTGTTCAAAATCACCGCTGCATTTCTGTAATGAGAGGCATATTCGAATCGTCATATCTCCTTAACGAAGCGACTTTAAGACATGAGGCTTGTCCCGGTATATCTTCAGACACTCATGACGCTCACAATTCAAGAATTTCTTTCTCACCTATTACCGTTCTGAAATGAGTTGGACTTGTTTGAGGGTAGGAAATTCGTCCTTCGCTCAGATTTCTTCAGATTTCAAACTGTGGAAATGAACCACTTTTTTCTCTCGTCATAACTTTTTGTTGGATTTCCACAGAGACCTGAAAATTTCCATGATTGTTCACCAAAGCCTGCTGTCTCTTACGGTGAAAGAATGATATCGATACTCCAAATAGATTTAGAGTTAGAAAGCATTGTTTGAGGGCAAGTCAAGGCAGTTTTTGCTTCGCTCTACTCAGTTATGGTGCATTACAAGTCAAATATCTTCAATAATTCATATTTTAATGATAAATTGTTAACACTGGAAGATTCCCCCATCTCTTCTGAACAAAACGGTGTAAGAATGACCGCTCTAGCCCCTACGGTTAGGAAATTATGGTCATTTGTTTGAGGGGAGTCGTCACTATGAGAAATAGGCTGCAATAATCCTGTGCCTCTCTGTCCTGCGTGTGTAAAAAGATGCACCTGTTTTGGCGGGAAAACGTAAACAGCCACTCTGATTGGTGGATTTAAATTCGGCAGCTCTCTCTCTGTGTGTGTGTGTGTGTGTGTGTGTGTGTGTGTGTGTGTGTGTGTGTGTGTGTGTGTGTGTGTGTGTTTAGTGGGAGAGAGAGGACCCTGCCCTTATTTGGCAGCATGTCATTGTAGGATTTAAATTGAATATAGTTAGACTGGTTGACTGGATTAGAGCCTGTGTTTGTGTGTCCCTCTGTGCATTTGTGTTTCAATATGCCTCCATATTTGTAATTTTGTAAGTTATTACTATTCTGCTAAATCATACTATTTCTGCTTTTCATAAGATTTGTGCCTTATATAGTATTTCTGCTAAATTATAGTATTTATTCTTTTTATAGGATTTGTGCCTAACATAGTATTTCTGCTAAATTATAGTATTTCTGCTTTTTATACTATTTGTGCCTAATATAGTATTTCTGCTTTTTATAAGATTTGTGCCTAATATAGTATTTCTGCTTTTTATAGGATTTGTACCTAATATAGTATTTCTGCTTTTTATAGGATTTGTGCTTAATATAGTATTTCTGCTAAATTATAGTATTTCTGCTTTTTATAGGATTTGTGCTAAAACATAGTATTTCTACTAAATGTAGTATTTATGCTTAATCATAGTATTTCTATATATTTCTGCCAGGTCCCCAGGCAGCCAATCCTCTGTGAGGACTGAGAAATTCAAATTTTCAAATCAGGGCCTGCACGGCTTCCCAGCCAATCATATATGTGTCCTGAGGCATTCAAATTTGCATATTGGGGCCTTCATGGCTTCTAAGCCAGCCAATCATATCTGAGGGCTGAGGAATTCAAATCCACAAATCAGGGCCTGCACAGCTTCCCAGCCAGCCAATCATGTATGTGGGCTCCAGGTATTCAAATTTGCATATTGGGGAATTCGTGGCTTCTAAGTCAACAAGTCATCCATGTCATATATCTCTAAAAATTCATATTTTAATGATAAATTGTCAACACTTGAAGATTCCCCCATCTCTTCTGAACAAAACGGTGTAAGAATGACCGCTCTAGCCCCTATGGTTAGGAAATTATGGTCATTTGTTTGAGGGGAATCCTCACTATGTGAAATAAACTGAAAGAAGCAGGTCTATGTCTCTGTGCTGCGTGTGTAAAAAGATGCACCTGTTTTGGCGGGAAAACGTAAACAGCCTCTCTGATTGGTGGATTCAAATTCAGCAGCTCCCAGGCTGACCTAGAAACTTACTCCTCTCTCCCTGTGTGTGTGTGTGTGTGTGTGTGTGTGTGTGTGTGTGTGTTTAGTGGGAGAGAGAGGACCCTGCCCTTATTTGGCAGCATGTCATTGTAGGATTTAAATTGAACATAGTTAGACTGGTTGACTGGATTAGAGCCTGTGTTTGTGTGTCCCTCTGTGCATTTGTGTTTCAATAAGTTATTACTATTCTGCTAAATCATAGTATTTCTGGTACTTTTCGGTACTTGTGCTAAATACAGTATTTCTGCTAAATCATACTATTTCTGCTTTTCATAGGATTTATGCCTAATATAGTATTTCTGCTAAATTATAGTATTTCTGCTTTTTATAGGATTTGTGCCTAACATAGTATTTCTGCTAAATTATAGTATTTCTTCTTTTTATAGGATTTGTGCCTAACATAGTATTTCTGCTAAATTATAGTATTTCTGCTTTTTATACTATTTGTTCTAAATTATAGTATTTCTGCTTTTTATAGGATTTGTGCTTAATATAGTATTTCTGCTAAATTATAGTTTTTCTTCTTTTTATAGTATTTGTGCTAAAACATAGTATTTCTACTAAATGTAGTATTTATGCTTAATAATAGTATTTCTATATATTTCTGCCAGGTCCCCAGGCAGCCAATCCTCTGTGAGGACTGAGACATTCAAATTTTCAAATCAGGGCCTGCACAGTTTCCCAGCCAATCAAATAAGTGTCCTGAGGCATTCAAATTTGCATATTGGGGCCTTCGTGGCTTCTAAGCCAGCCAATCATATCTGAGGGCTGAGGAATTCAAATCCACAAATCAGGGCCTGCACGGCTTCCCAGCCAGCCAATCACATATGTGGTCTCAGGCATTCAAATTTGCATATTGGGGAATTCGTGGCTTCTAAGTCAACAAGTCATCCATGTCGTATATCTCTAAAAATTCACATTTTAATGATAAATTGTTAACACTGGAAGATTCCCCCATCTCTTCTGAACAAAACGGTGTAAGAATGACCGTTCTAGCCCCTACGGTTTGGAAATTATGGTCATTTGTTTGAGGGGAGTCCTCACTATGAGAAATAGGCTGCAATAATCCTGTGCCTCTCTCTGCTGCGTGTGTAAAAAGATGCACCTGTTTTGGCGGGAAAAAGTACACAGGCTCTCTGATTGGTGGATTCAAATTCACCAGCTCCCAGGCTGACATAGAAACTTACTTCTCTCTCCCTGTGCATTTTTATGCTGATTTTTTCATTTAACAAGTATATTTGAGGGACCCTCAGCATGTTCAGCATTTTTTCAGCTGTCCATTTTGCTTTTCCAATTTTTCTGTTTAACTTATTACTATTGTGCTAAATCATACTGTTTCTGCTATTTCATAAGATTTGTGCTTAATATAGTATTTCTGCTTTTAATAGGATTTGTGCTTAATATAGTATTTCTGCTTTTTATAGAATTTGTGCTTAATATAGTATTTCTGCTTTTTATATGATTTGTGCTTAATATGGTATTTCTGCTAAATTATAGTATTTCTGCTTTTTATAGTATTTGTGCTAAAACATCGTATTTCTACTAAATGTAGTATTTATGCTTAATCATACTATTTCTATATATTTCTGCCAGGTCCCCAGGCAGCCAATCCTCTGTGAGGACTGAGACATTCAAATTTTCAAATCAGGGCCTGCACGGTTTCCCAGCCAATCATATAAGTGTCCTGAGGCATTCAAATTTGCATATTGGGGCCTTCATGGCTTCTAAGCCAGCCAATCATATCTGAGGGCTGAGGAATTCAAATCCACAAATCAGGGCCTGCACAGCTTCCCAGCCAGCCAATCATATATGTGGCCTCAGGCATTCAAATTTGCATATTGGGGAATTCGTGGCTTCTAAGTCAACAAGTCATCCATGTCATATATCTCTAAAAATTCATATTTTAATGATAAATTGTCAACACTTGAAGATTCCCCCATCTCTTCTGAACAAAACGGTGTAAGAATGACCGTTCTAGCCCCTACGGTTAGGAAATTATGGTCATTTGTTTGAGGGGAGTCGTCACTATGAGAAATAGACTGCAATAATCCAGTGTCTCTCTCTGTGCTGCGTGTGTAAACAGAAGCACCCGTTTTGGTGGGGAAAAGTGCACAGCCTCTCTGATTGGTGGATTCAAATTCAGCAGCTCCCAGGCTGACCTAGAAACTTACTTCTCTCTCCCTGTGTGTGTGTGTGTGTGTGTGTCTGTGTGTGACAGGGAGAGAGAGAGAGAGAGAAAGCCTTTTAATGGGATGATCTCATTGTAAGATTCAAATTCAATATATTTAGACTGGGTGACTGAATTTGATCTTGTGTGTGTGTCTCTCTGTGCATGTGTGTTTCCTTATGTGTAGATATTTGTGATTGTGTGGCTGTTATAGATTTTTTTGCTGATTTTTTTCATTTAACAAGTATAGTTGAGGGACCTTCAGCACGTTCAGCATTTTTTCAGCTGTCCATTTTGCTTTTCCAATTTTTCTGTTTAAGTTATTACTATTGTGCTAAATCAGACTATTTCTGCTATTTTATAAGATTTGTGCTTAATATAGTATTTCTGCTTTTTATAGGATTTGTGCTTAATATACTATTTCTGCTTTTTATAGGATTTGTGCTTAATATAGTATATCTGCTTTTTATAGGATTTGTGCTTAATATACTATTTCTGCTTTTTAAAGGATTTGTGCTTAATATAGTATTTCTGCTTTTTGTAGAATTTGTGCTTAATATAGTATTTCTGCTTTTTATAGGATTTGTGCTTAATATAGTATTTCTGCTTTTTATAGGATTTGTGCTTAATATAGTATTTCTGCTAAATTATAGTATTTCTGCTTTTTATAGGATTTGTGCTAAAACATAGTATTTCTGCTAAATTATAGTATTTCTGCCAAATTATAATATTTGTGCTAAAACATAGTCTTAATTTAAAATTACAATATTCATAGTTCATCACAGTGTCTCTGGTAAATCACAATATTTCTGCTCTGTTGTACTATTTTTCTAAATCATAGTGTTTCTGTAATGTTTAAGTATTTTTGGCTAAATATATTCTTTCTGTTATCTTATACTATTTCTCCTAAATTCTTGTATTTTTGAGAAGTTATCATGTTTCTGGTAAGTTACAATATTTCTGCTAAATTCTGCTATGCTATTGTATTTCTGCCAAGTATTATGTTTCTTCTAAGATATTGCAGTTCTGCTAAGTTATTCCATTTTAGCAAACTTCTTTTGCTTCTGCAAAGTTTTTACAATTTCTGCAACTTTTCAGCTTTTTCAGCTACTTTTTGCATACAGCTTCAGCTTTAAGCATCCACACTGCATTTTCGCAGGAAATGCAAATTTTTCTAGTTATTATTATTATTATTCTAGTTGCTTCCGTACACTTTTTGGCACTTAACTACTTCCACAATTTTCAGCCGATTTTCACCGTTCAAATTTTAAACTATTCTGCTATTTCTGCTAATTTACGCTATGATTTTTGCTATTTTTAACTATTATACTTTTTAAAATATTCCACTTTTTTCCTTTAATTTGTCCCATTGAAATGAATGGGAAACTTCAGCAATTCTGCTAAAATTTGCTTGTTTTTGAAACTTAACTACTTCCTCATATTTTCACCTAGAACAACCATTCAAACTTTAAAATGTTCACAAATTATTGGGCTATTCAGGTATGATTCAGCTTTTTCAAATCTTTTACTGTTTTACTTTTATGCCTCTTAAAGTTTTGAGTTGCAAAATTGTGATTTTTCACAAAATACATGTGTTGTTATGGTTGCTATGCTCTTGGCTTCCAGTGTTCCACTGAAGGTTTTGCAATTTTCACTTCATGTCCGAACAACTTCCTGCTACTTGCTCAATTTTCACTCAACTTCCACAAATTATACATCAAAACGTAGGTATTTTTGCTGGCTTTCAGAAAATGTCACCATCATTGTTGTGGGATTTATAGAATTTTTGCAAATCTCCTCAGACTAACACAAGGTCAGAAAACTCTCCATATAAAGTGAATGGAGAGCTTGTTCAAAATCACCGCTGGATTTCTGTAATGAGAGGCATATTCGAATCGTCATATCTCCTTAACGAAGCAAAGTTAAGACATGAGGCTTGTCCCCGAATATCTTCAGACACCCCTGACGCTCACAATTCAAGAATTTCTTTCTCACCTATTACCGTTCTGAAATGAGTTGGACTTGTTTGAGGGTAGGAAATTCGTCCTTCGCTCAGATTTCTTCAGATTTCAAACTGTGGAAATGAACCACTTTTTTCTCTCGTCATAACTTTTTGTTGGATTTCCACAGAGACCTGAAAATTTCCATGATTGTTCACCAAAGCCTGCTGTCTCTTACGGTGAAAGAATGATATCGATACTCCAAATAGATTTCAAGTCACAAAGCGTTGTTTGAGGGCAAGTCAAGGCAGTTTTTGCTTCGCTCTACTCAGTTATGGTGCATTAGAAGTCAAATATCTTTAATAATTCATATTTTAATGATAAATTGTAAACACTGGAAGATTCCCCCATCTCTTCTGAACAAAACGGTGTAAGAATGACCGCTCTAGCCCCTACGGTTTGGAAATTATGGTCATTTGTTTGAGGGGAGTCCTCACTATGAGAAATAGGCTGCAATAATCCTGTGCCTCTCTGTGCTGCGTGTGTAAAAAGAGGCACATGTTTTGGCGGGAAAAAGTACACAGGCTCTCTGATTGGTGGATTCAAATTCAGCAGCTCCCAGGCTGACCTAGAAACTTACTTCTCTCTCCCTGTGCATTTTTTTGCTGATTTTTGTCATTTAACAAGTATATTTGAGGGACCCTCAGCATGTTCAGCATTTTTTCAGCTGTCCATTTTGCTTTTCCAATTTTTCTGTTTAACTTATTACTATTGTGCTAAATAATACTATTTCTGCTATTTTATAAGATTTGTGCCTAATATAGTATTTCTGCTTTTTATAGGATTTTTGCTCAAACATAGTATTTCTACTAAATGTAGTGTTTATGCTTAATCATCCTATTTCTGCTTTTTATAGGATTTGTGCTTAATATAGTATTTCTGCTAAATTATAGTATTTCTGCTTTTTATAGTATTTGTGCTAAAACATAGTATTTCTACTAAATGTAGTATTTATGCTTAATCATAGTATTTCTATATATTTCTGCCAGGTCCCCAGGCAGCCAATCCTCTGTGAGGACTGAGAAATTCAAATTTTCAAATCAGGGCCTGCACGGCTTCCCAGCCAATCATATATGTGTCCTGAGGCATTCAAATTTGCATATTGGGGCCTTCATGGCTTCTAAGCCAGCCAATCATATCTGAGGGCTGAGGAATTCAAATCCACAAATCAGGGCCTGCACAGCTTCCCAGCCAGCCAATCATGTATGTGGGCTCCAGGTATTCAAATTTGCATATTGGGGAATTCGTGGCTTCTAAGTCAACAAGTCATCCATGTCATATATCTCTAAAAATTCATATTTTAATGATAAATTGTCAACACTTGAAGATTCCCCCATCTCTTCTGAACAAAACGGTGTAAGAATGACCGCTCTATCCCCTATGGTTAGGAAATTATGGTCATTTGTTTGAGGGGAATCCTCACTATGTGAAATAAACTGAAAGAAGCAGGTCTATGTCTCTGTGCTGCGTGTGTAAAAAGATGCACCTGTTTTGGCGGGAAAACGTAAACAGCCTCTCTGATTGGTGGATTCAAATTCAGCAGCTCCCAGGCTGACCTAGAAACTTAGTCCTCTCTCCCTGTGTGTGTGTGTGTGTGTGTGTGTGTGTGTGTGTGTGTGTGTGTGTGTGTGTGTGTGTGTGTGTGTGTGTGTGTGTGTTTAGTGGGAGAGAGAGGACCCTGCCCTTATTTGACAGCATGTCATTGTAGGATTTAAATTGAACATAGTTAGACTGGTTGACTGGATTAGAGCCTGTGTTTGTGTGTCCCTCTGTGCATTTGTGTTTCAATAAGTTATTACTATTCTGCTAAATCATAGTATTTCTGGTACTTTTCGGTACTTGTGCTAAATGCAGTATTTCTGCTAAATCATAGTATTTCTGGTACTTTTCGGTACTTGTGCTAAATACAGTATTTCTGCTTTTCATAGGATTTATGCCTAATATAGTATTTCTGCTAAATTATAGTATTTCTGCTTTTTATAGGATTTGTGCCTAACATAGTATTTCTGCTAAATTATAGTATTTCTGCTTTTTATAGGATTTGTGCCTAACATAGTATTTCTGCTAAATTATAGTATTTCTGCTTTTTATACTATTTGTTCTAAATTATAGTATTTCTGCTTTTTATAGGATTTGTGCTTAATATAGTATTTCTGCTAAATTATAGTTTTTCTTCTTTTTATAGTATTTGTGCTAAAACATAGTATTTCTACTAAATGTAGTATTTATGCTTAATAATAGTATTTCTATATATTTCTGCCAGGTCCCCAGGCAGCCAATCCTCTGTGAGGACTGAGACATTCAAATTTTCAAATCAGGGCCTGCACAGTTTCCCAGCCAATCAAATAAGTGTCCTGAGGCATTCAAATTTGCATATTGGGGCCTTCGTGGCTTTTAAGCCAGCCAATCATATCTGAGGGCTGAGGAATTCAAATCCACAAATCAGGGCCTGCACGGCTTCCCAGCCAGCCAATCACATATGTGGTCTCAGGCATTCAAATTTGCATATTGGGGAATTCGTGGCTTCTAAGTCAACAAGTCATCCATGTCATATATCTCTAAAAATTCATATTTTAATATTAAATTGTCAACGCTTGAAGATTCCCCCATCTCTTCTGAACAAAACGGTGTAAGAATGACCGTTCTAGCCCCTACGGTTAGGAAATTACGGTCATTTGTTTGAGGGGAGTCGTCACTATGAGAAATAGACTGCAAAAATCCTGTGTCTCTCTGTGCTGCTGCGTGTGTAAACAGATGCACCTGTTTTGGTGGGGAAAAGTGCACAGCCTCTCTGATTGGTGGATTCAAATTCACCAGCTCCCAGGCTGACCTAGAAACTTACTTCTCTCTCCCTGTGTGTGTGTGTGTGTGTGTGTGTGTGTGTGTGTGTGTGTGTGTGTGTGTGTTTGTGTGTGTGTGTGACAGAGAGAGAGAGAGAGAGAAAGCCTTTTAATGGGATGATCCCATTGTAAGATTCAAATTCAATATATTTAGACTGGTTGACTGAATTGGATCTTGTGTGTGTGTCTCTCTGTGCATGTGTGTTTCCTCATGTGTACATATTTGTAATTGTGTGGCAGTCATAAATTTTTTTGCTGATTTTTGTCATTTAACAAGTATATTTGAGGGAACCTCAGCATGTTCAGCATTTTTTCAGCTGTCCATTTTGCTTTTCCAATTTTTCTGTTTAACTTATTACTATTGTGCTAAATCACACTATTTCTGCTATTTTATAAGATTTGTGCTTAATATACTATTTCTGCTTTTATAGGATTTGTGCTTAATATAGTATTTCTGCTTTTTATAAGATTTGTGCTTAATATAGTATTTCTGCTAAATGTAGTATTTATGCTTAATCATACTATTTCTGCTTTTCATAGGATTTGTGCTTAATATAGTATTTCTGCTAAATTTAGTATTTCTGATTAATTATAGTCTTTCTACTAAATCATAGTACAGTATTTCTGCTTTTTATGGGATTTGTGCTAAAACAAAGTATTTCTACTAAATGTAGTATTTATGCTTAATCATACTATTTCTGCTTTTCATAGGATTTGTGCTTAATATAGTATTTCTGCTAAATTTAGTATTTCTGATTAATTATAGTCTTTCTACTAAATCATAGTACAGTATTTCTGCTTTTTATGGGATTTGTGCTAAAACAAAGTATTTCTACTAAATGTAGTATTTATGCTTAATCATACGATTTCTGCTTTTTATAGGATTTGTGCTTAATATACTATTTCTGCTAAATTATAGTATTTCTGCCAAATTATAATATTTGTGCTAAAACATAGTCTTAATTTAAAATTACAATATTCATAGTTCATCACAGTGTCTCTGGTAAATCACAATATTTCTGCTCTGTTGTACTATTTTTCTAAATCATAGTGTTTCTGTAATGTTTAAGTATTTTTGGCTAAATATATTCTTTCTGTTATCTTATACTATTTCTCCTAAATTCTTGTATTTTTGAGAAGTTATCATGTTTCTGGTAAGTTACAATATTTCTGCTAAATTCTGCTATGCTATTGTATTTCTGCCAAGTATTATGTTTCCTCTAAGATATTGCAGTTCTGCTAAGTTATTCCATTTTAGCAAACTTCTTTTGCTTCTGCAAAGTTTTTACAATTTCTGCAACTTTTCAGCTTTTTCAGCTACTTTTTGCATACAGCTTCAGCTTTAAGCATCCACACTGCATTTTCGCAGGAAATGCAAATTTTTCTAGTTCTAGTTGCTTCCGTACACTTTTTGGCACTTAACTACTTCCACAATTTTCAGCCGATTTTCACCGTTCAAATTTTAAACTATTCTGCTATTTCTGCTAATTTACGCTATGATTTTTGCTATTTTTAACTATTATACTTTTTAAAATATTCCACTTTTTTCCTTTAATTTGTCCCATTGAAATGAATGGGAAACTTCAGCAATTCTGCTAAAATTTGCTTGTTTTTGAAACTTAACTACTTCCTCATATTTTCACCTAGAACAACCATTCAAACTTTAAAATGTTCACAAATTATTGGGCTATTCAGGTATGATTCAGCTTTTTCAAATCTTTTACTGTTTTACTTTTATGCCTCTTAAAGTTTTGAGTTGCAAAATTGTGATTTTTCACAAAATACATGTGTTGTTATGGTTGCTATGCTCTTGGCTTCCAGTGTTCCACTGAAGGTTTTGCAATTTTCACTTCATGTCCGAACAACTTCCTGCTACTTGCTCAATTTTCACTCAACTTCCACAAATTATACATCAAAACGTAGGTATTTTTGCTGGCTTTCAGAAAATGTCACCATCATTGTTGTGGGATTTATAGAATTTTTGCAAATCTCCTCAGACTAACACAAGGTCAGAAAACTCTCCATATAAAGTGAATGGAGAGCTTGTTCAAAATCACCGCTGGATTTCTGTAATGAGAGGCATATTCGAATCGTCATATCTCCTTAACGAAGCAAAGTTAAGACATGAGGCTTGTCCCCGAATATCTTCAGACACCCCTGACGCTCACAATTCAAGAATTTCTTTCTCACCTATTACCGTTCTGAAATGAGTTGGACTTGTTTGAGGGTAGGAAATTCGTCCTTCGCTCAGATTTCTTCAGATTTCAAACTGTGGAAATGAACCACTTTTTTCTCTCGTCATAACTTTTTGTTGGATTTCCACAGAGACCTGAAAATTTCCATGATTGTTCACCAAAGCCTGCTGTCTCTTACGGTGAAAGAATGATATCGATACTCCAAATAGATTTCAAGTCACAAAGCGTTGTTTGAGGGCAAGTCAAGGCAGTTTTTGCTTCGCTCTACTCAGTTATGGTGCATTAGAAGTCAAATATCTTTAATAATTCATATTTTAATGATAAATTGTAAACACTGGAAGATTCCCCCATCTCTTCTGAACAAAACGGTGTAAGAATGACCGCTCTAGCCCCTACGGTTTGGAAATTATGGTCATTTGTTTGAGGGGAGTCCTCACTATGAGAAATAGGCTGCAATAATCCTGTGCCTCTCTGTGCTGCGTGTGTAAAAAGAGGCACATGTTTTGGCGGGAAAAAGTACACAGGCTCTCTGATTGGTGGATTCAAATTCAGCAGCTCCCAGGCTGACCTAGAAACTTACTTCTCTCTCCCTGTGCATTTTTTTGCTGATTTTTGTCATTTAACAAGTATATTTGAGGGACCCTCAGCATGTTCAGCATTTTTTCAGCTGTCCATTTTGCTTTTCCAATTTTTCTGTTTAACTTATTACTATTGTGCTAAATAATACTATTTCTGCTATTTTATAAGATTTGTGCCTAATATAGTATTTCTGCTTTTTATAGGATTTTTGCTCAAACATAGTATTTCTACTAAATGTAGTGTTTATGCTTAATCATCCTATTTCTGCTTTTTATAGGATTTGTGCTTAATATAGTATTTCTGCTAAATTATAGTATTTCTGCTTTTTATAGTATTTGTGCTAAAACATAGTATTTCTACTAAATGTAGTATTTATGCTTAATCATAGTATTTCTATATATTTCTGCCAGGTCCCCAGGCAGCCAATCCTCTGTGAGGACTGAGAAATTCAAATTTTCAAATCAGGGCCTGCACGGCTTCCCAGCCAATCATATATGTGTCCTGAGGCATTCAAATTTGCATATTGGGGCCTTCATGGCTTCTAAGCCAGCCAATCATATCTGAGGGCTGAGGAATTCAAATCCACAAATCAGGGCCTGCACAGCTTCCCAGCCAGCCAATCATGTATGTGGGCTCCAGGTATTCAAATTTGCATATTGGGGAATTCGTGGCTTCTAAGTCAACAAGTCATCCATGTCATATATCTCTAAAAATTCATATTTTAATGATAAATTGTCAACACTTGAAGATTCCCCCATCTCTTCTGAACAAAACGGTGTAAGAATGACCGCTCTATCCCCTATGGTTAGGAAATTATGGTCATTTGTTTGAGGGGAATCCTCACTATGTGAAATAAACTGAAAGAAGCAGGTCTATGTCTCTGTGCTGCGTGTGTAAAAAGATGCACCTGTTTTGGCGGGAAAACGTAAACAGCCTCTCTGATTGGTGGATTCAAATTCAGCAGCTCCCAGGCTGACCTAGAAACTTAGTCCTCTCTCCCTGTGTGTGTGTGTGTGTGTGTGTGTGTGTGTGTGTGTGTGTGTGTGTGTGTGTGTGTGTGTGTGTGTTTAGTGGGAGAGAGAGGACCCTGCCCTTATTTGACAGCATGTCATTGTAGGATTTAAATTGAACATAGTTAGACTGGTTGACTGGATTAGAGCCTGTGTTTGTGTGTCCCTCTGTGCATTTGTGTTTCAATAAGTTATTACTATTCTGCTAAATCATAGTATTTCTGGTACTTTTCGGTACTTGTGCTAAATGCAGTATTTCTGCTAAATCATAGTATTTCTGGTACTTTTCGGTACTTGTGCTAAATACAGTATTTCTGCTTTTCATAGGATTTATGCCTAATATAGTATTTCTGCTAAATTATAGTATTTCTGCTTTTTATAGGATTTGTGCCTAACATAGTATTTCTGCTAAATTATAGTATTTCTGCTTTTTATAGGATTTGTGCCTAACATAGTATTTCTGCTAAATTATAGTATTTCTGCTTTTTATACTATTTGTTCTAAATTATAGTATTTCTGCTTTTTATAGGATTTGTGCTTAATATAGTATTTCTGCTAAATTATAGTTTTTCTTCTTTTTATAGTATTTGTGCTAAAACATAGTATTTCTACTAAATGTAGTATTTATGCTTAATAATAGTATTTCTATATATTTCTGCCAGGTCCCCAGGCAGCCAATCCTCTGTGAGGACTGAGACATTCAAATTTTCAAATCAGGGCCTGCACAGTTTCCCAGCCAATCAAATAAGTGTCCTGAGGCATTCAAATTTGCATATTGGGGCCTTCGTGGCTTTTAAGCCAGCCAATCATATCTGAGGGCTGAGGAATTCAAATCCACAAATCAGGGCCTGCACGGCTTCCCAGCCAGCCAATCACATATGTGGTCTCAGGCATTCAAATTTGCATATTGGGGAATTCGTGGCTTCTAAGTCAACAAGTCATCCATGTCATATATCTCTAAAAATTCATATTTTAATATTAAATTGTCAACGCTTGAAGATTCCCCCATCTCTTCTGAACAAAACGGTGTAAGAATGACCGTTCTAGCCCCTACGGTTAGGAAATTACGGTCATTTGTTTGAGGGGAGTCGTCACTATGAGAAATAGACTGCAAAAATCCTGTGTCTCTCTGTGCTGCTGCGTGTGTAAACAGATGCACCTGTTTTGGTGGGGAAAAGTGCACAGCCTCTCTGATTGGTGGATTCAAATTCACCAGCTCCCAGGCTGACCTAGAAACTTACTTCTCTCTCCCTGTGTGTGTGTGTGTGTGTGTGTGTGTGTGTGTGTGTGTGTGTGTGTGTTTGTGTGTGTGTGTGACAGAGAGAGAGAGAGAGAGAAAGCCTTTTAATGGGATGATCCCATTGTAAGATTCAAATTCAATATATTTAGACTGGTTGACTGAATTGGATCTTGTGTGTGTGTCTCTCTGTGCATGTGTGTTTCCTCATGTGTACATATTTGTAATTGTGTGGCAGTCATAAATTTTTTTGCTGATTTTTGTCATTTAACAAGTATATTTGAGGGAACCTCAGCATGTTCAGCATTTTTTCAGCTGTCCATTTTGCTTTTCCAATTTTTCTGTTTAACTTATTACTATTGTGCTAAATCACACTATTTCTGCTATTTTATAAGATTTGTGCTTAATATACTATTTCTGCTTTTATAGGATTTGTGCTTAATATAGTATTTCTGCTTTTTATAAGATTTGTGCTTAATATAGTATTTCTGCTAAATGTAGTATTTATGCTTAATCATACTATTTCTGCTTTTCATAGGATTTGTGCTTAATATAGTATTTCTGCTAAATTTAGTATTTCTGATTAATTATAGTCTTTCTACTAAATCATAGTACAGTATTTCTGCTTTTTATGGGATTTGTGCTAAAACAAAGTATTTCTACTAAATGTAGTATTTATGCTTAATCATACTATTTCTGCTTTTCATAGGATTTGTGCTTAATATAGTATTTCTGCTAAATTTAGTATTTCTGATTAATTATAGTCTTTCTACTAAATCATAGTACAGTATTTCTGCTTTTTATGGGATTTGTGCTAAAACAAAGTATTTCTACTAAATGTAGTATTTATGCTTAATCATACGATTTCTGCTTTTTATAGGATTTGTGCTTAATATACTATTTCTGCTAAATTATAGTATTTCTGCCAAATTATAATATTTGTGCTAAAACATAGTCTTAATTTAAAATTACAATATTCATAGTTCATCACAGTGTCTCTGGTAAATCACAATATTTCTGCTCTGTTGTACTATTTTTCTAAATCATAGTGTTTCTGTAATGTTTAAGTATTTTTGGCTAAATATATTCTTTCTGTTATCTTATACTATTTCTCCTAAATTCTTGTATTTTTGAGAAGTTATCATGTTTCTGGTAAGTTACAATATTTCTGCTAAATTCTGCTATGCTATTGTATTTCTGCCAAGTATTATGTTTCCTCTAAGATATTGCAGTTCTGCTAAGTTATTCCATTTTAGCAAACTTCTTTTGCTTCTGCAAAGTTTTTACAATTTCTGCAACTTTTCAGCTTTTTCAGCTACTTTTTGCATACAGCTTCAGCTTTAAGCATCCACACTGCATTTTCGCAGGAAATGCAAATTTTTCTAGTTCTTTATTATTATTATTATTCTTCAAGTTGCTCATTTTTCGTCCTTTAACTACTTCCACAATTTTTGTGCTATTTTCACCGTTCAAACTTTAAACTATTCTGCTATTTCTGCTAATTTGCGCTATGATTTTTGCTATTTTTTGCTATTATACTTTTTAAAATATTAAGCTTTTTTCCTTTAATTTGTCCCATTGAAATGAATGGAAAACTTCTGCAATTCTGCTAAATTTTGCTTGTTTTTGAAACTTAACTACTTCCTCATACTTTCGCCTAGAAAAACCATTCAAACTTTAAAATGTTCACAAATTATTGGGCTATTCATGTATGATTCAGCTTTTTCAAATCTTTTACCGTTTTACTTTTATGCCTCTTAAAGTTTTGAGTTGCAAAATTGTGATTTTTCACAAAATACATGCGTTGTTATGGTTGCTATGCTCTTGGCTTCCAGTGTGTCACTGAAGGTTTTGCAATTTTCACTTCATGTCCGAACAACTTCTTGCTACTTGCTCAATTTTCACTCAACTTCCACAAATTATACATCAAAACGTAGGTATTTTTGCTGGCTTTCAGAAAATGTCACTATCATTGTTGTGGGATTTATAGAATTTTTGCAAATCTCCTCAGACTAACACAATGTCAGAAAACTCTCCATATAAAGTGAATGGAGAGCTTGTTCAAAATCATCGCTGCATTTCTGTAATGAGAGGCATATTCGAATCGTCATATCTCCTTAACGAAGCAAAGTTAAGACATGAGGCTTGTCCCGGTATATCTTCAGACACTCCTGACGCTCACAATTCAAGAATTTCTTTCTCACCTATTACCGTTCTGAAATGAGTTGGACTTGTTTGAGGGTAGGAAATTTGTCCTTCGCTCAGATTTCTTCAGATTTCAAACTGTGGAAATGAACCACTTTTTTCTCTCGTCATAACTTTTTGTTGGATTTCCACAGAGACCTGAAAATTTCTCTGACTGTTCACCAAAGCCTGCTGTCTCTTACGGTGAAAGAATGATATCGATACTCCAAATAGATTTAGAGTTAGAAAGCGTTGTTTGAGGGCAAGTCAAGGCAGTTTTTGCTTCGCTCTGCTCAGTTATGGTGCATTAGAAGTCTAATATCTTTAATAATTCATATTTTAATGATAAATTGTTAACACTGGAAGATTCCCCCATCTCTTCTGAACAAAACGGTGTAAGAATGACCGCTCTAGCCCCTACGGTTAGGAAATTATGGTCATTTGTTTGAGGGAAGTCCTCACTATGAGAAATAGGCTGCAATAATCCTGTGCCTCTCTGTCCTGCGTGTGTAAAAAGATGCACCTGTTTTGGCGGGAAAACGTAAACAGCCACTCTGATTGGTGGATTTAAATTCGGCAGCTCTCTCCCTCTGTGTCTGTCTGTGTGTGTGTGTGTGTGTGTGTGTGTGTGTGTGTGTGTGTGTGTGTGTGTGTGTGTGTGTGTGTGTTTAGTGGGAGAGAGAGGACCCTGCACTTATTTGGCAGCATGTCATTGTAGGATTTAAATTGAATATAGTTAGACTGGTTGACTGGATTAGAGCCTGTGTTTGTGTGTCCCTCTGTGCATTTGTGTTTCAATATGCCTTCATATTTGTAATTTTGTAAGTTATTACTATTCTGCTAAATGATACTATTTCTGCTTTTCATAAGATTTGTGCCTAATATAGTATTTCTGCTAAATTATAGTATTTATTATTTTTATAGGATTTGTGCCAAACATAGTATTTCTGTTAAATTATAGTATTTCTGCTTTTTATACTATTTGTGCCTAATATAGTATTTCTGCTTTTTATAGGATTTGTACCTAATATAGTATTTCTGCTTTTTATAGGATTTGTGCTTAATATAGTATTTCTGCTAAATTATAGTATTTCTGCTTTTTATAGTATTTGTGCTAAAACATAGTATTTCTACTAAATGTAGTATTTATGCTTAATCATAGTATTTCTATATATTTCTGCCAGGTCCCCAGGCAGCCAATCCTCTGTGAGGACTTAGACATTCAAATTTTCAAATCAGGGCCTGCACGGTTTCCCAGCCAATCATATATGTGTCCTGAGGCATTCAAATTTGCATATTGGGGCCTTCATGGCTTCTAAGCCAGCCAATCATATCTGAGGGCTGAGGAATTCAAATCCACAAATCAGGGCCTGCACAGCTTCCCAGCCAGCCAATCATGTATGTGGGCTCCAGGTATTCAAATTTGCATATTGGGGAATTCGTGGCTTCTAAGTCAACAAGTCATCCATGTCATATATCTCTAAAAATTCATATTTTAATGATAAATTGTCAACACTTGAAGATTCCCCCATCTCTTCTGAACAAAACGGTGTAAGAATGACCGCTCTAGCCCCTATGGTTAGGAAATTATGGTCATTTGTTTGAGGGGAGTCCTCACTATGAGAAATAGGCTGCAATAATCCTGTGCCTCTCTGTGCTGCGTGTGTAAAAAGAGGCACATGTTTTGGCGGGAAAAAGTACACAGGCTCTCTGATTGGTGGATTCAAATTCGGCAGCTCCCAGGCTGACCTAGAAACTCACTTCTCTCTCCCTGTGCATTTTTTTGCTGATTTTTTCATTTAACAAGTATATTTGAGGGACCCTCAGCATGTTCAGCATTTTTTCAGCTGTCCATTTTGCTTTTCCAATTTTTCTGTTTAACTTATTACTATTGTGCTAAATCATACTGTTTCTGCTATTTTATAAGATTTGTGCTTAATATAGTATTTCTGCTTTTAATAGGATTTGTGCTTAATATAGTATTTCTGCTTTTTATAGAATTTGTGCTTAATATAGTATTTCTGCTTTTTATAGAATTTGTGCTTAATATAGTATTTCTGCTTTTTATAGGATTTGTGCTTAATATAGTATTTCTGCTTTTTATATGATTTGTGCTTAATATAGTATTTCTGCTAAATTATAGTATTTCTGCTTTTTATAGGATTTGTGCTAAAACATAGTATTTCTACTAAATGTAGTATTTATGCTTAATCATAGTATTTCTATATATTTCTGCCTGGTCCCCAGGCAGCCAATCCTCTGTGAGGACTTAGACATTCAAATTTTCAAATCAGGTCCTGCACGGTTTCCCAGCCAATCATATATGTGTCCTGAGGCATTCAAATTTGCATATTGGGGACTTCATGGCTTCTAAGCCAGCCAATCATATCTGAGGGCTGATGAATTCAAATCCACAAATCAGGGCCTGCACAGCTTCCCAGCCAGCCAATCACATATGTGGTCTCAGGCATTCAAATTTGCATATTGGGGAATTCGTGGCTTCTAAGTCAACAAGTCATCCATGTCATATATCTCTAAAAATTCATATTTTAATATTAAATTGTCAACACTTGAAGATTCCCCCACCTCTTCTGAACAAAACGGTGTAAGAATGACCGTTCTAGCCCCTACGGTTAGGAAATTACGGTCATTTGTTTGAGGGAGTCGTCACTATGAGAAATAGACTGCAAAAATCCTGTGTCTCTCTGTGCTGCTGCGTGTGTAAACAGATGCACCTGTTTTGGTGGGGAAAAGTGCACAGGCTCTCTGATTGGTGGATTCAAATTCAGCAGTTCCCAGGCTGACCTAGAAACTTAGTCCTCTCTCCCTGTGTGTGTGTGTGTGTGTGTGTGTGTGTGTGTGTGTGTGTGTGTGTGTCTGTGACAGAGAGAGAGAGAGAGAGAGAGAGAGAGAGAGGCTTTTAATGGGATGATCTCATTCTAAGATTTAAATTCAATATATTTAGACTGGTTGACTGAATTGGATCTTGTGTGTGGGTCTCTATGTGCATGTGTGTTTCCTCATGTGTACATATTTGTGATTGTGTGGCTGTAATAAATTTTTTTGCAGATTTTTGTCATTTAACAAGTATATTTGAGGGACCCTCAGCATGTTCAGCATTTTTTCAGCTGTCCATTTTGCTTTTCCAATTTTTCTGTTTAACTTATTACTATTGTGCTAAATCATAGCATTTCTGCTATTTTATAAGATTTGTGCTTAATATACTATTTCTGCTTTTCATAGTATTTGTGCTTAATATAGTATTTCTGCTAAATTTAGTATTTCTGATTAATTATAGTTTTTCTACTAAATCATAGTACAGTATTTCTGCTTTTTATGGGATTTGTGCTAAAACAAAGTATTTCTACTAAATGTAGTATTTGTGCTTAATCATGCCATTTCTGCTTTTTATAGGATTTGTGCTTAATATAGTATTTCTGCTAAATTATAGTATTTCTGCCAAATTATAATATTTGTGCTAAAACATAGTCTCAATTTAAAATTACAATATTCATAGTTCATCACAGTGTCTCTGGTAAATCACAATATTTCTGCTCTGTTGTACTATTTTTCTAAATCATAGTGTTTCTGTAATGTTTAAGTATTTTTGGCTAAATATATTCTTTCTGTTATCTTATACTATTTCTCCTAAATTCTTGTATTTTTGAGAAGTTATCATGTTTCTGGTAAGTTACAATATTTCTGATAAATTCTGCTATGCTATTGTATTTCTGCCAAGTATTATGTTTCCTCTAAGATATT
Source organism: Maylandia zebra (assembly GCF_041146795.1). Lineage (NCBI taxonomy): Eukaryota > Metazoa > Chordata > Actinopteri > Cichliformes > Cichlidae > Maylandia > Maylandia zebra. Next base: position 23,167,738 of record NC_135167.1, on the reverse strand, counting down.
GCAGTTCTGCTAAGTTATTCCATTTTAGCAAACTTCTTTTGCTTCTGCAAAGTTTTTACAATTTCTGCAACTTTTCAGCTTTTTCAGCTACTTTTTGCATACAGCTTCAGCTTTAAGCATCCACACTGCATTTTCGCAGGAAATGCAAATTTTTCTAGTTGTGTGGATGCTTTAAGCATCCACACTATTGAGTTCCTGTTTCTCTTTATTCTTTATTATTGTGTGGATGCATTAAGCATCCACACTATTGAGTTCCTGTTTCTCTTTATTCTTTATTATTATTATTATTATTCTTCAAGTTGCTCGTTTTTCGTCCTTTAACTACTTCCACAATTTTTGTGCTATTTTCACCGTTCAAATTTTAAACTATTCTGCTATTTCTGCTAATTTGCGCTATGATTTTTGCTATTTTTTGCTATTATACTTTTTAAAATATTAAGCTTTTTTCCTTTAATTTGTCCCATTGAAATGAATGGAAAACTTCCAAAATTCTGCTAAATTTTGCTTGTTTTTGAAACTTAACTACTTCCTCATACTTTCGCCTAGAAAAACCATTCAAACTTTAAAATGTTCACAAATTATTGGGCTATTCATGTATGATTCAGCTTTTTCAAATCTTTTACCGTTTTACTTTTATGCCTCTTAAAGTTTTCAGTTGCAAAATTGTGATTTTTCACAAAATACATGCGTTGTTATGGTTGCTATGCTCTTGGCTTCCAGTGTGTCACTGAAGGTTTTGCAATTTTCACTTCATGTCCGAACAACTTCTTGCTACTTGCTCAATTTTCACTCAACTTCCACAAATTATACATCAAAACGTAGGTATTTTTGCTGGCTTTCAGAAAATGTCACTATCATTGTTGTGGGATTTATAGAATTTTGGCAAATCTCCTCAGACCAACACAAGGTCACAAAACTCTCCATATAAAGTCAATGGAGAGCTTGTTCAAAATCATCGCTGCATTTCTGTAATGAGAGGCATATTCGATTCGTCATATCTCCTTAACGAAGCAAAGTTAAGACATGAGGCTTGTCCCGGTATATCTTCAGACACTCCTGACGCTCACAATTCAAGAATTTCTTTCTCACCTATTACCGTTCTGAAATGAGTTGGACTTGTTTGAGGGTAGGAAATTTGTCCTTCGCTCAGATTTCTTCAGATTTCAAACTGTGGAAATGAACCACTTTTTTCTCTCGTCATAACTTTTTGTTGGATTTCCACAGAGACCTGAAAATTTCTCTGACTGTTCACCAAAGCCTGCTGTCTCTTACGGTGAAAGAATGATATCGATACTCCAAATAGATTTAGAGTTAGAAAGCGTTGTTTGAGGGCAAGTCAAGGCAGTTTTTGCTTCGCTCTGCTCAGTTATGGTGCATTAGAAGTCTAATATCTTTAATAATTCATATTTTAATGATAAATTGTTAACACTGGAAGATTCCCCCATCTCTTCTGAACAAAACGGTGTAAGAATGACCGCTCTAGCCCCTACGGTTAGGAAATTATGGTCATTTGTTTGAGGGAAGTCCTCACTATGAGAAATAGGCTGCAATAATCCTGTGCCTCTCTGTCCTGCGTGTGTAAAAAGATGCACCTGTTTTGGCGGGAAAACGTAAACAGCCACTCTGATTGGTGGATTTAAATTCGGCAGCTCTCTCCCTCTGTGTCTGTCTGTGTGTGTGTGTGTGTGTGTGTGTGTGTGTGTGTGTTTAGTGGGAGAGAGAGGACCCTGCCCTTATTTGGCAGCATGTCATTGTAGGATTTAAATTGAATATAGTTAGACTGGTTGACTGGATTAGAGCCTGTGTTTGTGTGTCCCTCTGTGCATTTGTGTTTCAATATGCCTTCATATTTGTAATTTTGTAAGTTATTACTATTCTGCTAAATGATACTATTTCTGCTTTTCATAAGATTTGTGCCTAATATAGTATTTCTGCTAAATTATAGTATTTATTATTTTTATAGGATTTGTGCCAAACATAGTATTTCTGTTAAATTATAGTATTTCTGCTTTTTATACTATTTGTGCCTAATATAGTATTTCTGCTTTTTATAGGATTTGTACCTAATATAGTATTTCTGCTTTTTATAGGATTTGTGCTTAATATAGTATTTCTGCTAAATTATAGTATTTCTGCTTTTTATAGTATTTCTGCTAAAACATAGTATTTCTACTAAATGTAGTATTTATGCTTAATCATAGTATTTCTATATATTTCTGCCAGGTCCCCAGGCAGCCAATCCTCTGTGAGGACTTAGACATTCAAATTTTCAAATCAGGGCCTGCACGGTTTCCCAGCCAATCATATATGTGTCCTGAGGCATTCAAATTTGCATATTGGGGCCTTCATGGCTTCTAAGCCAGCCAATCATATCTGAGGGCTGAGGAATTCAAATCCACAAATCAGGGCCTGCACAGCTTCCCAGCCAGCCAATCATGTATGTGGGCTCCAGGTATTCAAATTTGCATATTGGGGAATTCGTGGCTTCTAAGTCAACAAGTCATCCATGTCATATATCTCTAAAAATTCATATTTTAATGATAAATTGTCAACACTTGAAGATTCCCCCATCTCTTCTGAACAAAACGGTGTAAGAATGACCGCTCTAGCCCCTATGGTTAGGAAATTATGGTCATTTGTTTGAGGGGAGTCCTCACTATGAGAAATAGGCTGCAATAATCCTGTGCCTCTCTGTGCTGCGTGTGTAAAAAGAGGCACATGTTTTGGCGGGAAAAAGTACACAGGCTCTCTGATTGGTGGATTCAAATTCGGCAGCTCCCAGGCTGACCTAGAAACTCACTTCTCTCTCCCTGTGCATTTTTTTGCTGATTTTTTCATTTAACAAGTATATTTGAGGGACCCTCAGCATGTTCAGCATTTTTTCAGCTGTCCATTTTGCTTTTCCAATTTTTCTGTTTAACTTATTACTATTGTGCTAAATCATACTGTTTCTGCTATTTTATAAGATTTGTGCTTAATATAGTATTTCTGCTTTTAATAGGATTTGTGCTTAATATAGTATTTCTGCTTTTTATAGAATTTGTGCTTAATATAGTATTTCTGCTTTTTATAGAATTTGTGCTTAATATAGTATTTCTGCTTTTTATAGGATTTGTGCTTAATATAGTATTTCTGCTTTTTATATGATTTGTGCTTAATATAGTATTTCTGCTAAATTATAGTATTTCTGCTTTTTATAGGATTTGTGCTAAAACATAGTATTTCTACTAAATGTAGTATTTATGCTTAATCATAGTATTTCTATATATTTCTGCCTGGTCCCCAGGCAGCCAATCCTCTGTGAGGACTTAGACATTCAAATTTTCAAATCAGGTCCTGCACGGTTTCCCAGCCAATCATATATGTGTCCTGAGGCATTCAAATTTGCATATTGGGGACTTCATGGCTTCTAAGCCAGCCAATCATATCTGAGGGCTGATGAATTCAAATCCACAAATCAGGGCCTGCACAGCTTCCCAGCCAGCCAATCACATATGTGGTCTCAGGCATTCAAATTTGCATATTGGGGAATTCGTGGCTTCTAAGTCAACAAGTCATCCATGTCATATATCTCTAAAAATTCATATTTTAATATTAAATTGTCAACACTTGAAGATTCCCCCACCTCTTCTGAACAAAACGGTGTAAGAATGACCGTTCTAGCCCCTACGGTTAGGAAATTACGGTCATTTGTTTGAGGGAGTCGTCACTATGAGAAATAGACTGCAAAAATCCTGTGTCTCTCTGTGCTGCTGCGTGTGTAAACAGATGCACCTGTTTTGGTGGGGAAAAGTGCACAGGCTCTCTGATTGGTGGATTCAAATTCAGCAGTTCCCAGGCTGACCTAGAAACTTAGTCCTCTCTCCCTGTGTGTGTGTGTGTGTGTGTGTGTGTGTGTGTGTGTGTGTGTGTGTGTCTGTGACAGAGAGAGAGAGAGAGAGAGAGAGAGAGAGAGGCTTTTAATGGGATGATCTCATTCTAAGATTTAAATTCAATATATTTAGACTGGTTGACTGAATTGGATCTTGTGTGTGGGTCTCTATGTGCATGTGTGTTTCCTCATGTGTACATATTTGTGATTGTGTGGCTGTAATAAATTTTTTTGCAGATTTTTGTCATTTAACAAGTATATTTGAGGGACCCTCAGCATGTTCAGCATTTTTTCAGCTGTCCATTTTGCTTTTCCAATTTTTCTGTTTAACTTATTACTATTGTGCTAAATCATAGCATTTCTGCTATTTTATAAGATTTGTGCTTAATATACTATTTCTGCTTTTCATAGTATTTGTGCTTAATATAGTATTTCTGCTAAATTTAGTATTTATGCTTAATCATGCCATTTCTGCTTTTTATAGGATTTGTGCTTAATATAGTATTTCTGCTAAATTATAGTATTTCTGCCAAATTATAATATTTGTGCTAAAACATAGTCTCAATTTAAAATTACAATATTCATAGTTCATCACAGTGTCTCTGGTAAATCACAATATTTCTGCTCTGTTGTACTATTTTTCTAAATCATAGTGTTTCTGTAATGTTTAAGTATTTTTGGCTAAATATATTCTTTCTGTTATCTTATACTATTTCTCCTAAATTCTTGTATTTTTGAGAAGTTATCATGTTTCTGGTAAGTTACAATATTTCTGCTAAATTCTGCTATGCTATTGTATTTCTGCCAAGTATTATGTTTCCTCTAAGATATTGCAGTTCTGCTAAGTTATTCCATTTTAGCAAACTTCTTTTGCTTCTGCAAAGTTTTTACAATTTCTGCAACTTTTCAGCTTTTTCAGCTACTTTTTGCATACAGCTTCAGCTTTAAGCATCCACACTGCATTTTCGCAGGAAATGCAAATTTTTCTAGTTGTGTGGATGCTTTAAGCATCCACACTATTGAGTTCCTGTTTCTCTTTATTCTTTATTATTATTATTATTGTGTGGATGCTTTAAGCATCCACACTATTGAGTTCCTGTTTCTCTTTATTCTTTATTATTATTATTATTATTATTATTATTATTCTAGTTGCTTCCGTACACTTTTTGGCACTTAACTACTTCCACAATTTTCAGCCGATTTTCACCGTTCAAATTTTAAACTATTCTGCTATTTCTGGTAATTTACGCTACGATTTTTGCTATTTTTAACTATTATACTTTTTAAAATATTAAGCTTTTTTCCTTTAATTTGTCCCATTGAAATGAATGGGAAACTTCTGCAATTCTGCTAAAATTTGCTTGTTTTTGAAACTTAACTACTTCCTCATATTTTCACCTAGAACAACCATTCAAACTTTAAAATGTTCACAAATTATTGGGCTATTCAGGTATGATTCAGCTTTTTCAAATGTTTTACTGTTTTACTTTTATGCCTCTTAAAGTTTTGAGTTGCAAAATTGTGATTTTTCACAAAATACATGCGTTGTTATGGTTGCTATGCTCTTGGCTTCCAGTGTGCCACTGAAGGTTTTGCAATTTTCACTTCATGTCCGAACAACTTCTTGCTACTTGCTCAATTTTCACTCAACTTCCACAAATTATACATCAAAACGTAGGTATTTTTGCTGGCTTTCAGAAAATGTCACTATCATTGTTGTGGGATTTATAGAATTTTTGCAAATCTCCTCAGACCAACACAAGGTCTCAAAACTCTCCATATAAAGTCAATGGAGAGCTTGTTCAAAATCATCGCTGGATTTCTGTAATGAGAGGCATATTCGAATCGTCATATCTCCTTAACGAAGCGACTTTAAGACATGAGGCTTGTCCCCGAATATCTTCAGACACCCCTGACGCTCACAATTCAAGAATTTCTTTCTCACCTATTACCGTTCTGAAATGAGTTGGACTTGTTTGAGGGTAGGAAATTCGTCCTTCGCTCAGATTTCTTCAGATTTAAAACTCTGGAAATGAACCACTTTTTTCTCTCGTCATAACTTTTTTTTGGATTTCCACAGAGACCTGAAAATTTCCATGACTGTTCACCAAAGCCTGCTGTCTCTTACGGTGAAAGAATGATATCGATACTCCAAATAGATTTCGAGTTACAAAGCGTTGTTTGAGGGCAAGTCAAGGCAGTTTTTGCTTCGCTCTGCTCAGTTATGGTGCATTAGAAGTCTAATATCTTTAATAATTCATATTTTAATGATAAATTGTTAACACTGGAAGATTCCCCCATCTCTTCTGAACAAAACGGTGTAAGAATGACCGCTCTAGCCCCTACGGTTAGGAAATTATGGTCATTTGTTTGAGGGGAGTCCTCACTATGAGAAATAGGCTGCAATAATCCTGTGCCTCTCTGTCCTGCGTGTGTAAAAAGATGCACCTGTTTTGGCGGGAAAACGTAAACAGCCACTCTGATTGGTGGATTTAAATTCGGCAGCTCTCTCCCTCTGTGTCTGTCTGTGTGTGTGTGTGTGTGTGTGTGTGTGGGTGTGTGTGTGTGTGTGTGTGTGTGTGTGTGTGTGTTTAGTGGGAGAGAGAGGACCCTGCCCTTATTTGGCAGCATGTCATTGTAGGATTTAAATTGAATATAGTTAGACTGGTTGACTGGATTAGAACCTGTGTTTGTGTGTCCATCTGTGCATTTGTGTTTCAATATGCCTCCATATTTGTAATTTTGTAAGTTATTACTATTCTGCTAAATGATACTATTTCTGCTTTTCATAAGATTTGTGCCTAATATAGTATTTCTGCTAAATTATAGTATTTATTATTTTTATAGGATTTGTGCCAAACATAGTATTTCTGCTAAATTATAGTATTTCTGCTTTTTATACTATTTGTGCCTAATATAGTATTTCTGCTTTTTATAGGATTTGTGCCTAATATAGTATTTCTGCTTTTTATAGGATTTGTACCTAATATAGTATTTCTGCTTTTTATAGGATTTGTGCTTAATATAGTATTTCTGCTAAATTATAGTATTTCTGCTTTTTATAGTATTTGTGCTAAAACATAGTATTTCTACTAAATGTAGTATTTATGCTTAATCATAGTATTTCTATATATTTCTATATATTTCTGCCAGGTCCCCAGGCAGCCAATCCTCTGTGAGGACTTAGACATTCAAATTTTCAAATCAGGGCCTGCATGGTTTCCCAGCCAATCATATATGTGTCCTGAGGCATTCAAATTTGCATATTGGGGCCTTCATGGCTTCTAAGCCAGCCAATCATATCTGAGGGCTGAGGAATTCAAATCCACAAATCAGGGCCTGCACAGCTTCCCAGCCAGCCAATCATGTATGTGGGCTCCAGGTATTCAAATTTGCATATTGGGGAATTCGTGGCTTCTAAGTCAACAAGTCATCCATGTCATATATCTCTAAAAATTCATATTTTAATGATAAATTGTCAACACTTGAAGATTCCCCCATCTCTTCTGAACAAAACGGTGTAAGAATGACCGCTCTAGCCCCTATGGTTAGGAAATTATGGTCATTTGTTTGAGGGGAATCCTCACTATGTGAAATAAACTGAAAGAAGCAGGTCTATGTCTCTGTGCTGCGTGTGTAAAAAGATGCACCTGTTTTGGCGGGAAAACGTAAACAGCCTCTCTGATTGGTGGATTCAAATTCAGCAGCTCCCAGGCTGACCTAGAAACTTAGTCCTCTCTCCCTGTGTGTGTGTGTGTGTGTGTGTGTGTGTGTGTGTGTGTGTGTGTGTGTGTGTGTGTGTGTGTTTAGTGGGAGAGAGAGGACCCTGCCCTTATTTGGCAGCATGTCATTGTAGGATTTAAATTGAACATAGTTAGACTGGTTGACTGGATTAGAGCCTGTGTTTGTGTGTCCCTCTGTGCATTTGTGTTTCAATAAGTTATTACTATTCTGCTAAATCATAGTATTTCTGGTACTTTTCGGTACTTGTGCTAAATACAGTATTTCTGCTAAATCATAATATTTCTGCTTTTCATAGGATTTATGCCTAATATAGTATTTCTGCTAAATTATAGTATTTCTGCTTTTTATAGGATTTGTGCCTAACATAGTATTTCTGCTAAATTATAGTATTTCTGCTTTTTATAGGATTTGTGCTTAACATAGTATTTCTGCTAAATTATAGTATTTCTGCTTTTTATACTATTTGTTCTAAATTATAGTATTTCTGCTTTTTATAGGATTTGTGCTTAATATAGTATTTCTGCTAAATTATAGTTTTTCTTCTTTTTATAATATTTGTGCTAAAACATAGTATTTCTACTAAATGTAGTATTTATGCTTAATAATAGTATTTCTATATATTTCTGCCAGGTCCCCAGGCAGCCAATCCTCTGTGAGGACTGAGACATTCAAATTTTCAAATCAGGGCCTGCACAGTTTCCCAGCCAATCAAATAAGTGTCCTGAGGCATTCAAATTTGCATATTGGGGCCTTCGTGGCTTCTAAGCCAGCCAATCATATCTGAGGGCTGAGGAATTCAAACCCACAAATCAGGGCCTGCACGGCTTCCCAGCCAGCCAATCACATATGTGGTCTCAGGCATTCAAATTTGCATATTGGGGAATTCGTGGCTTCTAAGTCAACAAGTCATCCATGTCATATATCTCTAAAAATTCATATTTTAATATTAAATTGTCAACACTTGAAGATTCCCCCATCTCTTCTGAACAAAACGGTGTAAGAATGACCGTTCTAGCCCCTACGGTTAGGAAATTACGGTCATTTGTTTGAGGGGAGTCGTCACTATGAGAAATAGACTGCAAAAATCCTGTGCCTCTCTGTGCTGCTGTGTGTGTAAACAGATGCACCTGTTTTGGTGGGGAAAAGTGCACAGCCTCTCTGATTGGTGGATTCAAATTCACCAGCTCCCAGGATGACCTAGAAACTTACTTCTCTCTCCCTGTGTGTGTGTGTGTGTGTGTGTGTGTGTGTGTGTGTGTGTGTGTGTGTGTGTCTGTGTGACAGAGAGAGAGAGAGAGAGAGAGAGAGAGAGAGAGAGAGAAAGGCTTTTAATGGGATGATCTCATTCTAAGATTTAAATTCAATATATTTAGACTGGTTGACTGAATTGGATCTTGTGTGTGGGTCTCTCTGTGCATGTGTGTTTCCTCATGTGTACATATTTGTGATTGTGTGGCTGTAATAAATTTTTTTGCAGATTTTTGTCATTTAACAAGTATATTTGAGGGACCCTCAGCATGTTCAGCATATTTTCAGCTGTCCATTTTGCTTTTCCAATTTTTCTGTTTAACTTATTACTATTGTGCTAAATCATACTATTTCTGCTATTTTATAAGATTTGTGCTTAATATACTATTTCTGCTTTTATAGGATTTGTGCTTAATATAGTATTTCTGCTAAATGTAGTATTTATGCTTAATCATACTATTTCTGCTTTTCATAGTATTTGTGCTTAATATAGTATTTCTGCTAAATTTAGTATTTCTGATTAATTATAGTTTTTCTACTAAATCATAGTACAGTATTTCTGCTTTTTATGGGATTTGTGCTAAAACAAAGTATTTCTACTAAATGTAGTATTTGTGCTTAATCATGCCATTTCTGCTTTTTATAGGATTTGTGCTTAATATAGTATTTCTGCTAAATTATAGTATTTCTGCCAAATTATAATATTTGTGCTAAAACATAGTCTCAATTTAAAATTACAATATTCATAGTTCATCACAGTGTCTCTGGTAAATCACAATATTTCTGCTCTGTTGTACTATTTTTCTAAATCATAGTGTTTCTGTAATGTTTAAGTATTTTTGGCTAAATATATTCTTTCTGTTATCTTATACTATTTCTCCTAAATTCTTGTATTTTTGAGAAGTTATCATGTTTCTGGTAAGTTACAATATTTCTGCTAAATTCTGCTATGCTATTGTATTTCTGCCAAGTATTATGTTTCCTCTAAGATATTGCAGTTCTGCTAAGTTATTCCATTTTAGCAAACTTCTTTTGCTTCTGCAAAGTTTTTACAATTTCTGCAACTTTTCAGCTTTTTCAGCTACTTTTTGCATACAGCTTCAGCTTTAAGCATCCACACTGCATTTTCGCAGGAAATGCAAATTTTTCTAGTTATTATTATTATTATTCTAGTTGCTTCCGTACACTTTTTGGCACTTAACTACTTCCACAATTTTCAGCCGATTTTCACCGTTCAAATTTTAAACTATTCTGCTATTTCTGGTAATTTACGCTACGATTTTTGCTATTTTTAACTATTATACTTTTTAAAATATTAAGCTTTTTTCCTTTAATTTGTCCCATTGAAATGAATGGGAAACTTCTGCAATTCTGCTAAAATTTGCTTGTTTTTGAAACTTAACTACTTCCTCATATTTTCACCTAGAACAACCATTCAAACTTTAAAATGTTCACAAATTATTGGGCTATTCAGGTATGATTCAGCTTTTTCAAATGTTTTACTGTTTTACTTTTATGCCTCTTAAAGTTTTGAGTTGCAAAATTGTGATTTTTCACAAAATACATGCGTTGTTATGGTTGCTATGCTCTTGGCTTCCAGTGTGCCACTGAAGGTTTTGCAATTTTCACTTCATGTCCGAACAACTTCTTGCTACTTGCTCAATTTTCACTCAACTTCCACAAATTATACATCAAAACGTAGGTATTTTTGCTGGCTTTCAGAAAATGTCACTATCATTGTTGTGGGATTTATAGAATTTTTGCAAATCTCCTCAGACCAACACAAGGTCTCAAAACTCTCCATATAAAGTCAATGGAGAGCTTGTTCAAAATCATCGCTGGATTTCTGTAATGAGAGGCATATTCGAATCGTCATATCTCCTTAACGAAGCGACTTTAAGACATGAGGCTTGTCCCCGAATATCTTCAGACACCCCTGACGCTCACAATTCAAGAATTTCTTTCTCACCTATTACCGTTCTGAAATGAGTTGGACTTGTTTGAGGGTAGGAAATTCGTCCTTCGCTCAGATTTCTTCAGATTTAAAACTCTGGAAATGAACCACTTTTTTCTCTCGTCATAACTTTTTTTTGGATTTCCACAGAGACCTGAAAATTTCCATGACTGTTCACCAAAGCCTGCTGTCTCTTACGGTGAAAGAATGATATCGATACTCCAAATAGATTTCGAGTTACAAAGCGTTGTTTGAGGGCAAGTCAAGGCAGTTTTTGCTTCGCTCTGCTCAGTTATGGTGCATTAGAAGTCTAATATCTTTAATAATTCATATTTTAATGATAAATTGTTAACACTGGAAGATTCCCCCATCTCTTCTGAACAAAACGGTGTAAGAATGACCGCTCTAGCCCCTACGGTTAGGAAATTATGGTCATTTGTTTGAGGGGAGTCCTCACTATGAGAAATAGGCTGCAATAATCCTGTGCCTCTCTGTCCTGCGTGTGTAAAAAGATGCACCTGTTTTGGCGGGAAAACGTAAACAGCCACTCTGATTGGTGGATTTAAATTCGGCAGCTCTCTCCCTCTGTGTCTGTCTGTGTGTGTGTGTGTGTGTGTGTGTGTGGGTGTGTGTGTGTGTGTGTGTGTGTGTGTTTAGTGGGAGAGAGAGGACCCTGCCCTTATTTGGCAGCATGTCATTGTAGGATTTAAATTGAATATAGTTAGACTGGTTGACTGGATTAGAACCTGTGTTTGTGTGTCCATCTGTGCATTTGTGTTTCAATATGCCTCCATATTTGTAATTTTGTAAGTTATTACTATTCTGCTAAATGATACTATTTCTGCTTTTCATAAGATTTGTGCCTAATATAGTATTTCTGCTAAATTATAGTATTTATTATTTTTATAGGATTTGTGCCAAACATAGTATTTCTGCTAAATTATAGTATTTCTGCTTTTTATACTATTTGTGCCTAATATAGTATTTCTGCTTTTTATAGGATTTGTGCCTAATATAGTATTTCTGCTTTTTATAGGATTTGTACCTAATATAGTATTTCTGCTTTTTATAGGATTTGTGCTTAATATAGTATTTCTGCTAAATTATAGTATTTCTGCTTTTTATAGTATTTGTGCTAAAACATAGTATTTCTACTAAATGTAGTATTTATGCTTAATCATAGTATTTCTATATATTTCTATATATTTCTGCCAGGTCCCCAGGCAGCCAATCCTCTGTGAGGACTTAGACATTCAAATTTTCAAATCAGGGCCTGCATGGTTTCCCAGCCAATCATATATGTGTCCTGAGGCATTCAAATTTGCATATTGGGGCCTTCATGGCTTCTAAGCCAGCCAATCATATCTGAGGGCTGAGGAATTCAAATCCACAAATCAGGGCCTGCACAGCTTCCCAGCCAGCCAATCATGTATGTGGGCTCCAGGTATTCAAATTTGCATATTGGGGAATTCGTGGCTTCTAAGTCAACAAGTCATCCATGTCATATATCTCTAAAAATTCATATTTTAATGATAAATTGTCAACACTTGAAGATTCCCCCATCTCTTCTGAACAAAACGGTGTAAGAATGACCGCTCTAGCCCCTATGGTTAGGAAATTATGGTCATTTGTTTGAGGGGAATCCTCACTATGTGAAATAAACTGAAAGAAGCAGGTCTATGTCTCTGTGCTGCGTGTGTAAAAAGATGCACCTGTTTTGGCGGGAAAACGTAAACAGCCTCTCTGATTGGTGGATTCAAATTCAGCAGCTCCCAGGCTGACCTAGAAACTTAGTCCTCTCTCCCTGTGTGTGTGTGTGTGTGTGTGTGTGTGTGTGTGTGTGTGTGTGTGTGTTTAGTGGGAGAGAGAGGACCCTGCCCTTATTTGGCAGCATGTCATTGTAGGATTTAAATTGAACATAGTTAGACTGGTTGACTGGATTAGAGCCTGTGTTTGTGTGTCCCTCTGTGCATTTGTGTTTCAATAAGTTATTACTATTCTGCTAAATCATAGTATTTCTGGTACTTTTCGGTACTTGTGCTAAATACAGTATTTCTGCTAAATCATAATATTTCTGCTTTTCATAGGATTTATGCCTAATATAGTATTTCTGCTAAATTATAGTATTTCTGCTTTTTATAGGATTTGTGCCTAACATAGTATTTCTGCTAAATTATAGTATTTCTGCTTTTTATAGGATTTGTGCTTAACATAGTATTTCTGCTAAATTATAGTATTTCTGCTTTTTATACTATTTGTTCTAAATTATAGTATTTCTGCTTTTTATAGGATTTGTGCTTAATATAGTATTTCTGCTAAATTATAGTTTTTCTTCTTTTTATAATATTTGTGCTAAAACATAGTATTTCTACTAAATGTAGTATTTATGCTTAATAATAGTATTTCTATATATTTCTGCCAGGTCCCCAGGCAGCCAATCCTCTGTGAGGACTGAGACATTCAAATTTTCAAATCAGGGCCTGCACAGTTTCCCAGCCAATCAAATAAGTGTCCTGAGGCATTCAAATTTGCATATTGGGGCCTTCGTGGCTTCTAAGCCAGCCAATCATATCTGAGGGCTGAGGAATTCAAACCCACAAATCAGGGCCTGCACGGCTTCCCAGCCAGCCAATCACATATGTGGTCTCAGGCATTCAAATTTGCATATTGGGGAATTCGTGGCTTCTAAGTCAACAAGTCATCCATGTCATATATCTCTAAAAATTCATATTTTAATATTAAATTGTCAACACTTGAAGATTCCCCCATCTCTTCTGAACAAAACGGTGTAAGAATGACCGTTCTAGCCCCTACGGTTAGGAAATTACGGTCATTTGTTTGAGGGGAGTCGTCACTATGAGAAATAGACTGCAAAAATCCTGTGCCTCTCTGTGCTGCTGTGTGTGTAAACAGATGCACCTGTTTTGGTGGGGAAAAGTGCACAGCCTCTCTGATTGGTGGATTCAAATTCACCAGCTCCCAGGATGACCTAGAAACTTACTTCTCTCTCCCTGTGTGTGTGTGTGTGTGTGTGTGTGTGTGTGTGTGTGTGTGTGTGTGTGTGTGTGTGTGTCTGTGTGACAGAGAGAGAGAGAGAGAGAGAGAGAGAGAGAGAGAGAGAGAGAGAAAGGCTTTTAATGGGATGATCTCATTCTAAGATTTAAATTCAATATATTTAGACTGGTTGACTGAATTGGATCTTGTGTGTGGGTCTCTCTGTGCATGTGTGTTTCCTCATGTGTACATATTTGTGATTGTGTGGCTGTAATAAATTTTTTTGCAGATTTTTGTCATTTAACAAGTATATTTGAGGGACCCTCAGCATGTTCAGCATATTTTCAGCTGTCCATTTTGCTTTTCCAATTTTTCTGTTTAACTTATTACTATTGTGCTAAATCATACTATTTCTGCTATTTTATAAGATTTGTGCTTAATATACTATTTCTGCTTTTATAGGATTTGTGCTTAATATAGTATTTCTGCTAAATGTAGTATTTATGCTTAATCATACTATTTCTGCTTTTCATAGTATTTGTGCTTAATATAGTATTTCTGCTAAATTTAGTATTTCTGATTAATTATAGTTTTTCTACTAAATCATAGTACAGTATTTCTGCTTTTTATGGGATTTGTGCTAAAACAAAGTATTTCTACTAAATGTAGTATTTGTGCTTAATCATGCCATTTCTGCTTTTTATAGGATTTGTGCTTAATATAGTATTTCTGCTAAATTATAGTATTTCTGCCAAATTATAATATTTGTGCTAAAACATAGTCTCAATTTAAAATTACAATATTCATAGTTCATCACAGTGTCTCTGGTAAATCACAATATTTCTGCTCTGTTGTACTATTTTTCTAAATCATAGTGTTTCTGTAATGTTTAAGTATTTTTGGCTAAATATATTCTTTCTGTTATCTTATACTATTTCTCCTAAATTCTTGTATTTTTGAGAAGTTATCATGTTTCTGGTAAGTTACAATATTTCTGCTAAATTCTGCTATGCTATTGTATTTCTGCCAAGTATTATGTTTCCTCTAAGATATTGCAGTTCTGCTAAGTTATTCCATTTTAGCAAACTTCTTTTGCTTCTGCAAAGTTTTTACAATTTCTGCAACTTTTCAGCTTTTTCAGCTACTTTTTGCATACAGCTTCAGCTTTAAGCATCCACACTGCATTTTCGCAGGAAATGCAAATTTTTCTAGTTATTATTATTCTTCAAGTTGCTCATTTTTCGTCCTTTAACTACTTCCACAATTTTTGTGCTATTTTCACCGTTCAAACTTTAAACTATTCTGCTATTTCTGCTAATTTGCGCTATGATTTTTGCTATTTTTTGCTATTATACTTTTTAAAATATTAAGCTTTTTTCCTTTAATTTGTCCCATTGAAATGAATGGAAAACTTCTGCAATTCTGCTAAATTTTGCTTGTTTTTGAAACTTAACTACTTCCTCATACTTTTGCCTAGAAAAACCATTCAAACTTTAAAATGTTCACAAATTATTGGGCTATTCATGTATGATTCAGCTTTTTCAAATCTTTTACCGTTTTACTTTTATGCCTCTTAAAGTTTTGAGTTGCAAAATTGTGATTTTTCACAAAATACATGCGTTGTTATGGTTGCTATGCTCTTGGCTTCCAGTGTGTCACTGAAGGTTTTGCAATTTTCACTTCATGTCCGAACAACTTCTTGCTACTTGCTCAATTTTCACTCAACTTCCACAAATTATACATCAAAACGTAGGTATTTTTGCTGGCTTTCAGAAAATGTCACTATCATTGTTGTGGGATTTATAGAATTTTTGCAAATCTCCTCAGACTAACACAATGTCAGAAAACTCTCCATATAAAGTGAATGGAGAGCTTGTTCAAAATCATCGCTGCATTTCTGTAATGAGAGGCATATTCGAATCGTCATATCTCCTTAACGAAGCAAAGTTAAGACATGAGGCTTGTCCCGGTATATCTTCAGACACTCCTGACGCTCACAATTCAAGAATTTCTTTCTCACCTATTACCGTTCTGAAATGAGTTGGACTTGTTTGAGGGTAGGAAATTTGTCCTTCGCTCAGATTTCTTCAGATTTCAAACTGTGGAAATGAACCACTTTTTTCTCTCGTCATAACTTTTTGTTGGATTTCCACAGAGACCTGAAAATTTCTCTGACTGTTCACCAAAGCCTGCTGTCTCTTACGGTGAAAGAATGATATCGATACTCCAAATAGATTTAGAGTTAGAAAGCGTTGTTTGAGGGCAAGTCAAGGCAGTTTTTGCTTCGCTCTGCTCAGTTATGGTGCATTAGAAGTCTAATATCTTTAATAATTCATATTTTAATGATAAATTGTTAACACTGGAAGATTCCCCCATCTCTTCTGAACAAAACGGTGTAAGAATGACCGCTCTAGCCCCTACGGTTAGGAAATTATGGTCATTTGTTTGAGGGAAGTCCTCACTATGAGAAATAGGCTGCAATAATCCTGTGCCTCTCTGTCCTGCGTGTGTAAAAAGATGCACCTGTTTTGGCGGGAAAACGTAAACAGCCACTCTGATTGGTGGATTTAAATTCGGCAGCTCTCTCCCTCTGTGTCTGTGTGTGTGTGTGTGTGTGTGTGTGTGTGTGTGTGTGTGTGTGTGTGTGTGTGTTTAGTGGGAGAGAGAGGACCCTGCCCTTATTTGGCAGCATGTCATTGTAGGATTTAAATTGAATATAGTTAGACTGGTTGACTGGATTAGAGCCTGTGTTTGTGTGTCCCTCTGTGCATTTGTGTTTCAATATGCCTTCATATTTGTAATTTTGTAAGTTATTACTATTCTGCTAAATGATACTATTTCTGCTTTTCATAAGATTTGTGCCTAATATAGTATTTCTGCTAAATTATAGTATTTATTATTTTTATAGGATTTGTGCCAAACATAGTATTTCTGTTAAATTATAGTATTTCTGCTTTTTATACTATTTGTGCCTAATATAGTATTTCTGCTTTTTGTAGGATTTGTACCTAATATAGTATTTCTGCTTTTTATAGGATTTGTGCTTAATATAGTATTTCTGCTAAATTATAGTATTTCTGCTTTTTATAGTATTTGTGCTAAAACATAGTATTTCTACTAAATGTAGTATTTATGCTTAATCATAGTATTTCTATATATTTCTGCCAGGTCCCCAGGCAGCCAATCCTCTGTGAGGACTTAGACATTCAAATTTTCAAATCAGGGCCTGCACGGTTTCCCAGCCAATCATATATGTGTCCTGAGGCATTCAAATTTGCATATTGGGGCCTTCATGGCTTCTAAGCCAGCCAATCATATCTGAGGGCTGAGGAATTCAAATCCACAAATCAGGGCCTGCACAGCTTCCCAGCCAGCCAATCATGTATGTGGGCTCCAGGTATTCAAATTTGCATATTGGGGAATTCGTGGCTTCTAAGTCAACAAGTCATCCATGTCATATATCTCTAAAAATTCACATTTTAATGATAAATTGTCAACACTTGAAGATTCCCCCATCTCTTCTGAACAAAACGGTGTAAGAATGACCGCTCTAGCCCCTATGGTTAGGAAATTATGGTCATTTGTTTGAGGGGAGTCCTCACTATGAGAAATAGGCTGCAATAATCCTGTGCCTCTCTGTGCTGCGTGTGTAAAAAGAGGCACATGTTTTGGCGGGAAAAAGTACACAGGCTCTCTGATTGGTGGATTCAAATTCGGCAGCTCCCAGGCTGACCTAGAAACTCACTTCTCTCTCCCTGTGCATTTTTTTGCTGATTTTTTCATTTAACAAGTATATTTGAGGGACCCTCAGCATGTTCAGCATTTTTTCAGCTGTCCATTTTGCTTTTCCAATTTTTCTGTTTAACTTATTACTATTGTGCTAAATCATACTGTTTCTGCTATTTTATAAGATTTGTGCTTAATATAGTATTTCTGCTTTTAATAGGATTTGTGCTTAATATAGTATTTCTGCTTTTTATAGAATTTGTGCTTAATATAGTATTTCTGCTTTTTATAGAATTTGTGCTTAATATAGTATTTCTGCTTTTTATAGGATTTGTGCTTAATATAGTATTTCTGCTTTTTATATGATTTGTGCTTAATATAGTATTTCTGCTAAATTATAGTATTTCTGCTTTTTATAGGATTTGTGCTAAAACATAGTATTTCTACTAAATGTAGTATTTATGCTTAATCATAGTATTTCTATATATTTCTGCCTGGTCCCCAGGCAGCCAATCCTCTGTGAGGACTTAGACATTCAAATTTTCAAATCAGGTCCTGCACGGTTTCCCAGCCAATCATATATGTGTCCTGAGGCATTCAAATTTGCATATTGGGGACTTCATGGCTTCTAAGCCAGCCAATCATATCTGAGGGCTGAGGAATTCAAATCCACAAATCAGGGCCTGCACGGCTTCCCAGCCAGCCAATCACATATGTGGTCTCAGGCATTCAAATTTGCATATTGGGGAATTCGTGGCTTCTAAGTCAACAAGTCATCCATGTCATATATCTCTAAAAATTCATATTTTAATATTAAATTGTCAACACTTGAAGATTCCCCCACCTCTTCTGAACAAAACGGTGTAAGAATGACCGTTCTAGCCCCTACGGTTAGGAAATTACGGTCATTTGTTTGAGGGAGTCGTCACTATGAGAAATAGACTGCAAAAATCCTGTGTCTCTCTGTGCTGCTGCGTGTGTAAACAGATGCACCTGTTTTGGTGGGGAAAAGTGCACAGGCTCTCTGATTGGTGGATTCAAATTCAGCAGTTCCCAGGCTGACCTAGAAACTTAGTCCTCTCTCCCTGTGTGTGTGTGTGTGTGTGTGTGTGTGTGTGTGTGTGTGTGTGTGTGTGTGTGTGACAGAGAGAGAGAGAGAGAGAGAGAGAGAGAGAAAGAGAGGCTTTTAATGGGATGATCTCATTCTAAGATTTAAATTCAATATATTTAGACTGGTTGACTGAATTGGATCTTGTGTGTGGGTCTCTATGTGCATGTGTGTTTCCTCATGTGTACATATTTGTGATTGTGTGGCTGTAATAAATTTTTTTGCAGATTTTTGTCATTTAACAAGTATATTTGAGGGACCCTCAGCATGTTCAGCATTTTTTCAGCTGTCCATTTTGCTTTTCCAATTTTTCTGTTTAACTTATTACTATTGTGCTAAATCATAGCATTTCTGCTATTTTATAAGATTTGTGCTTAATATACTATTTCTGCTTTTCATAGTATTTGTGCTTAATATAGTATTTCTGCTAAATTTAGTATTTCTGATTAATTATAGTTTTTCTACTAAATCATAGTACAGTATTTCTGCTTTTTATGGGATTTGTGCTAAAACAAAGTATTTCTACTAAATGTAGTATTTGTGCTTAATCATGCCATTTCTGCTTTTTATAGGATTTGTGCTTAATATAGTATTTCTGCTAAATTATAGTATTTCTGCCAAATTATAATATTTGTGCTAAAACATAGTCTCAATTTAAAATTACAATATTCATAGTTCATCACAGTGTCTCTGGTAAATCACAATATTTCTGCTCTGTTGTACTATTTTTCTAAATCATAGTGTTTCTGTAATGTTTAAGTATTTTTGGCTAAATATATTCTTTCTGTTATCTTATACTATTTCTCCTAAATTCTTGTATTTTTGAGAAGTTATCATGTTTCTGGTAAGTTACAATATTTCTGCTAAATTCTGCTATGCTATTGTATTTCTGCCAAGTATTATGTTTCCTCTAAGATATTGCAGTTCTGCTAAGTTATTCCATTTTAGCAAACTTCTTTTGCTTCTGCAAAGTTTTTACAATTTCTGCAACTTTTCAGCTTTTTCAGCTACTTTTTGCATACAGCTTCAGCTTTAAGCATCCACACTGCATTTTCGCAGGAAATGCAAATTTTTCTAGTTATTATTCCAGTTGCTTCCGTACACTTTTTGGCACTTAACTACTTCCACAATTTTTAGCCGATTTTCACCGTTCAAATTTTAAACTATTCTGCTATTTTTGCTCTTTCTTGCTATGATTTTTGCTATTTTTAACTATTATACTTTTTAAAATATTCCACTTTTTTCCTTTAATTTGTCCCATTGAAATGAATGGGAAACTTCTGCAATTCTGCTAAAATTTGCTTGTTTTTGAAACTTAACTACTTCCTCATATTTTCACCTAGAACAACCATTCAAACTTTAAAATGTTCATAAATTATTGGGCTATTCAGGTATGATTCAGCTTTTTTAAATCTTTTACTGTTTTACTTTTATGCCTCTTAAAGTTTTGAGTTGCAAAATTGTGATTTTTCACAAAATACATGCGTTGTTATGGTTGCTATGCTCTTGGCTTCCAGTGTGTCACTGAAGGTTTTGCAGTCTTCTCTTCATGTCCGAACAACTGTTTGCTACTTGCTCAATTTTCACTCAACTTCCACAAATTATACATCAAAACGTAGGTATTTTTGCTGGCTTTCAGGAAATGTCACTATCATTGTTGTGGGATTTATAGAATTTTCGCAAATCTCCTCAGACCAACACAATGTCAGAAAACTCTCCATATAAAGTCAATGGAGAGCTTGTTCAAAATCACCGCTGGATTTCTGTAATGAGAGGCATATTCGAATCGTCATATCCCCTTAACGAAGCAAAGTTAAGACATGAGGCTTGTCCCCGAATATCTTCAGACACCCCTGACGCTCACAATTCAAGAATTTCTTTCTCACCTATTACCGTTCTGAAATGAGTTGGACTTGTTTGAGGGTAGGAAATTTGTCCTTCGCTCAGATTTCTTCAGATTTCAAACTGTGGAAATGAACCACTTTTTTCTCTCGTCATAACTTTTTGTTGGATTTCCACAGAGACCTGAAAATTTCTATGACTGTTCACCAAAGCCTGCTGTCTCTTACGGTGAAAGAATGATATCGATACTCCAAATAGATTTAGAGTTAGAAAGCGTTGTTTGAGGGCAAGTCAAGGCAGTTTTTGCTTCGCTCTGCTCAGTTATGGTGCATTAGAAGTCTAATATCTTTAATAATTCATATTTTAATGATAAATTGTTAACACTGGAAGATTCCCCCATCTCTTCTGAACAAAACGGTGTAAGAATGACCGCTCTAGCCCCTACGGTTAGGAAATTATGGTCATTTGTTTGAGGGGAGTCCTCACTATGAGAAATAGGCTGCAATAATCCTGTGCCTCTCTGTCCTGCGTGTGTAAAAAGATGCACCTGTTTTGGCGGGAAAACGTAAACAGCCACTCTGATTGGTGGATTTAAATTCGGCAGCTCTCTCCCTCTGTGTCTGTGTGTGTGTGTGTGTGTGTGTGTGTGTGTGTGTGTGTGTGTGTGTGTGTGTGTGTGTGTGTGTGTGTTTGTGTGTGTGTTTAGTGGGAGAGAGAGGACCCTGCCCTTATTTGACAGCATGTCATTGTAGGACTTAAATTGAACATAGTTAGACTGGTTGACTGGATTAGAGCCTGTGTTTGTGTGTCCCTCTGTGCATTTGTGTTTCAATAAGTTATTACTATTCTGCTAAATCATAGTATTTCTGGTACTTTTCGGTACTTGTGCTAAATACAGTATTTCTGCTAAATCATACTATTTCTGCTTTTCATAGGATTTATGCCTAATATAGTATTTCTGCTAAATTATAGTATTTCTGCTTTTTATAGGATTTGTGCCTAACATAGTATTTCTGCTAAATTATAGTATTTCTGCTTTTTATACTATTTGTTCTAAATTATAGTATTTCTGCTTTTTATAGGATTTGTGCTTAATATAGTATTTCTGCTAAATTATAGTATTTCTGCTTTTTATAGGATTTGTGCTAAAACATAGTATTTCTACTAAATGTAGTATTTATGCTTAATCATAGTATTTCCATATATTTCTGCCAGGTCCCCAGGCAGCCAATCCTCTGTGAGGACTTAGACATTCAAATTTTCAAATCAGGTCCTGCACGGTTTCCCAGCCAATCATATATGTGTCCTGAGGCATTCAAATTTGCATATTGGGGACTTCATGGCTTCTAAGCCAGCCAATCATATCTGAGGGCTGAGGAATTCAAATCCACAAATCAGGGCCTGCACAGCTTCCCAGCCAGCCAATCATGTATGTGGGCTCCAGGTATTCAAATTTGCATATTGGGGAATTCGTGGCTTCTAAGTCAACAAGTCATCCGTGTCATATATCTCTAAAAATTCATATTTTAATGATAAATTGTCAACACTTGAAGATTCCCCCATCTCTTCTGAACAAAACGGTGTAAGAATGACCGTTCTAGCTCCTACGGTTTGGAAATTATGGTCATTTGTTTGAGGGGAGTCGTCATTATGAGAAATAGACTGCAATGATCCTGTGTCTCTCTGTGCTGCGTGTGTAAAAAGGATGCACCTGTTTTGGAGGGAAAGAGTGCACAGGCTCTCTGATTGGTGGATTCAAATTCAGCAGCTCCCAGGCTGACCTAGAAACTCACTTTTCTCTCCCTGTGTGTGTGTGTGTGTGTGTGTGTGTGTGTGTGTGTGTGTGTGTGTGTGTGTGACAGAGAGAGAGAGAGAGAGAGAGAGAAAGGCTTTTAATGGGATGATCTCATTCTAAGATTCAAATTCAATATATTTAGACTGGTTGACTGAATTGGATCTTGTGTGTGTGTCTCTCTGTGCATGTGTGTTTTCTTATGTGTACATATTTGTGATTGTGTGGCTGTTATAGATTTTTTTGCTGATTTTTTTCATTTAACAAGTATAGTTGAGGGACGTTCAGCATGTTCATCATTTTTTCAGCTGTCCATTTTTGCTTTTCCAATTTTTCTGTTTAAGTTATTACTATTGTGCTAAATCATACTATTTCTGCTATTTTATAAGATTTGTGCCAAACACCGTATTTGTGCCAAATATAGTATTTCTGATTAATTATAGTTTTTTCTACCAAATCATAGTACAGTATTTCTGCTTTTTATAGGGTTTGTGCTTAATATAGTATTTCTGCTAAATTATAGTATTTCTGCTTTTTATAGTATTTGTGCTAAATTATAGTATTTCTGCCAAATTATAATATTTGTGCTAAAACATAGTCTTAATTTAAAATTACAATATTCATAGTTCATCACAGTGTCTCTGGTAAATCACAATATTTCTGCTCTGTTGTACTATTTTTCTAAATCATAGTGTTTCTGTAATGTTTAAGTATTTTTGGCTAAATATATTCTTTCTGTTATCTTATACTATTTCTCCTAAATTCTTGTATTTTTGAGAAGTTATCATGTTTCTGGTAAGTTACAATATTTCTGCTAAATTCTGCTATGCTATTGTATTTCTGCCAAGTATTATGTTTCCTCTAAGATATTGCAGTTCTGCTAAGTTATTCCATTTTAGCAAACTTCTTTTGCTTCTGCAAAGTTTTTACAATTTCTGCAACTTTTCAGCTTTTTCAGCTACTTTTTGCATACAGCTTCAGCTTTAAGCATCCACACTGCATTTTCGCAGGAAATGCAAATTTTTCTAGTTCTAGTTGCTTCCGTACACTTTTTGGCACTCAACTACTCCCACAGTTTTTGTGCTATTTTCACCGTTCAAATCTTAAAAAATTCTGCTCTTTCTGCTCTTTCCGGCTATGACTTTTGGTGCTCATAACTTCTATACTTTTTGAGATATTGATTTTTCTTTTCAATATTTTTTGCCCTTTTTTGCATATTATCAGTGGCCTCACTGATTTTCCTTGCCGGGTTGAGCTGTGTTTTAGCTCAGTGAGATGAGCATCCGTTCCCGGACTGGGAGGCCCGGGTTCAAATCCCGCTTATGGCAACATTTCTTTCAGTTAACACTTAAACTTTTTTAACTCTTTTCAACACAAATTTAAGCTTTTTCACCCCTTTTCAGCACATTTTTCAGTTTTTTTCACCAGTTTTCAGCACAAATACCAGCTTTTTCAGCTGCTTTCAGCAAAAACCTCTTTTCAGCAGAATTCTGCTCATTCAACTCTTTTCAGCAGAAATTCTGCTCATTCAACTCTTATCAGCACAATTCTCAGCTTCTTCTGCTCATTTCAGCACAATTGTCAGTCTCTCCACCTATTCTTTGTCAGAAAGACGTTGGCGAAGTGAGATGAGAACCTGCCTTGAGTACCAGAAGGGCCAGGTTTGAATCCTGCTCAGAGCAACATTTTTTGCTTTTTTTTTTTTTTTCCAACTTTTTCAGCTTTTTT
The DNA here is from genome assembly GCF_041146795.1 of Maylandia zebra. Classification (NCBI taxonomy): domain Eukaryota; kingdom Metazoa; phylum Chordata; class Actinopteri; order Cichliformes; family Cichlidae; genus Maylandia; species Maylandia zebra. Next base: position 23,143,731 of record NC_135167.1, on the reverse strand, counting down.
CAGCAGATATCTTCAGCCCTTAAGGCATCCACACAGCATTTTCGCAGGAAATGCAAATTTTTCTAGTCTTCAGCTGTTTTTGTTATTCGTCTCTGTCCAAACCCAAATAACACCTCTGTGTAACATATACGGCCCCAGTCTAACTCCTTGTGTCCTTTGTGTATGTGTGTTTAGACTTTTCAGAAATTAACTATAAAGATTGTCTTTTGGTACTGAACGCTGGGTCGGTGTCAGCTATAATGAATGCTGTTCAATGAGTCTATAATAAGCCCCTTGAACTGGAGAGGACCCGGCTTTATTTAACAAAATTCAATTAGTTAAACTAAAAGCTTATTTTAAAGACAAAAATGACTAAATTTAGACAAAACTGAGGTTACTACATTTGGCTTAAATTTTCTTTGAAACATTGTATCTAACCAAATGCTTACTCTAGATACCATTATCTCCTTTAACACTGTGAGAAATCTGGGATTCCAGTAGTGTGCACATTACACAAATATGTAGGACTGCTTTCTTGCATTTGAGCAATACAGATAGATTCTTGATGATCCAAAATGGTGCAGCAAGTATACTGACAGGGGCTAGAAAGAGAGCATATCATATAATTGGTGGGGTTTTCTCTGTATTATTGTCTGGTCTTTATCTTAAAGCGCATTGAGGCAACTACTATTGTGATTCCCCGCTATAAAAGTAAATCTGAATTGAAAATTCTCCATCGTTATTGTGCACATTTTGAGCAACAAAACCTTTTGACAGCAGTCTTTTTTGCATCAGCATGCGGAATAAATAAAAGAATAAAAGGTTACAAGAACTACTAAATTGGCTTGATTGAATTTGAAAGTTCAGTTATAAATAAATAAATAAATAATAAAACAAACAAATTAAGACAAATTAAGAGCTTCCTTGTGAGCTTCTCTTCATTGGCTGACCGCTGAATCCAGAACGGAATTTAAAATCCATCTCTCCACATTATTATACCTTGAAGACATAATAGTACTTTACTCTCAGACTGCCTGCTTGTGTGCAGAGTTTCTAAAAGCAGATTGGGAGGGAGAGCCTTCAGCTATTCGGTCCCTCTAGTATGGTATGAAACGCCAGGACTGCCATAATGAATTAATTAAATACACCATTAAATAATTAATTAAAATGGGAAATAATTAAAAAATGTTTTTGACACATTTAATTAATTAATTATTGCCACATTTAAATAATTATTTAATGGTGTATTTAATCAATTCATTTTGGCACAGTTGACACCTTCAGGTCTCACCATGAAATAATTTTATCTGTCAAACTCACCCATCAAACTCAGGGGGCGAGGTTACCGCTGATCGAGTCAAAACCATTGCTTTGGCCTGATGGCCATTGTTTTTAGCACACAACAACCGGCATGTGGAAACTAACAGAACTGAACTTTGAAAAACCCTGTTTGTGTGTCACCAAATACCGTTTTAATATTTTTTAGAATGTAGTGGTTTAATCTTCATGTGTCTGGTCGGTTTGTCAAGATACAGCCTCTTTGCAAAAGTGCTTCGATGATTTCGGAGATGTCTGCCCAGTCTCACGGCGAAGCGATAGACCCGCTCGCCTCGCCTCGCAAGCAATCGAGCTGTAATTACCACCGACAAAGCGCAGGCCCGGGACACAGCTGTAATAACCCCCGCTGACACTGACTTCTTTTACTGACGTTATATTTATCGGCTTTTTATTTCCTGATGTTCTTATGTGTCCTACGTGTTTCAGTCGCCAAATAAATTCGATTAACAGCTGATCTTTGGGTTTTTGTTCAGTAATCAGCGTGACCTGCGTATAAACGCAGAAAAGAGATAACGTTGGTGTTTCCGTCATGTAGTAACTGCTGGCTTTAACTGTACAAAGGTTGTTCGACACTATGAAACACATACAGACTTCATGATGTTCGGCTAATATTTTAATTGTGAATATTAATCATGAGGGTAAACGGACCTGTACACCACGGAGCGAGGTCAGCATGTCCACGATATCTTCAGCTCTCTGAGTCAACACAGTTTCCCGGCTGAGTAATTTAACTGTCATCTACGTATAATTCACGGGTCATATCAAAATGATTTTACAGAAAATCATCCTTATTACTGCCAACTATTCCAGAGACGTGAAAATCTACAGCATAAAGAACAAAAAAAAATATAGCAGTCTAACGCAACACTGTAACAGAGATGAACGCATCCGTTTGTCGCAGATCAAAGTGGAATGAAAGTGATTGGTTGAACAGGTGTTCGTGATCTGTGTCATCTGCGTTTTCATCAGCGTAAGAGACTCAGCAGCAGATTAAAATAACAGTTATACATTTAATAAATCACCAAATGAATCCAAGAAACGAGCAAATCTGTTCTGACAGTTTGAGTTTGTGTTCCCTCAGCTGCAGACTCGCTGCTGTTTAAATGTGTGAGAGGAAGATTAGATAGAAAACAACGTCAAACATAGACTCAGCCTGTGTTCACATTTGATATGAGCTCAGGGTGTATAGTGGCTGTGTCCTGTTTTAAGATCATACATGTAAAATTGTTGTCTGACCTGCATGCTCAGAGTCCGTGGTTACCATGGTTACTGCATAATCAGCTGTAATCTAAACAGCTGGCACAGCAGAAACCTACCGGCGACATGAGTGTTTATGGTTGTCATTGCAAAAGAACTGTCTGAAGGTTAACTGACGTTAACTTGGATAAATTATAGTTAAAGAGTATCACACTTAACACCCACGTGAGCTGTGTGACTGTTCACCACTGCACTGAAGTCAGTAGGCTATTACTTAAATACACGTGCTGTCATAAACTATGATATAAATAGGGAGGTCCTATTAACATGTTTAGTTTTAAAGGACACCTTCCTGCCTTTAGTGTCATTCATGAGCAGTATTAGTTTTCTTCAAACATCCAGAAGTCTGCACGATGTGTTTCATAGTTTCTAACAAGCCTTTGACAGTTAAACATAACATGACCGAAACACCAACAACCCCCCCCCCCCCCCAAAAAAAAGAAAAAAAAAAAAAATCACACAAATTATTTGTTAACCGCATTTATTTTTACTTAAATAAACTCTAAAAATTCTAACAGATCGCTGGTGCTCAGAATACAGTTGAATAACTATTAAAAAACGGATGATATAATATTTCTGTCCAGGTTGCAGTCTCACTGGTGTCAAGCCAGCCTCCAATTCGAGACTTGCAGTCAAGCCAGCCTCCAGTTTGTTTTACGTTCCCTGTGTATTCAAAGTATTACGGGAATGGATGTGGAAACCGGATTTCAAAATAAAAGCCAACTTCGAGTGAATTAACAGATATGTTAATAACATATAATTTAGGCTTTTTTTTTTTATTTATTTTTTTTTTTACAAACTCTAATGTTAGATCTATATGACACAGCCTTGTACCCTAATTGTGCCCTGTCACTATCAAGGCCATCTTATTTTAGATTTCAAAGTAAAAGCCCTGTGAATCTTCATTTTTGAACTACTCTTTCAATGACTTAATAATGCTCTTAAAAGCCAAAGTCGTATTTCCAAATACTATTTGAACTTTATATCAACACTTTCCAACCACAGTCTTTTTCACAGTGATACGATATCAATATCAAGTCATTCTGATTATGCCTTCAAAAATAAAAGACTTTTTAAATTGTCCATAATTGACCTAACTTTCAGTGATTTCAAAATGTTTTAAAATGGAAATTTCCTGTTTCCACAGGGTAATTCCACTCCAGCTCAACAGTATACAGCCCCACAGTGATACCATATCAATATCAAGACATTCTGATTTTGCTTTAAAAAATAAAAGCAATTTCAAACTGCCCATATCTGAGTTGCTCCTGGAACAATTTCAAAATGCTCTAAAATGGAAAATTCCTGTTTCCACAGGGTAATTCCACCTTAGATCAACAGTATACAGCCCCACAGTGATACCATATCAATATCAAGTCATTCTGATTATGCCTTCCAAAATAAAAGACTTTTCAAATTGTCCATAATTGACCTAACTTTCAGTGATTTCAAAATGTTTTAAAATGGAAATTTCCTGTTTCCACAGGGTAATTCCACTCCAGCTCAACAGTATACAGCCCCACAGTGATACCATATCAATATCAAGACATTCTGATTTTGCTTTAAAAAATAAAAGCAATTTCAAACTGCCCATATCTGAGTTGCTCCTGGAACAATTTCAAAATGCTCTAAAATGGAAAATTCCTGTTTCCACAGGGTAATTCCACCTTAGATCAACAGTATACAGCCCCACAGTGATACCATATCAATATCAAGTCATTCTGATTATGCCTTCCAAAATAAAAGACTTTTCAAATTGTCCATAATTGACCTAACTTTCAGTGATTTCAAAATGCTCTAAAATGGAAATTTCCTGTTTCCACAGGGTAATTCCACTCCAGATCAACAGTATACAGCCCCACAGTGATACCATATTAATATCAAGTCATTCTGATTTTGCCTTCCAAAGTAAAAGCCTTTTCAAATTGTCCACAATTGACCTACCTTTCAGTGATTTCAAAATATATTTCAAAAAAGCCTAAATTATATGTTATTATGTTCTTAACATATCTGTTAATTCACTCGAAGTTGGCTTTTATTTTGAAATCCGGTTTCCACATCCATTCCCGTAATACTTTGAATACACAGGGAACGTAAAACAAACTGGAGGCTGGCTTGACTGCAAGTCTCGAATTGGAGGCTGGCTTGACACAAGTGCAGCACTCTCCATGATGAACACGCTGTTGCAAACTCTGCTCCTCTCGGTGGAAATGCGCCTTCTCTTTCCTCTTTGTATAAAACATTTTAAAGGTCAGTTTAGTCTCAAAATTCACTGTTAAATCCAAAACACACCAGATAAAGAAAAGCGAACGGTTCAGTCTAACACATGTGCCAGTGAACTATTAAACTTCAGTAAAACTATGCAGTTATGAAACGTAGCTTTAACCTCAGCCAAACCGATTTGCTCAGTTGTAAATAAAACAGCGACAAACAAAACCTGAGTGAATTAAGGCCAGTGTTTAACCACTGAGAGCTGAAACTCAGGTGAGGTTTCAAAGATGTGTGCCGGTGATTGGACATCAGCTGCTGATAAAGTGGGTTCGCCTATAAAGTGCTCTCGGAAAAAAAAAACAACTATATTTACTAACTTGTGCAGAAAAATGCGCCGACATTGCGTTATATCGAGCACCGGCTGCCCAGTTAAACTGTTACTATCACCAGGTAACGTGGGCGTGTTTCTTGAATTAGCAGCAGGTGTTAAACGGCTGACAGGTGAGGAGGAGGAGGAGGATGCATGCAGGTAAACTGAGGCTGTGTCCCAATTCAGGGTCTGCACGCTTGAAGTACGCATTTTAAGTGCGGTCACCGCCACGCGACGACGGCTGTCATGTAGGGGAGACCGGGGATAGTTGTAACATTTTTGACATTTCTGTCTGTAAATTGAAGCTCTTTTAAGGTAGTGGATTCAAAATGTAATGCAAAGTATCTACATGTCTCGGCTATTAAATAGTGCAGCTATTTTCTCTGCAGCACAATTACCCATTGCATGGTATGGCCTCAAACACAAAGAGTGAAATGTTACAATTAACCCCATAGTCTGGGTTAGTTGTAACATATCCTGGGGTGAAATGTAACACAATGAAATAAGGGTACTAACAAAACATTAACATGTAATCTTTGTTTATTCAACACATGAATGCACTTAGAGCCATTTATGTAGCTATTTGTGTGTGTGACAGAATGCAGAAATCTAGCTTTTGAACATATTCCAACCCCCCAAAAAAGACAAGTTATGGAATTTTCTGCAACTGAATATTTCATTAATTTTGGTTGGTCTTCCTCGAGGTTGGCCTCATTGGCTCAGTGGGCATTATAACCTACAACTCTTGCACCAATTTTGAACATAACAATGAAGCTGGAAAAATGTAGTTGTTCACCACACTGTAAAAAGAATAACCCTATTCAAATTAAAAAAAATGATGTCCAATTGTCACATCCAAAATATTTGGCTTCAGAGAATCCAAATTGAGTCACTTGATTTGACCTGATACTTTTATGTTGATATAAACAATATTACTAGACTTGACTGAAACTTTAAATTTTGCATTGATCCAAATTGATTTTTTTACATAGAACCATATTTTAATTATTGAACCAAGCTAATATATTGAAATTTAACCAACCTAATGTATTCACATCGAACCAAATTAACATGAACATATGTTTGTGTTGAAGCCAGGTAATTGATTTACATATATTCAAACTATATTTTTTACATTTCATTTTATTTCAGTTCAAAAATGCTCTGCATTTCCTATAAAAAACAAGACAGTTGGCCAACCAATTATTTCAAAATTATTTATTGTTCCAAACCATTTTAACTATAATCAATAGAGAGGATTAGTAATATACAGATTTAGTGCTACGACAGAAATGATTAGAGAAATGTTTGTTTTATAAAACCTGCAACCTTTTGAAAACCAGTATAAAACCTGCAACCTGTCTAAAACTGGCATAAAACCATTATAAAAACTCTTTTTAAACCAATTTGCAAGTACTCAAAAATGTTTATATGTGCACTGTGCCTGTACAATGTAAAAAAAAAATCTACACATGTATCAATGAAATCAACTTAATTCTCCCTTTCAAATGGGTGTTCTTATAATTTTTGAATGTAGAATACCACTGCAGGCCAACCAAGAAAATAACCAAGCACACATGCACATGCATGTGCATGTGCACATACACATCCACACATGCATGCAAACACACTACTGTGCAGTGTTAAGTTCACAATTAAGTTTGCGAATCTTAGAGGTCATCTTGTTAAAGTCAAGCTCCATCATAATCTTTTGAAGAGCCTCAAAGGTGAACCTGAATCCTCGTGGATATTCCATTTTAAGAGCATAACAGAGTCCAAAGACCATTGCCACTCCAGCTGCCACAGAAGGCAACTCATTCAGGACTTCCACACCATCAATGATTATCCCGATGTCTCGACGCTGATGTAGGAGGCTTGAGTTGTCCCTGAAGATGAAGAGTGCCATGGTGGTTACTCTGCAGCTCTTCCTCAGCTTCATCTTTCTGGGATATCTTGAGGTAAAATATGGAACAAAATGTACAAGTGAAGAACTGAAGTCTGGCACACCTGATAAATCTTTGACCATAATAAACTACTATTTTGATAGTTGTTTGGTCACAGACTATTAGAACAATTATTTGACTAATCAGATTGTGAATTGCATAATCATTAAATTAAATCAATGGTGGAAAATTTTCATAAATGTTCCACAAAGCCCAAGAAAAAAAAGAAAACAATACAGAACCCTAAGATATTAACTTGATGAGTTGATTAATCGTTGCTGTCCTACATTAATCATTGCATTTAATAGCAGAGTTGTCAAATTTACATCAAGAGACTGCATCTCATGTAGAGACAGAACAGATATGGACATACCATGTATTCTTTTATCAAGTCCTCAACACATCAGCAAGGTGAATGAGAGGATAATGATGGAGGGTCTAGATTATTATGAAATGTTTAAAAAGGATGTGCAGTGTAAATGCAAAATGATACCTGTTCAGATTAAATGAAAATGTATGCTTCAGCCATGGAATGGATGGAGCGATCTGTGGTTCTGAAAGCATACAGAAAAAAAAGAATAATGTTACTTCTCTATAAAACACATAACATAGAAAAACCAAGAAATACGTAACATGACATACACATCCTTATAAAAAGCTAGTACTATAATTTGATTTAGGTTTACCAAACAGTCTACAGACCAGCCATTAGCGACTAAGTTTGGCATAGGGTCAATTTAATGCTGTTAAAATTAAAATTTCTTCAGAAAATGCACATTTTTCCGAGCCGCGCCTGAAAGTCAATTGAAGGAATTAGTCTTATGTCATTGATCTTATATGCTGGCGTGTTATTTCTGTCTCTAAATCATGCACATTAATAATTATCTTTTGCGCTCGGTGTACACACACATAACACACAGATATTTATATGAAGAGAGACAGAGACAAACGTGCGCGCACAAACACAAGCTTGTGTCTAGAAACCGCGCGCTCACCAGAAAAATTCAAACGAAGCGGAGCACGGAGTTATACTATGAATGTTATGAACTATGAACTTATGCTAGCTAGCTGTATCCACCACCGATGCATCGTGGTAACGCTAGCTAGTTAGTATACTGGTAAAAAACGGCTTTTTGCCTAACTTGCATTCCTGACTGTGATGGTCGGTTTCTGGTAACCAGTTCTAACGTCGCGCCGGATAGCTAGCTAGCTTGTAGCTAGCAGCTACAATCATGCAAAAATTAGGGGTGGCTGTCGACCCAGCTTAAATGGGGTTATTTTCTGCAATTTTGGCAATACAAATTATAAAAGCTTTTGTAACACACTTGGCTTTACTTACGTTTATTTTCAGATGAAATTAATCAAAGATGTGACACGATGTTTCCAGCAGCCATGCAGAATAAAAATGGGTCCCGGTCTATTTCTGGTGGGCGTGTTCAAGTGCAAATCACTTTGACTCAAATTAAAGATATTATCTGTTCAACATGAAAAGAAATATATGTTTTGAGAGAAATCAAAAACTTTGCGTTGTGTCCTTTGTACAGATATTTAGTTTCATCCAAATCAAAAGTGGTATTTTAAAATGCAAAAAGAAAGGGTTTCACAATCAAATCAATGATTTTATTCTGTTTTGAATGGCACTTATTAGATTGAATGAATGACTGCATGTTAGACTTTTTTCAGTGCAGCATCGCAATTCCATTACTTTACCTTGGTGTGGTTTGCAAAGTGCTTCAGAAAGATGAGGAAATCTGTTTCTTGCACCCATCCTGATTTATTTCCACTACCAGTACTTCCTACTGGTCCATCTCTGACACAGTGGTCTGCATAATGTATGTGTGGGAACACAAACAGTGGAGGAATTGTGTTGCCAATGGCATTAACCGCATGTACAAATGAAACCAGTGAACCTCTCTCTGCTGATGTCGTTGCCCCAACTTGTTTAATATAAGTTAAAGTAATAGTGCGGTAAGTTGTAACATCTGCATTATTGTTACAACTAACCCATACTGTTGCTGTTACAACTGACCCAGACTCCTATAGCCATGAACTAGCTAACATTACAGCCAACGGCTAAAACATTAGCACTAAAGACCTACACAGAATATATCCCCACAGACATACAAATAACACAATTTAAGTTTGATGAGTTTAACTGAAAAGCAAATAATGCTATTAGAAATTGAAATAAAGTAGAAAAACTTACTTTTTGCCATACAAATTACTTTTTTTCGTGTTAAATTGTCTGTGTTTGACAAAATGTGCTGATTTTTCACATGTGATAGCAGAACTGAGTTGGGCATGCACAGGATGAGTCACATCATTTGAAACTTAGCCCTGATTGGAGAAATTGGAAGTGTTACAACTGACCCACGTTACAACTATCCCCGGTCTCCCCTACTTCAAATGCATACTCCAAATGCGCCGTCGATTTCCCCAAATATCAAGCGTGGTCCGGTGCACGCTTCGTGGTCCCATATATCCCACAATTCATAGCGCGGTGGTGGGTGTGGATAATTTTTCCGCAAAATACGGCAGAAGGGAGCAGCCGAAGAGGGTTTTTTTTTCTCCAAACTTTATTGAACTTATAAAGCGAACAGTCAATCATTCCAGTTCAGTTTGTACAGTAGACATACAAGGCAAATAAGAGTAACAATATACAGTACAATGAAATAAGAAGGATAAATAAATAAAGGATAAAAAAAGAAAAAAGAAAAAAAAGGGGGGGGGAGGATGTGACAGACTTCATAACAACTTTTGACAGCTCATTCGTTAAACATTTCTGAATGAATTTCAATCAATGATAAACCTTTTATATTGGAAGTTAATTTAAGAGAGTTTAAGTAATATTCAATTTCAATCAAAACCAAATTAAATGATGGGGTTGAGTCTTGAAATTGACATTTATGTATATGGAATTAATAAGATGGAGCGGCCGAAGAGTGAACTGTCAAAAGTACTGAATATGACGTCACTTATTTATGTGCGAATGTTTAATAATTAAAGTCAGTCATATATCCACAAACACAACAAGCTGAAAGTCAGATATATATATATATATATATAGGGGTGGGAGTTAAAAAGCTTGTCTTCATCCCACTCCTTTTCGAGCTAAACTTGTTTTTTCTTTTTTTGTGTAATTGTACATTACAATAACCTTATTATTTGGTTGCTCGAATAAAAGACATTCATTCATTCATTCATATATATATATATATATATATATATATATATATATATAAACACCCAGCACGCCCCTGCGGGCGGTTTATCCTTCAAGCTCGGGTCCTCTACCAGAGGCCTGGGAGCTTGAGGGTCCTGCGCAGTATCTTAGCTGTTCCCAGGACTGCGCTCTTCTGGACAGAGATCTCCGATGTTGTTCCCGGGATCTGCTGGAGCCACTCGCCTAGCTTGGGAGTCACCGCACCTAGTGCTCCAATTACCACGGGGACCACCGTTACCTTCACCCTCCACATCCTCTCGAGCTCTTCTCTAAGCCCTTGGTATTTCTCCAGCTTCTCGTGTTCCTTCTTCCTGATATTGCTGTCATTCGGAACCGCTACATCGATCACTACGGCCGTCTTCTTCTGTTTGTCTACCACCACTATGTCCGGTTGGTTAGCCACCACCATTTTGTCCGTCTGTATCTGGAAGTCCCACAGGATCTTAGCTCGGTCATTCTCCACCACCCTTGGGGGCATCTCCCATTTTGACCTCAGGACTTCCAGGTTATACTCGGCACAGATGTTCCTGTACACTATGCCGGCCACTTGGTTATGGCGTTCCATGTATGCCTTGCCTGCTAGCATCTTGCACCCTGCTGTTATGTGCTGGATTGTCTCTGGGGTATCTTTACACAGCCTGCACCTGGGGTCTTGCCTGGTGTGATAGACCCCAGCCTCTATGGATCTTGTGCTCAGAGCTTGTTCTTGTGCTGCCATGATTAGTGCCTCTGTGCTGTCTTTCAGTCCAGCTTTGTCCAGCCACTGGTAGGATTTCTGGATATCAGCCACCTCCTCTATCTGCCGGTGGTACATACCGTGCAGGGGCCTGTCCTTCCATGATGGTTCCTCGTCTCCCTCCTCTTTCTTGGGTTTCTGCTGCCTGAGGTATTCACTGAGCACTCGGTCAGTTGGGGCCATCTTCCCAATGTATTCTTGGATGTTCGTTGTCTCATCCTGGACTGTGGTGCTGACACTCACCAGTCCCCGGCCCCCTTCCTTCCGCTTAGCGTACAGCCTCAGGGTGCTGGACTTGGGGTGAAACCCTCCATGCATGGTAAGGAGCTTTCTTGTCTTTATGTCAGTGGCTTCTATCTCCTCCTTTGGCCAGCCTATTACCCCAGCAGGGTACCTGATCACGTGTTGATGGCCCGGATCTTGTTCTTACCATTCAGCTGACTCCTCAGGACTTGCCTGACCCTCTGCAGGTACTTGGTGGTTGCAGCTTTTCTAGCGGCCTCTTCATGGTTCCCATTCGCCTGCGGGATCCCCAAGTACTTGTAACTGTCCTCTATGTCTGCAATGTTGCCTTCTGGTAGTTCAATCCCCTCAGTTCTGACTACCTTCCCTCTCTTTGTTACCATCCGGCTACACTTCTCCAGTCCGAACGACATTCCAATGTCATTGCTGTATAGCCTGGTAGTGTGGATCAGTGAATCGATGTCTCGTTCACTCTTGGCATACAGCTTGATGTCATCCATGTACAGGAGGTGGCTGACAACTGCTCCGTTCCGTAGTCTGTATCCGTAGCCAGTCTTGTTAATGATCTCACTGAGGGGGTTCAGGCCTATGCAGAACAGCAGTGGGGACAGAGCATCTCCTTGGTAGATCCCGCACTTGATGGTGACTTGTGCTATGGGCTTGGAGTTGGCCTCTAGTGTTGTACGCCACATCCCCATTGAGTTCCTGATGAAGGCTCTTAGGGTCCCATTGATCTTGTACAATTCTAGGCATTCCAGTATCCAGCTGTGGGGCATTGAGTCATAGGCCTTCTTGTAATCAATCCAGGCAGTGCACAGGTTGGTCAGTCTGGTCTTGCAGTCTCGGCTGATTGTTCTGTCTACCAGTAGCTGGTGTTTTGCGCCTCTGGTATTCTTGCCAATTCCTTTCTGTGTCCCGCTCATGTATTGACCCATGTGCCTGTTCATCTTAGCCGATATGATGCCTGACAGGAGCTTCCATGTAGTACTGAGGCAGGTTATTGGTTATATATATATATATATATATATATATATATATATATATATATATATATATATATATATATATCATAAAATTCAAATTCAAATTTTTTTATTTGTCACGTACACAGTCATACACAGTACGATATGTAGTGAAATGCTTGGACAACTGCTCGTGACCTAAAGAAAACAAAAAAGGAAAAGGCTATGAATAAGATAGGAAATAAATATGAAAAATTACAAAGGGTAAATTTAACTAGGAAGGAATAAAATATAAATTATGGTTAAAAATGAAATAACTGTACAACACAAATTAGAATGAAGGGTAAATTTAACTGGGAAAGGATAAGATAAAATATATAAATTAAAGTTGAAAATAAAATAACTGTACAACAAAATACACAATATAGAATAATAATCTGACAATACTATAATATTGGCCTAGAGCTGGGCGATAGAACGATAACGATATGTATCGCGATATAACTTTTACGCGATAGAGAAATTAAGCTATCGCGATAGACCTCGCCGCTCTCGTCCTCTTAAAAAAAAAAAAAAAAAGGTCAGCCAATCTAAATTAAGTAGCGCAGAGCCGAACCAATCACAGCCGCAGCGTCACGTCGCGTGACTTGTTACGTACAGCACAAGTGCCAAGCCGCACGTGTTTGTTTGGGAAGCAGCCAGCGGGTAATGGAGCCAGCGCGTAATGGAGGAAATGAGTGTGCCGACTAGAAAAATCAACCGAGCGTGACCGAAGAGAAAACAGATGATGGTTCCAATGCCGGAGAGATTGTTGAACGGAAGAGCCATAGAAGTTCCGTAGCGTGAAGGTATTTCGGCTATTTCAAGTCTGACAAAAAACAGAGTAGCGTGCACTGTAAATTGTGCCGAAAGCAAGTCTGGAAATACAATAAACTGGTGCATGCGTCACACTGTGCGCCACGTTATTGTTTCGGTGAAATGAATTTCTACAATACTGTTTCTGTTAATTGTACTCTCTGCAGTGTTTAAATGCTTACATATATACACACAGTTACTGTCCCTCCACACATACGACTCGGTTCTGCTTTTATTAGTGATGGGTCGTTCGCGAACGAAATGGCTCTTAGATCCGGCTCTTTGACGTGAACGACGCGAGCCGGCTCCTTATCGCGAGCCGTCACGTGGGTTTTTTTTTTTTCTTTCTCTCAGCCTCTCTCTCGCACTTTTTTTCCGCTTCACTCTGCACGCGAGCCTTGTGCTTTACGCTGGGCAGAGGGGGGAGGGGCGGTAGTTACACTCAGTAGCACAGGAACAGAGCCAGAGAGAGAGAAAGAGAGGCAGGGACAACAACATTAGAAAGGTATAGTAATCATCCACAACTAGATGATAAAGGATTGAGAAAGTTTATTCATGCAGGTCCATATGACAGAGAATATGCATGTTCTTTTAGTTTTCATATTATAATTTATATTTAATTGTGTTGTGGTTTGCAGTGTTTTGTGTTCTTTTCATTTTAAATTTGTGAAAGGAAAAAGCTGAAAATTTAAATAGTTAAAACTTGAAATGTGAATAGTTGATTTTTGTATTATATGATTTATTTATTACATTTTATGTGGAGTGAATAAATAAAAGTATATTTACGGTGGCCCCTAGAGACAAAGCACATACAAACTTCAAATCACGTACGAACTCTGAAGCATGTACAAACTCCAAAACACGTAAAAACACGTACAAACTCCAAAACACGTAAAAACTCGTAAAAAACACGTACAAACTCCGAAGCACGTAAAAACTCAGAAGCATATAAAAACTCAGAAGCACATAAAAACTCAAAACACGTACAAAAGACAACAGAAGTGCTCCAGGATGCTGGGCGCAGTGTTGAGCCTTTGTTATCTTGTGGCTACACAAGCCAGCAAGTACCAACGACCGGATTTGGTGTGTGGTAATAACAGGTGAATGAACTTTTTTTTAAAATTATTTGAATATATATATGAGTGCCTGTGTATAAATACACAAACAATACACACATGCTTTCAATTGTGTAATTTAAGTGATCTAGTAGCTCTGCTTTGGAAGTTCAGTTCATGCTAGAAATGTGTTTTGGAGTTTGTACGTGTTTTGTCTCTAGGGGCCACCGCATATATTTATATATAAACATATATAAATAAAACCACTTGTTTTTATGTTAGTAATTCCTTTTGTGCATAATTTTATATTATTGTTAATAATAAATTAATTAAAGCAACAAAACAACCTGAAGAGCCGGTTCGGAGCCGAAAGAGCCGGATCTCTAAAAAGAGCTGGAAATCCCATCACTAGCTTCTATGCCCCAGCTTTGTTTACTTTGTTTACTTACACAAAGAGGGAGAGAGAGAGAGAGAGAGAGAGAGAGAGAGAGGAACAGAGAGGGAGAGAGAGGAACAGAGAGGGACAGAGAGAGAGAGAGACTGAAAGACTGGAGGCCATTGATAGCAGCTTATGGAGTGTTTTTCAGTGGTGAGTAATACTATATAGTCTTTTGTGTCCAAGTAGTTCATACATTTAAAGCTATAAAAGAAACCCATTGTACATTTTGAAAGCAGTCATTGAGAAAATGTACCACTTGTACTACTTTCTTCTTTTGTCCAGTCAGTCTCTGTTTTTTAACATGTACAGATTTTCCCACGTTGCTGACTTAGCTGTTATTTCCTCTTTCAGTGTGAATACCTGCATACGATATTTGGAAATTACTGCAAGTAACCCCCACTGTCTGTGTGACACGTTAATTAGCGTTTCCTCTTTCTGCTTCAGTCTGTGTGGTCATTGTCTGTGTGTTCTCAACAAGAAAGACACACAACAGGAGAGCATAGAGGCAGAGAGGCAGGCGGAGCTACAGACAGACAGAGCTACAGAGCAGATCACAAAAAGGAGATTAGAGCAGAGGCAGCTGAAAGGATATCAAAAGCAGTAAATAGTTTGTTGAAGGTGGATATGGCCAGGTTAGATGTCACAGAGATGTTTCATGGCATTTCGTTTCCTGGACACCTGCACACTCAGGATTCCTTGAAATATGCTGTCAGCTTTCCATTTCTGGATACGGATATTCTCATAGTGTCTTATCCAAAGTCAGGTAAGAGAGAACAAACTTCCAAAGATACACACACACACACACACACACACACACACACACACACACACACACCAGTCTAACCAGATGAGCATGTTAAGCAACTCAGTGAAAACATGGTGACATAGATTGTGGTGAGTTTAGCAATTTACATAATAACTTCTTACTTTTCATTTTAAGCATTTCGCTGAGTTTGAGTAACTTTCTATGGTTTATATGACTGAATTTCATCAATGTGGGCTCATCAATGCCTCTCACTCATTCCTCTTAACAGGTACCACATGGCTACAGGAAGTTGTGACTCTCATACGCACCAGAGGGAACCCAGGGTTGTCCCAGACTGTTGAAAACTGGAAAAGAGCTCCTTGGTTGGAGCACTATTATAGCTCTGCTCTGCTGGAGGCCTTACCTACTACAGCTCGAGTCATCACTACACACTTGCCTCATCACCTGCTGGGCCCTGCCCTCCAGCACTCCAAAACCAAGGTCATTAAAGTGCACATTTAATTGATAGATTTATTCTAAACATTCGCCAATGTTGGAGGCTGTTACCCACTGAGCCCATGCCTGCTCTCTGCAGCCTGGCTGACGTTAGCAGTTTGCCACACCAAACTAGTCTAATAAGGGGATTTATAAAACTACCGACTCTACTGACTATTTAAGACCTAATACTGAAAGCATAACGTGCCGGCATCAGATCTTTAAAATGTGCATGTGTATTTTTAACACAATGAGACAAGTTAATACATTTATCAAGCCAAATAATGTCCAATTTGTAATATCATGCATTCATTTAAAAATAATTCCTACAGGACATTATTAATTATTTTGTGGTAGATCCGAACAACAAACAACACTTCTTTATCTGATCAGGCAGAGTGTCCAGTTGACTGTAGTGTGGAAGCTTAACTTAACTCCACTGGTTTGGCTGGTTTATATACTGATTTGACAGATACCCTATACTGATGTACACAGTAAGCTGAGTTTTGACTTTTATTTGTTGTTGTTGTTGTTTTTACTAGTTATGGTATTATTTACACTTTGTCTGTCAGATAACACAACTAGTTGATTTTTCTGCTGTAAATCTCATTATTAAGCTGTATCTCAGTAATTGTGTATTTTTTCTTTTAAAGCAAAAACACAAATCACAGAGAAACATTTCAAGATTGACAGCTTTTTCTGAGAAAGCACTGTCATCCAGACTTGACAGACTTTTAGGTGCCATGAATTTAACTGATAAATATTTGTGTTTTCTGTTTTTGTTTCCATTGTGGGAAAGCGTCTAATTCTACTTAACAATCTTGACTGCTGATAGAAGTCTAGGGATGATTTCTTGAGCGTAAAGGACAAAGCATAATTTCTTATTAAGTAAAGAGACCACACCCAGCTATGACACTGTGGGTCAGTTGTCCAGTTAAATTAAAATCTCTGAAAATGGGGGACTATGTTTAAAGGTCTCTGAAATTTCTACAGTTATTGCAAAACTTTTGTGAAACTCCTGGAGTAAAAGCACATAGTCTGATTTAAAATCCTCTGTGGTTGTGCACAGAGGGAAAGATTACCACAAAAAGGATCAACTAAATATTTATGGACATAACTGTGAGTAAACTTAACAACACATGTCATGTCACAGGTCATCTATGTGAGCAGAAATCCTAAAGATGTGGTCGTGTCCTTTTACCACTTCCACAAAATGGCCAACTTCCTCCCTGAGCCTCATTCATTTCCAGATTTTTTGGACCGATTCCTGGATGAAACAGGTGAGGGTGACTGTTTTGCTTGTTGTATCATTGTGCAGCTACAAGTTTCAATCTGATCAGATGTGCAGTATTTCTTCACACGCTTGTTTGTTTCAGTTTCTTTCGGTTCCTGGTTTGACCACATTAAAGGCTGGACCAGTCAGATTAATAGCAATCTGCTTCACATCACCTATGAAGAAATGTCGCTGGTAAATTATTGCATCACAGCTAAGCACACTATCCCCTGTAAAATATTCATTTGCTTTGTTCCCTGGTCACAAAGTCAGACGCAGGTCTGAAAAGTGGAAGTACACTTCTTCAAACTGAACCCTATGGCTCATTACATAATTATTTAGCATTTCAAGGAGGTCTCTCCACATCAGTGAAGTGAGGAAATTTAAATTGCACTCTTCTTCCTGCTGCCAGGATCTGCACGGCACCATAAAGAAAATAAGCTCGTTCCTTCAGTGTCCCCTGGTGGAGGACGAGGTCAACAACTGCGTGAAACACTGCAGCTTCAGCAGCATGAAGGAAAACAAGATGATCAACTACACTCTCGTCCCTCAGCAAATAATGGACCACAGCAAGGGCTCCTTCATGAGAAAAGGCAAGTTCTGCTGAACTGTAAGCAGATTAGATGTCTGAGAGTGTCTTAATGTGACCAAAATAGTAGCTGCAAAAATGCAACTTGCTGATAATCTACTGACAGACTTTTGGTAACCTATGACACATTGAGAGCTCTCATCAGTGTGTCATAGGGCATGATAGACGAATCTTAGAGGTCTCAAGAAAATAAAAGGAAATGGAGGAAAATTTATGTTCTCAGTAGCTTTGCTTTTTGCATCATTTCATCTTCATGATAATTATCTTCAAAATAAGTAATGAGAGAAAAACTGTCTGTTTGGTTTAGCTGCACAGTTCACCGTTCCTGTTCACACTAAACGGTCTAAGTGTTTTTAATTTCCTTTCAACTGAATAACAACTTCACCCAGCCTAACCGCAACCTGTTCACAATACCGCCATCTAGAAGGAGATATACAGAAATATCACCTTTGGTCTTCTGGCTGTGAAACTATTCAATTAATATTTAATGACTCAATTATAGACATTTGAATTTTTGAAATTGTCCCTTTTTTAGTAGCATAAAATGACGAGGTAATTATTCAGTCTTCAATAGTCCTATTCAGTCTTGTCATACATAAAGGTTCAACTGAATGATAACTCTTTAATATAAAACACAGTACTACCCAGTAAACTATAACCAAATCCCTTTTTAAAATACATTTCTGATTTATATTTGAAAATCACGTCTTTGTTGGCCTTCAGACAACAGTTTTGATGGCTAAGGAACCAAACAGGACAAAAAAAAAAAGATCATTTTGACTTTTCTCTCTGTCTTTCCTTTTTGCAATGCAGGTAAAGTGGGAGACTGGAAAAACATGTTCACAGAGGAGGACAGTAGAAAATTTGAAACCGTCTTCACCTCAAAGATGATGGAGAACAGCACTTTAGAGTTTGTGTGGGAGTAGTGGTCCTACAGACCACGAGAGTATAGATCACATCAACTGATCCCTTTCAAACTAGTTAATCATTTATGTGTGGATTACAGTATATGTTAACCCTTCACTTGTTTTGTGATAATTATGTTTTGAATTCTTTAATTATGTTGTTCATGTGAAACCTACAGTGATGCTTTTGAGGTTGTCTTCTTCTTCTTTTTCTCCTTTTTAAGTTATAAATAGATTAATAAAGCTTATATGCTTGAATGTGTCATGTCATTTTTGTTTCCTTGGTTCAAAACAAGTGGCACTTTACACTTCAGGCTAAGAAGTTGACAGTTACGTAACCATGACAACAAAGAGCAGAGGGAGAAGTCCAGGTGACAGGGTTTAACATAAAGCTCTTTGTCCCCATGGCTGAGTCGTCCTTGTGTGTCTTTTTACTTCAAACACCTCACCTCTGTTTAAGCAGATTTATATGCATAAAAAAGTAATTTTATTCAAACATCAGGTATCTGTTTGATTTGGATTTGAATTTTTGAAGCACAACCACGCTTTAGACTTTTTAAGCAGTCTCTTTAGTCTGTATGTATTTATGTCTGTGTAACAAGTGTGTGATGTTGAAACTCACAGCACTTAACATGAGCAGCCACTGAGCGTGCTTTTTATTTCACAGGTGATTGTCTGTGCAGTTCATGTTGATGTCATGGTCCTGGGCCATGTTGGCCCAGTATTCTTAGTTTTTGTGTGTTTTGTGTTTTGTTCCCTATTTATGCCTTGGTTCCTAGGTTATTTAGTTAAGATGTTCCTTATTTGGTTACCTCCTGTGTGCCCCTGTGTATCTGTGAGCCCTCGTCTCTCCTTGTGTTTTATTCCATGTTTTCCCCAGCCCGTTATGTCTGTGTTCTCCCCGTGCTCTCTCTCCTCCTGTCTGAACCTCCGTGTACTTCCTGTTTTACTTTGACAGTCTCTCGTCAGTATGCGTCATGTTGTGTTCACTCCTGCCCTGTCTCGTTATGGTTATCTGTGTCAGCTGTGTTCCCCGTGTGTTCCCACTTCCCTCGTTAACCCTCTGTGTATTTATGTCTGCATCTCCCTCAGTTCGGTGTCGCGTTCTCCCTCATGCTGTGTGTGATTCTCCCTGTGTTTCTTGGGGCGCTTTATATTTAGTTTTTCCCAGTTTAGTTTTGTATTACCTGTGATCTGCCTTTCCAGCAATAAAGCTGTGTTCTCTGAGTTTATTCCTCGTGTCCCCGTGAGTGTGCGTTTGGGTCCTCTCCTGCCTGCCACACAGCCGAATCATGACAGTTAGTGTGCAAGAATCTGCGTTTTGGCTACTTCATTGAGTGCGTGCACCTTTAAATCGAGACGTCATCTGGCCTGATTTGAAAGAAACCATTCAAACTCAAGCTTGAAAAACCTTGAAGCTGTGAAAGCCCCCTAATGAAAGAATCATCACTTCTGAATGCAGTTAAGGTTTGTTGGAGGTTTATTGGAAAGTGAGCCAAATGAGAGAAAGAAAACTATGCTTAGGCCTTCTGCCTTTGATTGTGAGATAAATATGTCTTGCAGAACATTCAATAAATTTTGGATTGATTTATCTTTACCATTTATTAGGGATACACATTTCCCTCTGTTTATAAAAGACGCTGGCCTCTTCTTCGTCTTTCACCTTCTGTCACTGATTATTTCGATTTTTGTCACAACGTCCTGAATATTCAAATTGACAAGGGCACACATGTGCTGCTATATCAGCTGCTGATAAAGCCCCATACACAGCCCCACATGCAAACACCGGTGATTGAAGCGCTCGAGCTGTTGTTGTGCACACAGGCTCACACATTTTGGTCATGTGAGAATTCACTTCACACCTCTCGTACCCCTCTCTGACTCTGCTGAGGGCAAGGAGGTTGAAGGGTAAAGCTGCTGCCAGTGTTAAACGGTTTAAACACAGCAGGACTTTTGAAAAATTGGATTTTTCTTCATTTAGCCTCATATTAATCATTATCAATGATGATGGCAGAGTGTTTTGGCAAGGACAAGATGTTTGGCTGATACAAAGGTTGCTGTAAGCTGTAATTAGCCCACACATTCTGAGATTTATATTTTGTTCTTAGATCAAAGATTTTATAGACACATTTATAGACAATCTACTTATATACAAGATGTTTAACATGAGTTATGGCCTGCTCTGGATGTTATGAGATGGACCATCTGTTTTTGAGTAGTTTGCCTCCATTCCTGGAGGAGTGCAGCATGCGGCTGTGCAATGCTGGTCGGTTGTGGCTTTCTTTAAACATGTTGACGCTGCATCTCCCAGGCATGTTCAGTAGGAGGCTTACTGAGAGTAAATCCTGGCCAAGGAAGTATTTGGATGTGCTCCTGATCCAGAAAGGTCTGTACTACTCTGGCAGTGTGGAAGTGGGGATTCTGCCTCACATGTTGATGTGGTAAACTGAACCAAGTCTCAGATGTGCAGGTGAGTTACTTTGTGTTTGGTAAATAAACGACTTCCTGACCTCTTCCTGACTTATTCTTCCTATTACCAGTTTTAGTGTAGACTAAATTACTACATTGTTGTCATACTATGACAACAATGTAGTAATTTAGTCTAAATTACTACATTGTTGTCATAGTATGACAACAATGTAGTAATTTAGTCTACACTAAAACCGGTAATAGGAAGAATAAGTCAGGAAGAGGTCGTACTCTATGTGGTAATGAATGGATTGATGATCCTGATATTTAAAAATTCATTATTAGACTAAACAGGTTCTTGTTGTTAAGCATCATCTCATATTGATTCTCTATATTTCGCTGTTTAGCTACAGTATCCTATAGATTTTGTGGCTATTAAAGGAAACACATATTACATCACACTGATACAAACAACATGTGCATCCTCCAGTCTGATAAAAGAAATATTCTCCTTCTTGGTCCTATGTGAATATCTCCCTAAAACTTGAATAACTGGTTGTGCCACATGCAGCAAAAACTACAAAAAGACATTTGTTATAATTGGCAATTAATCTTTCATCATGGTGGAATTTTGGCCCACTCTTCTTTGTAGAATTGTTTCAGTTCAGCCACACTGGAGGGTTTTTGTGCATTAACTTGCTTAAGGTCACCCCAAAGGATCTTGAAGAGACCACTTGTTGTTGTCCTGCATAAGTCAAGTGTGTTTGAGCTTCAGGGTATAAACTAATGGCTGCACATTCTCCTTCAGGATTTTCTGGTAGAAGATGCAAACTTACTTTTTCACACAGGGTCAGGTAGGTTTTTCTCTTATTAAATTAAATAATCTTTTAAAGACTGGAGTTTGCATTCACTTGGGTTATTGTTATCTAATATTAACAATTCTTTGATGGTCTGAAACATGTGGTGCAGGTGAAGAAGCAGACTGTGTTTCTGAAGAGAACTTTAATTCTGGGAAACAAACCATTTGTTTGTATTATGGGTTTGGAGATCTTTGATTTTTAAATCAATTCTGTTAATATAATATTTAATCACTGAAATATGACCTTAAGACAATTAAACAACAATGGCTCCAAAATGTACCTGTTATACTGTGCACATATACAGTTTGAAAGGCACAGTCAAATCATATTTAGCGTTTTAGGGTGTCACAGACTGCAGATTTATATTTCACTGCACAACGACTTGTGAAACTGAGGAGGAAAAAGCACAGTGGCACAGTTTTATGACAGTGGCAGTGGCGTACAGCTACAATAGTCACTTTGTTGTAATTGGTTGCAGAAGGAAGTGTACATCTTTGAAGTTTTGCACTTAAATGCATGTTGTCTTTTTGTGGCATGCTGTTGTTTTTCAAAAAACAACGAGAAGTTGCTTAAGATTCTGCGCAGAGTAAACTTCTCCCTGTTACTATTATCCTCGCTCTGCAAGCCTCTGCTAAAACCCTCCCTCAGGAAAAAAAGTGTTCTCTAAACACATGTCTAAGCTTTATATATGATTTTCGGTCTACAATGACTTAGTATCAACTTATTATCCAAACTTCAAAGGCAATACACAGCTGAGTCATGACAACTGGTTGTACTCTGGGCAGGAAGGCGTGACAGTCCTGGCATTTGCATGGCATTTAATACCCATTAGGTCCATCATCCCTCCCCATTGTGTCAGAACCTGAGAAGGCACAGCTGCAGAGGACTCAGAGTATTTCAGTTCCTCTCTAAACCACACAGTATTTTAAAGAAGAACATACTGGTTCCCGTCAAGAAGTAGAGTGTAAGTAAAAACAAAAATAACGGTGTGATGTGAAAGACTTTAGGCACCAGTGATTTGCATGGAGCCTTAAATACTTTTGTCTGGCCTAACCTATCTCTCTAACTTGAGCTCAAGCAGGCCTGTGGTTACAGCAGTTGCCCAATGATTTCTTCTTTTTCGCCCCTTGCACTGATAGTTGATGTTGCGTCTTTAATATTGGGCCACAGTCTTGCGCAAAGATGCTTTATCATGTGCAAGGGCCAGAAATCAAACTGCCAACCCTGCAAACAGTGAACAAATCACTTTACCCTTACATAACATTACTTTAGAGTGTTTTTCTTTATTTTACTATCATTAGTAGCAGTTTTTCAAAGATAACTGTATTGTTTAGCCTGTTTCCTAAATGCTTTTACATGAGAGCAATCCATATGTCACCAGTGACATAATGCCAGGACTGTTGATATTATTTAATAATTTGTTTATTTTATGATTTAAAAATGTTAGCTGTATGACCTTTAACCTATGGTACATTGTTATCTGGATTATTACATTCAAAATGGCATATGTTTAAACATAAATACATACAAGCATGAATAAATGTCACAATATTTGACTACAGTACCTGAGTGAAAATATGTAGTTACTTTCCTCCACTCAATAGAGGCATCATCAACGCATTAAAAAAGGGGCTACCCATGGTAATTTGATCTCTATAGCACAATTAAAAGCAACAAGGTTGACTACAAAGCAATAGAGTTTTAAGACAGAGTTTAAAAGACTGTAGAGACTTTTCAGTATGAATATTGAGCGGAAGGTTGTTCCACAGTCTCGTGGCTGTAACTGCAAAAGCCGGATCCCCTCCGCGCTTAATTTGAGACCTCAGCTCTATTAAGAGATTCAGGCTAGATGACATCACTCCAGCACTAAAATATCTATTTGATGAATTCAGTCGAGGTGTCAGTAAAGCATGATAATTATCACGTATAAGAATATATGTAAAAACTGAATACAGACATGGATACTCTTTAATGGATTTTAATGATTCTGAAAAAAAGAGAAATCAGGAGGATAGATACTGGCATTTCAGCACAAAGACTGGTTTATATTTTAATCTTACAGTTGTTTTGATGGCTGACTCTATTATTTCCTGATAAAATCTGAAGGGAAGTGTCCAAGCAAGCACGTCTACCACGAATAAGGCTATCTATGATTAACAAATGACAGGAAAAAAAATCCTGCTCTATTATTGCCTTATCGAAAAACGTGCAGTGCAGTGAATATGGCAATGGTCAGTGAAGCCTAAAAGGATTCTGTTTCCCAGTTACCCACGACAACAGAGTACACAAACCAGCAGCTGAGTACACAACGCACTTCTAACTGACTGACTGACTTAGAAAATAGCTTTATTTTGCAGAACTGGTGTCACAAAGACCCATTCGTTCCCATGAAGATTAAATTTACAGAGTAAATTTGCCTTGAAACTGAGTTCCTGTTTGTTGTGACAAATAAGCAGGACGGGAACTACAGGAACAGGGCTGTGTTGGGAAGTCTGAATAAAGAGCTTGAATAAAAATGACTAGACGACAACAATAATGACTTTCTGTCAAGATGAACCCATATGAGTTCAGGACCTGCTAAAACTTTGAACTGAATTTTACGTGTGACACCTCTTTTCGTTTGGCCTCATGCCCCACAGTTCATCAGATGTGACATATAAACCTCCAAAATCTTGTCTCATCTTTAAAAGTTTGGTGTTTTTACAGAACTTGGGTAACAAATATTCAGTAAAGTGGCAGTTGAGAGCAGTGAATATTTTAACATGAATGATAGTCTACTTCTGCTGTAGATGCAGTTAAAAAAACTGAATTCAGTTTAAGAACTAATGCATATGATTGTATAAACTAAACAAAAATGTAAGTATGCATTTAAAAAAAATGTCCATGTTAATTCTACAGCTGTGACCTATGCTGGTGCTTTCAGGGGTGATGGAGTCAGACAGAGCACTCCCTGACACTGGTAGAGAGTAATGGTGTTTGACAGGGATATTAATATTTTAACAGCCATGGAGAAGAACTCCTTGCACTCTGCTGCAGATCAGATTAAAAAAAAAAGTACTTTTTAACTCTCTGGATTTTTATTTCAGCTAAAAAAAGGTCAAAGCATTAAATGATTTTGCGCACACTTCAGCGAGCAGCTTAAGGGGTAGAACTTCTTTTTCTATTGTTCCTGCCCAGGACTGTCAGCATGCCAGACAAGTGAGCTGTTATAAGATCGTGAAGTGATTTACAGACGTGGAATTAGTATAAAAACAGTCAGACCACCAAAGAAAGGACTGTAAATTCATGTTTTCTTCTCTTAATCGTGAGCTTTCAAGGGAAAGTCCTGGCCATGGGAAGCTCCTTACATTTGTGGTACGATGAATGGTAGGTGTCAGTAATAAGGATAAATATCTTTGATGTCTCGTTTCAGGGGCAGTATGTTGGTACAGTGAGGCAGTTTGGTTTAAACCTCCTATCACCTGCAGTCTTTTAGAGCAGAGGTACCAAAGAGTTTGAGTTCTCTCCTGGTACCACGTCTTCACCTCCTACAGAATCAGAATCAGAATCAGAATGGGGTTTATTGCCAAATGTTGAGCAGGTTTACAACATTAGGAAATTGCTGCGGTGCTTCAGTGCAAACATAGTGTCATAAATAGCACTTAAATAGACATGGAAAAAAATAAAAGTAGGGATAAGAATTAAAAGTGCTACGTGGAAAGATATGTGCATGAGATATATACATGAGAATAAGAATTAAGAGTGCTACGTTGAAAGATATATACATGAGTGCAGGTGGTGATCAGTGCCAAACATGGAATGATGCAGTGACACAGCGTAGGGTCATGTGTTAGTGGCGGGTACAGTCATATGGTTAATGTTCATGTGTCCAACAGCAGAGGGGAAGAAACTGTTCTTATGGCGAGAGGTTCTGGTGCGAATGGACCGGAGCCTCCTGCCTGAGGGGAGCAGGTCAAACAGACTGTGTCCAGGGTAGAGATGGACCGATCCGATATTACGTATCGGTATCGGTCCGATACTGACCTAAATTACTGGATCGGATATCGGAGAAAAATAAAAAATGTAATCGATCCATTAAATATCACGAAAGCAGCTCACAAAACTTGCAACACGCCGTAACTCACCTCAGAACGTTAGCACGTCGGAGCAGTATGCATCACGTGATAGAGCGGCTGTGGCATGCGGGACCTGTCGGTGGTCTGGATAGCATTTGGAGCTTCGCTAGCAACCTGGCATTTCATCTCCGACAAAGTTATCCCCGAGAGAAGTAAAGCAAGTGTGTAAGTCCATCTCTGAATGTTTGTAAAGCATTCCTGCGTTAAGCTTAACAAGCGACTGCCTCTCCTGCTGCTACTTCAATCATGAAACTGCTTAACGATCAGCTGATCGGCTTTTCTGTCGCGAGTCCGTGTCTCTAGTTTGTTTTTGGCCCACTTTGCACCAGAAAGAGGAAACCAGCGGCTGAACAACAGCAGCACGTTTAAGCTTGATCAGCTGTTGTTAGAATTTATTTAATATTACTTTCTACTCCAGGATCTTTTTCTACGTAGCTGACGCTGGTAACTGTGCAGGGGCGGATCTAGCAAAGTTTAGCCAGGGGGGCCGATAGGGCATTAACAGGGAAAAGGGGGCACAAAGACATACTTTTCTTTCTTATTCTCATTTAAAATGTCTAGCTTTTAATGAATAATTATCCGAATCTTTCACCCAAAGTTTTAATTTAATGTAAAATGAATAGAAGTCAATTACTGTATATAGTAACTATTAAGTCTAATATATATATATATACCCTAGTAAGCTATAGTACTTTTTCCTTTGGGAAGGTACCATCTGTGCAGTCTGCAATTTTGTTGAAGAAAGATGTTGAATCTATTTAATATTTCTTGAAAAATAATTGATTTCTGTGCATTTTTTTTTCACACTGCATCAAATTAAGGTTGATTACGTCGATTAAGCATCATGAGGTGGAGCGTGAGGGGTGGTTCCCTATTTTTTATTTATTTATTTTTGTTGTTGCTGGGAGTTGGAACCCTATTAGTTAGGTTGCTTAATATTTATGCTAAGTACTCTTTAAAATACCAGAATAGGGAGGATGGTGTAGGTTTAAGTTTATTAGATTGATCAGTATTGCTGAACTATGAAATATTTTTTTTGCATACAGGTATAACAGAATAGCTTTAGTGTAGTTGTTGTTTTAAACTTGAGTATGAACTTATACAAAATGCAGCAAGATATTTAAAAAACAGTTTTGTTGATTAAAAAACACTATATCGGATTCATATCGGTATCGGCAGATATCCAAATTTATGATATCGGTATCGGACATAAAAAAGTGGTATCGTGCCATCTCTAGTCCAGGGTGAGAAGGGTCAGCTGAGATCCGAGCTGCACGCCGCAGTGTCCTGGAGGTGTACAGGTCCTGCAAAGATGGGAGTCTGCAGCCAATCACCTTCTCAGCAGAGCGCACAACACGCTGCAGTCTCTGTTTGTCCCTGATAGTGGCTCCAGCGTACCACACGGTGATGGAGGAGGTGAGGATGGACTCGATGATTGCAGTGTAGAACTGCATCATCGTCCGTGTTGGCAGGTTGAATTTCTTCAGCTGCCTCAGGAAGTACATCCTCTGCTGGGCTTTCTTGATGACGGAGGTGATGGTGGGCTCCCACTTCAGGTCCTGGGTGATGGTGGTACCCAGGAAGCGGAATGAGTCCACAGAGGTGATGGGGGTGTCAGTCAGGATGATGGGGGGGAGTGGGGCTGTGTGCTTCCTGAAGTCCACAATAATCTCCACTGTCTTCTGGGCATTCAGCACCAGGTTGTTGTGGCTGCACCAGGACACCAGACGTTCAACCTCCCTCCTGTAGGCAGACTCGTCCCCGTCCGAGATGAGTCCAATAACGGTGGTGTCATCTGCAAACTTGATTAGCTTGACAGACTGGTGGGTGGAGGTGCAGCAGTTGGTGTACAGGGAGAAGAGCAGAGGAGAAAGAACACAGCCCTGAGGGGAGCCGGTGCTGATGGTCCGGGACTCCGAGACATTCTTTCCCAGCCTCACATGCTGCTTCCTGTCTGTCAGGAAGTCAGTGATCCACCGGCAGATGGGATCAGGCACATTCATCTGGGAAAGCTTGTCTCGGAGATGGTCTGGAAGGATGGTGTTGAAGGCAGAGCTGAAGTCCACAAACAGGATCCTGGCGTAGGTTCCTGGGGAGTCCAGATGCTGCAGGATGAAGTGTAGGGCCATGTTGATGGCGTCGTCTACAGACCTGTTGGCTCTGTATGCAAACTGCAGGGGGTCCAGGAGGGGGGCCGTGAGGGTCCTGAGATGGGAGAGAACTAGGCGCTCAAAAGACTTCATGACCACAGATGTCAGAGCCACGGGTCTGTAGTCATTTAGTCCAGTGATCCTAGGTTTCTTGGGGACAGGGATTATGGTGGAGGACTTGAAGCAGGCAGGCACATGACATGCCTGCAGTGAGGAGTTGAAAATGCCAGAAAACACTGGGGCCAGCTCGTTTGCACAGTGTCTGAGGGTGGCAGGAGACACACCGTCTGGGCCGGGAGCTTTCCGAGCATTCAGGTTCTTAAACTGCTTCCTCACATCTGCTTCATGAATATGAAGAGTTGTGGTGGGAGGAGGTGGTGTGAAATCCTCTTTTGTGTGGGGTGAGGAGGGGGGTGTTGTAGGTGAACGGTTTGAAGGTGGTGATGGCTCTATGGAGGGGGGAGAGGTGGGGGAATTAGTGTCCAAAGTGCCTCTATTGTTGGGGCCGTTGGAGGTGTGAAGGCTGCCTGATGGCTCGTCAAAACGGCAGTAGAAGTCGTTAAGGGTATTGGCTAAGAGCAAGTCATCAGTGGAGTGGGGGGTTTTAGGCTTGTAGTTTGTGATATTCCTAAAACCTTTCCACACAGAGGCCGAGTCATTCTCTGAGATCTGCTGCTGCATCTTCTCAGAGTGCTGATGTTTAGCGATGTCCACTTCTTTAGTGAACCTGTACTTGGCCTCTCTGTAGCAGTCCCTGTCTCTGCTTCTGAACGCCTTTCTCTTTTCCAGCCACAGCTTTTTGAGTTTAGGAGTAAACCAGGGTTTGTCATTGTTATAACTCACCCTGGTGCGTGATGGCACAATGCTGTCCTCACAGAAGTGGATATAGGAGGTGACAGTGTCCGTAAACTCGTCCAAGCTGTTAGAAGCAGCCTTCAATGTGTCCCAGTCTGTGGTCTCCAAACACGTGCGAAGCTCCTCCACAGCCTCGTTGCTCCACAGTTTTTTAGTCCTCACGACAGGTTTGGAGAGCTTCAGCCTCTGTCTGTACGCGGGGATTAGGTGGATCATGACGTGGTCAGAAAGTCAAGCTCGGGGCACCGCGCGATAGGCCCCGCTGATCGTGCTGTAACAGTGGTCTAATGTCCTCTCCTCTCTGGTCGGGCATTTAATATACTGCTTATATTTTGGAAGCTCATGGCTCAGATTGGCTTTGTTAAAGTCCCCAAGAGCAATGATGAGAGAGTCCGGGAATGTCCGCTCCGTGTGGAGAATCTGCTCCGCGAGTGCGCACTGAGCTGCCTGCGCATCTGCGTCTGGCGGGATGTAAACAGCGGCCAGGATGAATGAAGCAAACTCCCGCGGAGAATAAAACGGTTTGCAGTGGATAAAAAGATATTCCAGAGAGGAAGAGCAGTGCTGAGCAATCACTGTCACATCTGTGCACCCAAAACATAAGAGTTAGTTTAGTTGTTGCTTTGATTTCAAACTGTTTAGACATCAAAGTGTTCAGCAGAAAAGGCCCCAAATGGATTTGTTAAATGAAAACGCATAGCTTGATGGGGAACTCAACAAAAAACAGAAGCAAACAGAGGGCTTAAAAACATGGGAGGATATAAGGGCAGTGTGGCAACACATGTATGTATTGGTATATTAGATGACAGGCTATCAAAATAAAACAGGAAGTAACAAACAAGGTAAAAAAAACATGGAGATTAGACTGACTTTTGCATCACTTCACGCTTCCTGGATGCCTCTATTGGAAATGTTGGAGAGAATATGATTTTTGACTGTCTTGGGTTGATTTATAAGTTTTTCTTTTCTTTTTTTTCCTGGTAAAATCCTGCTCTCCTCCTTTTTTAAGATAAAGTAACTAAAGAAAATCACCATAATTAGAAATGCATGGAGGAAGAAATGAGAAGAAGGAAGAGAATCACAGTATTTCATTTCTTGAGCAATTTTATAAAAGCCAGCAGCAGTTTCCATCGTGGAGGCTGGGGACTATGGCAAGCAGATGAAATGACTCACTTATATATTTGAGATGATAGTAATAAAGACCATCAGTCTCATTATGCCTGTCTCCTTGACCTAAACTTGTTTGTCTTTACAATACAATGAAAAAGATTCCAAGGTATAAAATCAATCATCTCTCCTCCACACTTTGATTTTTCCTTCTGTTTTATCTTTGCTATCACATTGAATCAACTAGACAGGCGGCTGTCGTCATATCACTGTTCAGGGCATTTGTTGTTGAGACAGTTCGTGATTTGTGGCAGAGTGAACACACCTGCCAGACAAAAATATCTTTGAAGTCTTGCTGCTCTAGGTGAAAGAAAAAAAATGTGGAGGCAACACTTAAAGTCCTCAAATTCTGAATTGGGTTATTTTCTTTTGATTTATTGTTAACTTTTGCTTTCACGCTGATGACTGCACATGATGAAATGTAGTCTCAACCTTTGAAGCTCTTAAGTCTCTTTTCAGAATGGGCAACAGGGAAACTTCACGTCTGCGCAGAGCAGTTCCTCATGAGGACACATTATTAATCTGACACCTGTATCAGCAATGATGTCTCACATCATTGTGTTTAAGGAAAGTAGACAAAATAAAATTCAGTTTTTGAAAGTCAGTAAAAGATGATACGGAGCAGTCTGAATACAACATAATTTTTCTTTCATAAGTTATGGCCCTTTTAGAAACATCAAGGAGGACAATAAAAGGTTATTGGTTTCACAAACAAATCTGACCCATGCTCATAATTTCTTTTTTTAAGAAGCTGAGATGGATCAGCAGGACTTGGTGGCTACATCCATATTTGCATAGTCACTGGTCCAAAGGTTGTGCACCCATTTGTCCTTTTACATCATTTCATAACTAGTTGATATTGGCAACATCTATTCACCACATAACCAGCCAAAAGTCTCAGACTGACAGCTTAGCTAAAAGGAAGCAGTTTTACCATTTTAGAGCTGTAATAGCAGCAGCATTCTCTTCCTTGACAGAACTCCTCACCAGTGTTGTGGAGTTGTGTTTCGCTTGCAAGTGTTAGTTCAAAATGTAAAATTGAGCCAAATGGGAACCTCCAAGGCTAAAAAATTATGCCAATGCCAATGTTTCTCAAATGGCCACTTGCAGCTCCAAAAGTAGGTCAGCCTTCTTTAAACTACCCACAGCCAGCTACAATATGCATGTGTATCAGTGGATGTATGGCCATTAATTAGAGTTACTGAGTAACTTGTGCTTTTGGAGGACTTAATATGATTAGCCTTCTAGTAGTATTGGTTATTGCCAAATACAAGAAATCCCATTTAAGAATAAGTTTATGCTTACATTTTGATGAATGAAGGTCTAGAGTCTCTTTCTTAACACTAACTAGCCAATAACTGAGCACAACACTCATCCAAATATGGTCCCAAAATAAAGAGTCAGATAGCAGTGGGTAATATTAATGTCACATCTTTATTATACCGTCTTTGAGTAGAGCTCCATAGCAGCTGATGGATTTCTGTTATAACCTTGGCACAACATAACGTGAACACTTCCATAATTTGATAACTGAGCTGTTGTATTTTATTAGACCTCACATCATCAGAGCTTTCTTTGTTAATGTATTAAATGAATTATTAACAATTTTTTCAAATTTTACATCGCACATGTTGGACAAAGTGGTTAGCAAGATGAAACTCCTTTGTTTACGATGCTATATCACTGAAGCTTGTTTACTTGCTAATGGTCATTGTGTTTCCATATGAAGCAGCAATCATAACTGATCCCAGAGCAGTAAAAGCTGAGACACTGGCAGCTTGCTTTGTATACTGGTCTTTCCTTAGTTAACGGTGAAATACTAGTGCTTTATCCACAAGGAACATGTGCAAACCACCAGAAAAAAAATCTGCTAGCATTTTAGCTTTAGCTCGAGTCTTAACGGGAGATAAACACACTGGTTTGACAGAGAAAGGTGCAGTTTCCTATGAGCATGAAACAAGCGCAACTTTCAGCGAGTTGCAAGAAGGCAGTATGTAAATGATGGATACACATATTAATTGACAGTTGAGATGATGATGATGATGAGATAGCCTTTATTTGAGGAGCTTTATGACATCACTGTCCAAGATGAAAGGAGAGAGATTGCTTTTACTGTGGTACATTTTAATGTCTGTTCCTTCTTCTTTTAAAAAAAAAAATATTCAGTGTATTTTTCCCTCTCTTCACAGATTTAAATGATACAAAACAACAGGTGTTACTTCACAAGCACTTTAAAAAAACAAAAACAAATCACAGATTAAACACCTCCTCAACACTTAAAGGACAGCCGAATTACTACTGCCTTTTGTACATCGCAGACATCGCTTCAAAGCGCACAGCAGTTGATGTGTCTGTATCTCCTCTCATAATGCTGTGGATCCAGGGCAAATACGAGGAAAGCTTCATATACACTGCATGCTTGTACCTAGTGCAGGATTTATCATAGGAAAGGATCCCTGCAGCATATATGTCCCCAGTTTCAGGGTCTGTGACAGCCAGAGCGCCACCTGCATCCCCAAAACAGACATTCTCCTGATATTCTGTGGCAGCAGTGCAGATCATGTCATCATCTACAGTTGGCGTGAGTGCAAGACTTTCATATTCAGCCCTACATTCAGAGTGATTGGCCAGTGGGACTACGATGTGTTTGAGAAAGGGAGAAGGGGTGAGAAGGGGTCCCCAGCCCCATCCAGTGATAATTCCTGACCCACGCACGGCCTTGGCCAGGTCCTGGCCTCTCTCTGGTAATGGGATGGGGGTCACTTTATCATTTATAACGACAGGCTGCTTCAGCTGGATCAGAGCCAGGTCGTTGTTCCAGTCAGACTGATTCTGAAAGCCTGGATGGAGAACAACCTGCAGGAGGGAAATGCAAAAGTTTGTTCTTAAGTTTGATGTTGCATTTAGCTTTGTATTTTTTTTTCACTTTCAAGCAGTGCTTCCTAACACAGAATAAATGTGTAATGAAGTATGAAGTAAGAGCCATTAAAATGATGACAAATTTCCCGTTGATAATAAATTTTAAGGTCTAAAGACACGTAAGTATGCCAGATTTCAAAGAAGTTCATAAAAAGTGATATATTTTCACATGAATCATTTGGTCTCATTCAGTAGAATTCACATCACTCACCCTGAAGGTTTGAACAAATTTCTTTAAGCTCAGAAATGCTAGCAACTATGTGGTGTTAAAAAGCAACCCTTTCATGACTTAACTTTGACTTTAATGAAAAAGATATCCACATACTTGATTATTTTATAAACTTGTGGAACCTTAAAAACATGGTGTGTATAGAAATGACAGAACAAGAAAACAAAAGAAAAACAAACATATAGTAAAATAATATAATTCTTGACTCTACAACAGTTTCCTTTCCTCACCTTCTCAACAGCAACCTCATTGGAAGATTTAGCATAATCCTTTTTTGTAATTCCCAGGTACACTTTAGGGATGACAGGCTCCTGTCCCTGAATGTCCTCCCGACTCTTCCTAACAAAAAGGTTTCTTCCAGCCGTCAACACCCAGCGGTCAGAGATGAGAGCACCGCCTGCATAACCTCCATCCAGCATGCTCTCAGCAATGTAGACCATGGCCTGCCAGGGCACATGAGGAGCCAGTTTCCCACCAACCATTCGCCTGGAGCGGACAGATGCTGTCCTGGAGGCTGGGAAGTTAACGCAGACATTCTTATTTATAATCCTGTCGATCCTGTCAAATATTGTCTTGGCCTACAGTTCAAGTTTACACAATTTAGTTCATCACAAAAAAGCTTCGCCATCCACATTTTACAAAAACTATTGACCTCTGGAGACCATTTATCCACATACTGGGACATTAGACGTTATACTCGACCGGCACCTCATACTTTAATTCTGCTCAGTAAAGTGTTTAAACTCATTATCAACCTCTTTAAAATACTTTGTGTTAAAAAAGGATACATTTTTTACCTGTGATGTCCGACTATAAGGCACTCTCAAAAATCGACAGTGCACCTTATAATCCCGTGTGCCTTATGTATGAATTCTGGTTGTGCTTACTGACCTCAAACCGATTTTATGTGGTACACGGCGCTCAGCAATCTGTCAAATGTTTTAGTACGACTTTGCTAAGCTACGAACCCGCAATGCTTGATGGACTGTTGGAGCATTACGGCTACCGTAGTCAGGAGCCTCCCGGAGTGATACGTACTGTGCTTCAACATAATATTACTGTATTGTGTGTGTATAAGGACCCCAAAATGGCACCTGTTAAGAGACATGCGTATTAAGCGGATTTTAAACTCAAGGCGTCACGCAGTACAACTTGGGAACAGAGCAGCTGCGAGAAAATTCAGCATTAATGAGTCAATGGTGCAGAAGTGGAGGAAGCAAGAAGAATGAGTTGAATAAAGTTAGACTGCTTTATTTTTGCTTAATGCGCCTTATAATCCCGTGCACCTTATGATCTGAAAAATACGTATTTGACTTATTTATTTGGCACACTGCAGTTTCATGTTGCAAAGCACCTCTTTTTAACTTTTGTGGATATTATACATGGTTATGCTCAGGATATGTCCATATATTCCACTGCAAATGCCTTTTGGTTAAACTGTCAGCAAGGCATTTGCACTGTTACATTTTTATATAGCTTTAATGCACATAAAAAACTGCTTGTTTAAGTGAAAATACATTGATGGAGGGTTTTTGCACTGTAAACTATTTTGTCTCGCATCAGTTACATCGTCAGTTATATCGTCATCGCAAATTTTCAAATATATCCATCCATTCAAATTGGTTGAAATTAAACATTTAAAGTAAACTACTGTGCTTTGCTGCAACTCTTAGCCCTACATAATTTGCACAAAAAACAACATTTATGCCCATAATGCTGACTTTAAGTAATGTGATCACATGTACATTTTCCATGTAATTTTGTCACATAAACACAATGTAAACCATTCAATTCAATGGCATCTGGTCAAATGCAAGTACAGAGTATAGATTTGTTGTCCTGTAGTATCTTTGTTTTCATTCATTTTATAGTATAAAGTGCTTTGAGATGACTTTTATTGTCATCTTAATTATTATCTTTTTTAATGAAGCACAAATTTTTTGGTATTCCCATAAATTCTAATTCATTTGTTGTTGTTGTTGTTGTTGTTGTTTTAAAAAACAGCTTGCAATTTTTTCATTGCCTGAAACTGTCACAAATGTTATGTTTGACTCGCTCATCCTGTTTTGCTGCTTTCTAATTTGTTCTCTCTCTGTCTTAATGAGACCTCCTGCATAAACGGATATTTAGAACATGTTTGTTTTAGGCGTAGACCTTAAGGACACTTTGTCAGTTTGAGCATTTCGGCTTTGTTAACAGCACTTTTGCTCTTTCCCATTTTCCCTCAAGTAGAACTTAAACCTAATTAATAAAACATGACCTGCTTGATGTCAGGCTTGTCACGTTTTACTTTGTGCCCTTCAGTCATTAAAGAATATTGTTATCTCTTCCTGCTTTTTCAGCAGAGCTTTTCCATCTGAATACGACACTTTCTTGCTCTAAAAAGCCTTTTCAAAAACAACAGACTTTAAATAATGTATCATGGAGCAAAATATGGAATCTGTTCTCTGTGCTTTTCATCCACTAGTCTTTTGTGTGGCTGAGATAATCATGAAGACCGCTTTGACTAATGTATTGATAGCTCCGTACAGCACTGAAAGACTATCATCAATTTTCTTCTAATTTTACATCCTTCTGGCAGAATTAATATACCAAGAATGAGTTCCAATATTTTGTTCATTTATTGTATTAAGTACAGCACATAATGTATTACAAGAAATGAACAACTTATTATTTTAACACATCACAGCAACAATGAATGGATTTAGTATCTGTGCTACATTTCTTGTTTTCTTTGTCTCATTATGTTAATATTTTTAGTAAACAATAGCATCCTTTGTCTTATTAAAAATGTCTTTTTCATCACGTCTCCAGTGGGTTCAGTTATCTTTCACTAAAAACTGATTGTTTGGATTATTGTAAAGTTTTTATCAGCTGTTTGGGGAGAAGCAGGGAAGCAGAAGATTTCCCTTTCAAAGGCAGTAGCCTCAGAGCCAAATGAAGGGAAAAAAAGTCACCAGTCCTCAGATCCCTCAGGAAAGCACGTGTCATTTAATGCAGGAGTTATCTGTCTGAACAGCAGCTGCAGAGGAGGTTTCGTTATAACCCAAGGGTGTCAAAGTCATTTTAGTTCAAGGAATACATGAAGCCCAATTTCATCTCAAGTGGGTTTGACCACTAAACTCATATTTAATAACCTGATATTTATAAATTCTTCCCTTTTAGTTTAAAGAAGTATAAGAGCTTTATTGCAGTAATCAAATTGAATGGTATACCCATTTACAGAACTGATGAACAGCCTGCATTTAAAAAAAGCAACTTTGGCAGCTCTCACACCACACTGTGGTATGCAAATGTGTTAGGTTGCAAAAATAGACCAACAATATAGGAAAAAAGTCTAAAAACAACAAACAATTTTTTGCAGCTGTTACTGTAATTTGCAAGCCCCCCCAACTGGCATAATTTGGAGCCCTTTCACAGCCCACTTCTACGTTTGACACAGCTGGGGAAAACTGTTTTTTTCACAGCTTTGAACTTTGTGGGTGGTTGAAGTGAAAAAGCGGCTGCTGCTGCTGATACTGAAGGAAGTGCAGTGGTAAATGTCACAGTAATCTGAGAGTATGGCAGTAAGTCAAAATACGGTTTGTTCCACACTCATTTATCGGAACAAAGCTGGAATGGATTACCATAAAATTTCATGTACACAACAATATCACAGGGGTATTCCCTGTATATTGTCATTTTGTTTTAGTTACGTTTCCGAATTTACAAAATCAGTTCAGTTAGTTACAGTTAATTATTTTTAAAAGTCATGTTTATATGTAATTAACAAAAATGTCTTTTGACATATAGTTGTAGTTTTTAGTTTAGTTTTGGTTAAACTTTACTGAACTTTACTGAGACCCATATTTAAACTGCAAGCGTTTTGATTTTGATTTTTTTAACTTGTGGTTTTTAGAAGCGATGAAATGCTTCTCCAACTGAAAACGCAACATTGAGATAAGAGAATCAGCTTTCAGGGTAACTTGATGATGCTTGAATACTTTTAACTATCCTTGTTTGAATTATTTGACTTTATGCTGTTATTTCTTATTTCGAGGCCAACTGAGCCTACTATACTGGCTGACTGATCTTTAGCTGTGATAACCTCTGATTATTCTGCTGACATTCAAAACAAGTTACTACAATCTGCAAAATGAATGACTTCTTTTTGTAGTAAGTGCTAATTAATGTCAATTGTTAGAATGCTTACATGGATATTTACATCACTGGCTTACTTATAAAGCAAGATATGACATGATAAACATATCTGTTAAATATCAGCTGTCACGGTGAGCCAGTTAGCGTGCTGACGTCTCAGTTTGACTGCATTGCTTTTTAAGGCTGTTTTTTAAATGCTTGGCTGGTCAAATACTATACCATGCAGAAACCTTTTTGTTACATGAAATATTGAAGTAAAAAGCTTATTTCGAATTAAGAGTATGTGTTACCTAACACAGAGGCTTTCATCCTTTCTTCAGCATGAGCCACATCTGCCAGGCAGGCCCACGCAGCCAGGACGACCACAGTCAGAGAAAACCTTCACACGACAACAAGAGAGAGAAATGATGAATAAAAATTAAATGCCTCTGCTTCTGTGGGTCGGTGGAGCTGGGAGCAGATAAAAAAATAGAATGAGAAACTGTAAGGAGTCAGTTATTTAATTACTGAGATCGATATATCAGCATTGGATTTACAGCATGTAGGAAATGATAGATGACGAATGGAAAACCTTTCATGGTAAAACAATGCTTTGATTTATGGATTGTAATTATTAAGAGATTTGATGAAAACCAAAAAATAATCCAACTTACGCCATTCTGTGGATCATATTCATCTTCTTCAACAATGCTAAGTCTCTTCTGTCGAGTGTGTTGTGCATTTTTCTGCTGGGAGTATTTATATCTGCTCAGAGGCAACACCTCTGCTCTGGAAATTTCTGTTTAGAACAAAAGCATCGATTCCTGAAATCTAAAATAAATAATTGTGCAATCTGACTTTTATTCCTCTATTCAGACGCTCTCTAAAGACTAGAGTCAGGGTGCATACAATCTGGGGCATATCCATCTTTTGTTAATATATATGATATATTTTGTTGTATAATAAACTGAATTAAATTAAGTATAAAAATGCACAATGGCAAAATACCACAGCACAGTGGTAAAACGTGTTAATTTCTGCTGGTTTAGTCTATTTTTTTATTTTTTGTATTTTAACACTTTAGCTCAGCAGTGGATCTAATGAACTGCAGGTTTTGTAATTCTGTGTTTTTTAATTTTGCAAAGTATAACAGTTTGTACTTTGGTCATAGATTTACTTCATAGTTTACTAAAGATAAACAGTGCTGACGGATTCTGACACACTGCTATCACTTGTGGATGAGAAGTATTTTGCAACACTGTGTTCTGTTTATTTTGTTATTACACAAAACGAGGTTCAGATGAATGGGTTTGTCTGTAGGGAACAAAAACGCAGCATTTCATCAGATTCATGGAAGTAAATAGTTACCTTGTGCTGGAACAATTTAGATGTGTTTCATGGTGGGAAGTCCAGAATTGAGGCTTTGGGCATTTATTTAACAGAGGCTGTGTAGAGGTTACTCAGACGTGCGATTAAAACACGTCTGTGTTCACTACAATGTTCTTATTAGTGATTATAACTTTATTTCGCATTGGGAGTGGTCTAACCAAGGTTGAAACTATCAAGAGGAAGAATCATACAGCCTTAATGCCTAAAATGTTGCGATGCGGTGTAAAATGAAATCAGAGTTTTTCAGAAGTAAAGATGGGCAAAGGGCCCAATAAGATAAAAAGACTCAGAGAGAAATCTCTCTGCACAAGAGACAAGGCCGAAAATCGATACTGAACGCCTATGATCTCTGGGCCCTCAGGCAGCACGGTATTATAAATAGTCATGGTTCTGTCATGGAAATCATTGCATGTGCTCAGGAACACAGTTAACTATGCTAGCCACAGACGCAGGTTAAAGCTCTATGACACAAGGAATAAGACATATGTGAACATATGTTTTAATTGCCACGATCTTCACTGGGCCAAAGCGCATCTAAAATGGACTGAATTGAAGTGGAAAAGTGTTCAGTGGTCAGATAAAACAAAATTCGTATTTATTTTTGGAAAACATGGAAGATGTGACCCTCTAAAGGGACTAACAGTGCTAGGTTCAAAAGCCTGCATCACTGATGGTATGGGGCTGTATTAGTTTGGAATTGGCAGTATTGGCACATGTGAAAAAGGCACCATCAGTATTGAAATGTATATACAGGTTTTACAGCAACATATGCTCTCACTATTTATTTTTAAGGGAAAGCGTTGCATATTTCAGCAAGACAATGGTAAACCACATACTGCATCTATTACAACAGCATGACCTGCGTGCAGTCCAGACCTTTCACCAGCTGAAAACAATTTGGAGCATCATCAAACAAAAATATGGCAAAGAAGGCCCAGGACTAGAATCCTATATCAGACGAGGCTGTCCTCAATTTCCTGACATTTATGGGCTGCTGTTAAAAGAAGAGGGAATGCTGCACAGTGGTAAACAGGCCCGGTCCCAAGTTTTTTGAGACATGTCAATGACATCAAATTCAAATTAGACTCAATATTTTCCTTAAAATGACACTTTTTAAAAAAAAAAAGTTTGATATGTAAATAAAATATGAGATTTGCATTGGATTCCGCTTTTATTTACATGCCACACAGAATTAGTCTTGTATGTTATAGTGTTTGCAACACGTATTGAGGATTTTTGGACCACTGCGATAGATCATCAAAAGACCAACTGAGGGAACTGCTTATGGACAAATCGTATTCTTCCCTCCAGTAAAGTTCAGACTTGCAGAATCAATGCCAAACTGAAGGGAAGCTGTTTTGGCAGCTTGTGCTGGCCTGACACATTTTATTTTGTGTTCATTTTTTTATGAGTACTGACAGAAAATGTGTGGAGGCCATTATGCTCTCATTCTCAGTCATGCATTAAAAACTATCAGTAACTGACTAGATAGATTTAATATTCATGCTCTGTACTTAAAATATAGTCTAATTGGGTGTGAAGATTTGACTTCTAGGGAGCCCTGAGAAACATTTTCTAAGGGTAATCAGTTTAAGAACATAACTTGGTAGCAAAACCCTAAAACTCTAACACTAATGTCAGGGTAAGTCACTTTATGGCGGCGGTGCTAAGGAGATGACACTCAGGCGAGTGCACTTTTAATTGGGTCAGACACAGAGCTGTTCATTTAGGAAGCCCTTCTGTTCTCTGAAAGTCCACATTTCAACCTCATCACCGTGTCAGTGGGTGCAAACTACTCAGATCATGCAAATATTTTTCTGGGACAGAAAATGTCACAAATGTTTGTTCTTTACCCAGCTTTGTTAGCGGCATTGCTCTGGAAGGCAAGGTTGAGTAAAGTTGCTATGAATCAATCCAGTATGTGGGAATGGCAGGAAAAATGTACACAGACAGAAGTTAAACCTGCATTCTTTATGATGACCAACAGAGGGCGACTCCTCTGATTGTGGAAACAAAGTAAAAAAGAAGGAAAGGAAGGGTTGACAAATCACTAACACATGTGTTGTCCCTGATCTTATAGGAACTTCATTCAGGTTAAT
The DNA here is from genome assembly GCF_041146795.1 of Maylandia zebra. Lineage (NCBI taxonomy): Eukaryota > Metazoa > Chordata > Actinopteri > Cichliformes > Cichlidae > Maylandia > Maylandia zebra. Next base: position 23,102,802 of record NC_135167.1, on the reverse strand, counting down.
ACTGCATGTTTTATGTTGGATTATTCACAGTGTGACTCCCACCAGAGCTTGAGCCATTCAGTTTGTCTGCAGGCTTCACACAGCAATAGATACAGTATGTATAGCTGACAGTGCTGTACCATCAAAAGACCTGTCACTCAGGTTGGTAGGCCTCCAAATGTAATCAACCAGAACAGAAACCAGGCTATAGCTCCCTGACTATAACATGGGATATGTCCTATTTATTTGGCAGATTTACAAACCCCTTGAGGATTAAGTTACATAAAGCTGCTCAGCACGTACACAGCCGAATGCTTCAATTTCCATTTCAATCTCAGTGCATTTGCTGTTGAATGACTTCAGCCCGTCTCGTGGAGATTTTGTTAAGGCAAGAACAAATCAGTGCTGTGTACTTAAACCTGATGTTCAGTGTTTCCAATCATATTTGAAGGTAGGAGGTCTCACTTGAAAGCTGTAGTCTTTTCTCCCTGAGGAAAACAACAGAGGATGGATGTGACCCTCAAGCTAGACAAGCTTTGCACATGGGCCCAGACCACTAGGGGCAAACGATGGGTGCCATTGAAATGGAGCTAGAGATGATTTTCAGCAGCACAGGCATGTGAAAAGTTCAAAAGTGAAAGCATGTAAGAAAGCTACAATAAGCTTGAGGACAAAGAGTCTATGCAGATAATGAGGCGTGGACTGAAAGTGAGAATTCAACAGCAACAGAAGCTCTGAGACACAACAGCATGACAGATGTTCAGAGCACCGAGGACCAAAGAGAGAAGATGAGAGAGGGTGGGGGGAGACACATGAGAGGCCAAACATGGGAGGGAAACAAAAAGAGAAAGGGAGCAAAGTGCTGCTGTGGACTTTACCTTGAAGCTCTGGGAAAGACCGTGTGCATGTGATAAGCTGTAGAGAGGGGAAACAGTGAAGTAGTGGGGACTGGAGATTAAGCGCTCAATGCAAGGAGAGAGAGTGGGAGGAAGGAGAGGGGAGAGGCTGAATCACATGGACAGAGAGCCGGAGTGTGTGAGAGGCTTTGTGCTTAATGTGTGCTTCTCGGGAGAATGAATGATGAGGACTACAGCTCCACTTTCTTCTCCACTGGACGGTGTTTAACAGGAATTTATTTCCACTAAGTCAGCATCTAAATACTGGATTTTGTTCCTGCTCTCAACCTCTGTCTTGCCAAGTGCTCTGAGGAAATGCCGGTAAGATTGTCTCATTAGATTTCTTGTAAATTGTGTTTTGATTAAATGACAGCAGCTCTTTTATTTTGACACAATTTCTTGATAATATAAGGCTAAATCCCCACGCTGTATGCATTTAGCTCTGAATATTAACTCATAATTACTCACTTAACAGAATTAAATTGTAATGTGTAACATTCAGAAAAATACTATAATTATTTGAAGCATAAGACTTATATTTTCACTTTAAGTTTACCAAAATATTTATATTTTAAATAGTCCCATTGCATTTTTCTTTGCTGGTTGTTATTGGACACAAACATTGAGTAGTCTCTGCGGCCACACAGATACGTGTCTCGTTCAATTTCAATGATATTTTTCACAACAGTTGTTTTTAGTGTTTTTATTTTCTTCTGTTTTATTAAACAAGAAAATTTCTTCAGTTGGAAGCTTTTTAAGAAATCTTAATCAGTGTAAGCTAGCAGTGTCAGCCTAATCAAACCTTCAGTGCTTTGTATTGGGGAAAACGCTTCATACTAACCTGCTAATCTGTCAGGTGTATCATGCTTGGTGTCTGACCGTTCAGGCATGCAGCAGCTGTTGGCTGAGTCCAGAGGTGGGTGTGATGTCTGTTAGCTGTGCATAATTTCGATAGGGACAGACAGGATGTAAAGACATATAAGGACAAGTCCAGAAACACATGCTCTGATGTAAAAAGTTCATCATCTTGTGGGTGAATGGGACTTTTCAAATGTATTTAGTTCATTATTAAATACCATTACTGGGAAACAAGGCAATAGCAATCCTTGAGAACCATGATATCACTGACAGAAACAGCTTTTAGAAATTGTAGTGTAATTTTAAAGAAACATAGGTTTTAATTTATAAATTATTGATTTCTATTTTTTTCTCCCGGGAAACAAACCTGAGAAGAAGGGTGTAAATGTAAAAGCGTAAACTGGACATTTGTCAAATGTTTGATATGTTTTTACAGTTAAATATCAGAATGTCAAGTCTGTGATGCACAGTTTCTTTTATTCAGTTTGTTTGGGATCATTTAAAAATCCTATTAAACTATTTTTGTTCTTCTTGTTGTTCTTGTACTCTCTAAGTATTCATTTGTTACCCTAAATGCACAGCAAAGACCACACACAGAAAAAGAAAAACCTAATTTAAGTGGTTTAAAAAGGGTTGAGGGACTTCCAGAGTATTTCCAGATGTTGCAGTCCATAAAAAAGGGGGGTACACCCTGAATGTCTTATATGATCTCTCCATATAGGGTATCTTTATATGTTAAAAAGGGGCTTTTTCAGTGTTCAGATCATCATTTTAAGTGTAATGTTAAGAAATTTTAAGCAATGGAATAAAAAGAAGAAAAGCTAGAATGAGAAACTACTGAAGTGACAACAAACACTGCCAGAGATTTGTTTTTTCAGACAGAACAAGAGCAAAAATATTCCCAATGATGTCAAAAACACACGAACAAAGGCAAAAATGTGAACTCATTTAAAAAAAAATTCAATGCTTTATAAACTGCATACAACTATATAACTGAACTGCAGTGATTTGATCATTCAGACTCTAAAGTTAAATGAAAATAGTACAAGGATAATTGTTTTATTTTGTTTTTTGAACACTTGCTTTCATTTATTATGAAAGCAACATGTTTAAAAATGTTGGGACACGACCATGTTTACCACACGTTTCATCACCTCCTTGTTTTTCAATTTGGGAACTGAGGATACTGACTGCTGTAACTCTAGAGATAAACACCTTTCCTTTTATTAGTTGATATTTTAGTTACTAAACAATCCAGGGCTTCCTTTCTCACATTTTTTCATCATTTCATAATGTGCAATTTTAAGTTGGGGACGACTCTGGACTGAAGGCAGACTCTTTGTGATGAGCCATGGTGCTGTAATACATGCAGAAGGCGATTTGGCATTGTGTGTGTGAAATTAGGAGTCCTTCCCTGAAAGATTTTGTAAAATGGCATCATGCATTACTCCAAAGTCTGCAACATCATTTAGCAATAATGGTGCCTACACAGATGAGCCCATGCACTGCAGAAGCTCAGACCATCCCAGGTGTGGATGGGAAATTAGATGCTTACAGCTTAAATAGATTAGTCTGAGGACAGCAGCTCATACTCTGGCAAAAGGATATGAGATGGATCTTTGTCAATTTTATAAATGAATCACTTTTTTTTTTTTCATATTTTGACTGGAGAGACTGGCACTGGTTTCCTAGAATGGTCAGGAGGGTGGTCAGCTCAACCAGGTGAGCCACAGCAGTGCCTTCACCTGGTGTTCTTTAAATGCTCTTTAAATCCTTTGAACCCTAACCCTGTGATGTTCCTGTCCATCCAATTTTTGGACGTTGCTGGCATCATATTCAACAAAACTTCTGCGTTCAAACATTAGAAATATTAGTCTTGTACTATTTTAAATAAAGTAAAACCTTTAATAAGGTTCTCACATTTTATAGTGTCCCCACTTCTTTTTTTATAACCCTGTTTTTGTGAACAGGGTTATAAAACAACCCTTTTTAAATGTGTGCCTGTATGTGTTTGCTGTACACAGTGAAACAAACACAGACAGAATGACAGGCCAAGATCTGAAGACAAAATTGTATTTCTGCTCATGTGCTGTGGCAGTCGGCCTCAGGCGACTCTGACTCACTTATTACTGCAGATGACCCCTGTGTGCGTTAGGCGACCTGGCTCGAGAGCCCTGACCGGGCCCCCACGGTCTTCCTACATTATCTGTCACTCAGAGACACAGCCCTGTCAAAGAAGGTTCACTGCATGCAAGAACAACAACCTAAATGCAGCTATTCCACCACAAAGGACTCCATATAGCACAGCATTGTTACTGGAGCTTCTTTCGGGTAGTTTTATCTGTGCATGTGTTTAGAAACCAATAATGAACACTTAATCGAATAAATAATTAGAAATGACTTATTAAGTCAGAGTTATTTAGTCAGAAAAAAGTTTTTCCAGAAAAAACTAAAGACGTTAGATGTAGCAAAAACTATCCAATTAATACTCACACATGCAAACGCAAACTTTTTTTTAATCTGTCGGAAATGTCAATAAATTAAAAAATTAGAGTGTCTGGCAATTATTTCATGGTTCAGGCTTTACAGGGTTCAGAGGCATCTTTATTTCCAAAATTATTTATTCTAATGGCCATCATCTTCACTGTTATTCCTCATATCGGTTTGCACTGTTGTCAACACTACATTCCTGTAGAAAAAGACCTGATAACAAGTCTTGTAAATGGCTGTTAACTCAACAATTTATTTCTTGAGTAAAAAAATTAATAAATAAAATCGGGGAAGATCTGAAGACCAAAAGAGGTGAGAAACAGGAGAATTTCACTCGAATACACACAAAGAACTGATACTGTAGCTTATATATTTACTACTTTCATACCTCAGAAACATGACGCACATTGAATTTTTTGAAAATATTTTTTTAAAACATACTACACAGTAGACAGCCCTGCAAAGTCTATATCAATTAAAGAAGTGTTGACAGAGACTGAGCATGACTAATCGTCATTATGTGAAGACTTATTTGTTATTTGCTATGTGCTAAAATGTGGACATAGCAGAGTGCCTATCAGCCACTGCAACTACTTTTGCAGTTAATATGATGTAATTAATGATAAGATTCATTAAAACTGGAGATGAAATAAACATATATCTATGTAACGAATCACAACCAACATAGTATTAGCAAAAGAAACAAACCAAAAGACAGTGACGCCGTTCTCATTCACAAAAACCTGAGAAAACTGTTCAAAATACAGTCACCTGCTCAACTGATCATTACAGTTTTTCTCAGTCGATTTGGCAGTTACTGAATTTTACATAGTACCTGAGTCAGCTGCAACAATCAAAACCCCATTCACATTTTTCAAAACTTGAATAGTTCACCACTCTTTAAAGTCTGAGTCATCAAAACCTTCCTGACTAAAGAGTTCTGCAAACAATGTAGAGTAAGAAATGTTCAGAAGCAAAAATGAAATGTGAAGGATTTTTTTATATAAAATGGAGAAAAGTAAAAACATACTCGTGAAATTGTGTGCATCAGAAAATATCGAGTTCTTTGAGTGAAAATGGCTTGTAGATGCCAGAGGTTAGAGGAGAATGACCAGACTGCTCCAAAATGATAGGAAGGCATCAGTAACTCAAATAACCACTTGTTGCAACCAAGGTATGCAGAAAGGCATCTCTGAATGCTTGATAGGTCAAATATTGAAGCAGATGACCTTCAGCAGCACACCGGCTGCCTTTCCTGTCTGCTGAAAACAGTAAACTAAGAGTAAAGTTTCCATGGGTCAACCAAAATTGGACAACAGAAGATAGAAAAATGTTGTCTGAGAAGTCTCAACTTCTGCTGCAAACCAGGTAGTAGGGTGAGAAGTGACAGGCTGGTATTGTAATGGTGTGGGGATATTCTCTTGCCACTCTTTGGGCCCCTTGGTAACAACTAAGCATTATTGTATATTGAGCAACTGTGTGATGCTATCTTGTCAATATGAACCAAAATCACTGAGCAAGGTTTCCAGCACCTTGTTGAATCTGTGCCATGACAAGACAGGGAACAGAGGAACTTCAGGAACGATTCTAACTCCCCCCTAAAGACTGCTATAGATACCTGAATCATAAAGAAAAAGATTAATAAAACTCCTAACAGCATAGAAGAATACTTTATTAATATTATGGAAAAACATCTCCCAGCTAAGAAACACGTTTCTCATATTTACAAAAGGATTATAAAGGAGTCATGCCAAAACACAGGCTATATTAAGGAGAGATGGGAACTAGAATTAAATGTTATAATCACAGATAATATATGAGAAGAGTTGTGCAAAACCTGTCAAGAGGGAATAAGAAGTCAATTGTAGAGAGAATTTGATTGGAAATTTAAAATCAGACTTTTCAGTACACCTCTTGTTATCTCCTCAAACTATAAAGAACCTAATATAGAACTATGTTGGAGAAAATGTGGGGAAATAGCAGCAAAGTGCACCTAATAAAGTATCCAGTAAATCTGTGGTGGGTAACAGAAAAGGTGTACAAAGCCTCTCTCGATGGCGGCCATCTTTGAGCTGTAAACATCCACACCAATCCCATGCAGGAATCTGCACACTCTAATTATTACACTCTTACTCAGATTTAAGACACAGCAATGGAGGGCTTTTTATAAAAGGAAAGAAAAGCACATCAGTCGCACAAGACGACAAAAACAGCAGTCGTAACGCCCACAAACAAATGCGCAGGGTAACTGTTGATAGTTAAGCAGTTTAGATGTTGGATCTTTGGTCCAGAACTGATTTCTACTGAGACATAAAAAATAAATGACCTTTGTCTTGAGGACTTGAAATTTCAAGTTGTGAAAAAGCTCGTATGTAAATCATCATGCAGCCTATTTTGTTGTGTGCGTGCGTGCGTGCGTGCGTGCGTGCGTGCGTGCGTGCGTGCGTGCGTGCGTGTGTGTGTGTGTGTGTGTGTGTGTGCGGTCTTTGCTGTCAGCTGCTTGTCTCACTGTGCCTGAGGTCTTGCCACAGGGAAGGCTTCCACTTGTCATCTTCACTCAAGGTAAGGGCAAAAAGCCCCTTAATGAGGTTCATCTCCCATCCTCCCTTAAATAATTTTCCTTTTGTTTTACCACCAGCACCATCAGGAAATTTAAAGTAAAATAATTACTCTGACTTGAAAGCAGTTGTCTAATCCTGTTGATTTTAAGAGCATATAATTTAGACTAGAATCAGTTTTTTTAAACACCCCTATGACACTGTATCTTTCACAGACAAAAGAATGCACTCATAAAAAGACGAAACACAGTCAAAGGCTGAACTATGCTTGACGTCATAATTCCTCACCATTCGCTGCTACCCATTTTAAGAATTTTAGATTTTCAAGAGCTGCTTTCATAAATTGTAAAATGAAAACAGTCTTCTTTAAACACTCTCTTGGCCTTGTTCAGGCTGAGTTATCATTGTGCCTGCAGCTCAGTGTTACCGACACAGAGGGGGAGCAAATATCAAGCTTTAGAGAAAATCAAAAGGGCAGATGGATTTTCTCACAATCTGAATTTTGCTGAACTGAATAACAGATAACGATTCTTCGAAGCTCAGAATTGATTTTCAACATATCTGGCTAATAAAATGAATGCCTTTGGCCACTGCAGCACTGAAATGACAGGGATATTAAGTTTTTGGTCTGAGACTTATAAACTATAATCTAGTATAATCTGTAAAAGAGGAAAAATCTGTTTAAGAAAAGAACAAAACATAGAAATATTCTGGCCGCTGATAAAGTCATAAAAATACAGAAAAATAATTGTTTATAGCTTTAAATGTCATATTTTGTGTTAAATAAAACTAATTTACAAGGGTGGAAGCAATGAAATGAGATCTTTCTTTTGGCACGATACAGCATAGACTACAGAGCACTGTGAAAACGTCTCAAGTTTCTTTATACGTGGCTTGGAAAATGAGTTAGTACATTTTTAACAAGCTTGAAAATCAGTATTTATTCTACAACACTTCCCTGGGTAAGTGTTCTTGTAATTTCTTGAAGTAGTCTTCAGGAATAGTTCTCCAGGCTTCTTGAAGAACATTCAAAGCCCTTCCTTGGATGTTGGCTGCCTTGTTCTGTTTTGGTTCAATAATACTGAGGTCCAGGCTCTTAGGAGGCCAATCTGATCATCCTAAATGATGTGTTTTTCTGCCCAAGCATATTTTTCCTGCACTAGCAGTGTGTTTTTGATCGTAGTCAATCAGATGCTTTCCAGATAGTATTGCATGTTGGATACAAATCCAACAATACGTTCCATCAATTTTGACAAGATCTCCAACACCACTGCCTGAAGTGCAGCCTCAAACCGTGACAGAGCCTCCACTGTGTTTACAGATGGCTCACTGTAACACTCACAGTTTTACCTCTCTGAGCTCCTCTGCATATATTAATGACACTGTGAACAAAAGTTTAAAATTAACAAAGTGCATAAAGACACAATTTAAAATAGGTTCAGTTGTCTGTTTTGTGTAAACACAACACTGGTTCATCACTTGAGTAAGGTGCCTTTTTTATTTGAATGATCGATACTGTAGCTCAGTGTTAAGTGTGCAAAACAACAACAACAAAAAGCAGAAAAATGATAAAAGCATCCATCGACTGCTTATTTCTGCTCTAAAGTGTAATCTTATCATGGCAGGTCTGGGAGGACTGATTTCCTTTAAGGAGCTGCAGTTAATGACACTTCTCCATTGTCCTAATTTTAAAACCCTGGAAGTTGCCCCTTGGTTTTTGCTGTGAACCGCAGCTGAAAGAGACTTGACTCCAACTAAATGACAGTTTGGGTTTCACTGACGACAACTTTCCATTGTTAGCTTTCAGATGCACCACAGTGGGGCTTGTGAGACGGCAAGGATGTAAAATTCATTTTAACAGAACTCCACAGAGAGCCACAGCTGTGCATTTTCCTAAGCATGCTTGAGCAGCAGAGGGGTCTTTGGGAAACTCAGGAACATGATACCAAAAAACAAACATTACAGATATGCACCGGATGTGTCTGCTGTTATTTATGTGCAGCTAATTTGTAACAACAATAATGTTTTCATGGAGACATATGGGGCCAACCAGATTATGTTTCTGTTAGGATAAAGACAAACAATGTTAATATTGAAGTATTCAACATACTTTTAAGCTTGTGTTGAGACACTGTCAGCACACATCAGACTGCACTCTAGTTTTATGCAGAAAGAGACTGAACAATACAACAATACCACCCTGACCGAGTTGGTATTGTTGCCCAAAATTAATCACAGACAGGAGTGTGCTCGCTCTTCACACTTTGGACTCACATGTCTATCCTTTGCATTCATATGACTGCTGCTGTGGCCAGGACGTATAAATGTAGAACATCGTTCGCTCTGAAAAAATGTCTCTAAACAATCCAAGCAGCAATTGCATTTCTCAGCACAACATAACCATGAAAACGAAAGATTCGTAATTGTCTTTTGAGGCAGGGTTGACATGAAAGAGATGAGCTCAGAGGAAGAAATATCAGAAGTGACGAGAGCTTGACAGGAAAGCCTTGCTTTGAAAGTACAAGAAGACAAATAAAGCTCTTTCTCTTTATTTTACAATGCGAAAAGGTGAGAAAACCACGAAAGCTCATTTGTACCTATGAGGAACAGCATGCCCCGTTGTTTCATAAGCATACGCAAACGATGGGTAAACATGAAAAGTAATCACATACTTAGGATTTCTAGTATTTTGAAAAGCAAATGAGATAAAGCAGCCAATACAGAACATAACAAATTAAAATTAAGGCGTTAGGAGTGATCCAAAATCTTTTTGTCACATGAAAATGTCATGGTCCTGGGCCATGTTGGCCCAGCGTTCTTAGTTTCCTTGTATGTTTGTATTTTATTCCATGCTTCCCCTGCCCATTATGTCTAAGTTCTCCCCGTGCTCTCTCTTCCCCCTGTGTACCCTCTATGTATTTATGAGCCCTCGTCCCCTTTCGTGTTTATTCCATGTCTCCCCTGCCTGTTACGTTGGGGTTCTACTCGTGCTCTCTCTCCTCCTGTACTTCCTGTTTCACCTCTCCCGTCAGTGTTCAGTTCACCCCGCCCTGTCTCGTTATGATTATCAGTGTCACCTGTGTTCCCCGTGTGTTCCCACTTCCCTCGTTAACCCTCTGTGTATTTCTGTCTGCGTCTCCCTCTGTTCAGTGTGACGTCGTCCCTCATGTTGTGTGGATCTTCCTGTGTCTACCTGCGAGTGTTAGTTTACTTTTTCCCAGTTTAGTTTTGTATTTCCTATGTTCTACCTAGTGATGGGCAGATGAAGCCCCATGAAGCACTGGAGCTTTTCATCCAATTGGTTCACCCCAACGCGAAGCTTCATGAAGCTTCATTTGCTCTAGCAGGACACCTACTGGACGTAAAAATAATAGCTGGCATGAATTTGAAGAGTGTGGCATTTTGCACACAGCCTGTAAATGTCAACAACAAAAGGAGTGTGTAAAACATGTATATTGTAGTGATGGCAGTATACTGTGTATATTTATGCTGGCAGTATGGAAAATGATTATTTGCGGCAAAGTTCGAACCGCTTCATGAACCAGTCACGTGGTACAGCCGGGCAGCGAGGCTTCGGACGTCATCATTTTCAGCTCCTCCCATAAATGAAGCAAGCCTCGATACGCGCTTCGCGGAAACGCCCCCTCCATTACTCGACACACGCTCCGAAGCCTCGATACAGAACGTCCCATCACTAGTTCTACCTCTTCGGCAATAAAGCTGCCTTTTGAGTTTATTCCCTCGTGCCTGTGAGTCCTGCATTTTGGGCCCTACTCCTGCCTGCCACACAGCCGAGCCGTGACAGAAAAACAGAAATGTCAGACAACCAAATGTCTTTTTTTCGTTTCAAGATAACCAGGGATGGAAAACCTCCAATAATGAGAACACTGTTTATAATTTACTCAGATGATAAGTGTGAACACACCACTGACATCTAGACATTTGCAATCTGACAGGCCTTATCAACATTAGCAGGAAGTAAAAGTGTTTCCAGCAAGTAAACGATTGACCCACACATGCTGGAGGCTGAATCAGAATCAGAATCAGAATCAGAAAGGGGTTTATTGCCAAATGTTGAGCAGGTTTACAACATTAGGAAATTGCTGCGGTGCTTCAGTGCAAACATAGTGTCATAAATAGCACTTAAATAGACATGAAAAAATAAAAGTAGGGATAAGAATTAAAAGTGCTACGTAGAAAGATATGTGCATGAGATATACATGAGATATATACATGAGAATAAGAATTAAGAGTGCTACGTTGAAAGATATATACATGAGTGCAGGTGGTGATCAGTGCCAAACATGGAATGATGCAGTGACACAGCATAGGGTCATGTGTTAGTAGCGGGAACAGTCATATGGTTATTGTTCATGTGTCCAACAGCAGAGGGGAAGAAACTGTTCTTATGGCGAGAGGTTCTGGTGCGAATGGACCGGAGCCTCCTGCCTGAGGGGAGCAGGTCAAACAGACTGTGTCCAGGGTGAGAAGGGTCAGCTGAGATCCGAGCTGCACGCCGCAATGTCCTGGAGGTGTACAGGTCCTGCAAAGATGGGAGTCTGCAGCCAATCACCTTCTCAGCAGAGCGCACAACACGCTGCAGTCTCTGTTTGTCCCTGATAGTGGCTCCAGCGTACCACACGGTGATGGAGGAGGTGAGGATGGACTCGATGATTGCAGTGTAGAACTGCATCATCGTCCGTGTTGGCAGGTTGAATTTCTTCAGCTGCCTCAGGAAGTACATCCTCTGCTGGGCTTTCTTGATGACGGAGGTGATGGTGGGCTCCCACTTCAGGTCCTGGGTGATGGTGGTACCCAGGAAGCGGAATGAGTCCACAGAGGTGATGGGGGTGTCAGTCAGGATGATGGGGGGGAGTGGGGCTGTGTGCTTCCTGAAGTCCACAATAATCTCCACTGTCTTCTGGGCATTCAGCACCAGGTTGTTGTGGCTGCACCAGGACACCAGACGTTCAACCACTTGTACCAAAGTCACTTGTACCAAAGGTGCATCTGTGTAATCTAATTTATTGTTTGTAAAATCTTACATCTCAGTAAGAGTCACTTAATTAAAACAAATAACAAAGTGACCAAAATTTCAAAATGATGAAATTTCTTATCAGCTTTATAAATATAAATTTATTTTTCTGTTCATAAAGCTACGTTCAGCTGATCCCTTATTCACGAAGGGTCACCACGTGTTTCGTTTAGCAGATATTTAGCGTGATATCGTTTCCGTGATATCATATAATTTTTTTTGTCTCCACCCAGGATCAAACCCACTTCACTAAATTGCTAATAACAAGTAAAACGTCAGGTTGTTTTATATCTGGCCCTTGTTTCCAGACAAGCTTTGAGGGTCTTTCATATCTGATCTTAATTCAACCCTGAACCATGAGCCAGTCACAGAAAAAATACACAAGTGTTTCCCTTGCTTCTCAAGAACCTCTAATTCCCTGCTGATATTAGTGAAAGGACTTCAGCCACAGCTGTGATGTTTTGTTGACCATGTTTCTGCACACAAAGCTGCACAGCAAATGCAGGCTTTGATTTGGTTTTGCTCTGGTCTGAATATGTCCACTCCTGTTACCTTTTGTTTCGTCCTCTGTGCGTACCTTCCTGCTCTCTGGCCCAGTGAACAGCATAAATGATTGAAGGACTCGTGTATTTAGTTGTCAGCTGAGACAGACATTTGGTACTGAACTCAGAGTTTCAGCATGGGAACTGACAGCATCGAGGTGCTTCCAACAGTGTTAGGGCACAGAAACAGCACGTAGCTGGTACACACAAGTAATAAATTCAGTGCCAATACTCTCCAGCTGGAGAAAAAGAAGACTACCTATGATTTGTAAGGCTATATTTTATTCAGCCTTTAGTGTAACATATCTGTACTGCAACATAAGCACAACCTCTCTACCCTACACATGTCATATACTACAGACTTTTAGCACTTCAAACCCTTTGAGTCAAGCATATTATTGGATTACATGCTTCAATTTATATTAAAAGCTATGTTTGTAAGAACTGTTTTAATGCCACTGTTTGAATGGCAGCAAAGATATAGAGTATACACACTTATGTCTTATGGTGGCTTTCAGAGGTTAAAATCAAACATCCCTAAATTTGCAGATGATACATATATATTAAAAGGTTTGCTACTGACTGCAGTAACCGATTCAAAGCTTTAAATGATGTGATTTTGAGTGCTGCAAAAGTGCTATTGTGTCTGGTATGAACGACCTAAAATTATCTGACATTTGTTAAAAAATAAAATTTCTATTGAAATCATGAGAAATAACAAATTTAATGCGATTTTTAACAACTGCATTTAGAAAATCTTTTTAGAAATAGAGAATTAGAAAAAAAAACATTGGTTCAATTCGGCCATCAAAAAGAGAAATACCATGACTGTTAACTGTTGGACATAATGTGCTTATTATGTGATATAAGGTTTTCAATGCTTACCTATTTTTTTCCCATTAGGAGAGTTTCCCAGTCCAGGACATGGTCTCCTGAGTGGTCCCGCCACCACTGCATCACAAGCCTTAAAACCAGTCTAACCTGGGACATGACTGCTCTGCTTCCCAACGTCAGTGTTCCTGGGAGTACGGCAGCTTTGCTGGTGACCACTGACTGTCCGTTTAACCTGACTGCAGCTGCTCAGGCAGGACTGGGGTCAGGCCATTCACTGGCCCCACTATGTACCGTGTGTTGCTGTGGGGTTCTCAATCGCACCTTGGCAGTGGCATTCATGGTCAGCCTAGCATTTGCCATCGTGGTTGGGAACGTGGTCACACTTACAGTGTTTGTGCAGACCAGACAGTCGAGAACACCACAGGGATACCTGAAAGGTAAATGTTGTGAACTGTGTGTTGAGACAACTTTTGTTGTAATTTTGTGCTATATAAATAACATTTATTGAATTGAATTAAAAAATAATAATTGAACTGCTTTATCACCACATCTTAACATGTACATCTAGAGTGTAAATCAAGTTTCATGGATTGATTCCAGTAGAGCCCGACCAACATCAGATATTTACCGATATTTGATATGAAATCTGATATCAGCTGATATATTTTTTTCTTTCAGGCACAGGAAACATAAACAGATTTACCTGACATTGGTCATGTGCAGTTATTTATAACTCCTTACTAATATAATATAACGATTCTGTTCATATTGCTACATTAAGTCATAGATCACTGGTTTACATTTCTTGTATCTGCTGGCTGTTGTGTTTGTGTGGTTCCAAACACATGCAGGAACGTTGTAGAGTGCCCTCTGGTGGACAAACTATGCAACCTTAATACTAACAACAAGATTATAAGAGTTTGTTCCACCTCTTCTTTCCTTTTGTATTTTAATTTATCCTCTGGTATATCACATAGATATTACTGGGCAATATATCGTCCCTCAACATTATATTGGTAGGGCTCTAATTTCAAGAAACGCAAAAAACAATTCCTTAGTAAAATTTAATTTCCTGTTTGTAAAATGCAGTAATATTAAAGAAGACTTTTTTTTCAGTCTAGAGAGATATAAAAGAATCTTTAATTTTAAGCAATAAATATATTGTAAATTGTATTATATGTATAATGTATAAGTATTGCATTCCTTTCACAAGGTGGCAGTGACCAGAAGGGATTATAAAGTATTATAAATCAACTTCAAATTCAAATTCAAATTTTATTTGTCACGTACACAGTCGTACACAGTCATACACAGTACGATATGTAGTGAAATGCTTAGACAACTGCTCGTGACCTAAAAAAAAAAAAAAAAAAAAAAGGCTATGAATAAGATAGGAAATAAATATGAAAAATTAAAAAGGGTAAATTTAACTAGGAAGGAATAAAATATAAATTAAGGTTAAAAATGAAATAACTGTACAACACAATTTAGAATGAAGGGTAAATTTAACTGGGAAAGAATAAGATAAAATATATAAATTAAAGTTGAAAATAAAATAACTGTACAACAAAATACACAATACACAGTATAGAACTATATAAGAATGTATGAAGAAATATAAATAAATAAATAAATAAATATATACACAATAACAGCAGCTGTACAAGTATTAACTGGAAATGAAGAATATAGTGACCAGTGTTGTGCAATCCACATTATGTCTTATATTAAATAGTTTCATTCAGCACAACCGATTCATTTAAATTTATGGAAAACCTAAATCAGAAAGGTTGTTTTTTAAATTCTGCAAATAAAGCAGTTCTTGTGATTAATGGTAAAATGCTAAGTAAATGATAATAAGGAAAACTAAATACAGCTATCCAACATGACATCTTCCTCTTCTTTCTTCTCTGTGACAGTGTCTCTGGCCATAGCAGATATGATGGTCGGTGTCCTCGTGGTTCCTTTTTCCATCTACACTGAAATCTCTCTGATGGTAACCACCACGCCCCCTGTTTGGTATCAGGGTACTTCTACTTCCCCTGCCAACTCCTCTTCTCGTGGTGGACTAGTAAGCCCATGGCAGCCCTGCATGCTGATTGGTCCAGTGTTTGCTGGATGCACATTTGTTTCCATCAGCACCATTTTCCTAATGACTTTGGAGCGCAGTGTGGCCATCCTGTGGCCACTCCAAAAGGACGCCTTGGTGACCCGAAGACGAACTCTGTTCCTCATCCTGTTCTCCTGGGCTTCCAGCTTTCTGCTGGCTTTAGCGCCTCTCATCTTCAGCAGAAACTTCACTTTGGAGTACAATGAGTGCAGTCGCATGTGTAACTACACCCCACTCATGCTTGGAGGCCATCTCCCGCCAGATGCCAACATCTTGTTGTTATTCCCAGCGTTCGATTTCACACTGCTCGGTGGCACATTGGCTGTTAATATCGTGTCTTTCACTAGCATTCGGCGGTACTCCCAAAAACGCAAACTACTCTCAGAGGGGAGTCTGAGCGATGGAGGAGGAGGAGGTGGAGGATGCCCTCACAGGCCCTCTTTTTCAGACATCAAAGCAGCCAAAACAATTGGCATATTAACATTTGCCTTTACAGCATCCTTCACGCCCATTGCAGTGTTTGTGCTCGGGAACGTGGTGGGATACACCTGGTGTAATTTCTCCTTTTTTGCCTTCTGGATTCTGACAGGAAACAGTTGCTGTAATGTTATTATTTACAGCGTCAGGGACCACCGCTTCAGGAAGGGTGTGACCCTGCTGTTTCAACGAGATCAATCCCCCCCGCATGGCGAGAAGAACTAAGAGACGCGTAAATCTGTGTTGTGGCTGTGACCCAAAGTATGACTTGGAATAGTTTAAAAAGTAGAGAAAGGTGAAGAATGGGTTTATTCGCTTACTCTGTGAAAAGATTGTCATCCCTTTCCTGTTTTCAAAGAGAGGAAAAAAGGAACCCTGCCTATTTCAACTTGTGGTCCTTAATATGCCATCAATAATCTCTCTTGCTAAAGCATTATGTTAAAAACATATGAATTTCATCCATTAAAAAAGCAGCAACGTTATTCCATATTATGACCTATAAAGGCTGTGATTATTTTACATGTGCAATGCACTCTGGATTGATGATGGAAACGAGTTCGACTCATTACATCAGTCTCACAACCAAGTACATAATGTATGAACGCTACGAAATGTCTAAAGGAAACAAGAAAAGAGATATTAATCTACACAGTTTTCTCATCCATAGCAAGAGAAAGGGAAATGATCGGGCACATGCGGATGAAGACAACTTCCAAAAGACCCCGAGCTGTGTTCTTGACACTTCTGTACTAACACATTTGATTAATTTAGAGCTCACAAACACTTTTTGTTGTTGGTGGTGAGAAGCAGAAGCTAAGACCAAAAGCTGCACCTATAATTTGTCTCCCCAAAAATGCAGACAGCAAGTGAAAGTGAAAATAACTTTAAGATAGCCTGGGAACAGAAAGTATTAAATGTAAAGATGCTCTGCAGGCAGCAAAATATAACTTATGGCAGGTGCTGCCTTTGAAAGTGCACCAAAGTGTGTTTAAGAGTCTATAAACATAAAGTGTCTTGAGGAGAGATTGACTACATTGAAAAGGTGGATGGTAGGCTGAAATTACAGGTTAGGAAAGACATTTTATCATAACCTGATACACTCCCCTTTCACACCTCTCAAGTGGCTGCACAGAAAAGGATTTTGTCCCATGCTTGCTTCTTCAGCTCTGTGATCGTCTTCATTGTTGGGGTTTTTTAGTGAAGAGGAAACAGAAAGCAGGAAGAGAGAGTGGTGGAAGACACTCCACAAAGGGCCACGGTTCAAAGTCAAATCTGGTTAAATGCATTTAGCCTTTCAGCACATGGTTGCCTGCTCAACCTGGGAGAAGGTCATCCTCGTTTTTTGTTTTTTAATTCTGAGTTATGCCAACAGTCTTTTCATGTTCAGTTATGTCATTCTCAGATTTTAGTTGAATGGGATGTGCTATCTAGCCCAGCGGTTCCCAACCCCTGGGCCTCGGACCGGTACCGGTCCGTGAGTCGTTTGGTACCGGGCCGCGAGAGTTGAGGCTCAGGTGTGAAATGTATAGTTTTCAGGGTTTTTATCGGTTTTCAGCGTTATTTTGTTATCGTTTTTATCGTTTACTCGGTTTTCCTTGGTCTTTTCACGTGTGTTATGAATAAATCTTCTTTTTTTCGCTACCGGTACTAGTTTTATTTTGTTGTATTTATCTGCGACACCTTAAAGGCCGGTCCATGAAAATATTGTCGGGCATAAACCGGTCCGTGGCGCAAAAAGGGTTGGGGACCGCTGATCTAGCCTACCTGCACCATAAATAACAATGGTGGCCTATTATTTGTTTTATTAAAAAAAAACTAAATATCTACATTACATCATGTTTAAGTTGTTGTGGTGTTGTGGGCATAATAAGTCATGTCTTTGTAGTCGCTTTTTTTTTACAGGTAGTAAACATATTTATTTCTGCTAAGATGTTGACCATTTTACCACTGACTTGCTTTTTAAATCAGCCTCAAGTGGTCATTTGAAGAACTGCAGTTTTTGGCATTAAGCATTACCTTCATTATTAAGCCCCATATGTTGTCTCTTGGACTGGGTTTATACAAACATGATGAAATCTGCCTATAAACACATAGAAAGTTTCCTTACCTTTCTTTTTTTTTTTAATGTGAGTTTCTGTGGTTCATGTCCAGGGTAAAAAATAAATCAACAAATAAACAGTTGCCAAGTAACCACTCTAGACGATTATTGGTGTCAACAAAGAAACAATTTAGTAACACCTTTGTGAGGTTTAGAGGTG
This sequence comes from Maylandia zebra, assembly GCF_041146795.1. Taxonomy (NCBI): domain Eukaryota; kingdom Metazoa; phylum Chordata; class Actinopteri; order Cichliformes; family Cichlidae; genus Maylandia; species Maylandia zebra. The sequence continues at coordinate 23,084,765 of NC_135167.1, read as the reverse complement.
CTGGTAGGCGGAGAGTTTTGTTTTTGTATCCAGTTTTTAGACCAAGCCATTTCCTGGTTTAAGCTAATTTGAGGTGTTTTCATCACCTAACACGTTTCCAAAAAAGCCGAGGCTCAAGAGTTCCCATAAGTCAAATGTAAATGCCATTCAAATGGAAACACATAAAACTTTAAATGAAAAAGTTCTGAAAAAGTTAAAAAACGCTTTCAGGTTTGTCCACATATTATGGATCGTGACTGAAAAGGTCATTAACTGCACAACAGCAAGTCCTTGCAGTGAGTCTACTGCCACAACAAATCCATATCCTCTCCCCGGGTGTCCTTGTTTCCTCTCTCCAAATCTAAACCTTGCTTTCAAAGGGCTTTAATGAGCCTTTCACAAATTTCAGAGAAAAAAGTATGTCAAGGAGCCACAACAGCCACAACTGCATAATGAGTAGTTTATTTGTAACTTTTTTTTAATCTTTTGTTTGTTTTTGTGTTGTTTTTTAATGACAGCAGTGTTTTTGTCACCTGTTAATTTATAATGGGGTTTGTTTGTAATTAGAAATCATGTTACAGCCTCCTCATAGGAAACAGTTAAGGTTACTTTTAAAATCCATTAATTCAGTTTATTTTGATAACAGTCTGCCTCAAGTATCAGAAATGCACTTTATCAGTTGCTATATGAGCCATTTCCATTGTGCCAGGTGTCGGACACAAATATTATTTTGGACAGATTTTTATTTTTAGCTTTGTATTTTGTCTGCATATTAAAGAATGATCTGTGTATTTATTAACCCTTGTGTGGTGTTCGTATTTTTGTTACTCAGCCAGTGTTCATGGGTCTGGTGGACCCGCTAGAGTTTTGGCTTTCCAAATTAACACTATCAAACAATTTTATGTTAAATTACTCAACAGATGTTTACTTCATCCCAATTACAAGACATATGAACAGCAAACATGGTTAATTTTTTCCCTTTACCTTTGTTAGATCACATTTATGAATTAATGTGCTTCTCGTTTTTCTTTTATATAAAATGTTATAAATAAATCAGTTATAATCAAGTGGAGTGAGTGGAAAGACACAACACATTTACACGTGAAAAAATAATTAATTGTTTAATTTTTCTTTTGAAAAAAACTGAACACGGGTCTCACAGACCCGAACACCATACAAGGGTTAAATCAGTACTGACTAAATGAATGGGACTCCAGCCACTTGAGATGTAGAATAAAAACATTATGATATATAGCGGACCCTCGGTCTATCTTTTCAGGGTATAACATACAATGTATAACATGAAATAATGTGTTTCTTGTGTACTTATTTTAATTCTGTATTGTACGAATTAATTATATTTATAAATAATGAGAATTTTGAAGTATAAAATGTCATTAATTTATTTCTTGACAGAATAGCTTAATTTGAGCTATTCTGTCACAACTGAGATCCCTTTGAATGCAGGGAGGAGGTTATTCTTGCCATTGCTGCTGTAAGCAGTTTACAGATTATTCTGTGAATCCATAAACAGCAACCCAACAGTTCGATTGACATAAGAGTGAAAACATTTTTTGTAACTTACCATGAAGTGATTGTTTGACATTTGGAAAGTACATTTATTAGCTCACTGGTCACCTTTACCACAGCAACGAAATTTAAAAGAAATTGGTATTCCACACACAAGTACCTTGGTTTTTAATGTCAAATATGCTGACATATGGTACATGGAAGTTTGTTTTTGGCAATATTAAGAAACATTTGATTGATGCTAATGTGTTTTAAATGGACACTCGCATTGTAATGGCTGATAGGCAAGTTAGATTTTAGAGGTAAGTCTGAAAACAAGTTCTAAAATACACTACATAATAAATCAGCCTCCCAAATCAGGGAACTGGAGGAATCTGTGGAGCTTGTGATTGCATATTTGGATAAAAGATTTAAAACTGCAAAAAAGACAAAAGGATAAGCCAATCATGTAGCTGGGAAAATATTAGAAAACGACGACGTAAGATAAAATAAGAATTTACCTGCCAGCAAATATAAAGCTCACAATTAATATGTTTTATTTATTTAACCCTTTCACGCATAGTGGTCGCTACAGTGAGCAGCTATTCAAAGACTGTTTTCTTGTATTTGTGTCAGTGTTGATGGTATACTTGCACATAGACCACTACGTTGGACACTGATGTGTCACTCCATACCCTGCCACCCTCTGGTCGTTTAATGTTACTATAGATGTATGCCGTGTTTCATTGTAAATATTGTTATTTAACCCTGTCATGGATGAATTATGACAACCTCAATCAGGATTTTTTCTTACGTATTTTTATTCATCTTTTCATGCCTAAAGATGAATAAAAACACTTAAAAAAAAGTCCTGATTGAGGTTGTCATAATTCATGCATGACAGGGTTAAACCATAAAAAATGAAATCAAAGACACTTTATTTTTATTTATTTACACCAAACACCATTAAACACCATAGACATGCAATTGTATATATTATAAAACATTTACAGTCGCACAAATTTTAAAAACTTGCCCAAAATTTGTACATAATTTTTAGGATGAGCTTTATTGGGGCTGGAAGGATTGTGTTACCTTTGGACAGACCAGTTTAGCAGTTTGCCCCGCCGTCCAGTGTTTGTGTTAAACCAAATTGCGGGATTTTTACCTTTCTCAGTTCTCAGTAAGAAGATTAATAATGTACTTACCAAACTGTCAAACTAACCATCCATCCAGCCATCCATCCATCCCTCTCGCCCTAAGACAGCTGGGATAGGCTCCAGCACCCCCCGCAACCCTGAAAAGGATAAGCGGAATGGATGGATGGATGCAAACTGTCAAACTACTCATTTAAATCATAGATCTCACAGAATGGATGAATGAATGAAAAACATTTTCCAGGAAAAACTATCATTATCTTCTAGTTTAAAAATTTGTCACAGCAAGGTTTCAAATCAAAAGCATTTCAATCATCTTGGGCTCAGTGTAAAGGTCAAATTGTCTACTACTACTGCACTACTGAGACTATAAACTTGTATGAGTAGTGCATAATTCCTCAGTGGTGACTGCGTCAGATTTGGTAACAATAAATGTGTTTGTGAACACATCATTTGTGACTTTAATAGGTTTCAGTGTGACAGTAATGCACTCAGTTTACTGCGATGATATTCACAACCTCCACAGTTACTCTTGAGTATTGAAGGGCTGTCACATTATGTAATGTGAAGAAGAAGGAGTGGCAGTGACGCTATGGGACACCTGGATACTTAGCATGGAGGACTCTTTGACTGTGTACAGGAGAGAAAGCAGAATTAGGTAGACCGAGTTCGCATCTTTACATCTAGAGAAGAGGATCCTAAAACCGAGTGACCTAAATTGTATTTTGCGTGTGTGTGCATTTGGGTAGATGGGGACAGAGTTTATATTTTACATTTACACGGTTAAAGCGCAATCTTGTAATGTGGGAAGACATTTGGGTGGAGACGGAAGTGTAGAGCAGTAGACTTCTATCAGTAGTGACATGATAGAAGTCTACTCCACCACCAGTCCCACCACAAGATAAATGAGCTGACATTTGGTTGCTCATGTAATTGAGTTCAACGATGAAAAACGCAAAGCTGTCCGACAGATATCGGGAGAATGGGTAGAAACAATAAAGAGAGAGAACAAATCATGTACTCTGGAATGGCATCTAGCAGCCAGTAGCCTCATATGTCATTTATAATCAGTACAATAAATGAATCTGATCTGTATTTCTGCTGTGGACTCATTAATCAGTACATTGTACCCTCACAACAGTCCTGTGAATCATGTTCATTGTGCAGAGCACTGACTCACTGCATCATTCATGCATGCTTTCATACTTGCTGCAGGTGGATTAATGGTGGGTTTGTTATAGTTGTTGTTGTTGTTTTTTATATTTTGTGAGTCACACTTTTGCAAAGCACGAGGCATGTTTAAAGCTGCATCTGGCATTTTGAGACATATTTGAACTATTGCAGCTTGTCAAGTCAATCTTACAGACATAAATCAGTGCCGTGGAGTATTTGCCTTCATGATTTATTTTTTTTTTTTTTTGCATACTTCAGCTCATGAAACAAATGTTAATATTAGACAAAGATTACTTGAGTAAAAACAAAATTCCCTTTTTAAATGATGATTTCATTTAGTGAGATGAAAAAGCTATCCAAAGTAACTGCTCTCCCAACCTTGGCAGCAATGAGCCTTTCACATCGCTGTGGAGGAATTTTGCCCCATTCTTGATGGTAAATGGTAAATGGCCTGTATTTATATAGCGCTTTACTAGTCCCTAAGGACCCCAAAGCACTTTACATATCCAGTCATCCACACATTCACACACATTCTTCTGTGCAGCACTGTTTTAATTCAGCCACACTCGAGGATTTTTTCACGTTTAACTCATTCCCAGACAGAGTTTCTGGTAGACAGCAGAATTCATGATCCCATCAGTTACGGCAAGTCCACATCTTGAAGCGGCAAAGCAGCTGCAGACCATCATACTACCACCACTATGATTGACACATGACTGTTTGTGTGATGTTATTTTTATGAAATGCTGTTTTTAATTACATGTCTGATTTAATGGGACTCAAACCTTCTAAATTGTTTACATTGCTTCCCAAAACTCATAAAATTTCAGTGGGCCGGCCACTCCTGGGCAGGTTCCCCACAGTTCCAAGTTTTCACCTTTTGTGGACACAAGCTTTGTGTAGTCCAAAAGCCAGTCTGTAACCCTGTCCAGATTGATAGATGTCAGTGACTTCATTTGTCACCTGTTTCTTCAGATTGTGACATGTGTGAAGCAGAAGTGTGCAGGAGGAAAAAGTCACGTTTCATGTTTTGTTTTGTTTTTCTTTCTATTCACCTGTCGTTCAGAATCTTTGTAAGACAAGTAATCACATGATAGAACTGCAGTGTGAATTTATCTGGATCTGAATTTAGTACATTACTGTTATTTATAAGTCAACAAGGAGCGGGAGGCTGAGGGACGGTTATTTTTCAAACAGGGCTCGGTAGGTTTGGATAATTAAAATTTGTTTAATGATGTGAAATGTGTAAGTGTGACAAATATGAAAAAAAAAAAAAACCCATAAGCACTGGAGAAGAGGGGTAAATACTTTTTTTTTACAGTACCATAAGTTTATATCATTTTAATTTTCAACAGCAATGAAAAGACTTGTTACCTGAATATGTTTTCTATTTCTTTTCTTCATATAGTAAAATCGTCCCTGACAAAAGATTTTATGCTATAACGTCTGCTGCTTACTTGTTCTTTTTCCACTGTCTTTGCTGGACCTTCACAGTCCTGAGTGTTTGTGTGTTCATGCAAATAAAAAGGAAACTAGATCTTTCAAAACATCATGCTAGTAGGCTTAAAAGTCCACATGATGTCTTTAACACACTGTACACAGTAATTATGCTTCTTAAAAAACAAATAAAAGTACATTGGTCTTATTTCTACTTGATTACTTACAAAAGACTATGGAAGCCCTTCAAGACTCACTAGCTTGATAATCACCACTCATGGAGGAATAGGTTTAAAGGTGTTGTGTGTTATAACAAGGATACGTCAAGGAGAAAAACAAATTCAGTTCCTTATTAAAAAAAAAGCTATAGAGTGACAGTAAAGGCTAATTTGCAAGTAAAAGAAAAAAACATGAGGGAAATATTTGTTATTCAGAATCATTTAAATGTGTTCAAATGTCTGACGATAGTGTACTTGAGACATAATCCCCACCTTTGTTTTGATGGACTGAAGAAGTGAGAAACGAACTGCTTAAACACAGAAGAGACTTTAATCAACGGCTTGAAACAACAAAGTAGAGATTAAAGAAAATGTCCGTTTCCCCCGTGACTCTAAGGGCAGCACCAGGGCAACCTTCTTTTTTGTTTTAGACAAGCGCTGTATCTCTATAGTTACACTACAACGAAACCACACACAGACGTGCACAATAATACCGCCAGCGAGACATATTGTAAATGGTAGGTCAGAGATCTTTAGAGCCACAGCAAGGTTATATATTTTTGTTTGTCCCGTTTCTTTTATTTATTTATTTTTGCCCCCTCTCTCGTTTCAGTGTCCTAATGAATTTTTAATTGTCTCTCTAAGCTCTTAGGGCAAGAGATGTGTGTCAGAACCAATAAAGCACAGAGACCACCTGTGGCTGGTGTCTGTTTTTGGCTCAACAGAGGAAAGGGCAAAGGCAGAGATGGCTGAGAGGGGTGACATGGAAGGGGGGCGTGGGAGCGGTGCTTAATCCAGCAGGGGCAACAGCAAGCCACTGTCCACTCTGGGTTCACATGAATTAAACTAATCTGTAAGATGATACAAAACAACTGGGACTGCCCTCATCTCTGTATCCCTCTATGCTTTGCAGCAGTTAAAGTCATGTGAGAAAGTTTCCTGCAGCAAGGTGTTCAATGCACCACTGTCTGTCAGCGTGTCCCTGACCTGGTCTGTTAATATTCTGAAGACCTGGCTGTACACTTATCATGGAGACTGCTATAGTGACGTTTGGGAGTTCAACTATTCACTCAGCTGCAGAGAGATAATTGGTCCTTATCCCGATCATCTCTCATATGTAATTTACATACTCTGGAAAGTGAACAGCTTCCCTGTTTACTGGTTTATTGGTGATGTTTGTGAAGTGCTGCATACAGCTTGAAGGGAGAATTGGAAAAGTGTAAGGTTGGCATTATTAAAGTAATCATTCATGCAGGGTCAAAAAGAGCAAAATATCCTTTAAGAGCCCAAACAAAACCCCAGCGCCATCACCACCCATCCATGCTGCTCAGTCACACATCATGCTGATATGTCAGCTAGATTATTCATCCATAATCACAGCGTGGCCCCGGTGAGCTGACCTGCCAGCGCACGTATGCACAGACCTTTAGTCTTCCTGGACTCCCCGCTTATGTTGTCAGCTATAAATACACAAACCTGCACAGTTCATCCAGTCTCCTCAGTGAGCTCACTAGTGCACTTAACTTGAGTGTTCCTGTCACTGCAGCCTGTCCTCGTGCAGAGAGGGTGCCCTGTAATATTTAACACAGAGATTTTACCCTGTTTGAAAAAGGTGCGATGAAAAGACAACATCTGCTGCTCATGACGTGATCAGTTTTCAAGTGAAAAGTACACTATGAACTTCAAAAGTTTCATGCCTTTTAAATATTAATCATTGTTCGCATCTGCTTAAAAATAGAAATTTTATTAGTTACACTGCAATAAAACACTGCCGTTAGTTTCTCTATCTCTCACTTTGATTGATTCCAGTGCACCTAGTGTGCGTATTTACTGAATGGCAGTTATCTCTGATGCCTTTCAGCCAGCTTGTTTTATGCTGTCCTGGGCTAATGAGAACTGAAGTCCCATATGGCTATACAGCATGGCTGAGAGAGAGTGGCTGTTTACTTACTGTTTTGGAAGTGGGAGTTATGTAAACCAACTGTAGGACAAGATTAAAAATAGAAGCAGAAAAGTCACACAAGCTAGGAAAAATTGGAACAGGGTCATTTGCTCTTTTGCCTAATACTTTCAATATTCTGTGTGTATTGAACCAGTCATTAATAGGAAATGTAAACAAATTAACTCTATTTAGATTGCAGCAATATATGTACTGTATTGCAGCAGGATTATCTGAATTCACCTTTTGCAGCTATAACCATATCAAGGTTTAGGAGTGTGTTTCTGGGAATTTCTGACCATTCTTCCAGAAGCACATTCATGAGGTCAGTAATTTATGTTGAAAGAGAAGGTCTGGCTCACAATTTCTGCTCTAATTCCTCCCAAAGGTGTTCTGTTTGGTTGAGTTGGGGATCCCCAACTCAACCAAACAGCATACCAAAACATTTTGGAAAATGTTTTGGTATGCTGAAGCATTAAGAGTTTCAGTGTAACTAAGAGGCCGAGCCCAGCTCCTGGAAAACACCCCAACACCATAATCTCCCCTCCACCAAACACAGTCAGACAAGTTCTCCTGGCATCTACCAAGCCCTGGGAGCTTGAGGGTGCTGCACAGTATCTTAGCTGTTCCTAGGACTGTGCTCTTCTGGACAGAGATCTCCGATGTTGTTCATGGGATCTGCTGAAGCCATTTGCCTAGCTTGGGAGTCACTGCACCTAGTGCTCCAATTACCACAGGGACCACTGTTGCCGGATTGCGGGGCAAGCTGTGTGTAAATTATTAAAGCACCCAGGATGCAGACATTATTGAAGTGAGGGAGCTTTATTAATGGAGGGTGAATATACAAAAAGGCGAGGGTGGCATAAACAGAACTCAGTAAAACCTAAACTGGGAAAAACTAAGCATGGAAAACAAACCAGAAACCTAGAGACACACACGTAGATACACGTAGATACACGTAGATACACGTAGATACACGGAGATGCAGGGAGATGCAGGGAGAGACAACGGAAGAAGATACGCAGATGAACCAGCAACCCACACAAGAAAACACAGGGCTTAAATACACACAGGGCAATCAGGGAATGGGAAACAGGAGGGAGGCACGGCTGGGAATAATTGGACATAATGAGAGAAGGGAAGTGAAACTAGAAACACTGATGAGAGACACAGACTTACAAAATAAAACAGGAACTCACACATGCAAAGACAGACTAAGAAATGCGGACATGGCACAGGAATACACAGGCAGAAAAGACTAAACACTAAACTGACGAAGAACAGAACCAAAACCCAGAGAAATAGAAAACCAGAACCAAAATACATCACAATAATAGAAAACACAAAACACTGGGTCAAAAGTCCCAGAATCATTACAATATACAGGGTGGGCCATTTATATGGAAACACCGTAATAACATGGGAATGGTTGGTGCTATTAAAGTTGTGGCACAGATAATATATATATATATATATATATATATATATATATATATATATATATATACACACACACACATATATATACAGAGGGGGTGGCTGATATCCAGAAATCCTACCAGTGGCTGGACAAAGCTGGACTGAAAGACAGCACAGAGGCACTAATCATGGCAGCACAAGAACAAGCTCTGAGTACAAGATCCATAGAGGCTGGGGTCTATCACACCAGGCAAGACCCCAGGTGCAGGCTGTGTAAAGATGCCCCTGAAACAATCCAGCACATAACAGCAGGGTGCAAGATGCTAGCAGGCAAGGCATACATGGAACGCCATAAACAAGTGGCCGGCATAGTATAGAGAAACATCTGTACTAAATATGGCCTGGAAGTACCAAGGTCAAAATGGGAGACGCCCCAAAGGGTGATGGAGAATGACCGAGCTAAGATCCTGTGGGACTTCCACATACAGACGGACAAAATCGTGGTGGCTAACCAACCGGACATAGTGGTGGTAGACAAACAGAAGAAGACCGCCGTAGTGATCGATGTAGCGGTTCCCAATGACAGCATCATCAGAAAGAAGGAACACGAGAAGCTTGAGAAATACCAAGGGCTCAGAGAAGAGCTCGAGAGGATGTGGAGGGTGAAGGTAACGGTGGTCCCAGTGGTAATCAGAGCACTAGGTGCGGTGACTCCCAAGCTAGGCGAGTGGCTCCAGCAGATCCCGGGAACAACATCTGAGATCTCTGTCCAGAAGAGCGCAGTCCTGGGAACAGCTAAGATACTGCGCAGCACCCTGAAGCTCCCAGGCCTCTGGTAAAGGACCCAAGCTTAAAGGAGAGACCGCCCGCAGGGGCGAGTGGGGATTTTGTATATATGTGTATATATATATATATATATATATATATATATATATATATATATATATATATATAGGCATATATAGGCATATATAGGCATATATAGGCATATATTGGCATGATAACACTTTCAAGTCGAACTGCTGCTGATTGCAAGCTATTGTAAGGCATTTTCCAGGCTATAATATTTATATAAAAATACTAAACCTGTGTCAAAATAACTTTGGTAGTACAAAGCAAAGAGCACCCATATAACATACATTTCATGCAAATTAGATCATCTAACAGGGCTGTATCTCCCTCCTGCCTCTCTAGGGTTGTTTTTTTTTTTTTTTTGTATGTATAGACACCCTCCCATCAGCTGTAATCGGTTTGGGCAGGGTGGTGTGTGATTTATAGCTCTCTCTGCCTCCACCACACCTGTGACTTCCTGTAGCCAGAGGCTTCACCAGCTTTCATAACAGCCATCTGCAGAAGGACACTTGTCTTTATTCTTCAGTCACGCTGCAGTGCGAACATGGAGCATTCAAGTTCAAAATGAACAAAGTTCTTAAAGTGCTCACGCCACCATCTTCCTTTTCCACCCTTCTTTTAATACATGTGTTTTGTATCCAATTACACTAAATTGGAATTCTTATCTCCATCACCTTGCAGATGTTCCTCAGCAGTGTCTGATTGTTCATTTATTTGGTATTTATATGCATTTTCTCCTGTGGCACACCATAAAAACAAAAAAAGTAAAAATCCTGGAAACAATCTTTCTACAAAGCTCTTGTTTGCATGAAATGCAATGATGTATGAAAGACGAGGAGGGTGTGGTAATGCTGGTGCCCACTGTGGACATCAAAAAAGATGTTTCCTATACCGAGAACTGCGTAATGAATAAATACTGCGGATAACATAGGTCAGAGACTTTTCCTGAATCAGACACCATCCTACAACATACTAATACTCATTTTTAATATTTATATTAAGATTAAAGGCACTCATTTCAATTCAGTCGGTGGATGTGGATAAAATCAGCAATGATTTTAACTCTACTTTTTCTCTAAAACATAAATGACTGGTACTATAAGTGCTAATTTGGTCTCTGTTCATTTGAAAGATATATATTCTAGAAAATACTCTTGTGACTGGGTTGACTACCAATGTAACAACACGCGCATGATTTAACAAGGTAATAAACTAGCCAAAAGATAATAAACAACTAATATCTATAAAATGTGTAAACCTTCAGTGAATCTTTCAGCAAATGTAACTTTGATAAGTCACGCTCAGCTTAAAAATATGTCAATACAAATATCCAACTGAGATTACATCACCAGCAGGATTTGAGAAGAACATGTTCCTTATTTGTTGACCATGTTTATTCCTTTATGTGTATTCAACATTAGATGGCCACTTCCAGAAGGATAAAACACCATGTCACCAAGCTCAAATCACTTCAAACTGGTTTCTTTAACATGACTATGAGTTCACTTCACTCAAATGACCTCCAAAGTCACCAGATCTCAGTCCAATAAAGCAAATTTGGGATGTTATGCCATGGCAGACTTGTATCACTGATATGCCGCTAACAGATCTGCAGCAACTGTGTGATCCAGTCACACCAGTGTGGAACAAAATCTCTGAGGGAGCTTGTTGAATCTATGTAACGAAGCATTACAGCAGATCTGAGCAACTCTGAGCACACAGATGTTAATGACAATCAGCCCGATGTGTAGAAGTTGAATGTTTACTACACTTGAGACATTTACCAAAACGTCACAATGATGCTGGAGAAATAGTGATAAAAGCCGGCACCATCATCTTTGGGGACCATTCCAACCTGTACAAAAGTTTCAAGCAACTCGTTTAACAGTTCATAAAACATTTTTTGTAATGACATTTTTTTCTCGTGTGACATTTAGCCATTTTACACACAGCTAGCTGCTTTTGGGTTTGATCAAATCATGTAAAACAGCCAATTTGTGAAAACTACTTTGTGCTCTGGAGCATTTTTCATAATTATCTGACATTTAGGCACTTCATTCAAAAACAATGATTTGCTTTCTACACCAGTGAAAAAAAGCTGCAACCCTGAAATTTCACAAAATTATAAACCTTGGAACTCTTCTTCCACGCTTCCTACCGCATTAGCAGAGCTTTAAACGTTTTTGCAGACAGATTTTAAGACTGAATGAGCGCTTTGTGCTAATTGACTGTTTTTTCATTCAGCAATTTTCTTTTTTCCCTCGCTGTCCTATTACAAGGACATGCCCTCCACGGAGAATAGTACGATCCATGCAGTATTGAGTAGAAGAAAAAAATGCTTCCGCTCTACATCCACATATTGGCCTTGTGTACAACACTATCTACAAAAGACAATATTTGGTTAATCCTTGCTGAAGATGATGTACCTGGCCTTTCCTATTAGTGTTCAGATTTAAAAAAAACGCAGCACAAACACCATCTCAGGGACAGATAAGTGCTGCCTCCTGGCTACAATCAAAGTTATAAGAGTACATGTAAGTGGCCCTCAGTTTTAGTTTTGCTTGTCTGGAGGCTAGGATTCGCCTCTCCTGCCCCTCTAACACCACACATGGGATAAAACCCAGTCTGGACCTAGAGTAGCCTCAGGAAAGGAAGGAGGTGGCGCTTGGCAGCTCACAGCTGATCCTCACAGATTCTCTGGCTTCACTGGTTGTACCTAATGACCGCCGTCTATTCTGGGATTAACAGGCAGTACTGTGACGGGATAGAAAGGCGTCTCAAAGTGTCAATAAGTGAGAAATCCAATAATAACTATAAAAGCAGCAGCCGACACCAATGGGAGGCCATGATGCAACACCGCTAATAGAACAGAGAGGAGTGGGAGTCCAGCTGAGAGGAGCATGACTTAAGGGCTTCATGCGTTGCTGTCAAGAACACAGAAAACTCAGAGTCCTTTCATGTCTGAAACTACTTCAATCACAAGAAACACTTCATGTATGGATCTATAATAGAACATATATGCACAGTTCCTCCTAGAGTGAACCTTTTATGTTGTTGCTGCACCTTCATTTTTTTCTACTCCACATGAATTATTCCATTATTAAGACCTTTATATCTCCACATTTATATAAAACATGCCAAAACAATTTATTAAGTCAGTTCCAATCCCCATCACTCACACACACACACACACACACACACACACACACACACACACACACACACACACACACACACACACACACACACACACACACAGCAAAATGTAGTGATGTATTTAATCTACTTGAAGGCTAAAGGCAGGCTGTTAAAGGAAACTGAAAGATGTTTATTCTTTGAGGAGCATCACAGCACTGAAAACAGATTCTAAGATGACGTAAAACTTCATTTTTGTTAGCATGAGAAGTCAACACATTCAGCTTATTGAATCCTCTGGATAGTGATAAACATGGGCTTTCAGTAGTGGTTACCTTTCAGAACACAAGTTGGGTTTTGATCTTTGAAGTGAAAAAGGTACGTTTTACACACTGAATCAGAAATAAGTCTAGAATCTTTCTAATGCGTCACCTGCAAACGTTTCAAAGCACATATTCAGAATACACCAGAACAAAACAAGCGCTCTGAAAATTTATCAGCCCAGCAATTCCTGAATACTGGCCTTTGTGGCTCATTGGTTACTGAATATTTTAGTTTTGCACTTAGAAGTAAAATCACGACATTCTCTGAGCAGGGAAATGAATAACAAAACTATCCGTTTTACTTGGTGCATGTTGTCAGGTTCAGGGCATTCTTCTTTGTAACTTGAAGCTCCACCATGAAACAGTTCAAGTCCTTCAAGGATGCTCCTGTGATGTTTCAGAGCAAAATAAATGACTTGATGGTATCTGAGCCTTTAAAGTCTTTGATTTTATTTTCACACAATACCATTACAAATATGTTTCAAGGTCATATACTCTGCATCACAAACAATGATTTTCTTCACACTGAAGAAAAGTTTGCATCATTAAAAATCAGTTGTGGGGCTTGAAAGGTTTAGGCCTGCATGTGAGAAACACCAACTGCTGTTACACTGTAACAAAGTCTGAATGTCTGAAATCAAGGTACAGATCTCAGGTTCTTAATACTTACGACAACATAAAACACTGATCATTACTCACTTACTGGTTTTTACTGTGATTTCAGACCATAATGTGTACTCCACCCTGGAAATTAAGATGGACGGATAATAAATACTCCGGATTCACCCCAGTTCAGGAGCCACGGCTGGCTACGTTAGCAATCCCCCATCTCCCGATGTGGGCTCTGCTTAGGAGTCGACTCATCTGCTCTGCCTGTGATCAGCTCCAACTGCCTCGGACACACTGCTGAAACCCTGATCTCTGTGGAAGCAGACACAGCAGCGTAGGTTATAAGTATTTGTCCTGAGAAGCAAAAGGACCGGAATAAACTGATGGAAGCTTGTGCTCCAAATTTGTATCCCGTAATAACATAAGATTTTAGGCACAGCTGTTTCATGCCTTGCTGAGGTGTGCCAACAAAGGTACTGATAAAACTGAGGAGTGATACAGTCTGGTTAAATGGTTGCTGTATGCATGTACAAAAGTTCTTCTGAAAATGCAATGAAAGGGAAGTTTTTGGGGGCTGGTGATTGCTGCTGTCTCAGACTTTAAACAATCATATATAAATAAGGATCCTCCGACCTAGCAGCTAAATATCGGTATATCACATCAGCCTGGCTACATAGTAGAGTAGTTAGTGGGCAAAAAAAGATGTCATCTACTGGCTGCTGTATGTCTGTTATCATGTTAACACACCTTTACACTGGCTTTAAAAAAGGGGGGGGATGAAGAGGTTTTAAAACACACAGGGAGGAGTGAACGATAAAGTATCGCCAAACTCTTATTTCAACATGGATATTGGCTAAAGAGTTTAAACCTTTAGCAAAACTTATAGTATGAATACAATCTTCATTGGTGTTAATACAGAACACACAAGTTTGTGTTTCTTCATACTACAACCATTCCTGGAGCTTTAACATCTTCAGATTTTTTATTTTTCCTTCTATGTTCACCTTCAAACTAAGTGAAGTTGTACTTGAAGCCTCTATTCTGTTTCTACAAGCTTGCATATCAGCCCAGACAGTCACAATTCTTGTGTCCCTACACTAAAATTAAAATTTATAAACAGTAGGAACAACATCCAATAGTTCTAAGAAAAATGTGTCCTAAACAAGAACAACTCTTAAAATAAACTATTAAAAACACCAGAAAAATTCTTAAACCTTTCACTTGAGAACTCGGCCTTAATGGTTATTTTCATACTCACTTAAGAAGCTGTTCCAGTTCTCGCTTTATCTTTATCACTACAGGTGGACCCTGATAGGTCAAAGCAGTGTAGAGCTGAACCAATGATGCACCAGCACGGATCTTATCCATTGCATCCTGCCCACTAGCAACACCGCCAATCCCAATAATTGGTATTTTACCTACAATAATAACAACATACAGGAAATTTACTTTATATGCACAGTCGATACTGAGGGAGATGGACATAACTCCGTACCTTTGGTGAGGTTGTACATCTCTCTGACAGTTGTAGTAGAGAGGTCTCTGAGAGGTTCTCCACTCAGCCCTCCAACCTCAGACTTATTTGGGTCCTGAAGTGTCTCTGGCCTTGACACAGTGGTGTTAGACACCATTAAACCATCCACTCCCAGCTGGAAACACAGAGCATAAGCGGAGATAGAAAGTAGGTGTCACAGGTGGCGGCACCTACAGCAGCAGAACTGATGTATGTATGCGAGTGACCTCTGATGTGAAATACTCAGTGACAAAGAAAGAGACAAAGTGTGATTCGCTTTCTGTTCCGTCCTCAATGTCACATCTACTAAAGTGCAACTCCTCACCGCTCCAATGAGCACAAAAACCTACTGAAGTAGTGACAAGGTTACCCGAGCACAGAGGAGGAAGGGAGCCATGTGAAGCTTTACGCAGAGTTAAGGCTGTTTTTTTTTTTTAGTTTTTAGATAAAGCATGTTTTACTTTAGACATAACAATGATTCCCACCTCAGTGACGACATCAGCAATGTCTTGTTTGTCTTGGGCAGTTAGGTCAGGAGCAATCTTCACCAGGACGGGAGGTTTACGCTGTTCCTGCAGGGCATCACGTTCTTTCTGCACCTGAGCAGATAGTGCAAGTGATGAGGTAGAGAGACTAGTTAGAAAGATGGTTTACTGTGGCATAAGATCTAAAGCCTTGGAAATAGGAAGGGCTAAAAATACAGCCTATGGTTCAAGAACTGATGTACAGAAAAGAGACTTTGGAGCTACAGATTTTATTACATTGAATACCTAACATATACCCATCAAATCCACTTGAATGGCTTTCTAATTATTTTCAGTCAACCTAACGGGGAGTTTATAAAAATGCCTTTTTTTAAATTCCATTATTACCCATCACTACCCAATCTGAACCAGTAAAGCCAATGAGTACTCAAATTGGTGCTGATGGGGCATGAAGCTTTTATCACAGATGTCGCAGTTCTGTGACATTCATTAACCCTGTCCTTGACTTATTTTCCCCTTTTGCTGCAAGGGAAAACAACATTTGCTTCTCACTGGAGGGGTGTGGGTGGAGGAGGGTGGTGGTGGGTGTGGGGGGGAAATACTACAGCTGGGGAAGCTGTAGAAGTTAAAGCAAAACCAACACGGGAGAAATACTATCGATTATACAAATATCAGCTGAACAAATCACTGTTGAAACCATTTTTCAGTACACAAAGGCAAAATTAGCACATGGCTACAGGTCAGATTCAAAGCATTGTGTTCAAGTTACAAAAAACTACAAACTGTTACGTCAAAAGAGCAGCACATATGACCTAGTGGCATCTAGCAGTGAGGTTGTGGATTATAACTTCAGCCTTGAATAGCATCCTCATCGTCACTTTTCAAGAGTGTAGTCTACAGGTTAGTAAAGATAGACAGGTTATGTTGAAGAATAGAGGTGATCATACCAAATTATCAACTTCAGGCTTGTTAGAACTGCTTCTTACAAATGTTATTGTCTTATAAACTGTATTACATGGCATGCGTCCATTAATCACTGCACCAATATGCCGGTGAGGATTTGTTTGTGCTTCTCAGTGTTTGCAATTCAATTATCACTTCTGTAGTCCTACTGTGTGCAGAAGCTGGCGAAGCTCAGCCTTGCCCTGTAGATCCCGGAGACCTGGTGTATTAGGGCTGCTAACGTTGACCACCAGGTAGTCGGCCAGCGGGCCCAGCACTTTCACGCCCTCCAGATAATCTGTCCCCGCATCCTGTGACAGCTTGTTCTTCCCCAGGTTGATGCCGAGGGGAAGGCCAGCTATAAACAAACATGCACACACACACAAACAGGAAAGTTCAGAAAACACAGACACAGGTTGCATCATCAGGCACATGACTCAACTGGGGCACAAGCTGCTGACGTGCTAAATGAGATTTAAGTAAGTATGCAGGCGTGATTAAAATACAAGATGAGGAAAGGTCAAGATCATTAAAAACATATTTAACCTTATACATAATTTAATGCTGACATCCCACATCTCAAGCCACCAAAAAAACAAAAGTATGTAAGATCTAAATGAAAGTGAACTATGTAATCTCTGGTGCCACATTTACAGTACTTCAGAGAATACAAAGAGAATCTGCTAACCTTTACTTCGCCCTTGCTGCCTTTCTTCTCTGGCCTTCAGCCTCGTGTGTACTTCTGCCAGACCACAGCTGTTGAATCCATATCTACACACAGAGGGGGTAAAAAAAACCCTGTTAAAACATTGGCTTAAACTCTATGCACGTACCAACAGACAAACTGAAGCTTAACCCTCTCAGGCCCAAATTAAGTTTTTTGTTGCTAATGCACAACCAAGTCCTGCAGTGGTACTTCTGAGTAAAAGAAACTCATAAAATAAGTATGTGGGGTAATCAGGTTGTCAGTTCTTAACTGTTGCAAATCTGCAACGTCTGCCTGGAGAGGGTTAAAATCATGTCTGTCCACACACACACACACACACACACACACACACACACACACACACACACACACACACACACACACACACACACACACACACCACACACCCTGTTTAGTAAAGAATGTAATTAACTGACCAAATGTCACATACAGTCAAAAAACTATAGGTTTGTTATGGCACGTAATTTTGTACAAGACATGATAATGTGACAGTCAAGCTGACCTTTGACATTTCGACATCATATTAAACATCTTTGAAATCATGAGTGCATGAAATCTCTACCTATGTAAGAAAAACCTATAATCATCTCAGAAACATGTAATTTAATGCAAAAAAATCCAGTGATGAATTACTAATGCTTGTTTGTTGTATATGCTCAGACCTGCAAACATCCAGTGCAAGTATCAGTATAACTAATATCTGGCTTACTTTTTGACATCATTCTACCTTTCTAGTATTTTCTACAAGCAAACATCCTCTGCTTCCGGATTAGGCTGGCAAATGCACTAAAGCAGCGGTCCTCAACCCCTGGGCCTCGGACCGGTACCGGTCAGTGAGTCGTTTGGCACCGGGCCGCGAGAGTTGAGGCTCGGGTGTGAAATGCATGGTTTTCAGGGTTTTTATCGGTTTTCAGCATTATTTTGTTATCGTTTTTATTGTTAACTCGGTTTTCCTGGGTCTTTTCACATGTGTTATGAATAAATCTTCTTTTTTTCGGTACCGGTACTAGTTTTATTTTGTTGTATTTATCCGAGACACCTTAAAGGCCGGTCCGTGAAAATATTGTCGGGCATAAACCGGTCTGTGGCGCAAAAAAGGTTGGGGACCGCTGCACTAAAGGATATGAACAGCAGATGTGGCAAAAGTACAGACTTTCTTCGCTTAATTCATTCAGTGAATTAATGTAAGTATCCTCATTGTAAATGCAATTTAATCTCTGCTATGTAACCTAAATGTGAGCATGAGCACCACTGTGGCCCAGTCCAACACAGACCTTTAATTCACCAAATTACTGCAAAACACATCAAATACAGATCCAATATGTGATTCAAATTACACATAAGCTGTAAGTTGTCTGAAAAATAAATACTCAAGTACAGTACAGGTACCTGAAAATTCTACTTAAGTATTTGCACTTTGTTACTTCCCACCTCTGATGTCAGTGTGATGTGCATTTACATAAGAGTTCGACAGGTTACTTACAAGCCAGTGATATTATTTATATTGGCGCTGAGTGTCCTATACTTGCTGCTGTATCGTCCTGAATGACAGGTGTCACTACACAGACAAAACCTCAGCATCAGCACTAATGTAAGTCAAAAAAGCAGAGAAAAGATTTTCTCTTTCCTAGCTGTTGCATCATTGCCCTCTGAATAATTTGGGAAACTCACTGACATGACGGTAAAAACCAACATGAGCATACACTCGTGTCTTCGACATGGCTGTGGTGAGGTACACGACTGGCCAAAAACAGCATCAAAAACACAACACCTGTTGTCGTCATCATTGTCGTAAGCGCACGCCAAAAGTGACGTCACACACCAACACTGATGCTGCGGTTTTGGACAATTTACGACACCTACCATTCAGGAGAATACTGCCCACAACCTCAGTGGCAGTGTTGTCTGTGTTTAAACAGTTGCAAATGATCTCTCATATCGCTCATGAACGACATGTTGTCATTTCGAACAACAAAGGACATTTCTGTCACAAGATAAAAGCTGCAATCAGTGCTCGGCAAAGAGATTTAATATATTCTTTATTTATTAAGTCTCACTGAGATTTAAAATCTCTTTTTCAAGAGCAATCCAGCCAAAAGGGCATCAGGAATGACAACAAATAGAACTTAACAAACTTAACAGTTCTACAAAGATGTTCATCCAAAAAATTGTAAAACTCCTTCATAAATCCTGTCGATTACAGACTATTTACAACTAAAGATAAGGTTATTAGACATAAAACACACACAGAACCATGAGCCATCACTTTTTACTTTCAGCTAAGTATGTCAACCTAAAGACATAAAACAGGCCTTTTAAAGCACCAACTGTGGTGCAGCACTTCCAACCTCACCTGTTGATTATTGCATTATCTGCAGTGAGGCGAAACACGCGTGGCTTCGGGTTCCCCTCCTGAGGTTTGGGAGTAACTGTCCCCACCTCAACAAAGCCAAAGCCCAGTTTGTACAAGCCATCAACGGCTTCTCCGTGCTTGTCGAAGCCGGCCGCAATCCCAATCGGGTTTTTGAACTTTAACCCAAGGACGTTGACTTCCTGCAGACAAACAGAACAAACCCTTAGAGAAGTCCAGAAGCGCATGCAACCCACTGAGGAGACAGCCCTGTGACATGCTTACCAATGACGCAGGGTCCTGGTAACGGTTCAGAGGTACCAGACCCAAACCTATCATCTTCACTGCCAGCACATGGGCTGTCTCAGGCCCCACAATCCTCTGCAGCAGGGGCATTAGCTGGTTGGCATAGAAACGCTCATCTCCAGTCACAGTGAGGTAGGAAGCGAACAGGAGGCTACCTGAGCTGATGACCTTCACGGCTTCTTTTAACTTTTTCTGTTGAACGGTGATAAACATCATGTGACCAGACTGCTAAGAGTTCAATACGACTACTCACTCTGTTTACAATGACACAATCTGGGGTTGAATAAACAGACACAATACAAATAAAAGTATGTGTGGTATCAAACACATACCTCACTCATGTGTGTTTTAATACGAAAATGCATTTCAAATGGACAAAAAATAAAGTATTATTAGTAAAAAATAAAAAAATAAAAAAATTAGTTTTACTTTTTGAGGTCAGGTTTGGTCCCTGTCAGTAGTAGATGCAAGATACGCATTAAAAAACTTAAACAGCAGACTTTGTTCAGCTTTCTTAGAGTAAATGCAAATAAACCCAATAACAACTCATTCATTGCATGCTTGTGTTTACGCAGTAAAACGAGAAGAGACGTTACTGTTTTACAGTAATATTACTTTCAGGCAGAGAAAACGAGCTAGCAAACAGGAGCACAAGTATCGCTGCGACGCTGAAACCCTGCCAGACAAACTCTGTTGTCCACGGTCTCTGACGTTACCTTCAATCCCGCCATAGACGCAGTTTTGCCTTCGCAATAAAGGGCATTGAATGTATTTCCTAACATGTTACACAAACCCACGCGGTGTTAACTTCCGGCACATCATCTCGCGATATTTCAATCATGGGCGGGCGGACAGTGACATTCTCAGATACCACGGGTGATTAAAGTTGACGTGCATTACACTACATTACGTGTGTATTAGATTTAATACAGGTTTTTTTTGGTAATTATTTTTTTAATAGCCTCTATTTTTTATTCAGTCTAGTGTCAGTTGGTTTCCAGAGTGGATTTTCTCATTTCAGTTTAGTTTTTATTGTTGTGAAAAAGTTTAGTATTATTTTTTTTAATCTTATTTAATTTTTATGCTTTATTATTGTATGGAGAGCATATGTTGGGGACAAGACTTAGGAAAAGCAGTACAATAAAAACACAGAATTTCTTGAAAGTAGTTCAAGTCTGTTGTACACAAAGTCTTAATAAACATGTTCATCTAAGCCTCATTAGGTGTACTGTAATAAAATTAATACCAGACTAACATGAAATAAAACTCAGGATATTTCCTCATTTTAATTTAATTGAATTGAATTTTAGTTTTCCAAATTCATCAAACTCTTTTGATTTTATATATTTTTTTCAAAAGTCAAATTTTTATTTTTATTTAATTAAGTAATTTTTTTAGTTTAGTATTAGTTAACTATAATGCCTTAGACAGGGAATAGGCAGGGAATTTAAGAAGAGAGACCTGATTAAGTATTAACCTCTTAACCCCTAGTGTATCATATTTGATACATACAGTTTTTGTCAGACTTCTACACCATCAGTGTGATTTTTTTTCCACTGAAAAAAACACAAAAAATTGCACAAAGTCCTCAGGAACTTCTACAGATGTACACTGTTCAGGAAAGCATGTGGTAAAAAAACTGCACAGTACATCACTTTACAGTAGCAGGGTTGTTAAGACAATACTCACCCACAACACAGCCTGTTCACACATTTGCCCTCAGGTAAACTGTACAGAAGGCTGAAATGAATGATTAAAAGACTCTCACTTCTATCCACAGGCCATCAGACTCCTGAATATGTCAGCACAACCCTCTCCCACCCCATCACTACTGTTCACTGCTACTGTAATTATTATATTATATACCACTGAACGACACAGGAAATCATTCCTGCCTGTGGCCATCTCCCTGTACAACGCATCCACTTAACACACTGTTTGCTGCTACAACTACACATGTTTCTTTTCCAAATATTTATTTATAAGTGACTTATGTATGTATGTATGTATATATATGTATATATTGTACTATTCTTAGTTAGCGTATTGTCTGTCTTGTCTTAATGTTGGTTTAAAATGGAGCACTGTAACAAAAAATAATTTCCCCCAGGGATCAATAAAGTATTCTGATTCTGATTCTGATTCTGATATTCTGCTGTTGCTGGGACAGATATATTTCCAGACTAGCTCAAGGCATTTCTTTAAACTCATTTAATTTTTTTTGCATATTTATTACTTATAAGCATAAGTAATAAATTATTTAATAGTAATAAATAATAATAAATCATTAATTAATTAATCATTATCATAAGTAATAAATCATTTTCCTTTGTAAATTTCTTGGATCTTTATTGTTATTTTATTAGAATGCTATAATTGTTTTGTGTGAAGGGAGACTGACAAAATAAGAATTTCACTGTACATTGTAAACCATTGTGTTTATCTCCACTGTGCATATGAGAATGAAACTTCATAACTTCTGGTAACAACAGGGTAATACTGAACAACAGTAGACTACAGGGATCATAACAATGGACAGCTAAAGCAAAAAGAAGACAAAGAAAGAAAAGAAAATGCAAACGACTAATAAGAAGATGCTTCTCACAAAAAGTCAACACGAAGACAGGCAAGTGTTGATTCAAGAATTATTTTGGGGGAAAAATGTCATTGTAATGGAATAAAGTGTTTTTACTGTTAACTGCAAATCAAACAATGGAATTGTCCTTACTCTTAGAAGGTCAGCCTGATTGGCCTTTAATGACACTGAGTGATTCCTTCAGTTTGCATCTTGTTTGAGTGTCTCGGGTAATTTTCCTAATGTATTAAGAACATATGCAGGGTTTCTCTGGAGAAAGCTCCCTGATTTTCATGTGATGGATTGAAGTGACCTTGCTCAGTATCTGTTCCAGCCACAGTTCGAGCAGCACTAAGCGCTCGTGCTCTCCACAGAACAATAACAATGGATACGGTACTCCGGACAGCTGTCTTTGTGTGGATTTCAGCTGGATTTCTGTGTGTAGCTGAAAGAACCGAGAACTGTCCAGGAAACAACTTCACGGCAAACTGTGAATTTGTTTTCAGAAATGTATGTTTCGAGTTTGTTGGAGAACCGAAAACCTATTCCCAGGCTAGGAGCAGCTGTGAAAAGCAAGGAGGAGAGCTCCTGAAGGTGATGAACAACCCAACCAAAATCTTCTTGTACAACATAACTCAAGACTGGAACACCAACTTCAATCACACATGGTGGCTTGAAAAGACAGTTGGAGAGGATAACTGGAAATCCACCGATAGTAAGTAAAATACACAAACACAACATGCATTTTGGTGCCGTAATTTTATTTTCTGTTGCACAGGTTATTGTGCTTTTGTGGCCTGTGAGTTTTCAAGTGAAGGCATGTCTGACAGACGTTGGGAAAGAAGAAAAGAAAAAAGTAATACTTGTCTGTTTGAATTGATCAATCACCAGTGCTTTGGGTTTTTTTGGTTTTTGGGGGGGTTTTTTGGAGGGGGGGGGGGTTGCTAATGGTTTAATCACAATAGTTTTGTTGGCAAGCAATAAGATACTGAATGTCGATTGTCAGTTTAGCCCACTCTGTGAGCAAGTAAGTCCTTCTCTCTCTCACTCAACTTCCCTGTCTGTCTTCACTGCTCCACTATCTAAAAAATCAAAATGCCATAAAAATAATCTTAAAAAAGAGACTGAATGTCTTGTTTGCTTTAAACAACCCTCAAATCTCTTCACTAACTGTGGCAGTGTCATCATGAGTCTCTCACTGAAATACTGCCATTTTCAAATCAACCAGGACCTGAAAGTAAGTTCAGGTCACTATATCGTTAAGAAGAAATAATTATACATTACAATAAATTGACATAAATGTAAGAGAGGTTGATGACGTTTGTGTGCTGAGAAAAGGCTGGGTTTCATTTGAATTTTTGTCATGTCACCAGCACCAATTGAATTTAAATATTTTTGAATATGTTCCCTTGGGTGTGTAAATATTTTGTTTTGTTTTTGTTTTGTTTTGCTTTTTAAAGAAGATTCATGTCATAAAATAAGACAAACTTGCAGATCACAATAAATAAATTACCCAATAAGATTTCCAACACTATTTGCTTCCTGTGAGGGATTAGGTTAAGGTTTTTTTTTACTTTGCGTCTTTATGCGAGGCCTGCTTTGGAGGGTGAGACGAGTCAGGCTTGGTAGAGCCTGAATAAAGCTCGATGAGCTAACCGCAGGTCTTCTGCAGAGGGTTCGAGGATAGCCTGGTTGCATATTGTCCAGCTGTGGGAGAGCGCATATTCTCTTGTCTAGAAGTGAAAGTAGATGTAGACAAGGAATGAAGGTATAAGGAAATCTCTGTGAAATGAAATCCTTCAAAACTAAATGAACACCTGTGCTGATAACTCTTCTCCTTGATTATATATTTTATGCTTTACACCCATGTCTCCAGAATATGGAAATTTGTTTCCACATCTGTAACAAAGAAAACTTTTTGTGTTTCTCAAGCGTTGAGAAAACAGCTTGAAATTTCAAGTTATTAGGTCAAAATGTTTAGATAATAATACAAAATTTTAACTTATGGTGGCAGAAATAAGTTTCCGTACCTGAAGGATTATCTCTACGATGAGATGTTTGCCTCACAAGATTCCCACAACACTACCAGGATCAAAAAGGAAAATCTGCTCCATCCACCTGTGTTATGATCATTCAAATGTGTGTTTTTAATTACATAAAGCAAGAAATGAGAAGACTTTACACATGGCTTTATGTGGCTTCTGGGATCATCTGTTTACATTTTACCTATAGATTATTGATTTGTAAATAATTAACCGTGTATTGACAGTTGCAGCCCTGTTAGTTGTTGTCTCGTTGTTAAACCTTTGTCTCAAAAACTAACCTTTCCTAATGCCATTTCTTTTCAACAGAAAACACCTCATGTACATACATGAAGCTGAATCCTCTCCAGCTCGTAACGTCTGACTGTAAAAAGAAAAGAGGCTTCCTCTGCACCCACAGTACGTGAAGCTTTCTGATCCGAGCTTTAACCTAACCAGATTTGTTTTCATTCTTCATTTGTGCTCTTTCATTCATAACATAACTTTGTGTTTTAAAGGTTTACAGTCTCCCTCAAACACAAAGGTAAGACAAATAAATTTCACAGGCAGTAATAAGCCATGCAAGCCTCCAAGACTCAGCTTTCATATTGTCCACCTTGTTCATGTTTTCTTTGTAGTGTACCGAAATTTCCAGCCATGCAACCAAACTTCGTAAGTTAGAATGCACTTTATTTGTGTCTTCTTATTCAACACCCTAAATGACATAAATCTAGTGTTGTATCGCTTATTTTTTCCCTTTTCTTTTCTTTTTTTTACTGGACCTTGTTAAACATCACATACTCTTTGATTCCAGGGCACAAAAGGGGTCTACTTTCAGATTTAATTCAAAACCTTGACGATCCAACGATCCAAACAATCCTTAAAAAAGCTTTGGATACCTTAAACATTAACGTATTTCTCAAGGTGAGACAAATCATTTTACATATCAACATTTTTTTTTATAAATTATGAGGAGCTTTGAATTACAATTTTTTTTTTTTTTATAAAAAAGCACCCCAGAGTTAAAAGCTGTCCCTTGTTTCTGAGACAGGATGCAGACAGAGTACTAAATACGATGGACGTGACACCAGGGGAACCGACAAATAGCAACAGGGTGGGTACCTTTATTTACGAAAGCAAGAACACTTTCATCATTACTGTTTTTAGTTTTGTACTGTTATTTTTTTTAATTGACATTTAGGAATCACTGTACCATACCATCAACTTTAGCAATTTGTTACTACATCCTCCTCCCTTTTTCTGTATTTAAACAACTAAAATATCGATACAAAAAGAATGAAAGAAGAAGAAAGAAAAGAAAGAAAAAAGAAAAAGAAGCAAAACAGAAAAATAAATAAAAAATACAAAGGAAAAAAAAGGCATGTAGGGAGTGTGTTTCTGTTTCCATTAATATAACTTATATTTCCTCTAGTCTTCAAAGGTAAATATCTTCCAAATGTCTCTTGTATTTCTGCATGTATTCCCTTCCAATAAGTTTTAATAACATGACAGTCCCAGAAAATATGATAGTGATTTGCATTTGTATTTCCACAATTTCTCCAGCAAGTGAGAGGGTTACCTTCATAGTGAGATTTTTGGTGAGGTGTAATAAAATATCTTATCAGGTTTTCCACCCAAATTCCCTCCAGCTCTGTGAGCTGCTACATTTCCATTGATATGCCCATATTGTCATCATTACTGTTTTATTCTCATGTTTTTATATTCATGCTGTGCTAAATTCTCCCTCCTTTTTCTTCCAAAAGGAAGCATTCGTGAGTAATTTGTTGAAAAGTGTTGCGTTACTGAACGTCTCATTTGCTTTGAACAACACCGAGACACTCAATCACATCCTCAACTGCAGCAGTGCCATCCTGAGTCTGTCACTGAAAAACTGCGATCTTAAAAACAACCCAAACCCTAAAGTAAGTTCACGTAACTACATCACCAGCAACATAAATGTCTCTGTTATTGTTTCAGCTCTCACACTGGAATGATGTTTTTTCTTCTCCAGGATTTGTTTGGAGATGTCTTTAAGATTTTTGCGAAAGTTGCTAACCTGCTATCAGGAGAGAACGAATTTGTCATGCAATACCCAATGGGCACCATTTATCAGAAAACGTGGGTATTTTGCTTTAAAATGTCACTTGCCTCTGCTTTAAAAACTTTTACATATAAAATTAATTTTCCCCTCCATCAGACAAAAACCTGCTGACATTGGCAATTCAGTGCTGGGTTCAGAAAAAGTTGGCAATTCCGCTAAGCTCCCTTCAAATTCAGTGCTTGGACCAGTGCTTAATAAGTACAACAACATCATCTCTCAGGTCTGAGTATGTGTGTGTGTTATCATCATTAGTGTTTTTATCTTTGCTGACATCCACAGCCTGTTTAACTGAGCATTTGTCACTATTAGATGACTACGTTCAATGAAAATCCCTATCCATCTGAAGACAACATAACAGGGAGTGTGTGCAGCCTTTCACTTAGTGATGGAACGCAGGACATTAAGGTGGCAAACCTGACAGAGATGGTGGAGGTACAGCCAACTTACTGCTTACTGTATGAGAACAGCTCAGTCGACATTATTCATTATACAGTGGACATTTTGACATTGCAGTGTCTTGCAGTTGTAGTAGAAAAAGACAGAAAAACAAAAATAAATACACAATTAGACAAAACATAATAAACATGCTGAGATGCTTACGCAGACAATGAAGCCACAAAACAAAACAAACAACATAAAAACGGTTCAAAATAATCACATACAAAGTCCAAAAATTCATAATGTTTAGTCATTTAACTTACATACTGTTTTTCAAGCCTTCATCCTCAGTGTACTCCAAACATGCTGTCTTCCTGAACTCCTCTTTGCCAACACACCTGCCAATATCAAATTTCTCCGCACAGTCAATACACCCAATGCAATTACAAAAGTGACATCACAGCTATAGAAAAATTAAGAAAAAAAATCTAATCGCAAATCTTGTTTTATTGTCAGTTTTGAAAATATCAGTACCGGGAGGTATGAAAGTGCACAATAACCTACTGGAAGCACAAAGGCACAATTACTTAGATGAGATCAATTATATGCGTATGCATCAATAACATGACGTTAATAATTAACTGTTTAAACATCGTGATTAGTGTCAATTATCTTTACTAAAATAACATGATTTAAGGTCATAGTTTTACTTTTTTGTTTTATTTAATTTTTGAATAAGGAATACCAGCAGTTCCTTCATTTGCTAATTGTTTCAAATGTCAGTTGTCACAGGAGGTGACTTTTACATTCTTAGTGTAGCTACAGTTAGAAGAATGGAGGTGTAAGTACAGTAAAGCTTTCAGTGATGCCTGGTTTATAGTTTTAATCGTTTCTAATATGTAACTAGTAAATAACCGATTAAATATGAATCAAGATGGGTCGGTTAATACTAGGAAGCTTGCTTTAAAACAAAAACATCTGAATATTTAATTTTAAAACCCAGACTGAAATAAGATGTTTTTCTTCATGCCACAAATTCTTTCCTTCCTTTCACCAGATCTTTTTGGCTCGTCCAAATGCTGCAGCTCTGATCAACACTACTGTCGTGTTAGAGAAAAGCTCAAAATCGGTGACTACACTCAATGTCTCAGACCCTAATGTGACGATCTTCTTCGGCGTGGAGCCCAATGTGAATGTGTCACTGGTTCTCCTCTTGTCTCATGGGTTGCCTCCTAATAACACAAACTACAGCAACAGAACTGTACTGAACCGCACAGGTAGCTGTCAGCAAAGTCAAATTAGGTCACTAGAATGGCCACACCTCGCTCTGGTATTATTTATATGTACTGATCATAGCAAAAACACTTATTTATGCAGTATATTTAAGTTTTGTTTTCGGGGGGTTTTGCTTTTTTGCTTTAGAGGGATTTCGCTGGATGATAACACCAGAGATGTTACAAAAGACTCCTGGGATTTGGTATATTGATACAAGAGTTTCTGATTCTGAATGGCAGCCAGACATGAACCTGAAGATCACCACTTTTACGAGCAAGTGCCTGTACTGGAACACAGACGCAAAGAAATGGAGCACTGAAGGCTGTATGGTATGTTTTCCCCTGGATAAAATCTGATCATTTGGCTCTGCATGCACTATAATATTCTAGCATAGGTGAGTACCAGTCAGTCATGTGTTGTGTTTTTCCTCAGGTGGGGAAAGAAAGCACTCCGCACCGAACGCAGTGTCTCTGTAATCACCTCACTATCTTTGGGAGCTCCTTCTTTGTGATGCCAAACTACGTCGACATATCCCGCACTGCAGAGCTGTTTGCCACTGTGAATCAGAACTATGTGGTGCTGGCCCTGCTGTGTGCATTTTTCGGACTCTACCTGATGACACTGCTGTGGGCCTGCTATGCTGACCGGAGGGCACGCACAAGGGTCAGCCTGTCTCCCGCCAGTTTTCATAAATCCAGCCTTTTTTTGCATGTATATTTTCATGTTATTTAACATCACAATGTTGTACGTTTTTGAACCATCAGAGAAAGATGACACTCTTGGAGGACAATCACCCAGCTGCACAGTACAGCTACCTGATCGGCATCCAAACTGGACGCCGCAGAAATGCTGGGACCAGTGCCAATGTAAGTCTTTTTTCCACTGACAGCAGAGATGGGCAGATCAATCAAAATATCATTTCAACTCAGTTTTATTTATATAGTGCCAAATCACAACAACAGTCATCTCAAGGCGCTTAGTATCAATAATACTAATACAAGTGCTGGTATTAGTATTATTGATACTATCACAATAGGATTGATACTTTGCTTGTATCCTCTAAGTTCAGTATGTAGTCCACTGAACTGTGTTAAATATTCTTTTAATGAAAAATATACCTCAAACATGCTCTATTAAAAATCTCTGAAGCCTTTCGTGTTGATGGTCACGTCTTTATTTGTAGCTGATGGCACAATATAGCTTTAGAGACACATCAACATTCCAGGTCGCAGTTTCAAAATACACAAAAAGCTGCGAAGCATTGCTTTGTTGCATTAACTAAGTTTTGTGAAAAGTACAAATCACAGTTTTTAGTGGTCATTAAAATGTGTTTAGAATTTGCAAATTGATGATGACTCATCTGATACATCATGACCCATTGCTTTCCCCTGCAAAGTGTCGATCTTCACAATACTGGCCCTGTATTTACACGGTATCAGATTGATACCAAAATTTGCAGTATCATGCAGCACTGACAATCACTACCTTACAGACAGGCAGTGGATTCAGTTCAGTTTATAGTGGGAATTTAGTTGATAAAGAACATTTACATTTAAAACAAGTCAATATATTTGTTAAAAAGAAAAAAAAAGCTCCATTTAGGCAAACAAGAAGCAAACACGGCCATCGGAAAAAGGACTATGTAAATATGGGCGCCTCCCTAAAGGATAGGCTCATTTAAATTTTACTACATGTAGAAGACTATAAACCACAATCACTGCGGATAAGAGATGATTACAGAAAACAAACCCGATTCAACGCTCAGACAGGCATCTTAGTGTTGTTTTCAGACAGGATGACATACCTGTCTTTAATGAATAAGACTATTTTACAGCCAACTCACAACTTCCCACTGACACTGGATTACTGGATAGGTTGACAGAGTCACTCACTATAACAACAATACTATGATAACTATAAATGAAGAAGTATGAAAGAAATTCCTAAGGACTACATGTCAAAGAATATTGTTAACTTGTGTTTTCCTAACATTATTTTGTCAAGCACTAATATTATATCTACAAGAAGAGGGAAGGTACTTAAATTAATGGAAGCCGGTTTGAAATTACATATGAAATCCCTCTAGAAACCTCGGTCACCGGTTATGTCAAGTCTTCACAGTTTGTTGCACAAGGCCAAAAATAGTGCGGTCCTTCAAGTACAGGGAGTGCAGAATTATTAGGCAAGTTGTATTTTTGAGGAATAATGTTATTATTGAACAACAACCATGTTCTCAATGAACCCAAAAAACTCATTAATATCAAAGCTGAATGTTTTTGGAAGTAGTTTTTAGTTTGTTTTTAGTTTTAGCTATTTTAGGGGGATATCTGTGTGTGCAGGTGACTATTACTGTCCATAATTATTAGGCAACTTAACAAAAAACAAATATATACCCATTTCAATTATTTATTTTTACCAGTGAAACCAATATAACATCTCCACATTCATAAATATACATTTCTGACATTCAAAAACAAAACAAAAACAAATCAGCGACCAATATAGCCACCTTTCTTTGCAAGGACACTCAAAAGCCTGCCATCCATGGATCCTGTCAGTGTTTTGATCTGTTCACCATCAACATTACGTGCAGCAGCAACCACAGCCTCCCAGACACTGTTCAGAGAGGTGTACTGTTTTCCCTCCTTGTAAATCTCACATTTGATGATGGACCACAGGTTCTCAATGGGGTTCAGATCAGGTGAACAAGGAGGCCATGTCATTAGTTTTTCTTCTTTTATACCCTTTCTTGCCAGCCACGCTGTGGAGTACTTGGACGCGTGTGATGGAGCATTGTCCTGCATGAAAATCATGTTTTTCTTGAAGGATGCAGACTTCTTCATGTACCACTGCTTGAAGAAGGTGTCTTCCAGAAACTGGCAGTAGGACTGGGAGTTGAGCTTGACTCCATCCTCAACCCGAAAAGGCCCCACAAGCTCATCTTTGATGATACCAGCCCAAACCAGTACTCCACCTCCACCTTGCTGGCGTCTGAGTCGGACTGGAGCTCTCTGCCCTTTACCAATCCAGCCACGGGCCCATCCATCTGGCCCATCAAGACTCACTCTCATTTCATCAGTCCATAAAACCTTAGAAAAACCAGTCTTGAGATATTTCTTGGCCCAGTCTTGACGTTTCAGCTTGTGTGTCTTGTTCAGTGGTGGTCGTCTTTCAGCCTTTCTTACCTTGGCCATGTCTCTGAGTATTGCACACCTTGTGCTTTTGGGCACTCCAGTGATGTTGCAGCTCTGAAATATGGCCAAACTGGTGGCAAGTGGCACCTTGGCAACTGCACGCTTGACTTTTCTCAGTTCATGGGCAGTTATTTTGCGCCTTGGTTTTTCCACAGGCTTCTTGCGACCCTGTTGACTATTTTGAATGAAACGCTTGATTGTTCGATGATCACGCTTCAGAAGCTTTGCAATTTTGAGACTGCTGCATCCCTCTGCAAGATATCTCACTATTTTTGACTTTTCTGAGCCTGTCAAGTCCTTCTTTTGACCCATTTTGCCAAAGGAAAGGACATTGCCTAATAATTATGCACACCTGATATAGGGTGTTGATGTCATTAGACCACACCCCTTCTCATTACAGAGATGCACATCACCTAATATGCTTAATTGGTAGTAGGCTTTCGAGCCTATACAGCTTGCAGTAAGACAACATGCATGAAGAGGATGATGTGGACAAAATACTCATTTGCCTAATAATTCTGCACTCCCTGTATATACAGTCTGGGTCACTTCACCGGTACGCTGTGCTCTCCCGCAGGTCACAGTGAAGCTGATTGGCTCAGAAGCAGAGAGTAACGTACACACTCTCACAGACCCAGAGAAGCCAGTGTTTGAGAGAGGATCTGTTGATTATTTCGTGCTGACCACACCCTTCCCACTGGGTGAAGTGCAGACCATCAGGCTGCAGCACGACAACTCTGGAGGTCATCCATCGTGGTAAGGACATGAGCAGCAAAAAGTAGATCGTTTGGCGTTACGTCAGATCAGGATGAAGTGCTTTTCATCAGAAATGAGAATGTTTTCTCTCATACGTGTTGAAAAGTTGGCAACTATTTAAAGACTACTATACTACACAGACAGCTGTGTGTTTTTTTTATACTTGGATTGATTTGGTATTATACAGGTAAGGGACTAGTCAAAAGGGACTAGTGCATTAAGGTGCTTAAAAATGCCTTTAAATACCTTCCTGATGGGTTTATTTATTCGTTTCAAGTCTCCTTTAATGCAATATAATGCTCATTTTGTTAACTGTGACTCTATTTAGAGTAAAATAGATGATAAAGCAAGGTATGATTTACAGTGTGGCTATGAATATATAGATTTGGGTTCTACTAATGACGTCTGGTGAGTGTTTCTTTCACATGGTATGGCGAGTTAAATAACTGAATTCTTTTTTTTCTGTTTTGGTGCTCCTAGTTTGCAATGTTGCTTTTTATTTCCATGATTTTAATTCCTTAGGTAAATGTTAAATGTGTCATCTTTCATTTCTGTATATTTTTTCTTTAAAGGTACATAAACAAAATGACTGTACAGGACCTCCAAACGCGACACATGTGGCACTTCTTTTGTGAATGCTGGCTGAGTTCTGAGCGCGGAGACGGCATGACCAAAAAAACCTTCAATGCTGCAAAAGTCAACGAGGTTGCCAGCTTCAGGTTAGAGTCCCTTTACACTGCTGAAAATAAATTGCTCATCACATCGCTTAAATTAAGTGATTATTTATTCTCCGTCCTCTCTCAGGAACATTTTCCAGACCAGGACATCGACTGGTTTTAGAGACGAACACATCTGGGTGTCCATCGTGGATCCTCCCTCACGCAGCCCGTTCACACGTGCCCAGAGGGTTTCTTGCTGCATGTGCCTTCTGCTCTGTACCATGGCCATCAACATCGCCTTCTGGAACATCCCTGTGGATCCAAACTCAACAGTACTCTTTTCAATTGGTGATTACAAAGTCTTAGATTATTGTTTGATTACTGATTACATCTGTTTCTTAGCATCAAACAACAAAGTTTAATTCAGGAGGGGAACCTGCTCTTTGTGCTAATATTAGCAGTGTTTGGATAAGGATTACTGCTCACAAGCGATTGTATCTAGGAGCAAGGCTGCATGCCGAAGGTGAACATGACTGGTTCTTAATAATTACCTACAACACATTTGCATCCAGATGTGCACCAAACTCAGAACCTTACTAACTCCACCTGGCCAAACACTGTTAAAACTGGTGCTTTCTTAGCAGATCTACGTGTTATTGAGTTTTTACATTCTGCACTTGGATCTTCTGTTGATGTGACCTTTAGTCACACCTTTCTATTGTATGGATAGATATTCAATATTCAAACTGAAATAATGTAAAGTTGATTCCACGAGGTCAGAGAGCAAACAGTCGCACACAGCTTTCTGTTAAAATCAACTGAGAAAGAACCCTGCAGTAAAACATTGCATTACTGTTTGCAGCTGTTTATTTGGGTGTTATTAGCTGGAGCTGTATTAGTTGCTTCACATCATCATCACCGTGTCCTTTGTTGTGTCTGTCCAGGTTCAATAAAGATGACCTGGCAGGACCTCATGGTGGGCGTGCAGTGCGGTCTCCTCATGTTCCCAATCAACATCCTCATCATCACAATCTTTCGAAGCATCAAACCTCGCATAGTTCCAAAATCTAAAAAAGCTGACCCTGAGGAGAACGTGAAACCCCCCATACTCAACATACCGACTGTGCTGAGGGTGCGTTACATGTTTATATTTGTCAGATGACCCGTACTCATCACAGAACCTGCAAGCCTGAGATGTTTTTTGAATATAGTCCATGTCATAGTCCGTGTAGCTCTGGTTTCTCCTTTACTATTACATACTTATCTATGCAGTGAAACAGTGCACCGCTCATGTATAATTTAGTACTTGTTGTTCTTCCCTGCAACAGGATGTAGAGCAGATCATTTCTTTGGCGAGCAAGAGCCCAAGAAACAAGATGTTAGAGATGCACAGACTGGAGTCCGTTGTTGATCTCTTCTCGGCCTTGGACAGGTTGAATGAATTAATTCAGCACATGCAAGGTAGTTTTATTTCATTCACTTTAATCTCAGCAAAAGAAAGAAAAAAGAGACAGATAAAATGTTTATAATATACTCAAATTAACATGAATACACATAAGCAACATACTATTAGTGATCTTAAACTAATAAAAGAGTACATAAGATGCATAAGCTTATGAATACAGCAGTTTGTTGCTACTCTGAGAAGAACCAATAAGACGGCTAGTGAACGCTTATTTCCTTGCTCTCACCCCATCAACAGTTATTTCAAACAATCTAAAAACTATCTCAAAGACCTATCTCAAAGAAACAACAGTGCTGAGAAACATGACGCTTGTATTTAAGGCTTATTTTCTTTTTTTTTTATGTTGTCAGGAAAAAAACATCAATACCATCAGACGTGTCTTTTAAAGATTTCCATGTAGCACACTGCTAGGACCTATTTCTTTCTATTCAAATTGAGTTTTAGGCAAATAACTTCTCCTCTGTCTGATCAGGCCAAGCAGCAGCACTTTTCTGCCTTGTGTAGTGTGACAGTAGTGTTACCTTTCTTCTCAGAAAGAGGTAACTTCAAGAGAAATGTAACTACCTTCTTATGTATATGTTTGAATATAAATCTTTCTCAGGAGAGAGTGAGAGCGACCATCACTTGGTGTACTGCAGCAAGTTTCTCCTAGCTAGTCTCTGTCATCTCCTGATGTGCCTGGAGAAACTGGATTTCAGATACTTTGCGACTCTAGACCAGTACCAGCAGGCCCTCAACTACACCAACGCACTGGTTCACAAGACTGAGATGGTCTTCAGCAGCCACTTGGCCTACTGGTCAGTACTCCAACTGCCAGTGAGACAAAAATATTTGCAGAGCTATTTGTGCTATTATACTGAACTGGTACGTCATGCGTGTGTTTTTTCTGTCCATCTCGTCCCAACCCAGCCCACCTCCTGCGAAGAAGCCAAAGAAGAAGGCAACGACCATCCTGGGCTGTTGGCTGCCATGGTGGTTTGTGTTTGTAGGCTGGTTCCTGTTGCTGTCCATCAGCGGCATTTCAACTTTCTTCACCTTGTTGTATGGCTTTCAGTACGGCAAGGAGAAGTCCATCAAGTGGGTCATGTCTCTGGGCCTCTCCCTTTTCGAAAGCATCTTTATTCTGCAGCCTCTAAAGGTGGGTAAAATAAATCCTTTTTTTTTTAAAGTCAATTTGCTTGGCTGATAATCTGAAGTGTTTCCTGCATGTCACACTCTGAGATGATGTATGTATTTGAAGATACTTGGGTTTCTACAGAATGTTATAGTTTGTTTCTGTTTTTGAAATTTCTGCAAACGTGTATGCAACACTATTCGTTTCTTGTGCGGTCTGCTTTTTCTCACAGGTGATAGGCGTTGCTGTGATTTTCGCCCTGCTGCTCAAACCTGTAGCTGTAGACGAGAGTGAAGAAGTTGAGCAAGTCCTGTTAGGTAAGAAAACTTGTTCTGTAGTCTCTGTGCAGCCAGAACAGGTCAGTGCAAAGCTTTAAGTATATACTGTGATGTGATGTTTTTGTTGAATAATTTTTTTATATTTACAAAAAAGTACCCATTTTTTCTCTTTTATAAATATTTTTATAATATTTTATAGATATTTACTATAGATATTAAAATTAAATAAACATTTTTTTCTTTGATAATAATCATTAGTAGTATTAGTAATAACAAGTCACTTTTGTTACTCTCTTTAATGACCTCTTTGTGCTACTTGTGACGTTTTTCTCAGCAGCGTATAATCAGTATCTTTTCTTTTTGGAGTACTTTTTTTAAAATAAAAAAAATTAGAAAGCCTTATTGTCACCGTACTAAAATATAATGATGTTAGGAGAGCTGCTATTGTTTAGTGCATTAAAGTTCTTAACATATTGTCCACTATAACACTATGCATCTGTGTATGTATCAGTCTTATACAACTGAATGTAAACAATTAGATTCATGAATATATATAAAAATTAGTAGATGCAACAAGGATGCATTTGTTGCAAAAAGCAAAATTGTGGTGGACTGATTTCATTTTACATGTTTGCACTGACTTAGAGTCCAAATGGCCTTGGCATTATGATTCCTGTGGCCTGTAGCTCCTGTCAGAGGACAATGGGTCAGATAGGTGGTCACCAGGCTGTCCTAAAATCAAAAAATATGAAGTTTTCATTAATTCACAGAAAATGAAACAGGTTGGATGAACCTATTTTGCGTGTACATGTAAAAATAATCATTCATATTTCAAATTAGAAGAATTTATTTACCAACATGCAAAGATTATATGGATTCATATTAACCTGAGATAGTGTCTAAATATTATTCAACACACAGGAAAGATTTACTGCAACCGTCTCATTCATATTTCACGAAGCAGACCAAGGAAGCCTTTTCCCCTTTTTTCAGCTTGGCTGCCGAGAGCTCTGATGTAATCATGCAGATCACACACACCCAAAATTTTGTTGACTGCGATAAAGGACTGACCCTTTTCTTTTCCTGTTACCTTTCTCTCGTGCATCTGTGTATCCATGTACCCTTTGCGGAGCTTAAGATAAGTGCTTTGAGTCTTACAGTTGTGTCTTCTCCATTTAACAGAGCAACAGGAAAAGTGCAGACAGTACAGCGGCAGGGACACAATGTGAGGTTACTGCATTTGACGACATGAGCTGACTCCTCTGACATGCACAGCTGCGACACATGCCCCCCCGCTTCTTAGGAAATCTTTTGCACTTATTGTAAGTTTTACTTTCTGGATATAGAGTTGCATTACACGTCATGGTGTTTTGTATGTGTACAGAGGTTCCAGTGCCTATGAGAATCTTTTTGAAGTTGTGAGTCATAATAATGGGCAATTAAATAACTGTTCTTGTATGTGAAATTCACCAGGATTACATATGAGAAAAAGAGATTTTTTTTCCTTTTTAAAAAAACTGTTGATACATTCATTTAATGCTAGTGCAAAACACATATACAGATTCAGACATATGTAAACACGTTAAGAACTATTATCATCGAGTGTGAAAAAAGCTGTCTTTTATCCAATAAAGTAGTGATCCAGGAGAAATAGAAGAGAAATTTCAACAGAAAAAAACCTGCAAAGTAACTTTAACACAGCTTTCTGTTTAAATGCTTCCCTATGATTCTAACGGTTAATAGCTGTAAATGAAGTTGTGTGAAATAGTGCGAAGGTGCTTTTATGTTGCTGCCCATCTGGGAGCTAATGATTAATTGATTACATTTTTCATTTCACTCCTGTCACTGTAATTGATTCTGAAAGTGTGTTTCATGCCTCTTTATCACTCTTGGCTGCATTTTTGAGATTCATTCAGTCCTCAGTTTAAAAGGCTTATGTAACAGATCTCATTCAAGTTTGTGCTTTTGGTTTGGGAATACAAGCTGTTCTTCAGACAGCTGATTGTCCTGTCTTAGATCTTCTGTGCTTAATCACAAATGATTTAAACTATTTATTCACTGGTGTCATACAGTAGTATTATATGTGTGAATTTCAATAAACAGCTCTCTGGTAAAATCTGCAGTTGCTTAGTTGATGTTTAATGTTTAAATGATTTATAAAATTGAACTCAGGTCAAAAAGAGATGTGCTGATCTGTGTATGCATCCCTAGTGAATCCCAGAGATGACCAGCAGCTTACATAACAATTAACAGTCATTGCATTAGTAAAATAATCAGTGCACAAAGACTATCACACCAGATTATCCTGGAAAGCGGAACCAAAAGGTGGTATTTGAGACCTTTGCATGATTACTGCTAAACCTCTTGCAAATTTTGTATGTATGATTTTATAAGTTCAATATAAAAAAAAGAAATTAACTACCTCCCAGCTTTAGTACTTCCCACACACGTTCATCCACATTTTCCCTGGCTGAGGCTCAGGAGGTGGAGCAGATTGTCCACTAAAGGTTGGGAGTTCAGTGGCTGGCTGCTCCAGTCTACATGCCAAAGTATCGTGGGCCAAAACATTGACCCCCAGGTTGCTTCTGATGCGTTCGTCAGAGTGTGAATTGTGAAGTGCTATATAAGAAGCAGTCCACTTACTATTTACAAACACACTCCCGCATTTAGTTTGTTGGGATCTACTCATCTCAACAGCATCCCAACCCTTGGAAACAGAACTCTCGAGTCTTTTTTGGACACCAGTTTAAAAAACAGTCGGCTCAATCACACAGAAAAACACAAATATTATCACAAGTGTGTAAAACGGTGTGACCACAGACTACAAGACTCAAGAAATTCATCTCATACCAATTCAAAACTACAGCAACCTCAAGGCATTTTATATTGTAAAGTAAAGATCCTACAATATTAGATAGAAAACCAACAAGCAGCCTATAATTAGGACTAGGCAACAGTGGGGAGGAAGAACTCCCTTTCAACAGGAAGAAACATCCAGGATAACCAGGCTCAGGGAGGGAAAAGAGAAAAGGAAAAAAGGAGATGATAGGGAGACACAGATAAAACAAACTATGAAAGAGAAAACATGAGCTTTAGGAAAAAGTAAAATTTTAAGCCTAATCTCTCTCCCAAATCCAAACTGAGAGCTGGAGTGAGGCCTGATACCTGAAGGCTCTGCCTCTCATCCTACTTTTAGAAACTCAAAGAAAGAACAAAGAGGAGACTGTCCAAAGCCAAATGATCACTAAAACTTAACAGGATGAGTTTTCACATGATTGAGCCGCTCTTAACTCACACCTGTATTGATCACAAGTGTCAAACAGAAAATGAGTCAACTATGACTTGATGCAAGACTATGTTGCGATAACTGAAAGGATCCATTATGTAAAGAGGTTAGTTTCACATTAACTTAAATCACAGTATGTTTTACATAATTGAAAAAATTATTTCCCTTTCAGAGCTTTCCCTTAATGTTAGCGACCTCTGCTGGTTACCATTGAGCATTACAGGTTGTTTTTAAAAAGAAAAACTGATGGAAAATTATGTGCAGACCTTACAAGCTTTCCAGTTCCAAATAGTCTTTTATTAAATTGTTATTGTAGTATACATTGTTTGGGGGGAGGGGAACTATTTTTTGCAACAAGACACTATTTTGTGTCTTAAAGTTTAACATGAAAGAACAATCGAACATAGAAAAGACAGTGAGCAGATCACAGTTCTGTAGGGTTAATTATCTCTCCGTTTTTTCCCAGCTCATGTAAAACTATTAATTAACTGCACGTATAACCCAGTGGGGAAGCTTTTCAAAGCGCTGAGTCATATTATTCAAGGCCACCGTCTATTTGCCATGCAAGCAGAGCCCGGTGTAGTCAGGTTACAGGAACAATAACAAAAACCTCTCACTACATTTATTACAATAATTAGAAACATCTACCTCTAATGCCTGTACAGATTTTTTTTAATC
The DNA here is from genome assembly GCF_041146795.1 of Maylandia zebra. Lineage (NCBI taxonomy): Eukaryota > Metazoa > Chordata > Actinopteri > Cichliformes > Cichlidae > Maylandia > Maylandia zebra. The sequence goes on along the minus strand of NC_135167.1, from coordinate 23,044,912 downwards.
TATCAAGCCAATTAAAACTCAGAATCTGTGGAGTGTAACGCAAATAAGGTCAATTAGAAACTGAAAAACGCATTATGTGTCCAGTCTTGGTGGATAACAGATGCTTAATCCTAAAACAGACTGGCAAGGCCTCAGATGAGAGGTGAAAGGTAAGGCAAATGGAGTGGTGAACATACAGTACAAGACCCATGCACAAGATCACAATGGCACGAACTTTTTCCTCTGCTCTCAAACTTTACATCTAATCAAATCAGTTTGCTGGCTGGCTGCTTTCGCCTGCCAGGATTTTAATTGCAAATTTGTTTGTTCAGTCATAAAAAAAAGTGCAGGTATTTTGTAAAACTGAAATTCAAAAGGGCAAAAAGAAAACTTTATTTGGAGATAGTGTATATAAAACAGATTTGTCAAATATTGAACAACTCCCGGTTGCCAAACTCCTTTTCCTATACAGTTAAATCATTCATGTACATAAGTCTACCTATATTGCTGTAAGTGTATTAAATTACAGATTTCCATACATGTTGTCATTTTACATCTGTGTCCCATCGCCCTCAAACGGAAAAGGTTTGAAACCATACTATTTTTCTGATACAAATACACCTTGAAGTTTGAGAACCTCGGTAATAATGAGTATTTAACAATCCCACAGTGAGAAAAACTGCGTAACACACTGAAAATATGGCTTCTATGTGTCCCGGTACAGCTGAGAAAAACCTCACTACTGTTGGAGCCTCACTTTGGAAACTAAATGGAGATTTTAATGCGTAAAAGCTTGTTCGCCACAGAGGTGGCGCAGCCCGCTATACCTGTCAAACTGGTCTGAGACGGGACTGAGCGACACAGTGGCAAAGACCACAGCGACAGTGTGTCCAAAGTAGAATAAAGGCATGTACTATAAATATCAATCAAACCCAAAACCTTCAGAAAAATCAACACTTAAGATCTAAATGTGAACATATTAATTACCACACAGACAAATGGAAAAGGTTAAACTTCAGTGCGATTTTAAATAAGGAGCGAGAAGGGGTGAATACCCGCATGATTGTTTAAGATTTTATCCAACGTGCCAAATAGAAGAAATGAAAACATGTGGCGCTAAAAAGTACTCTCTCTCATTAGCTGGTCACAGCTATATAAATGAGGTAATAGATTACATGTATGTTTAATATTTGTGTAAAATTACTTCACCAAGAAAGAGGGAGGAGAGCTACCCAAATCTGATTCAGAGCCTTGAACAATTCCTATTTCCTGTTCTGAGCTGTGTAGGTGACACAGGCCTGTTTATGTATATCAGGTTAAAGCATTTAGGTCTTCTTCTTCAGCTCCTCAAAGCGCCGCGTCAAATCATCAAAGTCAATGTCATCCGAGGTGGTGTTGCTTCTGCCCAAGGAGGATGTTGGGAGTGTGTCAGGAACAGATGGGAGTTCTGGAAGAGCGTTGTTGTCATAAATCTGAGCCGAAGGAGCGGGACCTGGAGAGTAACAGGCATTAATTATTTAGGAAAATGTTTGGCAGGTGAGCATTTTAAGGATAACTTAAGTCCTACCCTACTTTATTTTCCCACCTTGTTAAAATCTACTGCAAACAAGACAGATTAAAATAAATAAACAAACGAGGTCTGTTCCACAGACCTCCCCCACCTGTGAGCTGCACTCTGTAACCTTTGCTTTCATTAGTATGAGCCTCACCATCCTTCTGCAGCAAATACACATCAAAGCAGCAAATCTGCTTCCAACAAGCACACTGGCATGCTAATAATGCTCAATTTGCACAATAAATTACAAGATAATTTTGTCAAAGAGTTACGTATATATATGAAATGTTTTAAAAAATTATTTCATGTGGGTAGAGTTAAAAGATTTAAATGCTATTCAAGACTAACTGGCACAATGTGGGTTATAGTTATTTCAGTTGATTCGTTGACAATAAGAAAACAAACTATTCCCCTCTCATCATTTAAGTGCTGCTGATTGTTGACAGAACTCACCTACGCCCTGGGAAGGAACAGAAGGTTTTTCAGTTAGGTCGTCAATCTGAAACAAACAAATGTGTTCGTGATGAACTCATCCCCATATTTAAAAACAAAAACAAATATATACATATATTTGTTAGTATTAATAAGATTTTGATTAATACTTCATTTATAAAAGGCAGATGCAAAAACAAACCAAAAAACAAAAAAGAAAAGAAAAATGGAAACCATCACCTTTAGTGTGCAACACTAAACATGATTTTTGGTAAAGGGCCTCAGTTATCGCTTCTTTCAGTCCCGCTAAGAAAAGCTGATCAGGTCATAGTTAGTAGGTTAAAGTTGGCCAATTTCAAGCTACCTACATCCGTGCAGATGAACCTGAATCTGGGCCTACTCTGAGAAATAATGTTAAAGTATGGAGGACAGGCAGAACTGTAAGCAAGCCGAATAAACAGTTCTTCCCTGAGTGGTTCCCTGCCCTGTCCGTCTGTCCATCTTTGGAAACATGAAGGGGGCATGGATGGAGGGGAAGGGTTCAGTCGTACAGACTTACAGACTCGTATGTAGGGGGAGAAGTGGGCAACTGAGGTGGCTGCCCTCCTCCCATGGGGGGCTGGAAGCTGTTGTAGGTTCCAACGGGTGCATGAAACGGTTCCTGGGGGTAAGCAAAAAAAAAAAAAAAGAAAAAAAAAAAGAAAAAAGTCAAACAAGTTTGAGGAAGGTAGTACATATTACACTACAAGGTCAAAAGTATTGGGCCATACCCCTTTTGTGAACATTTATGAATGAATGGGTCATTCACTGTCACTGAACAGGTACTGTAATACAATGTTACCAGGTTAACAAGTCAGGCTGTTAAATGAGTCACTAAGACTGCTGACTCAATAACTATAGAGTTCTAACATCTGGCATTAACATCAGCCCAAAAACTGCGTGCCAGGAGCTTCATGATATGGGTCTTGATTGATTCCAATAGGTGTAGGTAGCCCAGTACTTTTATCAATATAGTGTATAGTTCTCATACAGAGTAAATACAACAAACTAGAATCTATTTCATCCTGGTGATCTTACTGCCATTAAATTGTCCTCAAAACAACATGCTTCAAAAGTCAGAAGCAGCTGTGAAGGACTTTTCATACTGTTAAAATGTAACAAAATATACTTTTTTTTAGAACAAGTGCTGTAAATGCTCCATGCCATCTATGCCTTTCAGAAATGGATGAAAAGCTGAGGGGTCACTGCCAGTAGTAACAATTTGCTAATTTCTTTAGATGTTCTGAGAACCAAAAACAAAATTCCATCCAGATACACATGTAGCAATATCCTGAAAATGAGCATAACATTATCTGCATGTCATTACAAGGCAAAGTTAAAAAAAGTGTTTTTGTTTTAATATCAGTGAAATGTTCACGTTAAATCTGTAACAGAAAGTAAAAAGCAACACAATATTATTCAACTAAATCATCGTCTTTAAAAGGAAACTCTTACAGCTCCATTGGGAGGTGGATAGTTGAAAGCTGTTGGCATTGGCATAGCCATAGGCATGGGCATAGGCATATGGATTCCAGGAGCTAGAGGAGCTGTGAATCCTCCACCACCTCCTCCTCCAAACTTCCTGTCATTGTCGACATCAATCAGGTCTGCCTCCTCCCCAGTACACACCTCGGGCTATCCGGAGAAGTAGCGGATGGTAAATAAACAAACAGAGGGCAAAATTTCCAACTTTCACATTGAGTAACAACAGATTCTTTGCTGCTTACCCGGACCATGGCGTCAGGTTCATAGGGGACATTGTAGTTCTTTGCGATCTCTATCAAGTAGCGCTCGACCAAGATCTTGGGAGGAGCCTCAACACTCAGTTTGTGCATCAGCTGAAATCAGATATTTGATTAGATGTCGCTAAGAGCACACTAGACAAAAGGTTCATACATTCCTATACAAGCTTGTGGACAGTCACTGGGGAAAAAAAATTACCCTGTCGTTGACTGTGCCAATCTGGTTTGTCCTGCATAGCTTGCCGTACTCCTTGCTATATTTTGCACACAGCTGTTCAGACACCTGAAAGAAGATTTTAGAAACAAGATTGTCAATACTGACTTGAAAGGAATAGATGTAAATACCAAGTGTTTATTATCACTGGAGACAAATTTTTAGATAGAACTTACAATTTTTAGCTCAGACACCTCTGACTGCAGACGAGGAGCTGCCCAGATGAGAGTGGACACTGCTTCCTGTAAGCCTGGATCTAGTTCTCTAATAATGGATAAACAGCAACCGTGTTAACGAGGACGGACACTGAAGGTAAGGAATTTACAATGCTCAGTACTCACTTCATGGACTGAATGAGGCCAAAGCGAGTCAACAGCAGGTCACAGTAAAGCTCTAAGATCTCCATGGCTTCAACCAGATAGTCCTCTCTGATGATGTGCTCCACACGGATCCGTGCCCGCTCATCCTTACCTGATGACAGGTAATCTGCAATCTCTTTCCTGGCCTTCTGAGCAAGCTCAGCTTTATATTAAATTTGGCAATATGGGAAAAGGAAAAAAAAAAACATTAGAACTACTTTACAAATAAAGAGCCACTTCAGCTATTGGAGAGCAGCACAGTGACTCACTTTTCTTTTTCTCAAGGAGTTTGAGTCGGTTGATGACCAGTCGGAGATTGACTCTCAGCCTCTCTGATTTGAAACCTCCTCCCAGCATGATGACGGACAGCCTTTGGACAGGAGAGAGGAGAGGGGAAATAAGTGAAGACGACCTATGGAGCCCATCTAACTTACCATCTCTGATCCAGTGAGTCACTCAATCATGTGAGCATGACCAACCCATCGTAACACAATGACTCCGCACATTCACGCGAAACACAACACAAACACACACACGTAAACAAGGTCAGGAATAAACATAAGTTAGTTACCAACACAAAGTATTAAACTACCAACGACTCAAAACATTAGCTTTAGCTTGACGCCGAGAACAGGTAACAAGAAGGCCAACCATGCTACTTTAAACGATACCGTCTTATCGTGTCCAGTACCGTTTTATCCATTAACATTACAATCATTCATTTTTTAAAAACCCGAGCCGGTGCTTGTGTGAACAAATCTGCTAGCTACAGCCTTTGCTTTGTTAGCAGTCTTCTGTTATCGTTTGTGCTAGCTACCGACCTAGCTCCGTCGTTTAACGTCAACAAAACCAAGTCAAATACACTGAAAGACTTTAAGAATTCAGATAGTTTCGAAATAGTTTAACAGGTTAAAAAAAAAGCCAGAAGCTTACCTGTAAATACGAGTCGAGCGCACACACCAACTTATTTGAGTCTTGTTTCGTCGCTCACTTCACTTCCGTGATTATCTCCAGTGACGTCATGGGGAATAACCCAGGGGCGGGGTTGCTGTCCGAATCAAAGGAGCGTCAATCACAGGTGCAGGTGTGACCCAGTTGTCAGCCGATGACGTTACTTTTTCCTTTTTTTTTTTTTTTTTTTTTTTTTTTTTTTTTTTAAATATGGCCCTAATACTTCTTCTTATAGATAAATAAAACAGTTTGTATGCTATTTTAGAAATACCGCAGCTGTCCACAGTACAGGGTAAACCAATCAGTTTAAATGCTACCTAACACAGAAAACTCCAAAAGTTAATAGTTAACAGAGGTTAAGTTAGGTGGAGGCTAATTACAATGTTTGTTTGTTTTTTTCCTTTGCTTGAAATAATTTAATTGTGGGATAACCCAGTTGATAAAATTAGGGGGGACAAAGGTGGGTTTGGGGACTAGGGGGTATGAATATATTATCAAGATGAAGCAGTCTGTTTCAAATCTGTGGTTTATCACAGCATAAATTAAATGAAATAAACCTCAAAATTAAGTATCCAAGTAAACATTGTACCATAGATTTAAATGAAATAACTGGGAAGCCGAAACAACTACAAACATGTTAAAAATACACAGACTAATCTACAGACATGATTGGTTAATAATTAAAATGATCAATATACAGGGAGTGCAGAATTATTAGGCAAATGAGTATTTTGTGCTGGAAAGGAGAGTTCGTCCGTTAGTCGAACCTCGGATACAGGAGGAACAATGCGGTTTTCGTCCTGGTCGCGGAACACTGGACCAGCTCTTTATCCTCTCCAGGATACTTGAGGGTGCATGGGAGTTTGCCCAACCAGTCTACATGTGTTTTGTGGACTTGGAGAAGGCATTCGACCGTGTCCCTCGGGGTGTCCTGTGGGAGGTGTTGCGGGAGTATGGGGTGTCTGGCCCATTCGATCCCTATACAACCGTTGCAAGAGCTTGGTTCGCATTGCCGGCAATAAGTCGGACTCGTTCCCGGTGGGTGATGGGCTCCGCCAGGGCTGCCCTTTGTCTCCGGTTCTGTTCATAATTTTTATGGACAGGATTTCTAGGCGCAGCCAAGTGGCGGAGGGCTTTCGCTTTGGTGGCCTCAGAATCTCATCTCTGATTTTTGCAGATGATGTGGTTCTGTTGGCTTCATCGGGTGAGGGCCTCCAGCTCGCACTGGAACGGTTCGCAGCCGAGTGTTTAGCAGCGGGAATGAGGATCAGCACCTCCAAATCTGAGGCCATGGTTCTCAGCCGGAAAAGGGTGGAGTGCCCACTCCGGGTCGGGGATGAGTTCCTGCCCCAAGTGGAGGAGTTCAAGTATCTCGGGGTCTTGTTCGCGAGTGATGGGAGAAGGGAGCCGGAGATCGACAGACGGATTGGGGCTGCAGCTGCAGTAATGCGGACGCTGCACCGGTCCGTCGTGGTGAAGAGGGAGCTGAGTGTAAAAGCGAAGCTCTCAATTTACCGGTCGATCTACGTCCCTACCCTCACCTATGGCCACGAGCTGTGGGTAGTGACCGAAAGAACGAGATCGCGGATACAAGCGGCAGAAATGAGCTTCCTCCGAAGGGTGGCTGGCCTCTCCCTTAGAGATAGGGTGAGAAGTTCGGCCATCCGGGAGGGGCTCAGAGTAGAGCAGCTGCTGCTCCACATCGAAAGGAGCCAGCTGAGGTGGTTCGGGCATCTGACAAGGATGCCCCCTGGGCGCCTCCTGGGTGAGGTGTTCCAGGCATGTCCCACCGGGAGGAGGCCCCGGGGCAGACCCAGGACACGCTGGAGAGATTATATCTCTCGGCTGGCCTGGGAACGCCTTGGTGTTTCCCCCGGATAAGCTGGAGGAGGTGGCTGGGGAGAGGGAGGTCTGGGCCTCTTTGCTTAGGCTGCTGCCCCCGCGACCCGGCCCCGGACAAAGCGGATGAGGATGGATGGATGGATGAGTATTTTGTCCACATCATCCTCTTCATGCATGTTGTCTTACTCCAAGCTGTATAGGCTCGAAAGCCTACTACCAATTAAGCATATTAGGTGATGTGCATCTCTGTAATGAGAAGGGGTGTGGTCTAATGACATCAACACCCTATATCAGGTGTGCATAATTATTAGGTAACGTCCTTTCCTTTGGCAAAATGGGTCAAAAGAAGGACTTGACAGGCTCAGAAAAGTCAAAAATAGTGAGATATCTTGCAGAGGGATGCAGCAGTCTCAAAATTGCAAAGCTTCTGAAGCGTGATCATCGAACAATCAAGCGTTTCATTCAAAATAGTCAACAGGGTCGCAAGAAGCGTGTGGAAAAACCAAGGCGCCAAATAACTGCCCATGAACCGAGAAAAGTCAAGCCTGCAGCTGCCAAGATGCCACTTGCCACCAGTTTGGCCATATTTCAGAGCTGCAACATCACTGGAGTGCCCAAAAGCACAAGGTGTGCAATACTCAGAGACATGGCCAAGGTAAGAAAGGCTGAAAGACGACCACCACTGAACAAGACACACAAGCTGAAACCAAGACTGGGCCAAGAAATATCTCAAGACTGATTTTTATAAGGTTTATGGACTGATGAAATGAGAGTGAGTCTTGATGGGCCAGATGGATGGGCCCGTGGCTGGATTGGTAAAGGGCAGAGAGCTCCAGTCCGACTCAGACGCCAGCAAGGTGGAGGTGGAGTACTGGTTTGGGCTGGTATCATCAAAGATGAGCTTGTGGGGCCTTTTCGGGTTGAGGATGGAGCCAAGCTCAACTCCCAGTCCTACTGCCAGTTTCTGGAAGACACCTTCTTCAAGCAGTGGTACAGGAAGAAGTCTGCCTCCTTCAAGAAAAACATGATTTTCATGCAGGATTTTCAGCTCCATCACACGCGTCCAAGTACTCCACAGCGTGGCTGGCAAGAAAGGGTATAAAAGAAGAGAAACTAATGACATGGCCACCTTGTTCACCTGATCTGAGCCCCATTGAGAACCTGTGGTCCATCATCAAATGTGAGATTTACAAGGAGGGAAAACAGTACACCTCTCTGAACAGTGTCTGGGAGGCTGTGGTTGCTGCTGCACGCAATGTTGATGGTGAACAGATCAAAACACTGACAGAATCCATGGATGGCAGGCTTTTGAGTGTCCTTGCAAAGAAAGGTGGCTATATTGGTCGCTGATTTGTTTTTGTTTTTGAATGTCAGAAATGTATATTTGTGAATGTGGAGATGTTATATTGGTGTCACTGGTAAAAATAAATAATTGAAATGGGTATATATTTGTTTTTTGTTAAGTTGCCTAATAATTATGCACAGTAATAGTCACCTGCACACACAGATATCCCCCTAAAATAGCTAAAACTAAAAACTACTTCCAAAAACATTCAGCTTTGATATTAATGAGTTTTTTGGGTTCATTGAGAACATGGTTGTTGTTCAATAATAAAATTATTCCTCAAAAATACAACTTGCCTAATAATTCTGCACTCCCTGTACTTGAATTCCACTTTTGAAATAAAATAAAATGAAGAGCTGCTTTTCACTGTGAAATTGATCGTTTCCAGTCTGGGAAATTACATGTCTTTGATCTATAAATACAGTCTTTACAAAAAGATATCAATTAATATGCATTAGTGAGAGAAGTACCTACTTTATTCAAGGTTTAGAGGCTATTTTATATTATTTGCATAGTTCCCACACTACAGAGTGAGTACAATACCCAGTTGTTGTCTGCCCAGAATGATTCAGAGGATCACTAGCTTACATTTTATAAGAGTGTAAAGAGATAAGACTCCCTTAGAAAATGGCTTAATATTCAGAGGACCGTCTAAAGCCATGTGGTGGAGTCTCTATTCATACAGAGGGATATGGGAAATGAGCAAAAACCAAACAGAGCACCAGCACATCTGTAATCCTGATTATTTTTAATCAAAATGTTACAAGAATTTCAGACATAACATTTATTTTGCATTTTCATAAAAATATATACAATAAATCATTGCTAATCCCTAACAAACCATCACAGCTATTATAACTTGAGTTTGCTAACAGAAACCTCTTTGTTTTTCTTCTTCTTCTTTGAAGGCTGGTCCTTTGCGCTTTTGATCTGACTTTTGACCTGGTCCTGCAGCTGAGAGAAGAACGCTTGAGAGGACCGCAGAGCCTTGTCCTTCCCCTCGTCCTGAAACAGGAACACTTGGTTAGTAAAGTCACCTCAGGAACATCTGCAGCATAAAGTAGGAATTTGTGTAATGTTTACAACAAAAGCCTTCCTTAAAGGTGTGGTGTGTCTGAGAAGTGGAAAAGGCTGACTAATTGTTTGCTAAAAATAGATTACCCAGTCTGTGATGGCACTACATAGTTAAAACATGAGTTAATTCATAGAGCACAACCTGCTGAAGTTCAAACTGTGCATCAGAATGAGGAACACCGGTGACTTTGAACGTGACACAGTCGTTGACTCTGAGAATATTCTGAAGCTGCTGATCTACTGGGATTTTCCCCAAACAATGTCTAGTATTACAGAGAATGGTCCGAATAAGATCAAAATATCCAGTCAGCAGTAGTTCCATGTGTGAAAATGGCATGTTGATGTAAGAGGATAACGAACTGGTAGGAAGGCAACAGTAACTCACAGAACTGCTCGCTACCACTAAAGCCCCGTTTCCACTGGTAGCTACTCAGATCGACTCGCAACAGTTCGCCACAGTTTAAGTGTGACGTCGTCAGACTACATGCCACTGATTGGCCTGTCAGGGGGTCACTCCATGAGTCATTAGATTATCTCATTCATGAAAATCAAAACTGCCATTTTTTAAACCCAGCTAGGAGGGAAATGGCTACAAATAATGCCGGTGCCTCCCGAGTCTGACGGAAAGCCATAGACCGAGTAGCAGGTATATTCTTGCCTCGACATCCACCTTTGTTGTAGGGTTCACGTCTCAAACTAATCACGGGATGCTTGGCCATGTTGCTATGACAATGACCACACACATTAGGTGGTACTCTATTGTATTGGAAAACCAGTCGATCCCAATCAAGTCGTGGCGAACAGTGGCAAGTCGATCCATGTAGATACTAATGGAAAAAGGGGCTTAAGGTATGCAGAAGAGCATCTCTGAACGCACAACTCGTTGAACTTTGAAGCAGCAGAAGATCACACTGGGTGCTGCTCCGGTACGGACATGAAACTGAGGCTGCAGTTTTCAGAGGCTCAAGAAAATTGAACCACAGAACATTGTAAAAATGTTGTCTCGTCTGATGAGTCTTGATTTCTGCTGCATCACACAGATGGTTGCGTGGCTGGTTATAAACAACATGAAACAGGGCTGTAGAGTGTGACCAATTTGGTCGCAAATGTGACCTAATTTCTCAATGGTGTGACTAAAAAAAACATCCTAGGTCGCACCGGTGCGACCAGGCGTTCGAGTTACTAAAAAAAAAAAAAAAAAAAAAAAGTCTCCACATCTCTGAAAGTCTCTGTGTGGCCAACAGCAGACAACATTGAGCCCAAATCATGGTCTAAACCAATCTGAGGTAGTCAAGGGTAGAACCTCTCAGATGATGTCAGCGAAGCACCTTAAGCACAATAACTTTTTCAGTACCGTATTTTTCTGACTAGAAGGCACACTTAAAATCCTTTAATTTCCTTTGTTTAAAAAAAAAAAAAAAAAAAAAAAAAAGCATCACATTGGTGTTTAGTGATATTTAGACTTAGTTGTATCATATGAATAATGATTACTTTCTCCTGTGTGCATCTTTAAAGCACTTCCAAACATTTATAACGTTGATCTGACAGAACTCTGAGCAGGTTGATGACGACTTCCTACCGAGAGCAGCAGAGTGAAGCGAGATCAGGCACTCACCTTGAGTATCGTCGCTTTGCCTCCTTTTGTGACTTTCTTGAGGGTTTCTGTCACTTGAGCCTTCGATGGCTTTTTGTTCTCCTCTGTTTTATTGGCCTCTTTAAGTTTCTGTTTCTTTTCCTTCTCTTTGATCTTCAATCGCTTAACCTTCTTTTTGTTGCGCCTCTCACGTTTCTTGTCTGTTGATGTCTTCTCTGTCGCTCCCAGCAAATCTCCCGCTTTGTTCTTCTCCTTTGGTTGGAGGAGAGGATTGTTAGACAAAATCCTCATATGAAAATAATGGACTTCTGTACATGGATTGAAGACTAACCTTGATTTCTTCTGGTGCGAGTAGCGTAGCATCACTAGTGCTGACAGGAGCCACCTCCTCCATTGTAATGGATGGCAAATTAGACACCACTTTGACCTCAGGAACGGGCTATGGACAAAAGCAAACATGAATACAAAATGAATCAGAAACCTTTTACCTTTCACAGTACAGCACTGTGTAAATATACATTCAGTTTATCCAACGATAATTACAGCTTAAATTAAAGACTACAATCACGTTGGGACAGGTTTTTAAAGAACCATGCACCTGAGAAACTGCAGAGTATCTAGTTTTAGTCACTGCTAGCAGGAAAAACTCACCGGCTTAGGTGTGAAGTGGAAGTTGGAAAGAGCATCTAACTTTAGGAAGAGTGTGTCCATAAGCTTCTGAATTTCTACATGGGCTGGGTTCTCCTCCTCCTCCGTTTTTTGCTGAAATTACAAAAGATGATAATAATAATACAATGAATATTTGAGGAAATGCTTCATATGTGTCAAAGTTCTAATGAAAACAAGAAAAAAAGTCAAACCTGATTCTGCTTGAGATATTCTTGCTCATAGATTTCTGCTAAACTCTGCTTGCTCTTCTCATGGTCCAACGTGAGCCTCTTCTTGTACTCAAACACCTCCTCCTTAGGCTTCTCTTTGCGAACCACGTCATCGAAAGCCTTCCAGAAACACAAGTATAAGTAACTAGGTTATTCATTATAATAATATAAAAAATGAATAATAATAATAAAAAAATACTGGTTACTGTTACTAACTTGGTCTTTAATTCTCTGTTTGATGATGTCTTCCAGCTGTAGTGTAGTTTCTTCTGTGATTGCAGGGGCTGAAAAAACAAATGAGAAATTTTACTCTATGATTTGACATAATAAGGCTGCTATTAATTATTCAAACTAAAGCATGCACAAACAGAGTGGGAGTTTGGGAGGTGCTGGGTGGTCACTAACCCGTCCTGGACGTCTGCTCAAACGCCACGTCTTCCTCCAGCATGCTGTTTTCAGGACGGGTCTGTGCAGTTACTTCTCCGGACAGCTGCCAGGGTTTCTCTGCTAAAGCTGCTTTCTCTAGCTCTTCAATCTTCTGGGACATCTGCAGGTTACAGCAAATGCAGGATTGCACAGTCACCAACAGTGAACTAAAAATCAGCCCTGTTGGGTCAATGTTGGGTACCCATGATCTGTGCTCCTTCAGGTACAGGTGAGACATTCAATCGAAGGAGGCAGGTAAGGAGTTAAACTAATCTCCACTCTGAAGCAACTACCAACAAGAGTGAAGGACGCCGTTCACTAATGTGATACGTTGGGAAATTTACACTATAGGATCACCTATAGTGCAAGAATCTGAAATTTATGATTTCAAAACAAATAAACAAACAAACAAAAAGTGGTATTAGCACTCCGGCAGATTTAAAGAGTGTACTCACACAAAGCAATCAGTATCATGCCTGAACCCCCAAATTCTAGTTCATTCGTCAAGTGTGATCGCTGCTCCCCACTGTTTAGTTCAACTCAGGCCTGATACAGATGGATGCAACTACTACATCATCATTCACTGGTTTCTGAACTCCTGATACCTCGAAATGAGAGTTTTCACCCTTGCCATCTCGGTGTTTTAAAACCAGATGAGATGAGGGGTGGATCTGACTGTGAAACCACAAGTAAATCGCCTAATAAGCTGTCAATCACAAGCCAATGAGCATAACCTGGATAATTCTCCTTTCTGACAAACACAATGACCAAAATTAATCAGCAAAGTGTTTACAGAGGTTCATTTACTTGTAGACTTGAATAGGATTTTAAGTCTTTCTGCAACCACAACTATGCCACCTGGGGGCCATTCAAAAGAATGCAAGTTTAATGGGGCCTTTTAAATACATCTATAACACATGTGAGAGGACACATGCATCCTAGAATTATGAACTGTGCTCTACAAGAGCACTTTTAAGAGTTTTACGTGCATGAAAGAGCAAGCACGATACAAGACAACCACACTTAGTGTGAGCACACCCTCAGTCCTCTTGTGATTTAACACTTTATTTTGCTTTTTATTATTCTGGAGGGCTTACAGCTGCATCCTCTTAAGTCAAACAGGGATAAATTGGAATCAAATTAAAAAACTTGCTCCAACTTGCTGTGTTGGATATGTTAATCAAACCAGAGACATCTAAAACCTCGTTTCAGTTGCATTTCATTTACCTTTTCTTGCCGTTTCTCAAACGATGATTTTGCTTCAGACTTGGCTGAGCCTTTGGCTTTTCCTCCCAAAATGTCCTCCACATCCTCTCCCTCGCTGTCTTCATCATCCGAGAGATTAAAGGTCACTTTCTTATGAGACGACCTAGACTGACCCCTCTCCTCTTCCCTGCCAAAGTGCAGACACGAACATGGTGAAATTGACTTCTCCCACACATAACTGCACGTTTTATAATTTTTGATTGCACTTACTCATCATCACCCTCCTCTTCGCCATCATAGTCGTCATCTATTACTTCTTCACCTTCCTCCTGGCTTTCATCCACGCTGTCATCCTCTCCATCTGACGGGTCGTCTGTTTTAGCGGGTTCGCTGTCCACGGCGTCAAAGAAGTCCTTGTACTTGAGATTCCTGGAGCTCTTCACCTGTCGGTATAAAGAACAATCAACATATTTGCTGTAGTTTGAACTATTGGGAGGCAAAAAAAATGAGTGGAAAATGTGTGATAAGTTACATACAGTATTTTTCTTTTGCTTTTTGGTGGAAATGATTTGCTCTAGGTCAAGATCATCATCCTCATCTGAGGGCAGATCCTGAAAATAGTCTACGTCATCTTCATCCTCCTTTCCCTCGCGCTTGTCCATATCATCCAAAAATGCCTCCATCTCTGACAGTTTAAAGAACTTATCATCAACCTCAGAGGGCACCACTTTTGCTTTGGATGCCTTCCTTCCTGTATCCTTCTTCTGTTTCTCTTTTTTCTCCAGAGCATCCACATCAAAATCCAAATCAGAGTCATCCTCTGTGTTATCGTCTTCCTCCACAGCCATTTTCTTTGTCCGTCTCGGTGGTTCCAATTCTTGTTCCTCCTCCTCTTCTTCTTCATCGTCATCATTATCTGCTGATGCTCCTTCTTCTTCTTGACCACTCTCTTCCTGCTCCTCTTCCTCCAGCACAGTTAACGTCTCATCTGCTAAAGCTTCGTCTATGGTGTTTTTAAAGTGTTTCAGTACGGCTTTGTTCTGCAGCTCTAGCTCCTGCCAAATCTGTTCTTCATCAAAATTTTCCACAACCAGCTGAGCTAGCGGGCTTCCTGTATAATGTCCAGGTTCCTGAGCTTTGTGGAGGTCATACAGAGTCTTAGTGATGGAGGTAAAGTCTGTTGCCACTTCATCTTGAAGGCTGCAAAGATGAAAAGACACAGAATTAGTCGGGTATGTCTTATGATGCGATACTGGGGGGGAAATTTGTTGTTGTTGTTTTTATTAAATAACTGAATTGGATGAAAGTCTGTGGTTTATTTGTTAATGTGTTGGTACAAAAACAAAACCACTACATTTCATCCATACATCTTCTACCGCTTATCTGGGTTCAGGTCGCAGGGGCAGCAGTCTAATCAGAGAAGACTTCCCTCACCACCTCTTGCAGCTTATCCAGATGGGTGCAATCACATCCGTGACCTCGTTCTTTCGGTCACTGCCCAGAGCTCGTGACCATAAGTGAGGGCAGGAATGTAAATCGATCGGTAATCCAAACTTCATTTTTAGGCTCAGCTCTCTCTTCACCACAACAAACCGACAGACTATCCGCATCACTGCTGATGCCGCTTCAATCCATCTGCCAGTCTCCTCCTCCCCTCATTCATGCTTAAACTCTTCCACTTGGGGCAGCAACTTGCCCCATGGGACTGTTTCATCCTTCAAATTATTGATTTAGTTGCCATGGGATGATGTGGCCTGTGGTTTTGGGCTGGCTCTAAGATCACTACTATACCACATACAGTCTAGAAGTGCACGTTTTGCCACTTTTCAGCAATTTTCTTCTCTTGTTTCAGTAGCTCAGAATGAAGTGAAAATTTGATACAGAAAATCATATTTTTATGACTGCAGCAGTAGCATTCGACATAAATTACTACAGTTGCCACTCCAAAAAGCAATGAAATGCCACAATTTGGGATTGATTAACAATTTTCCTGTATTACGCCGACTTTTGGGCTCCTCAAGAAAAAGCTGTGCTGTGTGTGTGTGTGTGTGTGTGTGTGTGTGTGTGTGTGTGTGTGTGAGTGATCCAGGCCTCCCACACCAAAACAGCATTGTGCTTATTTGTTAAACTGCTTAAGCAGCTCCAGCACCAAGAGCTCAGGCCTTTTTTGACTACTGGGCTTTGAGATGTGCCGTCTATGGCAAACCTGTGGAATCAGTCCTGTTCTGTTGGGAAAAACTTCCCTGTCTGATTGTGGAAATTCAGTAGGGCTTCTCCACCATTTTATTCATACAAGTTGTCTCCCGTTTGGTGAGGGGTCTTAACCCCCATTTGAAATACGGTAACACAGACTTGTGTGCACAAATGCATATACCGTACTAGATATTTACTTCATTCAAGACATTTGAAGTTTTACATTTTCTAACAGGTGTGGACTTTCTGAGTCTAAATCAGGATTGACAAACATGATATGCAATGAATAAACATCTGGTGTGTCACAGCAGTTGGTAGTCTAACACACGTCAGTTATTACAAGCACATCATCTTTGTTTTCTTTTCTTTATTTTTTTTTACGTAGCTCTACAGACAGCTTACAGTAATGACCTAACTTTTATTTTATGAGCATAAATGTTACTGCAGTTGGATACGCTCATACCATGAAGATCTGTTTAAAGGTGTAGCAATCCCCAAATGCGTGAGCCAGCTGATTTTAGGAACATAAAGCGACTAAATGTTTCTACATGAAGCAAAAAGGAGAAACTCGCCTAATCATTTATATCTTACCAAAACCTCGACGTATAAACGTGTTGTCAGGTAAATGTGTTAATGCTGTGCTAACGCTACAGTTAGCTTCAGCTAGCTGGAGCGAATTTATAAAAATATTTAACAGCTTCTTCAAAAGATTTAAAAAAAATTACTCAACGCAAACAACAAACACTTACCCGAGGAAGTTTTCTGGCTGTGCTGTGTTGGCATTTATTTTCTTTACACACTCTTCCAGAACACCGAGCACATCTCCACTAGCCATGATTGTCCCCACATGTGTGGCTGTCTGTGTCGCACGTAAACAGGCTCACCGAGAAACCGCTCTGTACCTGCCACTTGGTTCCGGGGAACGAACATGGCGTCCGCCGTGCTGAAGGTTGCAGGTCTGTGTCAACAATTATTCAGCTTCGAAATTTTCGCTATTAAGTTCACTGTTCTGCAAACGATAAACGATGATACTAAGCTTCGTTATAGTGAGCTGTAATTTTTTTCGGAAGCTCAAACGAGCCCGCAAAGTTGACGAACATAAACAATGTTTACGTAACATCATGAACCAGAAGCACTCAAAAAGCGCAAACCTCCGCCAAGGCAGCTCACTCTGTATACAGTATTTACTTTTAAGGGAGTAGTATTGTATTTTCTCTATATTCAGTTATTTTCTTTGTTCTTTTCAAATATACTTTAGGAAGTTTGTAGTGCAGCAAAAAGGCTTTTGTTATTTGCCGCCTTGAAACCCATTTGAATATAGTTGGCATAATTTTGAGTATCATTTTTTATGTGGATATAGTACATGTGTAGCATTTATTTCAGTGGTTCCTAAAATGTTTAGCAATACACGTCAGGTGAAAAAAGTCTTTGATCAAACTAGTTTTTACTTTTGTTTTCCAATAAAATAGCTCCACATAGCGTTGTTATCACCTCTCAATCAATTCAGTCTATCAGGCTATCAATTGATCAATCAATTGACCTTGAAGGTGACACATTTGAAATCTTTACAATCTGCTTTCTCCATGTTTACAATACACAGGACAATCATAAGAATTATAGTTTCTAAGTTACAAAGCTTTTTGTGAATTTGTGACCAATAAATCATTACGCTGACCTTGGTGGATGTAAGCCAAGTTAACATGACCCCACGCTACACCCCTACAAAGTTTTATCATTCACTTCAAGCTGTTGCGTTTACAGACAGAGATGCTTAGCCAAGGTACCTATTAACTTCCTAACTACTAACTTAAGCCAAAGCCATACCATGAAGTAACTTCACACTGGAGCATTTTATTCCAAGATTTTTGTATGGCAAGGAGATGTGTGTAAAATTATATGGGTACTGTTATTTACTCTCTGAAACACAGGGTTGACCTAATAACCTAATTATATGTATATGTTCAGTACATAAACAGCAGGTTTCCCAGACAGGGATTAAGCCTTGTCTGAGACTAGGAGAAGAATTCAAAGATGACCTCCAATGAAGGCAAAAACAAGATTATGGCCTGGGAAACAAAAGATTGCTCTTATAGTAATAAAACAAAGATTATTGATATGTTCTCCTGATACTTCAGCTTTAAAATAAAAAACTAAGTATCATCAGTAAAAAACTATGTCTTCATAAGGAGATGGTAGGTTTATTTTACAACATAACTCAATAAAGTCATTTGAAAGTATGAAACACTTTATTGAGTTGAATGAATGGTAAGGTGCAGAAAAGCCAAAATGAGGGTATTATTTTATGCTCAGTATGAGCACTTTACTTTAAAAAGTCGTCTTTAAGGAATTGCCCTGTCGATTGGTCGTAGGAGGAAGGGAAGCCTAATCATTTTAATTTGAAAAGTCTTTCTTTCACAAATTAGTGTTATTCATGTTTACATTAAGTCAGCAAGCATCAAACAGAACACCAAACGGTAAAGATTGGTCTATTTATTATTTATATGATCTAAAACCAACAGTCAGTCACACAAAGGAGAACAGATTTGGGAGTGCAGGAAGCATAGGATTTAAATATCATTAATGTAACTCGGGACTTGGTCCAGAATATACAGCATACATCAAAGCTACTCGAGTAGAAACAACAAACACAGCTGATCTCTTTGTATTTTAATTTCATATTTAGCGGCGGGTGTTTCCAGATGCTCTCGCGTCGCGCTCTGGAGGGCACATTCAACAACGGTGCCCCTCCATCAGGGTGTTCCCGCGTCTCTGTGGAAGCTGGGCAGGCTTAACCACATCGCCATCGCTGTCCCCGACATGGAGAAGGCCACGGCGCTGTATCGGGACGTGCTGGGGGCCACGGTGAGTGAGAAGGTGCCCCTGCCCGATCATGGTGTCTACACTGTGTTCGTGGAGCTCGGCAACACCAAGCTGGAGCTGCTCCATCCTCTCGGAGAGAAGAGCCCCATCTCGGGCTTCTTGTTGAAAAACAAGTCAGGAGGAATGCATCACATTTGTATCGAGGTGAGACGGCGATGACAGGGGAGAGCTTTTATTACATTTTTGCATGGCTCTGCTTCATTTATCTGTTCACGTGACCCCAAATTCACGAGACTGAATTCAGAATTTGTTCATTTTCGTACTTCCTCTTGTCTACGTCTACTGTGACGTGTATATAATGAATGAGTGTACTGGTTTAAAGCATTAGTTGCACTAGTGTTTTATGAGACAATCCTTGCCTTCTGGTTCATATTCATTTTCCTTTTGCTCTGAGGATGTGCTGCAGCAAAATCTTTCTCTCGTGTTTTATGAGGATTGTGAGTCAGAATGGCCCAAAGAAAACATGCTTTCCTTCAGACTGTGACATGGTATTTATAAGAAACTGTTGTGTTGCATTTGTTGTGTTGTGAACCGGTGTAGTAGTATGGCTATTTGGTACATATAAATACATATGATATGACCTGGGATGACCACACGATTATCTTTGCTTGTGTTTTTATTTTAAGATCTACTCTGAATTTACAAATACCCATCATAAGGTAATAATTTAAAAGACGGAAACTAACAAATTAATCTAAAAATGAACATCTTCAAACACTAAAAACTGAAAAATAATTGTCATCACTGACCATGAGAATGGCCTAATGTAATATTATGAATTTACTAAATTACATAAAGTAAAATAACTTTTTTTTAAAAAAAAAGCAGTTCAGCTTTTGCAGAAATCATAATTACTACGTGTATCGAAGCTTAAAAAGTATTTAGGAATAATTATCTAGGGCCTGTGTGAGTGTAGTAGAGTTTGTTGTTAGTGTTATGTGTTCATGTCAGACAACAAATGTCAGTGTTGTTGTTGGTCCTATAAATCCAGTAACAGCTTGTCCCAAATTATGTGACTCAGCACGGGGGGCCTGTGCGTTAGTTTGCAGTGTTATGAGAGTTGACACTCAGTTGTGATCATTTTTAACCCTAATGATAACAAGTGAATTGAACAATAATGTTTTGTTCCCCCTATGACTGCAGGTAGACGACATTAGCGCTGTGATAGCCGACCTAAAAACCAAGAACATCAGAATGCTTTCGGCGGAGCCGCGGATAGGTGCTCACGGCAAACCGGTCATGTTTCTCCATCCTAAAGACTGTGACGGTGTGCTGGTGGAGCTTGAAGAAGCGTGAAACATCACATCCTGCTGTTGACTGAGAGTTTTCCAGGCAGTTTGATGATCAGAGTGATAGCGGGGATTGTTCCTTATAGCACTTCTGCTTTTGGAAAAACAGTTCTTCTTTGTATGGAATAAAGTTTTATGTGGTACATTAACATGTGATGTATTAGTATGCGGTGTGTTGTTCTAACAGCTTCCCCTAAAGTGTTTGTGATAGAAATTTGATATTTCCCATATCTGCTAATTTGTGACATACAGTAAATGGTGGCTTTCTTAGATACAGCACTGGGTTGGACTTCCTCTTGGGTTCAGAGCATGAATTCAACAAGGTGCTGGAATCATTCGTCACAGATTTTGGTCCATATTGACATGATAGCATTTTTTGTCAGCTCATCCACAACGTCAATCTCTCATTCCACCACATCCAAAAGGTGCTCTGTTGGACTGAGATCTGGATGGTGACTCTGGAGGCCATTTGAGTACAGTCAGCTCACTGTCATGTTCAAGAAAACAATTTGCGATAATTTGAGCTTCGCGACATGTAAGATATCCTGCTGTAAGCAGCCATCAGACGATGGCACACTGGTGTTTAAAAGATGCTCAATTGGTAAAAAGAGTCCCAATAAAATCTCTCCATCACTGTTACAAAACCAGCAGTCTGAACAACTAATACTGACCCTACCATCTAAATACTGAAGCAGAAATTGAAAGGCAATGTTTTTCCAGTTTTGGTGAGCCTGTGAATTGCAGCCTTAGCACTCTGGTCATTCTTCTTTGAACTCTTGCATTAGGACTTTTTTCACCCACAGAAAATTCTTAAAGCATTCATAGTTAAAGGATTTGTTGTAATGTAAATATCCAGACTTTACTTAACTTCACTAGTAGACAGAAGTGCATTTACAAAGTATGTAAGAGGAAAACGCTAAGATAAAATTAGCACCTAAATAAATAGAGAACACAGACT
Organism: Maylandia zebra; assembly: GCF_041146795.1. Classification (NCBI taxonomy): domain Eukaryota; kingdom Metazoa; phylum Chordata; class Actinopteri; order Cichliformes; family Cichlidae; genus Maylandia; species Maylandia zebra. The sequence continues at coordinate 23,023,956 of NC_135167.1, read as the reverse complement.
ATCAATATCAACGTCTATGAAGACAATTATGCTTTTAAAGAAAAGAGAGCTTGAGAGAAAATTGAGTAGATCAACTCCTGAAAATCTCAGACCACCACATCTAACACCAACAACCATATTATGTTTAAAGTCACTGACGCTCAGTTTGAACCTCAGGTCATTTTGACGATGTCTACATAAGTTGCTGCCACGTGATTGGCTGGTAAGATTTACAGTAGGAAGCAGCTGAACAGGTTTTCCTGATAAATTGCACAATGGGTGCATATAAAGTAGGATAGCTTCAGGTGGGAGTAAGTTTGATTTTCTCACTAACATGAATTCACTTTTGCATTTTGACTGACATGGTTTAAATTGGACTACTCTGATGCATTGATTACTGTTTAATCCCTTTAAATTTTGAACTAGTTCTGAATAAAATATGTTGATAATATATTTTTAAATGCAAATCAAGCCAGGCAGCACGGTGGCACGGTGGTTAGCACTGTTGCCGCACAGCAAGAAGGTCCTGAGTTCAATTCCACCATCAGGCTGGGATCTTTCTGTGTGGAGTTTGCATGTTCTCCCCGTGTTTGCGTGGGTTCTCTCCGGGTACTCCGGCTTCCTCCCGCCGTCCAAAGACATGCAGCTTGTGGGGATAGGTTAATTGATTAATCCAAATTGTCACTAGGTGTGAATGTGCGAGTGAATGTGAGTGTGAATGGTTGTCTGTCCCTGTGTGTTAGCCCTGCGACAGACTGGCGACCTGTCCAGGGTGTACCCTGCCTCTCGCCCTATGACAGCTGGGATAGGCTCCAGCGCCCCCCGCGACCCTGAAAAGGATAAGCAGAAGCGAATGGATGGATGCAAATCAAGCCATAAAAAAAATAAATCTTAAGTTTGTTTTAGGTGAAGCCCAAATACGTTCATTTCATTTAGGCTAATTAACACATTTCCCTGGCATACATTATCCTGCATTTAGTAACTTGCAGTTTTTTTCCATTATGGCGGCTTGTAAGGCATTCTTCCGCCTTGCTGACACCTTTACTCTTGCCACCAACGCTGTTGTTAGTCTTGCTGGCTGTAACTCACCACTGGAGGGAGTCACAATTAATACCAGAGCGCACAGTCTGTATCCTTGGAAGAAAACATGTATGCGACTGCAAAACAGAGGGAACTGCTGATGACGCAGATAGACTCTCGGACATTTCATCTTGATTTCCTGTACAAGCTTTGCTCAAGCTGGAAATCCCCAGATTAGTTTCGTAAACTTTGAGGGATAAAATAAAATACTGAGGGAGCTTGAGAACGTAAATTTGAAAAACTTGGACAACAAACTGCCAATTAGTATAACATCAAGGTGCTTATTTGGGATTTCTGGTGGGTACGTTTCAGGAGAATTGAGGCTTTCTGAAAACTGTTTACGTTCAGCTAAACTGACTATTTTGCTTGTTTATGCTAAAACAAGAATTGCTGCCAGACTTTAAACTACCAGTTGCTGAAAAATTTAAACGGACCTGACATTTGTGCCATTTAGCTCCAACGTGTGTGAATTTTTTATCTGAAGGCAATCAGCTGCAGTTTATTTTCTCTGGAGAAGGAACTGAAACAGATTGATGTTTGGTGTAGGCAGGTTTTTTTGCACTTTTACCATCACAGAAACATGAAAGACAAAAAACTGTTCAGAATCCAGAGGGTTGGTTTATTTGGTCTGAGTAACACCTCCAGGCTTTAAAATACAGCAAATATGTAGCAATGACGAGCATTTCTAATTGTAGAGAGACATGCAAGATATAGGGAGGGTTTGAACAAACTCACAGGGGCTTCTAATAATAACATGAGTAATAACTTTAAAGGTCTAACCAGCAACATGCAGATGGCTTTTCATTTTGAAGCAAGATACAAATACACATAAGCTGTAGTAAATGTGGTGTGAGAGATTTAGCTGCTCTCTTTGCCAAGAGTGTGTTTGTCAAACAGGTACTCCGCCATGCCATTCTGGGGAGCGCCCATGCGGCGCAGATTAGTCACCCAGTCAGCCAGCTCTTTGATGGACTTCACCTGCTCATCCAGGTAGTGATTCTCAATGAAGTCGCACATCTGAAAGAGACAGTTTGGTTTAATAAGACGACACCAAAACAAAAAAAACCAAACAAAAAAACCAAGAAAGGAGAGACATCTCCTGCATTATACGTACACTTTAAAAATAAATGTCATACAGGCCACATCAGAGTCACCTATGTTTTTATATTACACAAAAAATAAAATGGATTTCCAGATTTGCAGGTGTACAACCAATCAGCATGCCTTACGTGTGTTCACAATTTAATTTTGGTGTTCCTTCTCACTGCACTTTGCTGTGTATCATACACATCATATTTTAGTACTCACATGTGGGTCATTGTGTTCAGAGCAGAGTTTGTGCAAATCCAGCAGTGACTGGTTCACGCTCTTCTCGAGCTGCAGGGCACATTCAAGAGCCTCGACACCGCTGCCCCACTCATCCCTGTCTGGCTTCTGCAATTAAAGCATCATAAAAAAACAAAACCCAAAAACAAGTGAGACATTTATTAATGAAAGATAAACGTTCACCAACCTGACCTAAAAAACAAGCTTCCTGAATATGTAAAGCAGATTTGCGGTTTAACGTTTCACTCGAGTTCTGGCGGTCATGTTTGCATGCCCGAAAGCGATAAGAGACTCTGCACGCCCACGCCCTTGGTATCTCTCTGTCCCTATGTGAAGCTTAAGATAGCCCAGAACAATCTCACACTCAGCCAGAAGTTAACATAAGTTACAGTCCATTTGTTTTCACAAATCTCATACCTTGACGTCTTGGAGGAAGATCCTTCCACCCCTCTGGTTCTGCAGTTTCATTAGCTTCTCAGCGTGCTCACGCTCCTCATGCGACTGATGATGGAAAAACTTGGCAAAGTTGTGCAATGCCTGGTCATCACGATCAAAGTAGTAGGACTGTAAGGAAGAAAGTTTGTAAACTTTAGGTAAGGTTTTTAAAATCTACCTGCCAAAACCATTACAAACAAAAAGGACTTGTCATACAGAGGACAGAAACCATAGTTGCCTGCCTGTTCTTTATACATACTCAAAGGAACTTCAACTTTTTTTAATTCAATACCTAAACATTAATATCCCCTCAGTTTAAAAACCTCCCTTATATTTGACTAATCCTGTTTAAAAAGCAGCTTGCTCTGATAGTGGGTTATTTATTTATCCATTTTAAATGGCAGTAGGCTGCTTCAACACCTCCGAAACCACTTCCCCTGCCTTTTTCTCAGCTCAATGGCTGTACCTGGACTGAAACCAAGCACAGCACTTATACCACATAGCAGCCTAGTTAAAAGGAATTAAAATCACTTCTTGATTATAAATAAAATCTACTCACACTTCCCTTTTCTCTGAGCACGATTACCCAAATGTCACCAGATGTTACAGACTGGTACTTTCCACTGAGCTGTCCTTCAATAACCCTTTTTAATCTGACCGTGCACCATGGATTGCTCTTACCATAGACAAGTAGACGTAGGAGGCATACAGCTCCAGGTTGATCTGCCTGTTGACTGCAGCCTCGCAGTCCTGGTGGAAGTTCTGTCTGACCTGGGAACTCATGGTTCTGAAACATAAAAATCACAATTATATCAGTAACTAATTGCAAAGGTGATTAGAGTAGGACGAGTTCAAGAGCAGTGAAAAGGTTCTGATTAATTTTTTTTTTTTTTTTTTTTTTTTTTTTAAATAGGCTCCTTTTACTGTGTTTAAATACATTTCTGGGGTTTGGCCCACGAACCTCAGACAATAGCTCGACTTATAAGTGTCACACCTCATAACAGCTGCGTAATACTGATTGTGTTGCTCAGTATTTTTGATGTTTGACGAACGTTATTCTTTCATCAAACAGTATCACTGGGCTAGGCCATGTACCTTACGTAAGGCAAAAATCAGGGGAAAAAAAGTTTCATGAAAACATTTGCTAAACTTTGCACTCTTTACCATTAAAACAGGCCTTAACAATTACATAAGTCACAACGTAAAGTATGAATCTGGTTAAAGCTCGACTTGTTTAAATAAAGTAAATATTTATTTAGTACGATGTGTTTGAAGGAAGCCACACATGGCGCTGAAAACACTGCGCAAAGCTTGGGCAGCCAAATGCGTACAGGCCCACACTGACTGCGACCTGAAGCGGATAAATCGAACCAGTATTATCAAACTACAAAGCCAATGGCAGCCTGGAATCTATAATCAAACATAACGATAAGAAAAGAAAACATAGGGAACGTTTCCTTACCAAATTTCAGTGGCAGGTCTTGTTGAGAGGAGGTCGAAGCAGTGCGTTGTTAGCAAAACAAAGAGTTAGCTTCCGAGCTAGGTGGTTTTCAAGGCTGACTAAGCTAGCTAATGTTTCAAGTTTAAATTCACTCGATGTATCGGAGCGACTGGTCCCGTGCTGTGCTGTATAAAGACAGTTGAAAGGTTGCCGTTCAAGCACTGTTGAAGCAGGTAACCTTCACTGTCCGATAACGAGAGACACGACTGAATGTTTCGACTCAGGCGCCTGTAGATTAGCACTTAGTGACGTCACCTGGCGGGGGTGTGGGAGGGGCCAAGAGGCAGAACATCAGAGCACGTACCCCAGTGTTAGTGAGCCTATTTGACTTTATTTTGTTTAATTTCAAAACATCCTTTTCATCATTTTCATTCACATGTGAACAAAGTCAACTTATAATACTAACTAGTTCATACGTCTTTGGTCCTGTTTGTGGTTTGTAACAAGATCTGCTGACTCACCTTTGATCACGTGGAATGATTCATCTATTTTTTTTTTACTATGTCATTAAAACATTCCAGAAAATTGGAGGTTAAGAAACAGTCTCATGATCACTTACCAGAACATGACTAACAAGTTCATTATGACATCCTGCACAGGAGTTGCCTTGGTAAAAATCCATAGCGTAGGCTTGTTGTGTCATTACCAAGGCAAGGTTTCCCAAAGGGGCAACCAGCTCTCCCTAGGGTTGTTTTTGTTTGTTTCTTCACTTTTTGTTTTTAATGAGAGAAAAAAATAAACACTACTTGCACATACTAAGTATTGTATTTGTTGGAGCATTGTGTGTAGTTTTCCTCACTTAGATGCCAACAAACTGGGATCTAGAGTACACTCACAATTTCTAGTACAAGTTTGGACCAGCTAAACTCTTCATTGCCTAGATTTAACAAGGTGCTATAAACACTCCTCAGAGATTTTGGTTCATATTGATGTGACAGCATCACACACTCGCTCCATGATGTACATTTCCTGACCCACCACACCCCAAAGGTGCTCTACTGGATTGAGATCTAGTGTCCATGGAGATCATTTGTGTAGTGAACTTATTGTCATCTTCAAAAAAACAGTTTGGGATGATTCAAGCTTTGTGATATGGCACATTATTCTGCTGGAAGTAGCTATCCACAAATAAGTGCATTGTAGTCACAAATGGATGGACATGGTCAATAACAGTACTCAGGTGGGCTGTGGTGTTTAAATAATGCCCAGTTGATATTAAGGGGCTCAAAGCATGGTGAAAAATATCCCCACATCTTTTCACCACTACCGCTAGTCTGAACCACTGATCCAAGACAGTATGGATCAGTATTTTCATCTTGTTTACACCAAATTCTGATCAGGATTCTGAATGTGGGAGCAGAAATTTAGACTCATGAGATCAACATTTATCCAGTCTTTTGTTGTACAATTTTGGTGAGTTTGTGTGAATTGTAGCCTCCGTTTCCCATTCTTTGCAGACAAGAGTAGCACACAGTGTGGTCGTCCGCTGTGTAACTGCTTCAGGTTTTGTGTATCCAGTGTTATGCTCTTCTGCACACCTTTGTTGTAATGAGTGGTTATTTCGGTAACTGTTGTTTTCCAGAGTTTGAAGCAAGTCTGGCAATTCTCCTCTGACATCAACAAGGCTTTTCATCCAGAGAAACTGCATAATTTCTCTTTTTCATACTCCGTAAACCCTAGAAATGTTTGTGTGGGAAAATCCCAATAGATCAGCAGTTTCTGAAACACTCAGACCAGCCTATCTGACACCAGCAACCACGTTCAGAGTCACTTGAATCATCTTTCTTCCCCCATTGTGATGATAGCTTGGTTTGAACTGGTTTGAACTAGCAAGTCATTGTGACCATCCTTAAAAACCTACTTGCACTGAGCCGCTGCGGTGTGATTGGCTGATTTTAGGTATTTACATTATCAAGCTGTTGAACAGGTGCACCCAACAAATTGTCCACTGAGTGTATGTTTGCTTGGAACCCATTTCTAAAGTTTGGAGGTTGTTTGAATTTTTTTTTAATGTATCTAACTTGAAAAGTAAACACGGACAAGGTGTTTCGGTTAAAATTTTGGCACAGATCATAAAAAAGAACAAATGTGCTGTAATTGTTTTTAAATTAAAATGTTAAAGCTTTTTACAAGGAAGCAAATATTTCAGCATTTGATCTTTAGTTTTCAGTAGGAACGAATCCATATTTGAGCCACATCTTTCTAGGGAGCTATCTGTCTCTTTTAAACAAGAGCCAAATATAGAGCAATGTCCTAATATGTGGGACAAGGGTTCAAGGTATAAAAATGCTGTTAAGCTCCACGTGAAGCAGGACACCTTGTCACCCTAGATACTTGGAAGAGGCATTCAGTAGAACTCCCAGTCAATAAAAACAACATGTGATGTTTGGTCCCATATAATGAGAGAAAATCGCTCTTGATACTGGACGCCTGCGCGGTTTATACTGTGGTGAATAATTTACATTCTGGGTGTTGACCTTTACACGCTGATAATATATGCTTTCAGGAGAGTGTTTGTTTTAATTTTATTATTGCTTATTACACCTGAGCTGTTTTGTAAAACCGTTTGTTCCCTGCTAAAATCTAATGAATTAACCATAAAAGTATCATTTCTAGACCAACGTTCGAATTTTACATACATGTAGTTTTACGTTTTACTCACATCAAGCACTGCAAAACAGTCTTCTTACTTGTTAAATATGTATTTTATAAAACATTAAGATGTATGCGAATAGATATTTACTAATGTGTAAAGTTGTCATAGCGACAGGCTGCCGACACTCAATCGGCGAAGCGTTTATCGTTTACACAACTGTCTTATTTACCTTTACGCTATGCAATTGAAGCAGCAGCATCCTTTCTTTTCCTCAAAACTAATACTTCTTTTTTTGCAACTTTGCTTTTCCCCCTCTGAGGCTCACTGCTGCTGACGCACAGAGGACTACGTGCAGCTTCAGCCGTGCCGGCAGCAGTTCGCCGTCACGTGACACTTTGTCCCTAGCTGTTAATAATTTAAGTGTTAGCCTCACAGGTGTCAAGTGTGGATATCTGCGTCTAAGCTCGTGGATAATTCAAACCGCTGAACAAAAGCCCAAAAATGAAGGATTTGGTGTCGTCTGCTTTAGCGCTCAAAGGCTCCACAGCGCCATCTACTGAACACTGGGCTCAATCTCATCAGCCAGAGCCTTTTCAGTTTTTTTTTCTCCATTAAACTGAATAAGATCACATACCCGAACAAAGAATAGGCCCGATCAGGTCAAATTACACAACCCCCCCACACACAAGTTTTAAAGTAAAGAGAAAAGCTGCATAAGAGGGATTTTGTAAAAACTTTATTGATCAGTTCAAGGAGTTTAATCGAAAAGGCCGAATCCCATGTCGTCATCGGACTCCTCAGACTCTTCCTTCTTCTCCTCTTTCTTCTCCTCAGCTGAAAAACAAAAAGCACTTGACATCACGTCCTGCTGTCATCACCATGACACAGCAACCTGCTCACGTGGTTGCCTAATATAACGGTTGTTTTAAAATATATTTAAATGCAACTGATTTTTATTTTGGAATTTCCCAGTTTTTGTTGAGCGTTTCTTACACGCTGCTGTATTAATATAAAAACAAAAAAAGCCTCTTTTCTAAAACCATTCAACTTAAAACCGTAGAATAAATTTAAATGCCTGCACTGTATTTACCCAGTATAGTGCGGATTTTGTGTAGATTAACTTGTGTAGATGCATCTTTCATGTCAACAGATCATTATTTGGCTCCATGTAGTCGTACAAGCATACAAGGTGAAGGCAAAATCACAAAGTGGCAAATATGATTGATGGTGCCAAACAAGGTGCTAAGCTGCAATGCTCACCTGCAGCAGGAGCTGCGGCTCCGCCCGAGCCAGCAGCTGCAGAGCTGGCAACGGCTACGGCACCACCTGCTGGCATGCTGGCCAGCTTACCGTAACCTGAGGAGACACGAGTTGGCAGACATGAAGCACAAGTGATAACATCGACACTCAGCAGTCAGAAACAAGACAGAGGTCAGAAACGGTCCGTTATCATTACATGTGGTCTGACTTTACACATCTGATTAAATACAACTTTTTTCTTATCTTATATTCAAATCGATTCACTTTGTCCAGTGAGATATCATGCCCTGCGGGTTTATAGAAACTATGGCAAGAAAACTCATTATCACAGCAAATGCACCATGACACACTCAGGAAATATTTTATTTCAGCCCACAAATAGGGTGCAAGATCAGCTATCACGAAGACCCAAATAAGAAAATCAAATATTGATGTTTTGCAACTTGCACTCACACCATCCCAACTAGAGCTGGGCGATAGAACGATAACGATATGTATCGCGATATAACTTTTACTCGATAGAGAAATTAAGCTATCGCGATAGACCTCGCCGCTCTTGTCCTCTTAAAAAAAAAAAGGTCAGCCGATCCAAATTCAGTAGCGCAGAGCTGAACCAATCACAGCCGCAGCGTCACGTCGCGTGACTTGTTACATACAGCACAAGTGCCAAGCCGCACGTGGGTTTGTTTGGGAAGCAGCCAGCGGGTAATGGAGCCAGCGCATAATGGAGGAAATGAGTGTGCCGACTAGAAAAATCAACCGAGCGTGACCGAAGAGAAAACAGATGATGGTTCCAATGCCGGAGAGATTGTCGAACGGAAGAGCCAAAGAAGTTCCGTAGTGTGAAGGTATTTCGGCTATTTCAAGTCTGACAAAAAACAGAGTAGCGTGCACTGTAAATTGTGCCGAAAGCAAGTCTGGAAATACAATAAACTGGTGCATGCGTCACACTGTGCGCCACGTTATTGTTTCGGTGAAATGAATTTCTACAATACTGTTACTGTTAATTCTACTCTCTGCAGTGTTTAAATGCTTACATATACACACAGTTACTGTCCCTCCACACATACGACTCGGTTCTGCTTCTATGCCCCAGCTTTGTTTACTTTTTCCCACCGAGGCTTCTAGACTTCTGATTGGCCAACATTTCTGCACGGTTAGGAATCTAGCGCCACCTGCTGCTTTGGCATGTTCATAGCAGCGTTTTCCTTCATTTCTGCCTTTATGTGTGGACGGGATTATTTTTTAAAACGAAAACGGAAAATCTCCGTTTTCAAAAATACCCGTGTACCCGTGGACGTAGCCTCAGTCTCTGACTGGAAGCGCTAATTCGTCATTCGGCTTTTGTCAGACTAAAGTAACTGTTAAAACTGTTTGAAAAGCTCAGCTATACAACAAGGAGAGATTGAGAATTTCCTTTTAGTTCTCAGTTTATTTGATTTTGACAAAAGTTAGTCAGTTTTGTCTGTTCTTCTGTAAAACAAACTAAGATTTATTTTTAGAATTAATATTTTGTTTCTAAGTGGAATTGACAATTTAGTCTGTTTCGTTTGTTCTATTTTGAAACTTAAACGCTTTAGCGGCTGCCTTTTGTGTAGTTTGCAATATTTGCCTTTATTTATCTGAAAAAGTCTCATGTTCCTTAAGTACATCTACCCTGTTGAACTCATTATGGGAAATAAATATTTAAATAAAAACAAGCTGCTGATTATTTCACATTTTACTTGTGAGCAACGGCACATTTAAATCTTACAAATATAGTTATTTGGCTTATATCGTGATAGATATCGTTATCGCCTGAAATGAAAAAAACATATCGTGATATGAAAAAATCTCATATCGCCCAGCTCTAATCCCAACTGTATTTTAGGATTGTTTTTGCATTACAAGTATCACTTGCTGCATGCACCAGTAGCACTGATATTAACCCTTTAACACTGTGCCACTTTTCTGCCCATCTGCAGTACTCTACATTATGACGTTTATATTTCATTCTGTTGTTCTTCGCTGTATCTTTTTTAGTAGTAGTTTAGTAATGAGTTCTTTTTTTAGTCTTTTAAACTTGCTACTGGGTTTCTGTTTTTTACTCCTATTGCACTGAGTGTGTAAGATGACTAATAAAAATTAATTAAGAAGTATAATTTGTGCATACAATAAGTAATTTGTCTATACACAATACCCTTATGAACCATTTTCAATGAACAAATTCTCCAGTATAACTGTGGTCCATACACAGTGTGCCATCCTCCATTACGGAGGAATCCAGCATTGAGAGCTTAGTTCACTCATATTTTTAATAACTCTTTTTTTTTTTTTACCCTTAAATCTGTTTTCCCTGTGCGTCAAATGAGTTTATCACTAGTCACAGTATCCAACATCATAAACTAGTTCAGACCCCTGCAGGGAGTCCATGTCAGTATTAAAATACTGCCTGAAGCCATTTAATTCTAAACTTTCAGACCTAACAACATTTCAGCCAAACAAAATTGTAAACCAAAATTAATCATGGTCTCACACACACATAAATGAAACTGTGGGAAACTCACCTGTGGTAATAACGTCATTCACGTTCTTGCCCTTCAGCTCACTGATAACCTGTTGAGAGAGAAAGATAGACGCAATTATAAACATAACCTAAAGGTAGGAACCAGCTGCCGGGAAAAACTGAAGCCACAACAGTAATAAAACACAAACAGGAGCAGGTGGCTGTGTACCTTGTCGAGGCGTGTGTCATCGGTTTCAATGCCAACGCTCTCCAGGATCTTCTTGATGTCCTTGGCATCAGGGTTTTCATTGCCACCGAGGGCAGCCAGCAGGTAAGCAGCAACGTAACGCATCCTGAAACACCAAGTTTACTGGAAACATTAGTAACCATGCGGGATGTTTTTATGGACACAGGAAAATGAGTTATGTCTAAAGTTCAGACAATCTGTTTTTGCATTAACAAAAGTGGAAACACAACAACTCATACAACATGTTAATTTTTCTTCATTATCAGCATATGCTAAATTTTTATATAAAAATCAAAGCCTGGAGAAAGTTATGGTATGCCTCAAAAGCTCAATCTCTGATTTTTATGTGAAAATGTTACAGTTTATAAGAAATATATGGCTTCACCACAGCAGGGGAATATTAAATGCTGTCCTTGTTAGTGCATCATTTAACAAAAAAACCCCCAAACAAACAAAAAACATCAAAAGACGTAGGGTCGACCCCTTTAGGGGTCCGTTTTTTCCTGGGTTTAGACAGCTACAGGACTGTGATCCCAACGCATTTCTGAGTTATTACGGCGATTTTCAGTAAAACAGAAGTTCGCTGCTTTACTTTACAGCCGATACCCATCGTCCACTCATCTAAAAACTACATATTTTCGAATATTGAATATGCTTCTACTAAAATACTGTTTTCTCTACCTCTATAAATCCTCAAAAATGCGACAATGTGGGAAAACACGGCATAATTTTAACACCCATGCGGCTCTCCGCTACCATTAGCCAACCTAGCGTAAGCTCCGGGAGCCAAAGAAAGGAATTAATGTTGGCTAAACGCTCTTTAATATTCTTAAAATGCCTGGGCTGAAAGTGTACATGCTTATCTGGGTGGCTCAGTTATTTTCTCAGTGTTTAATACGTTATTTACGTTTTAAAACCAAACTTACTTGAGCTAGATAGGAGAGCGCGTGTTCACTCTGAGGTTAGCAGGGACAGAAAGGAAGTTACGTCACCGGAAAAAAGCAAAGTAGCCTTTCTTCTTCGTAAAAGCATTAAAAGTAAGCAGGAACCGAGGCGAGGCCTGCTGCTCAGGAGTGTGTTTGCAACCTCGGTGTAAAAACTTTACCTAACGCGAAATATTACACAAAAAATACATTCTTCTTCTTCTTCTTCTTGGATTGGATTTGATCTTGGATTCACCTTGGATTGAATATCTGCCTTAATTTCACTTTATGTCTTGCATCCTCCTCTGGTATACCAATCCTCTCCATGTCCTCCATCTCTCACTCTATGAATCAGTTTTGTGGTCTTACTCTTTTGCTCCTAACTGGCATCTCCATATTCAACATCCTTTGTCTCTCTAACTTTGCTTTCAAACCGTTCAAACTAAGCTGTCCCTCTGATGTACTCATATCCTGTATAAAAGATTTGGAGCTTGTAACTACATGCTTTATTGATATGAAGCGCTGGATGAAATGTCACTTTTACAATAATCAAGGTTACTTTAATGTCGCTGTGTAAAAAAAAAAAGTGACACTACACTTCCTTGAAAATTAATTTCTCAGGAGTTCTCAGGAAACAGTCTATGTTGTACTTTTTGTGACGAGGCAGTGTGTGTTGTGTGTCTGTGTGAGGCCCCTGAAACTTGACACTCTCTCCAACCCTTTTCCATATATGTGTTGTGAACAAATATGAAAAAAAGACAGAAATCAGGAAGAGGGCAAATACTTTTTCACAGCACTGTATACATAAGGGCGTCTAGAGAGTCTCCGGTTTCAGGGACCTCACATGGACACACAACACGCACCGCCTCATTAAATAAGCATAACACAGACTGTTTCCTGAGAACAGCACTGTATGTTCAGTGGTAAGTGGCCATTCTGACTTCTCCTGAAATCAATTATCAGCTCTCTGGTCCTGTTGGTATTTAGAACCAACTTGTTTTTAGCACATCAGCCTGTCATCTTCTGAACCTCTGCAGGCAGAGTCATCTCCTCCACTGATCAGCCCCGCCATGGCATTGTCTGTGGACTCAGTGTTGGGTTTTGTGTTACAACGCAGTGTGCAGTCATATGCATACAGAGTATGTAGAGTAAAGAGAAGGGCTCCAGCCGCAACCTTGAGAGGCTCCTGTACTGAGTATATGAGTGGTTTGGCTGTGGACACTTGGAGGCCTAGAGTGGACATCCTGTGGACATTTTTCTTTGATTATAAATTATTATATATGAAACTTGACCAACTGTGAATAAATGTAAAAGTTTACAAGTTGTGGGCCGAGTTTCTTTGGAACTAACTTCCAGTGAGCCAGGGTTACAATATGGACAAATCAATGTCGCAAAACACAGCTGTTTTTTGTTAACATAGTGCCTAATATAATGCATAATAGTAATCAATTGCTAATTAACTAATAATACAGTATTAGAGACGTTTGTAAAGCCTAATCATAACCCTGTTAGATAGTGAGGAACTAAACAAGAAGAAAAGCAGTAAAGACATTTATGTAGATGTATTATTTTAATCTTGTGATTTTTCAAGATGGGTGGGAACGAACCTCTGAGATTTATTTCAGCATAGTGCAACATTAAATTATAGTTCGCTTGTTTTTTAATTTGCACTCTGTCCAGTTAAACAGGAAAAGTAAATAAAATCTTAAATGATCCACAAAGGTTACTGGGAATCCATATTTGTATCTCATCCAGGAGACTTTTATCAGCCTTCTTCTGGTGCTGTTTGCAGAAGTCCATCCCCACCTCATTATTTGGGTCAATACTCATGTATAAGATAAGATAATAATCAGATAATATCTATAAATCATCTGCATCTTTTTGCACATGAAGCTTTGTGCTTTCGTGACTCTGCAGCAGCTCTCCTCTAACCATTTCAGTGTGTGTTACACTGTATATGAACATGAATCAGCTTCTTCCTCCTTGTCTGCTGCTACTGCTCACTTGGCTCCTGGTCCGGTTTGGCTTCCTGCCTCTTCTTCTGTCCCCGCTGCTGCTGCGTTTGGTCCTGGGTGTGATTGATTTCAGTTGCCAGAAGAGACGAAGTGAACCATCCACACATGAGAGCCTGCGACGGATGGCGTCAATGCCATGAGAAGGCAGCAGCTGTGCTGTGCTCTCAAGCTGTAGTGTGAACAACCAGCTCTAATGAATTGCTGTCACGTGCGCTGCTTGGTTCCAGGAGAACAGGCCCGAGCTCTTGTTACAGACCTCCTTCCTCTCAGACATATACAGTCTGGATGGGGTGCAAAGACTACTTAATACTGACAAGAGCAGCAAACTTGCAGGAGTTACCTGAGGGATACTTGTCAGATAGGCAGACTGTTGTCTTAAACGATCTTGGATGTATAACATTTAGTGAGTAAGCATTTATTTCTGGATTTCATCATTCATGGCGATTTGTACCTCAAAGCTACCTGTGCACAGTCTTCATGTTGATGTTAATGCCAGAGGTTTGGAGCGCTGCAGTTTCTGAGTCTGCAGAGTGTTGGTGGCTTAGGTGCTTTTTACTACAAGCCCCAATAGAACCTTTTAATGTTTACTTTTAAAATTTCAAAGATTAAGAAGTGTGGCCCAATACCTTTGTCTGTATAGTGTATTATTAGCCTTGATATTTGTGAATGTTAACAATTTATCTTTGCATTGAAAAAACCTTAGGAAATACTTGTTTTATGGATTTGTACTTTATCTTTCCTTTTTTGTGGAAGGAGCCAACAGAAAATATCTCTGGATATCAATGAGTGTCAGCTCCTCCGCCCTCTGGAGCAATCAGCCCACAGAGATGACTCATATTGAATATGTTTCGAATATAAAGGAAAACGATGGACACAAAAGAACTGCTGACCTTCACGCAGTCATGTCATTCGTTCCTTTACTTTGTTCCCCTCTGTTATCCTATGCATTTCGCTCTACCCCTGATGGCCGTGTCTCTCTTTGTGTGATTGTGTGACGTCAGAAATTAATTTCAACCTGCCACATAGTATGTCTATATGTTTGTGGCATAGAGCCATAGTTGGTTATATTAGAGAAGTCAAAATAGCTGCTGTGAAAAAGGCTTATGAATCACATTCACACGAAAGCCGTTTATTCAGACAACGAATTTCCAGTTTCTATGCTACTTGATTTTTCTATATGCATCTAATGATTAATACAGTTTTAAATGGAATTCTGAACTTACTCATGATTGTCATGGTTGTGATTTTATTTTTATGTTCTACTTTCACATCCATTTGGGTATTTCCATAATGCTCCGACCACGTTTCCTTACCTTTTAGTTTTGGTGATGATCTGGAAGTATGTGAAAGCAAATATTTGACCATTTCCTCTATGCCATAACAAGTAGTGCTACATGTTTCAAAAAATAATTAAACATCCTGGAGTGAAAGAAAAGAGAGAAATAACAACAACTATGCAATAAAAAAAACATAAATATTGCCAGGGTCCATAAAGATCACCAGGCCAATATTTGTTTTGTTGAGCTGGGAAATCACAGCTGCTTCCTCCACTGATAGTTCAGTTCTCCACACTGACTCATGCTGGTTGATTAGTGTCTCTTCTTTTTAGCTGATAGAAAGGCCAGTGCTTTTCTATTTACAGTTTTTTTGCTTATGCAATGGACATTTTTCCATCTAGTGAACAAGTAAGCAGACGAGGTTTAATTTCCAAATTAAAAATACCTCAAATACTTAGTTTTATCAACTAAAAATGCTTAATGAGACCAGTGTAACTGCATTAGTTCAGTTGAGTTTGAAAACCTAGGGGCCATCCGAAGCAACGGACAGGGCCTCTTTTCCACAGTGTGTTTTTTGTCCTGTCTTCCTCCCCTCACCCTCCACTGGAGACTGTAGATGGCCGTCCTTATGTTAGCCTGGTTCTGCCGGAGGTTTCTTATTGTTAAAAGGGAGTTTTTCCTTCCCACTGTCACCAAAGTGCCTGCTCATAGGGGGGTTATGATTACTGTGGTTTTCTCTCTAGCTATCATTGTAGAATCTTTACTTTACAGCGCCTCAAGGCAACTGTTGTTGGGATTTGGTGCTATATAAATAAAATTTAATTAAATTGATTTTAATCGCACAAGAGATGTGAAGAGGAGAGTGCAGGCAGGGTGTAGAAAAGGGGTGAGTGTGAGAGAAGGACAGCAGAAAAAGTGAAAGTTTATAAGATGAGACCTGCTGTGATGTATGGTTTGGTTTGGAGATGGTGGCACTGACAATAAAACAGCAGGGTAAGCTGGAGGTGGCAGAGTTAAAAAGACGGGAGTGACCATAATGGAAAGGATAAGAAATGACAGAGGATGTTTAAGATGGAGCTACCAGGAAAGGAGGATTGTTCATGGATGCAGTGAAGAAGGACACACAGTGGACTGGAGGATGTTTGATAGGGTGAGATGGAGGCGGACCCCTGAAGAGAGCAACGGAAAGAAGATGTTATTTTTGCTTCATTATTTTTGTACTATTTTGCATGCAGGGTTAGCAGAACACAAGCAGCTAAAACCTGCTGAGACTGCACCTCTTCTGACAGCAGGAACCATCAGTTCATCTTCCAGAGTTTTCCTTATTCCCTGTGTCTTTGCTCTTAGAAAGTATCCGCATTGCAGAAATCATTTGCAGATGAGATGAACAGATTTCTACGTGGAGCTTGCACATTCTCTTTGTGCCTTCCAGCTCCAAAGACATGCATGTTAGGTTAACTGATGACTAAATTGGCCCAAAGTTTAAATGGGAGTGTGAATGGCTGTCTTTCTCTCTCTGCTAGGCCTGCAATAGACTAGCAACTGGCTCCAGCACCCTCAACAGCACTTTCAAATTTGCCTTGTGAATTCCCTGAAGGGTCCATGTTACCATTTCTGATCACATGACCCACCTTTTTCATGCTGCGCTGCTGCCATACTACTCTTTTCTTTATAGATTTACCTTTTTGACACCTACCTTGTACCACAAGAGTGACAGAGATGTGTCTTTCTTTCTAAAAATGAATGTAACGTGTAACAGATAGTGGAAAAACACGTTTAAAAGTCATAAACTTAAGCACGGTTTATTGAGCCTCCTGTCCAACTATTATGTTCTACATCACAACATTTTACATTCCACATCAATGTAACACAGTAAATTAGATAAACAGACTAGAGAACATAAAATAACACAACACTATCTACAGGCAATCATAAATAAGCAACGACTAAAACAGTATCAACATTTTAAGTTTGGTCTCGGTCCTAGAAAGAAAGGAGAGATCAGTGCAGAGCTCAGAAAAGAGGAGCTGATCTGTGACAGTTAATCTGTCCCACATCTGCCCCGCTTTTCAGAGACGCTGCGCTGATATGGCCCTGGTACACAGTCAAAATGGAAGTACCAATCATTCCTGGTATCTGATTTTTTTTTAGGAAAATCACTTATAAAAATTGAGAAAAATATCAAAAAAAGAAAACCATTATAAAAAAATACTCTATTGACCAATACACAATGAAAACGGGTAGAAAGTTGAAGGTTTACCTCACCAAAGGTTTGTAACTAAAATCAGACTATAGTCAGTGACATTCAGTGGAGAGTGTGCAATATCAATACCAAGTCTCATTACATTTTTTTCCTGATTTACTATACATGTTTGTATGTGCGTGAGAAGTGAATCTAGCTAGCTAATGTTAGTTAAAGCACAATCAAGGGACAAACTATACATCATATTAAGTCTTTTATGTACACCCCGACTGCTGTGCTAAATGTTCTGCCTCCAAACAAAAGCATAATCAATGTAGTTTAAATAAACTGTTACGTGAAACTATTCAGGAACGCTTATTTAAATCCCACTATTTAGCATTTTAGTGTGTACAGCAGTGTACAAGTAACCAACAAACCCACACTATACTGTAGTTGTAAGGACACGTAAGAACATTTCTAATGTTTTTAAATATTTTTATTCTATTGCCTGTCACAATTTGAGAATACATCACATTGATGACAACTTTTAGTTTACAACTACATTATAGCCTGTTAACTACTGCTTATGAATGTTTAATAGAGAGCCATCTCCCAAAGTTTTGCCAATTGCCTTCTTTGACTCCTTCATGGTAATCAGTATGTTACATCAAAAAAACAAACAAAAAACCTCCCAAAATTTGTAAACATCTCATAGGATCATCCAATTACATGCAACTCTTCTCAAAATCCTGCTGAATGTCATATTTCATTAGACATTCGTCTACACAGCCTTATTGTTGTAAGTTTAATAACATTCTGGAGGAAAATGACAACTATTTTGCACCAACAAAGGTTTTTTTTTAAAGACCTTGCATAGATAATTGATGTGCATTCCATATTTGCAGCGTGTTTTACTTGAGACTTTGACCTTCAACTCAGCTGTCTTCATAAAGATAAATGGATTACAGGGGATTCACCCACCAAATTTTACCTGTACTCGTCATGTGTCGTCATTTCTTGTGATATTTAAAGCATTATTTAAGTACCATACGATCAGATGAGAGTCGATGACCCCTTTCACTGACTTACAAAAACCTGCTAATCAAAGCAACAGCTGAGCAAGTTGATGTGAGGGAAACGTGCAGAGACATTCAAATCATCAACACTAGCACGCCACTTTCAACTAATAAAAGGTACTGCTTTTTAACCAGTGATTCATTTCAACGGATTTAATCTACAGTAATCTTTTTACGAGTCTTTTAAAACTTAAAGGATCGATTACCAAAAGCTCAGAAGCCGGATTTTAGATTTTATCCTCCCAAAAACAGTACCGATGGACCTCTGAACATCCCATTTATGATTTGTTAGTAACTTGGGGAACATCAGAGTACGCCAGGAGACGGTGGATAAAGTAATAAAAGAAACAGATGGAAATACAAACAGCTGTGGAGCAGCTAACCAGGCAAACGGAAACTCAAAGTGACCTCATTTCAGATGACATGGTCACAAGAACCAGACAGCACACATCTATCGTGCCCGCACACGCCAATCAGCGGCATGCTCATAAGACTCCCTCTCGATAAAACGGTTCGCTTCTGAAGAACAGTTTGGCATCGGATGGTTAATCTACACCGATAGGAATCACTACCGTTACGTTACTACCTTCCTGTCTCAATAATGCCAGGTGTTGATCCTGAGACTGGACAATAGTATGGCTTAGTCAGCAAAAGCCTGGTTTCCATAATTCTGTACACATATTATTAGAACTACCCTGCAAACAAAAAACCTCTAGGAATAAATCTTTGAAGTTAAATCTGTCCTGTAGACATTTTGCCAAAAAAGGTGGATGATTAGACATCTAGTGAGTTGATTTTTTTAATTTAAACAATACATTTTATTTTTAAGAGAAAACCAAGACTTGTGGACTTGTTTGACTGAGATGCTGAATGAAGATTTCCCTAAGATGACTATCAACACAGTAGCTAAACATGCAGCCACTTCATAACTATAAAATGTGGAACATGAATAAGTGTAACTGTGGCAGCCTACACATTAAAATATACAGTAGACAATTAAGACTGTTTTGTGATTTGCCTGCTTAACAATTCACATCAGAACAAACTTGATTGTTTGGCAGTATTTGGTAATAAAGTGTTTCTCATTTTTATGATATGCATTTTGTATATTATATATGAGTACATTTGTGCCCAACCCACCTAAAAAAGAAAAAAGAAAAAAACTTATTTGCGCAAAGATGAATGGAAAATGAATTGGTAATAACATGCAGGCAAGACCAAGTTTGAAATTATTGCTGTAAATTATTGAAATATGGGCTTTACTAACATTTTATTAACATTTTACAAGCATCAAAAAATGGTTTTTTTAAAAGTAGCTGTCGATAGATCTTACCCAAGCACCTGTATCGTCTTTTGTTCTTTAACATGAATGCGATATGTGAATAAAAAAACGTCAGGTTAAGCGAATGTTTGATTTACGACTCCCTTGCTAGATGTTAAGTTACAAAATGTAATAAAAAAAACTGATGAAAGATTACAAATAGATATATGTCACTGCAGCACATTTACAGCATAATACACCAAACACTGTAGAGGTTATATACAGTATGTGTACTAACATTTCATTCATTGAACAAGTGATCAAAACTCACATGCTGCATTAATGTGACTGAAGTTTTGGTCACACGGGCTTAGAGGCTGGTTGGCAACCCCTTGGTGTCCTCTGGTTGCTAGGGGGAAAACGTGTATTCCTTGACTAGTTGGTGATTGCTTGCAAGCAGGGGGAAATGAGCTCCGAAGAGGGCGCTGCACCAAAAATCTCAGACACTCGCCAATTACTCGCTGAGCGATAGTGAAACTTGAGGGAGTGCAAGTTTGGAGAACTTTCACCTTCAAAGTAAAAGTTGTGTCTTACTATTGCTGTCAACATGTTTTAAAAGGCGCAAATGGATCAGCTTCTGGTTTGTGTCACAGTTTTTGAAATTTCACTCAGTGAACAGTTGGCGAGTATTTGGAGCTAAGTTGGTATTATCCATGCAAACTGTAAGTAACCACAGCAATAAGCTAGCAACCAAACCTCTTTGTTAATCATTTCACGTAGTCGCTGGCAGCAACTACTTGCCAGCCGGTTGGGGAGCACACTTATTTTAACAAGCCTCTGAGCCTTTGTGACTGAGGCTGTAGCAGTCGATTTCACAGATAGCCAGCAATCTCCAGCAAACAATCTCCAATCGGCTGGATAATATACATTTTTCCCTAATGATCGGTGGTTGCCAGGGGGTCACAGCTTGGTTTCTAGGCTTGCATGACCAGGGCCTTACAGAGACTGTAGGCATCTGACTAGCTGAATTTTACAAATGCCTAATTTTATCTTATTCTGATGGTCACTGGATAACTGACTTCTTATCAAGTTCTGTCACTGGCAGAGTAAAAATGTGACACAGTACATTCCTCATTTATGTCAAAACAAAATAACTGACTTTCATCTCATGTCATACTGACTCCAGAGTTTCGAGGGTTTATTTTTTTTTTGATAAATGTGCGAGTCTTTGTGGTGTCAGCTATTTAGTTCACAAGTTGCTGAGACCCCATTACATCACTTACTGGAGCTTTTTATAGCGTGGCATGATGTTAAAGTCTTGCAGGGTAAGCCTAGAGAACGCTCAAACATAATCCAGCACTTTTGCTACTTTTTGTAGGGTAGCCATAATACCAATCTAACAACTTATCACTTTTTAACTAATTTAGACTGTCGTCAGCACCTCTAAAGCTACGGTCTCTGAGAAAACAGGTGAAAAGCATGAATTAATTCCTGCCACAATAGTTTAATTTCCAGAAATTTAAACGGCTAAAGAAAGAAGAGAAACGAAAAAACAGTACATAAGATAAATGTGTTTGCCCTGAGGCACTTGGTAGTGGCTCTGATAAATCACTGAAAAACACTACCTTTTCAGTCAAAGCAGTTGTATAGTTTGTCTCAGAAGTTGCATTCAAATTGTCAATTCAAAAATAATGCACATGGTGTGACACACACTGACAATCGTGATCTTCCTAGTGTTCGTCTAGAGTTGTAGTGTCTAGTACAATACACGATGCTGAATATCAAAATGCTAAAGAAAAGGGCAGAAGCGCAATATACAGTATGTATGAGCTAAAACTAAACATGAGCGTGTTCTTTTTTTGTTCTTTTTTCAGGGGCGGGGAGATGAGAAAGGGATCAGAACAGATGGCCAGAAGGCTAAAGAAGGAGAGACACGGGAGCTGGGCATCAACATGGGAAAATCCTACTTGGGAAAGTTGTTCTGTTGCCGGCGCTTCGCCGACCTCATTTTCTCAAAGCGTGACTCCATTTCCTCTAGGACTTTGGGGGTGTACCTTACTACCAGCTTCACTGTGCCCTGAGCTGCTTTGAGGAGTTCCACAGCTTTCTCATGGTGCTCTCCTTCCACACTCTGAAGGCAAAAGAAACAGAAATTGAGTTTACGATTTCACCAGGAACAGATAAAAGTCCATGATCTCTACAGATTAACCTACTGGGTCCAATTATTAAACACAAGAGCAACGAGGTATGTGGCCACTTTTGGAGTAAACAAGAGTTTTATATGTACTGGAGTGAATGTAGTTCCAACATAAGCTCTAGCAGCTGTTCACATAAAACAGCCTGCAATTTGGAAATTTTAATGAGGGAACAAGCTGAGCAATAAACAAAGTCAACTGGATGATTGCTATTGGCTGAACTTTGAGATTTACACTTCCAGACAATAGCATGGCACGTTTACATTCAGTGTTCCATCAGTACTCACTGTGTCCATCTTTAAGCCATAATAAACATGTTGAACACATTAAGATTTCCAGAGCTTTACAAGAGGAACCTGACACCTTCATTATTTACATCAATGTACTATTACTACCATCATTATTATTATTATTATTATTATTATTATTATTATTTCTAAACGTACACAATTGACAGCTTCCTGTCACTGACATAAGGAAATGCTTTTCCATTGCGGCAAGAAGACACCAAAGACTCCACAGGGTTTCTGAGGTTTTTTTCTGACAGCTCACTGGTAATATGGATTACTGAAGAAGGTTTAGCTGGTAAATGGCCATCATTGTCAGACTCTATGGCTAACAATGAACCAACATGATGATGATAGTCTGAAAATAAAAAAGCACAGGTGAGCAAAGGGGATTTTATTGATTTTTTTGGTTTTCTTTGTTGATCCAAATTCCACTGATTGAATCCTGTCAGTCCCTATGATGGACAAACTGTTGCCAACAACTCCAAGCTACAAGCTGATATCTTCTTATAGCACTCCCCTGTTTATTAGGCTTTAATAAGCTTAATTTTAAGGCACTACTAGAAGAGTTTAACGAGCGGGAGAGTTGTTGACCTGCCTTAAAGTTCTCATTAATAAATTATGGTGTAACAAGTTAATAAACAACGATTTTACAAGTAGATGGGACCCAGATTTTTGCACGGTGATTGCAGTTCCTTTTTTTTAAAATCCTGAAACAAAATCTAGCTGTGCATTCGTTTTTTTTGAAGAATGTATTATTTCTAATATCTGTCTGTTTAAAAAATAAAATAAAATCTGAAATAGAGAATTTGCTCAGGCTCAGTCTAAAATGTAAACCATGCTGTGAATTACACACACACCACTCCATTCACTGAGAGAAGCTGGTCCCCTCTTTTCAGGCCTCCATGTCGGTCAGCGATGCCTCCTGGGATGATCCGTGAGATGTAAATTGGTGAGTTTTGCTCCTTTCCGCCCATTATATTGAAACCCAACCCTTCTTCTGTCTTGGGCAGTTCCACAACTCGTGGATGTGAGTGTCCCTCACTTGCTGCAAAAGCTGCCACTGTAGCCTACAAATAGGAAAGTGGTGTTTAGATATCTCGTCTGTATGTACTGCAGTCAAAGCACAAAATTACCCATTTTAAGAAATTAAATGTCTGAAATTAAGATTACAAAAAGACCAAATCTTGTATTCAGACAGTAACTGACAACTGTCTACCTTTGCTGTGGCATTGGCCCTGACCTCGGGGCTGCTGTTGATGTCCACCGTTTCATACACATGCTCATAGACCTGAGGAGATATTAGTGGACAGTATTTCAACCGGCGAACACAAAGAATTCAAACCAAACCAAAGGGTTAATCTTCTATAACCCATAAAAGCTGTGGGCAGCCAGCATATTTCTACTACTGTCACAAACACTTTTGGACACAGTATACTTTAAAAATTTGAATAAATCTGGGGGGAAAAAGAAATGGCTGTGCAATTTAAGTATTTTGCAATATTTTACATTTTATTTCACACTATGGCTGACGTACATCTGTAAACAGTGTCGGTTGTCAGTCCACTATTTACAGCATTCGATCACATCAATTTCGAGGAGGCTGCAAAACTTTGTAAAAGGGGACTTATATGATGTGAAAATGTTTATCAAAGGGAAATGTGATTGTTCAGACTCTCTAGCTTAATGTTATCTGGTATACACTAGCTTTTGTTCTTATAGCCGTCTGGCTATCAGCTGTCCCAAAGTGGCAGTACACTTTTAGTTATTTAGTTAGTTATATTATCGGGAACGAATAAGTATGTTTATGCATGTTTTATTATGTTAGAGTCTCAATTTCAGTTGCGGGGATGAGGCGTGAGGTGAGGAAAACGAGAATGAGTTGGAGGTTAGGGAGCAGAGAGGAGGGGTGGATGTGCCAGATGAAGAAGAGGAGGACAAAGAAGTAATGATAAAGAGATGTTGAAAACATAAATGTACAAATCTTAAATGGTCATATATAGCTGGACATTAAATTTAAACTAACTTTTTTACCAGACTTCCACTCTTTTTCTTAATTCTGGAGTATTCTATTGGGAATCCTATTGGGATGCAGAGGGTTAAGCTCCAAACTGTGAACTAATGTCTCTTAATTAAGTGTTTGATAAGTGAATGATACAAAACGAAAGAGACTCACTTCTCTGACAGCATTACAGAATTCACTCTGTAGGACCCTCTGCAGTGCCTGCAGCTTCTGGGGAGGCACTTCCCCTGTCCTCTGGAGTTTATCAAGCAATTCAATAGCACGGTTGATATCTGTCAACAAGAACATGTACATAACCATTACTGAGGCCTGCAAATGTAGATTTTAGCATTGGCAGTGAGAGTTTCCCACATCAGTGTCAGAGCACATTTACTTGCACTACATTTGTTCTGATTATAGATATGCTCCGGACAAGCTTGACTCCCACGGTCACCAGAACATACTACAATTAGTACAAATCGCTATAATGCAATAATAAAGCAACTCTCAGAGTAACATGAAGTAAATTCAAGGCACCAGGCATCACGTTTTTGTTTTGTTTATTTTGTTTTTGTGAATGTACAGCTTACGTTAATAGCAATGAATTCATAAGCATTTGTAATTTTATTAAATATTTCTAATCGTGAAGGTTTACGTGTGTATTTGTGTAACCCGTAAGTTTAAACTATCACACAAATCTGGGCTTCCTCTGCACATTTCAGCAACACACACCCAGAACTTGTTATTTACAGACAGGTCACAAAAATGAATATAATGATACAACCAGGGTAACTAAAATATTCTTTCTTTTATGGTAAGATACAGTGAACAAACCAGCCAGATTGACTAATCACTGTCTGTTGTCATTAATATTAGCTAGGTGGCTAATGTACTAAGTACAAAAATGTAGCCGTAATAGCTGTGGCTGCTTTAGCTGGGTGACTATATATACATAATCATACAAGAATTAACCGCAAGATGTCTATTCTATCGTTATCCCACCATAAAACAGAGTACACAGACAAAAAAATAAACCGCTTGCTTTAATGAGCTAATGCTAGCTAGGCTAGGTTTATGTCGCCCGCATATCACAACAAATATTTTTAAGCTAAAGCTAGCTAGCTAATTAACTTCACCTCTTTCCAATCGCACGGGCTCCCCAAGCGATGCCATTATTGAACTAGGAGGATGTTTGGCGTTAGGGAGATAGTTAGCTAAAAGGAAAAATACTGAAAACTAAATTTGGTAATCCTGGCTGGCGTTATGTGCGCTTAACTGAGACGATAAATCAGATTAGCCAAGTTAGCCGGCTAGGCTAGCTGCCAGTGTCGTGATGCATTCAGGGAAACCTCGTAAAACTGTGAACTCGGAATGTTCAGTCACATTCTAAAGTCACTGCGTGTGTATTTGTTACCCTATCCTTTTACTAGACGACTACTCGTGTAAAACTATGATATATCATACATACATAAGACACATAGCTTTACCAATATTCCACCTCGCTTTAGTGTACAAATGTCCTTTCTTTAATTCGTCCAAACGTACACCTTAGATAGCAGCTTCAAATGTTGTATATTAGTAATGCCATATTTAGTTTTAAGCACAGAGGTTTGATTTTATTATGTTTACTGCTGATGCTGACAATGAGAGTAGGGATATTTTTGTGCCATGCATATAGCCCACTGAAGGTCTCGTTGGCTAGAATCCAAACCTAGATTCCATATCACCATTTACCAACCTGAGGGGCGGAGAACTCTCCATTTAACAGCTTCTCTCAGCCTCCACAGACATAGCTCAAAGGACGATTACATTAATATGTACTGTCATAACAAGGGCCAGCCAGAGGAAACTTTATTTGGCTTTTTGTTGACGTCTGATATGAGCGCTCTCTCTGCCACCCCCTACTGGTGAGCTGCATCACATTTTGAGCCTCCATAAATGCAGAAAACTGCAGCTGCACTGCTTCTCTGTATCCTGAAAGTTTCGAGCATGATTCACTCCTGACCACACCCCAGTGGGCGATGAACGCAAATCTTTTGACAGGTGATGAAAAATACCTAACGTGACATCACAAATGTGGGCGTGGCATAAAGCAGACACACGGAAAGACTTGGTGAGCAGCAGCTTTTGTTCTTTTCTTAACACAGTAGACCCATTGTTTTCCTAAAATATTTTTTCTTCTTGTTTTTATTTCCTCAGCAACAGCAAAGTAATACCACATTATACTGTAGGATTCACTCATATGCCTGATTTATGGTCACACCGAAAAACACCATGGGCTTCACCCTGCCTCCCTTTATGCACTCTTTTATTAAATGTTGAATTGGCAGATTACTTTTTTGATCTTTGTAAAAAATAATAGCCTAAGGCTCATGCTCATGATAAACAAAACACATCCTTATCATCTTATCTAAAATGTTGAATGGCTGATTCATTGTCCTATGTGCTGAGGACGGGATAGTGTCATTCAGGTGGATTTTTCTGGAAGACCAGATCATTTATGATATTGTTCGTCTTCCCACTGTTTGTGTTGCAGAAGCCTCTGTATCTTTTTTTTAATTTATGATATTAACTCACAGCATCATCATCAGCCTTCTGTGAAGGGTCCAAGCAGGGCAGTGAAGAAGCTGGCCCATCCTTCCTTCAACATCTTCAGATCTGGCTGTCTTCGCACTTACCTTCAGGCTGATGGAGGCGTGGTAAAATGAGGTGATTGTGTTCATTCATAAGGGATCGCTGGTGTTTTGAAGAAATTTTGTATATTCATTTTCTTGTTGTTGTTTTTAATCTTTTTGCAGTATGTTCTAGAAATGTTTCATGTAACGAAGATGAGACGCTGAACATATTTTATTGTATTCCCACTAAAACCTTAAGCTATGGAATCCAGACTTGGCAGGCATGCATTGCAATGAGTTATTCGCTGCCTGAGGGAGAAAGTTGATTCTTTTAACCCAGGTGCCAAACCAGTTATGGAGATCGGCTTCTCCTTCTGATCGCAGTGACTTTAGAGCTAGAAAAAATCAGTGGTGATTGTCCTATTGTGGAGGAGTTAAAGCTGGGATTACAGCACACTAATAACAAAACACTGGGTGTACGTTTTTAATGTACACAAATGTATGGGTGGTTGAATCCATCACTGTCAAGCTCAGGCAGTGTACCCACTTGTACTAGTCTGCACTTGAACGTGTAGGCGCTTTTCTTGTGTTAATAGGGTCTCGTAATTGTGCGACATCACACATGCCGCTGGAGCAAAAGCTCTGAACACCTGTGTATGAACACTAAAGATCCAAAGCACATAAATGTGTTTTGAAAAAATGTGCTGGTGGAGAGCAGGAAGCGGTTTAGGGGCACCTCCTCTCTCCTTCTCCAGTTTCTTTTCCTTCCTGAAGTAGCTGAATGACACCAGGAGCTGCTTTCTGTACTCTAACACTTGTTATCTTTCAGTGACCCAAAGCAAGGTCTCGTTTTCTTCTCTTAAAACATCACTTCTTGTTGCTCAGGATTTGAATTTCTGCTCTTTCATGCTTCAGACGTGTGGCGGTTTGTGCGCATGCATGTGTGCATATGTGCCTCCTCCCTCCTTGCCTGCAGACTGTCCGTATAATAAAGTTTACTCTGCCTAAAAATGCACCGTTGAAACTTTATCGACATTGATTTTGTTTTTCAGTTGCCTATAGTCATTTTTATTTCTTCAAATATTTCAGTTTAATATTGCAAACAACTTCACAACATACAAAATGAATAATATTAACCCAGAAACATGTCAATGAATAAATTTTATATATATATATATATTTATATAATTTTTTATATATATATCTTGTCCTCTGGTGGGGATAAAAAAATAAACAGCAAAGCTTTGACAACAGCACCTTGACATAGTATGTAATTCCAACATTACCTTGAGAAGTTTAGAACAGTAAACAGATAAATTACTTGAGAGGAAATTGTTTTCTGCTGAATATGTAAACGGAATGTTTTTTTTAATAATTTTTTTTGGTCAGCATCATATCCTTTTTTTTCTGTAAGTGGAGAATTTATCGATTTACAATTGAAGCAGCATGCAAGCTTTTGAAGATGGAACTGTCCTCGCTCTCTCTCTGTCTCCCTCTTTGTCTCCCTCTCTGTCTCCCTCTTTGTCTCCCTCTTTGTCGCTCATTTCTTGCCTGTTAATTTTTTTTCCTTCCTTTTCTAATTCTTGGCAACGTAAACAAATCACAATGTCTTGAGGAATGTGATATAGTAATTTAAACTGGGCGCAAATGACTGATCAGATTTTTTTTAATTGTTTACAAGGTCATGAATATGTTCAATAAATAGACTGTAGTATCACTTTTACTGTATAAACTTCATCTTTTTTTACATGCAGTCCATAAAATTTTCATTTGACGGAATAATTTACCCTGTTATGTATATATACAAATAGATATTTTCTCTTTATTCTCTTTTTTAAACTCTTCAATAAAATCTATACATTTTATACACTATCTCCCTCTTTTAATGGTCAATGTGCATACACATGAAGTGTCTATCCTTATAAACCGCCAGCCAATCTTCTTTTTGCTATCCATGGTAAGCGCTCGCACGTAGGACTGGGTTGTCCTGCATTGGGAATTATAATGCCGCTTGTCTATTCCTCTGCAGCCCTCCTTTGTGTACCCCATGGGGTTGCATTTGGTCTCATAAAAGTATTGCTTCAGTTGGCCATTGGGGACAGGGACCTTTTCCATGACGGTAACTTGCTGCCCGGACATGTCTATTGCAGTCTTTTTATCCACAGCTGTCACCCACTGGCTAATACTGTCACACACACTGAGCTCTCCACGTCGTGAGGGATCGGAGTGTCGCCGCACCCTCATGGACATATTAGCGGCATCCAGATAGTTTTTGTATTCCTCCAGGAGAAAGAGCAACGGCGGCTCCAAAGGCACTTGGTTGCTGATCATCACCCGTGAGTTGTACAGATCGACATCCTTGGCCTCCGTGGTGACCACAGAGGATGGGCCACCACCTCCCTGGCTCTTATCGGCCCCCTGTCCCAGCTGCGCCGCCTCGCCCTCCACCTCCAGCAACTCCTCTATCACTTGCTCAAACGTGTCTGTGAGCGAGGGCAGTTCCCCACGCTGGCCTGGGCCTCCACCGCTCTGGGGAGTCCCGTGGCCTCTTTCGGCCGTTGCAGCAGCGCCCAAGTAGCCTTCCGTCCGATGGCCCCGCATGCCCGGGGCATCTCTCAGGGGCGCAGCTCTCATGCAACTGAAGTATGAAATAACCATAGTAAGGAACAGGATGGTCATCACTCTTCTAACCTGGTGGAACTGGAGGGACGGGAGAGAGACACAGAAAGAAAACAAGAGGAGAGAGGAGGGTTGGGGGAGGGCGAGAGAACGAGATGGTCAGTCAAAGAGCATCTTCAACAAAGTTAGCTTATTTTTGATCCATAATGCACCATGTAAGCCTCTCCTCCTATTTCCACCCTCCACTCTTTGTTTTGCAAGCCAAAAAACTGGAGCCAGTAGCTTCGGAATAATCATAACATGTTTTTATTAAACTGATATTGGCACTGTGTCATCGGTGTTTTCAAATTGTTTGCAAACTGTAATCATTCTGTTCCTATGTGAGGTCTGGCTTAGATCTCTATTTGTTGGCAGCAATGCACAAAAGCTGTGCTGAGCATCAAAGCGGCTGCTTATTACAAAAGATAAGATTACACAAATAGATGTGGAAACATCCTAACAGCTTTTTGACTGGTCTGTTAAAAGTCCAATCATGGCTTTCTGTTGGAATAATTGGCTCTTTTTCTTTCTTTCTTTTTATTTGGCTGTACTAAAAGCTCACAGGTGCCCCCTGCTTTTGGGTAAGGAAATTGAGGATTTTCATTCTTGCACTTCATCCTGTAGTTGTTGAATTCTTGTGGATGGATTTATGCCCGCCCCCCCAACCCGCGTTACGAATACGCGACCGTGACGTTACCGTACAAACAAATCACCGGTATTAACACTTCGGGAACCTCCGGTGTGGACAGCACTACCTAACAGAGTCAGTGTGTTTGTGTCAGCGCTGGCAAACACTGATGCTCCAGTATTACTTTATTAAAAAGAGAAAACAAAAAAAAAACTGGTCAGTACTACACCTTGTAGTCATGAATGGGAACTATGGGTTTGTTGAGGGACACTGTTTGTTTTCGGCAGGTGGAAGGCGAGAGCACTGCGGGATGAATTAACAGGAAATTGAATGACAGAATGATTTGACATCCTGCCGTGCAAAGCACTGCTATCGAGGCTCTGGAGAACAACTCAAAGCACACGCAAAACCAAACTGAAACACTGTACATATATATTGTAAAATTACCTGAGCATGTGTGCGTCCCTTACCTCTGAGAAGCTCTAAGATTCACAGCAAATCAATGAATCCAAAGGACATAGATCTTAAAACACCCATAATTTAAAAAAAAAAATCTAGATCTTGCTTACCACAGGGGCTAATTTAAAAATAGCCCGGCCGAGGCTTTGACTGCACTCTGCATGTCCAAGCCTGACACAGGAAAACACGGCGAGAGCGAGCCCCTGCTCCAGCCTCCACTCACAGAATGGACACAAGGACCTTTACAGTATAAGGAGGAGCAAAACCCCACCTTAAAAGCATTCGTTTCATTCTTAATTGGTATCTGGGGCTGTGGCTGCAATTAACCGACACCACGGTGACTGCCATAGAGATATCTCGTCTAAAAATAGACGTGCTGGGAGTCTCACAGTCTCTATTCAGAATATCACATCCTTCTTCTTAATGAGCCACTCATTCCCTGAGCTCAGTGACGTGCTCCTCCGGAGTGTGTGAGTGTGCGTGTTAGAGGGAGGGCATGGGGAGGGGCTGGCTTGTATGTGTTTTGCAGTGAGGTGGTGCTGGTGGTGGGGTGGGTATTTTTCCTCTTACCAACTACAATGGGGACAAAGCCAAGAATAAAGAGCTAATTGTCAACTCGGATATTGTTAACAAAATTCCATTTATGGCTCATTAACCCTTCAGTTTTGTGAAGGTTGTGGTTAATGATATCTGAAATGATATCTGAAATGATATCTGCGAGGCTTCCCAGCACTGAGAATCGTGTAGGTTTTTACGGGATCGAGGCCAGTCACGAGCTTTATGTGTAGGATGCATTTAGGCTGATATTATTATCAGCATCGCGCTCAAATGGTTCCACTTCCACAAGAGGGAAATGAAGGCAGAGGGCTGATTACTGTTAGGCGTCAAACTTCATGCTGGAAATGGTGCAGACGAAGAGTGCTGCATCTTCCGTAACAGACCACAGGGGTAATATTGCAGTAGCAGGGGGTGGAGAGAGTGCCAGCGTCATTTCGCAGCATAACAACCACAGATGACGTCTCTTCCAGGTCTCCATAGGGGAGAGAATGGAGAGAAGGGGTGGGGTGGAGGAGAGGGGGGGAGAGGTTGCTGGGGGTAATGCCACTCAACAGTGTGCAATTGCAGAGCCATTCCCCCGTGTATCGTCACACCGGGAACAACAGATGATTTTATTTCTATCTCGCTGATTTCCTGTTTCCATCAGTACAATCAATATGGCTTATGCTCTCAATCAACATCCTGTTAAAATGCGATAAAGCCAATGAATCATTTAATTGCTGTGGGACCGACGGAGGATCTCTGGCTTATATCTGTGAGAGGCTAAATGTGACAACATCCAGTGTCTGAAGATTTTATGTGGATTTCACAGTTAATAAAAAAGCAGCCCGAGCATTAACAGGATGAGCAATGAATAATAAAGCAAGGGATGGATTACATATGGAAGAATAAGACCCCCCCCCCCCCCCCCCCCCCCCCCCCCCCCCCACACACACACACACACACACACACTCCTTTGGAGCTTCTAGTTCTCAGCTTTGTGGCAACTTGTGCTTGAGAAAGGTGCAGTTTCCTCTGAGCTGACTGTTTAAAGAATGCACAGCCATCTAAACATGACATGCTGAGAACTGAGCTAATAACATGAACGAGGGAAAATAAAGCCCACAATAACTGCTGCTCAAACATGCCTTTATTCATGACAGCACGCCTAGAGCGTGAAACACCCCGAACAATAGCAGCAGGTGAGTGTATGGACTCTGTCTTCTGTTTAGCTCCAGATGACCACCTGTTCATCTGCTTTGAGAGCACGGCTGTATGGCAGGGATATGTAACTTACCCTTGCAGTTATTCTTTGTGCCAGGTGGGGATTAAAGTGATAAATGCCTCCTCTGACAGACGCTGAAAAGTTTCCCTAAAGCATGAAAGGACTAGCGTGGCTAGTGTTATTACACACTACAGTAACGTTCCCAGCCTCCACGCACATGTCTGCACACTTTATGGGTTCATCTTTACTAACGGCAGGCGTGATATCTTATAAACCACTGCATGGGGAAAAAAAAACACATCAAGAGAGGAGATCTGAAGTGTGGTTACCACATTTGAATGGAAATGTGCGACCCCATGGCAACATTTGTTCTCTGCCTCTGTCTCTGCTCCCTCGTAGGTACCCATCTTTGTTAAATTCCTCAAGAATACGGTTTACCTGGCAACATGTTTTATCACGCTCAATAAGTATAACACACAAAGCCAAATGTTCCGTTTGAGAGCAGGAAAAGTACAGCAAATATTATCAAAATGGCTACCATAGGACCCCTTGTGCACTACAATGCAGCACTTAAAGAAAAAAAACAAACAGGCATTTAGACTTAATTGTGTTGTCTGCAGTAATGGCTGACACATGTGGAAGCTTGCTAACTGAGATCTGTTTTCAATCTGATGCAGCATCAGAGCACGTTTTACTAATACATGAGCATCACTGAGGATTATACCTGGCCGCCAGGCCAACCCCAGCCACTGCCACAGAAAGCCCAGCATTCAAATACCTGCTGAGTGATTTATGCTACCCAAAAGAGCTGTTAACTCCCTCCCACACTGCGTGCAGCAGTGGGCACTTTAGAGGATACAACAGCAACATACAGCATGGTGAAATCCTTACTGATGTGCTTAGGTTCTTGTAAGCTTAGCGAAGAAATCCTCATTTTAACCCATGAATGACCAACAGACCTGCGGCTGCACACTGACAGCGCTGCTGTGCCCAGCTTTGTACACTAGATGGCATATGAGACCGTCAAATAGTCTGAGCTCGTTTTCTTCCACCCTTTCTCCACCTTTCTCTCCTGTTTTTCCTTCCTCCCCATGATAGATAGATAGATAGATAGATAGATAGATAGATAGATAGATAGATAGATAGATAGATAGATAGATAGATAGATAGATAGGACAGACATTGTCTTTTCCAGGGCATAGTCATACAAGACATCTATAAAGTTAAGTTGGATGTTGTTTAGTTACAAGAATGGTTCATCAAAAAAAAATTCGTCATTAAACCATCTATTAATCTGAGATTACTTCTTGAACCACATATTTTCACATCGCAAATGAGCCAGTTTCCTCCCACTTTGTTTGAATCCATAATTATTGTGAGGTTTTGGGTTTTTTCAACACGAGCACACACCGCCAAAAAACAAAACAAAAAACCCAACAGTGTGTGTTGGCCGACCGAGCTAGGCGTTTAGGTCTCGGGTTTCCTATAAAGTCTTAATGAGTTCATCAAAGTTTTTTCCCTCCAACAAAACAACAATACAACAAAAACTGTCTGGAGTGTTTCTGTCTCTTTTCTCACAGAGGAGGAGGTGGAGAAGGAGGAGGGTCCAAGCTTGGACGAACAAATGCAGACAAACAGCCGGAGGAGAGAGTTTATTGAGCAATTTATGTGCGTAAAGTTTCCTTAAAAACAGCCACACAGATGCACACTGGACGGCTTCCACTTTGCTAGCTATGGAGAAATGCCTACCTATATGTACCACTGGCTGCTCCAATAATGTAACCACAGACCTTTTCCCCCCCTTCTTCTTCTTCTTCTTCTTCTTCTTCTTCTTCTTCTTCTCGAGATTACATCTGCTGAGCTCGTGCTCCCCACTGGAAACCCAATCAACATAATAACTCCGTTTTTTATTAATGAACACGAGGATAAGGTTACACATATCCCCTCTCGGGCTGCTGCGCTGTCTGTTCGCAGGATAACCGGGCTTGATCGAGCTACTTTTAGACCCCCCCCCCCCTCCCCCGCCCAACCCAGTCCACCCCCCCCCCCCCCCCCCCCCCCTAAACACCACACACACACACACACACACACACACACACACACACACACACACACACCAGCTGTCTTTTCCACTAGCAGCATCAAACACGGCGAAAGTGCTTAAAACAAGTTATCAGAAAGAAGCAGACACATACCTTTTAGTGCCCAGTCGTAAAACAGACCATTCAACAGGACGGTAGTGTCATCTGGGATGTTTTGGACAACTCCCCGAGTAATTTACTTAAGCGGTATTTCTGACCCCCCTTCCCCCCCCAAAAAAACACTCCTCTCTCCCGACAAGCTTCAGGATATCTCTTCAGCTTTGGAGCAAATAGATTAAATTATTGATAGTGGAAATTGCATGGCTGAGGTAATGCACTCCCATGGCTGCACGGCTCCTTTGGAGATCGCCTGAAACTGAAGTTGTCGCATGCCGAGACGCCGCCGCCGCAGCACCACCACGGAGATGAGAGACCTCTGGAGCTGAAATGAGGAGCCTCTTTGCAACTACAGTAACTTTACTACAGAATGACGCTGCAACATGTGACCTGCCGCTGGCTGACTGCCTGGTCGCATCCAAACTCCTGTTTAAAAAGCCCCGAGGCGGAACTATTAATGCGCGTTCAGTGTGCATTATGTATTATTATTGTTTATCTGCATAAGCCGTAGCCTGCAAAGGAAGCCTCCTTCTTCCGTATTTTTTTTGTACTCAGCCTAAAAGAGGTGGCATTTTTTTTAGAAGGTTTTGCGTAACAGCGCGTCTCCACCAAGTCGTGATACACTGCGTGCCATTTACAGATGGCCTATTTGTGTAAAATTAGACATCGGAAAAATTAAAAATAAGCATTTTCTGTTACGGGTCTCGAAATAGTGTCGAGACTGGGTAAGTTATATCAAAGAAAGCTTAAGTATTTGTGTGAAGGAGCCATTTGCGTGCCCCTTTCACATCATTTAATCCATCTTGTGTTAGTATCCCTGATATAACATATGAAGAACCCTCTCATTTTCTTATATAAACTAGATTTTGATTGTAATTCTGATGCTATATACACAGAATAAACCCAAATCCAGTATAGGATTATCATCTTATAATTTAGCTGCTGTAAAATGGCAGTGTTGGATGCTAACAGGCACAGGAGGGAGGTAAAGATGAGAACTTATTGAAAGCAGTTCTCCTCCTTGCTTTTAAAGTGAGCCATCTCTACAACAGATGGATGGCTCCCCTGCAAGGTGCTCTGCAGTGTAGTAACCAGCTTTCATGGGTTATTATTCCCAAAATGTTAACCTAAGCAAACCACATCATATTTACAGGGAAATCTTGGACTGCGAGGCTGATTTTGATATTGTTTCTCCCCTTGGTTCACTTTCTTTAATGAGGCAGAATTCAAGTGAAGATGTCAGCCGAGGCACAACCTTTCAATGGGTGATGAACGTTTGGAAATTCCACCTCTGATGAATACGAGAGCGAGCATAATGGAGAAACAGAAGCTCATTATCCTTGTGACTTGGCCTCGGTCCAGTGCAAAGATTTATTGTGATGTGTTGGCTATATTGCCATAATGATTCTTCCCTGCACAAGCTTATGAACTGGAGAGCTCATGTTTGGCATGTAGCTGTATGGGAGTGGATGCTCACACCTGCTTAATGAGTCACTCCCACCTCCAACACCCAGGGAAATGCCAAGATAGATATAGCCCTCCCCGAAGGCTCACAGGAGGTGAGGGCAAACTCTAGATGACAAAGAGTTGCATCAGCAATCACTGAGCGACATGACTCCAAAGAGGATAAAAAAAATGCACACTGCACAAGGGGGCTGTTCCAAACAAGTAATTCATAAATACATCACCTGGCATCTCATTAGAGGAGCAAAAAACAACAACATGGTCTCTCTCATTTCTGCAAATACAGCACAACTGAAGGTGGTTTATCAAGAGAAGTTGTATGGCTTGCACGTGTTTGAGGCTGGATTTCTGAATGAAATCCACACAATGCCTAATATCTGCAAGGAAATAAGGGGTAGTGGGGAGTATTAGAAGCCCTTTGACTCCTCCAGTTGAGGACCAGACTGAAGCATGACATTGTTGACCTAATACAAGTCACCCATGAGGTCGATTTGAAAACCACTAAACCATCATTGGATCTTGTTGAGGTTTGAGATCTCTGAAGATGAAATCTTCTTTTGATGTCGTATGGCAACTTTTCATATGCTTTAGTGATCAGAATGACAGGCGAACACATGTAATTTGAAGTAGCAGTTGGGTAGTTCTCTCCTTATATCTTCCCAGCTCACGACCCTTTTTGCTGTTTGGGCTGCAGGAAGAAGAAGAAGAAGAAGAAGAAGAAGAAACAACCACAAGACCTGACAACACGACCCACTTGTATAACCTTTCAAAGCTTCTCTCGCCAAATGCAACACGAATGCTGACAGGTCCACACTGCCGAAAGCTTCACTTAACAAGTAGAATTATGCCTCCTTGCATGAGAGAAGGGGACCATGTAACACAGGCGAAATGACTTTTGCGAAATGTCATTTTCACCGGGGATAAAGCAAGGCGATGAGGGTATTTTGATCAAAGGGAAATTGCATTGCTCCTCAAGGAGGCAACTGAGAAAACATTTCTTTGGATGGAGGTTGTGTGACGTCAAAGGAGACGAGGAGTGAGCTGAGTGAAAACTCTAAATTGATAAAGTCAGTGCAGGGCCTTTTTTGAAAAAGAAATAATCAGATGCTGGTGTGAGGAGTTAATGTCATCCCTCCTGTGATGACAATAACCTTTAATGTGATCATGAAGCAGACAGCAGACTGGGTTTCTAAGGATCATATATGGCCTATAGACTCCTCCTTCCCACACCCTCATTCAGCTGATACATTATTTCTATAGTGGCAGACTGCAAGTCACTCCATAGCCTGTGAAGCCTCTGTCTGTTTTCTTGCCTTCTGCCCCCCCAACACCACACTCCCCCATCACTAATGTTTGCTTCACTGCTTATAATAAAATATTTTCTATTTTAAAAAAGAAAGCAGAATTTAAAAAAAATGCTAAGCAAGAGAGGATGCACAAAATTAAAACCCTGCCTTGATTTGCTATAGAGCGATTTCCTGCCACCATATGGAAGCAAAAACGCAATTTTCAGAATAAAGGCCTGAAATTAGATACTTTAAATCAACCTTACGGGCCAAAGCCGGCTCACTTTCCGTCTAACTGGCACTCAGGAAACAGCATTAAAAAAAGCTGTTTTGATGGCTTCTGGAAGCTGTCTGAAATCACTGATGTGCTGCATGTTCACATACTGCTGGGAGACACACGTGAATGGTTTGCCGGAATCGTCGAGCATTTCCTGTCACGCCGCGTCATGCATCCTTGTTGTCCCGCAGTGGTCCGTCATATAAGATGTCTTTACAGTAAGAATATTCCAACTATGTATTAATAACTCATCGTGGGCTTCATCGCTGCGAAACCACAGTCACGCTGCTGAATGACGAATAACTGGTAATTAAATGTTCGGAATAAAGGTTCAAGGCTTCGCCTCCTGCCAGAACTTGTTTAAACAAGCCTCTTAATTGGATGAAGGTGCCAGTGATGAAGATGACGATGATGTGGTGACTAAAGCAGGAGCAGCAGCGGGGACAGCGACGGTGGCGGCGGGCGATGTAGCCTACATTTTCATAATGATTAAGATGATTAATTTTCAATCTAAATATATCGTGACGTCCGCCTCTCTGCGGAACCCAGATTTTCGAGATCTATACACCCCCTGCCCCCAATAAAAGAAAAATAATAATCAATAGCCTATTTATAATTTATATCAGACATCAAGCGATTGCATTTCATGAATGAAAGCGGGGGGTGGAAAAAAATCCGAAATCCGAGTTTTACTGGGGGACAAACGTCGCCCATGTCTATATAGGGAAAATGGCATTTAAATCCGGATTTTTCCACAAAGTGCAGAATTAATGGCGTCGGGGTAAAACAAGAAAGAAAAAGAAAAAAAAAGGATATAAAAACCGACACACAAAGACCAACAATTACATGATGGAGAAAAAAATAGTAGCTGCACGAGACAATCTAACACGTTAATAATGCTATCTTTATTTCCACCCAGGGCGTTTCTTTTTCTTTTTTCCCCGTTTAATTTAAAAAAGGCCCATCCGAAAGAATTTCATCGGATTTTTTTTTGCAAAGAAACCTACCATCAGGTTTGTTTTTGACGCCCACCCCAACTCTGCAGAGCTGAGAGTGCAGAGAGAGAGGGGAGATTCTCGGTAAAGATAACACACGCGGAGACGCACGCACACAGGCGCGAGCGCACGCAGGCGCACGCCCGCACACAAACACGCGCAGCCCCATTTATGGACTGATCCGCTGACGTACATTGCAGAAAAGTGCTATAAAAAAACCTTCATACATACAAAGTGTGTCGTGCCACCCCACAGACCCCTCCTAACCCGCCTCCGCTCATCCCTCCTCCTCCACCCAACACGCCCACGCCCACACCATCTAATCCCACGTCTCGATGGAAAAAAAAAAACAAAACATAAATAAATTAGAAAATAAAAATAAAGCCACGGCCAGAAAATAGAAATAGAAAAAAATGCTTACGTTTATAAACAGTGCAGTCGGAGGGGAAAAAAGATGGTGCAGTAGAAAAGAAAAGAAAAGAAAAAAGGTGAGACAATGATAGCATCTGTGAATTAAAAAAAACATAAGGCCAAAAATTTCTTTAAACTGTCACAATTCCCCCGATCTGTCATCCAATGAACCCTTCCTTTCGTTTCGTTCGGCAAATTAATGATTGGTCGTAATTTGTGCAATCAGCGGGTTTTGTGGCACTGATGCCTGGAATGTGGCTATTAAAGTCGCGTCGCTGCCTTTATTAAAGGAGCATTTTTATGAATGTCGGGTTAGCCTAATAAGTAATGTGATCTATTTGGGTTTCAGCGTCTCATAAAATGAGGAGTAATAGGTCATAATATGCGGAAACCGATCTGGGCGCATTACATTGCTGGGTTAAAATTACGGAAAACGCCAGCAGAAGAAGAAGAAGAAAAAAAAGGAGGGGGGTGTCCCATAATTCAAATGTAATTAGGGATTTACTGGATACTTTCATATTGGAAGTATTTATTTGAAATCGCAGCCCCCTGCACGAGAAGTCTTGATTAAAACAGGACTGCCAGTGGGCGTTGGGGCTTTTCTCTTCCCATGCTGTTGTTTTGCCATGCAATTGCTTCGACTTGGATCAGAAATCTTAAATCTTTGACCAAAGGGGGTGTGAGTGAGAGAGCCGGGGGGGGGGGGGGTAGACAATATCCACTGCTTCTGCATTGGTGCGAGACGAATTTTTTAAGGCTACAAGTCCTTCAGGAGGGCACAGAAATAAAATCTCGGGGCAGTTTTGGGTGATGATCATGTAAATCAAATAGGCGAGATGAGTGATGCTGATTGCTTTAATTTTAAATTACACAAAAAGAAGAAGAAGAAGAAGAAAAGAAAGCAAGCGAGAAAGAAAGAAAGAACGAAAGAAAGAAGCGATGCTTCCCGAGCAATTTCCTGTCAAGCCATCTTATCTCTCACCATAACGTTCAGCCATAACATCTGTCAGAGGATGGACTTTGACCACGCCCATCTTTATTGTAATTTCACACAAGAATAAAGCGAACAATTTGTACACAGTAAATGAGCCTCGCTTTGGCAGCAAATCACACGAGTCTAAAAGGGGCGAGGAATTATTTATTCTACCCCCACCGCCCTTCGCTTTTTTTCTTACATTTAAGGCTTTATTTATCTTTTATTATCACTAATATTTTTATTCATTCGTAGCCTGCAGTCTGACAGGTCGACACAGAGCCGTGTACGGACAAAGAGGAGGAGGAGGGGAGGAGGAGGGGGGTAGGGTAGCAGGTGAAGTGAAAAGCACCTTATGAATGAAACCGTGGAGCGGTCGTAGTAAAAACACAAGTGATTTGATGGCGATGACGGGAGGGGGGGCTATGGAGGGAAAAGGGGGGGTGCTGGCGCGGGAGGGGGGGGGGGGGGGGGGGGGAGTAGGGCTATTTTTGGTCGATAACAAAATCCGGAGGGTTTGACATCAAGACAAAACATGAATGCAGCAGACCAAACAAGAAAAATAAGCACAGATAGACAGATAGGTAGATATTTTATGATGTGCACGAGCATCAGTATTCCAGTTCGTGCTGAAAGTATCACTGCAGCGTCTTAAGTCCCATATTGGGAGCATGATTAGGCACAACGCAACGATTACGCAAATTGTGTTGCAGCAGTGTTCGGAAACTCCAAAAAACGCTTCGCAAAGCTCCCCGCATGAACGTGCACGCACCTATATTTTATTTAAAAAAAGAAAAAAAGCTTAAAAATAACAATAAGTTCAGGATTGTTTTTTAAGAAAGAAAGAAAGAAAGAAGGATATGCTCCGCCGGGTCTTGGTCACCTGGATCGTGCTTCATTTCGGACTTATTTCGGTTATTCATGTCCACAATGAACACACTGCAAAAGACGAAGGGCTGCATGCTGTAGTTTTAAGTTCATTTCGGAAAAAAGCCAGCCGAAGCCTCGTGAAAAAAGCCGACAGGAAGAAAGGATTCACACAAAAAACAATGGATTGTGCTCTTACCTTTATAAGGGCTGACAACCACTATGTGCGTGGTTAGATCTCCGCGACCAAGACTTGCATGTCCCAAAGTTTAACGCAGTGTGGGGGGGCTTATAGGTACCGAGAATGTGATGTGCAAAAGACCAGACGCCCTAACATTTCAACTTTCACAGTGCTCTACAAAAAAAGGGGAAAAAAAGAAAAAAAAACACATCTGAAGCACGAGCTCTTTTAATGGCAAGCGCTTTTCTTTTACCCCCTTTTTTAAAATGTTTTCTCTCTCTCTCTTGCTCTCTCCCTCTCTTTCTTTTTAGAATCCGGTTTATTTTCCGTTTACAGACCACAGGCTCCTTCAGAATAAGCTTACCAAAAGTTGAAAAAACAATCCCAGGTTTGGCAAAGGGGGGCTGGGAAAAGAGAGAAAGAGAGTTGGCGTCCACTCGGCGTTTTAGTCCATGCACGACTCCGGTGCCTCTGTCCAACGTGCTGAAAGCATAACACAGCCAGGGTAACTATGAGGGGCCAAGAAAATAGCTATATACTTTTTTTTTTGAGTGCCCACTTTAAACAGCTCTTTTTCACCCCCCTACTCAGCTTGCTTCCTCGCGTCTTGTCACGTGTATTTTCCCACCCCTTGCCAAACCAGTCCTCTTAATATTTGATCACATTTTGGTCGGACATTTCCTCCCAGATAAACAGCACCTATACACCACAAACGCCGGCTCAGTTCGCTTGCCACAGAAAGGCTACACTCTTACGCCAAATTGTAACCGGCAGCGCTGATACTGTGCCCCATTGTTC
Organism: Maylandia zebra; assembly: GCF_041146795.1. Classification (NCBI taxonomy): domain Eukaryota; kingdom Metazoa; phylum Chordata; class Actinopteri; order Cichliformes; family Cichlidae; genus Maylandia; species Maylandia zebra. The sequence continues at coordinate 22,982,257 of NC_135167.1, read as the reverse complement.
TTAATGTCATGCTTATGACAAGTGTGACAGCCAAGTGGCACATGTTGCTTATGTTATTTAAACAAGCATGGCCACCGCTCGCAAAAGGCAACATAAATGCATGCATAAAATATAAACCCTTCTCTGCCAGCACTCAGCCCTCCAAGGCAGCCTGTACAGCCCACATCACATCCACACACAGCGCGCAGACACAATGTAATATTTCCTTACCCCTCTCACTGTACCGGCATATCCTGAGCAGAGAAATGCCACACAATCCTTTCTCACACAGGCTTTGTCAACATCAGCCTCATCAGACATGGGTCTCGATACTGAGTTTCTCAAGTAGAGTCCAACCCTTCCAGCAATGCGTTGCCAGACTAAACAGCAAGCACGACTATTTGCTGGTAATCATCCCTTATATGCTGTGTGTTTCCATTGCTACTTACCATTTTCCCCTACGCTGTCCTGGAGATAGAAGTGTCTTAATATCCACTCACTCCAACAGATGCTGGTAGGTAATGTGTCTTGTTTGAAGTCATCATATGAGAACTTCTGCTGTGCTCAGTAGATCGCCCACCACTTCGCTGACTTATGAATCTAATAACCCTTTGCAATATCGGCGTGCTTAAACTCTGTTAGGCAACACCTTGGTGGCTCTACAGTAAAGACAAATATCAACAAGGCTGGCTTGTCAGAAAAGCTTGTACAGATATACGTAACACCCTCGCCAGGACAACGCCATTAGGGGGTCTTACGTGATTGAAATAAGCGACGGCAATACAAGTTTATGGGGGGCACTCGCTCCTGACTGATCGCCTCGTTCACCGCCTCAAATCTTTAAATCCGCATCGAGGAACAACGAAAGAGACATAAAAACTTCTGAGACATTTCTCGATTCACGTGTTTGTGTAATAGACTGTTAACTCCCTCTTTGGCGAAGGGCCATGGGCCTATTACGCATACGCACAACTGGTCATTTAGATTGTTCTTACGGGCGATGCGCAGCGGGCTTTTTGTCTTTCTCCCCCCCCCCCTCACAAAACAAATAGACATTTACAGCGCCCCGGTGTCTGCTTGTCAAGTTCTAGAGGAACTTGTTGCTGCTCAAAACGAAACCCCCCTCCGCCCTTTTCTTCCTCCCTTTCCTTCTTTCTTCCCCCTTTTCTGCTGGACCACACTCCGTCTCTCTCATATATATATTTACATATATATACACATATATACTTACACTGTCAAACTCTGCTGAAGTGCTGCGTTTCCCCCCTTCAGGACAGAAATAAATGTGAAAAAAGTTAATCCACGTCCTCCGGAAGCGTTATTACACCGAGAGAAGCGACCACAGTGCGTGAAGTCACGGATGATACTTTTCGATCAGGAATATCTGGAAGTTCAAAGGCGAAATCTGTTTTCAGTAAAATTCCATCAGTTACACTGCCAACACTCAGCCATCTGATTGTTATGCAGTGACGAAGCGCCGTACTTGCAAGTGAAGCCCCAAATGTACTAAGTAACATGAGTAATAGGTGATGCCTGACTCTTTGCCAACATCCCAAACTTTTTGAGTGCGTGTGTAAGAAAAGTGTCATTCTGTGCTATGATCTTTTTTTTCGTCTTTTTTTTTTTTTGGTCATAGCTTATGGAAATAACGCTGCATGGGTGGCGCGCTATTGGAACCTGTAGGCGTGCTTCTTCAAAAGAAAAAAAAGAAAAAAAGAGACAATAGCACCAATCTAACAAATCTTTGGACTTTTCTCTGGAAACAAACAACAAAAGCATTAAATCCCCCCCCCCCCAAAAAAAAAACAAAAAACAAAAACAAAAGCTGCTCATCAAAGTGTTTCAGGTACCTGGATGCCATCCCACCCACACCTGCTGCTCTGATACTGCTGTTCGCCTTCACGTAGGGGAGTACATGTGCCAAAATACGCACTGATTTTAATATTGAACCTGAAGTCACATTTCTCTGTTGTCAGTGGCACTTGTCAATATTGTACCAAAACTTCTGACACATTCAAAAAGTCTTTTCTTGGCGAGCGCAGCTGATTCTAATCTGGTCTGACTACGCATGTAGCTACTGTGTCAGCCTGCTTGTAGAGGCAGTGGCCAAAAACAAACAAACAAAACAAAACAAAAAAGAGAAGTTTTTTTGTGGTTTGTGTCAATACATTTCTGCCTCAAAGACACAAGATGGCATAATTAGATAAAAATAAAAAACATATATGTGTGTTTAATCATAATTATTACTGGGCAAGAAAGATGTGGTTCTCCGTGTACCAAACAGGCAAGCAGTGCTGGACTTAAGAGCCACACATAGCTTATTATCCTTGAACTCGGTCCTCGCAGGCTTTTCACACAGGGGGCTACTCATTACAGGCGACTAATAAAAGGCAGTGACATGAAGAGAGAGGTAACACATATCAGCCCGGGTGAAGACAGCACGAACAATTCCCCCTCTTTTCTTTTTCACCTTACATGATTAAATGATTAGGATGTATGTGTCCCCATCACCTCGCAGGCTCCTACCATCATCCTACTCTCAGGCCTTTTTGCTTCCTGACGTGGTAACTTGACTTGCTCCTACTTGTGATGTTGTTAACACTTCCTCTGCTCCCACAGCTTTTCGCAGACTCTGTTACTGACTCATGCTCGTCCCTTTTCCACTATCCGTGTCCTCCCCCGCACTCTTCAGCACAATATCTTATCCGAGTCCGAGGTCATAGATCAATCACTTCATCCCCTGGGCTGCATATGACTGCATGGCATTTTGCTCTATGGTCTGCCAAGATACTTCACCTCTTTTGAGCTTACTCTTGGAACTTATAAGAGTTTGAGTGAAATATATTTTGGCACAGGGAGTGTTATTAAAATGTGTGGCCAACGGGCTGCACCTCGGGATAAACACGGGGGAAGAATGTGCACTGTTCCGGCCTTTTCGAGGTCTGTTAGGAGGTACAGGTGTTGGTGTTAATCGGATACAGGCAATGCAGCAAAGAAGATGTAGGATGTCACAATTATAGCAGAAGCAGTCGTGGTATCTCTTTTGTGATTGGCTCATTACCACTTGTTGTTGTCGTTGTTGCTCTGTATTTTTGTAAACCTGTCTTTTAACCTCCTGAGCTGCACGCAGCTTTTAAGATGTAACTGTGTGTAAGATTTTGTCCAACCTTTTTCCCAAGGAGCTTCCAACAATCTGCCCGTGAATGCCTGAAAATGACTCTCAGCTCCACCTCCTCAAATGACAACTGTAGAAAAATTAATCACCAAAAAAAAAGAAAGGGGGGGGGGGGGGAGTATTGTTAAAGCCATTTTAACACTGCAGTCATCATACACCCCTGTTGACATCTGCTAATCACATTTGGGGCCCATTGTGGTCTCTGGAATCATTACTAAAATGCAGAGTGCCAGCCTAAAAATTTTGAGTCTATAAGCACTTTCCTCCTCCCCCTCGCCGTAATGACAACTATTAAGCGAGGATGGATCCAGTCAGGGCTGTGTGTATCATTACTCTGTCTTAATCTTTGTCCCATAAATATTGATAACAAGAGCCCCACGTCATGCGTTACTAGTACCTGCTGTTAAAAATAGACGGCTCGCTGATGGCAGGTTATCTCTTACTGTCAGATCCCAGTGTATCTCTACCTCTTGTATCTACAGGAAGTTGAGCTCTGGGACAAACAAAGAGCAGACAGAAAACAACAAATAGTCTGATTACACATGAGTACATCAAACCGCCGGATCTCCTGTCTCCTCTGTTTACCGAAAACAAAATACAACTTGTGGAAAATAAAGTGCCAAGTATTAAAAATGAAAACTACGGATTTGTTTTACAGGAACGCACAATCTCATAACGAAGCAGTCAAAATAGCTTAATACAGTCACCCTGTTGACAATGTGCTTCATGCTGTACATCTGTCATTCTGTAGTGCAGCTTCATAATATTTCTGTAGCGCGTGGAATTAATTATCAGGCTCGGTCGATGACTCAGAGCTCAGGTCTTCAGAAAGTAATGCAGCCCGTAAATAATCGCCCCTACTGCCACCATACTTCACACTGATAGCGAGCATTGCGTTTGTGCTAATTTCGCTGGTCTATGTATAGTGTGATGGACAGTGTTAGAATGAATGATATCTGGGTTGCCCCAGTGGCTAAGCAGGGGCCGAAATTGAACCGAATGAGCTGCTGTGACATTGAGGGGGTTTCTATCTAGCTTTGCTGCCTACACTGTCATCCATCTTCTTGTGACCAGTTAAACACCAGGTGACTGTGTAAACTCTGCCTTTAGGGCTTCGGGGAGGCGGAGGCGGAGGGGGAATCTGGAGCACCGAGTGTGACATAGAAGTACACTGATGTCTTAACTCTGACTAACTTCCGTCTGCTCAACAGCCTGGAGTGGAGGGTGCTGCCTGTCTGCTGTTATCTTTATTCCTGCCCTGGGTGAGACGTGTAATCCGGGCCTGCCACTGGACTAAGAGGCTGCTGAACTACAGCGAGCACAATGAAAATGACTAAAATAATCTAGAAGGTGTAAGCTCAGTCTCCTTTCTTGGTCAACAAGAAAAGTGAACACAGAAATATGGATCTGAAGTCGTCTCAGATCAAATATTGCCCCAGGACTGTGACTTATTCATGGATCAAACGAGGGCTCGTTGCACTGAGATGAGATTGTGTGTGTGTGCGTCTGTGTTTGTGTAAGCCCTGAATGTGTATGGAGTGGTGCGAATTTGAATAGATATATTTGCATCTTGTTGCTTAGCCAAAGGCATTATTGGCTCCCAGTGGTCGTGACCTGAAATTTTGCATGCAAGGCAACCCTGCAAATGGTAGCCCCTTTATGATCAGCCAGATATTGCACAGTGGAAGTATGAGCCACTGACCTTCAATGCAGCGCATACATGTAACACTTGTCGACACAGATGTTCACATTTCATGACTGCCTTGGCTTCTTCGGTTCCTCTTCTGAACTCTATGAGAAAAAGGAGACACAGTAAAATAAGTGCAGCTGCATTAAAAGTATTGTGAATGTTCAGGCGGATTTGGCAGGTTCGGTCATTAATATTTAACCCTGATGGCCGATATGTAGTCAGACATGCTGGAATGTAACAAAAAAGGAAGGAAACGATGGTAGTGACAAAAAAAAAAGAATAAAATAAAAATATCAAGTGTGTGGTTATTTTTATAGGTTACAGATGTACAGAAGTCATTCCACAGTAATATTGCACACATACTCAGGAAGTAGGAGGTAGATTGTCTTCTCAGATATTCACTTTGTGTGATTCAACCGGACACCGGTGAGGTGGACTGAAGCAGCACAGGCTGTTGACCTTGTAATGGATTTCTGAGTCCGACTTTGAGTTCACAGGCATCCTCTTCTATTTGCAAGAAAAGAAAACCTTTTTTTTTTCATTGTTTAGGTTTCCAGTATAGCCACCAGTTCCTTACAGTACAGTTGAGCGTAAGCCAACATAAGCAGTACCACCAGTCTAAACTCACATCGGCATTATTCGTTCTGTAAAACAATCTGTTTTTATGTAAAAGCCCTTTTCTGACCCCCGTACTAAAATGTCTATGCGATGAATATAATCTTTATCTGCTTAAGCACTTGTGGGCGCCCCCAGGAATGGAAGGGTCAAGAGTTTTTAGCTCTTTTACTGGTCGTCTGCTATAAAAGACAGCAGCAGCCTGCAGAGGAGGTGGATGCTCGTGACTTGGACGGCTGGCAGTTCAAATCCCTGGACTGACTGACAAAAGCTGTGTAGGAAAGCAACGCTGCACTCTGCTTCAAAAGTGACTCGTCAAAGGGCGGCTGCGTGGAGTTACTTAAGTCCCAGCTGTTTGGTAACAACAGTGTAAAAGCTGCGGCTGCAGATGTGAGCGCGTGAGCTTTCTCTTCACCTTGTCTGGACTCATTTTCAGATTTGAATCAAGCTCAAATTAAGGCCAATGGCTCGCTGATTAAGCATCAAGCAACATGTGCAGCAGCTACTTAAACAGGTTGTTATTCTAAAGGTAGAGCCTCAGAACATTTGAGATTTATAGCTCACCCTTGAGCACAACACCTTTTGCTCCACAAAGCCCATACACTACCTGATCTGGAGCTTTCCGTGATATCTCTTCATCAGTGGATCTGTCTACTTGTCATGCAATTAAAGATCTTGCCTGTTGTTTGCTTTCTTAGTACTTGGATGACTTGCCAGAATAGGCTTATACTGAGTAAATGGCTGTCTATGTTTATGAAGAATACTGAATATCTAGAGATTTTATTTGTTTTTAACGTGCGGTGTCTGCAATAAGCACAACATCATATTATATTTGTAAAGTTTAAAATGGTGACAAAGCGGACAAAATAGCACCAACCTGCTCCAGTTTGTTTTACTAAGCTAAACTGACGCCCTGACCTGACAGCACAGCAACTAAGCATATATGCCCAAAGTCCCACTCCCCACCATCCATCCCCCAAAGCCAGACAAGATACCCCATTACAGTTGACAGACAGACAGTAGGCACAAAGTTTAAAATAATGGTCTTAAAGGGAATAAAAGCCTTGCAGTGACTGGTGAGGGAATTGTTAAGGATAATACAAAGGAGTGGGATTTCTTGTGCATTTGTCTGAGAGGGATATCCCAGCCAAAGTTTCTCTATACATCAAAGGGCCGACACAAATAAAAGCACACTTGTCAGGGGCGAACAAACTGCCTCCTTTGTGTCTTCTACCAACCAAATTCAGGCGCACAAAGCCTTTGGATGTACAACACCGCAAAGAAGACATACTATTCAGATGACATGCTTTGCTCTCTGGTGGTTTGCTGTGTGCTTTTGTGTGCCCTTGACCAGGACAGATATATAATATCACTGGATCAAAATCCTTTCAGTCCCTTTTACTCTCGTTACACTCCCTCCCCCATACACTCCACTATTCTTTCTTTCCTTAAACAAAGTAAACTTGATGCAGCCAGATAACACTTGCAGCCCTCAGGCCTCATGTCCAAAAATGAGTCTCAGGTTCATTCTGGCTTTTTTTTTTTTCTTTTTTTTTTTTTACAAACTATGGTCAGACTGCATGGCCACGTCAAATCTTTGTTTGATTTCTTCTAACATCTGCCAGATATTAAAGTCCTGCAGAATAAATTCTTATCGCCCACAAAATATTTCCATGCTATTAACAAATAAGAAGAATGAAGTGAGATGAGTGCGTGTGTATCATTTATAACTTGCTTTCTTGCTTTCATCAGTCTTTCATGAACTAAATGTTATTTTTTCCTTACAGTGCTTCAATTAAAACCCACGTCTTACACCACCCTGTATCATCCAGGTAATCCAGATAATTAACTGGACAGAAGAAGCTGCACTGTTAACCTAAAGCTATGTTTATAAAACCTTTGTATGTAACCTTTGTATTTCAAAATACTGATCAAATGAGTGTTGCCTCTTCCTGCCTTGAAGATAGTTTAAAAAGAACACAAACAAACAAACAAACAAACAAACAAACAAACAAACAAACAAACAAACAAACAAACAAACAAACAAACAAACAAACAAACAAACAAACAAACAAACAAACAAAAAGAGTAAAGGGAAAAATCACTTTTTGGTAGAAATGTTACTGATATATCTTGATTGAACCTAAAAAACGTTGCTTTATTTTAAGATCTAACAACAAAGATTTACAGTACTGTGCAAAAGTTTTGAGTCACCCCTTATTTCTTTATACTAATTCATTTTTCCAATGTTTTTGCACTAGTTCTTCAGGCTTTCTCAAGGTCTTCTTTGGACTGGTTGTTTTTTCACTCATTTTCAGTCCAGTTCTTGTACCTGGCCATTTTCAGAAGAATTTATTTTGTGTGTTTTTTGTTTGTTGCTTTGTTAACACTGACCTATAAATCATTCAACCATAAAAAGACACCTAACTCAAGGGATGAACCAGCATTGTGTATACACATAAGAGACATAGCAAAGAACCAATTTTAAATGATATCTTTAGGCACTTTGTTACATTCAGTCTATCACAAAACACATATTTTATTCCATTTTCTTCAGCTGAATCCATAAAAAATGCAAAAGATAGCACAGTTTGACAGTCACAATATAGTATTTTTGCCCAACAAGATGATTCCCAAAGAGCCATTTGTCATTAGAAAACTGGACAAATGGAGGTTTAAAGAAGAGGTGGCAAGCCTAAAAACTACTATCTACAGCTGATGAACAGTATCTGAAAAAAATCTATCTATGGCATGAGAGATTCATCAGGCCCTTCAGTTGATCCTGATGCTGTTTACTGAAGCCTCATCAGAAATGGTCTCAGTGGAAGGGTGGCTGTCAAGAAGCCATTCTTGAGGAAGGGAAACCGGGAGAAAAGGCCACACAAGATCTGGAATTTTTCAGCATGACAGTGATCCCAAACAGACTGCCAATGCAGTAGAAGCTAGATAGATAGATTTGAAGAGCACACAATGGAGCACTACCAGTCGTGGATTGGCCTCCTCAGTGCAGAGATTACAACATTATTGAAACTGTGTGGGATCATCTTGATATACAGAACAAAATGCAGCCAACATCCAAAGAAAAGATTTGAATGTTTGAGAGAGAGAATTCAGGTTGGGTTGAAGAATAAAGGTGGTCATACCAAATATTGACTTTAAAGCTTGTTAGAATTACACGTATTATACAGTATTGTCATGTGCATTTGTACATTTTCACTCCAACTATTTCCAATTTTCCTAGGAAAACATAAAGAAATGAGGAGTGACTTGAGATCTTTGCACAAAACTGTATTTACTAAAAAAAAATAGATTTTTAAATCTTTAATTGAATCTAATAGTACATTTGCTTTAATTATCGAGAGTTCCTAGCAAAGCCTTTGCAGTTTTCTTTTTATTGTACATGCATGAAACGAACTAATTCCTGATTCCTTTCAGTACAAAGACAGGAAAATCATTTTAGAGGAACACTGATTAATGATTTTACAAAGATAAGATGTGTGTGTGTGTGTGTGTGTGTGTGTGTGTGTGTGTGTGTGTGTGTGTGTGTGTGTGTGTGTGTGTGTGTGTGTGTGTATGGGTGGAAAAAGTGGACTGAAATTTAAAGATTTTATGTACTATTTCTAGTTGACCTTTACTCATGTAAATATATTTGAGAAAAACACAAAAGTACAGCTGAGTTCACTCGGAAAAATAATGGCAAGGACCAGTGTTTAACTCTGCCTTAAGAGGTTTCACTTCAGTGTGTTGAATTAAAAAAAAATCTGAGTGAATGCAATGACTCATCATCAGGGTCATTTGCCTTTCACTGCAAATGAGTGTGGGTGTCTGCCTAACTTGCAGTTATAAGCTGGATATTGTTTTCTAATCAGCAAAGAGAGAGAAAGAAAGGGTAAGAAAGAGAGACCTAGTGTTTTTGTGCACAGTATGCATGAAAGAGTGCAGAAGCACGAGTGTGTGTGTGGCTTTGTGCAATATGTGTGTCAGAGAGACAAAGACTGAGGGCCACATTTAGAGTCTTTGAGATACATTGTGCGCCCGGAGACACGCGTGTTATTTATCAAACAGGCACTTTGGCCTGGAAGTGCAGCTTCCTGTCAACTGACAGAGAAGCCCTGTGTGTGTCAGTAGTGAAGTACGCCTCTCAGACCTCACATGCACACGTGCAGAAAGTGGGAGGAGATATGGCGGGGTGGTTTTAAGTAAGAATTTTTCATCTCTACAAAGCAGATGCAATTTTTTTTTTTTTTAAATTAAAGGCGAAGGTAGACAGGAGAAAATTTAATTAACCTCTGTCTGCAGAAATCCAGCCCACATACAGCTAGAATTATATCCATGGTAACACTTCATTTGAAAGGGTGTGGATAAGGCTGGCATTACACTTTCATGGAAACCTGATCATGAATTTAACTTTATGATTGCTGCTAGTGCCATTTAATTCAGAAATGCAGCCTTAATTGGCTAAATGCTAAGTCCAACGACAACATTTTTCTAAAACTTTGGGTCAGTTGGAGAACAGTTTTTGACAGTGAAGAAGCCTATAAAACATGAGTGACACTTCACCCATTGTGCTATTAAATCTAGGGTCTGATATACTAAATAGTGCTGATCAATTCAGTACAATTAACTATTACTCTGGGAAGCTTCAGGTCTTGGCATTCATGTGGCCATGTCCACATGTAACAATTACAAAAACAATCCAGACAGAGCTTGAGAAACACCACAACCACCCCAAAGCAACACAGCCTTCAAATATCTGGAAAATAGCTAACTAAAGCAAGCGGACAACAACATTTCCATATACATAAATACCACATCACACCACCATTAAGGTGAACAGGGTAAAGCTGATCCACTTGGAGCAACCATAGCAGTAATAAGGTATGCAAAGGCGGTAAGTTATGGTACACAATAACTCCTGTCATAAATTTCTGAAATTTTTGCTGAAGTCCCATTTTATGCACAACCGGTGCATTTATATATTATTTTCATTTAGAAGAGGAGGGTAGTTTCTGATGAGCAGTTCATTTTTTTCATCCACTGCCATAACGGCCGTTAGAAAAGTTTAATGCAGGAGGTGAGGACTAAGGTTTATGTGATCTGCAGGCAACTGTAAAGAAAAATCTGATTGTTAAATTTTTACTTTTCTTCACAATAAACTCATGCTTCCAAATAAATAAAAGTATAAACAGCATGGTCTTATAAGCTTTCACTGATTTCCAGAATGCTGGTCTGTCATTGTTGTCATTTATGCTTGCTTGGTTAAGTTTATGCAATAAAACATTTTGGTTAGGTTTACGAAGAGGTCATGATATTGGTTAAATTGAACATTTTTTTTATTGTTAACCACAACAGTCTTCCATTTACCCAAATGGGGTTAAAATGTGATGGTTCTTGCCAAAGCATGATCAAGGTTTAGTAGTGAGAACAGGTTAGTAAAAGCCACTCGGTAAGTGCACATTTGCTTGGATTAATATAGTTTGCTTAACAGGTTCAATAGGTTTTGGGTTACATGTGTATTGTGTGGCAATATTCTGGATCAGTTCCCAGACTTTGTGTTAAAGTAATGCTATGTAAACAAACAAAGGGAGAAACAATTTGAAAATTTTGGAGCCTCTGACAACACAAAATCTCCACAATGCAACACCAACACCACATCACACTGTAGTATTAAAAATATTAGCTAGCATTGGTATAAATGACTACATATCATTCTACTCTCTGAACCTTAAGATATGAGAGTGAGTGCAGCCTGGACAGGTGTACACAGACAAACAGGTCTCTGAATTAATTTAACATTTAACTCTGTAACATAACAGTCTATGGGGACTGACAAAGATTGATCAAGAAGTTACCTTCAGACCTCAAAAATGAAACCAAAAGTCCCCAAAACCGCTGTTCCTCTACCTCCCACTAGGCTGGTTCTAAGAGGACTAACGTGTCCTCTTAGAACCAACCTAACGGGATTAAAAAGCACATTTTACAGAAATTTTACATTTTGCACAAAAAAACAAAACAAACAATCAATAAAAATGGCAGCCCCTATCTCATAAAAACTCAGAGTGGATTAAATTATTTTATACCTCATGTATGTGAATGTGCTTTTGGTTCACTTTAAAGATTTGCCTAACTTATATTATCGCTTTCTATGTGGTACAGACATCCAAGAAATCTGTGCTTCATTTGTGGTGAGTCAAAGTTCCTCTATTTTACAAACCTGTTACCCGAGCACCAATTAGCAGGTGGATCACATCTATGCAGTGTATGCAAGCAGCTGCCAACCAAGCCAGCTAGTTAGCTGATCACTTAGCAATCCACCTTCTCATCCAAACATGGTAACTTATGGCTTTAGAAAATACACAAAACATGAAAAAGCTTGCACTGAAGCTTCAAAACCAATATTGATCTTGTTTCTCGCATGAAGACCTAAGGAAGATAGGAATCATCAGCAGGAGGTACTGTTTTAAAACATATATTTATAGATTTGTTATTAGCTGTTTACATAACAACTTTAAATTTCAATAAGGAAGCGCCTATGATTTTGTTGCAGCCCTCCAGCCAAAGATAAACCTGACAAAACCTTCATCAGTTTACTCCAAATAACAATCAGATTGTCGTTTGGGATTGGACTGGTGAGATATTATGTTCCCAACAATAATGTGTCCCGTATTTCTAGGAACTGCAGATGAAATATAATTAAAACATTGCAACAATCATGTGCACCCTAATACTGAAGGAGAAACAAGTGTGAGAGTAATAAGGATGTTAAAGGCTTTAAGTTGTACTAACATAACAAGTGCAAAGAAACCAACAGTAGAGTGATACGAATGTGAATCGAGCAGTTTGTACACACCCACACAGTCCTGAGAGGAGTTCTAATCAGGCAAAGAAAGTGAAAACACCTGTGTGGGTGTAACATGGATGTGGCTCTAACTTTATTTGAAACAAAACCAATTAAACCCAAATAAAAAGTTGCTCCGTTGTTCGATAAAAAGGATGTCAGGAAGTGTAAATGGCCCGTGGTGTTGTGTTGAGACTATAGGCTACTGGCTTTCCCCCTGCAAGAACTACCTGCAGGGGGAAGGCCAGTGTAATCTTAACACAAGCTTGTTTTAACCAGCCTGTGTGAGCACATACATTTTTTACTAAATGGGCAGTGTGGCTGTTGAGTGTTTACTGGTGATACTCAGACGGGGGATTCTCGGTTAAGATTAAAGTTGTCTGGTCTATACAGGCTTTCCCAGCTCCAGGTTGGGAGTGCATTAAAAATGGCTAGCAGGACTTTTTCTTCAAATATTTACTTTACATTGTAATTTACAGGATAATTTATGAGAATATAAAAGTGTCAGGCCCACATTGTGTGTACTAGATGCAGTAAATATTAGCTCAGTCACACTAGAGTGAAAATAAGATGGCAGCCTGCTTAGAAAAATTGGTGGCTGTCCTGTGATTGCTTTCAATTTTTTCACATTTGGTGAGCACTTTTGATCCCATTTTGATTGCGTGGGTCATTCCTAGTCACACAATCATGACAGATGGGTGAATTTTTGGAAATAATTGCAGTCAGATTTAAAAAATACAAACAGATTGTCAACACGTTACAGTCAGTCTCCGCGAATGAGCACAAATTGTCTGCAATGCGTCTCTTTGCAGCAGGGAAGTCAATTCGGTTGCAAACCGGTTTTGTCCTGGTTATATTCCTATATAAACCAGGTTTCTGAGCTCCTATGACAATTTGCGGTTAAATTGCTGTCCTGCAGCAACTACATCAGTATTTCTGGAGGAATATAAAGTCCTGGCTAGACTCTATATACGTATGTAGATGACAACAGATGGCAACACCTTTTCACTGATTTCTTACAGCTAATATTATCACAAACAGACAATTTGATCCCAGTCAACTGGAAACTGATAGCAGACTAACTCCATCTTATTGTTCTGTTTTATTGCCATCAGACATGGCAAACCTGGTCTTGGCTTTAGAATCAACATTTCAAACATGCTCATAAACATGATAGGTCCAAAACATTAAAAGTGAATGCTGTCTAGCTGTTGGGTGGCACATTCTTACTCTTTGACGGCGCAGCCTAATATTAATTGTACCTAATCTGGATGAAGCCTAAAGCAGTCAACGATGTTTTAATGCCCTTTGCCCAGGTTATAACCCCTTTACGTACTTGTTACGACTGTGATCGCAATCATATGTAAATTTGAGTGCGCAGGTGCTCCTCCGTGGTTGGTGCATCCAGGGTGGATGGCTCGCACCGATTGGCTGAGGACCGGGAGGCAGCGAATAAGAAGAGACCGCCAGGGACTGCCATGTCATTCATCCTCGACCCAACCCAAACGGCAGACCGTTCACCGTGTCACTATGGTACTATGTTGGTTAATGTAAGACCATGTAGGGGTGGACCGCCTTTTTGTTTGATCAGTTTTCTCCTGTTTTTGTTAGGCAGGGAGGAAAGTGATTGTCGTTTGGTTTAGTTCTTTTGAGTAGGTAAGTTGTGTTTTTTCCTGAGATAGGCTACATTTTGTTTGTTGTTTTGGCCTTGGGTTCACCCTGAAGTTATGGTATGCTCCCTTCCTTTTTTTAACTGCACTCGTTGTAAATAAATCACTGTCACGAAATATTAAGTGTGTGACGTGCTGCTTGGGGTTGGACGGGGATGGATCACCCTTTATGTTGTGGTCTGGCCGCGCCATAACAGTACTCATTTGGTGACAAACATCTTAAAGTGGATATAGTGTCAATTTAGTTGAACAAGAATGTTAGAAAACACAGTTCTTCTCATTTTACCCCCAAGAAGAGGCCACGTGCCATCCATTTTCTTGACTGGGAGCTATCCCAGCTAACACTGGGGGAAAAGCAGCATACTCTTTGGATAGCGTGCCAGCTTATCACAGGAAAAAATACACACACACAAGCAAAACTACAGCCAGTTTAGCATCACCAATTAATCTAACCTGAATGGTTGACCTGTAGCAGGGAGGTGGAAAAACCCACAGAAGCACACAGAAAGACTCCAGGTGAACCCAGAACTTTCCCCCTAACCACTTCAATCCAATTTCACCATAGGTGAAGTATAAAGTACAATTAAATCACAGCAAAGTGGCTCCCGTTGCTTGGTCATCAGTGATAAACTTTATGGTACGAACCGTATCCGCTAATATGCCAGAAAAACAGGATGCTGCAAAGTAAACGATAAACAAGGGAGAATTTTACATGTTTTAGGGGAACAGTGCGTGTGTGAAAGGCTGCCGGGAATCGAAGATGATTTGAATGGACGCATGTTTCACAACCATCCACAAGAGGCGGAGTCACCCATCCACCCAGCGTGCAGTCTTCCTGGAAGTTGCGGTAAACGGTAACGAGCATACACTCATGCAGTGTATAAAACCACTAGGTTTGGGATTTAAACCCTGTCTCCATGGCAATTGCTGCAATGATGACAAATTTTCTGTTTCAATAAACAAAATGGCAAAAAAAGAAAAAAAAATCCACAACTCTGTGCGTGTGTGTGTCAGGATTTCACTGATGCACACGTCACATGTGTTACACTGAAGGGGCACATCAACACCACAGGACATTTTACACGGTGTGCCTCACAGACAGAATGAAGCAGAATTGGTTTGTCAGAGTTTGTATTTGCAGTCTGCAGGATCAGACTTTAAGTCAGCAAAGTACTTCAGAAGACGCTGCAAATCGTGAAATGTTTATTTGCAAGGCTACCTGCACCTTGCAGCTCATTCTCCCGAGGATGAGTCATCCACAGGCTACATACAGTACATTTGAGGTGAGCTTTGGATAAGCTCCTGGAGGAGAATGTAGAGGGGCAAAGAACACTGCTGAGCCATCACAGATGTACTGATTTTCTGTCACATTGTTTCACAACAGGAGACATTACCTGGTAAAGGAAACTGTAAATCTCACCCATCCTTCCCCTCCCCTTCCCTCACGATTACCACCGCACAAGGTCCTGTCAACAGTCAGATGTGTATTGATAAAGAGAGCCAGATATTTGCTGTCACATCTTTTTTCTCTCTCTTTTCCTCGCAAAATATGCTGGCTGAATCAACTGCAGTCAGAAATGAAACGGTTCTGCAACTGCTGGGTGATCAGCGAGGATGACAAACACATAACCATATATAAATAAAATCAGATAAATCTCTGCTGCACTTATCACCATCACCATCATCCTCTCTGTGCTCCAACATGATCAATCGACAGGCTTTACAAAGTCAACAAAATCAGCATCTCTCAAACCCCAGCACTTTGTAATGTGTCCAGCGCAATGTTCCGTTTATGAACTTGCTTAGTCCCTTAAATGTTTTAAAATAGTGCAATAGTGCCTACAATTAAACCAAGAGGACCCATTCAAATGAAAGAGAGAAGAGCACTAAATGCTCACACTGGAGTAGCCAGAGTGCAGTCTTGGATAAACAACCTAAACAAATGATCAAACTCACAATTTTCAGAGCACCTGATGAATACATTTATAAACTCTTACCTTGTCTAGAGTACTACACCAAACCACCTTTTAAACCGAAGCACGTCTCCAAATGTGCTACACTTCAACAAACAATACAGGCGAGTTTATTGTGTTGTTAAATCTCTGTTCCTTTGCTTCCCACAGTGGGATTTACTGGACACAAATGTGCACGGTGTAAACAACCATGTTCACATCCCTGTTTTACATGCCAAACCTGGGTGCATCCCAGGAATTTCCATAAACCCCATTTAAATATTTGCATTAGGCATCACGGGACGGGCCAACGAGCAAACGCAAACCTTTGGTGCTTTTCTTATGCTATGTTTTTGTCTCAAAAAAAGAAATGAAAAAAATTGAATGAATGAAAGTTTCTTTTATGCTATATATGACTAAGAGGTCACAGATTTTTCTAGTGCCCCCCCCCCAGGTGTCACAGCCATGTGATTCAAGGCCAACAGAGGAAAAACAAAAGCCAAAAAAAAGATTAGTGGTAAAAAAAAAACAAAAAACCAAAAACAAAACAAAAAAGGACAGACACTGGTGGTCAGCGCTCCACTCTGACATATTGCTTTAAGATATCAGGTCATCTAATTAGACAGGGGGCGAAAAGTTCACAGCTGTGACGTGCGGCCTTGTGGGAGTCAGGAACATTGCAGGAGAGATCATACGGTTTGCTTTTATACTGAGCGGTCTGCATCTCTCTCTGCTGCTCATATAATGGCAGCCAAACAAAACAGAAGGTTTCCAATCAAAAATGTATTAAGGATCATATTAAATGCAATTGTGATTTGTGTGTGTGAGATGGTGTGTGTGTGTGTGTGTGTGTGTGTGGGGGGGGGGGGGGGGGGGGGGGGGGGGAGTTAGCAGGTTAAATGTGGCAAATGCTTCACAGGCAAATGTTTCATGGACAGCCAGCATCCTTGCTTTGAGCAGCCCTGTCTGTTGTCTGCTTTTAATCACTCACCTCTGACTCTGCATGAGGTTCACTGAAGGTTATTATGCCTGTAATGAGGAGCAATGAATAAAGGAGTAAAATCTAAATTCCTCTGTATGTGCTCCAGTCAGTCTGGTGATGAGACTAAGACAGGTACTGGTGATAACATGATGGCAATCAATCAAAAAAAGAAAGAAAGAAAGAAAGAAAAGAAAGAAAAGAAAGAAAGAAAGAAAGAAAGAAAGAAAGAAAGAAAGAAAAGAAAAGAAACGAAAGCACTCCTTCTTGAGGGCAAAATGCTATTAAAGTCCCTGCCATCTTCGTTTAACAGTAACAAAAATAGAGTTAACAACTTTGTGACGCATTTGCACAGGGGTGTCTTTTACTAACAAATGACAACACATAGCATGTAATGTCTCTCAGGGAGGCGAGATAAAACAATGGGTCCGACATGATCTGAGATTCTACCTGCAGTTGCTAAGCAACACCCACCTCCAACCTCTCAATCTGTCCCATTGGTCAGCAGGAAAAACGCACAAGGCGTCCCATTGGCTAAGAGAAAGTTAATAAACTTTAGCCAGAACCTGCCTCCCTGTGTGCGCGCACACACTCTCTCTCTCTCTCTCTCTCTCACACACACACACACACACACACACACACACACACACACACACACACACACACACAATGAAGAGATTCTTGTGAATGAGAGCATGAGAGGGTGTCAGTGCTTGCGCAGTACAGTGCTGATATATGCATTGAGCTCCTGAGCTAAAAATAAAGATCACACCGAATGCTGTGCCACTGGAAGTTGCAAGACTGAATTCAAAGTGACAAGTCTAGTTCGCTCCAGACAGAGCAATGAGGTCCCACCCTCATAATAGATCCAGCAGTTTTTTTTGTCTTTGGTTTTTAGTATAGATTTCAAACAGAAGCCTGTTCCCAGTGATTCACCACATTTCATCAGTCTAAAAATGTAACACAGGGAAGCCCAAAATATCTTCAAGGCACAACTTTAAAGTGGCGTTTAGCAGTACTTTCCAAAAAGAAAAAAAAAGAAAAAAAAGTAGCTTCTTATAAGACCATGCTCAAGTATATTATAATGTATGTCTCTTAATAAAAAAAAAATAGATATATATAGATATATATATCTATATATATATCTATGCTGTATTTAGCTTAAAAAAACTGGTGTGGCAAACGTTGGATACTTATTTCGTTTTTACTTTAATCCTGAGTCTCTCTGTTACATATCTATTTCAGCCATTTGTTTTTTTTTAAAATGAATTTAAGCTCATTTATCTGTTATTCTTAGCTAAACAATTTATTCATTAGTTGTAGCTGTTTAAAAGAGCTCGACACAAATAAAGAAAACACAAGCAATTTAGGAAACGATTTCACAGGTTTCACAAAACATGTGCATCATTTTAAAAAGTGAGAAAATAACCAAGTACAGAACCAAGTTGAAAATTGCCTACAGTGCATTGGCGCTGCACAGCGCTAACGCATTGACGCCGTGTAGCCCCACACACGAGGCAATCCGCGTGAACTCGCTAACGGAAATCTGCCATGTTAATGCGGTTATGGCGTTAACGTCATTTTAACGAGATTAATGCTGATAGCACTAACATAGTGAGTCAAGAAGAAACCTATTGCATTTTCAATTACAGTGTAACTAAGGGAGAATTCAGGGTCACCTTATCTATTAGCATTATCAAAAAAGTAGTTTTAAGTCTTATCCTAAAAGTAGAGAGGGTGTCTGTGCTGAATTCAAACTGGGAGCTGGTTTCACAAGAGAGGCCTACAATGAATTAGTGCATGACAGTAAACTGATAAGTAGTTTTCTTTTCAATGCAGTCCACCACGATTCCTTTATTGACCACTATCACTCTAACATACCTTCTGTATAAGAAAAAGACTTTTTTTTTTTTTTATGTATGAGGCAACACCAAAGTGATTTGTATCTCCACCTGGGGATCTTTTGCTCAGTATAAAGGAAATCAGCAGCTATATTGACATAAGCAGAAAACTTGATGGCCCAAATATGAAAGAAAAAAGTAGTCATATATCAACATTTACAGACAGCTTTGCTTTACATGCCTATTTGCAGCTGTTAGATTTATTTATTTATAAATGCTCCAGAGAGACCTCTTTGGTAAGGAAACTTAATTCTCTGATCCTGTGATTTAACCCTAACAGGACAAAGGTCCCTTGTTCAAATCATGCTAGGGCCGTTCTGTGCTCTCTGTGCATATGGTTGAATGCCTTATCTTGCTGCGAGTGGTGCTTAAACCCCATATGAGAGCCACTTTGACATATTTGCCTTACTTGTATGAAGCCTGAATTAAGTTGCCTACATTGGTGTTGGAGTGCAGCCTAACTTTGTGCATTGTTCCTCCTTACAGCCAATACTTCCAAACAGTAACAATGTGACAATTGTGTTACGCTTTGAAGGACAATTGTAAATGGTCTGGCAGTCTCCACCTTTTCCATGTGTTCTTTTTAAACATATTTTTGGCAATTGAACAAAAAGCAAAACAAAAAAAACCCAAACAGAGCAAAAAACACCCAAACACAACACCAAAGTACTTTCATCTGTAAAGATAGCATCGCTGGAATCACGATCTCTTTCCTAAAAGCATATGAATGTTATAGGAAGACAATAAGAGTTATGTGTGACTCACTCCTAGCTCAGTTCAATTTTGCCTGCCATTGTATTTTTCACCTTCTCTGAGGCCGTCTGATGTCACTTACTTAGTGTTGGAACATCTTGTAACTGAAACGTCATTGAGAACCACATTCACGCGCAGCATCAATGGCACAAAAAGCAGATATTACTTTCTTTTTTACTTTTTTTTGATGAAAAGGATCTTTTTATTGAAAAACCACAGATTCTCTTACAAGCACTTTTATTATGAAATATCTATAAACCCATGTTATTACCTGTACAGGATAAAAATAAGAAACACAAACAGCTCAGAGTCGAGCAGTTTCGATGTTATTAGCTGCCCTGGTTAATGTGGTCACCTAAAAGCTGATCACCATTTGAAAATAGATCAAAGTACATAATGTACAAAAATATCTGCAGGACACACAGTGATTTATCCATTTTTTTTCTTTTTGCTGTTAGTGTGAACATAACTTTAATAATACAGGTTAAAATACAAAGAAAGGCTCCAAACTAATACAAATCAAGAATAATCTGAATGTTCTACAACTGCCCATACAATGCTTATGTACAAGTGAAAGTTCACTTCAGTGCAAGGCTGAAAGGAAATAAAACGCGACTCAGTAGAACTTTTATCCAATTACATTTAGCATTTCTGCATGATTGAGCACTTTCTTCTAAGCTTTGGAGAAAAAAAAGATCTTCTAAAAACACCAATGAGGATGGAAAAGGTTCAGGGTCGAAAGTGTTTTTAAAGGCGATATGACTTGAGCTCAGTGCTGCCTCACATGCGTTTAGCCACTCGTTTCAGCTGCTGAGATGTTTTATAGAAAATGGACTTGGGTTTCTGCGGTTCAATGAGGTTAAGATATCCTTCAGAAGCGCTCCTCACAACTCTCCGAGGCTTGTTCTCTGAACCTGAGGAAGAAACACCAAACAGAGGATATGGTCAAGAATAAATAAAACTGTACTCCTCTATTCCCGATGGATCTCAGTAGCATTCGGTTACTGATCGCTAAATTCATATGTAATGTGATGAAATCAAAGCATCCTTCTGGTTCACATGTAGAGCAGAATTAATTCTGGAGTTATGAGAGAGATGCACAAGTCAATAAATGCGTTTGGTCTTTCAAAGCAATATCTGGTGTCAATATACACTGTGACCGTTTGCTGGGTCAGGCATTCAATGTTCTGGCTTTACAGTGTGTGTTTGTGGATGTCCTGTTTTGACACTTACCAACAAAACGATGCACTCTGAGTGGCCTCTGGGCCACCAAGGAGTCTTTCTTTACGCGCTTTGCTGCATGTGTTAACTCTTCTCTGAAGCTGCTACAGCACAAAAAAAACAAAAATACAAAAGAAAAACAGAAAACGTAATCAGGGCCAGAAACTCAGCACTGTCCTGTCAGAAATGTCTGTTGTCACTTTTGTGGCCATTTTAAACAGCTTTAAGAGCTTAATTGGCCAAAAACACAGAGAGTTATATTACCAGTTAAACTTTCGCTTCCCTTGTGCAGCAGACGTCATACTCATGTAGGTCGGGTTGGTGCGTCTCGCTTCTTGGAGCGGTGCGATCTGTTGTCTGTAGAGCAAAGGTTCATGTTACATGACAAGTCTGCTGTTTGGCACATTTCCCTTCAAATCCACCTCACCTATCTTAATTTTTGTTGTGTATTTCTCAGCTTGATATCTGGTGTGCATGCAATCAGAATTTGGATATACCAACTTTGCTGTCAAAAAGTTGGCTTATGCAAAATGAGCATCCTACCTCATTTTCAACAGTAAATCAATGATTTTTGGTTGGGTGTGGCTCTTTTTTTTTTTTTTTTTAAACAGGACTCTGTAATCTTGTGGCAAACTGATCTTTCTTTTTCTTTACGACATCACTTCAGTTCATTGAGGTTTGCAGATTTTCATTTATGCACAGCTCTCTTAAGGTCTTTCTGCATCATTTCAGGTTGAGGTCTGGACTTTGACTGGGCCGTTGCGACACCGTGATTTTTCCTTTTCAGTCATTCTGCTGGAGATTTGCTGTTGTGCTTGGGATCATTGTCCTGTTGCTTAACCCAGTTTAGGCCAAGCTTTAGCTGACAGATAGATGTCCTTACATTTGACTCAAGAATACTTCGAAGTTCATGGTTGACTCAGTGACTGCAAGGTGAACAGGTCGTGTGGCTTTAAAACAAACCCAAATCATCGCCCCTCCGTGCTTGCCAGCTGGTACGAGGTGTCTGTGCCAATATGCTGTGTTTGTTTTTCACCAAATATAGCTTTCTGCATAATGGTCAAAGTTCGCCACTTTGGTCTCAGCTGTTCTAAGGACATTGTTCCACAAGCCTTGTGGTTTGTTCTGGTCAAACAAGTAATATTTGTTCAGTCTTTTTCTAATTGTACTGTTATGATCTTTAACATCTAACATGCTAACTGAGGCCTGTGGAGTCTGACATGTAGCAATTTTACTAAAGACTGCACAGTCTGACGTTGGGGTGAATTTACGACGAGGTCTGCAGCGGGGAAGATTGTGATGTTGTGTTAATGCATACCAGAATGCGCTGCTTTTATTAAGGTGTTCATATATGGCAAATTAATTGTGGATGTTGCATTAACCATACGTAAAGCTCTGATCTTTTTTCCTCCATCTAGCAGCAGCTGGAGGGCAAGTGCTCTCTTAAAGGCTGGATTAGCAATGATGGTAAATGGCCTGCATTTGTATAGCGCTTTTCTAGTCCATAGGACCCCAAAGCGCTTTACACTACATTCAGTCATCCACCCATTCACACACACATTCACACACTGGCGATAGCAAGCTACATTGTAGCCACAGCTGCCCTGGGGCGCACTGACAGAGGCGAGGCTGCCGGACACAGGCGCCACCAGGCCCTCTGACCACCACCAGTAGGCAAACACGGGGTTAGTATCTTGCCCAAGGATATTTGGCATGCAGCCAGGATGCAGCCTGGGATCGAACCACCGACCTTCTGATTAGTGGCTGACCTGCTCTGCCACCTGAGCTACAGCCACCCACAATATGATATTTATTATTTGAGGAAAAAACAGCTTGTCATGATGCAGTGTATTTGTGCTGTAGTGAAGATGTTTTGAAACCAGGCAGATTGTTTGTGGAGCCATTTCATTGTTTGAGGTGATGCGTTTTGCTTTTGAGGTTGGTCAGGAACAAATTTATCCAACAAGTAAGAACGATTCTCATTTTGTTTGGCACTTCCAGCCGAAGACACAAGGTCACTGCTCAGCTCAGTTGACTTAAGCCTCTTTGCCCAATGTTCCACTCTGAAGACTTGGTGCTGGTGAGAATAACTCTACTCTCTATCTTGTTTTGATTAAAGTCTGAAGGATTTACCAGTTGTGGGTGGTTTAGTTACCGTGTGCTTTGAAACATTTAGGGGATGATTTTAAAGATCTTGTGGAAAGAATTAAAAGGCTGCATTAGTACTTGTAAACCAGCTTTTAAAAATGTAATTTGTTTAACTAATTCTGTTAAGAGTCTGACTCATACAGTTTAACCCACTGTGCTTCTGCTTCTGTTTTTGTAACATTACCAGCTCGTGTTGAGAAAACCTGTTTGGTGGATGAATAAAGGGGTTATAGATCAAGTATTTTTTCAGCTCTCACTCAAGACTAGCAAGAGAAATCGTGTGCAAACTGTGCAAAAACCTAATGTGGAAATGTGCCTGAATGTTGCACCAGGGAGTTGCCGTAGCACGAATGCTGAAGTTGTTTTGCTGTCTTATACAATAAAAAATTAAGCTCTACTGTAAGATACACTCACTGAAAGCATAGATAACAGCTGAAACAAACATTTGCCGTTAAAATTAATTTTTTTTGTTTTTTTATTTTACCGTTTGGTGGTCATCTGATTCCCCTCCATGGCTTTGTTAGGTTGACCCGAGACGTCTGTGGACGTTGATGCTTGACACGGACTACTGCTGCTTATTATGATGGTTGCGTTACTTGCAGCTTGGTCTTCATTGTCTATAACTTCAAAGGTCATGTTTGGATCCATGGCACTGGAGGAGCCTGGCAGCTGGGCCTGGGTGTTTTTTTGACACGGTTCTGGCGTGCACTGGAGAGGAAACATGTCCTCCTCAAATTCTTGGCTAGCAGCAACTGTGCGGGGGCTTTGCGGTGGAAGTAACGCAGATAAATTTCTCCTGATGGGCATTCTGGGAAGTGATTCCTGTGCCACATCTGTTTGATTTCCTTTGCCTGGAAAACCAAACAGCAGCAGTAAAATCAGTCCAAATCAGAAGACACAATAATAAACAACATTATTCCCACCAACAGGAAAGATAATGGCTGCTCTTATTTTTATCAGGGGCCTAACATTTTCTTAAAACAAATCTAATTATTTATATATTTGTTTTTTCTGTTTTACTGATATCTTTTTTGATATCTTTAAAAGCGCCCAGACTCAGTAAAGAAAACAAAAAGGCGTGTTGCATCAATCTATCAACTCAGCAAATATCTGATCAGATTCTGATGAAAACTGCGGGTTGGTTGCTTATGCATGGCACTGTCAGTGCTAATCAAAACACACCCACACAGCCCTTTGAAAGCAGATTGATTTTTTTTTTTCTTAAACTGTTGGAACTCTTAATGAATATAATTAAAATAAACTTTAACTTTGTTGCTTATTTGGTCAAATTTTGTACAAAGCATTTCTCAAAATTGTTGAGACCAACACATTTCAATGACTGTTAGGACCAACCCATTTCATATACGGATTCTTATCAAAAAAACTAATATTTGAACAGTCACAGATGGTCAAACCTGGACTGAGAAAGTGGAATGCCCTGTATACTGCTTCCTGTTTCCTGAATTCATTTCCTATGCACACACTGTGTATCCAGAGTTTATTGCTCCAGATGCCGTATGTGTTTTCAGCCGGTCACATGATGGAAGAGGATGTATGTCAGCAATGTCCCCATTTTATTCCGTGACTACAATGTTTGCTAACAGTATTAAAACCACCTCTGCAATAGGTTATTTATATTTTAGAACTGAACATTTTGCAGCGTCATTCGACCATTTTCCACACGTGGAAGCGCACGGAAAGGTTATTCCCCCCGTATGGACTTGATCGACACTTAGCAACTGAGTGTACCTTTGACGATTACTGTGTTTGTTGACTATTTTGTCAATAGACCTTTGTATCACTTCTTAGACAATAATTCAAGCCTGTGGCCTGCCCCACATTTGGTCCTTGAGAAATGATTGGCAACAACTAATAAGCTGACATTATTTCGACCTTTCTTATCAACGTGTTCCTCACAACTGCGGGCCTTGGAAGTGAAAGCAAATTAAACCACTTTAACGGTAAACACATTTCTTCCCAAATGATGCAGTCCCCAATACTCTATCAGTTATACGCGCTTAAGAATAAGCCCTGAGCTAAAGAGTGCAATTTAAATAATGTCACAGAGAAATTAGACCGTTCCCTTAAGTTACACTAAAAATGTGATCACTGGTGTTGGAGCCATTATGCACAGTTCCCAACCTGTAAACATTAACTCTACAAAGTCAAAACTGAGGCGTGCATTGTTATTAAAAACGTGGAGCTTAAACACATAACAGTAGCTACAACTGCTGGTGTTGTTCTGCTTTGTTTTTAACAAATTGATTTAAAGTTACATTCTGAGAAAACGTGTAGTATTTTGTGAGAGAACCTGACCAATGCTCTAAGAGGAGTACCGATTCTTGTCAGAAAGTATGACAATGACCTCAACTGAAACACAATTTGGGTGAACAGTTGAAGCGGCCTGTATGATGCTTAGTTAATACGAAGGGTTAAATGTGTCAGATTCTGGTCAATTGGGTTTAGAGACCAGATGTCAACCAGAAATTAGCCCTCCCAGGATGGCTGATGGTGTTCGCTGGAAGAGTGACTCCGAAAACCTTAGTCAATACGGGCCTAGAGACTGTTTGGGGAGAAAAAAGTGCATTCCCTGACCAGTTAGTGAGTTGTTGCAGGGGGTTACTTGCTGTTATAATAACTATTATTGTGTAGTATTTCATTCACTGTGAAAATCAACCTTGAAATGAATGCTGATGTGAATTCGACTAAATATTAACATATGTCCACCTTTTTATCCAAATATGGTCACCCCCCGTTGTATATTATTTTATATCAAGTATGTTTATACAGATGATATTTTCTGAAGCACGTTTTTGTCACATTGATGTATATCCATGTCGCAGTGGTGCATTTAAACACAGCAGCAAGAACAAAAACTTTTACAGGCTCCATCGCAGAATGAGGTTAAATCAAGGTGTCTGCATCCCATTAGCAGTAGTTACACTCATGGCATTTCCTGTAGCAGTGTGGTAGGGGTGAGGGAGGAGGCTAAAAGGGAAAGAAGCCAGCACATAAAGGAAACGAGAACACTAAATGCAAAGGTGAATGACTGATTTATACATTCCCCTAAATATCAAATGCAATATTTAGCAAATGTGAGTCAGACTTCAGACACCACACAGAGTGAGGAAACGGTGATAAATAGACCTTTCCTGTGGCTGAAGTTGTCCCCAGCAATAAATGGCAGCAGAGTTCCTTCAATCACATATTTTTGGCTTGTAGGGGATTAATACATGCATGAGTTGCTATTTCTGGTGGAGGCTGCACTGAATTAGGGTCGCCTGGTTGCTGCTGCCTGTTTTTTATAGTGCGCCTTTTCTGGTTGGTGGAGCAGGGGAGTTTACGTCTGTTGACGTTTTTTCCTGCCCTGCTGTGGATCTGCATTTTCATGAATGAAGCTCAAGAGGGATTGGGAGGGTTAGATGCTAGACAGACACAGAAAAACATTTGAGGGTAGGAGGGAAAGAAAGGTAGAATGGAGGGAGGGGGCACACTGAAAGATGTTTGAAGAAAAAAGGATCTAACGGGTGGGGTAAAAAAAAAAAAAAAAAAAAAAAAAAGAGTAGATGGGAGAATTTAGAAACAAGATCGAACAGAAAGATATAAAAAGAACAGCCTGTGGGAGGCAGTGGGAGATAGCTGAATGAAAAATCACAGAACTATTAATAAATGCATCTGTGGTCTTATAATTATTAACAGTAAAAGGCTGAAAGTCTCTTTTACTGTGATCACGTTTGTGTAAATTGCTGCTATAAAGCACTCCACAAAGAGTTAACGCTCCTTTGAAACCACAACCCTCTCTAAAACCGATGAAATTTGATTGGCTTTGCGAGCTGCAGGGTGGAGCTATTTTTCTTAACATGCTGCAGTGACTTCCATTAAGAGCCGAGGAAGCAGTGAGGGACTGACAAACAGCACCATGAGAAGATCAGAGCACTTTGTCTGAATGCTAAAAATAAGCCACCTTAACTTAAAAACCTGTGCCATTTCATCTCTGTATCATTATGTCTGTAAACTGGAAAAATGCTTTTTGCGCAGCACTCGTGTGTATATAACACGAGTGCTGCGTGCATATATGACATGCATGTACGACTATTGCCTCTGGACTGAATCCAAGATGGGCAGAGTTGTTTTTGAAGGATGCAAGTGTGCGTCAGTAAGTGCAAGTGAACTGAGATGAAATTGCAAACTGTACATGATACAAATGAAAGAAAAATAGTGATGCAGTTACTAAGCACCCAGATTACACCACTCATATGATGTGTCATGTGAGTGGTGCCAATCAAGCTGTTGGTTAGTCTCAAAAAGGCTTGCATGCACACCTCTACTTGTCAGTCAGAACATTAAATCCACTGGCAGGTGACGTGGAGCCCAATGATCATCTCTTCGCAAAGCAATGTCCTGCTGAGAAACCTGGGTTTTGGGGTTGATGCTGCTTTTAGTGGATGGATGTAAGCCATAACATTACTTGGATACTACTAAAATTCTTCAGAAAGACACAAACACAGCAGTGACGTCCACTTTACTAACTTGCAGTACTCGAGGTTAAGTCTAAAAACTTCCTGTATCTGTTACTATGATTGTGTTCTTGTTCACATTTTCTGCCTCAGAGGTTACTACTTAGTGGACCAAACCAAACACTGCCGCAGGCCCAGCTCAATCCCCTCCCTTTGCAGCGACGCTCCCAGATGACCGCTGCGTACTGGAAAATAATACAGCCTGCCACATCAGGAAAAGCCGAAGACATGCAACACAGTGTCCAAGTATTCTCTGGGACTCCCGAAACCCTGATCCCATCGGCCGTTTGTGTAATGCACCAGAACAAGCCACGCCCCAAAGGATCTGGCGAGTATGCACTGACGGATTAGTGACTTTAGTGGTTCGAGATACTTTAATGTACCTAAAATTCCTGTTTTTTGTTCATTGCTATGTGCATCGTTATATACTCAATTAAGAAAGATAACTGTATCCATTGGAGTTTTTCCATTAGATGTACCCACAGTTTTCTGGTTGTGTCTAACAAAGCATTAAAAGGCAAAGGTTGTCCATTTAAGTCAAACAAATGCAGCATGTGTGCAGACAGGAAAAGGTGCTGCTATGTGGAACTAATAAGAGCAAATGGAAAAAAGAACAATAAAACCTTGTTTGACCAGCAAAGTATAAAGACTAGTCATGGTCAGACAGACCAAGCAGAGAGTGGAGCCTTTTATATCAGAAAAACAAGTCGGTGCACTATCAGAGCTCGCTTATTACAATATATTGCAGGGAAATTTAATAGAGGTGGTGACAAACTCCCTGATGCCTCCATATTTCATTTCCATTCAAGAAACTCTGGTCATCTGGCAGAAGTATTTTCTTCAGACGTAACATTTCCCACAATAAGTTTCAATGAAATGTAGACCACCTGCAGTAAATATCATTACAGGCAATTTGAACAGCCATATTTCACAAAGATTTTTGTGTGACTTTCCCCTAAAGGCTCTGCATGTACAGAGTTCCCTCTAGAAAACAGCTTGCGAGCATTCAGCTCATTTCATTATTCAACTTTTGGCCGGGACAGAGGGTCAGCGGCGCAACTATAAATCACATTATATTACGTGTCTGATTTTTATTGTGTATTTTATGGCTCTGAACAAGTTCTTCACAGCTAAACACAGCAAGGTAGAAATGAAGGCGAACACATCAATTTCCAGTTTACATGGTAATTAATAAAAAAACAACAACAAAAAAAACAAAAAAAAACAAACACTTTACCAACTGGTTTCTGCTTCCGTTATACATAAAACTGTCTGTTAATTTGTGTTTGAGTAATTGATGGTAAAAAGGTGATGAGGGGGAGCACAAATAGGTGAATGACTAAAAGTGAGTAGGATTAACAAGTACGCAGGGACTTTAGAGTAATTACTAACCAGAGAGCAGAGCTGACTTACCTTTTGGTGATGGAGAAGGATTGCACAATCTTTTCGCGTGCCTCTCTGCACCTGTGAATAAAACTTTCAAGTGTCATTAAAACACTACAGGATCAATTTTCTTAGATTTTCTTTCATACAATGTAACATTTTCACAAGTTTTTTGGTAAAATCACATGGATATATATTTTAAAATTGAGTGAGATGATTCACTGAATGCATTCGTGACAAAGAAGAATACGAAGGTGAAACATTTGTGAGCGCTTCTTATCCAATTTTCTCTGTGAAGGCAGCGCAGATGTTCAGTCAGTAACAAATCGTGATTCTATCATGGAAGAAAAAAAAAAAAAGGCAATCTGGCTAACGTAAAATGTGCAGGACAAACAACATTTTAAAAAACAACTTTGTCAAAGCCAATGCATGATGCACGAATGTGGCAGAGATGTGAAGTCAGGAAAACAATAGCGGCATAAACCTCCAACTTTTATTCATAATGAATTCCCCAAAGAACAACTTCAAGTGTTTTGGCGTGTGTACAAAAACACCTAATAATCATTTACAACCGAAACTATAACCCAAGAGAGGCTGCAACGCCGCTATTCACGAGTGATCGGATTCCTCCTTTTACTGTCGACGTATTTCATTAAAAGTCACCAAAAACGAAAAGTAATACGATACTGAACATGCAAGCAGCGGCGCAGACAGCCAAGTCAAAATTTACTGCATGACAAACAACAGACAACCATCAAAGTAAGTGAATATTGTTGGCCGGCTTCAGTTCATGCTCCACTGTCTGTCATGGCTTATATGTCACGAGGGCCCAGTGCTGCTAGGTCATGCAGAGATGACAGTTAAAAATGAACTGTGCCGTCTCGTGGGTCCCGCCACACACAATAGACCTGGACTAATGCCATAAACACTCCCCCTTACCAAACTACCTTATAGCACAACTGAATTTTTATATTTGATGCTGTAATAAAAACTTGCTTCTAGGTGTCACACATGTAGACTTGGTGTCAGAAGAACTTGTGATCCGAACACTGGATACGCTCAATTGTAAGACAAACTGGGGAGGTACGGGA
This sequence comes from Maylandia zebra, assembly GCF_041146795.1. Classification (NCBI taxonomy): domain Eukaryota; kingdom Metazoa; phylum Chordata; class Actinopteri; order Cichliformes; family Cichlidae; genus Maylandia; species Maylandia zebra. The sequence continues at coordinate 22,952,345 of NC_135167.1, read as the reverse complement.
TAAGCATTAACATATGTGAACCTTACATCCCCTTTTCAAAATGTGTTACACTAAATAATGACAATGTTACGTTAAAAATCACAATATACTGAATTCTTTAAAGGTTAGTATTCATATAATGATACGCACTGAACTGGAAACCTTTCACACAGATGTTACATGTCCGCACTTACCTTAGTATCTTAAGTCAATAAACTGATACTGGCTATTTGATTGATTAGTGTAAATCCAGCTTGAGACACCCCAACACTCTTCTGGCATAAAAAAAAAAACTCCTGTATGGATTTACTGAAGGGGTGCTGTGGTAATTACAAACAAGATGTGGATGAAAAAACCTAGAAGCTTCCTTTTCATAACACAAAACTTTTCCTCCCATAAATGACTGACACAGGCTCATTTAGCATCAAAACCCTTCTCTTTATTTCTCTCTTGCTCTCTTTGATTGCTTCTGGTAGAAGTGAGATTGTCAAATACACCTGAAGAACTGGGTAAATGTATCTCCCCTTATTTCTCCAACTGGATTTTGTGCTGTTCATAATTTCTGTATTCCCCGGTGAACTAAAAACAAACATATTTAACGTTCATTAGCATTACTTGCCCTCCTCTTCACGTATGCAACCTAGTAGCCAAAGAGTGAATAGGGTGGTAAAAGTGTGATGACTTACTGCAGGGGCTATTCTGGTGGTATTGCAGATGTGTGAAAGAGAGGACAGGTGCCAGCTCGCTGCGGAGTCCAATTTTTCCTGCCTCATTTGTCTCCTGTGACTCCACACAAATCCCTCCACCTTTCTGCTGCGGCCCCGCCCCTTCCTGGTCAGCCCAGACCACGCCCCTCTCCCTCAGCACAAGGTGTTCGAGTTCTTGGTTGTCCGTCTCGTCAGCTTCTGTGGTCAGCCCGGCTCCACGCAGCGCAGAATAATGCCGACTATAAGCTGGCAGCAAGATATTCACCATTCTGAAAAGAAGCGGGAAAACGATCTTTCAAACTTCTCCGGGTGTGCCGCAGTAAGAGTTCACTTAATTCAGAGTGAATTCACTCTGGCCCAACCTACTTTTGCATGCGCTTGTTTTCCTGATCCTGCAGGTTGGTGAGCTTGACCATCTGCTTGATGTGTTGTTTGAGATCATTTACCTGCAGCTCAAATCTGTGGCAGTGTAGCTTCTTCTCTAACACCTAAACCAAGGGGAGAATTGAGGTCAGACAGCAGAAGTGACAAGTCAAAAGCCATTCTAACATAAGTACTCTGGAGGGCAGAATTAGAAGAAGAAAAAAAGATGGCAGAGGGGTTAGGATACTAGGGAAAAGACACAAAGTTCATCCATGTTTCACCAGAAAAGCTGTCAACTCAGGGTAAGGAAAGGGAGGGGAAAAAGATGGGGAATAAAAAAAGAAAAAGAAAAAAAAGGGAACTCTGACGTAAAGAAACTACGAAACAACAGCAGAGAGAACATTTGACCGGGTGGATGCGTCATAGTTCTGGGTCAGTTCCTGGAAGAAAGGATAAAGCAGAAAAAAATAACATGGACATGGTTTTAGGTAACTGGCTGCTGTGTGAGGGATGAGTAAAGGGTATTGATTTATTCTCTTCAGTGATCCACGAGTGAGCTAGAGAAATAAAATGAGCACGGTTCTAATTACTGGGAGAACAGATGGGAAGAAAACAAAGACAGTCACGACACCAGTAGAGACACAGCCCACCTTCCAAAATAAACAAACAAAAAACACCAAGCAGTGAGTTTTGACGGATGTAACCCACATTGTAAAGTTTTTCTCTTCATATAATCGTGCTCACTTGTCTTCCAAGTTATGTAATTAGGTAGTGTTACTTACTATTTGGCTCTACTGATCAAAGACTGACAAGTATTAACAATCTTGATTGCGTAAAATGATCAGAAATACTTAATAAATAAACAAATTAAAGGAAGATAGAAGTTGATTCATGTTTGCCAGTGAATTGCTCTTTTCGTACCGCCAGTTAAAAAACAACCCCGCCCCCCCCCCAAAAAAAACAAACAAACAAACAACGGGCCAACGAGTTCAACTCACCTCTGTGGTTTGATCGTTCGACTTCAACAACCTAATCTCGTTCTCGACGCGGTGAAGCCAGCCGTCGTTTTCCAGGAAACGCGTTTCTGCCTCCTTCAAACGCTTGCAAATGTGTTGCTGCTGAGTCCGTAAGCTGGCAATCTTCCGCTCGTGCTTACAAGTGGCCTGTTGAAAAACACATCAAACGGTAACATGGATTGTGTTGTGCTCGTATTAGAATTACACACCATTAACTGTGTTCGTGGTCTGAATAATTATAGCTGCGAACAAGCTGTTTTTTTGGGGTTTTCTGGTTTTGAGCCAATGTCGGAAACAAGTTGGGTCAACAATTTGAATAAAATAAAAGACTAAAAACATACGCACATAGTCAAGTACACAGGTGTGGTACTAAACACTTCTTAAGAATTCTCTTTTCTATTTAAAATGCTATCACAGCTGAGAATAACACTGGTACACACACACATGACAGAAAAGAGCCAGGCACTGATGAGCAGTGACCCTTTCCCGTAGTGGCGTAAATGAGAGACTGAGACAACTACAGGGAGCGGAGAAGTAAAACGATGAGTCAGCAGCTGTTTTTCTGCAGGGATGATGAAAACTGTGGATAGCAGAGTAAGCATCAGCTACCTTCTCAGTCTTTTCCTTGGCACAGAGGTATTGGACCTGCAGGTTGTCCTCCTCACTGTAGCGCTGGCGCAGCTCATTCTCCTTCAGCTGTCTCTCCAAATCCAGCTGTTCTTGCCTGATTTGGGCTCGGCTCGAGAAGATTCGCCGCAGCGTTTCTGACACCCTGGAGACAGAGACTTTTTCATTAGAAGCTTCAGCTTAAAATGCCAAACTTTTTTTTTTAAAAAAGCAATATGAATTGACCCACTTGGTGTGTAATTACATAAAGTCAGAGCAGGTGTATACTTTGTAATGTATATTTTTAATGGGCAAATGTGGATTTGCCCTTAAAAAAAAAAATAAAAAAATCAATAACAGGAGTGATAACAGCTTGCAATGCAAGTGTGAAGCTAAAAGGTTTCAGTTTTGCTGGTAATGTCAAAGAGACGCTCGTGATTTTTGAGGCCGTGGCGCTGCAGCTTTGGGAAAATATTACACTGCAAGTTGCTTTGGTTCCCTCCGATTCACATAGATGAATGGGGGCAAAATATTAGAAACAATATTAGAAACACTTCTTAGTATAATCCAGTGCAATAAAACAACACCACCAGAGGGTTTGGAGCCAAATGTGATTAATAGCTGCTGTGTGTGCAACATGTAAAGGGGCAAATCTATCAATCTATCAATACATTGCAGTGCCAAAAGATCTTAAAAGTTTCTAATAGCTCCTTAAAAGGCCACGAGATATGTAATATTTTCACAACACATCTAATCTGCGTCATTATTGTCCGATACATTAGCAAATGCAATAATACAGCTAATAAATGAAAGTATATGATCTGATGACAGCCATCTCTTATAATGTTAACACGAATCATTAACTTTCACAACATGCCACTTCTGTTTGCACTGCGACCGTAAGATCTTCTTAGCTTCTTCCTGGACTAGAGCTGAGGTGATGTCCAGGTTGGATTCAAAGGGCTGTCTAGTTCAGGAGGAGAGATAGCAGAGGTATGCAGGTAAATAAGGCTGGAGAGCTGTCGCTGAAATGTGACTGCACTCTTCAATGCAACTCCAGTGACGTAGGAGACGTCGTGGCCTTGCTAGACTGCTGAATTTTTAATAGTGTGAGAAGCGTGCAGCCTCTATTCAGAGCCTCTCACTGTGCGAGTTGTGAATTCTGATGCCAGTGAATGAAATGTGTGGGAGGGAGACTCATTCAGCTTTTCCTTGCCCCCCTCCCTACCCCTAACTCAAGTACCCCAACAGATGCCGCTTAATGCCTGAAAGATTACTAGATGTAATGATGGTGATGATGTGAATTTTTTTTTTCCAAATTAAAATAAATAAATGTGCATATATAATTTCATTTAAAAAAAAAAAAAAAGGCTTTGGAGGCACGGTTGTCATTCGAGACTCAAGATTAAAGAAGAAATCTATCTAATGTGGATTATAGCAATTTTAATCAGCGCTAGCATAACTTGGTCCCAGGAGACACCAACTAACTGCATATTTGTGTAATTTTATCCATGTTTCAGAATACAAAACTGTCCAGTGCCAAAAATTTCAAATCCCGACAGATAAAATGTCTGCATAGAAATAATCATAATTCACATAATAACAAATATTTAGTTAGTTACTTTAAATGTAGAGCCAAGTGGGCCCTTTACTTATTCTGCTTTCTTTTGAAAGTTCAGTTAATTGCTGTCACACTGTCGATCACTATTATTATTATTATTATTATTATTATTATTATTAAAATGCATATCCTTTGCACTGAGTTCAGGGATGAGTAAAGGTAAATAATCACGAGGAAATGTTGCAGATGTTAAATTTGCTTGTATCTGCTAGTACAATATTGCAGATTTAATCCAAAGGGGGGGAAAAGCCCATAAAAATAAATAAAGAACTCTCTCTAAATGCTGTGAGAAAGTGTATTTGTGTCTTTTTCTGATGCATTTCCTACACTATACATTACACATTTAATCCCAACAATTAAACCAGTGGTATATCAGTAAAGAGGAGGGAAAAAGGCTATTTGGGTGGAATGTTTTTTTAATGGGACTTGTTATACCCACTAGTGCAGCATGAGGTCATCACTGAAGACGCGCTGTTTTCCAGGAAGTAACAGTTTTCCAGGAGGCCTAAGCGCAGATTTCAAGGGACAGCATTTCATGGGAGTAACAAAAACAAGCTGCTTAAAAGTAAAAATGATCAGGGAAACAAGGTGGGCTGGACTCATTTCATTAGGAATTTAGCAGGACTGCTATCATTGGCTCACACACTTTGTTTTCAGTACATTGTGGACAGGTCAGCTTTCAAAAACTCTGTTAAAGGCCTAAGTGTGATTATATACGCATGGAGGCACATACAAATAAATAAACAGCAGCTGGTGTTTGCCACTGCACACCAACATTATGTCGGCATACAAAGCATGTAGGATTGCCTTGGGCCAAACAAAGTCACTTTGCTCCTATTTTAGCAACAGTTTTCATGTGCGATACATGAAAAGTGCCACTCCTGGTTTAAGAGTGCATTTAAGCTTTGGGATAATGTTTAGGAAAAACTTGAGGACAAGCTCTTCATAGACTTTCTGCCGTCACAAATCCATCCTGTATCATTTCACAAATTGTCACTGGTGACCGTTGAAAGACAATTAAAATGTGGATTTTACTAGCTTCATTCACAGTAGTTCGGGTGTGTTCCTCTACACTCTGCTAGGAAAAGATAGACAGCACAGATTTATTTAGGAACTACTTGCTTCTCTCCAAAAGAAGGAAATCAAATATCTTTACTTCTTGTTTATCACTGAGGTGAATTTTGCTTGGGAGACTGGCAGGTAGACTGGTATGTTAGATAAAGTAACACGAGTCTTGCAATTGACTGTCAGGAGCTCCACGTGCTGACACTATGAATGATATTACAGATGCAAAGTGCCAGAAGGAGTTTTCGTCACATGGTTCTTCCTTTAAGAACGAGATGAGGGGTGGAGACATTCAGAATGCATCTGCAGTTAAATACCAGCCACTTTTCCTTAAAAAAGGGGCCTGTGGAGGTTGTTAGGGTCTCCGATTAAATCCAAAGGCAAACCCAAACAAAGCTTTAGGAATTCTAGATAATCTTGTTTGGACTGGGAATGCCTTGAGAAACCCTCCGGAAGTACTGGAGAAAGGTGACAGTGATGTCTTGCAACTAAACACCACTTTTCTTAATCGGCTACAAAACCCCAGATTAATTATCAGAAAATACACAGAGCAAAACAGGCCGCAAGACAACAGCTACATAAAAACTGCTCGACTGTTCATGCAGAACTGTGATTCCGAGGTCTGGTGTTCAAAGGTACCTTTTGTAAAGTGGCTGTCTTTAAAGTGGAGCTAATGGTGGATGGCCAAAGTCAGTGCATGTGCAAGCAATCCCTGCGTTAATAAAAAGCTCAGGCTTCAGACTAATACTTGTTTCACATTTTTTCTACTCCTGGATATTTCTGACATCAAAAAGAGCTTCCTTCATACGGTCATCCCACCTACCTGACTATGAGCACCTGAATCCCTATCTATTGTTAAAATCTTCTGTTTGACAGGAGTAGCCAATCAGAAGACAGTGAGCTTAAAGGGAGGCCTGTAGGTGATGCAAAACTACTCTAGTAGAGTCCAAGGGAAAAAAAACCCACATGGAGGTGGAAATGACCATCCTCGTTACATGTCATTTAATAGCCTATTTAGTAGGGATGTAGTCACCTTAACTCATACCTCATCTTTGAACAATGCTGCGTGCTATTTAAAGTTGTTTTTTGGTGGTTTGCTTTGTTTTTAAAGCTCTAGATTAGCTAAACCCACCTGAATACACTACATCTGCCCACCCTAATAGCCTAATAAACAAAATATGTTATTATTATTTATTAAATTATAAAATAACAACGAGCATGCACCATCATTTCTAGAAGACTTCTTAAACTAGAACTGCACCCTATAGGAGAATAACAGTGATGAGTCTCATGTCCTGAGCAATAAATTTCACAAGTCTATAATAATGGTTTCATTTTGAACACAGAGGAGATTTCATAGCTACTCAAAGAGGCCAAAGGCATCAGGGTTATGGCTGAACATGCCTGCTATTATATTTGGCCATTAGATCAAAGATACTGAAATATGCCCACACTCAAAGCCAGACTCGTTAAACACAAAAACTGGAACATCCTCATGCTGTTTTTAAATAACACGCCATGTTGGTTCTTGAATTGTGGGGTGCTGTCTGCAAAGTTTTCAGAATGCCTCCTTGGAGACTTCTTTGACAGGCTGTCAATAAGTTTGGAGCCAACGCTGATTAAAAGTTGAGTGAATGTAAACATTAAATAACGCAGATCTAGCAACTCATATAAAGGCTTTGTACGATGCATACCAATTCAAGACAGCATATTTATGCCACTGACCTCATTTTATTCCATCAAGTGATGGTTTTAGTATAAATCTTGAATCAAGCAGCTCAATATATTCTCAAGCTGCTGAGCAGATTTAATAAAAGGCTCATTGCTATAAGCTAATTTCATAATATTTAATCTACCACAAATGCCAATGAACAAAGACAAAGGGCCACATTAAAAATGCTGTAAATTGGGATATCATTCTTGATTATACAACCTGACCCACTACACCCAATTACACCTTACGTTCCCTGTTCCACTTCTTTATAGAATCTAATGGATCTACAGCTGCCAGAACCATTTACAAAACCACATAATGCGTCATTATTGTCCGATACATTAGCAAATGCAGGCCACAAGCTCTCTGCCTGAATCATTGTCTTCATTCCAGTTACACGCTTTACAATAAAAGTGGTTATGACACATAAAGTAACAAGTTACACTCTGAGTCACGCTCATGGACTTGCTTACCTTTTGAACTCTTCTTGCTTCTGGGAAGAGATTGTGCTAAAAGCCCCAGCCCCCGTGCTCTTCGTCTCATATTCTTTTAGTTTCTGCTTCAACTGCATGATCTTTAGGGATTAAATAGAACATTGATATCAGTCAGGACTTATCATGACCATGTCCGATTGTCCAAATACAAAGTAATTAGTTGTCCTGTTTGTTATTTTGTCTTACCTCTTGCCGCTGCTTCTCACAGACCACAGCATACTGGCCAATGTGACTGTCCAAGCTGACAACATTACTCTTCAGCTGTCAAGGTAAAGGTAGAGAGAAAAACGGATGGCTAATATAATGTCATTTTGTATATTCATGGTCCAAGAATCACAGCTAGGATTACAACTGGTGACCATAACACAATATGACTTGAACACTAACCGAGGACTTGATCTCCTTAGCCCTGTTGGCATACTTTAGGGTATTATGGGTGTCATCATATGATTTGGAAGAGGGGCTAACATTGGCAATCATAACCGTCCTGCAGTTGCCTCCCAAGGAGTCTTTAAGTATCCGCGTCAGCTTGCTGTCTCTGTACGGTATATGAGCCTTTTTACTCTGAAACACATGAGAAAAATCAGGGTTGGCACAAAAAGGGTTAGGTTTCTTTATAATGTAGATAGACAAGTATCCAGAAAACACAGGAAACTCTCCAAGCTTGTGCTTACTTAAAAAAATGATAATAAAAAAAGAAAAGGAACAAACTCAGAATTGAGATTTTTACTAATTAGACAAAACAACACAAAAAATAAACCTGATTGAACCTTATTTATACTTTATGCAGAGTAATAACCCTTCATGGGAATTGCCCTAGGATGCATCTCCATCTGGACACCCGCCACAAGAAAATCTTATTGACATTTCACTGTCTGGTGGGGACCAATAAACCTAAAAGGGAACAAAATTCAGCACGGAGTGTTCATTTTAGATTTGAAATCTTTCTCAGCTGGTCTGTGAACATAGCTCAAGTCTTAATAATGGCAGCAGATAAACTACAGCTGCTTAGGTGAGTCAGAGTCTCGTGAGCATTGGGACTGCAGAAAGTCACATTAAAGACGAGTTAGCAAGAGGAGTGTAAAATGGTCTCTTTTAGGGACCACAGCTGTGCCTCCACTTCTCTTTGGGAAGAAAAAAAAAGATAACATCTGGATTCAGCCATTGTTCATGTCAGGTCTTGGGAGTTTCAGGATAACCGTGCCTTTTTGGGGGGAAACAAAATCACCGTTTTAATAAGATCAGGAGTTCAAAGTTGTTCCAAAGTCAGTATCTAGAAGGTAATATGTCAGCCAAACTCCAACCGTTTGTTTTAATTTCATTATTTCATTATTATTAAGTCTGTGCAAAATGATCACCACAACTTATAGGTGAATATAAGAATCTGAACTCATCTAAACATTGCAAGTAGCTACGAAATAACACCAAATTCACATTCGCAGGATTGGAAACAAGCCAACACCTTTTACATATCAAAACAACAGGAAAGTTAGCCGAGGCTCTTCTTGTTAAAAATACAATATCCTTCAGAAAAAGTCATGGTCCAGTCACTCTATTGATCCATCTCTTTTCTTTAACACATACAAACACAGTTGAAGAAAAAGTTTGCTTACATGGGATACGTGGAGACGATCCATATCCCATATGTGGAGGTCTGTTAAAAAGGTTGTATCAAAGCAAAGTGTAATGTGTGCATAATAATGACATGAGCTGGGAGAGAAAGCTGGGGGCAGCTGTTACTTTTTGCACTTCTGATAGAGAGCTACCCATCCACTACACTTGGGTGTGCTACAAAATGGTAAAATGGTATTATAGTCATTGTTCAACAAAAGTACAGCCACATAATTAAATAAAAATCATGTGGTTCTTGCTAGGTCTTAAAACTAGCTAATAACAACCTCAGATGAACAAGAACACATGACATATTATTCACTTCACCATTATTTACTTAAAACTAAACGAAAATGCAGCAGCAGTGCGCGAAAAACAGTCCACCCTTACAGTTTCCGTATGAATTAAAACAGTAAGTAGCAGCTGGGTGCTGCCAGTCAATGCATTTGATTAAATGATCATCAGCAAATGTGAGCACCTCTCTAAAAGCAAACGTTTTACGTCTTCTTAGCAGGTGAGGTGTTTCTTAACACAATGCCAAGGAGGAAAAAATCAATAATGACATTAAAGAAGCAACTGTTGCTGCCAATCAAACTGGGAATTTCCGAACATTCCACTGAAAACACTCAAGATATTTCCCAATCACACATTTGACATGTTAACTCTGGTCAGAGACCTGACATGCATGTTAAATGTTAAAATTCATGACAGTACAATTTGAAAAAGACAATAAAATAATGCTTATTTGGAAAAGTTCCCAAGAGAAAGAATCTTCTCTCTAAAAAGAATGTGGCAGCACAATTAGGCTTGCAAAGTCCCATCTGATCACAGCGCAAGACATCTGCAACAATGTGCTTTGAATAGACTATACTAAAGTGGAAATGTTTGGCCATAATACACAGAGTCATGGCATATCAGCACAAATATTTCATACCAACTGTCCAGCATTGTTTTGTAGCCACAAGACCTGGGCGCTCTGTAGTCATTGAGTCGAACATGAACACTTCTATAAACTAAAGTATTCCTGAATCGAATGTGAGGCCACCTGTCCAATAGCTACAGCTTGGCCCAAACTGACCTTATGAGAGTTGCGCACAAATTAATGTCTGCAAACCTCAATAAACTGAAGCGACATCGTAAAAGCCAAGTGGACCGAAATTCCTCCAAAATAACGTGAGACCGATAAATTTATATAGAAAACAAGTACTTCAAGCAATTGCTGCTACAGGTGTCTCTGAGTCGCAGAAGCTAAACTACACTATACTGCCAAAAGTATTCCCTCGTCTGCCTTTACATGCATATGAACTTGAGTAACATCCTATTCTTAATCCATAAGGTTTAATATGATATGTCGGCTTAATCTTTGCAGCTACAGCTTCAACTCTTCTGGGAAGGTTTTCCACAAGGTTTAGAAATGTTTTTATTGGGAATTTACGGGACTGTTCTTCAAGAAGTACGTCTGTGAGGGGAGATAGTGATGTTGCATGCCTCCGCTCTTATTAATCTCAAAGGTGTTCTAGCAGGTTGAGGTCAGGACTCTGTGCAGTCAAGTTCTTCGACACCAAAGTCAGTCATCCATGTCTTTATTGACCTTGCTTTGTACACTGGTGCACAGTCATGTTGAAACAGACAGGGACCATCCCCGAAAAGTTCCCATAAAGTTGCGAACAAGAAATTATCCAAAATGTCTTGATGTGCTGAAGCATTACGAGTTCCTTTCATTACAACGAAATGACGTAGCCCAGTTCCTGTCCCACAGCATAATCCCTTGTCAACTTTACCAATTTTACATTTGGTAATTTACTTATCTATCAGTCTAGAGATCAAATTTGTACCACTATAGAGTCCAGTGGCGGCGTGCTTTACATCAGCGGCCCCCAACCCCCGGACCGGAATTGTTTGGTACCGGGCCGTGAGAGTTGAGGCTCGGGTGTGAAATTAATGGTTTTCAGGGTTTTTAGCGTTATTTTTTTTTAAATCGTTAACTTGATTTCCCTGGGTCTTTTCGCGTGTGTTATGAATAAATCTTCTTTGTTATGGTACCAGTACTGGTTTTATTTTGTTGTATTTAACTGCGACACCTTAATGGCCAGTTGTGTATCTGACGGATGAAAGCCGAACCAGTTCCACACCACTGAAGTTGCAGCATTCTTACAAACCAATTCTGGTTCATCTGCTTCATTCATCAATCCGCTTTCACCCTTCTCATTCTCTGTCGCCGCCATGCTTTTTCCACCATGTGCATATCAAAACAAAGGCACTGCGCATCCGCGTTTTACCCATATTCTATTGCAATTAGGGCTGGGCCATATTATACCGTTCACGGTAATACCGGTATAATGTTAGGCAACGATAGGAAAATGAAATATCGCGATAGAATATGAGTAAAACGCGCATGCGCAGTGCCTTTGTTTTCATACGCACATGGCCGATTGTTGAGTGAAACAGATGAACCAGAATTGGTTTGTAAAAATGGTTTAACTTCAGTGATGTGGAACTGGTTTGGTGTTTGTCTGTCAGATACACAACAAAGCACATTTTTTTTGCAGAACATGCAAGCGGCCGTCGTTATTGTCGTATTTGTCGGACTAAGATGCTCTTAAATCTGGGAGTAATCTGGGTCCTAAACTCAGTACACTTCAGGTCAAACAAACACTGCAGCATCACTGAGAGTTAACTGTCTAAATTCTTTCATCTTTAATAAAACGATCAGCATTGCTGCTTTACCAGGTGTAACAATTCAGTTTAACTTCCAGGCATCCATGAAAACAAAATTTATTACATTTAACGGAGTTAGAAGTTAGCAGGAAGCTAGCGGAAGTTAGCTCGCTAGTTTCGCTAGTTACCTAAGCATGATATAGCATGTTCTGACTGAGAGATTTCTGAAAAAATTCAAACGTACAGCTCTGCTATCACTTCCAACATAAATGAAGGCAGGAAACTAAACAGCAGTGACGTTTGTAGGGTTACTGAAGTTGGGCTAGCTGGTATATAATGATGTGCTACGTGATCGCTAGCGACACAGCTATGTTAGCATAACATAAACAGTGAAGCTGGAGGATGAACACTAAGGTTCCTCATGGTTAGAGACAAATGCAATCGCATGGCAGGATGCTGTAAACGGACCAAACGTCAGTCAGGAGAACAACTGAGATAATCCATCCACAATACAAGGCTAGTCATTAATATACTGCAACAACATGGGAATAATCAGAATCAGAATACTTTATTGATCCCTGGGGGAAATTATTTTTTGTTACAGTGCTCCATTTTAAACCAACATTAAGACAAGACAGAATAGAGCAGCTGCCAGAGAATTCAACATCAATGAATCAATGGTACAGAAGTGGAGGAAGCAAGAAGAATGAGTTTAATAAAGTTTGATTTATCTAACTGCTTTGTTTAGCTCAATGTGCCTTATGGTCCAAAAAATACGTACTGCACACTACAGTTTAATGTTGCAAAGCACCTCTTTTTAACTTCAGTGGATATTATATATGGTTATGCTCAGGATATGTCAGCCCATTTCTACTGGAAATGCCTTTTGGTTAAACTTTCAGCAAGGAATTTGCATTTGCACTGTTACATTTTTATAAAGCTTTAATGTACATAAAAACCAGCTTCTTGTTTAAGTGAAAATTAATGGAAGGTTGTCTTTTTGCGCTAGTAATGTTGTGGAGTATTTTGTCTCGCATCAATTATATCGTCAGTTATATCGTTATCGCAAATTTTCAAATGTATATCGTGATAAATATTTTTGGCCATATCGCCCTGCTCTAATTGCAATATTTCATTTTCTTATCATTGCCTAACATTATACGGGTATTACCGTGAACGGTAAGATATGGCCCAACCCTACTAGATCATATTTGATTATATCCTTATATCTAAAAGCTAAAAATTGACAAAGGATGCACCTTCTCTGTAATAAAAATGAAAAAAAAAAAAAAAGAAAGAAAAAAAAAAAAAAAAAAAAAGCTAGGGTTGATAGTAAAGTACCCCGCTACAACATACCCTAACTGGCTCATGTCAACACTTTAATAAAGCCTAGCTTTGCCCTTCTACGAGAAATGAACTTTCAAATATATCCATATTCTACAACAGTTTCAGAAAGTCCCCTTTTCATGACCACGAAACAGTGGCCTTGTGTAGATAGAAGGCCAAGCTGGAGAGTAGGGTGCATCGTAAAATGTATCTGAATTACTTCGGACATTGCCTAGGGCAAACAACTTACAACAAAAACCTCTGTGCAACATAGCATGAAGATGACACACTGAGCAGCCCAAATGCAAGTACACACATTCTTCTCACTCAAACAAATGGCATGTCATCCCAGACACAAGTGAGGACATTCTTTCCTGTAAACAATGGCCACAACATGAATTCTTGATCTGCCACCAGCAGGCAGTGAAACACCAATAACCATGGCGACAGGATGTGAAACGAATGCTGGGCATTGTAGGCATGACTGCAACACTCAAAAATGGTGGGATGGTATGACTCTAACTGGACAGCGCCCATGAAAGGACACTGCTTTAACTCAAGTATGAAGTAACCTGTTGAAGTTGGATCACATTTCAATATGGCTGTGGTAGATCTGCACAGCACTTCCTAAATGCATGTGGCCTGCTTACGCCTCGTCCCTTGAGACTGTGTGTAAAACGAGAACACTGCTTGACAGGTTAATGTATGCAACTGGAATGAAATAATACCCAAATACTCAGTTGACTCTGTACTTCACAGGCACTCTGTTTCATATAGAGACTATTGGTTAACTTTATGTACCTACAACCACAAAAATCTTAACATTATTTTTTTCACTTATAAATACAGAACAGCAAAGGAATAATAAGGTTAAAAGTTTGACCTTCTGAAATATATTTTATGTTCACTGTATCCATTTCTATTTATGGAGACATCTACATATAAACCTTATAAATAAACATTATAAATAAATATACCTGTTAACACTGTTGTAGAGTCTGTTGTTGATGATTACGTAAGTGAAGTCAATAGAGCCAACTCAGAATGTAAAACTGTTGAAGTAAACTATACATGACATAAACTGCATTTTCTTTTAGTCTTGCTAGTTATTATAGTATTGTTTAAAATACTGAATTGTATTGTATTATTTATTTGTATTTACGGTTTCCAAATGAAGACATTTTTATAAATACTCCTTAATGTAACTTTTTTATACCAGTTTTTTTATACCTGGCACAATACTCGCTAAAGGTGGTAAGTCATAAAAAAAAGTATGTGTTTTCTCAGTATATTCCTCTGAAATGCTAAACCAAAGAGATGTAGATCCAGTGTTAAATGTAATGCTTGCACAAAATTTCTATTTAAAAAAAAAAAAAAAAGTTGCCAGATATCAGTTTCACAAATTAATTGTACATTTTTAAACAAAACTAATGAAATACTCTTAGTGGTTCTAGTTTAGAGAAGTCTATTAGCACACCTTCATTTTGTACACTATATACTTAGTTGTACACACTTCAATGGGTTAGTGTTATCTGTAAGTTAAAACAGCATTTAACATTAGTTACGTTCGTCTGTGACTGTTGCACCAACTACGTCGTTTTGTGAACGTTTCAACTTTTTGTGCCTCTGAACACATAATGCTTAACTTTGTTATAGTGAAGAGGGAAACTTAGCACCCATAAACTATAAATAACAAAAAAGCCTGTAAAAACGAACAAATAAAAAACATTAGCTTGCATGCTATCCTAAGCATAATTGTTAATGCTGGTATAGCTCACTTAAGTTGAAAATTGTTCAGTAGTTCCTCTCTTTCCCAAGCTCAAAGGTCTCAATCCTGTGTCCTGCGCCACATGCACCATTTGTTAGGCGGTATTAATTTCTTTGTTTAGTGTCAGAATAAGCTACTATTAAACTGATTTGTAACAAATAAAGTTAGGATTCAATGTGGCCCATACAGCTTTATACTTACACCATGGGCTGTGGCATATTATATTGTCCACAGTAATACCAGTATAAACTTTATGCGATATAAAAATGCCATATCTCAATATCATTGCTATGGCAACACCATGCCTTTACAACAGCCTCCAAAGCAGCACAATACTTGCTAAAGGTAGAAACAGCAAACTTGTTTCACCACTTGAGACAAAAATGCTGTCCAGTACAACCAGGTTCTGAAAGAGGAGATACTCAGAGGTAGGGATGTGCTACCCAGATGTAAACAAATGACTGCACCCGAGGGCTCGTTAGCTGTAGTGCATATAACGGGAAGAGCAAACGGTGGATGGAAATTACTAATGCAGTTATATGGTGGGAAAAGCAGGGCGTTAAGCAGCTGGTTAAAAAGCTCAACCCTGGAGACAACATCCCAGGTAGAAAATTATTTTCTGTTTTATTATGCAACAATATTCTTCAGCTCCAGAGTTACATGGTTATTAAGTTACTCTAATTATTGTTAAACTCAAGTGTTAAGTTGTCCTTTTATACTTGCTTCAAATTCGCAGGGAAAACACTACTTAGAATACTTTTGTGCTTATATTTGACTTATGTTGTGTTACTGGATGTAATAGTATTGCTGGTACCTTGTTTCAATAAATTTACACTTTAAAATAATGCCACACTATTAAGCATTATTAAGGTATTAGCAAGTGGTTAATTCATCATTTAAATAGCATTACTCCTCCTCAGTATGCCATTTGTGAATACAGATATATTATTATGACTATGCTTATGATTATTACTAGCAGTGATATAGTAGCAGTGATAGCTGTACATGGTGCAACAGTATCAGATGGATAAACATATCTGTATTTATAAATGGAATACTAAGGAGGAGTAATGATATATAAATGATGAATTAAGCACTTGTTAATACCGTACTAATACCTTTCTAATGCTTAATAGTGTGACATCATAATAAGAATATAACAAGTGCTACCGAGACTTCTTATTTTGAAGCGTGAATTTATTGAAACAAAGGTACCAGCAGCAGCATTATAGCCTGTGATTAATGACAGCTCATCGGAAAATAGTGATGTGTCGGTCGCGAACGAAATGGCTCTTGGAGCCGGATCTTTGACGTGAACGATGCGAGCCGGCTCCTTATCGCGAGCCATGGGTTTTTCTTTTCTTTTCTTTCTCTCACCCTCTCTCTCACAATTTTTTTCCGCTTCACTCCGCACGCGAGCCTTGTGCTTTGCGCTGGGAAGAGGGGGGAGGGGCGGTAGTTACACTTGCAGTAGCACAGGAACCAGTGTTGGGTGTAACGCGTTGTAATTAAATTAATTTTCCACTGAAAAAGTAGAGTAACTGATTACTGTTCATTTTTAGGTATTTTAATTACAGTTACTTACAATGTACTTGCGTTACATTGTAAAATAATTAAACTCGCTGAAAATCATTATTTAATTTCAATAATTTATCTTCTAAACGTAGAAGTAAACTGCCGCTTTAACATCGCTGTATTACAGCTGTACGTCATTTCGCGCCAGTCGTATTCTAAAGCAGAAGATGTCGGACTCGGCTGAAGCGAGTGGCTGTTTTACAGTGGGGCAAAAAAGTATTTAGTCAGCCACCGATTGTGCAAGTTCCCCCACCTAAAATGATGACAGAGGTCAGTAATTTGCACCAGAGGTACACTTCAACTGTGAGAGACAGAATGTTAAAAAAAAAAATCCATGAATCCACATGGTAGGATTTGTAAAGAATTTATTCGTAAATCAGGGTGGAAAATAAGTATTTGGTCAATAACAAAAATACAACTCAATACTTTGTAACATAACCTTTGTTGGCAATAACAGAGGTCAAACGTTTACTATAGGTCTTTACCAGGTTTGCACACACAGTAGCTGGTATTTTGGCCCATTCCTCCATGCAGATCTTCTCAAGAGCAGTGATGTTTTGGGGCTGTCGCCGAGCAACACGGACTTTCAACCCCCGCCACAGATTTTCTATGGGGTTGAGGTCTGGAGACTGGCTAGGCCACTCCAGGACTTTCAAATGCTTCTTACGGAGCCACTCCTTTGTTGCCCAGGCGGTGTGTTTTGGATCATTGTCATGTTGGAAGACCCAGCCTCGTTTCATCTTCAAAGTTCTCACTGATGGAAGGAGGTTCTGGCTCAAAATCTCACGATACATGGCCCCATTCATTCTGTCCTTAACACGGATCAGTCGTCCTGTCCCCTTGGCAGAAAAACAGCCCCATAGCATGATGTTTCCACCCCCATGCTTCACAGTAGGTATGGTGTTCTTGGGATGCAACTCAGTATTCTTCGTCCTCCAAACACGACGAGTTGAGTTTATACCAAAAAGTTCTACTTCAGTTTCATCTGACCACATGACATTCTCCCAATCCTCTGCTGTATCATCCATGTGCTCTCTGGCAAACTTCAGACGGGCCTGGACATGCACTGGCTTCAGCAGCGGAACACGTCTGGCACTGCGGGATTTGATTCCCTGCCGTTGTAGTGTGTTACTGATGGTGACCTTTGTTACTTTGGTCCCAGCTCTCTGCAGGTCATTCACCAGGTCCCCCCGTGTGGTTCTGGGATCTTTGCTCACCGTTCTCATGATCATTTTGACCCCACGGGATGAGATCTTGCGTGGAGCCCCAGATCGAGGGAGATTATCAGTGGTCTTGTATGTCTTCCATTTTCTGATGATTGCTCCCACAGTTGATTTTTTCACACCAAGCTGCTTGCCTATTGTAGATTCACTCTTCCCAGTCTGGTGCAGGTCTACAATACTTTTCCTGGTGTCCTTCGAAAGCTCTTTGGTCTTGGCCATGGCGGAGTTTGGAGTCTGACTGTTTGAGGCTGTGGACAGGTGTCTTTTATACAGATGATGAGTTCAAACAGGTGCCATTCACACAGGTAACGAGTGGGGGACAGAAAAGCTTCTTACAGAAGACGTTACAGGTCTGTGAGAGCCAGAGATTTTCCTTGTTTGAGGTGACCAAATACTTATTTTCCACCCTGATTTACGAATAAATTCTTTACAAATCCTACCATGTGGATTCATGGATTTTTTTTTTCACATTCTGTCTCTCACAGTTGAAGTGTACCTCTGGTGCAAATTACTGACCTCTGTCATCATTTTAAGTGGGGGAACTTGCACAATCGGTGGCTGACTAAATACTTTTTTGCCCCACTGTATGAAATGGAAATATTCACGTCACTTCACTTTTCTAAAACAAGCAGACAAGAACATTACAGTAATATGTAAACTATGTCCTGGGGAGAAAAAACTATCGGCCGCTGTCAATAGCACGAGTAATCTACTGAAGCACCTGACACGGCAGCACAGACAAACCCTTCTGAGTGATTCTTGTTCATCATCCATGGATAACACCGCGGCAACTCCTGCTAAGCAGGCAAAATTTTTTACTTCAGCAGCACAGAAAGTGTCTGAAGGTGAGCTTAAAAAAAAAGATTGCAGAAGAGATGCTACCGCTGTGTACTGTAGAGTCTCCGTCTTTTAGGTGCATATTAAACAAAATACCTGTGTGTGGCAAAAAAGTAGCACTGCCCGATCGAAAAACGTTTTCTACTTACTTAGATAAGTGTTATGCTGACATGGAAATGGAGCTTAAAGGGACATTCGAGAGTTTGGAATATATTTCCAAACTGCTGACATTTGGACCAACCATAACAAAAGTTTTCTCGGAATGAGGGCACATTGGATTGATCCTTCTACTTTTGTATGAGGACATGCAGCGCTAGCATGTAAAAGAGTTTGAGGGAGACACACATATGATGTCATCTGCAATGAAATTGAGCAAGTACATTCGGCTTATGGACTGAACTCTAATTTTATCAAAGCTTTTAGAATGTTCCAAAAATCAGACTCTGATGAGGAATCCGAAGAAGATGAAGAGCAGACCCTCTCCACAGAATCTGAAGGACAGTTTTCTCTCCCTCCACACTTAAGGTGTGCATCATACACACTGAACTTAATTTTTCATGATGTTGAGAAATGGCTTCAAGCAAATGAGGCAAAATTCATCTACAGAAGTGCAACTTCAAAGTGTTCTGCAATGTGGACAAAAGCAAACCGTTCTTCTGTTGCTTCAGAGTTAGTAGATAATTTTTTCAAGAAAAAACTCATAGTAACTGTTTCTATATATATATATATATATATATATATATATATATATATATATTAGGGGTGCAACGATACACAAAATTCACGGTTCGGTTCGATATTTTGGTGTCACGGTTCGATATTTTTTCGATACAAAAAAAAATTTCATGCCTTTTTAATTTGTCATTTATTAAAATTATTAATATATATTTTAACACAAAAGTACAGTTTTTAAATTTAACCCTAACCCTTGTGCGTGTTGTTTTTTAGCTCGTCATATTGCAGCCACAGAAATTCTTTTGTCCATGAAACCATAAAGCTGCACTTTCTTTTTGCCTTATAGTCTGATTTGTCATAACTTCTCCGTTTTGTGGTAAGCTTTTCTTTGGCTGTCACTTCTTCACCCTGACCTGTCTTATTTGGCTCAGCAGAACTAAAATATATATCTGTCTGTGAAGGTTCTCAATCATCCAGGTCATCGTAGTGAAATATATATCCTGCCGCACTCACATAAGCTCAGCGATTCTCTGCGCGATCAACCTCTCACATGTTTAAGCTGCGGGAGATTTCACTTGTCATGTTTGCATAGTAAGCTAACGATTAATAAGACGATGTCAGAGGAATTGGTGCACAAATTATCATCACTCACAGATCAGTGCTGTCGCTCTCTATACACAGTTCGCAGGATTGCAAAGTGAAAGCAAAAAAACAAGCGCAAATTCAAACACGATTTCAATATGTCACATATTGACAGTGGCTCACCCAATGACATAATTACCCAGCTACATTTCTGAAAGAATGCAAAAGCATTGACATATATTTTTCCTTCCTACAATAGCCCGACAGGCAGGGGAGAGATAGCCCCGGGACGTCGGGCTAGCGATATTGCGAGCCCTGTATCTGATTGAGGAATCACTCATCTTTGGAAAAGAGAGTTTATTACAGAGAAATGTCTCTTTCCAAAATAAAAGCTATACTATCCGCTTCTTCTGGGCTATATTCTCAGCAGCATATTAAACATATCAGGTCTCCATAAGGAGAATCCTGTGCTAACAGCTGTCTAAATGACTCGGCTAAAGTTTGTAGCATGCATGCTTGTTGTTTTTGTCTTTGCACTAGGATGATGTCGGTGTAAATGTGCAGTCATATTCGTTGTGTTCCCACTAGTGCTTTCAGGTTAATCTCGTTGAAATAACCTTAACGCCACAACACGGCAAATCTCCGTTAACGAGCTACCCTATACAGAGGGGCTAGACGGCCAACACGTTAATGAGCTAACTGCGCTAACACACTAGCTCCCACCCATGTAATTGAGCATTGCATGGCACATCCAACATACTGTTTTACTTTAGTCCATGACTCGCTTACCTTCAGGGTCATACGTCACATGAAAACCAAAATAATTCCAAATGCCAGATCTGAATGAGGGTGGGGAGGTCCACTTCTGTCTCGCTAGCTTGCCCTGCGCTCTTCCTTCTGACCATCCTGTCTGTGTTGAGTGCTCAGTGAATCTGCGTTCGACTACTCCGCCTAGGCTGCACTCTCGAGCCTAGGCGGAGTAGTCAAATGCAGATTCACTGAGCGCTCAACACAGACAGCATCGTCAGAAGGAAAGTTGATAAAATAAATTACAAATTTTGTATTGTTCTTTTTTTTTCTCCCCTTTGGTTTTCTTTCTTTCTCTCCCCCTCTTTCTTTCATTCTTTCCCCCTGTCCTATCCCACAGTCATGTCTGTCCCGTTTGCAACTGAAAATAAAATAAATTCATAATTATAATAAAGGTCAATCAAATGGACCAATATGATGATCCACTTAAAATAAATCCTCTTGGCATCTTTCTTGGCCTCAAGACAACAATTCTGATGGCTATAGATCCAAACGGGACACAAAAATTGAAAAAAAATTGAAAAAAAAAAAAATTGAAAAAAATTGTATTGTTCGATACATATGCGTACCGAACCGAAAGCACTGTATCGAACGGTTCAATATCGATACGAATATCGTTGCACCCCTAATATATATAGTGGTTAGACTACACACCTTTGGAACAGAGGATCGCAAGTTCGATTCCTGCCTGGGGGCGTCTGTATCCAGTAAGGGTCCAAAGGCTAGACCCCCTATGCTAAGCAAGCCTACCGCAGACATGAGCGAGACAGATAAATATGAAGGCATGCCGGCTCGGACGTCGCCCGGATCAACAAGGTCCGCGTCAGGTGTTGAGGAACCAGGGCACCCTGACGAAAAGTGGGCTACTGGAACAAGAAGGCATCGGTGGGCAAGAGACGAAAACAGGGCGTTGTTGGAATGCTACTACGCAAGTAACCCCGGCGGAAGGGGCTACATGAATAGGGACCTATGGATTCTTCGATACCCAACATCCACAATGACGGCGAAACAACTCAGTGTTCCAACATTCGAAAGAAGGGACTGCTCTCACAGCTAGAGATTGACGAGGTACAACACAAATGCTACGGCAAGGAGGAGTCAGGACGCCAGGTCAGGGGGGCGATATCATCACCCCCCGAGATTGGGTACATAGCCCCAAGTGCGATAGGAGAAGGATCGTTGAGTGCGAGAGGAACTGACCTGAAAAATAGGATCATGGCCAAGCTTGAAACCTGGATCCCCCGTAGCCGGTTACCAAGATTACGTGAAGTACCCTCAGAAGGTCTGCTAGATGATGTTAATGCAGCACTACGGGCAATACCTACAACCACGATTACCGACACTAACAAGCTGATCTACAATACGGCAGCAGTGATCAGTGAGATGCTTGGCTACAAGTTGAACAGCGACAAGGGGCAGAACCCTCCATGGAGAAGGAGGCTAGAGGGCAAGATCAAAGTAGCACGGATGGAGGTTAGCCAACTAACGGAGTTGCAGCAAGGTGCGACAAATAAGGTGCCTAAGAAATACAGCAAGCTGTCCATACCTGAGGCCTTGGAAACTGCCAAGCAAAGACTCACAGCCTTGGCCAGCCGCTTGAGGAGGCACACCAGAGAGATAGAAGGCAGGAGAATAAACCAGCTGTTCTCCACAGAACCAGCAAAGGTGTACTCTCAGTGGCAAGGGAACAATAAGAGAACAGCACCACCAAGGCTGGAGACGGAGCAATACTGGAAGAGCATATGGGAGAAGGATGCAACCCATAACGGCAATGCTCAGTGGCTAGAGGATCTGAGGGCAGACCACAGCGACCTCCCTGAACAGGGTCCAGTAACCATCACAGTGGCAGATATCCAAGAAAGGGTCTCCAGTATGAAGAGTTGGACAGCACCAGGGCCCGACATGGTTCACGCCTACTGGCTGAAGAAGCTAACTGCACTCCACGAGCGTCTGGCAGCACAAATGAACCAGCTGCTAGTTAACGAGAGACACCCGGAATGGCTAACTGAAGGCCGGACGGTCCTGATCCCCAAGGACCCCAAGAAGGGACCGGTCCCCTCCAACTACCGACCAATAACCTGCCTCAGTGCTACATGGAAGCTCCTGTCAGGCATCATATCGGCTAAGATGAACAGGCACATGGGTCAATACATGAGCGGGACACAGAAAGGAATTGGCATGAATACCAGAGGCGCAAAACACCAGCTACTGGTAGACAGAACAATCAGCCGAGACTGCAAGACCAGACTGACCAACCTGTGCACTGCCTGGATTGATTACAAGAAGGCCTATGACTCAATGCCCCACAGCTGGATACTGGAATGCCTAGAATTGTACAAGATCAATGGGACCCTAAGAGCCTTCATCAGGAACTCAATGGGGATGTGGCGTACAACACTAGAGGCCAACTCCAAGCCCATAGCACAAGTCACCATCAAGTGCGGGATCTACCAAGGAGATGCTCTGTCCCCACTGCTGTTCTGCATAGGCCTGAACCCCCTCAGTGAGATCATTAGCAAGACTGGCTACGGATACCGACTACGGAACGGAGCAGTTGTCAGCCACCTCCTGTACATGGATGACATCAAGCTGTATGCCAAGAGTGAACGAGACATCGATTCACTGATCCACACTACCAGGCTATACAGCAATGACATTGGAATGTCGTTCGGACTGGAGAAGTGTAGTCGGATGGTAACAAAGAGAGGGAAGGTAGTCAGAACTGAGGGGATTGAACTACCAGAAGGCAACATTGCAGACATAGAGGACAGTTACAAGTACTTGGGGATCCTGCAGGCGAATGGGAACCATGAAGAGGCCGCTAGAAAAGCTGCAACCACCAAGTACCTGCAGAGGGTCAGGCAAGTCCTGAGGAGTCAGCTGAATGGTAAGAACAAGATCCGGGCCATCAACACGTACGCCCTGCCCATGATCAGGTACCCTGCTGGGGTAATAGGCTGGCCAAAGGAGGAGATAGAAGCCACTGACATAAAGACAAGAAAGCTCCTTACCATGCATGGAGGGTTTCACCCCAAATCCAGCACCCTGAGGCTGTACGCTAAGCGGAAGGAAGGGGGCCGGGGACTGGTGAGTGTCAGCACCACAGTCCAGGATGAGACAACGAACATCCAAGAATACATTGGGAAGATGGCCCCAACTGACCGAGTGCTCAGTGAATACCTCAGGCAGCAGAAACCCAAGAAAGAGGAGGGAGACGAGGAACCATCATGGAAGGACAGGCCCCTGCACGGTATGTACCACCGGCAGATAGAGGAGGTGGCTGATATCCAGAAATCCTACCAGTGGCTGGACAAAGCTGGACTGAAAGACAGCACAGAGGCACTAATCATGGCAGCACAAGAACAAGCTCTGAGCACAAGATCCATAGAGGCTGGGGTCTATCACACCAGGCAAGACCCCAGGTGCAGGCTGTGTAAAGATGCCCCAGAGACAATCCAGCACATAACAGCAGGGTGCAAGATGCTAGCAGGCAAGGCATACATGGAACGCCATAACCAAGTGGCCGGCATAGTGTACAGGAACATCTGTGCCGAGTATAACCTGGAAGTCCCGAGGTCAATATGGGAGATGCCCCCAAGGGTGGTGGAGAATGACCGAGCTAAGATCCTGTGGGACTTCCAGATACAGACGGACAAAATGGTGGTGGCTAACCAACCGGACATAGTGGTGGTAGACAAACAGAAGAAGACGGCTGTAGTGATCGATGTAGCGGTTCCGAATGACAGCAATATCAGGAAGAAGGAACACGAGAATCTGGAGAAATACCAAGGGCTCAGAGAAGAGCTCGAGAGGATGTGGAGGGTGAAGGTAACGGTGGTCCCCGTGGTAATCGGAGCACTAGGTGCGGTGACTCCCAAGCTAGGCGAGTGGCTCCAGCAGATCCCAGGAACAACATCGGAGATCTCTGTCCAGAAGAGCGCAGTCCTGGGAACAGCTAAGATACTGCGCAGGACCCTCAAGCTCCCAGGCCTCTGGTAGAGGACCCGAGCTTGAAGGATAAAGGGGCGTGCTGGGTGTTTTTTTTTTTTTTTTTTATATATATATGTGGCCTTACCCTAAAATAAATTTTTGTTTTATTTATCATGCTCTTATGTGAAGTGTCTGACATATTTTTGTCTCATAGGTGATCAAGGTGCGCTTTTCCTCAATGATGGACAATAAAGAAGCTCTCCTGGCTGCAGTCACTTTACCTAAATTTAAGTTACGCTGGATCAGAGAAGAAGAGAAAAAAGACATGGTTAGGGCAATGCTTACTACAGAGTGCCGTGGGTTGTCTCTTGAAGGACAACAACCTGCTCAAGATCACAAGAACCCTGCTGACTCCACTGATGACTTTTTTTCATTTGAGGAGGGCGACTGTATCTACTCTGCTGAAACAGAGGTGATGGAATATTTGAAATCTGCTGGGTCTGAGCTGGGTGTTCTTAGCCAGTTTCCCAGGATTAAGGACATTTCACTGAGGTACAACACAGCCACAACATCAAGCGCACCAGTCGAAAGGCTTTTTAGCCTCAGCAATCTTGTGCTTACACCCAGAAGGAACAGACTGTCAAGTGAACGCTTTGAGAGACTTACATTAATGAGATAAAACAAGTTTTTCAAAAACGAGACAACTAAGTAGTACAAAAAGGTTTTTGGAAAACGTGAGTGCATACAGCATGCAGGAAATATGGTGCTCATTGGTTTGAGGAAGTTTCAGAGGAATTCTGTTTGTTAACCAAAGGTCAGAGTTAACTTCACTTTGTTGAAACACATGACATGATTACATACATTATGTATGAATATGTTACTCATTGCTTTGAAAATTAAAACATTTTAATGTTTACAGCGTGATACATGTCATGTTTAACATTTGTTAGGTTAAGCTTTTTTGTTATTCAGATATGTTGCTAAAGAAAGTTACATTTCTTACCAAAAAATGTAATTATTAAAGAATGTTTTTTTTTTATAGAATGTAATAAAGATGATTCAGAAAGCTAAAAGGCTAAACTATTTCATGTTGACTCGTATGTTTTTTTAAAAAAAAAAATTTATTATTTAAAGAGTTTAATTTCTATTGTTTGTCCACTCAAGGTTTATAGGGATTTTAAGAAGTATTTAGTTAAATTACTTATTGAGTAATTAAGTTATTTTTCAGACACAGTAATTAGATAATCAATATTGTATTTAACATACTTAAGTAATTAATTACTTTTGTATTTAACATACTTAAGTAATTAATTACTTTTTTAAAGTAACTTATCCAACACTGACAGGAACAGAGCGGGAGGGAAAGAGAGAGAAAGAGAGCCAGGGTCAACAACGTCACATTATGCTGGGCTTACACTGTGCGATTTTTGGCCCATTTTGAGCCGATTTTTGAGTCGTGCGACCGTTTTGGCGATCGGCCCGATTTTAGCCTTCATTGTGCGTCGTGTAGTATACGTGGGGTAACGAGAAGCGATTAACACCTCACGACCAGCTCCCGATCATCAATCGCTTGGTTGTGAGGATTTCAAACCTGTTTGAAATCCTTGCAACCGTCGTGAGCGTGTCACCGCAGTTTCTCACACAAATGTCAGTGAAAAAGACGGCGCAGCACAGCAGTGCAGCGTGTGATCTGGACACAAGCGATGGAGGCACAACTTGTAGAACTTTGGAAAGCTCATCCGAGCCTTTTCGATGTGGCCTCACAAAATTATCACGACCACAACAACCGTGAAAATAGTTGGATCTACATTGCTGCTCAATCACAGCTGCCTGATCAATGTTTTTCATTAGCAATTTAGCAAAGTTGATGGTGGTGGTGTGCGTGTCTGTGTGAGTGAGTGAAAGACAGAGAGGGAGAGCGAGCGACAGCATTTCTGTTAGAACCTTCATTTTATGTTTGCACAGTGTGAGCACTCAGGTCGCATCAGAGCATCGGGTCGTATAGTGTGAGACCCTGCATCGTGACCTATGAACTTCTAACCCCTGCGAGTCAATCGTACAGTTTGAGCAGGAGCTGAATCACGCGACTGGGAGGAAAAAAAAAAAAAAAAAAAAAAAAAAAAAAAAAAAAAAAATCGCACAGTGTCTGCCCAGCATTAGAAAGGTATAGTGATGATCCACAACTATTTTCAGTTGCGGATGATATTTAATTGTGTTGTGGTTTGCAGTGTTTTGTGTTATTTCACTTTAAATTTGTTTAAAAGGAAAAAGCTGAAAATTTAAATAGTAATAGAAATGTGAATAGTTGTTTTTTGTAATATTACATTTTATGTGGAGTGAATAAATAAAAGTATAATTACTTTTGGCCCCTAGAGACAAAACACATAAAAACTCCAAAACACGTAAAAACTCAGAAGAACGTGAAAACAATATACATATGCTTTCAATTGTGTAATATAAGTGATCTAGGTAGCTCTGTTTTGGAAGTTCAGTTAACGCAATAAATGTGTTTTGGAGTTTGTACGTGCTTTGTCTCTTGGGACCACCGCATATATTTATATATAAACATATCTAAATAAATCCACTCTTTTTTTTCATTAGTAATTCCTTTTGTGCATAATTTTATATTGTTGTTAATAATAAATTAATTAAAGCAACAAAACAACCTGAAGAGCCGGTTCGGAGCCGAAAGAGCCGGTTCTCTAAAAAAAAAAAAAATCCCATCACTAGAGGCGAGGCCGAGTAACGTTGCGTAGAGACAAAAGTGGACGAAAGAGAGGCAAACTTGCGGCTCCACAAGTATAATTATAACGTAACATATACTATATCGATATAAACAATATTGTCACATCTTATATCTCGTATGAAAATATATCGATATTTTTAAAAAACTCGATATATCGCCCAGCCCTATTAGTAATGTTAATAAACATATATATAGAGCCTATATATATAACCTAAAAGGCTAGTAAGGTAAGATAAGAAATGTATACTTTATCTTAAAATTTGGAAATTATTTTCTTTAAAAAAAATAAAAATTAAACAATCCTAAATCTAATATCTAATATAATTGGCATTAAAAGGCTGTTTTATGGCCTGTATAGATTTTTGGGTTTGAGAATTGAGGTCAAAAATGTCTCCTTTTATAACAAACATATTCAACCCTTGTACTCTGCAATATGGCAGCCGCTTAAGCCGAGACGTGTACAATGAGTTGAGCATACTTATAGTTAAGGGTTCTGTTTACTGCAATATTACAGTTTTAAAACATCAGGTGCTGCCTTATAGTAACCATCCAAACCTTTTATTTGCCAGTTAGGAAACAATATTATCAACTCATTGTTTTTTTTAATGTTACTAAGTTTTTTTAAGCTTTTTAAAAGGTTTTAAATGGCTCTCAGAAACAGCTGTGATTGTAAAGTAGTCCCTTGTACATTCACTTTCACTCACCTTTGGGTCAGCAAGAGCATTGATGACATTTCCCAGGGCGAGGAGTGAACGGTTGATGTTAGCGCCTTCTCGTAAGCGTGCCCCTTTAGCGTTGGTGGCACTGGCTCTCTCTGAGCCTGCCAAGTCAATCAGGCTCATTTTGGCAACACATACATTATGATTGAGGCTGGCAGTTTTGTCCTGCTGTCTCAAATATATCTGGAGGAAAACAATAGAACAAAGTTCATTCAAGGTTATCAAAAACTAAAGTCTGATACACTGTTACATGATTGGAGCGATAAGGAGTCTTTAAAAAAAACGTAACTTTTCTATTTATATTTAACATTAGTATTTATATCTTAATTTATTGATGATTTCTGGTCATTTAGCTTACCTGAAATACAGCATGGGAACGAGAAGAGGTGGCGTTCATATCAGTCGGGTGCTGTGTCCTGTTTCGATTGCCAGAATCCAAAGCCTCGAGAATCTGCTCTGCAGATTTGGGCTGTCAGTAAAAACAAAAACAAAGACGTGAACATACACAGGACGCCACACAGGGAAAAATAACTTGCAGTGCACTGCCATCAAAATACATTTCGCACAGCAGCAATCATGATACGATAATTAAGTGAAACGCAGTCTAATACT
The DNA here is from genome assembly GCF_041146795.1 of Maylandia zebra. Taxonomy (NCBI): domain Eukaryota; kingdom Metazoa; phylum Chordata; class Actinopteri; order Cichliformes; family Cichlidae; genus Maylandia; species Maylandia zebra. The sequence goes on along the minus strand of NC_135167.1, from coordinate 22,923,711 downwards.
GCAAGATAATCTGTGATACATCATATCTGCCCCTGACAAAATAAAACATACACCTAAACATGCTTTTATTCAGACATTTACATTTTTTCCCACGTGTTTCTGTGCAATATCATTATTTCTCAGTCTTAATAATGAGGCAATTCATTTAATTAGCTTCGTGATTTGCTTTCCCCTGCCTTTATCCCCTGTGAGTTCCTTCTTCTGCAACATGAGTTAAATTCCTCATTCATTTGATAAGCACCATCTCAAGTAGTCATGAAGTAGTGATTCTGGTTAGTCACATTGGCAGAGGAATCTATTTAAAGAACCAGCCTGCTCAAATAAAAATGTATAAAATATATTATGGTATATAATATTATGTGTAACACAATGTAATAATTATACATTACAAGAACAAGTGCTATGATATATTTCCCTATATGGAACCGCCACTGAGCAATTCTGGAGAACAATTTTAATGAAAGCAGTAGTTTTACTGATTTGCAAGTTTCTGGTTAAATGGAAAGATAGTTGAACAAACAGAAGTTAATCTTTACAACTGCTGACATCACAAAGTGCAAATTTAAATTTGTTTTCTCCCATATTTATTTCATTTAAAAAAAAAGAAAAAAAAAAAGACAATCATTACTATAAAAATTTGCATTTCCTGCGAAAATGCAGCGTGGATGCTTTAAAGCTGAAGCTGTATGCAAAAACTAGCTGAAAAAGCTGAAAAGTTGCAGAAATTGTAAAAACTTTGCAGAAGCAAAGGAACTTTGCTAAAATGTAATAACTTAGCAGAACTGCAATATCTTAGAGGAAACATAATACTTGGCAGAAATGCAATAGCATAGCAGAACTTAGCAGAAATATTGTAACTTACCAGAAACATGATAACTTCTCAAAAATACAAGAATTTAGGAGAAATAGTATAAGATAACAGAAAGAATATATTTAGCCAAAAATACTTGAACATTACAGAAACACTATGATTTAGAAAAATAGTACAACATAGCAGAAATACTGTGATTTACCAGAGACACTGTGATGAAGTATGAATATTGTAATTTTAAATTAATACTATGTTTTAGCACAAATACTATAATTTGACAGAAATACTATCATTTGGCAGAAATACTATGTTTCAGCACAAATACTCTGGTTTAGCAAAAATATTATAACATAGCAGAAATACAATTATATAGCAGAAATGCTATATTTAGAAAGAAAAATATAATATAGTAGAAATAGTATGATTTATCAGAAATACTGTAATCAGCACATATACTGTAACATGACAGAAATTCCTCCACTTAGTAGTAATACTATAACATAACACAAATGTTATGATTTGGCACAAAAACCATGATTTGGCAAAAATACTATGATTTAGCAGAAATACTATGATTGAGCAGAAGTACTAAGATGTAGTACAAGTACTTTGATTTAACAGAAATACAATTATGGAGGAGTAATACTTTAAAGTGGGAGAAATATTGATACACACACACACACACACACACACAGGGAGAGAGAAGTGTGTAAGTTTCCAGCTCAGTCAAGCAGACTGGGACCTGCTGAATTTGAATCCACCAATCAGAGAGGCTGTGTACTTTTTCCCGCCAAAACAGGTGCACGCAGCACAGAGAGACACAGGATTTTTGCAGTCTATTTCTCATAGTGAGGACTCCCCTCAAACAAATGGCCATAATTTCCTAACCGTAGGGGCTAGAACGGTCATTCTTACACGGTTTTGTTCAGAAGAGATGGGGTAATCTTCAAGTGTTGACAATTTATCATTAAAATATGAATTATTAAAGATATTTGACTTGTAATGCACCATAACTGAGTAGAGGCGAAGCAAAAACTGCCTTGACTTGCCCTCAAACAACGCTTTCTAACTCTAAATCTATTTGGAGTATCAATATCATTCTTTCACCGTAAGAGACAGCAGGCTTTGGTGAACAGTCATGGAAATTTTCAGGTCTCTGTGGAAATCCAACAAAAAGTTATGACGAGAGAAAAAAGTGGTTCATTTCCAGAGTTTGAAATCTGAAGAAATCTGAGCGAAGGACGAATTTCCTACCCTCAAACAAGTCTAACTCATTTCAGAACGGTAATAGGTGAGAAAGAAATTCTTGAATTGTGAGCGTCAGGAGTGTCTGAAGATATACTGGGACAAGCCTCATGTCTTAACTTTGTTTCGTTAAAGAGATATGACGATTCGAATATGCCGCTCATTACAGAAATCAAGCGGTGATTTTGAACAAACTCTCCATTGACTTTCTATGGAGAGTTTTCCAACTTTGTGTTGGTCTGAGGAGATTTGCAAAAGTTCTATAAGTCCCACAACAATGATAGTGACATTTCCTGAAAGCCAGCACAAATACCTACATTTTGATGTATAATTTTTGGAAGTTGAGTGAAAATTGAGCAAGTAGCAAGAAGTTGTTCAGACATGAAGAGAAGACTGCAAAACCTTCAGTGGCACACTGGAAGCCAAGAGCATAGCAACCATAACAACGCATGTATTTTGTGAAAAATCACAATTTTGCAACTCAAAACTTTAAGAGGGATAAAAGTAAAGCGGTAAAAGATTTGAAAAAGCTGATTTATACCTGAATAGCCCAATAATTTGAGAACATTTTAAAGTTTGAATGGTTGTTCTACGTGAAAATATGAGGAAGTAGTTAAGTTTCAAAAACAAGAAAATTTAGCAGAATTGCAGAAGTTTCCCATTCATTTCAAATTAAAGGAAAAAAGCTTAATATTTTAAAAAGTATAATAGTGAAAAATACCAAAAGATATAGTCATCATTAGCAGAAATAACAGAATAGTTTAAAATTTGAACGGTGAAAATAGCACAAAAATTGTGGAAGTAGATCCACGGCGAAAAGTGTACGGAAACACCAAGAAGGAACTCAATAGTGTGGATGCTTAAAGCATCCACACAATTATTTTTTCCAACCTGCTCCTGTGTCCTGGCCCAAGATGAGCTACACAGGTTTCATGCTTATTATACAATGAGCTAGCACCACCTGCTTTTACCCAAATATTGCTCACTTTCATGCAGTTTTTTAATGTTTTTAAAAGGACGGGCATTTTTCAACAGAAGTGCATGCATGGAAGTGTTTTTGTGTGTGTTTATTTTAATAATAGATGGTAGTACTGACCTTATGCAGTGTGAGGCCTTGTACAACCACTCCTTTAGAACTGTCCTCCCTGACTGCAAGAGGTCCTGCATTAGCCAACAAATCTCTGATCTGTTCATTGTAAACCTGTGAACACGTGCAAATACAACAAAACACTATGAAACCACACAAAGACAAAAATGTATGGTCAGGTAAAAGCTTGCAGACACAATGATACTGCAAGGTGTAGAAATCATGAATGCGTACCTGCTGCGATACCTTTACATACAAGCAGTGTAGGTTGAGAACACATTTTACAACTTAAAGTCTTCTGTACAAGTCTGACTATCCAGACTTGACACAGTGATGTTGCACAAACAAACAACGTAAGAAACAACATTCCATAAACAACAAGGAGAACAAAGCAAAGTAAAAATAAAGGTAAAAATAAAGAATCCAATACTCACTTCAAGATATGAAAATGCAACTGCAAACTCCTTCTCCTCCTTGGCGTCATCCATGCGTTTGAAGAGCTCTTTCATTGTGCGGTACATGACCCCAGGGTCATTTTGTGAACCTAACATGGTATGTGTCTTGCCTGCTCCGGTAGCACCATAGGCAAACACTGCAAGTGAAAAAGTAATTAAGAGTTACAGAAAACTCTACAAAAACAGTTTCAACATAAAGCTTGCTTAGAAAAGAGCATAACCAAACATGTAATGTGAAAAACTTGGAATGTGAGCAATGGAAGTATCAAGTATATCCAAAAGGAGGACTGAACTTACACTATTTAAAAGTCTCAAGCCAGCCTCCAATGTTTAAAATTTTTCTTCCAAGGAAGAAATTTTGTAATTGTTTTTTTTATATGTTCTTGAGCAAACACAGTTTTTCTCTGGACATTCACTGCTTTTTCGTTTATTTTTGGTCCAGTTCTTCCAGCTGACAATTTTCCAAGGAATGTTTTTTTTGTTGTTGTTGTTGTTAACCCACTTAACACCGATTATATGACTCATTCATAAAAAGAGCACCTAACCCAAGGGATGAAACAGTGTTTTCTCAACACATAAGAGAGAACTTTGCACAGTTATAGATGGCATCTTTAGGCACTTTGTCATTTTGACAACACTGAGCATGTACAACCATCTGTAAAACACATTGGAGGCTGTCTCATGGTTTGGGGCTGCATTTCAGCCAGTGGTGCCGGGGATCTTGTTAAAAGTGATGGAATTATGAACGCAGAAAAGTACCATCAAATTTCAACCTACTATGCAAAACCACCTGGAAAGCATTCCATTGGCAACAGCTTCATTTTTCAGCATGACAATAATCTCAAGCCTACAGTCTATTCAGTAAAAGTATACCTGGATCTAAGAACACACAATGGAACACGATCAGTCATGGATTGGCCTCCCCAGAGTCTGGACCTCAACATTATTAAAGCAGTGTAGGATCCCCTTGACGGGGATTGATCTACCAACATCTAAAGAATGTGTTTTGAGAAGCCTGGAGAACTATTCCTGAAGACCACTTTTACTTGGTATACTGTTTTTTTTTTATAAATATTTACAGATGCTTCGATAAATCACTGCAAATATTTCCCATTATATTAGCAAAGCATAAGGGAATGAGAGGTGGTTTAAGACTTATGCACAGTACAGAACTATACAAAGTAATACTTTCTCAAGCTTTAAATTCACATTAGAGAAATAAATACAATTCTTTCTTTTTTTTTTGGCTTAGTCAATTGCACCAAAATATATGGTAAAGAATAACACTCTGCACTCCATTTATCCAGCCCTGGAATAAAATCGTATCTTTGAAGGTCTATCCCCTTCACAGCAGTGAGGGTAATTTGTCGCTGCAGACAGATAAATAACTAGCACACTACAGAACGAGTTAATCAGCTCCACATCTTTTTATAATTGGCAGACATCATGACTAATTCAGACAGACTGTAGCTGCAGCTTGTACTCATTAATTTGTCACCTGTACAGTTGAATCCATTCATCACCCCATCCAGCACTCCTTTAGTGGTGTTCTCAAAAATGTCGACTTGTGTAGCATTCTCGTCGAAGACTAGGTCAAAAACAAACTTCAGGTCTTTGTTAGCCTTCTTATTGATGTTTCTGTTTCGTACTCTTTGTGACCCAAAGCACGACAAGTCCTCTTCTTTGGGGTCAAATATGAGCATGTGGTTATCGACGACCTGGACCACATTTCGACAGTTTTCGCGCTTTTCACTGTCATTGGCCGGCCTCACTCGAACAACAACCTTTACATGGCTGCACACATCACTCGCCATCTTGGTTTCCCTGCAAGGAATGAAGCATTACAAAACAAGCCAACAAACAAATAAAATGTTAACTGGATTTCACAATCTTGAAAATATGCTGATAAAATTCAAACATGGTCTGAGGACTTTGAAGGCAGAGTTGAACTTGTTTTATGGTAAGCGAACAGCCTAAAAGTGTTTTCATACAGAATGCCACAGGAATGAGTCCTAAAAACTGGAAACACTTTAGCTTTTTTGAACTTCCAGTTCCATCGTCTCAAAGTGCAGACTAAGGTCAGGTCTCACTGTAATTTATAATATTTCTTGTCTGTTAACTACCAGACAAGCAATATGCACTCTGTGTAGAGCAAGGTTTCAACATTTGAAATCAGAGCAAGTCAAAGCTGTGCAAAGCTTGTGGTCAGAGGTCTACATACACTCATCATGACTGTTCTTTTTCTAGAGTGAAATGATTGTACAGGACACATCTTTACCTACTTAAAAAAAACAAGAATTGGGTGCACATGTTTGAATTTATTTGGGATTTATTTGAATCCAAACAGGGTCAAACATATACATACAGGTTCAAATATATAAATACACCCCCACACTAATATTTGGTAAAATGTCCCTTAGTAAGTTGCACCTTAGATGATTTTGTAGCCATCAACAAGCCTCTGGCATAATTTTGGCTCAATATTTGATCAATCTTCTAGGCAGAAATGGCTTTGGGTAGGCAATTCCACAAGCTTACTGTTTAGTGCTTTATCCATTCCAAAAGCAGTTTTTATGTGTGCTTGGGCTCAGTGTCCTGCTGGAACACCCAACTGTGACCATATTTCAACCATCTAACTGTTTATTTGAGATAAAGTTAAAGAATTTGGAGGTTGTCCTTGTTCTTCATTATTCTCTCCACTTTGTGTAATGTACCAGTATCACTATGAGTGAAAAAAGCCCCAGAGCATGTTGCTACCATTACCATGCTTGACGGTTGGTACAGTGTTTTTAGGATTTATTACCATGACATGAAATTACCATGGCATTCATGCACATGATGAGTCTATCTAAACCTCTGACCACAACTGTACATAAGGATACTGAAACTTTCACAAAACTAATAACAATAATCTTTAAATAAAAAAAAATAATACAACAAAAACCTACACTTGTGTTTTAAACGTTTTGGGTTAGGGACTGATACTCATGGACATTTTTCAGTGACATTAAAATAAAATAAAGATATATATCTATATATACACACACATACATATATATCGTGGTAATCGGAGCACTAGGTGCGGTGACTGCCAAGCTAGGCGAGTGGCTCCAGCAGATCCCGGGAATAACATCGGAGGTCTCTGTCCTGGGAACAGCTAAGATACTGCGCAGGACCCCGAGCTTGAAGGATAAACCGCCCGCAGGGGCGTGCTGGGTGTTATATATATATATATATATATATATATATATATATATATATATATATATATATATATGGACCGGGGATTCACTTTAATAACAGCATAATATAATCAAATGCTGTCTAACATGTATTAACACGCAATTTTCAGGTACAGCTAGCTCAGTACTATTAAATGGAATAAACAGTCGAAGTCGAGCACACGTTACAATGTGATGACAATCCTGCCAACGTAAATACAGCAGGACTGGCCAGCCCCTGCCATCTAGCTAGCTGTAGTACAGTCACTAACAGTAAGATGGCATTGATTACTTCGTCTCCGATGCAATCTTCGGTCTTACCTTTTGTTAGTAACGACTATCGTCCATATCCCTACTAAGGCGACACTTTCAGATCAAACGCTCGGTTTAAAAGTAGCTCGAATTAAGTGAATAAACTCGCTAACCTTGTCGCTAGCACAACCGCCGCCAATATTTTCAAAAAAGCTGTCGTCTTCCTCTGTGGCATCTGATAGGTCGAGAGGGGCGCGTCACTAGGCGGGCCGTGGTGACGCACAGTGCACGCTGCGGAAGGTGGAGCTACTCCGTGGTGTGCTACGGTAAGCTACTGCCGCTTTCTGTGCATAAGCACGGTTGTCTGGCTCAACATTTGTGAAACTTGATTAAATGGACCTGACTACACCGTCGGGTCCTTTTCAGTATATTTTATTGACAGTCTCTGTAGGTATGAAGCGCGGTCATCCAACATGGTGGCATAGCAACGGTATCCTCTGCATCGCTTTATTTAGATGTAACATGTCCAGCCTCTGCTGATATCATAGCCTGTATACACGTATTACAGAGCATTAGGGTGGGCTAAACATTCAAAATTTAATAGATAATAGCTTTACAGTCATGGCCACGTCAAACACGTGCATGCCTTTTTGTATCTGCTCCATGTTCAGGCGTTTTTAGCTAGGTAGATAGCTAACCTTTACACCAAAATACTGTTTTTGTGTGGGGAGTTGCTACTAAATATCACCATAAATGATGGCACATGTTTGTTTAAGGGAACTGCTAACCTCTAACAACCTACAGATAAGTTAGTACGACCTTCCTACTCCTAGCTTGAAGGATAGCAGCTAACGTTTAGTAAACAGCAAGAAGAGGTAGGTGTGTGTGTGTGTGTGTGTGAGTGTGTGTGTGTGTGTGTGTGGGGGGGGGGGGGGTCATGAGAAAAAAGGACCTACTTATTAAACTACACAATAATATCCGCATCAGTCTTTCCCTACAATACAACTCTTATTGTAGTTGTAGGCTATAAAATACAAAATAATCACAGGCATCTGAGGACAGACAGACAATAGTGAGGTGTGTGATAGGAATGACAGATGGGTTCAAGGTAGGGGTGGGATTACATCAGGGATCAACTCTAAGCCCCTTTTTGTTTGCAGTGGTGATGGACAGATTGACAGATGAGGTCAGGCAGTAGTCTCCATGGCCTATGATGTTTGCAGATGACGCTGTGATCTATGGTAAGAGTAGGGAACAGGTGGAAGAGAGCCTGGAGAGGTGGAGGTATGGTCTAGAGAAAAGAGGAATGAAAGTCAGGTGAAGCAAGACAGATTACGTGTGTGAATGAGAGGGAAACAGGTGTAACAGTGAAGCAGCAAAGGACAGAGTTAGTGAAGATAGATGAGTTTCAATACCTGGGTCAGCAAATCAAGGCAATAGAAAGTGCACAAGAGAGGTGAAGAATAGAGTCCCGGCAGGCAAGTGTCAGCAGAGCAAATGGCCTACCACCTACATAAAAAGGGAAAAAACTGTAAATAGAAACTATTGAGATAACTTCATGTCTTATGGCTGAAGCTGAAATGGGGACGTCATTTGCCTGGAGGAGTTTACTCGTGCTAACATGGTGTCATGTAGTTTAGATACCTGCTAATGAAGCTCATTGCAATAATAATAATAATAATAATAATAATAATAATAACAATAATAGGTGTTTTCCTAGGTCCACAAGATAAAAAAGCACCGTCAATTGACAATAAAAAGAAATATTGCTGTGAGATGGAATACAGGTTTTTCACACACATGAATTCACATGTGTCTGAACCACTGCTGTAAAGTATGTATAGACGTGTATAGAATGCTTCACAATATTACTGCAATCATGAACTGAGAATCATGGCCACATCTTTAAATATATTCAAAATGAAGCGTGTTATTGGAAAGGTTTAGTCAGTCAACAGTTTTTGCATCTGCCTTGAATTTAGAACCGTAATGTTTTCCTCTTCCAAGTAACGTAAGATAGCTTTTAATTCATAGTTTTGTATTGTTCCTGTTCCCACCTGTTTGGTCTCAGTGCAGCTGTTAAACTGGATAAACCCCGGAGTATACTATAAGCTTCTCCAGAGCACAGCTTCATGATGATGGAGTGTCAACTTTAAAATAGTACTACACACCAAGTTCCTCTTGATTAGCTTAACCTTCCATCTTTCTTCTCATCATGTAACTTTGCTAATTTACTTCTCCACAGATCATTATAACGATCATGATTTTCCACATGACTGTCCGCTCTTACCCAATGATGCGAAAAACACATCTGGCTGCGCGGAGAGCATGGAGAAGGCTAAGGCCGAGATTGAACTCCTGTTTCGTTGGTGCATCTTCTGGTCCAGGTCATGAGGACAGATCCGAAGACCCGTCTGCTGTTTCAGCTGAAAAGCCTCCTCACATGCCTGTCATGTTGAAAGAGGTACTTCAATACTTAGACATTCAACCAGCTCAGGTACAATTTTTGGTGTCCTTAATAAAGTTCATGTCTGTTTGTTTAACCATTCTTTTAGAAATATGTCAAATATTCATTCGGACAAAATGAGGGCTTTAGGCGGGCATTCAGGTAGCAGTGGGTTGACTTTTTACTTGTGTTTATTAACATTATTTCCAATTGAACCTTTTTACCTGGTGTATTTCCATATTAAAAAGGCCCTGGAATGTGCTCAGACTGTAGGCAAATCTGACGCAGGACTAAATTGAATCTCCAGACTGACTGCCGACAATATTTGCAAGTGATTAGATCATATTTGTGTTTTCAGGGATTGTTATCCGGTCTGCCTCGGTTGCTGTGGTAATAGCATAGGCATGCAAACTCATACTGAGAGGTGTTTCTCATGTCCCCAAATTTTGATTTTCTTATGTGTGTCAGAGCTTTTGAAAGCAAGTTATTGGCAGGCTGTTGCGTGCATTGTGTCGGCTACTGAGGTTTACAAAAAGGTCTCTTCTCATTGTGATTTGAGGATTGAAATGACCTGTTTCCTGATTAACCATCCTCTTCACAAAGGTGTTTGTTGCTAAGGTAAAATTCTGTTCACACACTACATAACAACTTGTTGTTATAAAGGCATTCATGAGTTGGACAGGGTGGCAGTATCTTGGCTTTCACTTAATGTATGTACTACCAGGACAGATGGGCATGAGTCAAAAGCCTTCTGGCGTGGCAGGCAGGAAAGGAGGGAAAAGTAATGGCCCCCTCCACCCCTCAGATAATGCATGGTCAAGGCAGGTGGGGGCCATGGGTCAACAACTTAGTCAGGAATTGCGCCACTGTAAGTCTGTTGGCAGGACACAGGGTGCTGCATCGCTCCTGCCTGAACTTTAGCACCTCTAAACTCCTCCGCTACCCGCCCATGTGCCAACTGTCCCAAGACAGCTTGCCAATCAGATGCTATTAAAAACAGTTTGATAGATTTTATTTTTTTTTGTACAGTATGTGCTGTAGACCTCACTTGGTGTGACGTTCTGTGGAAATGATGTGTGATTACCTTCAGAAGTCTTTCTTTAGTGTTCCTTCACTGCAGATGTTTGTTCTTTCATGTGAGAACATAGTGTTACAAATGAACTTGGTCTTTATCTACAGCAATGTTACAACCTTATCGTGGTGCTGACTCATAGTCATTCGTATTCATATATCTACAGGGCTAAATATAACTGCATAACTACAAAAATATAACTTGTCAGGGAATCAAATGTGAATTCTGACATGGCTCTGACAGAGCTGCCATTTAAGTGCTTAAATTTGTAGTGGGCGTGTGGTGTTGTCAGTAACAGATCAGTTGCTTTGAGGAGGAAAACCTGCCCTTAATTGCAGACAAATGTCCAAACGATTAAAGATTAAATGGGCTTTATAAAAATAATCACTAATATGTAATTGCTCTTGTTGGCTGAAGAAGAGTTTGTATGAATGGAGGACTTACACGATGATGGGTGTCAGAGCAAATACTGCAGTTAAACTGAAGTGTGTAAATGGAGGCTTTCAGTGCCCTGCTGCCTCCCACACAGGACGTCTGGCTGTAAATCTGTATGCAGGTATCTAATTTGCAGTGGTAGCCTGCGCTCTATTTTCTCAGTTTTACAAATGGCCATCATGCTTGTTGGGTCTTGATTGATAGTTTGTCATATTTCTTGTCTGAAATTGTATCCTTGCTTAATGAAGAACACTCTATCTCACCATGAATTGCCTTCAAAGCCCCATATGATGGCTTTTCTTCCTTGGTTTAATGCAGGTCTGTGTGAAACAGCTTGCTGGGACAGGACTAAACCTAAGGTGATATTTTCTTTTCTCTGCCTTTTTAACTATTTTGTTATAGGGATATTTAAATTGGTGTGTCAGGCCTCCACTTTGATATAGACTGAAATATCTCAGTAGATAGATTATTTGTGTACACTAAGGATAAATTAAAATGGCCTTTAACAAATGTTAATTCTGTTATTTGATTTTTTTTTTTTTTCACCAGAGAAATCTGAAATATGGTATGTGATGTATCTGAGGGATGTGATGGCCAGGGAAAACAAGATTGTTAAGCTGTGGCTATGTAGCCAACGGTTAACGTAAGTTAACATTTTAACTGTTAGGTTAAAGATTTCAGTTGTATTTTTTTTATGTATTTATTTAAAGTTAGGTAGGGCACTCTAGATGGCCTGACAGCAAGCTATAGCGATAGCCTTAGCCTTAGCTATTAGCTCGTATTAGCTTTGGTCAGTTATTTGGTCAATGTTTTAAAGGCCCTACCTAGTTGAATAGATAGAGACCATGACTTTAACTACATATATGGAGCTACCAGTCAGATTTAATAACAGCTGGTTAAAAGGTTTAATGACTTTATCCAAAGTTGACTTTAAAAAGTTTTTATATTCGCACAAGTTCCTTGACTTTATTTATCACTTCCAGTGGCGCCAATCAACATCATTGGCTCAACCCAGCAAAACATTTGAACAATGCTATGCCATGTTAATTTGCATTATGAATGCAGCAAGCTAAGAAAAACCTTTGCACTGAACCATGCACCGTGTGTGCATGGTTCAGTGCAACAAAAAAATGGGACTGTATGTTTCCCGATTTGGCTGTTAACTGGCTCTTTGGGGTGCAGGGCTGGGATATATGTGTTCAATATTCTTTGAGTGTTTTTGTTTCTCCCATATAATGTTTCTGACGTAATTAGACACGATGGTCAGCTGATATGAAGTGCTTTATTTATCCCATATTTGAGTTGATTTGAATTGGAGCCTGCTCATTCCCTTGTTGTATACAGAATTTGTATTTGTGTTTTCTAGTTTAGCCTGTTGTCATGGACGCCCAGGTACTTGTACTCCTCCACCACATCAACATCCTGTCAAATTCACCCACTAGTGCTCTGTACTCCTCCTGCCCTTCACTAATACATCCAACCACTGCAGAATCATCAGAGTGTTTCTGTAGGTGACATGACCTGGAGTTGTACTGAAAGTCTGAGGTGTAGGAGACAACACAGTCCCTTATGGAGCTCCTGCACAGCACCAAATCAGACAGAGCACTGTCCAGTGTCACATACCTACCTGTCTGTCAGGCAGTAATCCATGAGATGGTGGACAAGTTCACTTGCTTGCTGACTTTTTCCATTTCCTCCCTGAGAAGCAGCAGCTGGATCATGTTAAATGGATGTGAAAATTCAAAGACAATGATTCTCACAGTGCAGCTGTTAATATCTACGGAAGTGCAGTCTCTCTAGAATGTAGATGATTACATCATCCACTCCCAGATTATGTTGATTTGTTAACTGCAGAGGGTCTCCCTGTGGTCTCAGGTGGGCTAAGACTAGTCTCTCCAGCACCTTGATCATCATTGGTGCTCATTAAGTTCTGATGGTTTGGACTACAGGAACCAGACAGGAAATATTTTACAACACTTGTACTTTCCTCTACTTCAGACTCAGGTTGTAAATGTGACTCAGGATCACAGACAACTGCACAGGTCAACTGAACCTAGGTGCTGTTACTATCGGGTTTCGCTCCTTTTCCATTATGTACTTTCTGCAGCTGATGCCTAACCTGCCCAGAAGAAGGGCAAAATCACTGACAGTGGTGGGGGGGATGTGGAGGCCAGTGATTTTCTTCCTTCCACTCGAAACATCCCTCGTGCTTTTCTGCTCAAGTTTAGCCTTCAGCTTCCTCTTGTTCCTCCTACTGCACCCTCCGGAGTACTTACTAAGATCTGAAAGTTATAAGAATGCAGTATTGCAACTTTCGGCATGGAGGATTATATTTGCCATGTGCATCTTTACCTTCAAAACACTTTTCTGTTAGCTTACTGCATATGTTTCTTTTCTGTTGCTTTGTTTTCTGCTGATAAGCTATTGCGCGGGACGTATACCAATCTGATGTTGCCGATGCAGTGGGCGGGGCATAGTCTGTTATCTTCTGACTACAGAGACAGAGAGAGGTAGCGGTGTCACAGGCTAAATTATTTACTTCATTTTTGTACAGTTTTCTTAGTGTTTCCTACTTTAGAGTCACAGATTTGTTTATTTTTTTTAAATGTGTAACTGACTCGACAATTCGGCACTAAGAACACCCCTAACTGCGATTGCGGTATTGTTCCTGAGACGGCGCTGAGTGAGTTTATCATGGGAATTTGCAATCATAGAGATTCTGGCAGCTAAGAGTTGGGAATGACTGCTCAGATTTTTCATGAGACGCCGATGAGAGCTGGAGTGACTCAACTCCACTGTGTGCAGACAGAGATGGAGTTGTATTTTATTTAATTAAAACAAATGTACTCATTTTTAAACTTTTCTTTGTTACAGTGCTTTCACGTGGTTAAAAAAAAGTTTAAAAGGATGGAGTTGTACACTTGCGCAGGCTATCTGTTTGCGTAGGGGCCCTCCTCTAGAATAGATTAATGAGCCATCAGCTGAGAGTCCAGGAGAAAAACCCTGAGCTGCTGTAGGAGGAGAAACGAGCTGCCTACTCTTAGATGTCAGCCTCAACACACTCCCCCTTGTGGAATTAACGAGGCCATGTTAACCTTGCCTCAATATCAGTCCTTCAGCAATCAATTAAATATTGAGCACCATTTCACAACAAAATAACTCTAAATCGCATAACATTATTCTTTTGTCATCTATAGCAAGGGTCAAATATCAAACTGTATCAAACGTGTTGGGATTTAGGTGGTGGTGGGTTTAGGTTAACACAATTATCATCCTATTGACAGTTTCTGTTCAGCTGTAACATGGCTGTAGTACTAATACTCCTACAACTTTACAAATCCAAGGCAGCAGCAATAAGTAAAAATAATCAATATAAAAACTTTGATCAAGTGTCCCAAAGAAGTGCATTAAGCCATTCTGGGTAACTGTAAAGAAGAGCAGAGAGCAGGTGGCCACCGATGTGGTGCTTGCGATCCATAAATAGCGCAGATTAGGCTAGACTCATGACGACAATAGAAATGTAGCACAAAAATACAACAAAACAGGCAAACCACAGGTGTTGTGGCTGTTAAGTTGCTGAATCGTTGCAGACTTTGTTGAGTGCTGCGTTTTTCACTTTGTTATTTGGGTTATTGAGCTTGCTAGAATTCGGACACATGAAGAGGCAATCCTTTCTGGGAAAGGTGACCACAAAACACTGCCAGCTGTTTCTTATGAATGGTAAAATGGTAAATGGCCTTTATTTGTATAGTGCTTTTACTAGTCCCTAAGGACCCCAAAGCGCTTTACACATCCAGTCATCCACCCATTCACACACACATTCACACACTGGTGATGGCAGCTACATTGTATCCACAGCCACCCTGACAGAGGCGAGGCTGCCGGACACTGGTGCCACCGGGCCCTCTGACCACCACCAGTAGGCAACAGGTGAAGTGTCTTGCCCAAGGACACAACGACTGAGACTGTCCAAGCCGGGGCTCGAACCGGCAACCTTCCGATTACAAGGCGAACTCCCAACTCTTGGGCCACGATCGCCCCTGAAGAACAACAGAACACAGAAAAAAATATAGCGTGCCCCTGTGTGATTAAAAACAAGCTGTTAAATGACATTTAACAGCATTAATTTAACTTAATTTAATTTATAATTTTTAAACCAGATGGCATTTAGAATTTGCACTGAGCAGCCTTAAGAATAATAACTACCTGCTTAATACTGTGTATGTCCCAAGTCTTGCTGCCAAAAACACCTCCAATCTGTTGGGGCATGGACACAGCACCTCTGGGGTATCTTGCGGTGTCTGGCAGTGGGACATTGGCAGTGAATGCTCTAAAACACATTAAGTGAATGTGTTTTAGAGCATCCCTTGGATGCTAAGTCAGATCGCAATCTGAATTTGGATCCTGGGCTCTTTGTCGAGTTCTTTAAATCAAGTCCTGTGCAGTTTTTGCGGTATGCTTGGGGGAGGGGGCGTTCCCATCAGGGAGTGGCATGATTGTATGTGCCCAAACAAACATCTGCAAAAATGCAAGGACTCTTATAATTATAAACACTATTAATACACCTCACCTGTTAGTAGTTTTTTAATTATCTGTGGCTGATCTGTATATACTTTATTGTAGTTTAAGGTAATGATAGATCACAATCCTTTTTTTTTTACTAGGTACTGAGTGTACCAGCTTAGAAAGAAGGGCATAGTTGAGGCTAATATGATCTTGTCTCGCTAAATTAGTTTAAAGTCTTGCAGATGAATTCTGGACCTCCTTAGGGAAAAAGAGAAATCCCCATGTGGACAAATCCACAGTACAGAGAGTACAGTTTACTTTAAAACTAATATGAAATCTCTCTTTCGATTTCTTTGCTGTTGTCAACACAAGCATACAAGCAAGGGGTAATATGATCTTGTTAAAACCATTGAAGTTGCTGTTGCAGTCAACATAAATATGAAGTACACCAAGTCAGACAAGTTAGACGGTGAAAATGTTGTTGTTTTTTTTAAATTTTGTTTTGTTTTTGTAACTAGCCTTAGAACACAGTTGGGACATGCAAAACATATTATTAAAGGTTCATTAATTTTATAAAAGACTTTGACTAGTAGCTAGCTCAAGACATTGCTTGACTTTAGTCAGAAGTTCATTTTATCAGTATCCCTGCAGTTTTGTCTTTTTTTTTTTTTTTTTTTTTTTTTTTAAGCTTATCACTTTCTATAGTTGGGTGTGTATTAATCTGCGAGCACTTGTGCCCATTTAGTCATTCATTTAAAAACAACATCAACAAAGTCAGCTTACCATTTTATCTGTACTTAATTTGCTGCCACAGTGTCTTCTGGGTCATGCTGGTGTTCTTTTTTCTTTTTTTTCTCCTTTACACTCCTTTTTTGGAAGCACTGAGTAGTGAAAGACGAGGCTGGTAAATAATTGATCCTCGTAATTAAACACTCCAGCCAGGGATGCTGGGGCTGATTGACGGCCAGATATTAGGCCCTTGTCTCGTAAGGTTGCAAGTTTAGTCTGAGGTTATCAGTGGCCAGAAGAGTCTTTCTCCCTCCCTGCCTCATTACTTTCATGAGTAGAACATTTCATAGTGGAGTGGTGGGTGGGGGTGTGGTGTGAAGACAGTCTGGGACTTCATTAGCCAAATGGGGTGCCTCAGTCTACAGAGCGCCAAATCGTTCAGCCTTGCTGAGCAGACAACCCCTTTGTGGGTGCCGCACCGCACTGTCCTGTAGACATGTTTTCGTCCTTTCATCTTACACATTCTTCAGCCGCCAGTTCACTTTAACAACAATAAACAAACAAATAAAGAAGACTCTTTAGTGTGCCTCGCTGTTACAGCTTAACTAATGAAACCTTCCCCCTCCCAACTTCCAAAATCTAAGTGCTCTTTTTTTTTCCAGTTTTGCTGCATCGCTTACAAAACTATCTTACAGTTTTTGGCACACTATGCTCCTGAATCTGAACACTCCCTTCGAAGTGAAAATTTTCCTAGTTGTTGGACCTTATTATTATTTGACTGGCTTTACCACGGTAAGACAATTTAAACTGCGCGTGTGCATGTATGTGTGGATACAAGTGGGTGAAGGGAAAGGGGAGAGGCAGAAGGTGTGTGAGAGAAATCTTCCAACAACTCACGCACACGTAACATCGCAGAACAGCAGCATAAATCGGAGGGGAGTGCTCTGCTACAACATCAATTCCTGAGTTGTATTTGCATATAGTTTTAATAACAATTATTGACACTGTATAACTCACACGAATCAAATGTTGTTAAACTTGGCAAAAATACACTGGAAACTCTCCTTCATGTCGAATTGAAGCTATTATAGCAGGTTTTATTGCAATATTTACATTTGTTCCTGGTGTGTGAGTGTGGGTATGCAAATCAGATACATGCCCTGTGGACAGCTGGATTGAGATGACTCATTCCTGCAACACATCTTCATATGGTGTTTGTGTGAGGTCCAAGTACATTATCTGAATGGTCTTTCTTTTAAATATGTTCAGCATGAATCTATAATCTATTATTATAGCTTGCCTTTGGTTAGCTCATTTATCTTTTCTTTGTTGACTGTGATTTTTTTTTTTTTTGAATCTGTCTTAAATGAAGTTGTTCCCGTCGTTTTTATTTTGTAAGGGCTTCAAAATGTGCAGACATAATTCCTGTAATTTGGACAAACTATTTTGAACCCTAAATGGGGTAATTCTACTCTTCACCTGAAAGCTGATAGTTAAGACAGTAGTTGTAGAATCCCCTCTGTTAGTATTATTAGCCTAGGTCATGTGGCCTATTCAAACTGAGGATGATTTAAATCAGCTTTCTTTGTGTACTCCTTTACTGATCTTCCTCTGCATGTGTTCCTGCATTTAAATGAGCTTTATTAAACTACTGTTGTGCCTTTTCTGATAAAAGTCAGTTGCAGTGACCTTATCTGTGTAACTAACATTATCTATATTCCCACAGCATCCAGATGAAGTGCTGTTGTTCTCAGCTGGAGTGCTCCTACTCCTCGCAAACCCTGTTCCCTGACTAATTTGGCAGGGAAGACCATGTCCGCTCGACACTACATGACACTACAGACCTAAACCAGTAGCAGAGGTTTCCCACTTATGCTCACACAACTTCCCCGCCACATCTACCTCCACAGTTTTAAAAATACCTACTTAATGAACACAACAGCGAGCACATTTCAAATATTTGTAGGAAGGCATTTCTGAGGACTACTGCATCAGTTCGAACATCAAGTCCCACAAGTCTCGCCCTGTCCTCTTGACATTGGGCAACTTCTAAATTTAATGCTTTAGAGGCCAGTTATGCTTTCCCCTCACCTTTTGCTGATGTGTACCCGAAGGAAATGTATTTACACTGGCACCACACCCAGTTGTAGTGAATCGCAGCATCCCTATATTAGAGATGGACCGATCCGATATTACGTATCGGTATCGGTCCGATACTGACGTAAATTACTGGATCGGATATCGGAGAGAAATAAAAAATGTAATCCGATCCATTAAATATCAAAAAAGCACCTCACAAAACTTGCGACATGGCGTAACTCTGCTCATAACCGTAGCACGTCGCAGCAGTATGCGTCACGTGATAGAGCGGCTGTGTGTATTTGTAGCCTTGCTAGCAAACCGGCATTTCATCTCCGATGAAGTTATCCCAGAGAGAAGTAAAGCAAGTGTGTAAGTTCATCTCTGAATGTTTGTAAAGCATTCCCGCGTTAAGCTTAACAACCGATATATGGAGTGACTGCCTCTTCTCTCTCCCTCCCTCTCCTGCTGCTACTTCAATCGTGAAACTGCTTAATGATCAGCTGATCGACTTTTCTGTCGCGAGTCCATCTCTCTTGTTTGTTTATTGCCCTATTTGCGCCGGAAAGAGGAAACCAGCGGCTGAACAACAGCAGCAAGTTTAACCTTGATAATCTGTTGTTAGAATTTATTTAATATTACTTTCTACACCAGGATCCTTTTCTACGTAGCTGATGCTGGTAACTGTGCAGGGGTGGATCTAGCAAAGTTTAGCCAGGGGGGCCGATAGGGCATGAACAGGGAAAAGGGGGCACAAAGACATACTTTTCTTTCTTATTCTCATTTAAAATGTCTAGCTTTTAATAAATAATTATCCGAATCTTACACCCAAAGGTGGAGGTGGAGGGTGGTTCCCTATTTTTTTTAATTTATTTTTTTTGCTGGGAGTTTTAGAACCCTATTAGTTAGGGTGCTTACTCTTTAAAATACCAGAATAGGGAGGATGGAGTAGGTTTAAGTTTATTAGATTGATCAGTTTTGCTGAACTATGAAATATTTTGGGTGCAGTGTATTTTTTGCATACAGGTATAACAGAATAGCTTTAGTGTTTTTTGATTTTTTTTTTAACTTGAGTGTGAACTTAGTTAGTTTTATTGATTAAAAAACACACTATATCGGATTAATATCGGTATCGGCAGATATCCAAATTTATGATATTGGTATCGGACATAAAAAAGTGGTATCGTGCCATCTCTACCCTATATCAGCAGCAGCATACACGTACCCTCTGGGCAGCTTATGGTTTGTGATGCTGACCACTACCCCCCAAAAGACTTACATGCCTCAGATTTAAAGCATCCATCCATTTTCTTAACTGCTTGTCCAGTTCAGGGTTGCGGGGGTGCTGGATCGTATCCCAGCTGTCACAGAACCAAAGGTGGGATACACCCTGGACTAACTTTGGGAGCAGAAACTCCATACACGCCCCAGTCAGCCAGTGGATTTGAACTCAGGACTTTCTTACTGTGCTAACCACTGCGCCACTGTTCTACCTTCTCTTTCTTTTCTTTTTACCTTGTTATTTCTTCACTAACCCAATGAGGTGGGGACAGGAACCCCAGTCTGCTTCTAGCTTTTGGTGTCACCCACTGGGCACATCACGCTCTGCGGAAAGGTGGGGAGTTTGACTGCAGCAGTACACCTGTAAAACTGTAATGCATGCATTATAAGGCAAGCTCAGGGAGGACAGTAACCTCCCATGGGGCAGAAGGGCAAAAGCTCACCCAGAACTTTGGCCATTTATATCCATATGCTTAGACAGTTTGACCGTATAGACAGCAAAATAATTAAAATTTGTCAGGCGTGAAGTGTTATTACCATGATAGAGTGGTTTCAGATGTCTGATTTGGATGAATCTGTAAAACAGTCACTAAAAATCGCCACAGAATAACCAGAAATGGAGATGAGATCAATACAGCAACATGTTATTGAGCATATTCATCCAGTTCACAAGACTAAGGTCGGAATGAGCCGGCATGTTGTTGAGCGTGTTGTTGCTACTTATTCGTTTAGGCTTAATGCACCATCCCAAACAGAATAATGGTGAATTGATAATGAATTAATACAGATTGTCCAGTCACATGTGTTGTCACTTTTTCAGGGTAATGCATTGAAATGTGTTGTCACTTTTTCAGGGTAATGCATTGAAATGTGTTGTCACTTTTTAATAAGCACGGAAGGTACCAAACATTGGTGGACAGATTATAGTAGCAGTCGTGGAACAGCCCAGGGCAACTTTATCAAAAATCTGTGTGTTGCACTATGAAGCTTCCTTCTAAAGCTTTCCATCAAGCTACCTCCACTGCCCTCCTCCACCCTATTACCTAGTTCCTTTTATTTCATACATTGTCAACCCAGTCTTGAAACTACAGTAAGCATCTTCATAAACGCCTCTAGATGTCTTTTCCCTATTACCAAGCCTGCCACCATGTAGCCTTCATTTAGCTCAATTCTTCCTTGCACTCCCTAATGGACTTGGCCCTGTTCTTCTTTTGTCTTCCTTTAGTGCTAGGAAATTCACCTTCAGGAGAGATAGCCATCTTTCCTGATGCTTCTTTACATTTTGTGAATATAGTTAAGATGATTTCACCCCCTCTTTTCAGTTCCACTCGTGTTTACTCTTGGGCTTTATGCAGTTTGCATTGTTTCCTTAGCACACTGCATTGACGGTGGTGTCACACTTAAGAAAAATCTTTCAGAGCAGGCACCAATGAAGCACATAATCATTTTGAATAGATCCAGGGCATCAGATTTGACCTTATTTCGCATTTCCTTTCAAAACACAGATTTACAGTTTCTGTTTTTTATAGGGTTTTTTGTATTTACCATCCAGCAGAAGTTAGCAGTCTGTTCTTTGTATTTTAAATCAGACTGATATATAGTCTACAAATATTAAGGGCCAATACTGGCCTATCACATATACTGTAAATATATCAGCTTTAGCAGATAGCTTCGTTGCTATTATTAAAATTTAATCAGAAAAAGATGTTTGGAATGGTAAATGGTAAATGGCCTGCATTTGTATAGCGCTTTTCTAGTCCATAGGACCCCAAAGCGCTTTACACTACATTCAGTCATTCATCCATTCACACACACATTCACACACTGGCGATGGCAAGCTACATTGTAGCCACAGCTGCCCTGGGGCGCACTGACAGAGGCGAGGCTGCCGGATACAGGCGCCACCGGGCCCTCTGACCGGAATGTTTGTGCATGTGTGTTTGTATATCTTAGAAGACATTTTACTGCTTAACAATCAGTGTTTATGGGCAACATTCCCCAGAATCTAGGAGAATGACCTCTAAAGAAGCTTGTCAGAGTAGGATTGAAAACTGTTTCCATTTTCAGTTGAGTTGATTCTGACAAGAAAAAGAAGACATCTTTTTTTTCAGCTCAGACTGCCAGTGTTTAGTCTCAGTGACACATGTACAGATAGACTGACACACAAGGCGAGCACACTCAAAGGGAGGCGTGTTTCTGTCGATACTTTAGACCAGGGTTTGCCCCTCCTCTTCAGCCCACACTCAGTGATGATTTATATTACTTGTCATGGTTATCTTTCCACAACCTATTTATAGATGTTGTAGGTACCTAAATTTAGCCATAACATTGGCACTGTCTATTGCCATGGCTTTTTAGTTAATAATAGCCGATAATTTTTTGCTTACTCCAGTATCAATAACAGATTTGCTGCTGATACTAAAGGTACACAATACTCTGCTTTGTGATTTCTTGTCTAAAGTGCAGCACAATGGCAGTATCTTACATATAGACTTGGTATAGCTGGTATATCTCATTCACAGATTCTTAGTACTGGAGAAGTCCAAACTGGTCTGATTTTTATGAAATTGGTTTACATATTTTTAGTATATGCAGGTAAGGATCTATAAGCTCATGCAATGATAGGATGTCTGTTCTCAATTCACAAGAACTGCTATTGCAAGAGGATTGGTCTGATTGCAATGTTCACAAAATGGATGTAGCCCTCACCCATCTCTATATGAATACCATGATTAGGTTTATTTATTCCATTTTGTGCACAAAACCATTACAGTTACTATTTGGCGATCCTGATTTTGAAAACGGAGATTTTCCGTTTTCGTTTTAAAAAATAATCCCGTCCACACGTAAACGCAGAAATGAAGGAAAACGATGCTAGTAACATGCCAAAGCAGCAGGTGGCGATATATTCCTAGCCGTGTAGAAATGTTGGCCAATCAGAAGTCTAGAAGTCTCGGTGGGAAATAGTAAACAAGGATGGGGCATAGAAGCAGAACTGAGTCGTATGTGTGGAGGGACAGTAACTGTGTGTGTATATGTAAGCATTTAAACACTGCAGAGAGTACAATTAACAGTAACAGTATTGTAGAAATTCATTTCACCGAAACAATAATGTGGCGCAGTGTGACGTCAAAAAATGCGCACACCTTTGACGCTGCGTTTTCTCCGTTTTTCTCGTCCACACGTAAATGCAAAAACGCCGTTTTCAAAAATATCCACCCTGGACGGAGTTTTTAAAAATCTCAGTTTTCAGTGACCGAAAACGCCGTTTACGTGTGGACGAAAGGTGCAAACGCATAGAAAAATCTGCGTTTTCAAAAATACCCGGGTACATGTGGACGTAGCCTAAATGTCTCCTGCATCACTGAGAGTGAATTCTCAATGCATTTGTGTTTTTGAATCACATTTTGTTTAAGCTGTGTATTGGATCAAGGCTCAATTTTCAATCTGTTGTGATGACACCTATGTGTAAATACTAGGGGTGCAACAATACACAAAATTCACGGTTCGGTTCGGTTCGATACTTTGGTGTCACGGTTCGATATTTTTTCGATACAAAAAAATGTTCATGCCTTTTTAATTTGTCATTTATTAAAATTATAAATATATATTTTTACTCAAAAGTACAGTTTTTAAATTTAATGTTGCTGAAACAACAAAGTAATAAAAAAAATATATATATATATATGATTGAGGAATCACTCATCTTTGGAAAAGAGAGTTTATTACAGAGAAATGTCTCTTTCCAAAATAAAAGCTACACTATACGCTTCTTCTGGGGTATATTCTCAGCAGCATATTGAACATATCAGGTCCCCATAAGGAGAATCATGTGCTAACGGCTGTCTAAATGACTCGGGTAAAGTTTGTAGCATGCGTGCTTGTTGTTTTTGTCTGCTTCCACTTGTCTTTGCACTAGGATGATGTCGGTGTAAATGTGCAGTCATATTCGTTTTGTTCCCACTAGTGCTGTCAGCGTTAATCTCGTTGAAATGACGTTAACGCCACAACACGGCAAATCGCCGTTAACAAGCTATCGCGGATCGCCCCGTGCATGGGGCTGGACGGCTAACACGTTAACGAGCTAACTGCACTAACACACTAGTTCCCACCAATGTAATTGAGCATTGCGTGGCACATCCAACATACTGTTTTACTTTAGTCCATGACGCGCTTACCTTCAGGGTCATACGTCACATGAAAACCAAAATAATTCCAAACGCCACATCTGAATGAGGTTCAATTTGCCATGTTGCAAGGAGAGCTTAACTTCTGTCTCGCTAGCTTGCCCTGCGCTCAGTGAATCTGCGTTCGACTACTCCGCCTAGGCTGCACTGTCGAGCGGAGATCCACTGAGCGCTCAACACAGACAGCATCGTCAGAAGGAAAGTTGATAAAATAAATTACAAATTTTGTATTGTTCGATACATATGCGTACCGAACCGAAAGCACTGTATCGAACGGTTCAATATCGATATGAGTATCGTTGCATCCCTAGTGAATACACATGCTAAATTCTGATTTTTATGAGCACAGGGAAATGTTCGTCATCAGCAGATAGATATGGGTATAACTTATCTCCAGGATTTCTGAAGGTCTTTCAGAGTTTTTCGTTGGCTACCTTTTCACTCTTTCTGTTTTATCATTTTCAGAGGAGTGTTTTTTTTGTTGTTGTTGTTGTTGTTGTTGTTGTTTTTTGTTAAGCCACTTAACACTAACCTGTGAATCATTCAAGCATAGAAAACGTGCCTAACTCAAGTGATGAATCAATGTTGTGTCTACGCATAACAGACAACTTAGCAAAACAGTTTTAATTTGTGTCTTTAGGCACTTTCTTGCTGGTGACCTGTCTCAAAAAACAAAACAAAGAACAACAAAACCAAATGAAAAAACCCAATTTGTTCCCATTTCCTTATTTGAATCAAGGAAAAATGCCAAATACATCAGTTTGAAAGGCTTAAAATGTAGTATTTTTACACCTACATGATGATTCCCAAAGAGCTATTAGCTGAAAACCTGCCATATCTCAGCGTGTTGTGCAGTGTGTCCTTTAAAAAATGAAAAAAGTGGACAAGTAGAGGACAAACAAAGAAGTGGTAGACCTAAAAAACTACCTACAGCAGATGAAGAGTATCTGAAACTCATGATCTTAAGAAGCAGGAAAAAATCTGGAAAAGACCTAGCTGGACCTTCAAGTGATCCATCTGTAAAAGTAAAAGAGTAGCTGTAAGTCATTCCTAAAGCCTCCCCAGAGCCTGGACCTCATTACTGAAGCTTTTTGGGATCAAATTGAGAGAGAATTGAACAAAAGGCAGCCGACATCCAAAGATCTCAAACTTTCAAACAAACATTATATTTTCCTAGCGAAATATAAAGAAGTGAGAGGTGGCTCAAGAGTTTTGCACACTCATAAAATAAATGAATAGCAACAAAATTTGTTGATAAAACTGTGTAATTATATAGAGATATAGCCCTCTTGGATATTTAGATAACAGCTGAGTTGTGACAATGTGTTTTACACATTACAACCCTCTTGCCCCTCTTTTTTTCAACCCAAAACTGACCTGCCAGACTGTGAGAAGCTTTAATTTAATTATTATGAACACTCTCTCCCATAGCTACATGGCACCGAAGTAAGGCCATAGTCTGTGTAGACTGTAAGCCTGTTTTGTATGGAGCCTCTCTGCTAAGTGTGTAGAAGAATAAGTAGTTGGCTAGAGAATTAACAGTTTCTGTTAACTTAACTAATAGAAACACATCTCCTTATGTATGATTTTGCACTGTTTTACTGAAGTAATTTTTTAAACACTAGCTTGAGCTTGTTATGTTCAGTTTTGACCCACAATGTTGTTCTCACTAATTTGCATAAGACCTGCCATAAATTTAATGTAAAAATGAATCTTACCAGCTGAGAAAATGTTGCTCAGTAAATCTCCAACCTGCAGGGAAAAAAAAACAAAAAACAGACAGTTTGGCTGGGGGTGAGGTGGGGGGTGGAGAGTGATGACTCATGCACGCAGTAGAGGTCCCTCCCTTTCCACTTTTTTCAGTGTCCAATCATTTTTTTCACAGCTGTCACTCACTGCCTCCAAATCAAATCCTCACAATGCCTTATGTACTTTATTTGCAAGGTCTAGAACATTTGAGGTAAGAAACAATGCAGCTCACATCATTTTATTACACAGATTGTAGCATGATAATATGATTGTTCTGAAATACACGTAATAGTCCTGTGAATCCTGGACATGTTGTTTATGTTGTGCCAACAAAATTTGACTCAAAAATCCATAAATAAATTTCCTTGTGCTTCAGGATGAAAGTTTAAATTGCTACTTCATAAACATAGACATGTTTATATAAAACTATGTTTTGATTTGAAAAACACTGGGAAAAAAGCTATATTAATTTGCCATTTTTAAAATTTAATTGCTTTCAGATTACTTCTTCAAAACATAAGCAGCATATAACCCAACAGAGAGACTAATCGCTGCACCGGGTTGCCCACGTACAGTAAATATTGAGTTATTGTCTCATAGTTTGAGAGAAGATACAAGTGTCTGCTATCCCCATTTCTCCAGAGAGCTACCCAGCACAACTGTAGTGTAAGAGCCAGTCTCGGGACTCCTTGAAGTGAGCGGATGCTTGACATGGGCTTTATGAGCTTTATGTAGAGGAGGACAGGGACTGGGGGTTTTCCTCTTTGCAGTCAAGTTTTTATTGAACATTTTAACAAATGTACATACAGAACAAAGGCAGACTCTGCATGAATTATGTGAAAGTAATAGTGAGGGGGAAAGAAGACCAAATAAAGTGGGAAGATTAAGAGATTGTGACAGGTTTTGGGAATGTTATGGTGTTTGACGAGGTGGGTAGAGTACTACAAGAACCTCCATAAATCGGCAGCTGTACACGAAGCTTTAAAACTACTCTAGTTAAAACCATTAATCCCAAAAGATGAGATCCAAAAAAGAAGCAACGTGATGTCAAAGTGACTGTGACCCTAAATAGTCGCGCTTAATCCCAGCTCTGCGCTCATGGCCTGCTGCAGTGCAGTTTTGGGTGATAACACCATCGGGTAATTAGGATTCTGCACACTGTTTCCAAATACATCCTCAGCCTCTCGGAGCCCTGCCTTCTATAAATGTACTAAATTATGCTTTCTTGACAGCAATTTTTGCCACCTGTTTAGTTTACCTGAACTAGGGGACGTTCCTGGTGGTCCCAGGATCAGCACCTTGGACAGCGATCATGACAAAGTTATGAAGACAATGTAAAATAAAATTTAAAAAAAATTATATCCACATGGTTAGGAAGCACAAAGATCAATTAATACTCCTGAACCTTTACCACAACTGATCAGAATATTATTTTATTATCATCATGGAACTCAAGACACATAAAATCATATGAACCCTGGTCCCATTATTGGAATCGTAACGGGAAAAAAATTAAAAGTCATATGAATTAAAAAATAAATGTTATTAAGTTAATGTTATTCAGTAATATGACAATAAATTTCTCAAATACTTAAGTGACACAGACCTGTCGTTGACCATCTGACAACCACCAGTTGCCAGGGAAAAGTGTGCATTCTCTGACCGGTTGTGAGTGGTTGTTGATGGTAGCTTGATGTCACAGTGAACATCTAGAGACCAGTCAGTGACCCCTCCTGGTAACTACCAGGCACTAGAGGAAGGTTTGTATTCCATGAACTGCTGGCGAGTGGTTGCTAGAGGTGGTCACTAGAATGAACTTGGTGACAAAGAGATAAATGCACCAAAAACCTTGTAATGGCTTTGTTCGCTATCAGGTTTCCACAGTCATTAGAGTCATTATAGAAGACATGAACTTGTCTGCAAACACTTGCCAACTGCTTGCCAAGTGGTACTGAAACTTGAGTGTGATACAAACCAGAAGGTGTGCCTTACCACTGCTACCAACACTTTTCAGAAAGTGCAAATTTTACTTTGAAGGTGAATGCTTTCCATTTCTGCCTTTCCAAAGGCAGAAATATTTGTGTTGTTAGTTTCTGTTGCACTTTTTCAAGTTTCACTACAGCTTGGAGAGTAAATGCCAAGTATTTGCCGAAAGTCAGCGTCTTCCTTGCCAATAACTGGTGACCACAGAAACATCGCAAGGTTTTCAGTGAAGGTATCCTCTTTGTGACCTGTTTCCCCTGGTGACATCAAGTAACTTATGTCAACCACTCACCAACTGGCTGGGAAGCACACATTTGCTGGGGGTCTAGGGCTTTGTGACTGAGACATACGTTATGTAGTGGTTTCTTCCAAAAAAAAAAAACATGGTTTTGCTTGTGTCTTATAAAATCTAACAAATTATTCTTTTGTTTTGTTTTTGATTTTTTTTTTTTGTTATACATTTGCAGGATGTTTGCAGGATGTTTCCAGGAGTTGCCCCTTTCTGTTTTTTTCCAAGAAGGTTCTGACAGTTTGTCAATTCTAATTTGATTTGTGACAATTTTATCTCCTTTTCAATTTTGTCCTGCAAACTTATTTTTTGACTGGCAAATTAGCCACATAATCATTTGGTGTGTTTAGCTTTGACTTTAATGATGATTGATCTGTTACAGTAAATGTAGAGATGGTTTATTTGGTGAAGGAAAGCTGCAGGGACACCCATAATTTTTGAGTACACTGCTGCCATGAACTAATTAAATTGTTAATTAAATGAAATATTCACTTTATTTAATTTTTATTACATATAGACTTTCAATTTTTTGAAGTCTTATATTGGATGGGAATTTTCTGTTCCTGGCAGTTGTGCTGTAGTTGATGGAAAATTTGAGATTATTGTGTGATTTTTCTCTTTACATGTCTAAAGAACTGCTGCTTCTGTTGGTTTGTAAACTTTGAAATTTGAGAGTATTATTGGTCTAGAGATTTTTTGCGAGGGCACTTTTCTAGAAGTACAGATCAGTGTTATTCTTCTTGACTTTATCAGCCCACCAGCTTCACTCTCCTCCTCGGAATGATTATCCCATTTTAAGTAAGCATACATTACTATTAGGAGGCAACTGGTCTATTGTTTACATCAGCTTCGTCTTTGTATTTGACTGCATTTTATTGTATATTACAGTGTGCAGTGTATTGCTCTATGTGTCCAACTCAAAGATGTGAGTGTAAAAACTGCAAGAATAATGTTAAACTTAATAAATATATTGTATTCTGTGTTTATCAAAATATTTTATATTGATAAATATAGTGCATTTGGAAAGTATTCACAGTGCTTCAGTTGTTCCACATTTTGTCATGTTGCAAAGTTAATTAAATTCACGGCCTTTGCCATAAGAATTGTGCTCAGGTGCATGACAGGATTGTATCGAGGTACGGATATGGAGAAGAGTAGAGACATACTTTTGTAGATGGGAGTTTGGAAAGTTTGGATCCACCGGTTATCGTCCTAGATGTGGTTGCCTGGCCAATCTGAGCCATTGTGATAGAAGGGTCTTAGTCAGGGAGTCTGACAGAGCTCCGGTGTTGGTCATTGCAGAGAGGAGAACCTTCCAAAAGAACAACAATACTGTACTACTCCAGCAATCAGGCCTGTATGGTAGAGTGGCCAGATAGATGCCAGTGCTCAGTAAAAGGCAAGGCAAGCTATTCGAAGTACTTTAGAAGCGAAAGGAGACAAACGCATTAAAACAGCACATGACGGCTTGGTTACCAAAACTCTCTGGTCTGATGAAACACAGAACTCTTTGGCCTGAATGTCAAGTGTCATGTCTTGAGGAAACCAGGCACCACTCATCACCTGTCCAATATCATTCCTACAGTGTAGCATGGTGGTGACAGCATCGTGCTGTGGGTTTTTTGGCAACAGAAACTGGGAGTCAGGATTGAAGAAAAGATGCAGCAACATAAAGAGACATCCTCCACGATAACCTCCTCCAGAGTTCTCTGGACCTCTGACTGAGGCAAAGGTTCATCTTCCAACAGCACACAGGCAAGATAACAAAGGGACCACTCTATGAATATCCTTGAGTGGCTCAGCCGGATCCCAGACTTGAACCCGATTGAACATCTCTAGAGATCTGAAAATGGCTTGACACTCCCCATCCAATGTGATGGAGCTTTAGAGGTTCTGCAAAAAAGAATGGGAGAAACTGCCCAAAAATAGGTGTGCCAAGCTTGTAGCATCATACTTAAAAAATACTTGAGGCTGTAATTGCAGCCAAACACAGTACTGAGCAAAGACTGTATGTATGTACAAACACTTATGTACAGGTTATATTTTTAATTTTTAAATTTTTAATAAATTTGCAAGAATCTCAAGCAAACCTTATTAACTTTGCCACTGTGTGGTATTGGGTGTATAATCTTGAGGTGAAAAATGAATTGAATCCATTTTAGAATAAGAATGTAACATGACAAAGTGTGGAATAAGTGAAGCGCTGTGAATACTTTCCAGAGTCAATGTATCATGGATTTCATTTTTCTCTACAGATTCCGTAAATAAGCTGCTGTGTGTTCATGGCTTTATGAACATTAATGGCAGTTTTCCAGCCTTACAGCAAGGTGACATAAGGAAGAACATAAAGCCACTTAACCATCCAGGGACAGATTGTGCCTAAAATTTGCTATATATGGTGAGGGGAGACACTATGACAAACAGACTAGCCAGCTTCCTGAAATTGTTTAGATAGTTTTCCAGTATGTCCTCTGCCTTGTGCAGCACTAACAACTACACACATTTGTAGACCAATAGCCATGCCCTGTAGCAGCTATTCCAAAAAAGGGATGTCTATAAAAAAAAAAAAAAAAAAAAAAATGGCTTAAAAAACAACCCAAGAATGTTGTTTTATTAATGTCTTAGTTGGCAACTTTCCCAAGAAAGAAAGAAT
Organism: Maylandia zebra; assembly: GCF_041146795.1. Classification (NCBI taxonomy): domain Eukaryota; kingdom Metazoa; phylum Chordata; class Actinopteri; order Cichliformes; family Cichlidae; genus Maylandia; species Maylandia zebra. The sequence continues at coordinate 22,893,231 of NC_135167.1, read as the reverse complement.
TTGACAAAAGTCCAACATTTATCATGTGAAGCTATTTTTTCAGACTTTATTTATGTTAAAACTCTGATAGTGGGTTTTGACTCAGTTATCTTCACTTTGAGTATACATGGCTGACACTGAATGCTACAGCACATGCACTGTGTCTGTGCAGTGCAGGGTAATGCTAATCTCTGATACTGTGTGACTCTTCATCTCTTCTTTTTCCCAGTAACATTTGTCCCAGGGGAATATCTTTGAGTTGATGTTGCAACTTCTGCACAAATCTTTTCAGCGGTATTTTGTTATTGATTGGATCCAGATTGGTGCTGAGGAAACAAAAGTAGAATGGTGACAGTTATGAAAATGTAATAAACATTCTTGTTATTAGTGCTTTTTTTTTCCCATTTATGGGTTTGTTTTATAATTTGAGTCAATAATAATAATATTGATTGAGTATATTCAGATAATATGCTCACCAACCACTTCAATAAGTACACTGTACTAGTACTGGGTTGCGCCCTCTTTTTCTTGTAGAACTGCCTTAATTCTTTGTGCATAGATTGAACAGGGAAACTTTGCTCAGAGACTTTACTTCACATTGACATGACAGCATCACACAGTTGCTACAGATTTGATGCAAATCTCCTGCTCAACCACATCCCACAGGTGCTCTGTTGGACTTAGATCTAATGTCTGTGGAGGCCATTTGAGTACAGGAAACCAGTTTGAGATGATTTGAGCTTTGCGCTATCCTGCTAGAAGCAGCAATCAGACACTATGGTCCTAATGGAATGGACATAGTCAGCAGCAATACTCAGTTGGACTGTGATGTATTTTTTATGTTCAGTCGGTATTAACAGGACCAAAGTGTGCCATGAAAATATGTCCCACACCATTACACCACCAGCCTGAATCACTGATACAAAGGTGGATATATTAATGACCTTCCTTGTCATGTTGTTTACACTAAATTCTACCATCTTAATCTGGCTGCAGAAATTGACTCATCAGACCAGGTAATGTTTTTTCCAATCTTCTATTGTCCAGTTTTGATGAGCCAGGACAAATCAGTAGCATCGATTTTCTGTTGTTAGCTTGTAGGACCTGATGTGGTCTTCTGCTGTTGTAGCCATGGGTTTGATGTTTGTGTACTCAGAGATGTTCTTCTGCATACCTAGTTTGTAATAAGTAGTTCTTTACCGTTGCCTTTCTATCAGCTCAAAGCAGGCTGACCATTCTCCTAGATAGAGGTGTATCTAATCAAATAGCAAATCAGTGTATTTAAAAACACACCATGTAGTCATTTTGGAATTTAGAATAGTCATAATGGTCACAATAAGATATGTCTCTTAAATGTCTCTTAAATGTAAATGAGAAGTACTTTAGTACTTCTACATGCGCTTCACCTTGTTAGTCATTTTCTATTATTTGTATACTATCTAGACATTTACAAATGATGACATTTAGATAAGTAGAATTCATTGTTTCAGGACTATCAGCAAGATTTAATGGAGATAATCTGTTTATTCATTTTGACGTTTAACTTTGGGCAGAAGTGGACCACAGGAAGACCGAGGGTTTGGCCAATAGATTAGACCAGACCAGGTTTGAACAGCTGTGCATAAAGGTCATCCATTAAGGATCCAATTTCTCTCACATTTTTAGATGCTAGATGTAAGCAAGGGAATGGAGCAAACAGAACTGTAATAGTTTATATTTTAGCTTTTAATCCTTTAAAAGTAAGAGCAAAACCGAAACCTCATGCCACTGGAATAGCGTCATGAGTTAATTTCCTTGCCTGAGTTTTGACAAAGTTTGTCCCCTGCTGTGCCACTTTTTTTTTCTCCTTTCTTTACAAAATTCCCATCATTAATTTGTGTTTCTGAAAAGGATACTTAACCTTGCATAGGCACTTCTGAAAAAGTCTGGCCTTCTTGATGTCTTCTAAGTGCCTCTAACATGATTTGCTCATTCTCAGGCTATAAATGACCTACAAACTTGAGACGGGTGTTATTGTTGGCAGATGAACTACTGCTGTTTTTGCGTGCATAGACGTGTCTTGTCTTAACTAGCTCAAATACCTCCTCGAGCACATTTATTTAAACTTGTGCCAAAAGAGGGCAAGCGGTGCTGAATAGATGAGGAATGAAAGTATTTGTTGTAACTTTGCAGCATTCCTTTAACAAAAGAGAGATTAGTTCAACATACGCAGAGGCAGGAGACTTCTGGCAAAGAGTGTTGTCAACAGTTTTGTGCTTCCCTATCACTTGTTCATTCTCACTCGCTCACTCATTCACCCACACTTTAAAAAAATATATATATATATTTTTTTTTACTCACTCTCAGTCCACTTGTCATATGTTAAGTCCACTTTAAGTTTAGGTAGGTGAGTCATGTATGTGTGTCAGACATGAGTGATCACCATCAAGATAATGTCATGTCTGCTTTCACTGGCCATCTGTGTTGGACACATTTGCCTCCTACCTGGTGAAGTTAAAGTCAAAACGTGTGTGGAAGCAGTAATGAAACAGACAGTTTGAGGCTGTGCTGCGGAGGTTCGGGCGTGAGATACAGTTGGAACATAGCAGTGAGATTTTATGTCCAGTCAAGTTCACATTGGCCAGATGTGTAGCTATCGGACTATTCTCTACAGCCACCAAATCCCGCATTATTACCACTGATTATATCAGGGTTTCCACACGAATCATTCTGTGCTCTCATCCTGCAAACCTGCTAAAACTGGGCACACTTGTGTCTCGCCATGAACTTTGTGTGACAGAGAAAGAAATGCAAACCGGTTACCTCCACTCTTGCCATGGCAACGGACGCGACAAGAAAAGCGATCCTGTACCTGTGTATCTGTCTCCCAAATGGTCTGTGTGTTAGTGTAACAAGATCTGAAAAAACTCCCCTCAATGACATTTTAGATCCCCCACTGTAACTGACCTGGGCTGGGGAGTCACAAGTAGGATTTAGGTGAGTACTCAGGCTTCTCTCAGGTTCCTGTTTGTCTTTTCCTAATGAATTCAGCCATAAGAAAGCTCCAGATGAGGCCCATTTTTTCCACATGGCCAGGATATCATATACTGGTGCACGAGCTGTTTTTTGTTTGCTTGATGCAAAAGCTTTATTTTTTAGATATGTATGTAAAATATCTCTCTTTGATTTGACATATGAACTGATGAAGCATTTGTCATTTTACTTTGAGAAAAAAAGTGCTCATTAAAAATGCTGTGGGATGACTGCTGAGGTGTCCTGCATTATAGCACCTTGCTGCTTCACTGTTGGACTGCACCACTCGGCCACTCCTAACTCTCCTGTTCCCTCTGCTGGGAAAGGCAGATATTGCACACTCCAGACGAAGTACAAAACGCAGACTTGGAGTAAGTAATTTTGTTTTAAAGATCATTCTTTGCATTGCATTACCGAGAATCACCTGCGTCTTGCTCTGGTTTGATTCCAGTCTGCCGCATTCTCTGCAAAAGGCATGGCCTAGGTGAAAGCCTTGCTGAAAACCCCTCAGTATAAAATATTGTGAATGAGTCATTCCCAAGTTTGGTGTTAATCATCATTTCAAACGCCAAACCTATTATCACCAAATCTTTTCAAGAAGTTCTTGTGTCCATCTGGTGGCAGAAGTAGCAGGTTTGCTTTTCTTTTTCTTTTTTAAAGGGAGGGAGGAGGTTTTTTTTCCCTTCTTTCTTTTTTGCAGCAGCATTCAGGTCGTTTGAAAAAGCTTGTTATCCTCCAGCATAGGAACCAGATTTTTAGTTTACCTTGTAAATGACCTTGTAAACATAAGGCTTCCTTTTTTTCCCCTTTGGACATGCACTCAATTTTTAGGTTACTTTATTTGGTTTGTGCATGCGTGTGTTTGTGCGTGTGTGTGAAGGAGGCGAAACTTTCGCTGAACCTTGTACAGATGGAGTGTCTGTGCTTGGTGCAGTAGTTATTCAAACAAGAATTAATACTCAGCATTTGCATTTCCAGCTAACTGCCTCTAAGAATATTGAGCATCAGCTGTCTGTCTGTCATTTGAACTGGTGAAATAGATCAGCGTTACCTTTGTTCTTTCGGCCACAGCTCCCTCAAGATGTGACAAAAGATTGTTGTGACAAGTGCCTCACCCTCCAGCAGAGGACCAGTTTGTCTCCCGTTTGCTTGTGTCGACTGTTTGATAAAAGCCAGCCTACTTTTGCTGTTTGTGTTTCTGTTTTCGTTTTCCTTTTTTGTATTGAATAGCACAACAGGCAAGTTCATTATGCGTGTGACTCATCCCACTAGCCCACACCCCCTCCCCATCTGCTGCTGTGCGCTGGAAAGGAGAGGGAACCGCCATTGATCACTTCTTCCCTCACACATGCACGCACACACCCCACCTTCAACGTCACTATCGATCGACATGTTTAATGTTTTTGTGGGAAATAGCTGGCATTTCCTTTTTGTGTCCTTTTACATCTGTTCCCGACCATTTGCTGACATTATAATAAATCACGGAGCAGACATGTAGAAGATGAAAAGTAAAAGATAATCTAGCGAATTATTCAGACAGTGTCAGACCATTCAGACTGATTGAACATGCTGTGATTTCTTTTTTTCCTTTTTTTGTAGCAGGCTCAGTCAAGAATATATAAGGAAAAATGTCTGGATAGGAAAACTTTTCTTTTTTTTTTGCATGTCTTATTCAGTTGTTACAGCTGGTAACAGCAAAGACCCCGCAGAATGGTCGATAAGCGTTACATATATCCTGCGTAAAACATTTCCTGACTGCCCCGCTCTCAATACTTGATTAATAAAATAAAAAAAACACTGACATCCACATATGAGATTATTTTGAAGTCGATGATTAATATTTTTAACAAACGTTCAAACACATTTTCCCTTCGTTTGTCTTCTCTTACAGTGCTTTAAAAAAAAGTAAAATAGAATAAGAGTTGGTTTATGGAGCAAACAGAAACTTGTGTGCTAAAAAACTGAGAAACATCACAATGAAATCAAGGCAATAGTTTTTTTCACTTTCTCATCTTTCTGACTTGGTCTTTCTTTACATCAAGAACTGAAAGACACTGTTCGTCGATGAAACAGTTTGCAGGTAGTGTATGCTGACTTCACAGCAGTTCTGCCCTGCCAAAAGGTCCAATCTGGTCCCCAGGCTGGCTCTGAAAAGTGTGAAAATTGCAGAAAGGAGGGTATACGTTGTTAAGAATGGATGACATTATGAGATTGGTTGTCTGAACTGTTAATTTAATCCGAGTCAGAGGTCTGAATCATCCTCACTTTTACAGTCTTCCTACTGACAAAGAAGTTTTTCATACCACACCAAAGAAAGGTGGTTAAACCACTGTGTCCTGCTGATGCATTATAGCACATATTGTTGAAACTGCACCTAATTTTGTTAAAACAGCGCATACTGTAAAGGAGTGGTGGAGATCGAATCGGCCTGCGTGCAGCCCGTGAACTGAGTTTGACTCTTCTGGTTTACAGGGATTCCTGCAGCCTTATTACTATAGTGCTTCCCTGCTGCACTTGAAACAAAGAGCACACTAACAGCGATTGAGCTGACTGTTAAGGCCATGACTTCACAACTAAATTGATGATGAGACACGATCCATTAGGGCCTGTCTGATGGTGTCTTGTACATGCATGCTGAGCACTAGTGTGCGTGTGCGTGTGTATGACACAATTATTGTCTATCAGCAGAACACTGCAATATCAAGGGAAAAGAAAGCAAAGAGGTTTATAAGTAAAAAAAAAAGACTGAGGTAAAGATCTCTTTAGGACAGACAAAACAGTGAGTAACCCTTTTAACTGGAAACTGGGGGCTGAATGTGTCTATAGCTTCTGAAATGATGATGCATGTCAAGTTTGCTTCACCACTGATAAACAGTACATATATGGTTTTTATTTAATCAGGTAATCTCTTGAATTGGATTGATAAGAAGGTTGGTAGAGATGAGAAAGATTCCTATGGGAGCGACTTGGGAGTGTTCTCTTCATCAAGGCGGTTATATGATGAAAGAGTCTGTTGTGTGAGGATTAAGGTCATGTGCATTAACATAATAACAGCACTTCCATTAATTTTGGTTCAGTTACCTTGAATTACGGGATTTGATGAAGTGTTTATATTTGTTTTCAGGCATTTCTGTCACTGCAGGTATCAAAAAGCTTCTCAAAAAAGTTCTTACAGTATAATTTAGGCTCTAAGGCTAACATGAATACATTTGCATTAGCACATCGTCACATCCAGTTTATTAGAGCTTTGTTGCTGAAAACAACTGCCTCCTGCTGTTTAAAATGACTCTGATTTCCTGCAGGGGGAGTGAACTAAAGTTCAGGGAAGTTTTGAGCCGTCAAAGCAAAACAGTGGACTAAAGATGCTGTGGACTAAAAGCCCTCTGTAAAACCGATTGAAACTACAAAGTCAGGTGATAATTCTGTGTGAATTTGGGACTAAAAGCAAAAGAATAGCTATTGGTTTCAGTGAAACAGACACCTTATATGACTTAAGTAACATTTATATTTATTTATTAACATATATATTATATTTATATATTTATATAAAATGTATGCATTATGCAGTCCAGATCTTCATCTGGAATTTCTGGATTAGCATCCATCCATCCATCCATTTCTGGGTCAGCTGCCATGGTGTGAGAGGCGGGGTACACCCTGGACTGGTCACCAGTCTGGCACAGGACAGACAACCATCCACGCTCACATTCACATCAAGAGCCCAAAGTGAACAAACGCAGATGGAGTGAGAGCATGCAGACTTCACTAGAGGTGTGAATCACCATACATCCCACGATACGATATTATCACAATACTTAACGCACGATACGATATTATTGCAATATTTTAAAATATTTTGCGATATTCAGATTCTGTACATAAAGGTAAACTTTATCAATATTCATTTTATCTAATATCAAAGTCTCACACTCAGTCTTTCTCTCATTTCAGTCAGTTTTATTGTTGACAAACTGAACGTTTGTATTACAGTTTAGTCCCAACTTAACTGAATGCAACCATCTGGTACAATTATAGCTATTCTGAACTATGCAATTTATGAAAACTATGCAGCCCATTCAGCAACTGAAGAACTTGAAAGTAAATTAAAACAAAATATAATTTTACATTAAATAAAAAAGTTTTAAACTTAATTAAAATAAAACATGTCTTAAATTAAAATAAGTAAACTGTCATGTTTATTGCTGCCAAAAAAAAGTTAAACACATTTGGACAGTGAAGGAATGTCAGGATTCTTGTTCAGAAAAAGGATCAACATGCTCTGAGCACAAAAACCTCTTTTGTAACAAAATATCGATTTCTGCTGTCCCTGTATTGATACATTATTAGCAAACAAAATATCACGATACTACATAGTATCGATTTTTTCCCCCACCCCTAGACTTCACACAGAAAGGTCCCAGCCTTGATTCAAACCCAGGAGTTTCTTAATGTGAGGTGACAGTGCTAACCGCCACGTTCATAATGATTAAACTTCTAATAAAAGCTCCACTAAGTTTACCAGAAATTGTCAATCAATCCCAGTTTACACAGCGTTATTGCCACAGGCTAAAGACTGTGCTAAAGAAAAATTTTGCCTGCTGAATGGCTAGGTTGCGCTCCCAGGCTTGTTGGTGCACTGAGTGTGGGTTCCCTGTCACAGCCAAGAAAGTTGCAGAATAAGGTTTGGGGGGAAATATTGTATTGTTTATTTGTAATGTATACATGACGAACTGTTCAATAAGCTACATTTTTCAGACATAGTTTGGAGAGATATTTGCCGACATTAAGGTTGAGATATGGTAAAATATTGGGCAGTCTGTCTCGGTTTTTGGCCAGCTTTTGCCCTTTAGTTTAAGACATTTTGAAATTACATTTATTTCATTATGATCAGGAGGTACTTTGGTACTTATAGGCCTTTATAATTGTGGCTTTAAAATAAGGGTTGGGCGACTGGACGAATATATCGACTATCTACGATAGGCTGAGCCTTTCACCGATTGTTTTTAGAAGAGCGATTTATTTATTTGCCCATGAGTATGTTTGCTAATAATGTTGGTTGAAACTAAGAGAAGCAGTCAATGGAAAAAAATAATAGGGCTCTTTAATGGCACCCTCTTCCATCTGCAAACAAATGCACCCTCCTCAGAGTGCGCCCAAATGCAGCGATTCATTTACTCAAATTCATAACAGAAAGAAAGAAAGGCAGTAGCCTATGTTAAAAAACAACAACATTTTATTTAAATAAAAAAACAACAACACAATGGTGGGGAGGGAAACAAACAGCAACTGCCTTCTTAAATAAATAAATGAAGAATCCGAAAAGTAGCTATATTAATACTGAAACAAACAAGAAAAGAAGGTAAAATATTCCCTCCAAACAAAATGTATAAATTCTAAATGCGCAAATCCACGCATGATTACATTGCTCCACCCATTAAAAAGTCTGCGCCTGCACATGCCTTTATCGTCATTTATTGGACTGACGATTGTCGGTTGGAAAACTTTTACATATCGCCAAACCTTACTTTGAAACAAGTCCAGGTACAGGATACCTTGGATAAATGTTAGTTTTATATGTATATACTGAGCATGTTTACCTTGAACTTACGGCTTATGTAAATTTTAGCTTTAATGTTGTTAATCCATGAAATAAAAATACTTTTTATTAATTACAACACCCCTCAGTGTGTTGTAATGATCGTGAAATCACTTCCTTTTTAACGTCTTTATTGCTAAATTTGATTGCCCCGAACTGAATGTGAAAAATTCAAATGAATTCTTTTGAAGGCTTGGTCTGAGCTATAATGCATTCATACAGTGCTGTTAAAAGGTATTTTCCCCCTTCCTGTTTTCTTGTTTTTTGTTAAGTCTTTTAAAATGATAATTTCATTTATTAAGGTGAAACAATTATCCAAACTAGTCCTATGTGAAACGTAATTGACCCCTGTAGTTATGAATTAACTGTGACTAATCACATTTTTGTAAAATGGAGTTCAATCTCTCTTGCCACATCCATGCCTGCTTACTGCCAGATCTGTTGGATCAAGAAATCACTTAAATAGAACCTGTCTGACAAAGTGAAGGGTAAAAGATGTTAAAAAAGGACCAAAGTCACTGACATCTATCAGTCTGGAAAGAGTTACAAAGTCATTCCTAAGGGTTCGGAACTCCAGCTCTTATACACAAATGGAGAAAACTTGACTGGTGAACTTTCCCAGGAGCCAACCAAATTACTCCAAGAGTGCATCAATGACTCAGGAGGTCATAAAAGAGCCCAGAACAACAAAAACTGGAGGCCTCAGTTAAGGTAGTGTTCATAATACTGCAATAAGAAAGAGACTGGGTAAAAATGGCATTCATGAGACCATTTCAAGTAGAAATCCACTTCTGACCAAATGTTAATCGCCAAAACTTTTGGGAAAATACTCTTGGGAACAATGAGGCAAAACTTGAACAGTCAAACATGGTAGTGTGGTCTGGGACTGCTTTACTGCTTCAGGACCTGGACGATTTATTGTAATTAATGGAACCATGAATTTTGCTTTCTACCAGAAAATCCTGAATGTCCAGCTATCAGTTTGTTTCCTGAACTCAAGCACACTTGGGTTATGCAACTGAACAATGAAGGGAAACATACCACCAAGTCATCTCTCAATGGAAAAAATAACACAAAATAAAGTCTTTTGGAGTGGCCTAGTCAAAGTCCAGACTTATATCAAGTTGTGATGTTTTGACATGATTTAAACAGCCCATTCCTAATCGAAAACCCTCCCCCTACCCAGAATTCAAACAATTCTGCAAGGATAATGGGGCCAAACTCAATGACTCATTGCACATTATGAACAACTCCTTGATTGCAGTTCTTGCCTCTGAGGTTAGCACAACCCATTATTAGGTTTTGGGGACAATTACTTTTTTCACACAGAGCCAGGTGGGTTGGGTTAACCTTTTTCCCCATTAATTAATAAAATCATCATGTAAAAAACTGCATTTTGTATTTACCATGGTAATCTTTGTGTAGTATTAAAATGTGTTTGATGATATAAAACCTGGACCTCATTTTTAAAAATCAGGTAAGTGCTTCAAAAGTTATGTGGATAAACACACTCTTCCACCTATTGTTGTTGGTACCGTAGTTCTTGAGGTATAGACTTTAAACTTGATCAAGAGGCTGGGGAGTTCCCCCAATCAGAACTTTTTACCATACAGATCTAGATGGTGTCACAGACTAAAATGGAAGGTGACAATGTGTGAAAATGTGGGTGCCTATGCATGACACATGTCAGTGCACCACCGTGAGTTAAACACTTAAATGATGAACTAACATTGTGATGATAAAAGATGATTCACGTATATGGAGTCATGTTGTGAGAACTGTTCTTGTGCTTTCTCACATGTAGGTGGTGCTGGACATGACATTTGGAGGTGGTGGTCATACCAAAGCAATTCTGAGCACAGTTCCCGAAGTCACGGTCCTGGCCTTAGATCGAGATCCCACAGCAATTTCTCTGGCCCAGCAGTTAGCCAAGGAACACTTGTAAGTGATTTATTGAGAAAGATCAACTAGACCAAAGTTGAAGCTTCAAGCTACACACTGTTGAGACAAATGTTTATACCTTATCATGGCTAATGTTTGGCCATCAGTTTTTGTTGTTATAGCTGACAGCTTGACAGTTTTAAGCAGTGTGTGTGGTTTGTGGTCATTTCTTAAAGGATACTGTGGGTTTGATATACGGTGTTGCAGCTCTCCCTGTACTTTCTCACTTCTTCCCTGAGCCCGATCAAATACTGCTTGCCAAGATACAGCCCCTGAGTTCCACTGTCCAATCAGAGCCATTCGTCCTTCTTAACTTAAAGCTTTTCTCCCCCCACGCAAAGCTGGTGGGCCCAGCATGTAATTTGTCAGAGTAAGGGCCCACGCCTGCTGTGTGAGGGAGATGCTACCTCCCACAGAGGATCTATAAGTTACTGGTGGGGGGTGTGGGGGTTAAAAATGGAGAGAGAGAGAGAGAGAGAGGCAAAAAAAAAAACAAGAGAGAGAGAGAGAAAATGAAAATATAAGAGAGAGCAGGGAGACACAAGGACACAATGCCAGGGTGAGAGGGAGTGTGTGTGTGTGCATGAGCAAAGCGCGGGTGGATGAAAATAAGATGTTCCTAAGACCATGGCGTGGGAAGGAATCCTTTTACGTAGATTCTGGGGAAACCTCTCTCAAGGGAATCTGCCAGAGAAATGTGCCTGTGAGCGGGGAATGACAATTAAGAGAGAGAGAGAGTGAATGAGAACACTGTATTCTGTCAGCAGCAATATACCCCTGCTGTAAACTCTTCCACGCCTACTCGTGATGCAAGTTGAGAGAGGCTAGAGAAATCTAGCAATTAACCAATATTATTGGATGCCTGAGTAAAAGACCCTGGCAGCCCACGCAGTGCATCCACACAACAGGGTTAGAGGATTTTCTCTCTCCTCTGCACTCCTGTTTCTTGAGGAAAGTCTAACCTCAGTGCAAACTGTTGAGTTTCGGTGTCAGTCTGAACCCAGTTTTACAGCACAAAGAGAACAATTTCAAGTCCAAACATTTCAAAATCGTCAGCTTATGAAGGTAAATCTCTTTTCCCTGAATAATATTCACCCGTGTACTTAATGGGATTTGTCTCCTGCATGTTGAGCCTTGCTATTCTCTGCATCATTCTTCTTGTTGCTATGACTTCCCTCCGCTCGAAGCTCTGCAGTAGTTGTGCCCACAGTACATGTTATAAATCTGAAAAGGCACAGCACGTCATTGAAAAGTCAAACATTGGATTTACATGTACATATATGGTGAAACTGACTGATATGAAGTGAGATCTGAACTGTTTGCATACTCTGTGCTCTTTGTTGATTTACACCGAATGCCATGTTTCCTGTCACATCATGGGTAGTAGGCTCTGAATGCTTTGACACATGAAGCCCATTTTCTTAGAGTTTGCCTGCACATATTGGCTCTCTGTCTTTATTTGGCTTATTTAAAATGTTTTCATAAGAACAGTTTCCCTCCTCTAAGGCTGTAGCGCTTTTCTGCTTTTGTTATTCAGTCGATCCTTCTTTTATTTTTTCCTTTCCACTCTTATTCCACTCTTTCTTACTCTTGTTGTTTGTTTGAAGACCACTGCATGAAATGAAATTATATTTAAAGGTTTTACATTGGAGATTTGTCAGATCTGCAATTAAAGGTGAGCCTATAATAACATGTTGATGAATTATTTGGCACTTTCCTTTAGGGTTTTTACAATACTAGAATTTCAAACGGTAGAGATACCCTGGAAAATACTTAAAATTTTCAATGCAATGGGGGAAAAATTAAAATCAATCATTTAAGAGGCGTCCATTTTTAACAATAGTTACAACAGTACTGGTTGGTGCAGATGTTTTCAGCTACAGCTAAGGCTGGGTGATATGACTTTAAGTTAAAAAAAATGACAATTCATGAAACATTTTCCCTCAATTAGGATTAATGAATATGAACAAACAAACCCACACACAGACAGGATATTTTTGTTTGTTAGTGTTGTAACAGATTGGCAGTATTACTTTTGGTCGTTAAAACTACAAAAAGTGTCCAAAAAACAGACACAGCATTTTGTATTTGGCAGAGGCCGCTTCAGTTGTGCTGTCAGCTCGGTGTTTGAGTTTGAATATTAACTGTCATTTTGGGAATAAAGTAGAAATTTCGAGATTAACACCCAGCTGAAGCTTTGCAGCTGCCAGCCACAGGTACACAACAATAGAACCCAGTTCATTCCTCAATGCAGGTGAGGCGTAATTGCTGATGCCGCTCTGTTTTGTCAGCTTCCCCGCAGCGGCGCCACAGACCACTCCCCACAACAGCATCACGTAGGTGTAATTTTTAACCAATATAAAACATGCTGACTTTTGTTTGGTTTATTTTATTACTGAAAAAATAGCAACACCTTGGGGACCTACATTGATTTCATCTAGGCATTTTGCCATTTTTGTTGCTTTTTTTCATGGGTGAAGTCAACCAGAGCTTACTGGGAGAATAGTCCTGCATTACAACAGTGCAAGGACCAGTGCTATGCATTTAATGCATACAACTCACCAAAACACTTCACAATTCATAAAATGCACAAACTTGAATTTACGTCCTTCTAAGCTACCCAAGCTGTCGGTTTGGTCAAGTGTTTGTAAAATGTAAATGATGTAAATGTTCTCAGGCTACTTATAATAAGAAATGTTAGTTAGATTATAATATACAAGGAGTGACTGCCACAAAGACCTACTTTTACCTCCATCAGCAAACCATGCCAAAGAAGATGTTTGGTATCACTGCTAATAATAATAATGATAATAATAATAATGGCTGTTAATTGGCTCCAAAAAAATCTTTTTTAATTTCTCTCTTCATTCTTGCATGTCATCTCTTGTTTTGCTCTTCCCAGCTAAGTGTAATAGTGTTTGCATTGCTCAGTATAGCCCACACGTCGGCAGTTCTCTTTGTAACCGAGCGATAACCTCAATCAATCAATCAGTCGTACATCATAGACAACATGGAGGGAAGTGCTGATTTCCATGTTTAGAAACTCATGTCGTGTTCGCATTTCCTAACTATGGAGAAATGAGCTTGTCAGCCAGGAAGTAAAGATGATGAAATTAAAGTGGGGAAACAGGGGGGCAGGACAAACTTCACGATTCAATATTTTCCCGTGGCTTTAACAGTACATAAATAAGTCAGAGAGAAGTCTTTTATATCCATCTCTGGGTCATCTGGGGTAATTTAGTTAAAAATAAAAGAGTCATTTCTAAAGGCTAGCCTCTCTGTGTTTGTATCCCTCTTCGGTTTTTTCCTCCACTGGACTGTAGATATTTCCATCACCGGTCCCCTGCTGAAAGCAATCAATCACCATCTTGTCTTAGGCTTCAGTGACGCAGGTAAAGGAACTGAGCAGGTCAACACAAGGGAATATTTCAGGCTTGATTTGTGAAGAAGCAGCATGATGCTGAATGAGCATGCGCTCAGACTGAGGCTACTGTGAAGGCTGCTGATGTCCTCACCAATGGTAGCCTTAAATATTTAGTGAAGGAATGATTTCTGAAAAAAAAGATTCAGTACTGACCTCAGAAAAGGCAGAAAGAAAAATATCATTGCCACCTATTTTGACAGTTTGATGGATACAGTATAAAGCGTTTTGAGAAAGTATTTTATGAAAGAACTTAAATATAATATTAGAAAAGTATACCTATTTTTTTTCAATTAATTAAAGGAAATGACTCACTCATAAGGTGCTCTTAATATCACCCCTAACATTTTAGAGCTTATAAAAGTAGTAAGTGGATAACTAAAAGTAATTCAAATTCAGCTTCACCATAGCGTGACTTTTTTTGTTTTCTTCACTGAAATGTGCATATTTGTCAAACACAACATGAAAAGATCTTAAAGGGGATTTAATCTAGACCCATTTGTGTTCAGGCAGAACACAAGGAAGACGTGGAGATGGTGTGAATGGATACAAGGTGAAATGAAAAGGCGCGATCAGATGCAAATTCACTCAGGGCAGTGCGACCTGGCAGGATAAAATATAGAAGATGAGGTTTCAGCTTCAACAAAAACCCCATATGGTTCATATTGCGGTCATTAGAATGAGAGAGATAAGAAAAAAGCTGAGATACTGGAGGGGAATAGTGCACAAGCCGAACTTCGTTCATCTCTAATGCCCCCCCCCCCCCCCCCCCCCCCCCCCAAAAAAAAAAACAAAACAAAACAAAAAAAACAACCCCCCCCCCCCCCCCCCCCCCCCCCCCCCCCACACACACACACACACACACACACACACACACACACACAAAGTGACAATTCATATTTTGTTTGTACTCTTTGTACTCTAATTAAAGTTGACTTGTTATATTATTACTGTATGACTGGAGGTGAAATGCAATCACCAGCCACTATTTTTTGGACAACATTTAGGTTTTGGTTACCAGTTTGAGTTGATTTGAGCTTTGGGAAGTGACGCATTGTCCTGGTTAATGCAGGATGATTCTAAAGAGATGGACATGGTCAGCAACAATACTCAGGTAGGCGTTGAAACAATGCTTAGTTGGTTCAAAATGTGCCAAGAAAATATCCTCCACACCATTACATAACCAGCACCAGCCTCGGCCATTGTCACAAGCGAGGATGGAGCCATGCTTTTATGTTGTTTATGCAATAATTTTCCAATCTTCTCTTGTCAAATTTTGCTGAGTCTTAGTGACTCTTAGCTAAGAACAGAAAGCTTAGACTGACTGGAGTGAACCTTAGTACGGTCTTCTGCTGCTGTAGCCCATCCGCCTCAAAGTTCACAGTCTTGCACATTCAGAGATGCTTTTCTGGATACCTTGTAACAAGTGGTTATTTGAGTTACTGCTGCCTTCCTTTTTTCAGACTATTTTGTGTGAACTCTAGAGATGTTTGTGTGGTAGAATGTGCAAAAAACATTCCAGTAGATCAGCAGTTTCTAAAATACTCAGACCAGCCATCTGGCATGAACTATCTGTTTATCTGTTATCTGTTGTCAAGCTCTGTTTTGCAACCATGCCATTTTCAGAGTCACTTCAGTCACCTTTCTTCTTCATTCTGATTCTCAGCAACTTTAGCAAATCAACTTGACAATTGGCTACATGCCTAAATGCTTCACATTGCTGACATGTGATTGACTGACTAGCAGTGTTGGGACTAACGCGTTATTAAGTAACGCGTTACAGTAACTACGTTATTATTGTGGTAACGAGCACGGTAACTAGTTATTATGCCAAAATCAGGAACGCATTAGTGGGATTTAGATAGGGGTTGTTACTCGTTTCTTCGTGTGGTGGCTATCGCGGAGCTTCCACAGATTCAGTAACATTAGCAAGTGGTGGAGGCCAGCAGGTGGATGAGGGAAAGGGGAGGCAGGAGGAGGAGAGACCCGAGGCGGCCGCTGGTCTGAGTGTCAGGTGAACTGAACTTCAGGTAAGAAGTTATGACCTGCAGTCTATCTGGGTCAGATATATGCCAAGTTTCGGTGGAGTTTATTTTCGTTATGCTGACTTTTTCCGTACTGCGTACTAGCTAGCATGACAGAGTTTCCATACAGCTGGATGGGTGCTATAATGTTGATGTTGAACTTTATTTTGTTCATAAGGTTAGTTAGTAGAGTTGCCAACCGTCCCGTAAAAAACAGAATCTCGTATTCAGAGAAAATATTACGCGTTTCGTATTGAGGTGAAAAGGAACGCAGTTTGTCCCGTACTTCAGCTAGAATGGAAAAAGACACAAAGTTGGAGCTGCACAGCTGCTTCTTCTTCTCTCGTTCTTTCCCCCTCCCTCTCCTGTTGAAACTGATCAATGATCAGCTTTTCTCTCTTGTTTGTTTATCGCCCACTTTGCGCCAGAAAGAGGAAGCTAGCGGATGTTGCGCTAAACAACAGCAGTGCATTTAAGCTTTATCAGCTGTTGTTAGAATTTATTTAATATAAATTTTTAGTATCAGCTGATGTTTGCTGGAGCCACAGCCGTAAAAGTTTCTGGTCATGATGTCGGTTTGGTTATCTGGTAAGAGGGAAACATAAAGATGAAACCAGGAGATGTCCTTACTGAATCATGAGAGCTGAACAGGTGATGGAGAATCAGGTTTATCTTTTAGGTCACATGAATGAGTTGAAGGGAAGTTATGAACTGTTTCTGAGAGACAAATAACACCAGGATCCTTTTTCTACGTAGCTGACAGCTGGTAACTGTGCAGGGGCGGATCTAGCAAAGTTTTGCCAGGGGGGCCAGGTAGGGCATCAGAGGGGGGCACAAGGAAATACTTTTCTTTCTTATTCTCATTTAAAATATCTAGCTTTTAAAAAATAATTATCTGAATCTTACAACAAACGATTGATAGATTGATACATATATACCATCAAAACAGTGTACATCACTGTCACAACAGCGTTTGTTTTCATTCAAAGGCTTTATGACTTTTCCTATAATGGCGGGCCGGTCTCTAGTCAAAATGCCTGGGCCGATTTTTTTGTCCCAGTCCAGCCCTGTATGCAGCTCATCTGCAGTCTGGTGTTACCTACATCTTCCTATTCGGAAGGCAGAATTTCCGAGTTCTGAGTACAATCGAAAGCACCACGACTGCAGTTTTTGTGTTGGATGTAAAAAGCGCACCTGACGCTGTGACGTAGGCTAGAATCATGGCGGCGGTCAACAACGGTCCAGGCGTGGGATTTCTCTCGTGGAAATGTGCACATTATTATTTTTTTTCTACTGGTAGGTGGCACAGTGCACTTGTGGCAAGTAAGCAAGCTAGAAGACTGGCACTCTTGCTGGGTATCCAGCTACGGAAGCAACACATTAACAAGAGAATTCTGAGAAAAACCAAAGTTACTTTCCCTAGTAACTAGTTACTTTGAAAAGAAAGAATTGTATAAATTTACATTGTTTTAAAAAGTGGTACATGCTTAAAACGATAACTCAATATGAAGAATGTGAATGAAATTGGAGTTTATTGAAAAAGGATCCATTATAATTTTTTGTTTTATTTATTTTAATTTTATTTTTCTCCTTGTTACTATGTGGAGTGGTATATTCTGATTGTAAATTTGTTGTTTGGTTTGGGTTAGGACCAGAGATAAATGTTAATGTTAGTTTGTTCCCTGATTTTTGGTGCCCACTTGTAATATAAATTGGATTGTAGATAGGGGGCAGGGTTTAATAAGAATATTTTCTTCTTCCTGCTCCTTTTCACACATGGTTGTAGTGCTTTTTGATAGAAAGTGTGGTTGGTTTGTTTGAATTGTTGTACCAAGTGTGAAATAAATAAATAAATGAAAAATAAATGAAAGTAACGAGTAACTTGAAGCAACTGAGTTACTTTTGATAGAAGTAACTAGTAATGTAACTAAGTTACTAATTTAAAGTAACTTACCCAACACTGCTGACTAGATATTTACATAAACGATGAGTTGGAACAGGTGGGGCTTATAAGGTGGCCGGTGAGTGGATGTATCTTCACAAGGCGTTTAGCAGTGAACAAAGCAACCCCATCCACTTACTTTTCAAACCTTTCGCTTATAATCAGCAGCCACTCATAAGAATGTAAAAGGGATGGTTCCCTTATTAAAAGGAGAGGCGCTTAAACTGCTTGTTTCAAGCAAAGAATTACCAGAAGATATGAACTACAACCATGTATAAGATAAATAAAGAATTTTAGAACTGTCAATAATGCAAAACTACTATAGAACTGAAAATGATGCATAATGGGTTCAGCTTGATCCACTGAGATGCCAGAATAACAAAAAACAAAGGCATGTCAATATTGTACGATGCTACAGCTATAAATAGTTCAGATCTCTTAAGCAATTATGAGCCCACTTGAACCTCAGCACATACACCACTGAAACTTGTCCTCTTTAATAATATAAGACCTTACATAAGGCATTTATATCTCCAACTCTGTCTAAGCCACATAAAGAAGTTAATAATTTAGAAATCTTATGTAACTGTTTTGCATATTTTTAAATCCTTCATTGGCTTATAAAAACACGTTAAAGAACAACAGCACAGTGATGGTCAATTTTGGTGCAGAAACTAAAAATTGGCATTGAAAACAAACCTTGAACTTAAAAGGAAACACTGGCATTGAAATACTTCTTTTGAAAAAAGAAAAAGATCCACTCCTAGTGGGCCTAGAGTATACTGATTATAAAACACAGAGTTTTAAAAAAATGACACCTTAAAATCCAGCCATCCATCCATGTCATGCTGCTTATCCTGGACCTGGTTGCAGGGGCAGTGGTCTAAAAAAGTTAGGGGCTGGACTAAAAAGAGAACAACGTTTGTAGAATTTGCATTCGGGGGAGAGAATGTCACTCTTTTTGACCTATTGTCAATTTGCAACCTTTTGTGCTTTCTGCCCTAATTTAAGGAGCAAGACTAAATAGGTCAAGTTTTCTTTGTAGTTTTTTTTTTTTTTATCTCACACAGAAAATTGAAATGGGTTTTCCAGTTAGAGTTTGCTGTCTTGACACACATACAATGGAATAGGATATAGCCAGTGTTGGGAAGGTTACTTTTAAAATGTATTCCACTACAGATTACAGATTACATGCCCCAAAATGTATTTTGTAATGTATTCCGTTACGTTACTCAATGAGAGTAACGTATTCTGAATACTTTGGATTACTTAACATATTATCATGCATTTTACAACAACGTGAATGTACTATTGCTGTGTGATTTATTACTATTACTGAAGGTCCGCGGCTCCGAACTGTAGTAAAGGGAACTCTGACTAATACGGGTTCCGTGTCGGGCTCGTAGCCGAAAAATAGCTTTACTTTGTTGTCTGGGTCAAGTTTGCTAACGAGAGACAGAGAGAGGTGTTGAAAGGCTGCTCCAACGGAACTTATTGTTTCGGAGGAAAACAGGAACACAGCGTACAGTCGAGTCTTAATAGCTTACTTACAACTGGGCTCGTCAGGCACTCTTCTTGGCTGCAGTGGTTATTATTATATTTACATGCTTCCAGCTCCCGTTTTTGCTCGATGACAGCTCGTGCTTTCCCTTTTTCTCCCTTTTCGCGCTCACAGACACATAACGAGTATGGCAGTCCATTCTCCCTGCAGCACGGACTACACTGCCCATGATGCTACATTCTGCATTCTGCCTATTAGCTTAGCACAACAACAACAAAAAGGCGCTCTCTCACCCAGGAAACACGCAGAGAGAGAGCGTCACCCTGTAACCATGGCAACCGCAACGCTGCCGCCTGGAACAACAGAACATAGCTGTCAAACAAAACCCAAACAGTCCTGACCCGCGACAATCTGAAACAGGGAAGTACCGCAGTGTATTCCATTTATTTCAACAAAGTAACTGTATTCTAAATACCACCTTTTTAAATGGTAACTGTAACGGAATACAGTTACTCATATTTTGTATTTTAAATACGTAATGGCGGTACATGTATTCCGTTACTCCCCAACACTGGATATAGCCATAGCTCATTTTTGTTAACTAACCAAATTATGTTTGATAACCAAGTCGTTTAACCTAATAAAAGACAGAAAACAATTAAAAACTGAGTTTACTCTTGTGGGAAGAGTTAATTACTGGCCAAATAAATACTTCATGTTTATTTTATTTTCTATGAAACCATTAATCACATTTTTCATTAATCAAATCATGCAGAACGTTGTTGCACATCACTGTGCAGGTTAGCATTGCTGTCATCCTTTTACTTTACGCTTTGCTTCTTCACAACTTTGCTTTACAGATAGAGAGAGGCAGGGAATACATACTTAGGTTAAACCTTAGGTTTAAATGCATCTTAGGTAATAGTTGCAACATTTCTAATCTAGTTCATGCCTTTTCCCCCCCAGGGATTAGAGGAAGCACTGCTGCTGCACAAGATGATGCAAGTTATTTCACAGTATAACTGAATTTAATGCAGTTACATAAGCTGCAAAGTGAAATTAATAAAGTGAAAATTTTCCAAACAGGCATGCAGTCATTAAGCAGTCCAGTATTTATTTCTTCTTCTTCTTCTTCTTCTTCTTCTTCTTCTTCTTCTTTTTTTTTTTTTTTTTTTTTTTTTTTTTTTTTTTTTTTTTTCAAAAAATGCAAGGCAAAAATAAGACAATCTTTCAGAGAATTCTACCTGAAATCATGGTAGCTGTTACAAAGGTAAATGGGTCACTTAAGATGAAGTGCCACTCACCTGGAAAGGATGCAGAAGCTGCAGGAGGTAGAGACATATAACTGCACTTACATCAGACAGTTTTCAGCAGCTCTCAATACTTTGTGCAAAACATTATAACATAATAAAACCCAGAGAAAGCTAAAGAGCCAATCAATAGCCAGCCCGGGAAACATATGAGTCAACTTTGTTGTTGCACTGATGGAATTACACAGTTAAAGTTCACTATAATTTCAACTGTGTGATAAGATAAGATAAGATAACCTTTATTAGTCCCACACGTGGGAAATTTGTTTTGTCACAGCAGGAAGTGGACAGTGCAAAAGTCATGAAGCAAAAATTAGAATACAATAAGAATAAATACAGTACACAACTGTACAGAATAGAATAAAATAAAATACTATATACAGTAGAATAGAATAGAATAAAATATACAATAAGATAAAAATAGAATACAAATGCTATATACAACTGAGTAAAAATACAACGATGCCAGAAAAGATTATTGCACTTAGTGTTATTGCACATGTGTGGATGTGTGTGTTTGATCAGTTAAAGTCTTTATTGTGGAGTCTGACAGCAGTGGGGAGGAAAGACCTGCGAAATCTCTCCGTCCCACACCGTGGGTGCCGCAGTCTCCCACTGAAGGAGCTGCTCAGTGCTGTCACAGTCTGCTGCATGGGGTGGGAGATGTTGTCCAACAGTGATGACAGCTTAGCCGCCATTCTCCTGTCACTTACCACCTCCACTGGGTCCAGAGGGCATCCTAGAACAGAGCTGGCCCTTCGGATTAGCCTGTTCAGTCTCTTCCTGTCCCCGGCAGAGATGCTGCCGCCCCAGCAGACCACACCATAAAAGATAGCAGAAGCCACCACAGAGTCATAGAAGGTCTTCAGGAGTGGGCCCTCCACTCCAAACGACCTGAGTCTCCGCAGCAGGTACAGCCTGCTTTGCCCTTTCCTGTAGAGGGCGTCTGAGTTATGAGTCCAGTCCAGTCTGTTGTTCAGATGAACACCAAGGTACCTGTAGCTGTCCACAGCCTCAATGTCCATACCTTGGATGTTCAGTGGTTGCAGTGGAGAATGCTTGTGCCTGCGGAAGTCTACCACCACAGATGACAGGCACATCTACTGTTATAGTAAAGATGTAGGCAAGTATACTGTTTTTATTGGCTTACTGTAACCATAATGTGAATTAGCATGACATTTGTTCAAATGCTCTGGTGGGATAGGCCAGAAATCTTGATTGTGTAGTCACCCAAGAGTGAGTTGTAAATTCTGTATTGCCATGGCTTGAGTAGCATGTGATGCGGTGGTAAAACCTAGAGGGAAAAAATGTTTTTAGGGTTATGCTATGTTATGTTAACTTTTGGGTTTTAAGTCAAAAAACCTAACTTTTTCTTTTTCTGTCAGCATTAATCTCGTTAATACGATGTTAACGCCATAACCGCATTAACGCGGCAAATGCCCGTTAGCGAGTTAACGTGGATTGGCCCGTGCAAATCCTGCACGGCACTAACGCATTAACGAGCTAACTGTGCTAACGCGTTGACGCTGTTAAGCTCTCAAATGGCCTCATATTTTGAGTCTAGAATGTAGTTTGGTGTATAGAAGGTTTCATGGTCTACTCAGTGACTGCATGGTGGTTGGTGCTGATATGCCATGATTGGTTTTCAGCAAATGTGCCACTGTACATTATGTCTACATATGTCTCATCTGTGAGGATATTGTTCCAGATGCCTTGTGGTTTGTTCAGGTCAAAGTTTTGTAAAAACTAGCAGCCCTAGCAAACTAGCCATACTTATTCAGTGTTGTTCAAATTCTACTGACATGAACTTTAACATGCTAACTAAGGCTTGTAGAGTCTTAGATGTAGCTGTTGGATTTTTGCACTTTCTCTGAACACTGCACTGACTGGCCTTGGTGTGAATTTGCTGGGATGTCCACTCTGGGCAAGATTTTGGCATTGTGTTGACTAGGGCTGGGTCATATCATACCGTTCACGGTAATACCGGTATAATGTTGGGCAACGATAAGAAAATGAAATATCGCGATAGAATATGGGTAAAACGCGCATCCGCAGTGCCTTTGTTTTCATACGCACATGGCAGAAAAAGCATGGCGGTGGCGACGGAGAATGAGAAGGGCGAAAGCGGATTGTTGAATGAAACGGATGAACCAGAATTGGTTTGTAAAAATGTTGCAATTTCAGTGGTGTGGCACTGGTTTAGCTTTCATCCGTCAGATACACAACAAAGCACTATTTTTGGTAGCGCATGCTAGCGGGCCGTCGTTATTACCGTGTTTTTTTGGAAAAATTCGCACACTTAAAATCAATCCTTTGATTTTTCTGAAAATCGACAGTGCCCCTTATAATCCCGTGTGCCTTATGTATGAATTCTGGTTGTGTTTACTGACCTTGAAACAATTTTATTTGGTACACGGCGCTCAAAAATCTGTCAAATATTTTAGTACGACTTTGCTAACCTACGACGCCGCACCGCTCGATGGATTGTCAGAGCATTACAGCTATCATAGGCAGGAGCCTCGCGGAGTGATACGTACTGTGCTTCAACATAATATTACCGTATTGTGTGTGTATAACCTCTTTTTAAGTTTTGTGGATATTAAACATGGTTATGCTGAGGATATGTCGGCCAATTTCCACTGGAAATGCCTTTTGGTTAAACTGTCAGCAAGGCATTTGCATTTGCACTGTTACATTTTTATATAACTTTAATGCACATAAAAAACAGCTGCTTGTTTAAGTGAAAATACATTGATATTTTTTTTTTTGCACTAATAAAGTTGTGGAGTTGTAAAGTATTTTGTCTAGTGTCAATTATATCGTCAGTTATATCGTTATCGCAAATTTTCAAATGCATATCGTGATAAATATTTTTGGTCATATCGCCCTGCTCTAGTGTTGACACACACCTGAATGCCCCAGACCTGCAAACTACCAAAACTTCTGTTGTTATAGAGCTGTGCACACTTGCTGATGATCAATTAAACAATTGCATGTCATTAGCAAATTACATAATCATGTCACATAGTCACATAAAATGTGCCTAAATTATTTTTTTATGTTGACCTCGAGGTCAAATATAGTTGTCATGGGTAAATGTTGCGATCTTATATTAATATTTTTAAGCCACTACTTTCTTTGTCACTGCTCATACATAATATGTAACAATAATAATAATAAAGATGGATGGATGGATAAGTAACTTTGTAATGTAGTTACTCAAAGATATGGAGAAACATATGGAGAAAATAGCCACCTAATATGCTGCCTTTGCAGATAAATTTAGCAAATAGCTTTGAAACAGTGCCACATTGTTCTCCACTGAACTTAACTGTAAGAGTTTTGAAACTCTTGCCAAATCATTTACACTGCAACTTTAAATAATGAAAAAAAAAAGTAGAAATTGGAGATGGTGGGTAGAGTGCTACTGAGGAGGCAGAACAAAAAAGGGATTGTGCAGGTGATGGGGGAAAACAACAAAGCCTTTACTATAGATTTTCCAACAAATTAATCACTGTGCGGGATAGTGAATAACAACAGCAAAGCAAAGAAAGGCCCTGACTGTGTGGGTGAGATGCTCCCTTGCCATTTTGTCTTCAGTGGGTTTTGAAATAGAGGACCTGTCAATTTGTGTTCCTTCTTTTAATGCCCCTAGTTAATCTTGAGGAAGGTGGAGTCTGTAATGTACCTAAAAAGAGCAAGTTTCTAATTGAGTAAACTATCTTACTAGAATTTATTGCCCCCTCAGGGCCAATTTAGCTTACAGGCAGCAATCAGTAGTAGTGAAAATACTCCAATCAATCAATCAATCAATACTATACATGCAAACATAAACAGTTACTACACAGATTACGGCAGTATCCGATTTATTATTGACACTCCTCACAATCTCACACCCAGAGCTGGCGACAAAAACAAATTACATTTTGTTTATATAGACTTTCTGTTATTGTCATTAATACCACGACTGCATCAATGTAGATTTTGAATAATGTTATTGATACATACTTTTACAACACTCTCGGATTATCCTGTATAGAAAATAGTCCAACGATTTGATTGTTTAACAATTTGATAATAATCATCGTCATTAAAAATAAACTGGTTTTTATAAACGGTAATGAATGGGTGTTGTAAGAGTACTGTCTCGGAAACATCAAGCAAATTAACTAAAATGAATAAAAATTATAGCACGGTGGGCAGCACGGTGGCACGGTGGTTAGCACTGTTGCCTCACAGCAAGAAGGTCCTGAGTTCAATTCCACCATCAGGCCGGGGTCTTTCTGTGTGGAGTTTGCATGTTCTCCCCGTGTTTGCGTGGGTTCTCTCCGGGTACTCCGGCTTCCTCCCACCGTCCAAAGACATGCAGCTTGTGGGGATAGGTTAATTGGATAATCCAAATTGCCACTAGGTGTGAATGTGCGAGTGAATGTGAGTGTGAATGGTTGTCTGTCCCTATGTGTTAGCCCTGCGACAGACTGGCGACCTGTCCAGGGTGTACCCCGCCTTTCGCCCTATGACAGCTGGGATAGGCTCCAGCGCCCCCCGCGACCCTGAAAAGGATAAGCGGAAGCGAAT
Organism: Maylandia zebra; assembly: GCF_041146795.1. Taxonomy (NCBI): domain Eukaryota; kingdom Metazoa; phylum Chordata; class Actinopteri; order Cichliformes; family Cichlidae; genus Maylandia; species Maylandia zebra. The sequence continues at coordinate 22,867,927 of NC_135167.1, read as the reverse complement.
GGATGGATGGATGGAATAAAAATTATAGGGAACCAAAGAGCAGCAGCATCAGTTGGGAAGCTAATGACAAAAAAATACTCTTGCAAGGCTTTGATCAGCATGCATTTTTATTATGTGGATTAAAATGTATACCTAAGTGCACCAATGCGTGTTGAAAATGTGTCCTTTACAAATGGAGGGACGGGAAAAATTAATAGCGTGTTGTTTTTGATTAGCTGTGAGCACTTATTGTGATGTATAGCTTACACATGGCAGGCATAGACTGAAATTAACCATCCTTCTCCAGATGGAGGTTCGTGTGTTGAGAGCAGTGACTCAGTCTTTGTGCACAGGTTGCTGATTTTTTTCAAAGATGGGTGAGACATCAGATTTAACAAGGCATTTGAAAGTGCTTTGCATGCATTTAAGAGCAGAGGCTTGCTTCACTAGCTAACATTAAGGCTTGTCAAAAAAAAAAAAGAATCTGGGCAGCGTAGCTTATTGACGCTATCCCAACCATCGAAACACTGAAATATTATTGCAGTGTGATTGCTAAGGGCCAATAATTCCAACATTCTCTCTTCTGAGTTGTCAAAATGTTTGTTTTTTTTCCAGTAGATGCTCATACTCAATACCTTTTAAGGAATAGAGAAAGGCAAACAGACCAAGTTCAGTAACTACAAAGTTTTCCAGATAATTTCATTTGTTTTACAAGTGATGCCCTCCAGTATGTAGTCTGAACCAAACATTAATAAATGGACATTGGTAGCTTATGTAACTGCGGCAAGTGTAATAAATAAATAAAACTGAGGAAATGTAAACCATTAAAGGAATTAAATCAAGAAGGAGAGATGCAGTTGCAACAATTGCAGTATGTTGATTCTAAACTATTGGTTGAGATTTAGAGAAGTGGAGCAGCCGTTCCATTTTTGTGGTATGAAACATATGAATTCAGATTTTGAGCTGCTTAGCTTTTTGCTGTTACTCTGCAACCTACAAAATTGTTTTTTTGTCATTTGGAAAGGACAATCTGACATTTTGGTTGCTTTTTTGATGAGTAATGACTTCACTAGAAATGTATTTTCATATATCTGGGAGCTGACGAAGGCTGCATACGACCTTTTGCCCCTAATGTATAGACGCTAACTCCTGTTGCTCTTTTCTGCCATCATCTTTGTTCACACAATGTTAAAAGGTCACATGAAAAATGCATGAAGATGGCTTAAGCATCTTACCACTCGTGCATGAGGAAGTCGGTACACAGAGTCTCCTCTGTCAGACAAGGGGAAGGATCTCAGTAGGCTAGCTAAGACGGTCGGCCTCCAAGGGGGTAAAAATAACTGATTCATTTTTTAAAAGGTTCACGAAAAAACTACTCAAGCTTTTATGTGTTGCCAGTCACTCGCTGGTATGTCATACTCCTCTTGAACTCGGCAGCTTAAAACAACCACTCTCCAGATGTTGTGTGTGCGGGTTGTTTTAAGATTTTATGTATTCATGTTTATGCCCCAAAGATTTGCAAGATTCGTTTGTTAATCATTCTTACCAGATGAAGTTGTGCCATTAAGGTCTGATAAAGTGAGAAAAAGAGAGCAGTGTTTGTTTGTGCCAGTTACTTTGGTCGTAGCCCAGACTAAGGGTAAGTACAACCTCTAGCCTCTGACCGGTGTGACAAAACCTCCCAAAAACGAACAAAATCAGAAAAGAAAGGAAAAATAACATTTACAACCCTAGTGCTAAACCTAATTTAATCCTAAGTTTTGGAAGCCAGTAATGAACTTTTGGGGAAAAGATTTCAATGGTTTTTGATGGGAGTCAGAATGAAGAATTTAGTTGTTCGCTGCTTGCTGAGATTTAGGAAAACAGTTGAATTAAAACAAAAATTTTAAATGCTGATAGTTTAAATTTAGGGTTTGGGTTACAGTTGCTGTATACTTGTAGTATACTTGTACTATATTTTTGCGATTAGTCGACTAATCAGATCATGCATCCATTGGACGTAAAACGTACAGCTTATTGCACCAGCATGTGTCTGCTCTTATATAACTATCATTAGCTTACAGTTTTAAGTGTTTAAGGTATGTGCTAACTAAAAATAAAGACAAGATGATAGTTTATTAAATTTTAATGAAATTTGCAGATTGTTTCGGTGAAGTTTAATAAACTCCTTGCTATCTAAAATATAACAGGACACCGGAGTATATTCTCGAGCATCTCACACTTCTGATAATCAGTTGTCTTCTTGATGTTTATTCAGCTGTGTAAAAACTATAACTTTAATCTCAGCCAAACCGATTTACTCAGGAACAAATAAAATACTAAAAAAGCCAAACAATAACATTTTGAAGTTATCTAAGTGACATATATATTTAACCTGAATAGCGAAAGACTGCAGTTGGTTTGAAAATGATCTGCCGGGAGTCCGGTGTTCTCACGGGCTCTAGTGAGCCTTGCCCCCGGCTAGCTATCGAGCTAGTGGGTAACAGACGTCTCCGAAAATTTTTGAAAATATGTGGTGTCTTGATAAACTGAGCAGATATTTGAGGTTTACACAGCTACATTCTCGCCTGAACACATGTTAAATGTTTATTTTGTGACCCAGAAAGAATAATAAGAGTAATATTAAAACTAACTAGCTGCCGCCATTGTTGTAAACTGAGCTGGGCTGCGCTATGAATTCTGGGACACAGCTTCTTCTTCTTCGGGGTTTAACGGCAGCTGGCATCCTTGTACATGCAGTGCTGCCATCTTCTGTTTCAGTCCGTTATTGCACTCTTAAATCCTACTATTTATTCCTGCGTCTTTTGTGAGCTTACAAAGCTTCAAACGACGCGTCGACTATTAAATCAGTCGTCGACGATTTTGATAGTCGATGTAATCGTGACTAGTCGACTAATCGTGGCAGCCCTAGTTAATAGACACATTTTAGAATATAAAATGATGTAATACAACTTCTTTTTGTAAAATATGGAACACATTTCACAATAGTATTAGAAATACTCATTTGTCTCCACATTATAAGCATTTGTGAAGGTAGGTCTTCTTCAATTTACTATGGATTTTTTTCTTTGGTTACAAATATAATCTCTTTGTATTACATTATAAAATATTTTTTTCTAGATTTCGACTACATATGTTTTATATGTAACCGAAACATATTCTCCAGTCTTTTAATAGCCATCATGTCTTCAGTTGTCTTTGTCTCTAAATACACTATTTCGTTCCCTAATTCTTTCTCAGTGGTCGTGTGAAACCAATGCTTGGCCGGTTCAGTGAGCTTGAAGACCTGCTGTCAAACATGAACGTTAAGCCAGGCAGCATTGATGCTGTCCTGTTGGATGCTGGCTGTTCCTCCATGCAGATGGATGAGGCAGAAAGAGGCTTCTCCCTGAGCAAAGATGGACCATTGGATATGAGAATGGATGGAGACAGGTAAAAGATTTGATACATACATTGGTTGGCTTATTGTGATATGCTGGATAATCAGAAGCGCTTGTGCGGTATTAATCAGTGTAATAATGTGAAAGTGCAGATAGTACAAAAAGGCGTACCTAAAATGGGTTACCAACAGCATGGGTCCAATTAATGTTATTTGTTTCTCCTATAAGTGATGACCTGAAGGCGTGAAAAAATGTTTGTTTGTTTTTTTTAAACAATGAAAACAAACCCATTTTCAGTCGACCTCTAGTGGTTATGTTAAAGAAAGTGTTCACCAAAAAAACTTTTGTCCTGTTCCTACATTGAACATTTGCAGAGTGTTTGTGAAGCAAAACTAACCCTCCAATCTGATCAATGAAACTGGCTGTGCCAGGCATGAAAGCACTTTGCATTACAAAAGTTCTATTCTTTTTATATTGTTTATCTTAGATGTGCTCGGGACTTGTACACAGTAACAGGGCAAAAAGTAAACTGATGGTATATGTAAGAAGGGAGCTAGCATTGCGATTTAATTTGGTAATTTTGTAGTTATACCCTTTAGATAATTTACTGTAATTAGTAGACGTTAACATACCCATGTTACACAATCTCAGCAAGGAACTCATTCACTGAGATTGTGATTGGGCTAACATAAAAAAACCCACAGTACATTCAATTCTTCCACAGATGTCAGCATCAGTGTACTAATACCTCAGTCACACTTAGCAACTGGGCTAGCTACATTTGAGTTCCCTGACTGATTGGTGAGTGGTTGATGGCAGTCACAAGGTAAATTTGTCCCAATGAGATGTATGGTGCAATTGCTGTGGTTATGCACTGATTACCATGGTTGGCTCTAGTATCCATGGGAAACTTTGTTTACAAACTACTGTAGCTATGTTCTGAGTTGTAGTGAAACTGAACAGAGGCACACAAAAACGTGTTAAAATGTGTTGGCTACAGTGGTGAAAAGCTCTGTTATTTTATGTTTCCATTTTTCCTCAGTGAATTGTTGTCTCCAGGACCTGTTACGTCCATACGACCTGTTTACGTCCATGTGCCTGGGACCTAAACCTTTCAGAAGACATTCTAAAACCCTTATTCTAGCCTGATTTAGCCATTCCTTTACCACGTTTGATGTCATTGTCCTGTTGGAACACCCAACTGCACCCAAGACCCAACCTGTGTGCTGATGATTTTAGGTTATGTTGAAGAATGTGAAGGTAATCCTCCTTCTTCATTATCCCATTTACTCTCTGTAAAGCACCAGTTCCATTGGCAGCAAAACAGCCCCACAGCATAATACTCCCACCACCATGCTTGATTGTAGGCATGGTGTTCTTGGAGTTAAAGGCCTCACCTTTTCTCCTCCAAACATATTGCTGGGCATTGTGGCCAAAAAGCTAGATTTTTGTTTTGTCTGACCACAGAACTTTCCTCCAGAAGGTCTTATCTTTGTTCATGTGATCAGCAGCAAATTTCAGTCGAGCCTTAAGGTGCCGCTTTTGGAGCAAGGGCTTCCTTCTTACACGGCAGTATCTCAGTCCATGGAGATGCAAAACACGTTTGACTGTGGACAATGACACCTGTGTTCCAGCAGCTTCTAATTCTTGGCAGATCTGCTTTTTGGTGATTCTTGGTTGACTCTTCACCCCCCTGACCAATTTTCTCTCAGCAGCAGGTGATAGCTTGCATTTTCTTCCTGATCTTGGCAGTGACGAAACAGTGCCATGCACTTTATACTTACAAACAATTGTTTGCACTGTTGCTCTTGGGACATGCAGCTGCTTTGAAATGGCCCCAAGTGACTTTCCTGACTTGTTCAAGTCAATAATTCGCTTTTTCAGATCCATGCTGAGCTCCTTTGACTTTCCCATTGTAGCGTTTGTGGGCGTTTGTATCCAATGAGCCCTATTTAACTGGTCTAAGAGAAGTCACCAGCTGTAGTCACTCATAATCACTCACAAGAAGTTAAGAGGCTATGCTATGAAGCTCAGTTCGCTGACAACTTTCTAAGTCACCAAAATTGCTAATTCATGTTGCTGTATGTATATTTTTGACCCAGAAAATGTGATCACTTTTTTCTGTTAACCCATAATAAAGTCATTGAACAACCAAAACTTCATGAATGTTTTTTCTGACAAAGAAGTATCTGTTCCAATCACTCTATCTGAGAAAAATCAGAGTTTTAGAAATAACAGGACACTCAGTAGAGCCATTATATTATATTCTTTACAAGTGTATGTAAATGTTTGACCACAACTGTATTTTCCAAACCAAAAGATCAATTTCTCCCTTTTGGTCTTATCCAATAAAGTATGTATTTCCCAAGTAGTAAAATGTACTACATTGTGATTTGAAACCTAATTGCAGACAAAGTATGTTTAACATTTATCGATCTAAAATGTGTCAGTTTTTATATATTATTTTATAGAAATATCCATATTCCTTCCCGAATATTTTCAGAAACATTTCTGCATCACTTTAAAATGTCAGCATAATCCACAAAGAAACTCCTTTACAAGCTGATGCAAAAGCTGCTTTTCTCTTTTCCTTCCCTCACAATCATTCTATTCATGACTGTCATAAAGGTTTTCAGCTGTAGCTCAGAGTTGTCAGGATTCACCACTGTCAGCAAGGACATGACGTCAAGCGACTTAATTGGGCTTCTTTTTGTGCGTAGGTACCCCGACATGCCCTGCGCCGCTGACGTTGTGAATACCTTAGATCAACAGGCTCTTGCATCCATCCTCACTGCATATGGGGAAGAAAGACACGCCAGGAAAATAGCTTCAGCCATTGTGGAGGCACGCCGTGTCAGCCCCATCACCCGGACACAGCAGTTGGCCAGTGTGGTTGCAGGTAAATAGACACCACCCTGATTAATTCCCTGCAGCATTCAGGAGGCTATAAGGGAAAATAAAAAAGGAGTGGAGTTATTAAGGCTGTCTCCCAGTGGGATGTGTGTGTCTCAGAAAATTATGTGAACTGTGATCTCAGTCATCATCCTCTCTTCTGCCTCTGTTTTGGGTGTTTTTATTCCACCATCCTTGGAGAGATAAAGATGAGGCAGAACCTGAGTTGTAGATGGCTGGAATAAAATGTATGCCTAACTCACATGCAGGAGCCCATCTCTCTCCTTCCACACTGCCTACCTTTTTTGTTTTCTTTCCCCCTCTTTTTTCCCAGTCTTTTCTTTGCTCACAAATACAGACATACACCTGACACAAATGCAAACACCCACATGCACTCACAAACGACACACGAGTTGCATACAACCGGGGTTAGATTATTTGTCTTCGATGATTGTTTTTTTTCCTTTTTTTTCCTCTTAAGCCTTATGACTCCACATTTGAGATGCTGAATGGGAGAGATGTCGTTGCAACAGTTATTGCACAGAGCAGTATGTGCGTCAGTGTCACCCTGGGAGAACAGGTGTGAGTAAGAGCAGCTGTTTGATGCTTTTTGAAGAGCAAAGCGAGCTACCACCAGTGTTTATTGGGAACAATCTAAGAGGTCTGGTTTTTTTAAGAAAGTTCCAGGGGGAGCTCTCTGACCAGTTGTGGCAGTGATACTCGGCATCATTTTCAGAATAAATGACGAGGGGCTTATGCTTTTCTTTTTTAGGGATAATGTGGGACATTACTCAGCAATACACAAATATATTTAAAGTTTTTTTGTTTTTTGTTTTTTTACATGGACACAACAAATAAGTTCTGCAGAATGTTTTTAACTTTCATTTGTTTTCAGTCATTAATTTACTGAAATTTTATAGCAATAGGTAAACAAAGAATCAAAAAGAATCAAAGAATCAAAAACAAAGGTGCCTCCTTTTTCAAACAGAACCATAAGATCTTTTCAGCTTTATAAATTTTGAATTAGAAATGTATTTATTTTAACTAATAAATTGATTTACAAACCTTATTTTTCCAACAAGCTTTTTGTTTTTTAGATTTTAGATTGAGAGTTGATTGGTTGTTGTATTTACGACAGAGGTTTAAAAATGCTTTCTAAAACTGTTATCGTGATTTGGTGCTGTATATCTAAAATTTAATTTGTGTTGAATGGAATTGAATTGATATGACACACATATGTAAGAGCACAGGGATTCACAGAAAATATTGCAAATGGACAAAGCTCCTGTAATGACAGGTATAAATATGGTTGTGTGATGACATCACGTCAGTGCACAAAGCGACCAATGTGGTGAGCATAAATTGGCCATTAAGCAGCACAAGCTGATAGAAGAAACATTAAGTGACATTTAAAGCCCGGGAATGAACGGGGCGTGGCTGCGTCGTATTGGAGCTGCGACATGGCTACAGGGCGTAATCGCTCCCGCTCTTTGTTTCCCACAGGAGCAGCTCATGATCTGAAACATATCACATCATCTGTCAAACGTGGTGGAGTCAATGTTATAGCACGGGCATGTGTGGCTGCCGATGAAACCGAGTGATAATGTGACTGCTGATAGAGGAGGCAGGATGAACTGTGTGTAGAGGGCTACACTCTCTGGTCAGATTCAGTCAAATGCTGCAAAACTGTATAAACAGCTTACTGTAAAAAACACTGTGTATAAAAGTGTGTATAAGAATGGCTATGATAATTTCTTAACCTAATGCAATACTTTTAATAAACCTCTTAAATCAAAATCGATAATTTGTAGTTAAATCACATTTTGATTGTTTGATTTAAAATCTGCCAAAACATTAACATTGCTTTGGTTCACTCTTAACTACCTGATTCTCCTTCATGTACACATCATAATCTCTTCTGTTCTCAATGGATCTGTCTTCAGGACCTTTTGAAAGATGAATTAGAGAGGGTGCACATGGCTTGGTGAGGCTAGCCCTGGGCTGGTCCTTGCTGTGCAGGCATTGTATTGATTGCAGTGTGAGTCACACCTTGGGCTGTTCAGTGCAGGAGGAGAGAAATGCCACATCACTCACTTCTCTATTTATTGCGGTTTCTTTTTTGGTCTATGTAAGTGTCTAATTGTTCTTGTCTCTTCTGTGTTTTGGTTGGTTAGAGGCACTAAAAGCTCTTCACTTGTTTTAATGCAAAAAGAAAGATTTTGAAACTTTAATATGCAGCAAATAATCAGTTTTTAGTTTTTGCTTTAATACCCACATGATTTGATTGATTTGACATGACTGATTTGCACATTAGCTCTGTGCATTCTGCACCCTGTATATGTTACTCGTGCACAGTTTGGTAAGTGCAGTTGCTCTGGAAACTTTAAATATTTGGTGAGTGTCTGCCGTTTACAATGCTCTGTATGGCACATGCATTTTGACCACAGGCTCAAATAAATTAAAGGGGTACAAGAAGTTTTGTAAGAAAAAGATTTCTTCCTCTGAATGTCAGGTGCAAATTATTCAGGAGTGCAGAAATGTTACGGCAGCTTGATTTATTTTATTCTAGGAAATGTTTTCATTCAACGGGTTTCTTTTATTTTCCTGAAGAGAGAGGATACCGGGAGTTATTTTAACATTTCCAGTGTTATTCTCATAAGGATAACACCTTAGGGCTGTTGAAGTCACAACGATCAGTGTGTAGATTGGTAATGTGTTAGCAGATAAGTAGTATGGCATGAACCCACTCTGTTTTTAAGATGCTATGCTTGATCTGCTTTACTTGTCAGTATTTCTCTTGTCTGTTCAACTTCCCAGTCACACAGGCCTAAAGACCACTGAGAACCACTGGTCACTAATAAGGGTGGGTTTAAAATATCAAATCAAACTGATTTTAGCTTGAATAGCGCAATATCGACTCATTAAATCCTGAATCTATTTTTAAATATAAATGTATTTAGGCAGAAATGCCAGAATCTCAGGTTAGAGTTCACAAAACTATTTCAGCAACCACCAAACAGCTAAAACAGCAAATGAGAGCAAGTAAACGGATTCCACACAAAGATGCAAACACAAAGCGAGTGTCGTTCACCCGTCGGTGCTGAAAGCCGACATCTCACAGATTCTAAACTTGCAGCTTTTGTCACTCTCCGAACATAATTCACTGAAACAGCAGCAAAAGAACATAAAGACTATGCTCCACGTTTGAAAAACATCGTCATGAATTCTTGCTTACTTTACTGTTTTGCTTCCACCACAATACAATCACACTTCCTGCACACGTTTTTCTCTCTCTCAGTGTACTAAGGAACAGTTTCCCATCTCAAATCTCTGTTTTCTGCGTTATTCGCTTGATTATTACGCACTAGTCTACCGTTGTGTACAGCGCTGTATGGATATGTACTGATAAATGGTCAGTTCTGGTGGATTATGTATTACGTTGCATAATCCACCAGAACTAATACAAAGCGCCTATAATTTTCAAACCAGGAGGCTGTGGGGTTGCACTGGCTGCCATGTGCATTTTTTTGCTCGTCTGTTTAACACCATTCACAAATTTTCAAAACCATGTCCTCCAGTCTGGTCAGTCCAGACGGTTGACCTGTACTGCCAAATTATCAGCTAATGTTAGCTAGCTTGGTCAGCAGCTGCATTCATATACTATATGGGTGCCACATAGAGACATGTTTTTTTGGTGCTTAGTGGTGTACTAATAAAATACAGTGGTCCCTCGCTATACAGTGGTCCCTCGTTCACGTTTCACCGCCTCGCTGTTTCACAGATTTTTTTGGTGCAATTTTGCATGCTTTTTATTTTTCTTACAGCGCATTCTGTCCTTTCTCCTGATTGGCTTAAGACCATTGTCAATCAGTCTCGTGCAGTGTCTCCTGTACGCTACAGAGTGCATTCAGCTTGTCAAATTTACATAAATCTTCGATCGCTAGCAGTGTAACTCTAAAGTGCTGTACTGTATGTAAGTTTTCTCCCCCACACACACCCCAATGTCTACGAAATGTTTTGCACCGTCAAAGGCAACCACAGGTGCCTTTGTTTTAAAATATAGATTTTTCTTTATATCTGTACCAATATGATTTTTCTTTATGCAGTAAAATTAGGCATTTTGACATGTAAGTCTCTAAGTAGCCTCAATTGGGGCCTAGAGGAACTGCATTGTTTTCCACTTCTGCATGGCTCTGAAGGTTGCCACTGGTCATTATAAAAAAAATTTTTTTTTTTAACATTTATTGTTATAACCTTTCAGGAATATTTCCTAAAAGAGTTGACTCAACTGCATAAAAATGTGTGAATTTTGTGACTGGATAGTAGGGGTGGGGGAAAAAATCGATTCTGTGTAGTATCGTGATATTTTGTTTGCTAATAATGTATCGATACAGGGACAGCAGAAATCGATATTTTGTTACAAAAAAGGTTTTTGTGCTCAGAGCATGTTGATCCTTTTTCTGAGCAAGAATCCTGACATTCCTTCACTGTCCAAATGTGTTTAACTTTTTTTTGGCAGTAATAAACATGACAGTTTACTTATTTTACTTTAAGACATGTTTTATGTTAATTAAGTTTAAAACTTTTTTATTTAATGTAAAATTATATTTTGTTTTAATTTACTTTCAAGTTCTTCAGTTGCTAAATGGGCTGCATAGTTTTCATAAATTGCATAGTTCAGAATAGCTATAATTGTACCAGATGGTTGCATTCAGTTAAGTTGGACTAGACTGTAATACAAGCTGTTCAGTTTGTCAACAATAAAACTGACTAAAATGAGAGAAAGACTGAGTGTGAGACTTTGATATTAGATAAAATGAATATTGATAAAGTTTACCTTTATGTACAGAATCTGAATATCGCAAAATATTTAAAAAAAAATTGCAATAATATCGTATCGTGCGTTAAGTATTGTGATAATATCGTATCGTGGGATGTATAGTGATTCTCACCTCTACTGGATAGAAGTGTAACTCTACCTTTAAGTTATCACCAAATTAGTAAGACTATTAGTTTAATTTGTTCTGTTTTTATTTGGAATTAAAATGCAATAATGCTATAATAAATCATTATTGGACCATTAAAATTGTAAGATTAACTCTGACCAATTCTTGTTTCCAGGATCGTTTCCTCCTGCAGTTCTCTATGCACGTAAAGACCGGCTCAACAGACCTGCACACGTGGCCACTAAGACTTTCCAGGCCTTGCGTATCTTTGTGAATGATGAGCTGAATGAACTTCACGCTGGCCTGCGTGCTGCCCAGACGTTGCTAAAACCCAGCGGACGTCTCTGTGTTATCACCTTTCATTCACTAGAAGATAGACTGGTCAAACGTTTCCTCCGGGGAGATGACTTGTCTAATCTGGATCACTTCAGCCAGAGGAAGCAAGGTACCAAGAAGGAAAACCTATCGCATGAAAAAAGTGACGGAAGTGTCTATTGGCTTCCTCTGCGAAGAAAAGTGATCACTCCAGAAAAAGACGACGTTAAGGAGAATCCTCGAGGACGCTCCTCCAAACTCAGGGCAGCACTCAGACGATAACTATTGAACATTAAATATAAGACAATAGAAGTTGTAGAAAAAAAGTTGGAGCTTTTTACATTGAACATTAAACTTCTACAAAGACTCAGGGTTAAATCTCAGTAGACTTGGTATCACTTTGTAACAAAGGAGCTCAGCAGAGATCAGCAGAGGTGTGGACTCGAGTCACATGACTTGGACTCGAGTCAGACTCGAGTCATTAATTTTATGACTTTAGACTTGACTTGAAAAAATGTTCTAAGACTTGTGACTTGACTTGGACTTTTACACCAATGACCTGGGACTTGAATTGGACTTGAACCGGTTTACTTGAAAAGACTTGATATTTCACCCCAAATATAAAATTTAACATGCATATTATATAGAGATTGAAAATGTGACGTCATTCAGGGGTAAAACCGCAAAGGATTCTGGGAACTCGTGGCAAGAGGTACTAGCGCACGCAGGCTTTCAATTGAAATCAGTCACACAGCGATAAAAAGAAACACAAAAATGTCAAGAAGCTGTTGTATTATTAACTGCAATAGCCGGTCGCATGACAGCCACGGGAAGCCGACGGGTAAAGAGATCGGTTGTTATCGGATTACGTTGTTGAAGAGAAATTGTTCGAGCCATGTTTCCGAAGTAACAAAGACGCGACTGGATTGCAGCCATTCAAAGATCAAATATAACGTCCCAGAACACTCCAGCTCACAGGTTAGTCTGCTCAAGCATTTACACGAAGGCCAGTGTTTTTTAGTAGTTAATACGTCATTTTCATAACATAATTGGTGATATAGGTTACAAGCAAGTCTGGCGCTGAACAGAAATTGTCGCGCTATGCTCCTTTATTTATTGTGCATAAATAGTGAATTGTCCTGACACAATATTGCGTTTCGCTTCTGTTATTATGGTACATTGACAAAAACATATACTTTTATTCACAGGATAAAACAGGTTTTTTGTATCACTAATTGCCCAGTACGATTACAGCATACAGTATTATTGTCACTGCTACATTTCTGTAACGCGTACCAGAAATTATTTCCACTACTAATTAATTATCGTTGAGCTCAAAGGTCCTATTAATAAACGGTTAACGAATGTGTATTTATGAAGACGATTTGTGAGACTGGTAAACTTATGATACGTACGATGGTCTTTCGTTCTACACGGTGCATTTCAAGGTCCTGCACCCATCCGTCGGTAAACTGTACCTGGGCTTGTTGCAGTGACCTGAAGTTACTAAACTTCATGAGTGTATGCACTCACTCCAAGAACCGTATGATTATAAATATGCATATAAATATGCTACGATGAGATAGCTGACTTCATCTAACTAGCAAATGTTGTCCAGGCTACGTTGGTGATGCAGTTTTTTTTTAATATGTATGATATTTTTGTCATGCGATTTTAAAGCCGGTCCTACAACCGCATCCAAGAATAACATGCAGCTTATCTCAGAACTGTCGGTGAAAATTATTCTTGGAGCTAGGTTTAATTGAGCTGCATTTTAAAGAGGTGCAATTTCACAATTTGTGTATATTTTCTAAGTTCACTATTTTGTCATGTGTTGAGAAAAACACAGATTAAAAAATTACATGGTCTAATATTTACATTTAGCATATAACTGCAACATTATTTTTTCGTTTTTTTTTTTTTTTTTTTTTTAAAGACTCGAAAGGACTTGAAATTCAAAATTTCAGACTTGTGACTTTACTCGGACTTTTACACCAGTGACTTAAGACTCGACTCTGACTTGCCTGACATTACTTGAGACTTGACTTGAGACTTGAGGATAAAGACTTGAGACTTACTTGAGACTTGCAAAACAATGACTTGGTCCCACCTCTGGAGATCAGTGTGTTACTGTAAGCTACTAAGTGGACTTTAGACATGAGGTGATTGTACTGTTTCCTATTTGCTTTGTAAGGAACATAAAAAATTAATTTACAGTTAAAATTCTGAATTAAATGGAACAAATGTTTACCAGTGTTGTTTTCATATTCCTAGTTGTTGTGAACAACCTGTTTTTTTTCTGACAAAAACAAGTAAAGAAAAACTAATGCACGAGGACAAAAACTGTGATGAAATGTATTGACACTAGGGATGGGTACCGGTATCATGGCACCGGTTCTGACATAAACGGTAGTAACCAGACCAAAAAGCAGCGCACATTTCGGTGCTTTATTTCGGTGCTTTTTTTTCCCTGAGATGTCATACACTTTGGATTCCAGCCAATCATTTTACCAATCATTTTACCTTAGCGTAGTAGGCGGGCCCAGGTACGTACGTTCTTTTAGAGCAGTGCTACAGATTAAAAATGCCCAAGGCGAAGCGGTCAAAAGTCTGGCTGTACTTCACAGCAAAAGATGCAAACTCAGCAGCCTGCAACAAGTGCTTTAAGGTGATACTGTGCAAAGGAGGTAACACCTCGAATCCGATGAAACACCTGGCGACGCATAGCGTTTTTTAAAAGCTGAGAAATGCACCGTATTTGATAGCTTGCTGCGAGACCTCACATCGAGCACATTTACTGCGGGTGGGTTGCCTGTTATCGGACCCGGAGTTAGCGACATCCCCCAAAAACCCAACGAGGAGAGTCCTGGCCCCTAGCCCTGCCAGTGTAGCAGAAATGATGACCGATGATGATGGCAGCAGCAGCCGTTCTTCTCTGGGTCAGTAGCTTAATGTTGTTCGTGTGTAATTTCCGCTGAGTAGGCTAACCATGTTATTAAATTAATGAACGTAAGGTGAATTAGCAAACACCGTTGTAGTTGCATGCGGCTGTCTTCCTGTTTGATGGCAGATACTCCCTTCACCCTGGCAAAAAGGCTAAAATGACCAAAAAAAAGTGGAAAACAGCTAAACATGAGAGGTTTTTGGACAAAGTGTGTGTTCTTCATTCTTTAGGCACCGGTTTGAGCACCGTTTAAGCACCGGCACCATTTCAAAAGTACCGGTTTGGCACCGGTATCGGATAAAACCTAAACGATACCCATCCCTAATTAACACTTTGGTAAATGAATAAAAATGGATGAAAATATTCTGGAGAGACGAGGTCCAATCAGAATTAATTAACTTGTTAGGAAGGTGGGAGGAGTTAGGGGAAGTGATCCAATCAAAAGTAATCTTGTAATCTTCGCATTTGATGTCACAGAAAATAAGACGCTTTTTAAACCGTGTGGAGGGAACTTGATGAGTGCTTAGCCTTTATATTTTAGTCAACTGTTGTTACCTCGGTCTGCCTTACCGGAGTCATGTACTACCCACAATGTTGGGGAGTAACGGAATACATGTTGGAGGCCAGTGTTTTAGGAGCGGCAGAAGATCTCATCAACAGGCAGTGTTGGGGAGTAACGTAATACATGTACCACCGTTACGTATTTAAAATACAAAATATGAGTAACTGTATTCCGTTACAGTTACCGTTTAAAAAGGTGGTATTCAGAATACAGTTACTTTGTTGAAATAAAGGGATTACACGGCGGTCTTTCCCTGTTTCATATGCTAGGCTGTCCCGTCCTTTTTTTGGTAATTCCACACTGGTGGAAACTCAAACAAAACACGCATTAAGAGGCTCTAATGTCTGTGTCTCAATCTTGCGGCCTATGTCACCTCTACTTGCGGCCCGCATAAGGACGTGACGAAATATTTTTTAAAATTATTGTTCAAAAAATTATTTAATATGAAGGCAATAGGCAGAGTGTTACAGGCATAGCCCTAAAGAATGTAGCCTCATGGGCAGTGTAGTCCAGTTGTAAGTAAGCTATAAAGAATTCTGTGCTTAAACAGTGTTGGTCAAGTTACTTGGAAATAGAAATTAGTTACTAATTACTGATTACTTCTCCAATATAGTAATCCCATTACTTACTGATTACTTATTTTCAAAAGTAATTAGTTACTTAGTGTTTTTTTTTTTTAAAACCATGATGCACAACCTGAATGCATTATAAAGAAATAGACCTTTCAGCCCAATTCTATTTTTTTTCTGCGTAATCCATCATATAAAATTGAGTCAAATGAAAAAGTCTCTTTTTAAAAATTGTTTTTATTAGTTTTAGTCTTTTAACTTTATGCAACATTCTCTAGAAGAAATTTGTTTTCTGCATATTCCAGCATATAAATTAAACTTCACATCTGAGCAAGCGCCTGGCACGCTGCCTTGGGAATGTGAAATTAAAAGAGAAACCTGACCGCTGTGGCACCGGGCAAAGTTCCTGCCAAACAGGTGAAAATAGACTTAAGAGCGACAGGACTTGGTGCTGCTGAATCTTTGATTTTATTTTATTTTTGCTGTGTTTTATTTGCATCTATTTGAAAGAGTGAGTGTAAACACAATTTTTTGTCCTGGAATATGCAGAAAATAGGTTTATCATGTCTACGTTTCCATGTTATCCGGTTTTATTTTAAAAGAGTCATGTGTTCTTTTGTCACTGTGTTTAGTTTCACTTGTGATGTTATTGTTTAATTTCAGTCAGCTGTTTCCCCATGTGTTCTCAATTCTCCTGATCACCTGCTGTGTATTTAAGTCCTCTGTTTTCTGTGTTTCATTGTCAGGTCGTCTGTTATACTTACCACAGCCACCACAGTCTTCATAGTCTTTGTCGTAGTTTCACACTGCGTTTCATAGTTGTTCATAGTTTCATGTGTCAAGGTTCTCAGTCATCCAGGTCATCGTAGTCTAAGGAGCTTGGAAGGAAAAGCGTCTGGACTTCTTTGAGTTGCTTGAAGACGTTTCACCTCTCATCCGAGAAGCTTCTTCAGTTCTAAGGGTCAAATGGTGGAGAGTCCCAGATTTAAACCCAGTGGGAGTTTCCCCCCAAACAGGGAAAAAGGACCCCCTGATCACATGAGCCAAGGTGTGAAAGCGGGTGTAGGTCCCAATCAGCCAGGGTTTCGGGTGAGCTCATTGTGAAACCTGGCCCCACCCTGTCATGTGATTTCCTGAGGTCAGATGGCCCAGGATGTTAGTGGGCGTTAAGGCGTCTGGGAAGGGATCTCAAAACTGGGTCTATAATCCATATAGATTATATCCATATAATCCACTGAATGTACTCAGCTACATGAAGAGCACAATTAAATAAAACCTGATTAAAGTCAAAGGTTGTTACTTGTATTTTGAACTAAAAACTTCTGGAATCTGGATCTGGAATTCTTTCATTGTTTTTTGTCAAAAGTGTGTTATTTATCATAAAGTAATTCAGAGTCATTCATACCAGAGTAACCAGAGAGCACAACATATATTTAACTTTCTACAGGACTTAAAGATATTATATTATGTAAAAATCCAGACCCTCTGAGGATTGTCTGAGTACTTCTAACATTACACAAAGCAAAGGTCTCCATCAGTGTTCATGAAATGCTGGGTTTATCCCTCTTGTGAGGGAGCTGCTGGTGAAGATCACAAGCCCTGCTTGATCCCTGCGATGAGTTTCAGTCTTCCTGGTGTTTCTGAAATGATGTCTCTCACTGTGGGTCAACAGAACATCTGGCACAGGACTGTTGTAATGAAATAAAGGGAAGAAGGTCTGAAAAAAATCTTGGAAATGCCCTATATGTGAGAAGCAGATTTTGTATTTAATTTTCTTTTGCCAATCAAGATAACTAAAAGTATAATTTTCACCATACAATTACTAACCTTGTCATCTCCTGCACTGTCTGTTTTGGGCTCTGGGCTTGTCCTTCCTAGCGCTCATGAGACTGCTTTGCTGCACTGTGGTATGAGGTGCTAACCTGTTGACAGTGTTGGGAAGGTTACTTTTAAAGATTACAGAAGTAACATATTCTGAATAGTTTACAACTACATGAATGTACTATTGCTGTGTGATCTATTACTATTACTGAAGGCTACTCGCCATACCAATACCAACTAGATGTTTAAATCTTAATATAAATGAGTAACAGTAGGGTGGACATTAGGCTGCACTTTTTGCAGCGATCTTGTATAGAAAACTATTCCACGCGTATATAAAACAGGTCCGCAGCTCCAAACCGTAGTAAAGGGACCTCTGGCTAATATGTCGGGTTCGTGTCGGGCTCGTAGCTGAAAACTAGCTTTACTTTGTTGTCTGGGTCAAGTTTGCTAGCGACATACAGAGAGAGGCGTTGAAAGGCTGCTCCAACGGAACTTATTGTTTCAGAGGAAAACACGAACACGGTGTACAGTCGAGTCTTAATAGCTTACTTACAACTGGGCTCGTCAGGCACTCTTCTTGGCTGCAGTGGTTATTATTATATTTACATGCTTCCAGCTCCCGTTTCTGCTCGGTGACAGCTTGTAGTTTTCCACTCTCCTTTTTCTCCCTCCCTCGCTCACAGACACATAACGGGTATGGCAGTCCATTCTTCCTGCAGCACGGACTACACTGCCCATAAGGCTACATGCATTAGGGCTATGCCTGTAACACTCTGCCTATTGCCTTCATATTAAATAATTTTTGTATAATAATTTTTAAAAAATTATTATTATTATTATATCTCGCGGCCCATGTCACTGCAAGATACAGGCATTAGATCCTCTTATTGTGTGTTTTGTTTGGGTTTCCACCGGCGTGGAATTACCAAAAATAGAGAGACCATAGCCTAACATATGAAACAGGAAAATACCGCCATATAATCGATTTATTTCAGCAAAGTAACTGTATTCTAAATGTCACCTATTAAACGGTAACTGTAACAAATACATTTACTCATATTTTGTATTTTAAATACGTATTACATTACTCCCCAACACTGCCTGTTGATGAGATCTTCTGCTGCTCCTAAAACACCGGCCTCCAACTAAATTTAGGGACACAGGTGTCCCTAAATTTAGCAAATATTAGCTTCAGGCTAGCTTGCTACCATGAATAGGCTAATACCAGCATTTTATGCTTGGTTTATGTTTTCGGTTTATGTCCGACAATATTTTCACAGACTGGCTTTTAACGTGTCGCAGATAAATACAACAAAATAAAACTAGTACCGGTACCAAGAAAAAAAAAAGATTTATTCATAACACGTGAAAAGACCCAGGAAAACCGAGTTAACGATAAAAACGATAACAAAATAACGCTGAAAACCGATAAAAACCCTGAAATCCATACATTTCACGCCTGAGCCTCAACTCTCGCGGCCCGGTACCAAACGACTCACGGACCAGTACCGGTCCGAGGCCCGGGGGTTGGGGACCGGTGATATAAGCCTTATATGATTCACTATATGAAGCAAGCCAAATCTTATGCAAGTCTTTTATAAGTCTTTTCTATTTCTTTTCCATATGGGTATTCTTATTGTTTAATTATGAAGAATTGTTATATAGGAATAAAAACCTGAAGTTGTATGTTAATTGACGCTATTTGAACACATATATGTTGTCATTTAACATGTATATACTTGCCTGGACATTTCAACAAAAACTTTCAACATTCATCCATTCAATTTGCAAATCCTGAACACATTTTAAACACCACTATATCACTGTGATTGTTACTTTCCACAATAATTATTTAACACAACAAAACACATCTTTCAGCTTTTCATGTGTTTCAAACTGGATTTTTGGAGTCCAGGAATGTAAAAATTTCTGTCTCTAAAGCACACAAAAAGGTTCAAACATTTTTCATTGTGCGTGTTTGAGGTTTGTTTTTTCCAAATATATAATTAACACAGTACAGTGGGCTACATACTGAACTTGAAGGATAAAAACAAAGTATCGATTCAATTGTGCTAGTATCTATCTGATACCAATACTAGTGCTGGTATCAGTGCATCGATATTTGGATTGATCCACCTAACTCTACTGTTGAATTAGCTTTGAGATTAACTACTGGATTAGCTGTCAGATTAGCTATTGGATTAGCTATCTCATTTCCAAAATCCTGAAGCAATGCAAATTAGCCACACAGCGCAATGTAAGGAGCTCCCTGATTGGTTGGACAGACACAGGCTGGCTGCCTGGAATTTTATATACTGCTGTTTGTGCTCATAGCTTTGCACCTAGGGTTGCCAACTCCCTGAAAAATAAATAAGGGACACCTCGTGGCCAGGGCCGGGCGACCCAGTTGTCTTCACCCTTCCCAGTGTGGTGAATTTTCTAGCTCTTTTTTTGTGTGTGAAATTATTTTTTTAACCATTTGACTTGAAGTTGATTTAAGTAGATGCATATTCTATTCTTTGTGATATGAACACATGTGAAACAAATGATCATTTAGCCATTTATTTTTAGCTCAAAATGACAACATTAACACAGTAAAACAGGTCTCTTTCTTAAACAGAAGCCTGTCATGCTTAACTTTTGAGAATATAAGTAAATCTTTCTTTAAAAGCACTCTGTCCTGCTTAACTTAAAATAATAGAAAACAATAGAAAGAAAAATATTCTTGTAACAGTGCACATTTAGTGCATTTAGTACAATTGGCTTCAGTTGAGGTATTATTTCAGCTTTTCTAATGCTAATCAGCTGCTCCTGTTTGTAAACCCGCTTGTTCCCATGATTACGCATCATAACTCATCATCATTATTCATCTATGTATTACTTTTATGTATTAGTCATCAATTTGTTGTAATCATCTATCCTTGCAGTTGTTTATTACACAAAATAAATTATATTATCACACTTCTGGCCACATAGCGCTGATATTCACTGCACATGCCCATATTAACGTTTTCCAGCCAGGTGTTTTCCTTTTCCCATTCTTCCCTTTCTCTGAGGGGAACAAACATTGCTGCTCTAATGCTGGGCTCACACTGTGCGATTTTTGGCCCATTTTGAGCCGATTTTTGAGTGATCGGACCGATTTTGGCCTTCATCGTGCATCGTGTAGTATACGTGGGGTAACGAGAAGTGATTAACACCTCACGACCAGCTCCCGATCATCAATCGCTCGTGAGGGTGTCACCACAGGCGCTCACACTGCTCACGCGCAAACGTAAACGTTGGTGAAAAAGACGGCGCAGCACAGCTGTGCAGCGTGTGATCTGGACACAAGCGATGGAGGCACAACTTGTAGAACTTTGGAAAGCTCATCCGAGCCTTTTCGATGTGGCATCACAAAATTATCACGACCACAACAACCGTGAAAATAGTCGGATTTACACTGCTGCTCAATCACAGCTGCCTGATCAATGTTTTTCATTAGCAATTTAGCAAAGTTGATGGTGGTGGTGTGTCTGTGTGAGTGAAAGACAGAGAGAGCGAGCGACAGATTTTCTGTTATAACCTTCATTTTATGGAGGCACAGTGTGAGCACTCAGGTCGCATCAGAGCATCGGGCCGTATAGTGTGAGACCCTGCATCGTGACCTATGAACGTCTAACCCCTGTGAGTCAATCGTGCAGTTTGAGCAGGAGCTGAATAACGTGACTGAAAAAATCGCACAGTGTCTGCCCAGCTTTAGGTGTACTGTCATCCGAGACTTGCACCGCAGAGTCGGCGTTTGTTCCCCTGTTGACCATGCTTCTTGTTGTGGTCATCTGTTGTCTTCCGGTATTTTCTCCGCAAGCGACCTTTCCTCGACCAATGAGATGAGCGGTAATCTGAATTGTCATACTCGAATTGTCATAAGTGTGCTGTCAGCTCATTGGTCACAAAGCAGGAGAGGGGCTGGGAATTATGTTTTCAAACAAAGCGTTAATTCCATTAAAAGTTATAGACTACTTTTGATTCTCACTGTATTACGGGACAAAGTGCGTCCCTTATTAGCTCAATACGGGACGTGTACTTTTGTTTCGAAATACGGGACGATTCCGTATTTTAAGGGACGGTTGGCAACCCTATTTGCACCACTAAGTAGTGTGGGTGCTTGCACAATGGCCATTCAGCCTCGAGATTTATACTCTGCCCGACATGGATATGTGAAGAATGAAGGGGCTCTGCAGTGAAACGGAGTGCTGAAGCTCCGAGTGTGGGCCTGGGGACTCAGCCTGACCACCTGTTCAAGTTAACGTGCTAGCATGGCTAACGCTAGAATCACCGCTTGTAGCCCCGTTATTTTAAGACAATCTTAGCTTATGAAAATGTTACCTCGTTACAGTACAAGCTAGCTAGGTTTTTTTGTAAGCCTATGTGCTCTTCACAAATAAAGCTTGAAGCAGCTCAGAGTATTATAACCAGCAACTGAGCCCTGTTACATTTTTACAGTGTTAGAGCAATGGCTGCAACCTACAGCATTTAAACTCGTGATTAAAACGCTGTCTGTAAACATTTCAGTCCAGATGTTACCACATTACTGATACTTAGAGTTAAAAGAACTCAATTCAATTCAATTTTATTGATACAGCACCAAATCACAACGACAGTTGCCTCAAGGTGCTGATTTCCAATGTTACTGGCATGACAAGCAGATCCCACCTGAGGGGACGCCATAATGGTCTGGGGTGCTTTTTCCTTCAGTGGAACAATGGAGCTTCAGGAGGTGCAGGAGCGTCAAACGACTGCTGGCTATGTCCAGATGTTGCAGAGAGCATCCCTCATCATGACTGAAGGCCCTCGTCTGTAAGGTAACAATTGGGTTTTTCAACAGGACAATGCTGCAGTACACAATGCCCTCTTTTGGACCATCCTGCGTGTTCCCCTGATATAAATCCAATTGAGTACTTTTGGGGATGGATGGCAAGGGAAGTTAACAAAAATGGACAACAGTTCCAGCAGTTTTGGGAAAGTTACTTTGAAAAAGTAATTAGTTATAGTTACTAGTTACCGCTTCAAAAAAGTAACTAAGTTAGTAACTGAGTTACAATATTATATCATTCTTTTCAGCACAACCTCACATGTCTGAATTTTTCTTTATTTTTTCATTTTAATGCATACTGTATTAACACATTTGATCTAAAATCAGACAAAAAACATAACATCCTAGTAGAGAAAGCTATATTTTTTACTGTAACAACCACAAACATGTTTAATGAATAATTTTCATAACTTCAAATGCAAATGTAAATTGTAAATTTTGAAAACCTATGCATAAGTTCTGCAGCAACAATGCTGCAAAATCTTCCATGAATGGTGACGCCATATTCTAGAGATGTTATTGGTGAGTAGGTGATGATTTCATACCTGAACCTGCTCTGTGCAGGTTAGGTCTGTAGCATAAGTTACCACTGGTATACCTCTGTAAGAAGTGATACAAAAACCCCAGGGTTCACCTTGAAGTTATACCTGGATAAGATTAAATGATACTTCTTGGTGCAGGCATGTTACCAAGATCAAACAGAAGCTACAACAGTAGCAATGGCACATAAACAACATGTTTAATTACACACAAACTCAATGTGCTTAACATAGAAGATGAAACAGTCAGCACAGACTTGTATGAAGCTGGCCATTTTTGAAGTTTTATTCCCAAATAAAATTATTGTCTGTTTTTGTATTTGTTGTCCTTATTGATCAATTCCTTTCATTCCACCAGTGCTGCAATGATCCCATGCTGTGTTTGAAGTGAAGGAAGGTCTTATGTTTTGGCAATTTTTTTAATCCAGCATATACTTTCTTACACTGCTCATGTTTGACAGCATGTTAAACAGTCACCGTAGCTAAGTAGCTCAACATATAAAACAAACAAACAAAAAGAAAAACCCCACCTTCTCTCATTGACGTCTGTATTTTCCCTGAACCTCCCTGGCTGAGTGAGACCTCTACTGTACCACATGAATCAGTAACGCCACAAAATACTGAATGACGCAAGTGTCAGAAGTGGTGCTGAATGAGCTGGGTGGTTGTTCTTGAGCATTCTCTCACCTTCAACTGTAAGCAGATGAGGTGTTTTGATCTTTACTATTTGACTTTGACTAATTGTAATTGCTCCATCAAGATTATTAGCACCTTTTTTTTTCTCTTCTGTCTCAGTTTAGTGCTCTCTAAATATACCCTTCTCGTTACCTTGGAAACTAAATGGCGCAAGTAACACTCAGCTGTGTCTAAAATTATATGCTGTTTTAATCTAATATGAAATGATGCTGCATCGTGAGTTTGATTGTCCCTCCCTTTTGACATCAGTGGATGTCAAAACACCATCCCTGCTGACTGAACATGTCCTAACATTTGAGCTTGTGAATACTTTGTTTCTATTTTATGGCCAAAAACTCTTTACTGAATCAAACTGTTGATCGTGTGTCGGGAGGTGAACACGGGTAGGAAACTTAGACTCACGACTTCATTTCGCACTGACACGTGACAGCGTTCATATAAATGCAAAAGGATGAAGAAAGCAGCAGATAGGGGAGATGAGATGCACTTTTTTCTGAGTAAACATTTTCCTTGAACAGTAATAATAGTAGTCTTTTTCTGACGTTTTCTTGCCCTTTTAACCCTTGTGTGGTGTTCGTATTTTTGTTACTCAGCCAGTGTTCATGGGTCTGGTGGACCCGCTAGAGTTTTGGCTTTCCAAATTAACACTATCAAACAATTTTATGTTAAATTACTCAACAGATGTTTACTTCATCCCAATTACAAGACATATGAACAGCAAACATGGTTAATTTTTTCCCTTTACCTTTGTTAGATCACATTTATGAATTAATGTGCTTCTCGTTTTTCTTTTATATAAAATGTTATAAATAAATCAGTTATAATCAAGTGGAGTGAGTGGAAAGACACAACACATTTACACGTGAAAAAATAATTAATTGTTTAATTTTTCTTTTGAAAAAAACTGAACACGGGTCTCACAGACCCGAACACCATACAAGGGTTAAAGCAGTCATTTCTTCTGTTATTACTGTACCCAGTACGAAGCCATGTTATTGTGTGCGTTCTTATTTTCAGCATATTGTAACCTTACCTCTGCATCTGCAGATCACAGGAGGATCATATTCACCACAAGTAGTCTAGCTACAGCAGTCATGAAAATAGATGCATGACTAAAATTAAGATGAACTTGAAATATTTTCTAATTCATCTGATAAGTAGCTCAACATTTAACACTGACTTTAAAGCTGCAGTTTTGAAAAAAAGGGAAAACACATCATTTAAGTGTGGAGTATGAAAGATGTGGACTCACTAGCAGTTTGCGGGGTCGTTAGCAGCATGCAAATATATGTAAATGTTCATTAATGCAAATATCCAACCAGCCAATCACATGGAATAGCAACCTGCTGAAGTTCAAGCCGAGCATCAGAATGGAGAAGATAGGTGATTTAAGTGAGTTTGAATGTGTCATAGTTGTTGGTGCCCAAATGGTTGGTCTGAGTATTGTTGATCCCAGAGGTCAGAGGAGAATAGCCAGGCTGCTTCGAGCTGAAAGGAATGCAACATTAGCACAAATAAGCACTTGTAACAACCGAGGTATGCAGAAGAGCATCTCAAACCTTGAAGCAGAAGGGCTACAGGAGCACAAGGCCACATCATGTGCCACTTTTATATAAGAACAGGAAACTGAAGATACAGTTTCAAAAGGGCTCACCAAAATGGGACAAAAGAAGATTGGAACAAAATCCCCTGATCTGATGGTAAGGCCAGAGCATGGACTCTGCTATCAGTGGTTCAAGCTGTTGTGTATTTGTTGTTTCACATAAGAGAAAACGATATTCTGCTTTGTTATTTTGCAGTCATTCATAAACCTATAATTTATGCTTCAGACAGTGTGAGTTTTCATCATTTCAGATCTGCTGTTTTCATGGACTTTCATGGACGGTTTATTTTTGAGACTGAGTGTGAGCAGTTTCATGATGGGTGATTGCAGGTAAATGCACAAAATACTCGTTGAAGTTCATCACTTGGTGTTTATTACCGAGTGCAGGAGAGACTGATAGACAGGAGCACTAATTACAAATTACTGTTATCTATGACTGCAAACTCTCCATTACCATGGAAACGGTATCTTCAGATAACAGTAAATATATGGTAAGGTGATGATGTTATTAAAGACTTGGACTCTATAAATTGACTGTCAAGTAGATAGCTGTAGCATACTAACAGCAGGTCCTTGGTGTCCTGCCATATATAATGCACACATTTTCCTTAAGTCACATATCAAACATTCTGATGCTGAAAAGATATTTTTAAAGAGATAAGTCAGATATTAAAATTTTGTGTCCAGGATCTGTCACTAACAGTATTGTGGCAACACAGACATCACTTCCAAAAACTGCATTAGCGCCACCTGTAATGCAAGAGTGTCCTCAGTCAAAGTGAACATTCATGCTTCCACAACTTTCAAGAGACACGGATAAAACGACTTGAAAGCTTTCTTTCCACAGCTGCCACCGTTGTGAGGGGCATAATCAAAAGAGACAAGGCTAAATATATGAAGACTGAAAGAATAGCTTTTTTTTTAATTGTAGCTTTTGTTTTTTGACCTTCTCTGGCAGAGAGATGTAATCTTGGCCCTGTGACCATTACCTTTCAGTGTGAGGAGAGAGATAAGTTGGTCTGTGGCTCCATGTGTAGCAGACTGAAGAATGTATGTGTTTCACAGTGTTGAAGGCTAAGACAGTCTCAGAATCCTCTGTTTACATTTTTACTCCTCTGTCTTACTCTCACTTCATGCCCATCTCTTTTTTTTCTTGTGGCAAAATACTAAGGTCAAAACTGTTTTAATCATTTTCATGATTGACACAATCCCTGAAGGTCTCGTGGGAAGGAAATCCAACCACTAAGGTTCAGTTTTGAAACTCAGCTCAAATGATTATACCACAGCACTGAAAAAAACAAACAAACCCTTTTTAAGACTTACTCAAATTTGTCACCTTTGGGTTGGTGTGTAGTTCATTCTTGAGCGTAAGCTGATCACAGCCTCTTCATTATGTTACACCTGTCACCAGACTACCACTTGCTGTGTCAGGTAGTGTACAGAGTGACCTGATGTCAGCTCACATACTCCAGAATCTCAAACTGAAGGAGACAACAACACCAGTTTTCTTGCCTCCTGTAACAGCCAATTGGATTTTTGCACCTGCTTGTTTCTGTCTGGCTATAACAAACCCTGCCGCAGTCGTACTGTCCAAAGTCCCTATTAATGTTAAAAAATAATAATAATAAAAACCCCTGCCGGTTTTTTACAGTATAATGATTTTTACTTCTGTCATCCTAAATGGGATTAAAGAAGTCTTAAACAATGCAGATGTTTGGTTGAAATTGATGGGCCACATTTTAAAAGTTTACATGTTAGAAGTGATTCATTTCTCATATAAGATGCTGTAAGGACTCATTCTCAGGATTGATGTGAATGCTAATAGTAATAATAATAGTTACAGAGGATTTTTAACCTCAGCCGTATGTGTTCTATGGCTTCAATTTCTGGAGGGAAAACTTAATCACAAAGGTTTGCTAAGAAAAGTTAAAATGAAATTCATCAAATGCATATGTAACATACAACAAATACACATGTTCTTTTTATATTTAAAACTTTTTTGACATGTTTACATGTTTGCAAAGCATGCATAATGTTAATCAATAGCTAAATAATTTACAGTTTTTTTTAGCAATTAGTTTATTTTAGCTAGACTTCGCATCATGACCATAATGTAGTGGTTAGATACCTTGCAGCAACACAGTGTCTTATTGCGTGTTCTCCCTGTACCTGCATAGGTTTCTTCCCACAGTTCAAAGACATGCAGTGTGATTGGTGACTCTAAATGGATGTGAGGTAGATAAAGAGATAAAAGTGTGGAAAATGAAGCACTGTATGAATTTATGGATCTGTGTGGCCTGGAGTCTAAAAGTGCTTTGCATGATCAGAAGGATTAGAAAAGTGATATATAAATGCTAGTCCGTACTCTCTTGAGCATCTATCACCACAGTCTCTCATGTTAAAATGCAACTTCAGTGATAGTATAAACTCCAGTATTCACCACCTGCGTGGCGAGTGATGTGCTGGAGGTTGTTGGCTGTCACTTGGTGAACCTGGTCACAAAGAAGATGTGGCACCAAAAACTGTCGTAGCCTGTAGTTTGCATGGAAGACACTTATCTGTCTAAAGACAAGTGCTAACTGAGTGGCTGGAAACACAAACCAGAAGTGTAAGCTGTTTGCCTTCAAAGTAAAAGTTGTGGCTTACTCATGAAACCAACACATTTGAAAAGGCACAAATTTTCTTTGAAGGCCATTGGTCTGTGAGGTTGGTGAGTGTTTGCAGACAAATCAGCAGTCTACAAGCTACAAAAGCAATCTCAAAGAGGAGTTTGGTGCAACACCATATACCTCTTTGCGACCAGTTTCCCCTAGCGACAGCAACCAACCCACTCTAACCACACTGCAACCAGTTTCCTTCGTTGGTGCTAGGTGGCCACCAACTAGTCTCTAGGCCTGTGGGACTGTAAAACCTCGATGTCTGCTGGAGACACTGAGTTCCATTCCTATTATACTTCTTTGAAGTCCACCCCCTAAGTGCATGCATAGATTCCTCATCTCCACTAATTCCAAACATTAACTGGACCTCTAGACTGTGGACAACTGTCCCATCTTTTACATACAGCCTATACTCAGAGGTTAACTAACCAACACTGGTGATTATTTAAGGCTAAGCACAGAAAGTTGCAACATCTACCTACGGTTTGTAACTTATTTGACACTAAGCTAACAAAGCTTTGAAGAATATTGCCAACACCCTGAAACTGAGCTGCAACATGGTGGCCAAGACCATACAGGAGTTTAACAGGACAGGTTCCACTTAGAACAAACCTCGCCATAATCGACCAAAGAAGCTGACTGCACATGCTTAGCGTCATAACCAGAGGTAGTCTTTTGAAAATAGATGCATGATTGCTGCCAGCATTGCTGGCATTGGTTGAAGGTGTGGGGAGTCAGCCCATCAGTGCTCAGACACAGTCAGCCACTGCATCAAATTGGTCTGAGTGGTTGTCATCCCAGAAGGAGCCTATTCTAAAGATAAAGCACAAGAAAACCCACAAACAGTTTGCTGAATACAAGCAGACTAAGGACATGGATTACCTGTGGTCTGATGAGACCAAGATTAAACTTATTTGGTTCGAATGGTGTCAAGTGTGTGTTGCAGCAACCAGGTGAGGAGTACAAAGACACGTGTGTCTTGCCTACAGTCAAGCATGGAGTTGGGATGTCATTGTTTGGGGCTGCATGAGTGCTGCTGGCACTGGGGAACTACAGTTAATTGAAGGAACCATGAATGCCAACAAATACTGTGACATACTAAAGCAGAGCATGATCCCCTCCCTTCAGAAACTGGGCCAGAGGACAGTATTCCAACATGATAACAACCCCAAACACACTTCCAAAAAGACCAGTGAATGCTAAATAAACTTAGGGTAAAGATACCGGACTGGCCAAGCATGTCTCCAAACTCAAACCCTATTGAGCATCTGTGCATCCTCAAATGGAAGGTAATAAAATATTTACAAAAATGTGAGGGGTGTACTTTTGTGAGATACTGTAGTTAGAGCTGGATCAGGTGACCCTGAATCCTCCCTTAGTTATGCTGCAATAGGTGTAGGCTGCTGGGGGATTCCCATGATGCATTGAGTATTTCTTCTTCAGTCACCTTTCTCGCTCACTATGTGTTAATAGACCTCTGCGTTGAATTATACTTGTTATTAATCTCTGGCTCTCTTGCACAGCACGTCTTTTGTCCTGTCTTCATTCTCTCACCTAAACTGGTCATGGCATATTGCTGCCCCTCCCTGAGCCTGGTTCGGCCAGAGTTTTCGTCCTGTTAAAAGGGAGTTTTTCCTTCCCACTGTCGCCAAAGTGTAGAGGATCAATAGAGGGTCAATGACCCTCTTGGGGACACTCCCATAGGACTTAAAATCTGGGACTCTCCACCAGTTGCTCTTAGAACTGAAGAAATTTCTTGGATGAGAGGTGAAAAGTCTTCAAGCAAACGTAAAGAATTCCAGACGCTATTCCTTCCATGCTCCTTAGACTACGATGACATGAATAACTGAGAACCTTCAAAGACATACCTCCTTATTTCTATCATCTATTTTGATATTTAAGTGCAGCAGTCTTACAGCAAACCTGAGAATAATAATAATAATGATGATGATTGTGATGTATTTGGTATTATGTAAGTTTCTGTTATGTTGTAAATGGACTGATTCTAATATAGCGCTTTCTATTCTCACGGAGTACTCAAAGCGCTCTATACAACATGTCTCATTCACCCAATCACACCCATTCTCACAAGCACTTTATCTACACTTAGTGCTTTCTAACGACATTGGACATGGAACGACATGGAAAGCAACAGATACCTAAAACAAATTCTCACAGGGAGCAAGATAAAATGAGGAGCACAAGGAGGAAGTACACAGACGGTATGACAAAGACTGAGAAAAATAATTGGACTATTTATACACATTTGTCTATCTGTGTGTTTGTTTCTTTGTCTGCCAACTCCTGATACACGATTAGGAGGAACCAAATATGGCCCTCAAGTATATTTTAGGCCTTTTCATGTTTTAAAAAAAATCGATATCATATATTATGATTATGATTATGATATCATGTTTTCTAGCAAACACCTAAGAATTGCTTTAGTACTTATGAATCTATAACACCTTATCTAATCATTGTATCATTTTATTTTCATGGCCAACCACCTAAACAGGCCAATCAACAAAGTAGCATGGGTGTGTACTAGTAGGGTTAGAGAAGTGAAGTCAGCTAGGGAAACAAGACTCAGGTAATCCAGACAATCACAGGGGAGGAAGTAAAGCACAAGTGACAGCGTTTGCAGGAAACTGCAAAAGGAAACCAACCAAACACACAGAGAAGACGACATACTGAACATGAAGCGTAGGAACACAGGGGAGGCTAACTTAACAGAGAACCAAAACATAATATAACACAGAAATCTAAATTACAAACACTGGAATAAAAGGGGAAAAAACCCAAAGTCAAACTCAAATATAGTAATTAAGAAGACTCCGAACATAACCAATTCCAGGGATCATAGAGATTTTTAGGAAAGGTTTAACAGATATTTTATTATGCTTCGTCTTTTGTGCAGCTGACACTCTGGAGGACATTTAACTTTGGTGCAAACAAACCATTGATCACCTTGTTTCAGGATTAGTAACTTTAGCAAACTGAAAAGTGGTTTTGGGATGATTTCAGCTGTCTCTCTGTCTGTCACATGACACCCGCCCTTGCAGGCCATTATAGTCCCTCAAGATTGTCCCACATCAGTTAACTTGACCTTCATGCTCTATGTTTGCTAATAACACTGCCAGTTCTGCCGGTCTAATTTACATGTTGAGTCACAGTGCGGAGAGAACTGAGATAATGTGTATGCATATTAGCACCACGTGTGAATACAAAGACCCAAGACCAGATTTTGTTATAGACACAGTAAAACCAGATGCAGAGCTACATCTCTGAATGCCAGCGAAGATGTGAAACGAGAATGATTTTTTTTTTTAAATGTGTAGAATCAACTTGACTTGAATCTATATTCGTTATAAACACACATGGTTCACTTTGTCCTAAATTTAGATCATACCTTGTCACCGAAATGTGTTTCATTCCAGGAAAATAACTGCCATTTTTTCTGTACTGCCGTAAAATAACAAAATAAGACTGAGGTAAAATCACACTGCAAGGAAGAAAACAACAACCCCCCCCCCCCCCCCCCCCCCCACCCCCCAACTACCTTTAAATCAGGTTGTAGGAGGTGAGATGGCAAAACCTAGAAACCAGGAACTGTCTGTAATCAACACCAATGAGGCGATATATTGGATGGTGGCAGTGGAATAAAATCACCACCCTCCAAGTAGGTGTACAGTATATGACTAAATCTTTCCACCCCCCCCATTTTCTGCCATTATCCCACCGTAGGGAAAATTGCCTGTCTGGTTACAAGCCTGCAATATTCCCAGCAGTTGTCCATTTGGCTCTTATTGAGGCACCACTTTCTACACTGACAGAGAAACCGAGGCTACGCGCTGAACAGTCACCCTGGGGTTAAAATGATGGAGTTTGTGCAAGTGTAAATTACTCCATAACACAGGACACCTTCACTCAGGCCTTTAATGGGTGCTCTCCAATTTTTTATGGGTATATCATCAGTGTGCTGCTGTAGCAATGTAAACACAGCACTTTGTTAATTCAGGGTTCATTACATTTTGGTAATTTAAATGATAAATACTGGTACTTATAGAGTGCTTTCATATAAACCTCATCCACTCATTCATAGAGCACTTGATCTAACATTCACATACACTCAACAAAAATATAAACGCAACACCTTTGTTACTGCTCCCATTCCCCATGGGATGGACGTAGAGACCTAAAATTCATTCCAGATACACAATATAACCATCCCTCCCAAACAGTGGTCACAAATCAGTCCAAATGTGTGGTAGTGGGCACATCTGCTATATTGAGATAATCCATCCCACCTCACAGGTGTGCCACATCAGGATGCTGATCTGACATCATGAGTAGTGCACAGGTGTACCTCAGACTGCCCACAACAAAAGGCCACCCTGGAATGTGCAGTTTTGTCTCACAGCAAAATGCCACAGATGCCACAAGCAATGAGGGAGCGTGCAATTGGCATGCTGACAGCAGGAATGTCAACCAGATCTGTCGCCCGTGCATTGAATGTTCATTTCTCAACCATAAGCCGTCTCCACAGGCGCTTCAGAGAATATGGCAGCACATCCAACCGGCCTCACAACCGCAGACCTCGTGTAACCACACCAGCCCAGGACCTCCACATCCAGCAGGTTCACCTCCAAGATCGTCTGAGACCAGCCACCCAGACAGCTGCTGGAACAATTGGTTTGCACAACCAAACAATTTCTGCACAAACTGTCAGAAACTCAGGGACGCTCAACTGCATGCCCGTCGTCCTCATCGGGGTCTTGACCTGACTCCAGCTCGTCGCCGTAACAGACGTGTGTGGGCAAATGCTCACATTCGATGGCGTCTGGCACGTTGGAGAGGTGTGCGCTTCACGGATGAATCATGGTTCACATTGTTCAGGGCAGATGGCAGCTGAGAATGTCCCAGTTCTTGCATGGCCAGCATACTCACCGGACATGTCACCCATTGAGCATGTTCGGGATGTGCTTGACCGGCGTATACGACAGCGTGTACCAGTTCCCACGAATATCCAACAACCTCGCACAGCCATTGAAGTGGAGTGGACCAACATTCCACAGGCCACAATTGACAATCTGATAGACTCCATGCGACGATGTGTTGCACTGCATGAGGCAAATGGTGGTCACACCAGATACTGACCGGTTCTGGGTCCCCAGACCCCCAATAGTGCAAAAAACTGCACATTCCAGGGTGGCCTTTTGTTGTGGGCAGTCTGAGGTACACCTGTGCACTACTCATGATGTCAGATCAGCATCCTGATGTGGCACACCTGTGAGGTGGGATGGATTATCTCAATATGGCAGATGTGCCCACTACCACACATTTGGACTGATTTGTGACCACTGTTTGGGAGGGATGGTTATATTGTGTATCTGGAATGAATTTTAGGTCTCTACGTCCATCCCATGGGGAATGGGAGCAGTAACAAAGGTGTTGCGTTTATATTTTTGTTGAGTGTATGTTCTCACACTTCAATGGATATATTGGGGGCAACTTGGGGTTCAGTATCTCAACCTTCAGTGTGCCAATACTTCAATATGGAACACTTCATGCAGCTATTAACTCAGTTCATTCAAGTCAATTTCCTCACAGAAAATATCAACAATTACAAAACAATTATAAATCCTATGTGAGGTTGAGCATGACAGTTAATTTTATATCACAACTATTAGTACTGGTAGCACAGTGATGTGGTGATTAGCACTGTTGTCTCACAACAAGTAGGTCTTGAGTTTGAATCTGGGCTGGAGCTTTTGCATTGGTTATCACTGGGTACTCCAGCTTTCTCCTGCTGTTCGAAGACAAACACGTTAAGTTAACTGGTGATTCTAAACTGTCTCAAAATATGAATGTAAGCATGAATGGTTGTCTGTCTTTCTGTCTTAGCGCTGGTGAATAAAATGTAAATATTTTTCTGGAGCTTTCAGACACATTTTCTGGTAGAAACTCTGACAAAAAGTTCTAAGTTCATTTTTTTTTTCCCCACACTAGCGAGCTAACCTCCTGCTAATTTCCAACTCAGCTAAACCTAGTCCTCTTTTTCGTGGATCTTTTTATTGGAGCTGACATAATTTGGACTCTCAGTGGTGCTTTTTTGTTTCTTTGATTTTGGAAACCAAAGTAGCATCTGGACCCAGAAATTACTAATGATGTCAGATTTAACAAGCTGATTGTTCCCCAAAACACTTCCTTCATGTGAACAAATAAACAAAAACCACCAAAGAAACAACAATATGTCAGCGGTAGTGTCGTGGATGAGAGAAGGAGGACCCAAACGCTGGACTCACAGGCAGGTAGGTGAAGGTGGATGTTTATTGCCGAAGGAGCGAGCAAACAGTACAGAGGGAGGAAATGGCTGGCTGGCTGGCTGACTGACTGACTGACTGACTGACCAAAAGACTGACTGACTGAACATACAGACGACATCAGACTTACATCATCAATGACCCGACACTGAATGGGTAGAACAGAGGGCTTAAATACACAGGCTGGTGATAATGATGATAATGAGGGACCGGTGAGTACACAGCTGAACATAATGAACTAATGATAATGGGAAGAGGACTGAACATAATACACACAGACCAAGGCTAACACAATAAAACAGGAAGTGGAACAGGCAGTAGATAAACAGTGAGTGTGAACTGAAAACACTGGGTCACCGACCCAGGAACCCTGACAGGACCCCCCCCTCCAAAGGCCGGCACCCGACGGCCAAACGAAAAAGAACCAGAACAGGGCGGGCGGAGGGGGCCCAGGACGGAGGGACGGAGGCCACACAGAGACAGTTCGGGTGGGTGGCCACGTGGCCCGAGGCCGAGACGAGACAGTTCAGGTGGGCGGCCACGTGGAAGGCAGCGGCGACCACTGAGCCGGTCCGGTGGGCGGCTGCGGCGGTCGAGACGAGACTGTTCCGGTGGACCGACCGTGCGGAAGGCAACGGCGGTGACGTGGACACAGTTCGGGAGGCCGGCCACGCGGAAGGCAACGGCGGCCACTCAGGCGAAGGCGGTCCGGGGGCCGGCCGCGCGGAAGGCAACGGCGGCCACTCAGGCGAAGGCGGTCCGGGGGCCGGCCGCGCGGAAGGCAGCGGCGGCCAGTCAGGCGAAGGCGAAGGCGGTCCGGGGGCCGGCCGTGCGGAAGGCAGCGGCGGCGGCGAAGGAGACGACGGAGCAGTTCAGGGGGCCGGCCGCGCGGAAGGCAGCGGCGGCGGCTCTCCAGTGTTAGGCATGCTGGCCATGGCCCGGTGGGCACAGGACCAGACGAGGCCGAAGGCTCTGAGGCTGGGCCAGACGAGGACGAAGGCTCTGAGGCTGGGCCAGACGAGGACGAAGGCTCTGAGGCTGGAGCCGGACCAGGCGGAGCAGAAGCAGAGGCCGACGCCAGACCGGGCGACGTTGAAGGCGATGCAGAGGCCGGGCCGGGCCGGGCGTGGGTGCAGCTGAGGCAGAGGCCGGGCGTGGGTGCAGCTGAAGCCTCTGGCTGGAGGCAGAGGCCGGGCGTGGGTGCAGCTGAAGCCTCTGGCTGGAGACAGGCTGGGCCAGCGGGTGCGGAAGCCTCTGGCTGGAGACAGGCCGGGCCAGCGGGTGCGGAAACCCCTGGCTGAGGAGCGGCTGGGCCAGCGGGTGCGGAAACCCCTGGCTGAGAAGCAGGAGAGCTCACAGCTGGCTCTGGGTGCTGTGGCTGCAGGTCCGGGAACCGAACAGGATGGTGGACAGGCGACTGGAGGCGACTGGGGGACAGGAGCAGACTGGACTGACTGGACGACAGGAGGGGACTGAGCTACAGGAGGTGACTGGACGACAGGAGGGGACTGAGCTACAGGAGGTGACTGGACGACAGGAGGGGACTGAGCTACAGGAGGTGACTGGACGACAGGAGGGGACTGAGCTACAGGAGGTGACTGGAGGACAGGAGGGGACTGAGCTACAGGAGGTGACTGGAGGACAGGAGGGGACTGAGCTACAGGAGGTGACTGAGCTACAGGAGGTGACTGAGCTACAGGAGGTGACTGGAGGACAGGAGGGGACTGGAGGACAGGAGGGGACTGAGCTACAGGAGGTGACTGGAGGACAGGAGGAGACTGAGCTACAGGAGGTGACTGGAGGACAGGAGGAGACTGAGCTACAGGAGGTGACTGGACTAGAGGTGAGTGAACTGACTGGAGGGCAGCAGGAGACTGGACTAGAGGTGAGTGAACTGACTGGAGGGCAGCAGGAGACTGGACTAGAGGTGAGTGAACTGACTGGAGGGCAGCAGGAGACTGGACTAGAGGTGAGTGAACTGACTGGAGGGAAAGCTGAACAGCAGGTGAGGGAACTGACTGGAGGGAAAGCTGAACAGCAGGTGAGGGAACTGACTGGAGGGAAAGCTGAACAGCAGGTGAGGGAACCGACTGGAGTGGAGATGCTAAGGGAGGAACAGAGGCAGGCGTGGCTGACGACGGAGCTGAGGTTGGTGTGGCTGATGGCTGAGCTACAGACTGGGCTAGACGGGGAGATAAGGCTACGGCCTGGGCTAGTAAAGCTGGTGCCTGAGCAGGGGACACTTCAGCCAGCCTAACCAGGGATAAAGCTAGTGCGTGAAAGGCTGGATCAGGTGGTGGATGAAGTGGTGGACTGATTGGCTCTTCCGTGCCTCCAGAGCGTGAGGGCACTGGCTGGAGAGCCTCAGCTGAGTCTCTAGGGGGGTCAGGCCAGATCCTGGCCGCCCTCAGCCTAGGCGCTGGGACAGGCACGGGAGGTGGCTGGACACCAGTCACCCCCACCCGAGGAACAGAGGTGGGTGTGGAGGTATACGGGGTCACAGCTGCCCTCGTCCTGGGTGCGGGCACAGGTGTGGGTGTCGGCTGACTGACAGGAGTGGAAATGATGACTGGGTGAGTGATACTGACAGGTGTATCTGGCTTTATTCTGGTCCTTCTGCCACCACTATTTACAGTCTTTGACTGAACAGTCTTTGGGGGAGCAGAGCAGAAAAAATCTTCCCAGTCCACTTCATCCTCTAGGAGGGAAACATCCCATGAATCAGAAAAGGGTCTATTGTGTGTTTTAAGTGGATAATCAGACGGTGAGTGCGAAAAACAGTCACTGGAGCTCACCATCGGGAGATGCTGGAAATAGTCCTTGTTATGGCGACGTGTGCGCCGCTTTCTCCGGGAAGAGGCAGTGGGCGGGGTACACAGCCGAGCCTCTGGCACGGGAGCCTCCATTGAGCCGAGGTGGGAGGCGGAGCCACCGTGCCATGGCGAGGTTGAAGGTCCGGTGAGTAAAATGGCTGGCGGGCGAGCGAGGAGCGTAGCAGCGGAAGAGCGAGCGGCCGAAGCCTGGCCTGTGACGCCCACTCTCCGCGGCGAATGCTCCGATGCAGGTGAGGCAGCAGGTGGAGGACCGCGGCGTCTCCGAGGGCCGCCCAGAGCCAGGCGAGTCCCCTCAAAGACGTGCTCCCTCTCTGAGAAGAGCCGCTGTTTCCACCTGAGCTTCTCCGCCCAAATGGAGAGCGCTGCGTCCTGCCGCTCGAAAAGGTCCGAGTCCGCTGGGTCCACAACGCGTGGTCGGGTCATTCTGTCAGTGGTAGTGTCGTGGATGAGAGAAGGAGGACCCAAACGCTGGACTCACAGGCAGGTAGGTGAAGGTGGATGTTTATTGCCGAAGGAGCGAGCAAACAGTACAGAGGGAGGAAATGGCTGGCTGGCTGGCTGGCTGGCTGGCTGGCTGAATGAATGAATGAATGAATGACCAAAAGATTGACTGACTGAACATACAGACGACATCAGACTTACATCATCAATGACCCGACACTGAATGGGTAGAACAGAGGGCTTAAATACACAGGCTGGTGATAATGATGATAATGAGGGACCGGTGAGTACACAGCTGAACATAATGAACTAATGATAATGGGAAGAGGACTGAACATAATACACACAGACCAAGGCTAACACAATAAAACAGGAAGTGGAACAGGCAGTAGATAAACAGTGAGTGTGAACTGAAAACACTGGGTCACCGACCCAGGAACCCTGACACAATACATAAATGAAAAAGCTAAAAGTGTCTACTCACAAAGGTTAGTGAACTACCTGTAAAAGTTTAAAGTTGAAGTGACTCTTGCAGTGTTCTTCTTTTTCAAATTGTCTGGATGACATTTAGTTTTGTGCAACATTTGTAGCTAAAGGTTCAACCGCTACATGTTGAAATTAATTACCATTATGACCTGCTCCAGCATCTTAAAGACTTTATAATTATTCATTCTTATGTGGCCTCATGCCTGAAAAGCTGCAATACATTATATACTTGTTAGGCTCAATTTAATCTTACATACAATAAAAAATAAATAAAGCTTTTCCTTACCTTCAAATCAAACATGTTGTAAGTCTCATATTACTGTGTTAACTTTACATCTGTTTGTATGAACAAGGACACGAGTGCAATT
The DNA here is from genome assembly GCF_041146795.1 of Maylandia zebra. NCBI lineage: Eukaryota > Metazoa > Chordata > Actinopteri > Cichliformes > Cichlidae > Maylandia > Maylandia zebra. The sequence goes on along the minus strand of NC_135167.1, from coordinate 22,829,714 downwards.
TGTATCAACTCTGAATATTCAGCGATGGTTGCATGTGCACTGAAAAGTCAAAACCTCAGGTCAAGTCAAAAAACTTGTCATTTATCACAACATCAACATGGCTGAAAAAAATTTAGTTTGGACCTGATGGCAATTTTGAAATCACATCACCCACCTTCAACAATTTTATCTTGTGCACCTTTAAAGCAGTAAAAACATGGTTGCCAGGGGAACTGTTGGGGGAAAAGCATGTTCTTGTCTAACAAGGGCTGATGCTTCATTTGACTAAATTCAGTTTACAAATGCCCAGTGTTGGGTGTAACATTTTCTAAATCACTTCACATTTCTTGGTAATCCAGTGATGTAATGTACTCGTGTACTAATTACTGTAATTACATTACAGTTACAAACAAAGCTTATTTATTTATCTGCAAGATAAGGACAGAAAGAAAGAAAAAAAACATCAAACATGCATTTTTTTTCTTGCACGCTTAGACTACAACCAGCTGATTTCAGTTAATATGTAGAGAGGAGTAAACATGCAGCGTCGTCTAGAACTTTTGAGGAGTGGATATATGGGCATTATTTTTATTTTTATTGCAGGAAAGAACAAGAGTGCGATGAAAAAGTGCAAAATGTGGCCAGGACAGAAACAGCTGCATTATAAAGTTAACACATCTGCACAAACAACATGCAACAATAACACGAAACTAACTAAGAGCCTAGAGTGATGTTAGACCTAAGAGTATACCAACCCGAGCCCATGAGCCAGAGCTCGATATATAGCAGGAAACAACAGCTGTGATTTGTAGCATCCAATTCTACCTGTACATGTTTCTACAGTACAATCTGTTTGGCGATCCCTTTGAGGTACCTTTGGACTGTTTTTAAACTATGCTTTGTGTTGTCGGCTTTGTATTAAAATTGAAACACCAAAAGAAAGATCTTGTGTGTTCTCATTAGGATACAGATTTGTTGAGTAACGGCCCCAAAATTGCACGTCTTGTTTTTAATGTACAGATTTGGCGACAAAGTCTTCAGGAAAATATATACCCTTGCTATGCCGATGATAATTATCTGTATATTTTGTTTTAAATAAAAAAATTTCCTGCTTGTTATATTGTATATGGTCAAAATGACACAAGGCAATTTAGCACCGTGGCTGTACAAACCCAAGGTGCTGTTGTTCTGTCTTCAGGGCAACAGCATATGCAGCTTAACTGAGGCTCATTCATTTAATAAATCAGCTTGAAGTTCATGATGATGCTATAGTTTCACTTGGATGCATAAAACTGGTCCAGAAGAGCATTCAGTGCGCTCTTCTTAACAGAATGAAACTCAATGTTCACACAGTATTAGTGAAACCTAGCCAAGCCTGAAAGCAATTCAAAGGCCACATTGCTTGCCTCACAATTTTAGCTTAATTTCTTCTTGTCACTTATTTGTTTTTGTCCTTAAAGGAGGATGTGACAACTGGAAAACAATTAGCATATAAAGTGCAGATGTATTAACGCATACATGCGGTAAGCATCAGGTAAGCACTTTACAGGTATGTGAGAGTGACTCCAAAAAGCCACCTTTGAGAACTGAGATGGCGGCTCAAATATAAGGGGAGGGTCTGCAACAGTGAAAAGAGCGAGAGACAAAGGTAAGTCTGAGGCAGGATCATTGAGGTAACAAGAACTAGAGTTTTACTAAGTGTAACTGTGAGTGTGAGTGAGATTTTCACACAAGTAGATGGAACGATGTGATGGAGAACAAGATGATGAGCTGGTGCTTAAGAGCAGGAGATGAGTGGAGATTGGTTGCAGGTGTGTCAGTCGGCAGCGTGTGCGAACCAGAGGATGGCCATGCCACTATTAAAAAGGTAAGAAAGAGAGCGAGAGAGATTAATAAGGGGGGTTAAAAAAAGGTAGATCGATGCTGGAGGACAGGAGTGAGAAAACATGGATGTTTGTATGAAACAAATGCTGTTATTATAGCCCATACTTATTTTTTAAAGTAAACGGATCTTTAACGCCCATGTTAATCAGTGCATGTAGAATGTGGTCCACATTATTGGGGCTGAAATCAGCACATTAGTAACCTTAACAATTTCCTTTCAGACATGTCGTCAAATTGTTTTAACCAAGTCATTTTTGTGTCTAATCATAAACAAACAGCAGGTGAAAACAAAAGTAAACAGCAGGTGTTGTCTCCATCACCCCACCTTCCTCCTAGTGAGGATTTTTTTTTCTTTTTTACTCTTTTCAAAGTAAAAAACACTGCAGTAGGTATCCAGGAACACTCACATGGTTTGTAGATTGTAGGAAGAGATTACCAATAGGACTTTCTGTTATATCAACAATCCTATGATGCCTCTTGAATATTTCTAGCATATGTAAAAAGTAGCAGTATCAGTGGTGCTAATAAATTATTGTGTGCTACTGTTTTTCAGCTTTACTAACGAATAATAAACTGCCCAAAATAAAAAGCTTTTGTAGAGTATTTAGATAGATAAAGAGATAGATAGACAGACAGACAGAAAGAGTGATAGAGAGATAGATAGCTAGATGAATAGATAGATAGATGGATGCTGTAAACATAGACAAATGCAGATTTTCAGACTCTCTCAGATGTGAGAAAGGCTGAAGTGTGGCTGCTGCACACAAAGAAGTTGAAGCAGAGAAATGCCACAGCGCACACTGAGTGACGTCAACCAGGAGGCCCCGTGGGGATGAGGTGAGTCAGAGCCAGGGCCGCGGCCTCGCCAGCTCTCCGCAGCCATGAGCGCGTCATCACCAGTCTCACTGACACCCTCTCACATTTCTCTGCATCTGCTTCAATGTGCCTCTGCCTCCCTCCATCCCTCCGCCTCCTCAGGAGGATCTCTTCACATCCATGGCATACGCCAGTCCTAGCTATGCATGTCTATCTTTGTCTCTCTCCACACCTTTGGGGTGGGTGCTCATCAAGCATGAAATGTTTTATTTCTAATTATGATAAAAGCTTTAAAAAAAAAAATATATATATATATATAGTCAAAAATGCAGGATAACAAATAAAAGAGTTGACGTTCAAGAGAAGTTCCAGGCTTTGTCATCCTGTGCTGTGTACAAAGGGATTTGCTTTTTCTTTTAGATATCTTGACAATGTGAAAGTGATATCTTTGTATTGATAATATTCAGACAATGGCACAGTTCGGTGGTGGAAACGCAGTGAGTCACACCTTTTCTCTGCACTGCGAGACAAAGAACAGCACAACAGGCCAGCAGCCTGTAATATCTTTCAGACCTAACAGTGTTCAGGTTAAGAGAGCAAATGCTTTTGTAGCTCTGCAGTGAAGGTTTATGCTTATAAGGAGTTCATTAAAGCAGAAAAAAGACTGTTTGTGATGAACAGGAGCTGCTACATCAGAGCTGGGATGATTCACCCATCACTTGCAGAAAAACACTTAAAATATTTTCGTTGAACTGCCCAGATACAAAGATACAAACCTCTTGAGCGCTTTCTTAACAGCAGTTGGCGAGGGATCGCTGAGTGGAGGTAAAGTGTAAGAATAAATGTAAAAATAGATTTAACCCCCCCCCCCAAAAAAAAAAAAAAAAAACCAAACAAACAAACAAAAAACCATTAGATCATTATACTTCCACTGAAAACTACGTCCATATGAACAGAAGCTTTACTTACCTGGATGATTGAGCATGCATCAAGACATTAGATCATTAATGCCTCTAGGCTCATTCAGTAGCATTTAAGCTAGAACCTTTCTCTGACATTAACATTAACGTTATGTAACGCGTAAGATGTTACACGTAAAGGTCACAATGTGAAAGCTAACAGCAAAAATAATATCATACAATAAATAAATGTCTGTAAATGAGTACAAATGACAATGCTTGTATTGCAATAGCGACTGCGTTTTCCAATGGCTGCTTTTATTTAACAGGCAGGCATAGAAAGGTCCCAGGTCACAACAAAGCTAAAACTCTCAGTCAATTAATCAATAATCAATAAATTATAAAATAACAGACATTCTAGTTCTAGTTTTTTTATCTAATACAGTTTTTTTGTTTATATGGACTTTGTTGTTTTGAAGATGTCAATTCAGGCATGATGGGATATCTTTTTCTTATGTTTACTAAATCAGATAATTTATTTGATGAGGAAAAAAATAGTTTCAACTCCAATCCCTTTCATTTGTCCACAACAATCACCTTAAATAAATTCTCTTAATTAAAGGGTGTACATTTTGCCTGTATACTTACTGTTTTTTTAAAAACAAATACAACTGACACTGTAGGGCAGAAAAGAAAAAAAATATTGATACAGCTACTGCTGTTTATTTTTTTCGATGGTGTGTGGAAAGCCAGCCGAGTTAAATCATTGGAGTTTCTTTGCTGAAGGAAAAAACACTTGGAAAAGGGCCGGAGATCTTAATTTATGACATCAGCAACTGTCAGAATTTCGTCTGGATCTATTTATGTATTTACTTATTTTTAACTTTTACAATAGCTTTTTTTAAGCCTCCCCACCCCGCATTTCCACACATGTCCACCTTCACTTTTTGGATGCAGTTTTCCAGATATACCAGTTGCTCTACAGAGCAGCAGTGCTCCGATTGCATGGCACACACACACACACACACACACACACACACACACACACACACACACACACACACACACCTCGTGGGTAAGACTGCAGTAGATTCAGGGGAGGGCTGGCAGATATAGAGATGCTGACTTAATTTTTTGCATTGGTTGACACCTGTCTGTGAGCTGCCTGCAACGTGTTCAAGTTTCACTCTTGCCAGGTAGAGGCATCAGCTAGGGGGAGCATGAGGGTGTCTGCTTGGGGAGGGGTGGTGGCAGAGGTGGTGGTGGGGTGCTGTTGGGTTGAGAACAGGGTGGGTGGAAGTAGCTTGCCCGGAGAAAGAGGTCTGCACCACATACAACATTCAAGCGAACATCTGACGTCAGTACATCAATAATTAAAGCATTTTATTCATAGCCTGGGAGAAAAAGAATCAATTGACAAATCACATATTCACTTTGAGTTACTTCAAACGGTGAGACAATTAAAATGCACAACGTGTCTGTCTGTGTGTGTGTATCTGTGTGTGATGCGATTTACACATTTGCTATATATAGCTTCTATGTTATTTAGGGTGCATTTCCCAATATACGGTGAAGACAGGAATACAAATCGTGACTCATTTCTTTAAAAAAATTCTACTCATCTGCCCTTTCTTTCTGATTGGTTATGAGGTGCATTCAGCTATTGTATTTTCCCATCTATCATTCTTTAACATGACAACTGCCTCATTTCTCTTTCATTTATTGCTGTTCCCCAATGCTAACAATATTCACATTTTTGATATGTTTTTGAATTCATGTAAATCACAAAAAACAAACAAACAGCTATTGATAAGAGTAAAGCAGAAGATAGCTTTAGTTTCATACATTTATTCATCATAAAAAAGTCAAATGATCTGGTAAGCTTGTGCCGTCGTTAATATTCATGCTTATTGACCAAATAACTAATCACAGCAAACATGCTCAGGATACTATACACAGATCCCAGATGTTAAGATCAGGTCTTCATCTGGAAAGTGTCTCTTTCTGTGCCTTTGTGTATTATAGATAGAGAAAAAAGAAGTCACTGCAGTTCTCAAAATAAGCTGATTATATATTGATAATAAGTGAACATAACAATAACATTTTGTAACATGTGTTTTATTGTATGTATTGCCTTTCATTACCTTTTAAAATTAACATTAGCCTTTTTGCTTTTTAAATGTTTCACTCCTTATATCTATCTATTGGTATTACTATTTAAAAAATATTAAACTACTCCTTACCTTATTAATTTTTTCTCATTTTATCTACCTGTGTCTGTATAAAATCTTCCACTTTTTATATCCCATGTTGTTAATAGGTAGATCTATAGAGAGAGAGATGTGGAAATCTGTAGCGTAATTATGCAGCTGTAGGCAGCAGGTTAGGTTAGACTGCTATTCTGGCATCAAGAATTTCCTTTCCTATTTCTCTCAGCATTTGTAAAGTTTTCCAGTTAAAAAAAATAAACAAGTCTTCAGTCCAAACCAAACAATAAACTAAAAAAAACTAAAAAAACCCAAACCATATTGATAAAAATGATTTTTTTTGACCTGCAGTGATGAAAAAAAATGTCTATAATACAAATTAAACAAATTACTTCTAACGTATTAATCAGTGAGTGGTGCTGGCAGAGGCATCACTTGCCACCAGGAAAAGGAGGCAACTGTTTGGTGCCCCAAGCCCCAAGGAGTGACTGACCTCTTCACAGGGTCCTAACCACCTGACTCCACTCACTCGCACAGTAAGTGTCAGCATGATCCAGTTTAAAGAAATGTAATGACAACAAAAGAAGCCCTCCATAAAAATATAGAGGAGATATCACCCTCGGAGTGCAAATAAGAAAAAAAGCTAGACAGTGGAGGGTGGAGAATATTAATAAATGGCTAACTATAATGCCATTTTTTAATTTGCATTCTATGTTCTGTTGTTTATGTTCATGTTTAACATTAACTAACCTACCAAGCAAAGTGTCAAGCTCTGCTAGCCACAATGTAAGTTGAGTACCCAATTTTTTTGTTGGTGTCAGATTATTTATAACATAATTATGATGAATACCTGCTGGAGATGCCTCTTGGAATTTTTTTGCCAAGGGACCCAACAAACTTTGGAATCACTGCTTGGCGCTCCTAAGAAGATTTTGTTACTTTTGAACAGTTTTTCACCCATCTTTATGCTAAACTAAGCTAAGTAAGATGCTAACAGTAGTTTGTCTTTTCTGAAAACCCCTTTAGAAGCACTGTAAATAAGAAAGCGGTGCAAAACATTACAGTTCAGATTGGCGAGAAAATCCATAATTTCCTCAGTACCTTCCTCTTTAATGTTATTCAGATTTGGTGGCCTGAGATCATTAACAGCATCAAGACATTTGGCAGTGACTAAAACAACTGCTGGTGATGATAAACTATACCAATGATGCTCATGATGGATTTCTAGCACATCCTATGTACATTTGTGAATATCTGAGGACAGCTAGAGACACTAGTCCATGATGGATGTGCCTGGAGAGCTCATAGTGATGGCCTCTGGCCCACTGGGGGACCAAGAGCAACCACAAAAAAACATGAAAACCCTGCTCATTTGTAAACTAACACATATCAAATGACAGCAGCAACCATAGCTATCACTTCTGGCCATGACAAAAAACTGACATGTACTGGGAAATCTTTTAGGTGTTTTTAATGAGTGCAAACCCTTGAACCATCAAAGCAATATGAATGTTGGCTTCATTAACTTGCCAAGCGTGTCCTCTGTTTTCCCTTTTTACCCTGCGTGCTGGCCTGCCACTGACCTAACCTGACCTCAGCAATGTCTTTGCAGTTGCTGCATCCTGGCCTTTAGCCTTTGGACCTCCCAGGATACTTCTGAATACTCTTTGAGAGGGGTAAGTGCATGTTATATATTATGGTTAGAATCTGGGACAAACCTTTATGTAAAAGAGAACTGGCTTACAATAGGAATAATGAGACAAAGTGTATATAATATACAAAAACATAAATCTATTAGTTTAAATGTGATGCTCCATACCTTAGTCAGACCAGGAGTTGCAAGCGATAAATTAATTTAAAGCAGGTTTGTGTTAATTATCACCTAGAAATTATGTTGTATAGTATTACTTCTTTTGCAACATGTTAGTACTGCACAGAAGTTGCAGCAGCAGTTTAGAAATTGGTTCCAAACTATTCAGTGCTTGGCATGTAATTAGGTTCAGGTGCATCCATCTATTTTAGAATTTAGCACATTTCTTCCCATGAATAAAATATATTTGGATTGACGCATAGTTAGTCAGAATTAATTATATTCACTTTCAGCTGACTTTTAACTAAGCCCGACCTTTAATTAGTTGACAAACCATCCCCGTTTCACTGTTGTAACTAATTTTAGTCAGTAATCTGTGTAATATGTCACTTTGCTCTGTCCACAGAGATGTAAATAGACTCAGAAGCAAACATGTGTAAGCTCTGTGACCTATATGACCCTTGTTTGATTCTTAGTACTTAACAAAAGAATCAAAACATTGCTCATCTGACCTGAAAATCTTTCAGTTTGTGGCCTTGATCAAGTCCCCGAGGCTGTTGTCGTAGACTTTGATGGCATCCAGCTTTTTCCTGCAAACAAGGTAACTTAGGCTTAAGAAGGACATATTTTCACAGGATGTGGACAATGAAAAAAAGTCCAAGGTGTATCTTTGAGTATATTTCAAGCTGGCCATGGCACTTATGCCAGTGTGCCATTCTCTGACTCATGGTGTTGCCTACAGTGGGGGAGGGAGACTCAGTCGGCAGAGAGAGAGAGAGAGAGCGAGAGAGAGAGAGAAAGAGTGAGACCAAGATTTGAAATACTGAGAGTGGGATGAAGTGTTTTCTCCCCCTGCTGACTGAAAAGCTCTGATATTTTCAGAGGAAATTCGCGTAGATTCACATGTTTCCAAAGACCAGCATTCATGCATATTTGCACTTTTTAACTAAAATTACTTTATTAACCCATCTAACCCCACCGGCAACAATAGCTGCCATTTTAACCCTCTATTACATTAACAAAAAATTAAACCTATTGTGTTTAGGGGAAGTCTAAGGAGTAAAATGCATACGCTTAAGGAAAAAATTTGGGATTAAATGGGTTCATAATTTCTTTTTGTTTTGCCTTTATCAGACATGAAGCTTTTAATGAAAAACAAAGACATGACAAATATTGGTTTTAGTAATTATGTTTTTTCTGTTCTGAAACATCAACAGGAACCAAGTAAGCAGGATCAACAGTCTGGTAAAGTGCCGAAAACCCTCTGGTCCCTGGCCAGGACTGCTCAAGAGAGCAACCCAGAGGCTGTGTTGACAATGAGGCAGCTAAAGACAACGGCCCATAAGCAAAAAAGCATGGTACCAGGGCAAATGAGTTTAAGGCTACGTCCACACGTACCCGAGTATTTTTGAAAACACAGATTTTTCTATGCGTTTGCACCTTTTGTCCACACGTAAACGGCGTTTTCGGTCACTGAAAACTGAGATTTTTAAAAACTCCGTTTTTGCATTTACGTGTGGACGAGAAAAACGGAGGAAACTCAGAAAACGCAGCGTCAAAGGTGTGCGCCTTTTTTGACGTCACACTGTGATTGGCCAACATTTCTACACAGTTAGGACTATATCGCCACCTGTTGCTTTGGCATGTTCCTAGCAGCGTTTTCCTTCATTTCTGCGTTTACATGTGGACGGGATTATTTTTTAAAACCCATCCATCCATCCATCTTCATCCGCTTTATCCGAGGCCGGGTCGCGGGGGCAGCAGCCTAAGCAAAGAGGCCCAGACCTCCCTCTCCCCAGCCACCTCCTCCAGCTTATCCGGGGGGAATACCAAGGCGTTCCCAGGCCAGCGGAGAGATATAATCTCTCCAGCGTGTCCTGGGTCTGCCCCGGGGCCTCCTCCCGGTGGGACATGCCTGGGACACCTCCACCCAGGAGGCGCCCAGGGGGCATCCTTGTCAGATGCCCGAACCACCTCAGCTGGCTCCTTTCGATGTGGAGCAGCAGCTGCTCTACTCTGAGCCCCTCCCGGGTGGCCGAACTTCTCACTCTATCTCTAAGGGAGAGGCCAGCCACCCTTCGGAGGAAGCTCATTTCTGCCGCTTGTATCCGCGATCTCGTTCTTTTGGTCACTACCCACAGCTCGTGGCCATAGGTGAGGGTAGGGACGTAGATCGACCGGTAAATTGAGAGCTTCGCTTTTACACTCAGCTCCCTCTTCACCACGACGGACCGGTGCAGCGTCTGCATTACTGCAGCTGCAGCCCCAATCCGTCTGTCGATCTCAGGCTCCCTTCTCCCATCACTCGCGAACAAGACCCCGAGATACTTGAACTCCTCCACTTGGGGCAGGAACTCATCCCCGACTCGGCTGAGAACCATGGCCTCAGATTTGGAGGTGCTGATCCTCATTCCTGCTGCTTCACACTCGGCTGCGAACCGTTCCAGTGCGAGCTGGAGGCCCTCACCCGATGAAGCCAACAGAACCACATCATCCGCAAAAATCAGAGATGAGATTCTGAGGCCACCAAAGCGAAAGCCCTCCGCCACTTGGCTGCACCTAGAAATCCTGTCCATAAAAATTATGAACAGAACCGGACAAAGGGCAGCCCTGGCGGAGCCCATCACCCACCGGGAACGAGTCCGACTTATTGCCGGCAATGCGAACCAAGCTCTTGCAACGGTTGTATAGGGATCGAATGGCCCGTAACAATGGGCCAGACACCCCATACTCCTGCAACACCTCCCACAGGACACCCCGAGGGACACGGTCGAATGCCTTCTCCAAGTCCACAAAACACATGTAGACTGGTTGGGCAAACTCCCATGCACCCTCAAGTATCCTCGAGAGGATAAAGAGCTGGTCCAGTGTTCCGCGACCAGGACAAAAACCGCATTGTTCCTCCTGTATCCGAGGTTCGACTAGCGGACGAACTCTCCTTTCCAGCACCCTGGCATAGACTTTCCCAGGGAGGCTGAGGAGTGTGATCCCCCTGTAGTTGGAACACACCCTCCGGTCCCCCTTCTTAAAGATGGGGACCACCACCCCGGTCTGCCAGTCCACAGGTACTGCCCCTGATCTCCACGCAACATTGCAGAGGCGTGTCAACCAGGACAGCCCTACAACGTCCAGAGCCTTCAGGAACTCGGGGCGGACCTCATCAACACCAGGGGCTCTGCCACCAAGGAGTTGTTTAACTGCCTCAGTGACCTCGCCCCCGGAAATTGGCGGGTCATTCCCCTCATCCCCAGACTCTGCTTCCTCCTCGGAAGGCGTGTCAGTGGGATTAAGGAGGTCCTCGAAGTATTCCTTCCATCGCCTGACAATTTTCTCAGTCGACGTCAGCAGCGCTCCGCCAGCACTATACACAGTGCAGGTAGAGCACCGCTTTCCCCTCCTGAGACGCCTGACGGTTTGCCAGAATCTCTTCGAGACAGTCCGAAAGTCTTTTTCCATGGCCTCTCCGAACTCCTCCCACACCCGAGTTTTTGCTTCAGCCACTGCCCGAGCCGCATTCCGCTTGGCCTGTCGATACCTGTTAGCTGCCTCCGGAGTGCCACAGGCTAACCAAGCCCGATAGGACTCCTTCTTCAGCCTGGTGGCTCCCTTCACCTCTGGTGTCCACCATTTGGTTCGGGGATTACCACCACGGCAGGCACCAACCACCTTGCAGCCGCAGCTCAATGCAGCAGCTTCGGCAATGGAGACGCTGAACATGGTCCATTCGGACTCAATGTCCCCAGTCTCCCTCGGAATGCTGTTGAAGCTCTGCCGGAGGTGTGCGTTGAAGATCTCGCGGACTGGGGCCTCTGCTAGACGTTCCCAGCACACCCTCACTACGCGTTTAGGTGCACCAGGTCTGTCCAGCGTCCTCCCCTGCCACCTGATCCAACTCACCACCAGGTGGTGATCAGTTGACAGCTCAGCCCCTCTCTTTACCCGAGTGTCCAGAACATATGGTCGCAGGTCTGGTGATACGATTACAAAATCGATCATCGACCTACGGCCTAGAGCGTCCTGGTGCCACGTGCACTTATGGACACTCTTATGTTCGAACAGGGTGTTCGTTATGGCCAAACTGTGATTAGCACAGAAGTCCAATAACAAAGCACCGCTCGGGTTCAGATCAGGGAGGCCGTTCCTCCCAATCACGCCCCTCCAGGTCTCGCTGTCGTTACCCACGTGAGCATTGAAGTCTCCCAGCAGGACAACAGAGTCTCCAGGTGGAGCACTTTCCAGCACCCTCCCCAGGGACTCTAAGAAGGCTGGGTACTCCGAACTGCCACTCGGCGCATAAGCGCAGATGACAGTCAGGACCCATTCCCTGACCCTAAGGCGCAGGGAACAAACCCTCTCGTCCACCGGGAAAAACCCCAACGTACCGGCAGCAAGCCGAGGAGATATTAGAATACCCACCCCAGCCCGCCGCCTCTCACCAGGGGCAACTCCAGACTGAGACAGAGTCCAGCCCCTCTCCAGGAGACTGGTTCCAGAGCCCAAGCCATGCGTAGAGGTGAGCCCGACTATATCTAGCCGGTACCTCTCAACCTCACGCACTAACTCAGGCTCCTTCCCCACCAGAGAGGTGACATTCCATGTCCCTATTGCCAGTCTTGGCAGCCGGGGGTCAGTCCGCCAGGGCCTCCGCTCCTGGCCACCACCCGGCACACAATGCACCCGACCCCTATGGCGCCTCCTGCGGGTGGTGGGCCTGCGGGAGGATGGGCCCATGTCTCCTCTTCGGGCTGTGCCCGGCCGGGCCCCATGAACTAAGGCCCGGCCACCAGACGCTCGCCCTCGGGCACCCTCCCCGGGCCTGGCTCCAGGGCAGGGCCCCGGTAACCCTATCCCGGGCAGGGTAAACTGTTCCCTCGATATTCTTTTCATAAGGGTCTTCTGAATCGCTCTTTGTCAGTTTTTTAAAACGAAAACGGAAAATCTCAGTTTTCAAAAATACCCGTGTACATGTGGACGTAGCCTAAGAGAGACAGTAGACTCTTGATCAGGAAGCATGAACCAGACATGGGCTGGGCCACTAGCCACACCATTGGCTTTTGTGTTGAGCAGAATGATTTCCTTGACATTAGGGACTAGTATCAATGAGGATCTGAACAGATTATAGTCTGGAAGCTATATAACCTTCTGGAGGGCTACTCTGAAAGGAATCCCATAGGTGGACCAGGAAGTTCACTGATTGTGTGCTGTTGCACTGGCCAACCAGAGAGAGGCATCCTGTCCGGCATAGAAACTGATTCAGGCTGGAGACAGACAGACCAACAGATTACGAGTACTGGTTGGCTGGCAGCTAAATGCATCAAGAGCTCGAAAAAGGACCAGCAGCTAGATGACAGACAGCAGAAGAAAGCAAGACCTTCAATGTCATTCAGATGCTGTGAGAGTCATTTTAAGTGCTAGCAGGGTTCCTGGGATAGTTGATGGGTGGGAGTCGTTGAGGGTGGAAGCAGGCACGAAGCACTCAGGAACAAGAAGTTGCTACAGGCTGTCAGGGTCATTGCAAGCAGGCCTGTGGTTATCCAACACAGAGGCAGGAACAGGCAGGTGACAAGTGAACTGAGGAGCAGAATAGGGATGGGTATTGATAAGATTTTCACGATTCCGATTCCATTTTCGATTCTTTTTAAAAAAGGAGAACACTAAGGTCGATTCGCTTAGAACTTTGTTTTATATCTTCTCTTTGAACAAGATAGAAATTTAGGAGTAACATGACCTTACAAACCCAACAGTGAGATCTTAAGAGGTCCAGCCTATGGCTCTTCAATGGGGTGTCACAGGGTCCCCAGGAAAAAAAATTGTAAATGTAAAATAATAAAATAAATATTCTTCTGTAGCAATAACAAAGTATAACATAAATTATTCTGTAGCAATTACACAAGAATATCCAGTAATGTCCCTGCCTACAATTAAACACATTCACTTACCAAAGTGAAATCGGGGGCATCTGCTGTGGCAAATAGGTTCAAGCCTTTGACCACAAACTTAGTCACTGCTCGGTGACATTCGTCTATCCTGGCCTGAAAGGAGACGCTAACGGTAGACTGCAGCGAGAACTGCCAGCATCTGAGCCAGACTCTGTCTGTCTCTCTCATCATGGTCACCTAAATGCACAGTAATGGCAGGTTTTGTAATAAGGCAGATCGCGCTAACATAATATGCACTGTTAGTTGATTATTTACCTGCCGCATTAACGGAAGAGGACGTGCAAACGTTAACGCTGCTACTGGGTTGAGATTCATGAGTCTGGAGCAGAATTAAAAACACGACATTTGTTTAAGGTCATCGTGTGTTTTGTGAGCAAATGCTTTTGCATATTCGTAGTGTTTCCTCCCTTAAATGAAATCTCTACTTTTCAAGTATTGCAAGTTGCCCTGTTGTCATCCGTTCTCGTAAAGTGTAACCAAACTTTTGAGCGTTTGAGCCGCTTAGGCGCCGTGTTTCCTGCCAGGTAAATGACGCTCCGCAACGTGGTGACGTCATTCGGGGCGACTGGAATCAATAAGGGAATCGTTTGCAAAAATGGCAAACAATTCCAAGGAATTGAAACAGTGGGAACCGGTTCTCAACAAGAACCGGGTTTCGATACCCATCCCTAGAGCAGAAACAGGCAGGAGGCTAGCAAGATTTTATTTAGCTTATTTAGGTGCTGCAGTTTTTAGGACAGTTTTAGACTTGCTAGCATGCTTGTAGCTAAGTAATGCAGGTGCTGGAACAAAAAGTAGGTTTATCCTATTAACTTTTTCTAGTTACTCACTCCAACTATTTGAGGTCTTAATTTAGAACTATTAACCTGACAAGCTTTTCTTTGTAGGGAGTTTAACTGGACCAAGTTCCAAATATAAACATCTTCTGACTAAATACTTTAAACAAACTGAATTGTGGTATTCTGTCAAGCAGCCTACTTTACAAATGCTACTTTACTGTAGAGAAAAACAAAACAACATTTTAAAGTTGATGTATATAAGTTTGTTTGTTTGTTTGTTTTTTTTAAAAAAGGCCTATGACTACCTAAATATTTATGGGGAAACTGATGCAATTTGAAAAATAGTCACATTTGTAAATTTAAATTTCTTTTATATCATTCAAAAAACAAGTAGTTTATGCTGACATTTAACTAATTACATTTAACTTTATTAAGTACAAACAAGCTGTGGGTAGTGACCGAAAGAACGAGATCGCGGATACAAGCGGCAGAAATGAGCTTCCTCCGAAGGGTGTCTGGCCTCTCCCTTAGAGATAGGGTGAGAAGTTCGGCCATCCGGGAGGGGCTCAGAGTAGAGCAGCTGCTGCTCCACATCGAAAGGAGCCAGCTGAGGTGGTTCGGGCATCTGACAAGGATGCCCCCTGGGCGCCTCCTGGGTGAGGTGTTCCAGGCATGTCCCACCGGGAGGAGGCCCCGGGGCAGACCCAGGACACGCTGGAGAGATTATATCTCTCTGCTGGCCTGGGAACGCCTTGGTATTCCCCCCGGATAAGCTGGAGGAGGTGGCTGGGGAGAGGGAGGTCTGGGCCTCTTTGCTTAGGCTGCTGCCCCCGCGACCCGGCCTCGGACAAAGCGGATGAAGATGGATGGAAGTACAAACAATTTAATGGCAGTTTGGATAAGTCTGAAGATACGAGGCAAAGTATATCATGCAATATCCTCACCCACTGTGAGGATATTGCATGATTTAATATTAATATTAATTTAATGTACAACAACAAGAAGAAGAATATATATTTAAAGGGTCCTTGTTTTTCAGCTTAAATGTTTTCTTAACCACTAAACTCAGCTATAAATCAAAGTGACTATATTAGCTTAGGGTTTTATTAAATACATTAAAATTATTAAAACTAAGGTTATGAATATTCCTAGACTGAACAGTTCCAAAAACCTTACAGTTTAAAACCAAGTAAAACCAATAATAATTTAACATTGTTAAATTATTATTGGTTTTTTCAGTTTCCTTCTTGTGTTTGTGGACACAGTTTTTTTTAAATTTTATTTTACCTACTTTATTTTATGACTGTGTCATTTAAAAAAATCTTTAAAATTTCAGAATTCATTCTTGAGATATCTTACTTCAAAGCATTCAATGAAAGGCAATTTGATCAAATCCTAAATGCATAAGAAACAATGAAAAATGTCCTGAATTGTCAAAAAAACAACTTAAAAAGTAAATACATTGAAATAAACTATTTGAAATTTCATTTGTAGCCTTATTGATAGGTATATTTTCATTTTTTTCTTCTATTGACTCTCTACTCATTTATATATACCATATTTTGATTTTGCTGATTTAAATTTTCACACAGTTATAGTATTTGTCCAATATTATTCTGTCCACCTTCATCCACATTTTTTTTAGTTGTTCTTGTTGCACACACTTTACCTTTACTGTTTGTTGTTGTTGTTGTTTTTTTTACCATGTTAGAGTGCACATGTCCAAGTGACCACAGGGATCTGGATATCAGTGGCAAACTAGGACTCAGCCTGAACAATCCAAGTTAATACTTTCACCCACTGTGAGGATATTTCAGGTGAGAGGCAAAAAAACTAAACTGAAATCCTTCCTCATCTGATGCAATTCAAAGTTTAGGTCTTATATTGTTTCGACATGGCTTACGCAAATAAACACAGCACAAGCACAAACCTTTGAGCCAGTGCAGACCAGTACATGTGCAAATAAAAATAGCTCATCAGCAGGTGTGAATACATATTTCTGGTATTAGCAGCAAAACTCTCATCCAAATACACACACACACACACACACACACACACACACACACACACACACACACACACACACACACACACACACACACACACACTGTCTGCCCTCTGCACATGGGTACATCAGCGTGTGTATGTTACGTGTTTGTATTTTCATTCTAACATGAAAAGGCACTTCTACACCCATATATTACCTTCTAAAAATAAAATCATGACGTCAAACGACAGTTATTTCAGTTGGTCAGTTAACAGTCCCCCTCCCCTCTCAAAACACACTCAATAACTTTTAGGCTTAAAAAAAAATAAAGCACTAAGATATTTCTTAGCAATCCAGAAACACATAAGATTAATATGTAATATGGTTCCTCATATTAACAATCCTGCCGTGCATAAGGAGTTATGTAAGTATACAATTTTAAATGCAGCAAAAATAAGAACCAAATGGACATGACCAAAAAAAGCATTTCCAATAACCATTTCATTTCTCTTTAAACAGATTTTGTTTCTTTTAAAGACAGTGTCGTTAAACTGTTATATGTAGCATTGTGCGCATTTTTCCATATACATATGAAAGGCAAACAGTACATGCTGCTGACATACAGGTTTACAAGGCTGAAGTGTAGAAACAAGTTTAGGATTGTTGCCTTCATAAGTATTCACCTCACATATAACTCTCTGCAGTGAGGATTAGATATGAGTCATAGTCTAGAATGGTAGGAGGGCACATTAACACACTGACTCTTTATTACCACAAAAACAAACGTCTTCAATTGCTGGATGAATAACTGTGGACTGATAATGAGGTACTAATTAAAGAAAATATTTGGTTACTTTTAATACTACAGAATAGTGAATAAAGCTGTGAGTGGAGCTGGAAAAGAGATGACGCAAAGGCAGACTGATTCGAACAGTGACACAGATCAGGGAAGGTTTTCATTCACGTCACACGACACAACTCCTCGCTTACAAAGTCACAGCACATCTAATCACATAACATGTCTTTCACAACATAAAATGTAGTTTTAGTGATGGAGACCGAGTTATGCCAAGGGGATCATATAAAACATATTTTATTGATGAATTTGTTTGAAGTCATTTGTTTTTATATTTGTATTCTGCAAATTAATGACTGGATTAAAAATTATATTTCACTTATGAACACAACACTAATTTATTTAAAAATGTTTTATTTAAATAAATGTACAGAACATAAAAATCATTTATCCATCTTTTTATTAATTAAGTTTGTATTTATTATGAGTTGTATATATATATATATATATATATATATATATATATATATATTTAAATGCATCTTAGAGTAGATAGATAGTCAGATAGATGGAGTTTTTTTCTCACACAGAGTGAAACTGGTGAAAGACAAGCGAAACCCCAGAGGCTGACAACACCAGTGCAAACCATTTAATTACAGTGTTAATCTCGATTCGTCTCAATTTTCATACCAAATTTCACTTACAGGCTTTTAAGTGTTAAGTCTTGTGAATGGTAACTTAGAATTGATCAGGAGACGAAGAAAGGATAAATGACTGAAGTAAGACACAGAGCACACTGGTGATTTTAACATGCTTCTGTTATCACTCTGTTCTTAGTACATTTATCATGTTGTAGTTGGCTTCAGGTAAATTAACTGTCCTCGGTGGGTGTGGGTGTGTTTTTTTTTTTCAGCAACTTGCACCAAGACTATTATTTTAGTTTATTTTTTGAGAGTTGTTTGATTCATTCTTCCCCTGTGGATATTATAACAAAACTCTCTTTTGGTGTTTGAAAAGATAACTGGAAGTGTAGTTAACATTTCTAATGCAACAATAGTCCTTCAGTGTCTCAAACTCATACTTCATATCTGAACCTCATCTCGTCTCTGCTGTCCTGCCCCCCAACTTCCAAGGAATTTCTCTGCAGTAAACCCACAGAGATTAGGTCATACCTCCCTGTAGCAAGAGGATGTGATCCTCAGCCTTTGGACATGATTCCACTCATGGCCTGTTTCTTGTTGAAACTTCACTCCAGGAATCAGCATCCACCAGGACACCCATAAGGCACGGAAATTCACAACTAATCAAAACAAAGCACGGAGAGGAAAACAAATCTAGAGTTAGGTATTAGTTGCTTTCCACACAACTGAAGAGTAAAACATGTTTGTTCCAAGTTTTATGTTTTATGGGTTTTTAAAAATCTTTCTGGAACTATTAGTTTTGTGATTTCAAAACTAATAGTTTCAATTGTTTTTATTTATCTATTAACATAATACAATAGGTAGTAAACAGAAAAAAAACATAAAATAAAACACAAAATACATTTGCACACGGTTTGCCAGATAATCTGCACACAAGTTCTTCAAAAAAATATTAAGACAACTAGCCACTGTTTGTGGATTTCTATCTCTTAATGCAAGCTCAGGGTCACTCAGTGATGTTCAGAATCAGGTCTCTTTGGGGCCATACCATCTGCTGCAGGACTATTTGTTTTCCTTGTGGATGAAGACAGTTTTTTATGACTTTGGCTGCATGTTTGGGGTAGTTGTCATGCTGCAGAATTAATCGGGAACCACACTGACCTCCCTGATGGTACTGTGCAAAAAACCCAAAACCTCTAGTGAGTCTAAAACTTTTACATAGACCTGCTTTCACTTTGGCCCTCTGCAGCAACTAAAGAAAAAAATGTCTGTATTACTTTAGGTGTGATATGATGTGATGAAGTAATGGAATGATGAAGTCACACAGTTATACCCGAGCGACCCCACTGGCTTTGCATGTAGCTTGCAAATGGTGGTGGTTTGGGGGTGAAAACATCTGTGTGCATATGCAGCATAAAGTGGGTGTAGGTAAATATCATTTATTAATTTATTAGTAAATGATTAAAAGTTAAAAAAAATACCAAGGTTTATTAAACTGTGCCTTTTAAATCCCTCACAGAATGTTTTATTTATGCTTGCTTTTAAATAACATATTTTAATAATAATAATAATAATAATAATAATAACAAGACCAGCAACCAAACAGTGGTGACATATACAAAGTTGCGCTGTCGTTGTGACAGTTGTTACTAAAAGACTGAAGTTCCCGGCTGTGGATACACTTTACAAAAGTTAGAGAAAGACCTGTGAAATATAATATTTGTGGGAGGGCATGCCTTACAAAAAGAGGAAAGACAAACCCCTTGCTTAAATATTTATCAACCATCCATCAAGTAAGACCAATTTTGAAATCTCGAAAACCTTTGCTTCAGCCTGCCAGCAGTATTACACAATTCTCTGTGACCCACGATATCCAGTTTCCCTGCAGGCAAATCTGCTTCATATATGCTGAAATTTTTTTTTATATTTATTCTTTTCAAGGCATTTTATTTTTCTTTTTTTTCCTGCAGCCACTTGAATAGTCCCCCAAGTACCATCAGACTCTGTTTTTCCGTCAAGATCAACTAAGATGCTTTTATTTTTCACCAAACCAGGACAGGCACCAAACAATTATTAAAATACACTTTCAGAAGGTTTTGAATAAAATGACTGGATATGAAATTAGATCAGTAGAGCAGCACCATTCACCTGAATGTATTTTATTTAACTTTTTACATAAATGAAAATACAGGAAGAGACAGTGATGGCAGAACAGGCATTCCAAAACAATAACGACACTTACCCTCAACACTTAGCATTTTGACAGTTACAAGATGGAGCCTGTAAATGCTTCAAATTCCGTTGAGTCCATGTGACAGCGCTTCAGATATTTTGGGGATGAGGAACTGTTTCCCTTTGAAGAACAAAGCAAGAGCTCTGCACCCTATTCATCCTCCCTTTGTTCAGTCTGCTGCATTTTGACGGCATAGAAAAATGTAAATATTGAAACTTGTCAGGAACTGCTGTGGGAACAGGAGTCAAAACCAATGGCAAATGGCAGTTTACATATTTTGATTGTTGGAAACATATCTCCGTGTGACTCTCACATAAATATCTTACATCAGCGGGGTCAAAAGGACACATCACAGTGGAGTGTGCTCGGTGGAGCATTTCACTGACTTCAATAAAACTGTAAGCCAGACGAGTTTCAGTAAGTAAGGACTTTCCAGTAACTTTTTTTTTTGTTTTACAAGCTTCACTAAATGTCAAGCACACCCACTCCCACCTAAGACTGCGTGCTCATCCTACGACTGCTGGTCATATTTCTTTTGTGGTATTTTTCTGCTGTTTCTTTGTGATGTCTTTAAGCAGCAGGCTAGAAAATGAAGCCAAGTCAGAAGTGAACTGCAGTGCTCTGGAGGCGCCACTTGAGGCTGGCTGCAAAAGTGAGTCACACAACGCTGGCCCCCATGCTACATTGCCCACTTTAAAAGGAGAAATAAACACATTTGCAACCTGGTGGAAGAAACAACAATCATGAACTGCAGCTGCACAGTTCAGAAAATCTAATGTCACTCACTCAATTTATTTGTATTTGTGCTTAAAGTTATGCAGGATATTATGAGTGTTATGTGAGTGCTGACTTCAGCTAATATGAGTCACTGAACTGGACTATTTGACCATGTTTGTGGTGTTGGTGCCTTTTGCAGTTTGCGTACTAGTTTTGGTGAGTGAAATTCTGCTATTTCTGCTACATAGATTCTTATGAGCAAGCATCTGTGTCTGCACAACTCAGTGTGGTGCACCCATTTACCTGCTGGATGCACCTTGCTGACCATGCAAGCCAGCATTAGCTGATTAATGTATCACTCCACCCTTTTTAGATATCCCAAATTGTCTAGTGAATGGATCAAGCTGACAGGAAAGATGCATAAACCAAGTACAAAAAGGTCAAATTTAAATTTAAATTTAAATTTAATTATTTAAAAGGGACAATGAATTTCAACACAGTTCTGATGTGGAGCGTGAAACTCTTAAATGTAATTCATAGAGGTTATAATTATTGCTGAACTTCAACTCTTGTCCCTTGTTGGGTTCTTACATTCACAATACACAAGCAAGATTTACAACATTCAGTTACACTATAAATACAAAACTCCAATGAATATAAATAGCATAAAACATAGCATAAAAAAGACAGGGAAAGAAATTAATATTATTTCCAAAAGTATGGATAAATGTAACATTATAATATAATTCATGAAATTGATTTAACTTTAACCAGCCTTTGACCTTTACTGTAAAAGACTGAAACCTAACACTACAACTAAAACACTAATCCACTAAAACACTCTAAGGACACTGATATCATGAAAAACAAAACACAAAACAAGACTCAGTATTCCTAATTGAGACAAAAGTGATATTCATAAAATGCTAAATGATATGAGCTGCAGCAGTGCAGCAGAAGCAAAGAAATAGTGGGTGGTGCACTGACGCCTTTAAAGGACCACATCATTGCAAAGATGGCCTTGGATGCAACTTACATCAGAGTAATGACGTATGTACTGACTGGTCTTCTATGTTTCTTTAATTGCTGGTATAATGTCAGATACAGATAAGCAGAAAGTTCTTCTGGCTCAGATCTTTTTAAAACACTATTTGCAGCACATGGAGCTGTGAAAACGAACAGGCTGAAGGGCAGATTGTGAAACGCGAGAGCATGCTTTGCTTTGACCTGCATTTGGATAAAGCTTATAAACGTGAGACATGAGCGATTTAGTGAACTGACGTTACAAAATAATAATCCCTTTATTAAATTAGACCAAAGTAAATACTACAGGCTGTTTTAGCAGGTTGTGTGTGAAGTCTGGTGCATGTGTGTTTGATTTTGATGACATGCACGTTTTGCACGCGTGTATGCAATTACAGCAGTTGCACCAAGACGGTGAATGAAACGAGAGGCTTGAAGCTACAGCAGGATAGGAAGTAATAACTCTTAATGTTGGTCAGCTGGGAGATGCATGAGGCCTCATTATCTCCCTAAACGCCCGAGGTTTTGCGATGTTCTCACCTACTGTTGACCTATGACTCACCAGGCCCTCTATCCTCATAGTAAACCTTTATCACATTACCTTGATCGTCATGTTGAAAGGTTGGAGGGCGAACCCCCGGCCACTCTTTGTTTATCATTTCACTCTCTTCTTATAAATGACATTCACAGGACTTGGAGCCTGTTCATTGGCAAAATACTGTGCATAGTATGGATACTCCAAGCATGATGAATGAAAAGAACCAGTTCAATTTTATTTATATTCGCTGGGGCTGTGGTGTCGACTGAAGTCACTCCGAGACAGAGCACAGGCATGTTTAGAGACTGACGTCACACTATTGAGAATGAATGGAGCAACATTTTGTCAGAGAACTGGTATGTCTGTGCACAAAAATGCTTTAGAGGGAAAGTCTATGTATGTACTGCAAATTCTAATTTATTAGTGAATGAAAGAATAATGTGAATTTTATGCTTAAGGTCATAAGGTCTAATCTTAAGGTCGAGCTTCACTTCTGGATGAACAGCTATACATTTTCATTGGTGTAGTTACTTCAGCTTTTGTCAAACTTCTCAAACTACTATTCAGACTATTTTTAAGGCTATTAGTTAAACAGGATAATACAAGGATCAAAAATGGACAGAAAGATGCAGATTATACAAACATATTCTACAGTTTTAGAGATTGCTTATTTAGTTAATGATTTACTCGCTTTGTAAATATTTTATACAATACAATACAAACCTGCTTCTGTCTACATGTAGTTATTGCCATATGAGATGGGATTTAACAACACAATGACTTTGTCTTGGCTTATCTGTTGAAACTACATAAACAATAGTGTAGTACGGTTAGTAAATAATGCTTGTTTGTAATCTCTGAAAGGTTAATAAGTATATTTAGGAAAAAATGCCTCCATAAATTATTACAACAAATATATGCCCTGTGTGCTATTGGCAAAATTATATACTTAATCTCTGTATTAAAAGTAAAGCCAGACATGTATCATTCAACTTTTGTGGATATAAATGATGTTATAATCATGAAATTAAAATGATAGGATACTTTCCTAATGTGCCTGTGTGCCAAGTTTGGTCATTCAACTCACAATGGTCTAGAGGGAATTTTTGGACAAAGAAGCAAACAAACACACAGACTGACAGAGAATTTACATATTATTGTAAGAAATGAAGGATAATGAAAACATCAAAGATGGACAGGAAAAGCTAATTATTTAGGGGTTGTATTAATGGTAACAAGGATGCAGAGAAAATCTGCCAGAAAACAAATTACAACATATCTAGGTGTGTTGAAACACTGAAATAATTTGTACATGTAGGCATAATCCGTATCTTTAGAATTTAATTAATGTATATAATAATGTATAATGCATGTATACAGTGTATATCATTTATAAGTATGCAACAACCCATGTAAGATGGGAGTTTAACAAGCATGATGATTATGGCTTGGTTTAGTGGGCGGCCTCATCTGATGAAAAGAGACATTAATTAGCTCCTTACGTTACCATTGTTAACTCCAGGAGGCACTGGTCACCATTAAAGCTATGACTGGGTTTTAACCACACCTTTAACCTTTGTTTTTAATTCATAGTTGTTTCTTGTACCTTTTTGTGTACCTTGGTGATTTGTAAAATATGATTATTTTTAATTATTATTATGTTAATGTATTAGTCCATTTTCACTACGCATGTTGACGTCATTAACAATCGGGTGCAAACCACTGTTTTAAAAGAATTTAACTGAAAATCAGCTGTATATACAGTTTCAGTTATGGGACTTTTTTTTTTCAGTAAAATGAAGATTTAAGCCCTGATTTTATTTATTTAATCATGTGTTTAATCATATGTTTTATATACTGAATCCAAGTTTATTTGGTTTTGCTTCTTCAAATGTAAGATGGCCATGTTCGTAACGTGACATTTTATTTGTTACACAGTTTCATTTTCTTTATTATAGTACCTGTCACCTTGAGTTCAATCAAAATAATTTCTAATGGTAAAACAAATAGTGGAAAATATAACAAAGAATTTCACTTCACATCAGCTGTGCTGGCAGTTTTTATTTCCATTTATATCTTTGAAAACTACACAGCATACAGAGCCTATCAATGAACAGCAAAAATAAGTGTCAGTAAAGTGTCATCTGCACTTCTGCATCCATGATTTAAAAGACAGCACTGAAATAGTGAACACACTGTCGGACCCATGTGGACTTTTAACTGTATCGACTTGTTGTAAGTGAATAGAGACTCACTGATATGGACTTTGTGGGTCACATTTGCTGCACAGGAGTAAAGTGTGTCTGTCTTTTAGAACCAGAGGTTTTCATCTCAGCCAGAGGCCACAGTCTTCACATTCCTTATTTCCCAGCTTCACTTCCGCTGATGACTCATCCCCACTGCCTTATTACAGAGAGCAGCACTCACTCTCCGTCGTCGGACTACCAGATTACTTTACTGCACACACCTTATAATGAAATGGGTACGTCACTGCAAAAGGTAGAAGGATTGATTATAAACTGCCCCTGTTTATGCGCCCAAAAGATCTTTGTCAGTGTCTTGTGTCAGGAAGAGACGACCTGTTAGGTGCAGTTTCCTTGCGGCAAAGATATCCTTAACATAGCACACAGATGACGTGAAGAATAATGTATCTAAATCCTGCTAAAGCAGGTTGTTGGATCAGTGCTCCAGAATACCCTGGAAAGAGGTGGGAGCTGCTATTTTGGGGCTGTTGATTATGTTACTCAGATCATAACTGAGACGCAAAGATGTGAGGAGCCAGAGGTGTTCCCAGAATCAAAGTGCCTCTCACTTTGAGACACACCCTCTGTTTACGTCACACTGGCGTCATAGGTCTCAATAAGTCTTTATGAAATATGTTTACTCAGCGGGCTCATGACGTGATTCTATGTTATTTTCAGATTCTTGTCTATGAGATAGAAACTGGCATTTCCTGGAGACCCAGATTTTTTTTAAAATATCGGTAGAGACCAAACCGGAGTTAAAAAAACAGAAGGAATTCATCAAGTGGCCTGAGGATATATTCATATATGTTGGTCTTGAGGAGAAAAGATGATTTGACAGCTATATTTATGAAGACAGGAGGAAAGAAGAAGGTCAGGCAACATTAGAGCAATGTCTTCGGAGAGAAAGTGGAACAGACTTTAAACTGAAAGTAAATGGTTTTGAAGGCATGCACTTTATGAATCACCAGAGACATAAAAAGATATAATTTGATCACAGCATCTGTTTTTTAGTTAATATGGGAAAGGGCAAAAAGAGGAAAATCATCTCATGTTCACCACTTCTAAATCCTAAACTATTAGGAAGCAAGATTATTAGGCTAGGAAGGTACAATGACCTGAAAGTCAAAGTTTTAAAGTCTGAGTTTTGTGTTTTTACCTTTCTACCTAGATTACTATAGTACCTATGCTGATCCGGAGCATTATGCTTTTGTTTACTGTGCACTGAACGAGACATTACTGCAAAGTTACAGAATCACAAACTGTCCATTGCGTTGTGCTCGGCGCCAATCTGATGCGAAGTCTCTTTGACACTGCTGAAATTGCAGCTAATAGAACACAGAGCTGAAAAAAAAAATGAATTAGTTGCATTTGTAGGCTATTGATCACTGACAAGATTGAATCGGTAAAATCAATTTCCCTATGATTTGGCGACACACTATAATGTGATTTCTACATCTGCTTCATTAGGCTGTGGGACAGAGTCAGAAGTGAACACGTTCGAAGTTTCAGAGCTGGAAAGTGAAGCTGTCACATTAGAACTAAACAGCAGCACCAAGTGAGATTAATGCATCTATTTTACCAATGATCATGCCTTATGCTAGTAAAATAAATGAAACAAATTACCAAAATTAACTGTTTTCTGCAGCATTGCTTTATTTGGAGTACCAGCATCACATTTTACTGTTTAACCATTTTTCTATGCGCTTATACATCTCCAGCCTGTCCTTATCTGAAAATGTCTCTGATTGGAGTAGGTGATGCTTAATTGATAGATTTTATTCAGAAGCTGAAGCAGAAAGCCTGGACTAACAAAGAAAGCTGATAACCACCATTGTGATATCTGTTATCTCTGACTGAGGTGTTTAGGTTTTCTCAAGCCAGCTAACTCAAAGAAAACCTGGCTATGTTGAACTTCACTTGCAGGATACACCTCAGCTAATCTCTACTTGTCATTTGTTATCGTGTGCTGCTTTTCCTTTTTGTTTGTTTTGTTAAATTATGTTAATTTATTTTTTTACTGACAGATTTCTGTATTTGTATCTGTATTATCTGTGTGCTTTTTTCTAATTCTTTATTTTCAGAGAACAGTTCATGTTTACAAGGTAACTAACAGAACTAGCATGCTGTGTTATCCTCTGCCATCCATCCATTTTACAGATTAATAAAATAAAATACACACAAAAAAAAAGTCCTTCACAAAATCAGGTTTTCTAGGTTTCACTTATCCCATAGTTTAACAGACATATTTTTTGAGACCAAGAGAGGTGGTAATCCTTCCTTAAATTGTTGGAGGCTGATGTAGCAACCGACATCGTGTGAATGCAGATTACACAACCTCATCTGATACATAAAAAGAGTCGTTCCTTCCTCTTTAACTATACTGCTGCAAAACAGATTCCCAACAACTTTTAACTATTTACGAATTTGCGTGTCATCCTTGCGCAGGGGCCATGCTAATCTTCTCTGTATCGTATCCAATTTAGCGTACGCTATTTACCTATACCAAAAATGAAAAAAATTTTTTTACAAATTAAGGTGCGCTGCCACTAGGGGGTGTCACATCAGTAATTGTGTTTCCATTTGAAGGCCACGAGTCAGAAAAAGCACTATGATGGGATCGTAATGTTGTCCAGTGTTTGGTAGATGTCTAATCTTTCAACATGAGTCAGCTACGCTTTGCCATATTTACAAGGTGAGAACATTTTGAGGTCTCTGTGTCTCTCAGCTCGTTTTGGAACTCTTCTGCCCTCTAATGGAAAATAAATATATTATTATAACTTAAATTGTAGAGCTCACAGTTTAAATAACACAGATGAAACTCATGTCTATACTCTGCCATCCTCTCGCTGTACATCTGTTATGTGTGTTATGTACCGGTCGGACATGAGAGAATTTAAGTTGTCAAATATGCTTTAAACATATCACTCCCCACTGCCTGTGCTGGCTTTATTACCTTGTTTACTGTATTCTCTTTATTTATCACTGGCACATGCACAGGGCCCAGTGTGTTCAATAACGCTCATTTTTCTCTTCCTTTATGATTTAATCAGTGAGTGTTGGCAGGAGCCTAATAGCAAGGCCAGTGATGAGTCAGCCAGGCTGCAGTTTTGGGAGCTGGAGGTGAGAATAACACGGAGGGGAGGAGGAAGGCAGGGACAGAAAGAAAACATAACCAGAAAGGAAGACAAGGAATGAGAGATACCATTGTGAATAAAACTGAATTTGGAAACAGTTTTTTTTTCTCTTTCTCTCTTCCTCCCTCTCTCTCTCGAAGTTATGCAGCTGCAATGTGAAAGGACTGTTACCTCCCTGAACACCTCATTAATAGTCCTCCTTGAAATGTTTAACATCATGATGACCAATAACCTTTGAAATGTGCGGATGTCTTCCTTACATAGATCAGTTTCCAGTCCAAGGATGCCTTTCCTTAATCAGTAGTCCGGGTTAGACCAGTTCAGTGCTGGCTGTACTCGGCGAGGATAACATAAACGTAAATGTCGCTGAAATGTTTCATTCAGGATGCAAAACAATGTTAGACACACTTAAATACCTCCTTTCAACCTGACTGAGGAGACAGATGAAGCATTCCTTCCATATTCCACCTAACACCATTAGGGTTGGAGCGCTTTCCATGCCTGTGTTTACTCCAAGGCCCGAGGTCTTTATTTCCGAATAGTACAATAAATGTACTGTTAATTATGGCACCCACTTAATAGCTGACTGTATTTTCACTGCTAGAAGCATCTAGTGACATTGTTTGGGTATGACACACCACAGTTTAGACAGTGTGGAATTTTCATTCATAACACTTAAGCTATTCCTGTCCCTGTTATTTAGCTAAAGAAACCAAATATATTAGGACTCGTCCTTCAGCCAGGAGGGCTTACAAACGATTATTTTTATATTTCACTCTCATTTAAAGGTTGTCTATGCAATTTTCTTAAATTGCATAGAAAGAAAGAAAGAAAATAATGTCCATAAGAAAGAGACACAAAATGGTCCCTTAAAATACCTAATAGGATTTATGGGAACTTTGTACTCATTTCTTACTGAATGAAAAAAGTCCACTTCATCCGAATATATCTTAACGTGATTTCAAAATAGCAGACCTTTTTTCTTTTTAAGAAAAGGTTGGAAAAACACAAAGTAAGTTTAGCTGTTTGTTCCATTTAGCTGCCTCAGTTTAACAGTCCAGTCGGCATCATTAATGCTATCAGTAAGAACTGTTGTGTTACTACTACGCAAAACTTTCCAAATATTTTACAGATTAACTTCAGTATTTAATGTAAACTGTAAAATGTTAGTTTTTCATTAGTTATTTTGACTTGGCATGGGAGAAAAGGCAAAGGCATGACTGAAAATACTCGTTTCAGAATGCTTGTGTGGAATGAACCAGGCACCTGACAAAATTTAAGACACTTTCTTCTTAATTCAGTGGCAACTCCAAATGTCTCCTGTGAAGAAGTATTCTTAGGAAAAAGTTCACTGGCCTTCATATTGATATTTTGTAGCCTGGTGTGTATCCCAGGCTCTGGGGATTCAAGGAGTTTTTGGAAATACCACTTTTTTTTCTCTTTTTTGTCACATGGGAAGATCCCACATAGCTGCATTCTCACAGGCCTACAGACCAGCTGGTGATCCCCTGGCAACCGCCTGTCTGTAGAAAAAATGTAAATTCCCTGACAAGTTTGGTTACCACTGTTGCCTGTAGTTTGCATTGACACCAACTACTCGCCAAGTTGTAGTGAAACCTTCAAAATAAAAGTTATGCACGACTGCTTTTCAGTTCAATTTAGTTTTATTTATATAGCACCAAATCACAACAGTTGCCTCAAGGTGTTTTGTATTGTAAAGCAAAAACCCTACAATAATAGTACAAGACCCCCTATAAGCAAGCACTTGGCAACAGTGGGATGGGCAAACTCCCTTTCAACAGGAAGAAGCTGTCACAGGCTGGGTCTCCGACCCAGCACTCTGAGTTTTCTTTGTATTTTTTGATATGTTATTAGTTTGTGTTATTTCCTATTTGCCTTTAGTTTAGGCAGTTATTGTTCCTGGGTTTTCTATGTTTTGGGGTTTTCTATTTATTTCATCACGTATTAGGTCTGTTAAGTTGTGTTGTCATTTCCTGTTTTATTCTGACAATGTCATGTGTTCTTTGTTCATTGTATTTAGCTTTCCTCTCCTGGTCCTGTCATTAGGTTTATGTCTGTCAGCTGTTTTCCCCCATGTGTCGCCACTTCCCCTGATCACCTCATGTCTGTATTTAAGCCTTTTGTTTTCTTCATGCCATTGTCAGTTCGTCTGTTTATCTCACCAGAGTTACAGTCATAGTCATAGTCATAGTCTTAGCCTGTTTATTTTCCACCTCAGTCATAGTTATAGTTTTTGGTCTTAGTACCTTTAGTGTTTTGTTTCTTAGTGTTTTGCCAGCTTAGTGTTTTGTTTCTTAGTGTTTTGCCTGTTTGCTTTGGTCTCTTGGTTCATTTCCTGCCGTCATCGCAATAAAGGTTCACTTTTCTGTTAATCATTACTATTCCTCGTCATCATCTGCTTTTGGGTCCTGTTTCCGCACACATCGGCGCACCCCGCCGTGACAGAACGAACTGACCAGTCATGGACCGCATCTTTACAGCGCCCGATTTGAAGAGCAAGCTGGTAATGATTAACGTTGCTGAAGCTATTATGGAGAGGAATCCCCGCCTTCTCCAGCTCCCGGACTCACCTGCCATAGTTGATGCCTTTACGAGGATAAAGGAGATGCTGCAGGCCCAGGGACTGTCGAGTCAGGAAATGGCTTCCAGCACCCACCAGTCACAACAACCCCACAATCAGTCATCTCCATTGCTGCCTCCGGAACCTGAGTGTGTTCGTGTCGGTTCGCTGAGATTCGCCGCAGCGTCACCACCTCTCAGCTCACCAGTTTCCACGCCCTCATCACAGTCTCGCCATACTCCTGTCACAGTTCAGCGCGAGGAAGCGCCGCACACCATAGACTTGGACGACGACGAGCGCCAGTCTATATTCTGCGCTCTCTTGGAGGAGGAGCTCCGGTGGAAGCCGTGGCTCATTCCGGAGCACGAGCACTCTTTCCGGGGAACTCGACTGGCTCTCGGGGGACCTCGGAGTTACCAGGGACTTCCACCCATCGCTCCGCCGTCTTCCACTCCTAAGAAAAAGCGGCGTGCGCGCCACCGATGCTCCGTATCACAAACGCAAGTGAGTGATTACATTTTGGCTCCTCATGTTTTCTCTCAGGAAGTTGTTGAAATTGACACTACTTTTCCGGTTAATGAGCCCGGCTATACAGAGACTGTTTGCCCTGGAAAAGCTAGCCATCAGGCTCAGCTAAGCTGCTGTGGGACTGCTATCCAGGCCGGTTTGGAGCCGGAGACGGAGGTACAGCTGGTGCAGCCAATTTCAGTGTCAGCCGGAGGGCCCGGGGAGCCCGTCCGGCCTCATGTTTCGTCTGCTGGAGGTTCAGGAGAACCCAGCCAGCTTCATGCTTCATTTGCTGGAGGTTCAGGAGAACCCAGCCAGCTTCATGTTCTGTCTGCTGGAGGTTCAGGAGAACCCAGCCAGCTTCATGCTTCGTCTGCTGGAGGTTCAGGAGAATCCAGCCAGCCTCATGTTTCGTCTGCTGGAGGTTCAGGAGAACCCAGCCAGCCTCATGTTCTGTCTGCTGGAGGTTCAGGAGAACCCAGCCAGCTTCATGCTTCGTCTGCTGGAGGTTCAGGAGAATCCAGCCAGCTTCATGCTTCGTCTGCTGGAGGTTCAGGAGAATCCAGCCAGCCTCATGTTTCGTCTGCTGGAGGTTCAGGAGAACCCAGCCAGCCTCATGTTTCGTTTGCTGGAGGTTCAGGAGAACCCAGCCAGCTTCATGCTTCGTCTGCTGGAGGTTCAGGAGAATCCAGCCAGCTTCATGCTTCGTCTGCTGGAGGTTCAGGAGAATCCAGCCAGCCTCATGTTTCGTCTGCTGAAGGTTCAGGAGAACCACACCAGCCTCATGCCTCGTCAGCTGGAGGGCCCGGGGAGCCCATCCAGCCTCATGCCTCGTCAGCTGGAGGGCCCGAGGAGCCCATCCAGCCTCATGCCTCGTCAGCTGGAGGGCCCGAGGAGCCCATCCAGCCTCATGCCACGTCAGCTGGAGGGCCCGAGGAGCCCGTCCAGCCTCACGCCTCGTCAGCTGGGGGTTCAGGAGAACCGCACCAGCCTCATGCCACGTCTGCTGGAGGGCCCGAGGAGCCCTTCCGACCTCATGCCACGTCTGCTGGGGGGCCCGAGGAGCCCTTCCGGCCTCAAGCCACGTCTGCTGGGGGGCCCGAGGAGCCCGTCCAGCCTCACGCCACGTCAGCTGGCGGGCCCGAGGAGCAATGGCGTGTCCAGCGGGGTGGCCTGGGGGGGCACAGGCCACCCCCCCAACCAGACTGGCCACCCCAGGTGCCACCCCAAAGGCAAAACAATAAAATTCAATCAAATATCAAATGTCCGATTATGTTTTCACGGTGACGCTCAGATATCCGAGTGTAAGTGAATGCAGCATCGGCTTCTGCGCTATGTGCATCATGTTAGCAAAGGTAGGAGAGCCAAGCACGAAACACGGCACTACAGGAAACAATTTTTCGGTGAAAGAAAATGAGGACAGAATAAATGTCCCGGTAAGTAATATTAAGTTTGTTGAGTTTAGTAAACTTCGGTGAAATTAGAATACCAAGGAAAAAAATAACACTTAAGGCTTGTATTAGGCATGCGCGGTACGCATGCCTAATACAACGGACGCGAGTCCGGTCGCCATAACAACGGTTTGTTTCTATGTGATGTGATAGGACCTTATTAGAAGTCATAATGAAACTCAAGCGGTTTCTCCTCAGATATTATCCGCCAGGTAATACAAGTTATGTTTGTAGTCCTATCTAAAATGTTGCTTCTCATGGAGGTCATATGACTGTGCCTAACCTTCATATTAAATCGTTATGGCCTAAAGTTTGTCTGACATTAGCTAGTTAGCTAACGCTTTTCAAACTCAAATCGGCAGAAGGGTTAGATAGTTTGTCATTATAAGACATAACAGGTTAAGTTAACTAGAACCCAGGTGTTGTAATGTCAGCCTCTCTTTAATTCTTTTATTTTTCATTTTTTTTATGCTGTCAGGTATAATCCTTGAATACGAGAAAGGAGGATTTCTGAGGACCAAATCAATAGGTCTTTTGGATTTGACTCCAGAGTGCGTGAGTTGTACCTGTTAGGATCTCTCTCTCTGCGTGTGTGTGTGTGTGTGTGTGTGTGTGTGTGTGTGTGTGTGTGTGTGTGTGTGTGTGTGTGTGTGTGTGTGTGTGTGTGATCTCAGCACTGAAGATAATGTCAATAACAAACTGTTACAACCTACGGTTACATTACCACTAAAAAACGACTTTCTGCAGACTAAAACCCTATTTAAAAACACTTTGTAACCATGTTGCATTTATTATGAAGTTGGACTGTGGAGGAGTTGCAATTCCTTAATGTGGCATTACATTAGACTAGAGATTTCTTTTAAATGACCCATTTACTTTAGGAATACCAACATTACTCATTTCAGCTCTTACTGGCAGTCACAAGGGTGTAAATCTGACAACACGGGGAGTGATATTTTAACACACATTAAACATACTTTGGTGAAATTGTAGAGTAAATGTAATCTTTGTTAAGCTGTATTTGTTATCCTAAACCCCCTTTCTGTTTCCATTTTCTTTCCCTTTTCTGTTCCTAATGTCTTGGGTTTTTTTGGTTTGTTTTTGTTTTTTTTTTACATTTTTTTTCTCTCTTTTGCCATCAAGCTACCTAAAATTACAAAAAGACTTATCACATTTTATGTTTTAAAATTGTAGAACAAATCCAGATGAGTTGGTGGAAGAAATCAGACAATCAGAGCCTCTGGTCACAAAGGCTCAGGCTGATCAGGTCAAACAGCTGGTTATTCGACTTCAGAAGAAACAGACCCAGCAGGACCATCACAGGTTCTGTTTCTCCAAGGTCAGACACAAAACAGCAGTAAATAAATCAACATGTAGACATGACGCTTACAAGGAATTCCTGCTAGTGAAGACATTTATCTATTTCCCTCACATTGTTGAAAGTTATTTGGTGCTCCTTGTAACCTTGATTTTAATGAAAGAATGGTTTTATGAACTAAAGTTTATTTTGTCTGTGAAACATGGCACACGTGTTGCTTATTGAGTTATGATATTAATGCTTTTATTCCACACAGACTGTTGGAACAGTAACATTTTTGCAGCATGAATAAACGGGCACAATCCATTAGCTCGGCGATTAGCAGATGCTATTTACATATGTGGAATGTGATTTGTGAAATTAGTAACTACTGTTTTAGAGAGGCACTAGAAA
Organism: Maylandia zebra; assembly: GCF_041146795.1. Classification (NCBI taxonomy): domain Eukaryota; kingdom Metazoa; phylum Chordata; class Actinopteri; order Cichliformes; family Cichlidae; genus Maylandia; species Maylandia zebra. The sequence goes on along the minus strand of NC_135167.1, from coordinate 22,795,836 downwards.
GCAGCAGTGATCGGGTTACTAAGTCGCTAGTGCTTCATGCGCATGTATTAGGGGAGTTAAATGGAAGTCAGGGTCAGTTGCATTGCTGGAGATCAGAGGTTACTGAATTTATTTTGCCTGCATCTAAAAATTGGGAGACCTTTCTGTTCTTAATGAGAGCAGAAAGTTATTCCACCAGTGGTGGGCCAGGAGGAAGAAGCCTTCACATTACATTATAGTCAAATGAATTATACATACAGAAGTTACATGGGTAATTTTAAAGATGAATGTAGATGAATGTAGTCAATAACTAAATTGGATTTTTCAGACCAGTTTCAATTTTTTTTTCCAGGAGCTCAAGGCACACATATTGCCACTGACAAATGTTGCCTTTGACAAATCTGGGTCAAGGTGAGTTTTTAACACTGAGTAACCTGCCACTTTGTTGTTTAGGAGAAATTACAGTTTGTGCAATTCCCCCTTTTCTCTCACACTGCAGGTTTATAACTGGGAGTTACGACAGGACATGTAGAGTCTGGGACACAGCCTCAGGCACAGAGCTGCACGTGCTAGAGGGTCACAGAAACGTGGTGTATGCAATTGCGTTCAACAACCCTTATGGGTAATGAGCTGTTTTAGGAAAACCTTTATAACATGGGAGGGTCGCATTGCTCAATTGAAGATTCACATCAGTGTTTCATCTTAAAAATGAATGTTTCATTGCTTTATTTTCTCTCTATTAAACTTAGAGACAAGATTGCGACTGGCTCTTTTGATAAGACCTGCAAACTGTGGTGTGCCGAGACTGGCAAATGTTTTCATACTTATCGGGGACACATGGGAGAAATAGTATGTATAATGATTTGTTTTAAATGAATTTCATTTGTGTTAGTTTTTGGTTGATTGCTGATTCATATTTGAAACACAAGTCAGTATTTAAGCTATGTGAGCATTTAAACTACAAGGTTCTGCTATGGTATTGTGTTTAGTACTTTAACAGGACCTATAATTTTATTTACTGTCTACATTTTTATTCTTGGACTCATAGTAGCTTTGCATGATTTACAAGTAATCTCCATTTATCTAAGACTGAGCCTTGGGCAGCTTGTTTCATCTTCTGTCTGAGGCAATATATTTTACTCCCATTAAGTCCATCTGCTCTCTAAATGAGCTTTTTTTTCTGATTGGCTGTGATTGACTCACAAACAAGAGGTTGGGTTGGGCTGCTGTAAGCATATGGGTGAGATGACCATATTCAGTAAATTGCCATATCAAGCCAAGAATAGAAACAACTGTTTCAAATCGAGAGTTTAGAGCAGTTCATATGCCATATACTATTCAGCTTTGCTACAGAATACAATACAACCTAAGTAAAAAAATTTTGTAGGTGTGTCTTGCATTCAACCCCCAGAGTACGCTGGTCGCCACAAGCAGTATGGACACCACTGCCAAGCTGTGGGATGTGGAGAGTGGGGAGGAAGTGGCCACACTGACTGTGAGATACCCTTTCCTCAAACTCTGTCCCATTGCTTTTCTTGCTCTTCTTATCCTGGTGTTGTGACCCACATTCATTCATTAATGATGATTCATTAACTTTTTAGTCACTTGTGAAAGTGACATGAATGCTGTCAAGTGCTCTTGATGACCAACATTTGATAGGAATGTGACAAACTCTTTAAGAAGGCACTGATAGCCCTCTCTAAGGGGAGTAGTGAGACCTCTTTAATGTGCAGACTGCACGTGGGTTTATAGTGTGACTTGCTGAATCTGTGTCAGCAAGGAGCAACTCTCTGCCCCTCTCAATTCACTTAGCTTCTCACACCATGAAGAATCAGTAATGCAGTCAACTGAGTGCAGATTCTTTAATCTGTTCTTTTTTTTTTTTTTTTTAAGTTAACTTCAATTTTATAAATCTACCGGTAAGGCTAACCTGTGTATTTATGTTAACAAATTCAGGAGACTATAATGTGGGGGGCTCACACTAGCTATGACACCATTTAGTTGCCAGACTGCACACGCCTTTGAAAACATTAAACATTATGCACAAAATACCTCAAATGAGCCCTAAAAAGTAAAATAAATGAGGGACAGGTGATCAAAGTGGGTGCGAGCCACCACTTATGAATTGGACCACACTTACCTTCAAACTCATTCTGATCTTAAATACACACTTCTAAAGTTTGGAGGCTGTACTTTGCACTGTTGGGACAAATCCATCCAAGGACAGTAAGACATAAACACCTGCCAAAGTTCTTAAAGCTGCCTTTGATGTAGTTCCTTCTAGGACAACAGCCCCACTTTTCTGCAGGGACACACACACACACACACACACGGTGAAAATAATCAGCTGTATAAGCCACACTGTTGTGGTTGGTAAATATTTGCATTTTATTATGCACTTTTTCATCCATAATGTGAGTGGCTGTGAGGGAGAAACGAAATAAGACAGTGAGAGATAATGCCATCTCCTTTCAGGGTCACACCGCAGAGGTCCTCTCGCTGTGCTTTAACACAGTGGGTAGTCAACTTGTCACCGGTTCCTTCGACCACACAGTCACTATATGGGATGTTGCTTCAGGAAGGTCAGAAGTTATCAATATTATGCATCCATTTGTGCATGTGTCATCATTTATACTTCACAGAGAATGTAACACTTATCGATTCTGCCTTACAAAGCTGTGAGACTGATTAATTGCTGTTCAATTCCTTGTTTTTTCCCCTAGACGGGTCCACACACTCATTGGTCACATGGGAGAAATAAGCAATACTCAGTTTAACTGGGATTGCTCCTTGATTGTTACTGGTTCCATGGATAAAACCTGCAAAGTAAGCTATCATTAAGCCCAAATATCTTTTTTTTGTTCCCAAAATCTCTTGTCAGAGGCTGAAAACATGTCTGTTTGTATTTACCGTCTTCAATTTCCCACTCTCTCGCAAACTCCTGTGTCTAAGGTCTGTGGAGAAAAATTAAATCCTAATTCCTTAATTACACCAAGATGAGTCACGCTCACAAGTGAGAATTATCCACCTCGCTGCATTCCTCTGAGGGAGATGGCCATAATAAAGCCACTTCAGAGTTTAATGCTACATTCACAAATGCATACTTCATGAGTTTGGTGTTTCCATGCTCCATGATGAATGCATGCTCCAGTTATGTAGTTCGCTCCTGTGTGCATGTATAATTCTGTTTTTTGACATGTGTAAATGTGTTCGCAGGTTTGGGAGACTGTCAGTGGGAAGTGTGTTGCCACCCTCACTGGACACAAAGAAGAGGTGTTGGATGTGTGTTTTGATTTAAGTGGTCAACTCATTGCTACTGCCTCAGCTGATGGTGAGACAACACTTCAGTCAAAAGATTACATTCCGAGTAAAACTGTACTAGCACGGTATTACAAACGTGCCCTAAATATACTACTTGTGCAGAATTTAAGATTCTGCATTTAAAGATTTCTACAAATACCTAAGCTTTATTGGTTGTATAAATTTGGATTTTCCACAACAAAAGCAACATTTTTATAATTTTGTAAGCTGTGCCTGTGTGCTGAAAACTCTCTCTCTTCCTGAAACTCTCAGGGACAGCAAGAGTGTTCAGTACAGCAACACATCAGTGTCTTGCAACCTTAGAAGGCCACGATGGCGATATCTCCAAGGTAAGTTGATGAAGCCAAACTGTCTGTTCTAAAAGAACAATTTAAGTTATGGCTATTTTTTGTCATCTATTTATCTGTAATTAAATGAAAAAGCATAACTGTGTTGCTCAAGCTTTTTCAGCATTTTATCACTCTTCTCAACTTTGTGAGTATTAACTATTATTTTAACTTGTAAAGCGTAACCCTGCCCCTTGGTACACCTTACGTATATCAGGTTTTTGCTGTTGAAAAAGCTGGGTTAAGGTGAGTTTAGACATGTTTTGGCATTTTAAATAATGCTTAATCGTTACTAAGGATGCCGAAGTTTGCCATACCCCATACCATTATACCACCAGCAGCCTGAACCTTTGATTCAGGGGTCAGGCTGCTTTCATGTTGTTTTCACCAAATTCTGACCGTACCATCTAAACGTTGCAGCAGAAATTGAGACTCAAGTATTTTCACCCAGAGAACTGTCGATCACTGGATATTTTCTCTTTTTAGTCCACCCTATGGTTGTAGGTAAATTTCAGTAGACAGTAGTAGAGATGGACTGATCCGATATTACGTATCGGTATCGGTCCGATACTGACCTAAATTACTGGATCGGATATCGGAGAAAAATAAAAAATGTAATCCGATCCATTAAATATCACGAAAGCACCTCACAAAACTTGCAACACGCCGTAACTCACCTCAGAACGTTAGCACGTCGGAGCAGTATGCATCACGTGATAGAGCGGCTGTGGCATGCGGGACCTGTCGGTGGTCTGGATAGCATTTGGAGCTTCGCTAGCAACCCGGCATTTCATCTCCGACAAAGTTATCCCCGAGAGAAGTAAAGCAAGTGTGTAAGTCCATCTCTGAATGTTTGTAAAGCATTCCTGCATTAAGCTTAACAAGCGACTGCCTCTTCTTGCTGCTACTTCAATCATGAAACTGCTTAATGATCAGCTGATCGGCTTTTCTGTCACGAGTCCGTCTCTTTTGTTTGTTTTTGGCCCACTTCGCGCCAGAAAGAGGAAACCAGCGGCTGAACAACAGCAGCACGTTTAAGCTTGATAAGCTGTTGTTAGAATTTATTTATTATTACTTTCTACACCACGATCCTTTTCTACGCAGCTGACGGCTGGTAACTGTGCAGGGGCGGATCTAGCAAAGTTTAGCCAGGGGGGCCGATAGGGCATTAACAGGGAAAAGGGGGCACAAAGACATACTTTTCTTTCTTATTCTCATTTAAAATGTCTAGCTTTTAATAAATAATTATCTGACACCCAAAGTTTTAATTTGATGTAAAATGAATAGAAGTCAATTACTGTATATAGTGACTATTAAGTCTAATATATATATACCCTAGTAAGCTATAGTACTTTTTCCTTTGGGAAGGTACCATCTGTGCAGTCTGCAATTTTGTTGAAGAAAGATGTTGAATCTATTTAATATTTCTTGAAAAATAATTGATTTCTGTGCATTTTTTTTCACACTGCATCAAATTAAGGTTGATTACGTCGATTAAGCATCATGAGGTGGAGCGTGAGGGGTGGTTCCCCATTTATTTATTTTTGTTGTTGCTGGGAGTTGGAACCCTATTAGTTAGGTTGCTTAATATTTATGCTAAGTACTCTTTAAAATACCAGAATAGGGAGGATGGTGTAGGTTTTGTCATGCGCCGTGGTGCGCGGGCACGAAAGGATCCAGGCGCAGACTCCGAGCTAACAAAAAGACACTTTATTAAAACAACGAAAGGCGACCCGGGGAAAGTAGAGAGCAAAACAGAAACTAAAAATCCGGGGAAACAATGACACGAGGAAGCCGGGATCGGGACGGCGGGGGGCTGCAATAGAAAGGGGAGATGATTACTAGGGAGCCAGGAAGCGGGGAGAACATATCAGGACTGAGTTAGAGTAGGGGCTTACGATAGAACGGAACCGTGGGAGCTCTGGAGGGAAGTGTGGCAGTCCGTGGGGGCAGGAAGTCCGTGGAATGGCGAGTGGGCCAGGTGAGCGCCGCGAGATCCAGTTGAGCCGGAGGACAGGCAGGTAGCAGACGCCGAGTAGAAATCTGGACAGAAGTAGGCAGGTTAAACAAAGTTCCAAGCAGAAGAGAATGCACACTTTTCGTGGAAGTCTGGTTACCACTGTGGGGATGACTACGGACTGGCGTGGAGCATCCGTCAGCGCCGGATTAAGTGGATCTCCGTGTAATCACCGGGATGGAGAGCAGGTGTGCTAGTGATGGCCCAGCCCGGGGGTGTGGCTACCCGAGCATCACGCATTCCACAGACCATGACAGTGCCCCCCCCTCAAGGGTCGCCCCCAGGCGACCGACTGGACTGCGGCCTGCGGAGAGAAGCGCGGAAATCAGCGATGAGGGACGGGTCCAGAATGAAGGAACACGGAACCCAGAGGCGGTCCTCGGGACCGTACCCCACCCAGTCCACCAGGAACTGCCACCCACGCCCACGCCGGCGCTCAGCCACGATGCGCCGGACCGCATAGGCCGGGTGACCGGCGACAAGCCGGGCGGGAGGAGGGGGCTCGGACGGAGGGCACAATGGGCTGCGGCGGACGGGTTTGACCTGGGAAACGTGGAACGTGGGATGTATGCGCCAGGAAGTAGGGAGCTTGAGCCGAACTGCCGCCGGGTTAACAACCGCATCAACTTCATACGGGCCAATGAAGCGGGGGGCCAGCTTCCAGGAGGACACACGCAGCGGAATGTTTTTGGCGGCCAGCCAGACCTTCTGCCCCGGCTGATAGTCGGGGGCGGGGGTGCGACGGGGGTTGGCATGGCGTGTGTGCTGTTCCTTCGTCCGCAGGAGAGCTTGGCGGGCCCTGAGCCAGACCCGCTGGCAGCGCCGGAGATGGTGCCGAGCGGAGGGGACTGCGAGACCGAGTTCGTCTTCAGGGAAAAGAGGAGGCTGATAACCGAGGGATGCCTCGAACGGGGACAAACCTGTGGCAGACGAGGTAAGTGAGTTATGTGCATATTCAACCCAGGGCAGAAAGGTGACCCAGGAAGTGGGGTTTTGGGACGCCATGCACCGTAGCGCAGCCTCTAGCTCCTGGTTAAGCCGCTCGGTCTGGCCGTTAGATTGCGGATGGAAACCCGAGCTTAAACTAACTCTCGCGCCCAAAATGGAACAAAAGGTCCTCCACACTTGTGAAGTGAACTGTGGGCCTCGGTCTGAGACGATGTCAAGGGGAATACCATGGAGCCGGAACACGTTTTCAATTAGGGCTAGGGCTGTGTCAGGGGCGGAGGGTAGTTTCGGTAGCGGGACGAAGTGGGCGGCTTTAGAGAACCGGTCGATGATGGTGAGGATGACGCTCTTTCCCGAGGAACAAGGAAGACCGGTAATGAAATCTAATGAGATATGAGACCAAGGCCGGTGAGGCGTGCTGAGCGGATGGAGCAGGCCCGCTGGGTGCTTAGTGGACAATTTGTTGCGGGCGCAGACAGTGCAGGCAGCCACGTACTCCCTCGCATCTTGTCATAAAGTCTTCCACCAGAAATGCCGTTTGAGAAGACCAATGGTTCTGCTCACGCCAGGGTGACACGAAAAACGTGCAGTGTGGACCCAATGGATTACCGCTCCGCGGGCAGCAGCGGGGACAAAACGCCGTCCGGGGGGTCCGGTACCCGGGTCAGGGTCTCCCGGGAGGGCCTGGCGGATAACCTCCTCAACATCCCAGGAGAGGGCGCCCACCACACAGGTTGGGGGGAGAATGGTGGTTGGTGACGATGTCTCCGTGTCTGGGGAGTACTGGCGGGAGAGCGCATCTGGCTTGGCATTCCGTGAACCTGGGCGATACGAGAGAGTGAAGTTAAAGCGTGTAAAAAAACAGGGACCAGCGGGCTTGGCGAGAGTTTAACCTTTTAGCAGTCCTAAGATAAATTAGATTCTTATGGTCCGTCCATATGAGAAAAGGCTGCTCGGCTCCCTCCAGCCAGTGGCGCCACTCCTCCAAGGCGAGTTTTATGGCCAAGAGCTCCTTATCGCCTACGTCATAATTTCTTTCAGTAGGGGTGAGCCGGCGAGAGAAGTAGGCGCACGGCTGGAGCTTACCTTGAGGTCCAGACCGCTGAGAGAGAACAGCCCCGACTCCGGTGTCGGACGCGTCCACCTCGACGATGAATTGTTTGGTGGTGTCGGGGTGGAGCAGAATGGGCGCTGTAGTGAACAATGCCTTCAATTTGGTGAACGCTGTGTGGGCCTCCAGGGGCCAGGTGAAAGGTACCTTAGGAGAAGTGAGGCGAGTGAGAGGCGCGGCGACGTGGCTGTAGTTTTGAATGAAACGTCGGTAGAAGTTCGCGAACCCGAGAAAGCATTGGAGCTTCTTCCGCGAATCCGGGACTGGCCACTCCAGAACCGCCTTGATCTTAGCTGGGTCCGTCTTCACCTGTCCTCCTGCTAAGACATAGCCCAAAAAGGAAACCGATGAGGCGTGAAACTTGCATTTTTCTGCTTTGACAAACAGTCTGTTTTCCAGTAACCGTTGCAGGACGCTCCGGACGTGAACGTGATGCTCCTCCATGGTCCTGGAAAAAACGAGGATGTCATCCAAGTATACAAAAACAAACACGTTCAGGAAGTCTCGGAGCACATCATTCACTAGCGTCTGAAAAACCGCAGGGGCGTTAGTTAAGCCGAATGGCATAACCAAATACTCGAAGTGGCCCAGTGGCGTGTTAAAGAATTATTGCAGCCGTCGAATATTTCTGACAGTATGCTACTGAGGGGAGCTAACATAAGAGTTATGAGTTATAAGATGTAATCTAAGTCGTAACATTGCTGTATGGAGCTGCAGATTTGGTTGCAGGTTAACATAGCTGGACTGGCCATCGGGCTTATTTGACTTATTTTTTATTTTTTTTGTAACGGCATGAACAATGAGAGGTGGTGGATTGGCCAGATGCAGGTCGATGTGTAGAAATAACTCCGTTGTTTGGTGGTGGCTATGGCGGGGCTTACACAGAGGCAGTAGGTGGATGAGGGAAGGGGAGGCAGGAGGAGAGCCCCGAGGCAGCCACCAGTCCGAGTGTCAGGTGAACTGAACTTCAGGTAAGAAGTCATGACCTGCAGTCTATCTGGGTCAGATATAAACCAAGTTTAGGTGGAGTTTATTTTCGTTGTGCTGACTTTTTACTGTCAGTTGCAATAACTCGTACTGCGTTCTAGCCAGCTTGATGGAGTTTTTAGGTGGGTGGGTGCTATGATGTTACTGATAGTGAACTTTATTTTATTCATAAGGTTAGTTAGTAGAGTTGCCAACGGCTCCTTAAAAAAATGGAATGGTCCCTCATTCAGAGAAAATATTATGCGTTTGGTATTGAGCTGAGAAGAGACGCAGTTTGTCCCGAACTTCAGCTAGGATGGAAAAAGACACAAAGCTGGATTTATTCTGTCTTTACGCTGCACAGCTGCCTCTTCTCTCATTCTCTCCCCTGCCTCTCCTGTTGCTACTTCAATCATGAAACTGATCAATGATCAGCTGATCAGCTTTTCTCTCTTGTTTATTTATCGCCCACTTTGCGCCAGAAACAGGAAACCAGCAGATGTTGCGCTAAACAACAGCAGCACGTTTAAGCTTGATCAGCTGTTGTTAGAATTTATTTAATATTAATTTCTAGTATCAGCTGATGTTTGCTGGAGCCACAGCTGTAAAGCTGCTGGTCATGATGTCTGTTTGTATATGTGGTGAGAGGGAAACATGAAACCAGGAGATGTCCTTACTGAATCATCAGAGCTGAACAGGTGATGGAGAAACAGGTTTACCTTTTAGGTGACATGAATGAGTTGAAGGGAAGTTATGAACTGTTTCTGAGAGACAAATAACACCAGGATCCTTTTCTAAGTAGCTGACAGCTGGTAACTGTGCAGGGGCGGGTCTAGCAAAGTTTTGCCAGGGGGCCAGGTAGGGCATTAACAGGGAAAGGGGGCACAAAGACATACTTTTCTTTCTTATTCTCAATTTAAATATCTAGCTTTTATTAAATAATTATCTAAATCTTACAACCAAAGTTTTTATCTGACGTAAAATGTATAGAAATCATACATATACCAAAAAGACTGTACATCACTGTCACCACAGCGTTTGTTTTCATTCAAAGTCTTTATGGCTTTACTACCTGGTGGGCCGGTCAGTAGTCAAAATGCCCGATTTTCTGTCCCAGTCCAGCCCTGCAGGTTATACTGGCAGTGTCACCATGCCAGCTGACTGTATTTCATCATCAGCCAGTGCTGTTCTTTATCAATATTACCAAAGTTTACCATAAGGCAGCATAGAAAGTATTTACTTGCTTTCAGGTTTTATTCAAATGTTAGTCTTTTCAGTTGTTTCTCCACTTTTTTCCTGTTTCAAAATCAAACACCAGTTTGTGAGAAGATTATCTTCTTTTTTTAACAGGCAGAGAAAGTTTTACATTGGAATTGGCTAATTTGTCAATTGTTTGTTACAAATGTTCGTATTTTAATATTCAAAAATGTTTTTGCCCAAAACATATGTGCACTATATGTCAGTAAAAATACTATGCAAATATTGATGTCCTTGAATGCTGAGTAAACACTGACAAAGCACTGATTGTATCTCTTGTACTTTATCAACGCAGTATCTAAAAACTTTGCACCGTAGTGGTTAAAATCTCATTCTAATAAGAGTTAAAAGTGCATTTGGTTATTAGGTTTATAGGATTATTGAATTATGGTTAATGGTTGGTAGAATTTTTTTTTTTTAAACATTATCTGCCAATTAAATCTGCCACCCTTCTCCAAATCTGTGCCCCTACCTGGCCCCCCCAACAAAAATTTTCTAGACACGCCACTGCCGAGGAGCCCGTCCAGCCTCACGCCACGTCAGCTGGCGGGCCCGAGGAGCCCGTTCAGCCTCATGCTTCGTCAGCTGGAGGGCCTGAGGAGCCCGTCTGGCCACCTTCTGCTTCACCACCTGTGGCTGCAGCGCCACCTCCTGCGGCTCCCGTGCCGCCGCCTGCAGGACCACCACCTGCTGCGCTACTGCTTGCTGCTTCTACGCCTCAGCCTGAGGACGACGCCTCACCTGGTTCTGCCACACCTCAGTCTGAGAACTCATACGAACTCATTTCACCCACTATAGACTGTGTGTTGCTGCAACTTGAAAAGCAACCTGCCTCGTCAGCTGGAGGGCCCGAGGAGCCCGTCCAGCCTCATGCCTCGTCAGCTGGAGGGTCCGAGGGGACCGTTCAGCCGCCACCTGCGGCCACCTCATCGTCACCTGGTCCGGCTTCATCCGAGTCTTCGTCATCGCCTGGTCCGGCTGCATCCGAGTCTTCGTCCTCGTCTGGTCCAGCCTCTGCTTCTGCTACGCCTGGTCCGGTCTCAGCTTCTGCTACGCCTGGTCCGGCCTCTGCCTCTGCTTCTGCTACGCCTGGTCCGGCCTCTGCCTCTGCTTCAGCGTCGCCTGGGCCAGCCTCTGCTTCAGCGTCGCCTGGTCCTGTGCCCTCCAAGCCTCGGCCGGTACGCCTGACACTTGGGAGCCGCCGCTGCCTTCCGCGCGGCCGGCCCCCTGAACTGCTCCGTGGTCTCCTTCGTCGCCGCCGCTGCCTTCCGCGTGGTCGGCCCCCGGATCGCCGTTGCCACCCGCACGGCCGGCCCCCTGAACTGTTTCCACGCCGTCGCCTTCCGCACGGCCGGCCCCCTGAACTGTTTCCACGTCACCGCCGTCGAGGTCGGCCCCCTGAACCGTTTCCGTGTCGCCGCCGTTGCCGTCCGCACGGACGGCCCCCTGATCACATGAACTATGGCTTTCTGGACCGTCACCCCCCGGGCCGGCCCCCTGATCACATGGACTATGACTTTCTGGACCGTCACCCTCCGGGTCGGCCCCCTGAGGAGTCATGAACTGTTCCCTGCGCTCCTGTGATTTTGATGGACATTTTGGGTTTTTTTTGGCCTTGTTTCTGGCCCTCCGTCCTGGACCCCCACCGCCCGCCCTTGGTGGGTTGTTTTTGGTTTTGTTTTTCGAGGTTTTAGGGCGTCTGGAATCCGCCCTTAAGGGGGGGGCTCTGTCACAGGCTGGGTCTCCGACCCAGCACTCTGAGTTTTCTTTGTATTTTTTGATATGTTATTAGTTTGTGTTATTTCCTATTTGCCTTTAGTTTAGGCAGTTATTGTTCCTGGGTTTTCTATGTTTTGGGGTTTTCTATTTATTTCATCACGTATTAGGTCTGTTAAGTTGTGTTGTCATTTCCTGTTTTATTCTGACAATGTCATGTGTTCTTTGTTCATTGTATTTAGCTTTCCTCTCCTGGTCCTGTCATTAGGTTTATGTCTGTCAGCTGTTTTCCCCCATGTGTCGCCACTTCCCCTGATCACCTCATGTCTGTATTTAAGCCTTTTGTTTTCTTCATGCCATTGTCAGTTCGTCTGTTTATCTCACCAGAGTTACAGTCATAGTCATAGTCTTAGCCTGTTTATTTTCCACCTCAGTCATAGTTATAGTTTTTGGTCTTAGTACCTTTAGTGTTTTGTTTCTTAGTGTTTTGCCTGTTTGCTTTGGTCTCTTGGTTCATTTCCTGCCGTCATCGCAATAAAGGTTCACTTTTCTGTTAATCATTACTATTCCTCGTCATCATCTGCTTTTGGGTCCTGTTTCCGCACACATCGGCGCACCCCGCCGTGACAGAAGCTTCCAGAAGAAGTAGGCTGGGGAAGGGGCAGTCAGGTGGCAAGTGTTTGGAGACAAGTCAGCAACTTCCATGTAAACTAAAGGTAACTGTGGCAATCTACTAGTAACAAAAATAATCACAAGGAGGTTTTTGGTGCAGAATCGTCTTTGTGTCTGATTTCACTGACTGACAGCCAGCAACTTCAAGCAACTTGCCAACTGGTCAATCAATACACATTTTTGCTGGCAACCAGGAAATGGCCAACCGATTTCTAGACCTGTGTGACTAAGGCTGTAGCCCAACTTAGCATTAACCTCCTAAGACCCGAACTCCTTCATGGCATGCATTTTTAATTTCTCTCTGCTATTTGGGCTGATCGGGACCTGATGAATGTAAAAACAAAGAATTATCTTTTTACCTGATGTAGTTTCTGAGAAGAGGATATCAGGCCCTTGTAGAGCAAAATTTGGTGTTGTGGTCTAGACAACCCAAAATGTGATGTCCACATATGTGGATGCCAGGTACTAGGAGGTTAAGAGTGAAAACAGGAATGCTCAAAGAATAGTGGATAGACTGACTTTTGAGACAGATGCAATGAGATTGTAGCCACAGGTTTTCTGTTGGTACTGTGGATATAGTCAACACCATGTTAATGTAGAGCTGGGCGATATAAGCTCTGTTAATGATAAAACTTTTTGCAGATGCTTTGTGGGTCTAACGTGTATTTTAACCTCTTTTCTTAAACGTAACCAAACAGTGACTGTGAAGTCAAAGTAGAAAAAGGGGTGGTCCTAAACAAGATAATGCATTCTGAAAGTAGTGTGGTCCATGCTATTCCCATCCTGTCTGGATGGGAATAGCATCTGTGAGCACTTTCTATATGTCCTCATCCAGCCACATACTACAGTCTATCAATATGTAATTGTAAATGGGATACCCGTGCATTGAAACGGTGCTAAAACATCCTGACTAAGTATGATATGCGAGCAACTGGGAATTGTGAGAATGTGTTGGATTAATCTACAAAGGGAAATGTGAAAATGAAAAGCCAGGGTTTCACTGTGAGTAACATGTGGCAACAAGTTCTTGGCTGATTATTGTGACTTCCTGTGGTGTGTTTGCTTGGCAGTGTCAAACTGATGGGAACAGATCACGGTTGTGAACACAAACAGATTATTTAACATGTTAATTCGTGAGCTTTAATAGTGCTGCTAGCTCGTGTTTGGACACGTGTTTGGCTAGCCCTTTCCCCTGTTAACAGCTTTCATTCTAAGTTAAGCTAATCAGCTCCTGCCTTTGGTTTAATTTTTGGTGTATAGACACGGTGCTGATCATCAAATCTAGAGAGTGAAGAGTTTGTCAAAGTGCTAAACTATCAATTTACTAAAGCAAATCTTCTGTTTTCTGTCTTAAAGTATTATACAGAATTCAAGCTTCCTAATCAACCCACAGTTGTTTTTTTTGTCTTTTTATGTCTTTCTTTCTGACTCAAATGAAGGCTTAAATAAGTTTACAGAAGTGCTGCATCACTGTGATGCAGATTTTCTCTTGTTCTCTTGTTCACACTGACAGCAAAAGCCTCCTTTTCACTCAGTCCACACATTTCAGGGTAAAGAAAGAGTGTACAATGTCACTGGATTTTGTTACTTTGTACTTATTAGTGGCCACCACCCTACAGGCCAGATTTCTTGCACTTATTAGTAGGAAGAACACAAAGGTGATGCTTACTCATTTTAAAGTAGACAGAATGGTTTGTTCTATATTTCTGTCCATGCAGCCAGTGTTCACAGGTGTCTGCACGTAGCAGATGTTTGAAAATTGATATGCATCATGTGAAATGTAGCTGGTGTGAAGCTTCAAACACAATTTTTACTTAAAAATAGTGCGAAAACATATGAATTCCAGTTAATTATGCATCCAATATTAGTTATCATGTATGATAAGTCATTTTGACATGGACTGCCTGTGAGCTGAATTTCAAAGAAAGAGAGGATGACGCATAGGTGCTGAATGATGGACAGAAGAAATGAGGGTGAGAGACAGGGTTCAGTGTGTGAGAGAGGCGGCTGAAAAATAATTGAGCTTTAGGAGATGTAGTGATGCTGATCCTCCTATAACTTCAATATCTAGCGCTGAATGTTATTTAAATGTATACACGTTGCTCCAAACACATCCGTCTTAATCACCCATTTAAGTGTCACATTCAGCTTTCGAGAGGTTTGTAAAGCAGGAAAAATAATCTGTGTAGATTTCAGGTCCTTAAGTCAAAAAATCCCCGAGTATGTTAAGAAAAATTATGAGACACCTTCCAAAAAATAAAAAAATACAAATACAAAAAATAAAAAGGGACTTGATGAAACTGATTTTTTTTTCCACTGGTGAACACAAAGTTGTGTCCTTCAGTGTCTTGCCCAAGGATACAGGGCACGCAGACTCAAACAGCTAGGGATCAAACCACCAACCTTTCAATAAGTAGATGACCTTCTCTTGAATATACTAACCCTAAACCTAACATGAATATAATCCAACAGTTTTAAATCCTAGCCTCAATCAACTTTTTTAAACACAAAAACACAATCAAATTGCTCAAATTGCCATGTTGGGCTAGCCCTAAAAGTGAGTCCATTTTTCATAGAGTTCCATGTTAAAATTTCCAACTTTGCAGCATGAAAAGGGGTATTTAGAGCCATGATTTAAAAAAGAAAAGTGGTATCCTAACGGAGGCAGCTGCAATGGATAAATGTCTGCTGGCCTCACCCCTGCTGATGTGAGTTAATGATCTGAATCTTTCCACCATATTTGGGCAGTTGGTGCCTTTCAGAGCATTTTAAATGTAACATCTAATAATAATATTGTTGCTTTGTACAGAATAAATCAGTTTGGTAGGTGAAATTCTAATATTTAATAGTCTTTTACTGAGCACTTATTACGCCATATGTGTCTGTATGTTGTATGCACAGTTTATGCGAGCAGTTTACTAACTGAGCTTGCAAGAGTTGGGTGATAACTTACTCCACCATCTCATCCAATTCATCATGGGCCACCTATAGCTCGACGTGAAAACACGTGCAATTGGCCAGAGTCACTGAAATTCTTTATTGTAGTTCTGTAGTTCTTTATTAGAGCTGGCCTCCTCATATGAAACACGCACTTCTGCATATATCTGCTGCTTCTGGCCTTACGCTCATAAAACCTCATGTTCTGCCCCATAACTGAAGGTAATGGGTTGCTCATACAGAGGTGGGAATTAAAATAATTAAATATTTTATGTGGGTTCACTTGGCAGGGTTTGCTTTTTAAACATCCTCTGCTCTTCTCATCATTAGAGGGCAAAAAGAGTTCTGGTCCAGAGCAGACGCGCAGAGAACAAGTCTTCACTTTATGAGAGCAGCTTGCTCACTAAAACACTTGTGATAACTCAACAGAGTTCAACAGCTTATTTCACTTATGTTATAGTTTGCAGTAGCCTCTATAAATTATACCAGTATTCTATCTGCATCTTTGACCATCATTATTGCTTTCCCTACTGAAATACCTCCGGTTCAACATTGCCTGAAGATAAATCCAAACAAAAAAATTACTTTAGCATGAGTAAATTGTGACAGGGTTGTATTCTCTCAAATGAAACATAGCACGTTACGATCTTACTGCAAAGGATGATGTCAACAGCGGTAGGTTAGGTTACCCTAGCCAGCTAGCCGCTAACTGGTTTACTGGGCAAAAATACAAAGGTAGTCCAAGCTGCACTAACTCACATTCTGCCTTATTCTGTTCCTTAGCTGTAGACGTGAGATGGGTTATCCTCACTGTCCCTCACAAGTGTCCTAGTTGATGCTAGTGGCATCCAACCACAGGCTCTTCCATCTCACTCCGGTCCCTCGTGGCTCCGCTCTTTCCTCGCTCTCTCTCTCCTTTTTTGCGGCCTGCTGTCTCTGCTTCCTCTTCCATTTGACCTCTTCTTCCAAAATAAAAGCACCTTAACAACAAACTTAATTTCCACTAATATGGATATACAAAAATGAACAAATAGAACTAGTCATATATAGATGTACATGTACATTAGAAATAAAACTTAGCCCCTTTAAATATCTCCAGGCTACAGTGTGATGGTTAGCACTGTTACAGTAAGAAGGTCCTGGGTTCAAATGCACCATCTGGGTACTCCACCTTCCCCTCACAGCCAAAAGACATGCACTTAGTGATTAGTGATTCTAATTGGAGATAAAAGCTGTGTCCCAATTCATAGGCCACAACCTTCGGAGGCCCCACTTAAAGGCCGATTACGTCAAAGCCAGGCAATGAAGGCTGCTCCAAATGCGGCCCACAAATGCGTCCTCCTTTTCCCTGGATTTGAAGGATTGGTCAGGTGTATCCTTCGTGGCCCAACCTATCCCAGGATTCATAGTGCCGCATTTTGGGTTTTTTTTTTAGAAAAAATGGGGAATGGCTCAAGTGGGGCAGCCAAAGAGTAAACTTTTAAAAGTACAGTGGTCCCTCATTTATCGCGGGAGTTACGTTCAAAAAATAACCAAAGATAGGTGAAATCTGCGAAGTAGCCAACTTTACTTTTTACAATTATTATAAATGTTTTAAGGCTGTAAACCCCCTCAGTACACACTTTATACACTTTTCTCAGACAGGCATGAACATTTTCACACTTTTCTCTCTTGTTTAAACACCCTCAAAGTTCAAACCTTAGTAGAAAAATGTGTCCAGTATTATAGAATGAAACCAAAGATCAAACCCTATTTTCAGGTCCAGAACATGGGAATATAGCAGCTATTTGAGCAACATTAATGAATCAATGGTACGGAAGTACAGGGAGCTAGAAGAATGAGCTGAGTAAAGTTTGACTTATCTGACTGTTTTATTTCGCTTAATGCGCCTTATAATCTGATGCGGCTTATGGTCTGAAAAATACGGTAACTTCTACCTTCCTTTAGCATGTCCAGAAGTCCAACTTTTTGTGCGATGGTTAGCATCTTCATCTGCCTTTTGGATGCTACCGCAGGTGTCTTTGATGGTGCAAAACGTTTCGTCGACATTGTTGTGTTTGTTGGGGAGAAAACTTATAAAACATACAGTACAGCACTTCAGAGTCACACTGCGATAGATCGAAGATTTATGTAAATTTGATAAGCTGAATGCATTCTGTACTGTACAGGAGACACAGCACGGCGGAGATTGATTGACAATGGTCTACAGCCGATCAGGATGCAGAACACAATGCGCTGTTAACAAAGACAAAAAAAAAAGCCTGCAAAAAAAAAATCAGCGAAAGAGCGAGGCCGTGTAAAGTGAACCGCGTCATAGTGAGGGACCACTGTACTGACTTTTATGTCACTTATTTATGCGGTGATACAAACGTTTTAATAACGAAGAACATTAAAAGATCACTGTTGGCCACATGTTGGTAAAGTAATCTGATTTTAGTGATGTTAGTACTTAACGCGGTTCAGGTTCTACTTAGTTTTAAAGCCTTTACTTTAAAACATGAACTGTGACAATTTCATGGATAATTAAAGTTAGTAATATATCTACAGACAGAACAAGATGAAAGTATGTGAATGCTGCCTGGTTTTCAGTCCTGAATATCACAGCACAAGTAGGATTCACTGCACTGTTAATGTTAGCTTGGTTATTTTGCGGCCTCTGTTCGGTGGCCAAACGGACTTCAACATTTATTAAAGGTGACGGTTCACTCGTTAAGCTAAAAGAAAGGTGCTTTATTCATAGGAATCAAACTTGGCCACTGTACCAGCTGGGAACTCTACTTATTTAGTACTGCTAATTCACAAACAGAAAAGACTCCTTCTCCTTTGCAGTTTTGTAATAGTGTATACCACCCATCACTTTTCTGTCTGTCCTGTACTCTCTCTTTTTCTTTCTATCGGATTGTTTAATAAAAGCATGAAAATGTATTTATAAGTGGAACTTGTGTTTGAATCCTGCAGCTTATCACACATTTGATTTCCATGTGCGAGAACTGCAAGTGTCCAGAGTGAGGACGGACTGAAGAAACCACTGCTGCACATCATCTGTGAGGTTTTGCACCCCTGATGATACACCAGGACAAACTCAGCAGTGTCTGAGGAAGGGCCAGCACCAGCTGAGAGATGGAGAGAATAGACAGACTGTTCCCTCTTTGTGAAGGACTGCTAGAAAAATTTAAAATAACTATTTGTCTTGAATCAGTCTTATTAGGTAATGTTAAAATATTTTTTCCATTCAAGTGTTTTCAGTACTCAGGGCCTTTAAGTTAAACACTATGAAAGGCAATAAAAAGTTTTATATTCAGAAACTTAAAGTATGTATGTATTAGCAGCAGAGTCTACCTGAAAATAAATGTCCATATTTTTTTTTCAGTTATATGAAGCATGGAGTATTTTGGAGTACTGCTGTGTTTGTTGCATCATATTGCTGTAAATGTTTATATGCTCTATATATTTTGAGTAAGTTGATCTATAGTGTTGCATCATATTTTATAAGGCTGTTATGTGTTTGTATCATTTCTGCCCATTTAGCAGAAGTCAGCCTGTATAAGGCTCTGATATCTATTCTGTATGACTTAAAGCAGTTATGACATGGTATGATTTTTTCACCCAATAAAGGAATATTTATTATATTAGTCTACTCTTCATTTTATCAAAAACAATTATCACAGAATGTAAGCATTCAGACAAATTTTATGTAATGCCAACATATTAAAAGAACAATATTTGTCTCTTATATATAATACAACTATAAATACACTGTAAAAGATACTTGTCCTTGAGTGAAGATATAAAGTGATAGGAAATATAAATAAATGCAACTTGAATCTTTACTGAAGCTCAGTATTTGAGTTCAGAGATTGAGTTTTATGCTATTATAAATAAAAATAATTAATATAATAATAAATTTAATAGTGGCCATATTATATTTACATAACCAAAGTGAGATGACACTAGTCTTTTGAACAACATTAGCTAATTGTTTTTTACTATCCATCCATCCATAATTGGGCTTATACCTAACTAGGGTTGGCATTTATTTGCCCCTAGTGTGATGGTATTTTACGCTTGATGGTGATGTTTTAAAGTGTGTTTAAAGGAGACTCTAGGATGGAGTCCGTGTTTGTTGTTTATTTGAGTTGTATGTTTTGCGTAATTCTTTTGTCCTTTTCTTTGGAGAAGGTCCGGCCGTTTGCGGGAGGCTAGGCACCTGTGGTGGTTTCCCTTTCCCAAAGCATTCGCATGTGTACACTGGGGTATAGGTATAACACACCTTCATCATGCAGCTCTTCAGAAACTCTCCCTCTGTAAATGGCTGGGCTGATTTGGCTATCTCCTCTGCTACAATAAAACTTGCTTTCACAACCGCTTCATTTGTGATTTTGCTCTGGTGACAAATGTCTGCTGAAATGTTAGATTCTTCTTTACCTCTTCTACTTTCTGTAGCTTCTGCTCTGCATTTAAGGTTTTCAGCTTATCCTGATGTTTTGTCTCGGAGTGCCATCTTAAATTAAATTCCTTAATTACAGCCACATTAGCACATTAGCAGTTTGACACGTGTTCTATGAGGTTTGGTGGAATCATAATCTGTTGTCTGCCGGTTTTGGGGGTTATCATTATAAAAGGCGTTTCTCCTCTAATCAGTCTTTCAATTCAACCAACCCTTCCAAAACTGCTCACCATCACCTCTGTTCGTTTCAGAAATCGGCACAGTAATTATCACTACCTTACCCAAAGTGAATTAACCAGCTAGACACCCCCTCTCCATCCAACTTACATAAGCTTTTATGAGCCGTCTTAAAATCCCGGCATGCGTCACTGTCAGAGCTCAGTTCAGAGTCGAGCCACATCGCTACCTGACTAAGGATTCCCCTCATTCATCTATTAAGGTTTTTCATTGTTCGAATTTCCCTTGATCTCTTCTCCCGCCGTTCCTTCCTAATTTTCCATTCCACTCTATGGAATCCTTGACCACCTTATGGGCTGTTTATCTTCGCTAGCCTGCCTACCAGTTATATTCCTCTCCTTTGGGTGGTGATGTCACTTGGCGTTTGCTCTCTCCGCAAATGTGTTTTGTTTTGTTTTCCTTTTCTCACCCCAACCAGTCGCGGCAGATGGCTGCCCCACCCTGAGACTGGTACTGCCTGAGATTTCTTCCTGTTTAAAGGGAGTTTTTCTTTTCCACTGTCGCCAAAGTGCTTGCTCATAGGGGGTCATGTGATTGTATTATTATTACTGCAGAGGTCTTTGACCTTCATAACGCAGAGTCATTTCTGCTTCTAAGGGATGCCTTCTTTGGGATCTGCCAGGCCCAGGAGCTCCCCTTTGAGGCCTTTCCCAAATCGCAGCTCTATGTTTAAGCCGTACACCTTCATCTACTAAAACACTGTCAAACCTAAAATGAGGACATGGGCCCAGCGAGTGAAATTGCCCATAGGTGTGAGCATGAATGGTTGTCTGTCTCTCTTTGTTGGCCTTGGACAGACTGGTGATCTGTTCAGGGTGTATCACCACGCTGTGGCAGCTGAGATAGTCTCCAGCAACAACTAAACTGGATAAGCAGAAGAGAGTGAGTCGACTTTTATTCTTTCTTATTACAGTTAAATTAATAGAGATTATGACAACAGTTCAGGTTTTACATTGTAGTTAGATTGTTGAGTACACATATTTGATGCAATTTTAATTTTAATTTTCTTTTCATTTTTTTATATAAATTAAATTGCCTTTAAAAATGTGTCTTTTTTTTCTTGGTACATTGATTTATAGAATAAACATTTTAAATTTAACCTATCAGAGTAACAAACATAAAAAGATGCACTTTTATTATGTTTTGTTTTCTTTCTTTCCTTAAATTGTATCATCAGTTTTGGAAAGGGACAGATAGAAATGCTAACTAGCACTGGTATTGCCATCAGGGCTGTCTGTAACTTGGGAGTTTGGCAAAGCAACAATCTTTTCTCTCATTCATTTGGTCGTTTGAACACTGCGGCTGAGCTTTTTCCCAGAATAATTTCCAACCTATTCACATTTTTCTGCATGCATTAACTGATGCTAGACAACACAGTCTTAAGCAGGTAGTGTACTGTTACCTCTCATCAGTTTATACTCTGCACAATCATTCATGCAAGAATGCAGGAAGGGACTTTGACTTTTTGCTTTATGGATTTGAAGGTTATTGACAGTGTAAATCATGACATTCAATCTACAGAAATCTGGTATTGATTGGATACTTTATAAAGCTGCAAAAGCTATCAAGCAAATTAATGAGTAAAGACTGCCTGTGCTTTCCCCTACACTCTTTGGATTTCATGTAAATAATTTAACAGTTTACTTCCTGCTAGTAAATGGGTCAGATCATGCATTTTAGACAACAAATTGCATTTCAGTGGGTCATTTTAAATATTTAGGCTTTACCTTGGTTTGTAACTGTTTTTATGGGTGTATAATGTTTTGGTTTTTTGTTTATTTGTTTGTTTTTGTTAAGGGTTAGCTCTGTAAAGATCCTTGCAGCTGGAAGGTGATAGCTGAACAAACTTTGAGTTTGTATACAGTGATCTGGGAACCATATGAAGGGTGACTTACTGTTGTTATTTACTGCATGATAATAAAGTTACTCACTAAGCAAAGGTTTTATTGGGGTTGCTTCAGTAGCTATAGAAGTGAAAGGGATTCATATTAGCAGTATTTGTAGTGTTTATTAAGAAAGATGTTCAGAAGAAATACCAAGCAAACTGAGAACATATTGTGTTTATTCCACACATTTACCATCCTGAGCAATATGTCACCCTGAACCTGGGCAGAGCTCAGTGGTCTGTTTGTGCTCAGCTAAAACCTGGCATCCTGCCTCTAGCTGTGGAAACTGGACGCTTCCATTAAGTCCCAGAGGAGGGCAGACTGTGTCATCTGTGTGAGTTGGAAGAGATTGTGAATAAAATTCATTTCATCCATTCACGCCCATTCATTTTATCATGATCTTTGAGTCAAACTTTTTATTCTTAAAATGTCTGCTAGCCATCGCGTTCATGTGAAAATTCAGTTGTTTTTTTTAATTGAGTCTGTTTATATCGTATTTAATGCCTTCAACATTTGGAACATAAGGAACATAAGGTCACACATACTAGTGTGACCTTATGTTCCTTCTCTTCTTAGATGCAAGATTATGAAGGATATTCATTTATCAAAATATTCATATTTTCTTCATTGATTTTAGTGGTTTTAATTGTGCATATATTTTCAGGAGTTATACAAACCATGCTAAGCTTGGGTAAGAAAGAAATGTTAGCAGGCCAGATCTAGCTTACCAGCTTGCTTATGCCTGTTCTGGGGACACTGGGACTTGTTACATCTGTTGTTTGTATGCTGTGACTTCTAACTTTGCACTCTTCATTATTTGTTGCTTGTAATGTCAGCCATGTGGGAATTGAAGCTTTTCAATTTTAATCCCATCCAAGTTCATTTGAATAAGATCTCAGAATTTAAGTCACAAATATTAGTGGCTGTAAAGAACAGTTTGAGCTGAAAAGGACAGCAGAAACAAGAAGCAGGAGAATATTGTATAACTATTAGTTTTTTGTAATCGCATGTGATCACAATCAAAATCTCTTTAATTCTTTCTTTCTTTCTTTCTTTTTTTACGATAGCAAAGTGCTGCAAGCTTCACTGTTTGATATTTTCAGCACAGCAAAATGTTTCAATCTCTCATTGGTTCACATAAAGCGATCTCATTCATAATCAGTTACTAGCTGTTTTTGATGCTCAGCATTACCTTCAGCAACAGGTCACTTTTTAAACAAGAAATAATCGATATTTCTCAATGGATCATAAATCTATAAATGTGAAAGGAGTTGGTAGTGCATAGACAAACCCACAGAAAACTGTAAATGGACTGCTTCTTAAACAGTACTTCTTCTATTTGAGCAGTTAAAGGGCTTTATACAACATGCCCCATTCACCCACGTATACATATGCAACACATACAAGTATTTTTTTCTACACCTAACTACTTTATGTCTAACATTCACATACATTCTAACGCAGATGAATTTAGGGCTACTTGGGGTTCAGTATCTTGCCCAAGGATACTTGTAGACTGAAGCAGTCAGGGATCAAACCCCTAACCTTCCTGAGCCACAGTCACCACAAAATTGTGATTTGTGTCTTCAAAGGCCACTCTGCATTGAATGTATTTTGTATTGAATGATGCAGATCATCAGTTGTGAAGCAACTTCAAGCAATGTTGTGGGAAAAGATAAAACAGGATTCCTTGTGACTGATAGCTGAAATTATATGGATTAAAGCATTTCTGCTCTCTCTTATTGTTGATGTACAGTTGACTAATCTAACATGTAAAATATATGTCACATTATTCATCATTTCTCCCTATTTAACAAGGTTCATACTGCTGCAGTCTGTCTGCAGTCTCCATTTCTTTGCTTCACAGCTGCTTCGTTAACAGAATCTCATCAAACACAGAAATGCCTAGAGGTCTTTGGGAAAGCCTTGCTTAACTGTGCTGGCAGAAATATCCACGCAAGAGAGACCCAGTGACGTGATTCAATCCTCTGATGTCTCTCATGGAGGACATCAGCTGAGAAATTATTAATTAGTTTTGCACATGAGTGGTGAGCTAGAAATACTATCTTCTATACTTAGGGCTATAAACTTTGGCTTCTATACAGTGTTATGTTTTTCCTTGGTACACAGTGTGGCTTGTTTACATGATTTATATTTAAACTGTATATATACATCCATTATATTGGTGTAACATTAAAGTGTCACTATGAGACAAAATAACAACTAACGATAAAGGATATTAACCTCAGACAAGGTAGGTAAATGAGCCAACTAACCAAAGGTAAAAATTAGTCCATATTTTGTTGTGTTACAGCATTATTCCAAAATGGATTACATTCATTTTTCACCTCAAAATTCAACACACAACACATCATAATAACAAAGTTAAAACAGTTTGAGGTCAGGTACATCCACTGATCATCTGTCAGATGTTTCTACAGCTCGATTTGAGTTCACCTGTGATAAAGTCGGTTGATTGGACATGATTTAAAAAGGCACACACCTGTCAGGGTCTGGCTGAAGTAGGACCCAAACGCAGGGCTCTTACGATGCAGACAGTGAGTTTAATTACAGTGATGAGAAACACAAAACAAAAGCCAATGGTGACAGTCCTCGCACTGTGGCTCCCATGGTGATTCTGCCAAAATCCCACACAGTGCAAGTGTCCATTAACCTGCTAAGACCCGAACTCTTCCATGGTATGCATTTTAAATTTCTCTTTGATATTTGGGCTGCTTGGCACCTGATGAATGTAAAAACAAAGAATTACCAGATTTTTATTTTTTTAACCTAATTTTTGTTTCTGAGAAAAATGAGATCCACTTATGAGGATATTTGTTTAAAATTTCAATAGAACAGTGGCAGCATAATGTCCTCGTACGTGGATATCAGGCCCTTGTAGAGCAAAATGTAGCATTTTGGTCTAGACAACCCAAAATGTGATATCCACATATGTGGACGACAGTTCCTAGGAGGTTAAAGGTGAATGACAAAAACTCCAAAAACCCCCAAATCCAAACCATGGCTCCACTCCAGTGAAAACAGCGCTCTGCTCTCGTGTGTGTGTGTGTGTGTGTGTGTGTGTGTGTGTGTGTGTGTGCATGTGTTTGTGTGTGCGTATGTGTGTATCCAGAAGGCCAGTTTACAGGCACCGTCAGGCTGAGAGGAGTTCCTGCGCTGAAGCCTAGCTCAGGTTTTGCCGTCACCAGCTGTAACTGGTTGCCTTCATCAGGAGCCTCTCTACTTAACAGTGTGGCTGGGCTTCAGTCGATGCTGGATTATTGTGTCAAACCCAAATCAGGAGCAGAGCGCTGTTTTCACTGGAGCGGAGCCACGGTTTGGATTTGGGGTTTTTTGGAGGGGCATCTTGCTCCTCCCTTCTTTTCCTCCCCATCCCCGGCTGCCTCCCTCTTCTCACTCCAACACACCCACCCACACAAGTAGGGCCTTGGGGTGCGGGTGTGTCACCAGGGTGCAGGGGAGGAGTTGGCCATCCGATTGGGATCTGGGATGCGGGGCCTCCCTGCTGCTGCGGAGCCTGGGGCAGTCTGCTTGCCTCCACCCCGGGGAAAAGGGTAACATCTCCTGGGTCTAGGTGCCGTTTCCCCCTCCAGGGGCGAGGGTACCTGGACCCGGGGTATAGAGTTTGTTTGGGGAGTGTGATTGTGTGTACAGTGTCCATGTATGTCTATCCCTACGTTGGGTCAGTGCTGAGTATTTGTATATGGGTGCATTAGGGTGGGAATGCTTGTTTGTTTCTGTGTGTGCCTGTTTGTCTGTGTCTATATGTCAGGTCGGGTCTTACACTCCACCTCTCTGGGAACTCCCAGGCCCTCCAAAGGCCTATCTCCCCTCACCACACTCCCTGCTGGTAACTGATGCCCTCAGGGGTTGGTGCGTTGGTGGTTCTTGGTGTCCGGGGCTGGGCGCTCAGGTATGTACCAGCTCACTCCCGGTGACTACTTGGCGGGGCCTGGTGCCTGTTGCTCGGTCAGGCCTCTTCCGGTGCAAAGGGGGCCCTTGGGCCTCCGGCATCTGAGCCTGCAGCTCGATTCACTCTGGCACAGCTGGCAAGGCCGTGATGATCCATTTGTCAAAGTAAATCCATTGGGTATCCTTGTTGGTCTTCAGACAACAATTCTGACAGCTAAAGAACCAAATGGGACAGGCAAAAAAAAAAAAGGAAAAAGAATGTCCATCCATCCATCCATCCATCCATCCATCCATCCATCCATCCATCCATCCATCCATTTTCTTCCGCTTATCCGGCGCAGCAGCCTAAGCAAAGAAGCCCAGACCTCCCTCTCCCCAGACACCTCCTCCAGCTTATCCGGGGGAACATCAAGGCATTCCCAGGCCAGTCGAGAGATATAATCTCTCCAGCGTGTTCTGGGTCTGCCCCGGGGCCTCCTTCTGGTGGGACATGCCCGTAAAACCTCGCCCAGAAGTCCCCCTTAGGGGGCATCCTTGTCAGATGCCTGAACCACCTCAACTGGCTCCTTTCGATGTGGAGGAGCAGCGGCTCTACTCTGAGCCCCTCCCGAATGGCCGAACTTCTCACCCTATCTCTAAGGGAGAGGCCAGACACCCTTCGCAGGAAACCCATTTCTGCCGCTTGTATTCACGATCTCGTTCTTTCGGTCACTACCCACAGCTCGTGACCATAGGTGAGGGTAGGGGCGTAGATCGACCGGTAAATTGAGAGTTTCGCTTTTACACTCAGCTCTCTCTTCACCACAACAGACCGGTACAGCGTCCACATCACTGTAGCCGCTGCACCAATCCGTCTGTCGATCTCCGGCTCCCTTCTCCCATCAATCGTGAACAAGACCCTGACATACTTAAACTCCTCCACTTGGGGCAGGTCTCATCCCTGACCCGGAGTGGGCACTCCACCCTTTTCCGGCTGAGGACCATGGCCTCAGATTTGGAGGTGCTGATTCTCATTCCCACCGCTTCACACTCGGCTGTGAACCGTTCCAAGGCGAGCTGTAGCCCATCACCCAATAAAGCCAACAGGACCACATCATCTGCGAAAAGCAGAGTTGAGATCCTGAGACCACCAAAGTGAAAGCCTTCCGCCACTTGGCTACACCTAGAAATTCTGTCCATAAAAATTATGAACAGAATCGGTGACAAAGGGCAGCCCTGGCGGAGCCCATCACCTATCAGGAATGAGTCTGACTTATTGCTGGCTATGCGGACCAAGCTCTTGCAACGGTCATATAAGGACTGAATGGCAATGTTGCATGGAGATCAGGGGCAGTACCCCTGGACTGGCAGACCCAGGTGGTGGTCCGCATCTTTAAGAAAGGGGACTGGAGAGTGTGTTCCAACTACAGGGGAATCACACTCCTCAGCCTCCCTGGGAAAGTCTATGCCAGGGTGCTGGAAAGGAGAGTTTGACCATTAGTTTCTGTGATGAGACAGCCATGCGATGGCCCAAAATCTCAGAGGAATATTTTCAGTACCTTGTTGAATCTATGCCATGAAGAATTAAAGGGGGTCCAACCTGTTGCTACCAAGTTGTGTGTGTAGGTGGCTGTAGCTCAGGTGGCAGAGCAGGTCAGCCACTAATCAGAAGGTTGGTGGTTCGATTCCAGGCTGCCTCCTGGCTGCATGTCAAATATCCTTGGGCAAGATACTAACCCCATGTTTGCCTACTGGTGGTGGTCAGAGGGCCCGGTGGCGCCAGTGTCCGGCAGCCTCGCCTCTGTCAGTGCGCCCCAGGGCAGCTGTGACTACAATGTAGCTTGCCATTGCCAGTGTGTGAATGTGTGTGTGAATGGGTGAATGACTGAATGTAGTGTAAAGCGCTTTGGGGTCCTTAGGGACTGAGTAAAGCGCTATACAAATGCAGGCCATTTACCATTTTTACAATAATAAAATGGCTGGTGACTGCATTTCATTATAAAAATTAGATTCCTGTGTCATCATATCGCTGGTCTTTTGGTTAACAGATTAGCTCAGAGGGGTTAATATTGGAATTGTATTTTAGAAAAACCATCTTGAGACATGTCTTATTTAGTTGTCATTATTTGTAGGTTTTGGTCAAAAGTAAATACCAAATGTGTAGCCATCAAAATAAAATAAAAAAGTCCAAATGTAACCTTTTTATCATTTAAATTGCTATGTACCATTTATATATCATTTAGACTTCATCCTCAGAATAACAAAGGACAACTCTGGACAGCTCCCAATATTCTCAAGCAGTTCATGAGTGAAATGGCTTACCCGCTATTTTCTTGAACATCACTGTATTTTGTCACAGAGGGAAAACCAGGAAAAAAATTTTAAACGCACACAAAAGGAATCATCTGCTGACTAAATCCCTGAGGCTTCCCTCTGTAATATTATATAGCTGACTGCTTAGCACACACGCAATGATTATCATAATGTATTAATCAGAATGTTTAACTGCATTCTGCAACCAAACAAAGCTGACACATTGTGCATACTTCTGATGATTTATAATTTAGGTGAGACTGTTAAGCTAATATGCAGAGCTAATACTAGTAGATGAATTACATCAAATCAGCTACCTTAAACAAATTTAAATGGCCTTAATTACACTAAATTAGGTTAATCTGGAATGCTACTTGCCAGTAGGCAACAGATAGACAGACAGATAGATAGATAGACACATGCACAGAGAGTCTGTGGTCCAGTGGTTTTTTTTGGAGAAAGTGCTTTAACTGCAGCATGTAAAAATAGGCTCATAAGTAAAATGCTTACAGTGCGATGCTTTGTTCAAATGTTCACATGGTTTTATTCATCTTCTTATCACTGGGCCAGCTGTTCAGATGGAGCTTGAGTGACGCACGGTCATTTGTGAGCAGTGAATTAACTGGTTGATTGCTGTATTATTAGTAGCTTGTTTCAGTGATTGTGTCCACATTTTTGGAGGGTGTGGTGACTCATATCTTGTTGACATGGAGACCAAAATAGCAGCCAAATGGAAGAGGACATTCGTCTACCCTTGAGACTAAGCACGATGGTGAAGAAAATGGAGAGAGAAAGACAGAATGAGAGGAGTGACAGAAGGAGAGAGGATAGGATAGGAGAGCTTTGAGAACTACGAAGGTTTGTGTTGTATAAGCCAATGGTGAGTCACACTCACCGTTTGAATCTTGAAAACTAATAGAAAATCATTTGTTTTCTCTCACTGGGGAGTTTGTTAACTCTGCAAGGACAAAAAAGGAAAGAGGTTGATCTGAGAAACAAGAAGGAGTTGTCTTATGCAATGTGTGTCACGGTCATTTAGGAATGATGATAGAATTTTGGTGCTCCATGTGCATCACATTGTGCTTCCTTTTGCTCAATTGCATTATATCAACTGCATAATTTCACCAGCAGAACCAGGATCACTAGCAGTGCCATTTACAGGTCAGAGGCAGAGCATATTTGAACACGGTTGTGTAATTGCTTTATGGATGTCGATGTGACATTCACTTGGTTGCTCTTTGGTCCACACTATAATACGACCACATCCACTAAACAGATTGAAAATCTGTCAATCCAGTACATATCCTGAAAAATTGTAATGACTAAAATGGACTTATCAGCGTTTCAGAATATTATCATTTCAAATGCTTACCTGACATTGCTAGTCATTTGTCTCTAGAATAGCAGCTAG
The DNA here is from genome assembly GCF_041146795.1 of Maylandia zebra. Taxonomy (NCBI): domain Eukaryota; kingdom Metazoa; phylum Chordata; class Actinopteri; order Cichliformes; family Cichlidae; genus Maylandia; species Maylandia zebra. The sequence continues at coordinate 22,766,380 of NC_135167.1, read as the reverse complement.
CAAGCCTGTTCTGTTAACCAGTATTTCTAGGAGAAACGGTGTATGATAGGGACACAGCTTCTGGGTCTGGTAAGTTAATTAAGTGCTAAAACATGAATTCTTTCTAAAGACCAACATGGGTGACAACAATACTTCAGACTGTACAGAAGTCAATGGGAAAACAGCCGTCCGCTCCCTTTTCTGTGATCTCAGTAAATACTTTGATGATGACTTTATGGGCTTAGTGACTAGTTTCAGGTCATATTGAATAGAACATCTGATCCATTTTGTCAATTACGGTCACTCTAAGAGTCAGAGAGGATGACAAGTCATTGCTGAAAAGTCGTTAGATATTGAGTAAGAAAAGCAGACACCAATCCCAACATGAATCTTAATGAGCCCAATTCATGTCTTCCCAGAAAAAGCAGGTCAACGTTGGTTGAGTGTGGAGTAAGTGCATATGAGAGCATGAGGGTGGGAATGGATGTTTGTATCTGTGTGTGCCTGTATGTCTGTGTCTATATGTCAGGTTGGGTGTCAGGCGCCACCTCTCTGGGGACATCTCAGGCCCTCCAAGGTTTGGAGGCCTATCTCCCCCTACCACCACTTCCCCTGCCAGTGGCGGACCCCCTCAGACATCGGTGCGTTGGTGGTTCTTTGTGTCCGGGGATGGGCGTCCAGGTACACACCGGCTCACTCCTTGGCGGCCGCTTATCGGGGCCTGGAGCCTGGGGCTCGCTCGGGCCACTTCGGAGGTGGGGTGCCCCCGGCCTCTCGGCCTGGGGCTCGGTCACTCAGGCGCAGCTGGCTGCCGGCGGAGCTCACGGGCGCGTCACTGCAACACCCCCTGGCTTCTGCTCCGCGGCTGCTGAGTGAGCCCTCATCTGGGACTCTCCTCAGCTCTTTCCGGGACAGTGGCGCAGCTGCCCCTCTGTTGGTCTTCCTTGGTCTCTTGTGTTCTGGGGGCCTCTGGATGTCTGGAGTTTTGATCTCCTCCACACCTGCTTCACGCCCTGGAGGACGGGGCTGTGGCCCCCCCACACCCTCTAGCAGATTATTACATGAAGGAACCTTTTAAAAAAACAAAAAACAAGCGCGTCCATGCTCACAGGTGTACACACGGGTGATCACACCCACAAACTACACCCTTTTTGGCTCCTACCTCAAAGCACACTGTGTTCTGTTGATCTTATGTGCTGCACAATAATGTTTAACATTTAGTATTTACTGTCATATTCCCATATATCATTGTGATGTTGTTTATTCTATTACTCTTGTTCTCTTCTGCTTGTTTTCTTTTTTCTTTCTCAGCAGGTGATCCAGGTGATTGATATATGCATTTTTTTTTCTCTGCCCGTTCTGTTGGTTTTTGTCTTTTGCCCTTCTCCCCCGTCCCTCTTCTCAGCTGTTTCTCTTTCCCTCTTTCTTTCTCCCCTTCTTTCCCCCAGTCAAGTCTGTCCCGTATTCAGTAAGTGAAAATAAAATAAACAATAAAAGGTGAATCAAATGGACCATTACGGCAAGGCTGGGATGGTCAGTTTGGTAAAGTAAATCCGTTGGGCATCTTTCTTTGCCTTTAGACAACAATTCTGATGGCAAAAGAGCCAAACGGGACAGGCCAAAAAGAAAAAAAAAAAAAAAAAAAAAAAAGAAAAAGCAGGAAATCCTCCAGAGAGTATAACAGAATATAATCAGTCTGTTGGGCAGCACTGCTTTTTTAACTCTTTCCATCAATAGTTAACAGCTCACTAAGATGGTATTTATTTGTCAGTTGCTTTAGCCTAAACATGTAACAACCTTTTAACTGATTTTCATTCACTGCCTCCTACATATCACACTGTTTAAACTACACCACCATTTCTCTTCATTGTCCACACCCAGTAGACTTTGTGGGCATACAAAAGGAAAACAGCATGGATTTCTGGTGCTCTATCAGTTGCAAATGTAGTTCCACAATGAACAGGCAGGATAAACCAAACCTCGCCATCAGCAGGACTTTCAGATTGAGAGGTTGAAAATTAATTTGACAGCGTGCTTTCAAAAGATGGCCTGCAGCTACAGGACACACATAGGCTAATATGTGTTTCTATGTTTCGCTTGCCTCTGTGGTTTTCAATTATTATGTTTGGGGACTGTTTGAGGTAGAGTTTCACACAGGGCTAGTCTTTGTGGCTAAAAGGATCCACATTTATTCCCTCACCGGCTGGCTGTTTTTCTTGCTGTATACCAGGACTATACTGAAAATGTATTCTATCCTACTGCCAAGCCTAAAGAGAATAAAAGCTAATTGATTTCAAGCACAGATAATTAGGTATATAAAACCCCCCACCACATCTCAAACAACTGCCAGGTGCCATGCTGAGACAATAAAAACAACTTATTAATGAAAGTGGAAATAGTAAGTCAATTAAGTTGAGTGATGGAAAATATATTTATAATTATATTTGGGGGCATTATAGTGCCAGTAAATGGGATCGTGGATTATACTGCCACTTTTGAACATCTACAGATTTCAGTCTGATGAAGACCATTCTTGTTCTTTTGCGAGAATACTCTATATCAGACATATGCCACTTGTCACAGACAACAGTGAGCACTGTGCTGATGCTAGCATACTTAGATACTAGAATATAGCTTGAGGGGATGGTATCACAATGAGCATTTATACAGATAAAAGGGATGAATGACAAGACCACATAGGCTGATCGTGCAAAAATGCGATCACAGGGCATGCACTCTGGAAGATTTCAAAGGGAATTTTGGAGATAAAACATTTAACTTACAGATAATTTGTATCCCAGTGTTCCTTCACTAACAGCCTTTCAGCAGACTGACAACTAGGAAATATGCACTAATCCACGAAGGTGCTTGTATTAAGTTATACAAATTGTTTTTATATATATAAAAACCTGAAACATTTTGCCCTCTTTTGCTTGTGAGGCACTATATCCATGGGTAACCTTTTAATGAGGGCGGGTGCTTTAGGCCTTAAGACTTAGATGCTTCTTTAGAGCAGGCTGTCCTCCATTGCTGCGAAGGAATTATATCCATGAGTAACCTTTAATATAAGACTGTTAGCTGAAAGCCTTAATAGTTAAAAATTCTAGGTCATCATAAATGCAAGCATCCTCTGAGTCAGTACAACCAGCTTTCTGTTTAGTTCCATGACGACAGTTTTGCAGTAAATGTAGTAGGTCTTGGTTGGACAATATAAAATTGGTGTTGTCGACACTTACAAGCAACAACACAACACCATAAATGACTGGAGTTGTGTATGTCCTCAGAAACCCTTTTCAAGGCTTGAAAACAGCAGTGTCACAAATTTATTTATAATACTGTTGGAACAAAATGACAAGTGTTTTATTACCTTGAAAGGCCGATGAAGGCTTTACTTTCATTCGCTGTTTCTATGACCCCTGAGATGCTCTTTGGTCTCAGCTTTGGCCAGAAGACAAAAGATGCATTATAATAGCTTGGGAATGACGAACATCGGATATATAAGGCTGCTTTAGAAGAAGGTGACTATTGTGATTACTGACACTTTTCTGAGGGCAGATGGACAGCGTCATCTGGCGTTATGGTCACACTATCTCTGACTTCCTAATGACAGTTCAAGCCTTAGCATCAAATTGCCCCTTAGGGCTTGCCTTTTTTTATATTGAGCATCAGAGCTAAAAGATAGAGGGTAGCCAAGAGAGACAAAAAGTGAAAATCACTGACACTTTTCACAGCATACAGTGAAGCTACATGTCTTGTATGATAATGGAACAAATAAGTTCTACTTAACCTCAGCAGAAAAAGATAACCCTGAGTCAAATCCAAGGTTATGGAGTGCAGGAACAACAAATCAGAATTATATAATCATTTGATACTGGAATCTTAGTAATGTGAAAGCCATAATAGGGAACTGGATGTTCTGCACAGTGCCTTATCAAATGGAAAACAGAGACAAAACAATATGTCCTCCATCCAAATTGATATTTAGTGATTGTTGGGGGTTACTAAAAACCAGTTGCACTGGCCTAGAGACTGGTCAGGGTCATTATAGGAAAAGACTGGTTTCCAACTGGTTGGTGGTTGCTAGAGGTTGCTTCCAGTAACTGGGTAAAATCAGTTGCAAAGAGATATGTGCTGTACAGAAAAACTCGTTGCAAGGGCAATAGAAGGGTGCTGTAGTCACCTGCAGATTGAATGGAAAATGGAGATTTATCTGCACTCACAAATTGCTTGCTGAGCTGTGAAAAGTGTGGACAAGCTGGAAATGCAGATCCTTTGCCTTTATAGTAAAAGTTGCACCTTTTAAATTTCATTGGCGGCCGTGATGAGGCACAACTTTAAAAGTGAACATTCTCCATTTCCTAGACACAGGGGATTACCAGGACTCACTGAACTGTCCCATATGGAAAAGATATATATAAATCTTATAAAGTTTGTATCTGTCTTGTGTGAAACTTGTATGAAAAAGAGAGAAAACAGATATAAGATCCCTTGAAAAATTATATAAATGAAACTTGTATGTTTTGGATACTTCCTGAAACAATATATGAAAGTAATGAGAAAGTGGTGAGTAAATCATATAAGACTTATGTGATTCACTATATGAAGCAAGCTAAAGCTGATGCAAGTCTTTTATAGGTTTTTCCTATTTCTTTTCCATACGGGGTGTCTAGCCCTTTAGCCTTAGGCTAAAGAACAAGAACAAAGTTTATTTGTGAAAACAGCTTTTCAGTTTTGATCCACTGTGTTAAAGAGACATAACACATAACCCCCTCATTAAACAGAAACACTTCTATTTTAACAAAGAAAACAATGAAAATTAAAATTAAATTTAATGCATGTATATTTTCACTTAATCTAGTCTTTTTCTTAGAGTAACTAGCCAACCTCATGTTAATCACATGGTTTCATTTTCAAATGAAACATCAACTCATGTTAAACAGCTGTAATTGTTAGTTTTTGACACTTTGGGGATGCCCCAAGCTGTAAACAGACTGCTGACATATTACCTTGGGAAGTTAATATGGTGAAAGTTGCAGTTTTACACATCCAGCACACACAAAGGAAACATTGGCCTTTATTTGCAGTCATATTTCAGACAGCCAAATCAATGCAGGTTCAATATTTATTCACTGTCATTTGTGGGTTTGATTTTGTCAACAGTAACTCCTGAGGGAAATATGTGGCTCTCTTCAGCTCTTAAATGCTCTGTTGTATTCACCAGCTAGTCATTTACTGTATCTGCTGCCTCCTGTGGTTGAAAACTGTGCTGATGAAAGTGTTGACGAGAAGCTATAAAGCTGTGTAGAGCTTAGGGGAACTGACGGCATTTGTAATTTTTTGGGGGGTTTTCATCATGAACAGTCACTTTAAATGTGTGTAATGTAGTAATTATATGACATATAGTTAAAGAATGCACTAAAACTTGTAGTAGGTAAATGTACTTTCAGCACTGCAATTAGCTAATTCATTTATTGTTATAGCTCATTTCATCAACTGTTTTATTAGATCTTTTTGTTGTTGTTTATCCTGGCTGTGTGCTGTTAAAAATTAAAGCATTCTTTTCCCTCTTGCATTGTTTCTTTTCTTTTTAAAGACAGATGAGATCTTTTCTGGCAGTGGAGGTTACATTTATTACACATATAGCTTAATTTAAATTGCTCACATGATGTATATAAAAATGCACTTTTGCCTTTTACTGAATCCTTCTGCGGTGGGCAAAAATCTTTCCACTAGTGTGAGACAGGAACAGTTTGGAGCACTGAGAAAAACTAACCACTGTGGGGTAGTATTTCTCTTCATAAGAATTCGCTACACCCACAAATACATTGATAAAGAAAAGACTATAAAAATAATATGCACTTTCAACTCACCTCTCTTTGCTTGGACTGAAATGTCATAGTACATGGACTTCTACTGTGTGGACGTATAAAATAAATGCAGATCTCAATGTTTCTTTCTGCAAACTCTCAGTAAATAGTGCTCCTATTCAGTAATATTGAATACGCACATTATTTTTTAATGTCATATTAATGAACATAATACTAGAATTCAGGCCTCCTCCTGATGTTTTGCAATGTCCTCAGGAAGTATTAGAACAAAAGAAAAGTACGCATTGAAAAGTGTACTCTCTGCAGCACTGCCTAAAATTAATAACCTCAGTCTAGAAGTAAATTAAGTGTGTTTTGACCTTCAGCCTAATTTCTTAGTCAATTAGATACCATGCATGAGAACTTAGCCTGTAATTACAGTGTGCAGATGTTAAATAATCACTTTTTCACAAATTCAATAGAAAATACATTGCTCATAAAGTTGCACCTTCAGGTGAAGTTAATCTTTGTGAGGTCCATAGCTTCCTATATAATCACCTGAAAAAGAACATTTTCACAGGAATCTGCAGTCCTGAAAAAGGATAGTCAAAACAACATCAACAACAAAAATTACAGTACGCCCTTCGTGCTTCCATAGGAATTGGAGGGTAGTGCTGCTAATCAAATTCACTTGATTAACTGATTATCATTAAGTGTCTGCTGGTCTGGAGGATTCAGATATGCATTGATACAATGCCACAATATTCCCAGAAGTGAATGCCCCAACAAACTGACACCAAGGTCAGGCTGTGCAATGTTATTAAAACAAATGAGCTGCAATGTTTGAGCCATATCTCTCAGATAGATTCCTATTTGTTCTAGAAAATGGGAAGTCTTCTCCACACACAAAAGTTAGTCATGGAGTTACATCGTGTTCTGTGTTGGGATCACTCTTTTTTACACTATACCCGCTTCCCTACAGCAAGATTATTAGAAAACCCTGTGCATATTTTCACTGCTGTGCAGATGATACCCAGCTTTATTTATCCATCAAGCTAGATGACACAAATCAATTAGGTGAACTATGAGCCTGACTTAAAGACATAAATACCTGGAATTCCTGGAATTTTTTTCTTCTAAATTCGACAAAACTGAAGTTATTATATTTGACCCTAAATATATTTGAAACATGTTTTCTAATCAGATACTTAATTCTGATGGAATTATTTTGGCCTCCAGCAACACTGTGAGAAATCTTTTAGTCATTTTTGATCAGGATTTGTCCATCAGAGCCCATATCAAACAAATATGTAGGGCTGTTCTATCATCTGCAAATTTCTTTGAATTTACCTCCTGTCTCAGATTGATGTTGTAAAACTAGTTCATGAGCTCATTACTTCTTGGCTGGACGACTTTAATTCATTATTATCAGATTGTTGTAAAAGTTCTGTGAAAAGCTTCAGTTGATTCAAAACACTGTACTGAGCCAGCTAACAAGGACGAGAAAGAGTGGCCATGTTTCTCCTCTATCACCTTCCTTCCTTAGCTAAATCCAGAATTTAATGTAAAATCCTTTTCCCCACATACAAAATCTTGAATAACCAGGCCCCATCATATCTTAAAGACCTCATAGTAGTTTATAATCCTAACAGAACACTTCACTCTTAGACTGCTGGCTTACTTGTGGTTCTTAGAGTTTCTAAAAGTAGAATGGGAGGCAGAGCCTTCAGCTTTCAGGCCCCTCTCCTGTGGAACTAGCTTCCATTTTAGATTCAGGAGATACACATCATCTCCAGATTCTTTCCTTTTTCATTAAGTTTGTTATTAGGATTTGATCAGGTGACCCTGACCTATTTCTTAGTTATGCTGGTATTGGCTCAGACTGCTGTGGACTTGTGCATTGAGCACTTTTTCTCCATGCGTGTCTTTTCACTCTCCACATGTTTATATACTACTCCAGCATGTTATTTACTTTTCGGACCATAAGGCGCACCGGATTATAAGGCGCATTAAGCGAAACAAAACAGTCAGATAAGTCAAACTTTACTCAACTCATTCTTCGTACCATTGATTCATTAATGTTGAATTCTCTCAAAGCTGCTCTATTCCCATGTTGTTGCAGTATATTAATGACAAGCTTCGTATTGTGGATGGATGGACTTTCCCACCACTGCAAACCGCTTTTCTTAGGATGTTGTCTGATTGTTGGAGTTTTCCCTCGAATACAGTAATTTGGTATAGACTAGAACAATGACTGCCCTAGTCTACACCATTACCCAACTCGCCAGATGTGGCTCTCTAAGACGTCTCTAAGAACTCCTCTGCATAACAAAGTGTTCTAGAGTCACCCATGTCATCTGAATCTAGGTGTTGCAATGGACCAGTCAAAGTCCAGACCTCAACCTGATTGAAATGCTGCAGCAGGACCTTAAGAGAACTGTGCATAAATGAACCCCTGCAAACCTCAGTGACCTGAAACATCATAAAGAAGAGGAGGCCAAAATTTCTCCACAACAAAATCAGAGAAAGATAAATTTAAACAGAAAACTTCAACCTACTATTGCTAAAAGTAGTACAATCTACTGAATCGTGGGGTGTACTTAGTTTTTCAAAGGACTGCTGAGAGTCCTTTTAAAGTGAATATGCAAGCCTGATTTAGATACCAAACAGTAAACACCACACTGTATTGATAGTAATACAATACCACTTGTGCCGCAGGTGCGCCATGTGCCTCTGGGCACACAAATACCTAACATAATCACCACACCCTGTGCGCCTTGTGCCTTATCTGGTTGATTGCCCTTTTGCCCATGGACCACTGATTATTGTGTAATGGAAAGAGTAGAGATGCTCTGAATATCAGGTGCTATTAAACTGAAATTGCATGTAGTGAGCGAATAAGAGGAATTTCTTCATCATGGAAACAAACAAAAAAAAGAGTAGTCAAGCAAGTGCAAGGTCACTAAATTGGGTGAAAAAAAAAAGAAGTAACAGCTGTGGTTAGGGCTGGGCGATATGACCCAGAATTCATATCTCGATATTTTTTAGCTTGATGGCGATATAAGATATATATCTCGATTTTTTTTTTTAAAGCCATAAGTTAAGAACAAAAAGAGAGTTCTTAGTCACACTGTGTCCCAGATGTCACACGGGCACTTTTATTTACATACAGCGTAGATGTACATGAAGAAATTACTTAAAAATAAATTATCAGCATTTATTAAATAATCATGGTCCATAAATAAAAGAAAACAATGTTGGTTTTGTGCATAACAAAAAGCTCACAATTGTGCAGTCAAAATGTAAACTAATAGACGCTGAGCATAATAACAAAGAGACAGATTTCACAGCTGTACCACGTCTCTGAACAGGTGCCATTTGTGGTCCTTATACACACACAGTACGGTAATATTACGTTGAAGCACAGTACGTATCACTCCGCGAGGCTCCTCCCCGGTAGCCGTAATCCTCCGACAATCCATCAAGCGGTGCAGCTCCGTAGCTTAGCAAAGTCATATTAAAACATTTTTTGAGATTGCTGAGCGTTGTGTACCACATAAAATCGGTTCGCGGTCAGTAAGCACAACCAGAATTCATACATAAGGCGCACTGTCGAGTTTTGAGAAAATGAAAGGATTTTAGGCCGTGCAGCTCCTCCGGGCTGCATGTCGTTAGCGCGGTTAGCTCGTTAGCGTGGTTAGCTCGCTAACACGTTGACGCCGTCCAGCCCCACGCACGGGACGATCCGCGGTAACTCGCTAACGGAGATTTTCCGCTTTCATCTTGTCATTGCCTGCAGGTGAAGCTATGGGGGAGGGGGAGTTGTGTTCAGTGAAGGAGAGGCGAGGCCGAGTAACGTTGCGTAGAGACAAAAGTGGACGAAAGAGAGGCAAACCTGCGGCTCCACAAGTATAATTATAACGTAACATAGGCTATATCGATATAAAGGATATTGTCACATCTTATATCTCGTATGAAAATATATCGATATTTTTAAAAAACTCGATATATCGCCTAGCCCTAGCTGTGGCTTTTACGACAAGCTGTTAATGTAGAAGTCTGTGGGTTTACTCTGGTTGCATTGCAGCTTCTTGTGCCAATTTATGTTTGCAGTCAGCACTTAATTGAATGATGGTATTCAGTGTATGCATATACCTGCATATAATGCAATGTGCTTGTCATTTAAAGTCACAGTGCACCAAATGGTGCTGGCTCAAAAAATAAGAAGAAAAATGTTTTGAATGCACTTTTACAAAAACACATAAAGTGCCTATATTACAAATGCAAGACCATGCCTTACCAGACTTAAGGGTAATTTAGAATATATTTACAACAGAAAAGTTTCCCCTGATAAGTTGAATTTCATCTGGATAACCTGTGTAACCTTACAGTTACTGTCCCAGTCTATACAATTACTTAACTCACCAGATGGCATTCAGAATTCAGTGCTGAAGTACAAATGGTCAGTGCGATCCAGGGTGCGATTCAAAACATAACAAGGGTGCTGGAGACGCCACACTTCATAAAAATATCTGTTTAAGAGGGATAATGGACTCATGAAATGTACCTATAGTTTCTGCTTTTTATTTTTCACAGTTGTGAAACTTTTTGATCGTCCTTTGTGTAAGCATTAAAACCTAACACAGGCAGTAAATCATTTGAAACTCACTTGGTCATTACAATGTTACATTTCACTATTAACCTTATTCTTTAGAATTGTAGTTTTTCCCCACATTCAGCAGGCCAAGTCTAGCTGATTAGTTATTTACAACATGACCACATTTTAGTGACACACAGACACACAAAGCTCTTCAGGGAAAAGCCGTGGTGTGTTAAACAGTTTAGCAGGAGCTGTTGGCGGTTTACTGTTTTCTTGCTCAAAGCTCTTTGATGGGAGTTGTTGATTTATGCTTCGTTGGAGTGCTTTCCTGTCTCTTGCACATTTAACAGAGAAGAAGATTAAAAAATTACGCTAAAAACAACAATATGTAATCCGTTTTAAAGAAAAAAAAAATTATTGACATTTTAAAATCACTATACAATACTATCAACTTCAGCTATCTTTCAGTACATATATTTTTTCTTTTTTTCTATATTTAAACAACTAAAATATCCATACAATAAGAATGAAAGAAGAAGAAGAAAAGAAAAAGAAGCAAAACAGGAAACAACAAACAACATAAATAAAAAATACATAAAGGAAAAGAAAAAGGAAAGAAAAATAAATAAAGAAATATAGGGAGTGTGTTTTTGTTTCCATTAATGTAACTAATATTTCCTCTAGTCTTCTAGTAGTTAACAAAGTCAAAATCTAATGCAAAAGCAAAAACTGGCCTGCGTTTTCTAATGTAGTCCATCCATTTCTTCCATCGTGATACAAACAGGTCCCTCTTGTAGTTCACATCTGCTGTCATTTTCTCCATTCTGTAAATGTCCATTGTGATGTTCATCCACATGTTCATAGTTGGGCTCTCTGAAGAAAGCCATTTTTTTGTGATGGCTTTTTTTCCTGCTGCCAGTAAAATATTAAACAAGTTTTTATCGTTCTTTGTCCATCCTTCTGGCATAAGTCCAAATAATAGAGTTTTACTTTCCAAAGGTAAATATCTTCCAAATGTCTCTTGTATTGCTGCATGTATTCCCTTCCAATAAGTTTTAATAACATGACAGTCCCAGAAAATATGATAGTGATTTGCATTTGTATTTCCACAATTTCTCCAACAAGCGGGAGGGTTACCTTCATAGTGAGATTTTTGGTGAGGTGTAATAAAATATCTTATCAGGCATTTCCACCCAAATTCCCTCCAGCTCTGTGAGCTGCTACATTTCCATTGATATGCCCATATTGTTGTCCATTCTTCCTCCTTTATCTCTATTCCTCCCTCCATTTACCATTTTGTTTTGATATACAAGGTTGAGTGTAATTTCATATTTGTTAATCCTTTATAGAGGTCACCTATAATACCTCTATTGTTATTTGAACTATATGCCCTTTTAAATACGTCTAGCAGCTGTTTACTCAATTCAGCCTTAGCTTTTATCGTTTTATTGACAAAATGCCTCATCTGTAGATATCTATAAAAATCCTGTGTTTCTAATGAATATTTATCTTTCATTTTATCAAAACTAATTAGTCTCCCTTCCTCCATTACCATACATAAAGCTGTTAATCCTTTATATGTCCAATCTTTGAATCTGGTGTCCAATTTATTTGGAGCAAAATGCGTGTCATATGCACACCACTTAAGAACTGCTATATCCTCTTCTAGTTTATATTCTTTTATTACTGTTTCCCAAATTTTAAAAGTCAACTTGATCCATGGATTTTCAATAGTTTTTATTAAATTTTGCAAGCTTCTGTCTGCTATAATAGCTTGTATGGGGATGGAAGTCCCCATACAAGCTACATGACAAAAAAAAATGTAATCCCTTTAAAACAACGAGTCTTTGACCCTGCCTTCACAGTATTAGTTTACGCTTAATCATCACATTTCTGAGGTGTGAAAAAAATACATGCACACTTTTAAAAATACATTTATCTGTGATTGCTGTCATATCATTTTAAACTAATTCTAGCTACATGTATGATACTGAACATATGTTTGTTCCTTTACAGGTAACATAGAGAAAAACCAGACTGTATACTTTAGCTGTATTGTACTGCATTACCTGTTACAAAATATAAATATTATGTAAAAGACTGCACATTAATGCGTTACTGTGGTATAAATACAGTGCTTTACAAAGCAGTGTGCATTTTAATTATGGACTTTTTAAAAGATTCATTACTGCTAATAAAGTAGCTTTTTAATTGTAAATGTATCATGAACTGATTACTTACATTACACTACTAATAAGTGATTTTAAAAAACAATCTCTTGGATTGATGATTATTATTAGATATATTCAGAGATGTCCTAACTGCATAATAATGTATATCTTATCCTAAATATAATGTAAAGAGATGTTTGAAGGGTCAGGTGCTCAAAGTTAAAAAAGGGACACATAGAACCAGACTGAATAACAACAACCTACATTCATCAGGAATCTAATATTGAATCACATCATACTATATCACTGTCATCAGGTGGGGACAATGCAAAGCAAACATAGCCTATGTTTTACCTGATGGGGTACAATGTTGCTGTTGAGGGGTTGCTCCTGCTGCTGAGGGTTCTGGAAGCCAGGGCTGTGTTGATCTAGACTGTAGACATTGAAAAGTCCATAGGAGAGATGGTAGCTAATTAAAGAAGTGTTATGAGATAATAATAAAATGCAAAGATTGGTGACAGCACTTAAAACCGTAAGGCAGCAGAATTAAAAAACTTTGGGAAATAGGCTCTCCCTGTGAATCACTCTTTGCCTCTCTTCCAACTCTTGCACCTAATCCAAAATAAAGTAATTATAGAAAAATGTTATAGAACCAAAACATTGCAGTTGTATTTATTATTGTTTTAATATTTGAATACCTCTGCAATGCAACAACTAGTACATGTGTTATTGTTCCCTAAGCTTTTTAATCCAACTGGTGAGGGATCCACTGCCTTTAGCAGCCTCACATAGCTCTTTTTGTCACTGTTTACTCCTCATGCCCTTACAGGGAATGTCTGGATAATGTTATATCATGAGTAGGGATGGGTACCGGTGTCCGGTGCCATGAGGGCACCGGTTCTGACATAAACGGTAGTAACCAGCACATTTCGGTGCTTTATTTCGGTGCTTTTTTTTCCTGAGCTGTGATACACTTTAGATTCTAGCCAATCATTTTACGTTTCCGAGGATAGTAGGCGGGCCCAGGTACGTACGTTCTTTTAGAGCAGAGCTACAGATTAAAAATGCCCAAAGCGAAGCGGTCAAAAGTCTGGCTGTACTTCACAGCAAAATATGCAAACTCAGCAGCCTGCAACAAGTGCTTTAAGCTGATACTGTGATACTGTCAAAGGAGGTAACACCTCAAATCCGATGAAACACCTGGCGACGCATAGCGTTTTTTTTTTTAAAGCCGAGAAACACCAAGCACATCTACTGCGGGTGGGTTGCCTGTTATGCAACATCCCCCAAAAACACGAAGAGGAGAGTCCTGGCCCCTAGCCCTGCCAGTGTAGCAGAAATGATGACGGATGATGATGGCAGCAGCAGCCGTTCTTCTCTGCGTGAGTAGCTTAATGTTGTTCGTGTGTAATTTACGTTGAGTAGGCTAACCACGTTATTACATTAATGCATGTAAGGTGAACTAGCAAACATCATCATAGCTACATGCGGCTGTCTTCTTGTTTGATGGCAGATACTCCCTTCACCCTGGCGAAAAAGGCTAAAAAGACCAAAGAAAAAGTGGAAAACAGTTAAACATGAGAGGTTTAGGACAAAGTTTGTGTTTTTTCCATTGTTTAAGCACTGCTTCCAGCCAAGAGTGATACCATATATGCCCCATAGCTGCAGAAAAGGCTAACATTGTTATATTTTTACAAAAAACAGCTGAACATGAGAGGTTTTTGGACCGATTTTGTGTTCTCCATTCTTTAAGCACCGGTTTGAGCACCGTTTGAGCACCGGCACCGTTTCAAAAGTACCGATTTGGCACCGGTATCGGATAAAACCTAAATGATACCCATCCCTAATCATGAGTAATGATTATACATACATGGAACGCCATAACCAAGTGGCCGGCATAGTGTACAGGAACATCTGTGCCGAGTATAACCTGGAAGTCCCTAGGTCAAAATGGGAGATGCCCCCAAGGGTGGTGGAGAATGACCGAGCTAAGATCCTGTGGGACTTCCAGATACAGACGGACAAATTGGTGGTGGCTAACCAACCGGACATAGTAGTGGTAGACAAACAGAAGAAGACGGCCGTAGTGATCGATGTAGCGGTTCCCACTGGCAGCAATATCAGGAAGAAGGAACACGAGAAGCTGGAGAAATACCAAGGGCTCAGAGAAGAGCTCGAGAGGATGTGGAGGGTGAAGGTAACGGTGGTCCCCGTGGTAATCGGAGCACTAGGTGCAGTGACTCCCAAGCTAGGCGAGTGGCTCCAGCAGATCCTGGGAATAACATCGGAGATCTCTGTCCAGAAGAGCGCAGTCCTGGGAACAGCTAAGATACTGCGCAGGACCCTCAAGCTCCCAGGCCTCTGGTAGAGGACCCGAGCTTGAAGGATAAACCGCCCGCAGGGGCGTGCTGGGTGTTTTTTTTAAATATATATGTGTGTATATATATATGTGTGTGTATATATATATATCGTAATTGTCGGGCTATAAGCCGCTACTTTTTGCACCAGCTTTGAACCCTGCGGCTTTTAGACAGGTGCGGCTTTTCTATGGATTGTCCATGATTTTTGTCATATCGTAAGACGATTTGTTTTGTTTGTTCCGCTGTTGTACGGCACTACGTTGCCTGGCGGAAGGGCATGTGATCAGACACACAGTATCTGGTTCAAGAGTGGTATGTTGGTCACATGTCCATCCGCCAGGCAACATAGTGCCGTACAAGTAGCGCGAAAAACAAACTTCAAAGTAGCGTTATGTGTTCAGCGGGAGTCATGGATGATGTGCGGCGATAAACGTGCGAAAAGCAAGTTATGCCCAACTCCACCGGTGGATTCTGACAGCGTGGAAAAGTGTGAAAACATCCATGATCACCAACGGATTTCGAAGGGCTGGACTGCTGCATGATGGAGAGGAGGACACCGCCACGTCCCTTCTGAGGGTGTTCGACTCTGACACTGACAACAAAGGAAAGAAGCTGAGAGTGGATGACGTAGCCATCCTGAGCCTGTTCGTATCCAACACTGGAGAAGAGGACTTTGGTGGTTTTAGTGCGCAGGAAGATGGTGGTGAATGACTGACTTTTCTTCTTGTTAAAAACGTGTCACTGCACCTGAGCCTAAAAGGTAGTCCAATCTATTTTTCTGGTGTGCTGTAGGTTATTGATATGTACTACATTTGTTACTCATTTATGAAGCACAGTACATGTTTCCTACTTGTAATTACCGCTACTTGTACATATACCTAAAAAGTTATGCAAATATGTACCCATAACTTGTTTTTCAAAATATTAATAAAAGGGATGCGTCTCCAAACAGCCATCTCTTTCCTGACAATTCGCTTTGTGCATATTCTCTTACATAGGATAAGTCAACATTGAAACACCTGCGGCTTTTAGTCAGGTGCGGCTAATGTATGTACAAAACAGGATTTTCCCCTGATTTTAGCTTGTGCGGCTAATATTCAGGTGCGCTTTGTAGTCCGGGAAATACGGTATATATATATGTGTGTGTGTGTGTGTGTGTGTGTGTGTGTGTGTATGTATATATGGAACATCCCACACACACACACATATATGTGTGTGTGCATGTGTGTGTTTATATGTGTATATACAGTGGCTTGTTTTTTTTTTTTCATTTTCTTTTACCCCATTGTTTTATACCCACACGTCAACCTGTGAACTCACTTCTCCAACATCTCTTTTCCTTTCTCCCCAACTGCTCTCATCCAGCTTGCGATTAAATTCTCCGCCCATCCTTAAATACTTTATCACCCTTAAATCTCAGTTAATTTTATTTATTTTTTATCATTATTTATTTATTATTATTATTTCACAGGCAATCCACTGTAAACCACTCTGTCTCCGTCCTTCTTCTTTTCTTTATTTTTTTTACACAGACACACTCCCTTCTCTCCACCTTTTATGACCTTTTCAGTTGCACACACATACACACACACACACACACACACACACACACGCTCTCACTTCCTGTTACACACACACTCCACAATCCTATGTTTGTCTCAGAATTCACATCAATCCTAGTTACGTTTTTACTCAACAACTTCACACAGTGCACTAGCAAGAGCTCTAGTTTTTAGAGAGGATTTGAACTAATCCCAATTTCCTCTCGGTGGGAAACGTATGGGTTTCACCAATCCTCTATACAAGCACTTCGTTTTATCACACTCTTCTCTTCTTATTTTAATTCTACACACTTAACTTTTTTACTTTTTACACAGCTTCTTCATTCATTATTCTGTATTTTTTCTATTTCTCTTTCCACAACAGCATTAACAATACCAAATAGACTGGATGCGTGCACTCGAGGACAGCTCAGGTAATTTTAGAAATGTTTAATATGCAGAGTTTGTATAACAGACTCTGCTCACTCTTTGTTAGACCAGTCTCTCCTTTTGCCATCCTGTCCTGCACTGCTCCTTGGCCAATCAGTCAGCTGATAATCCGGGTCACGGCACCAAATTGTCGAGATCATTCTCATCGATCTCTCTGGTCCTTTGTTACTCACCTGGAAAAATAAACAGATAGATTTAAAACCTTTGTAATGCTTTTATTTTTTAAAAAAAAAAAAGAACCTCTGTGCAGAGGGAGATCATGCAACCTACAAGCAGATCTGAGGAGCTGTCCTCATACACACACCTTTATAGAGTAGGTGAGGGCTGCCCTTTGCCACCCCTCTTCAGTAGTTTTCCACTACTCTCCCCTAATTCTATCTTCAGTCCCCCCCGGCTGTCCTCCCCCGGACTAGTAACTGTGACTTCCTATTTATATTGCTGAGGCAGCTCTTACTCTTCATTTTAAGACAGGCAGACCCCCACTGTCAATAAATTCC
This sequence comes from Maylandia zebra, assembly GCF_041146795.1. Classification (NCBI taxonomy): domain Eukaryota; kingdom Metazoa; phylum Chordata; class Actinopteri; order Cichliformes; family Cichlidae; genus Maylandia; species Maylandia zebra. The sequence goes on along the minus strand of NC_135167.1, from coordinate 22,748,975 downwards.
TCACTCTACACAGTTACCCTCAACCAGGCCTATACCTAAAACAGCCTAAAAATAAGTAGTATACAGCATTCATACAGACATATTAATTCACCTTGATCTGGACAGTTTAAATCCTTCATTCAACAGTTTGTACATTTGGGGTAATTGGCCCATATACTTAAGGCTGTAAAATTAAAAAAAAAACAAAAAAACAAAAAAAAAAACAAAGGAAAAAGAAAGCAAAATAAAGAATATATATATGTATTTCCCTAGATAACATAGTCCCTGCAAAATAATCCTATTCATTCCCACTCTCTTTTCTGTCACTGTTTTGTTAGTAATAATGCTTCATGCGATGAGCCTCATCCATGGAGCTGAAAAACCTTCTGGGGCTGCTGGGCTGCGTTATGCGATGTCGGGCTGGGAAGAGGAGAGCCAGCCTCAAACCTTGCCCGTAGAGCTCCGACATAATGTCCTTGTACTGCGACCGCTGATTAAGGACCTCGGGACTGTAGTCCTCCACAATTTGGATGAATGTGCCTCGGTAGTTGAATTTCCATATCCTCCTAGCTTCTCAGATGATGAGGTCCTTGGTCTAGTATTGGTGCAGGCAAAGGATCACTGGGCAAGGAGGTTGCCCCATGGGCTACGAGGCAGCGGTGTGCTCTATCGAGCTTGGGTGGAGATGGAAGTACTTCTTTGCCCAATAACTCACAGAGAAGATTAGAAAAGAAGTGATAGTGGCACCCATTTTCAGTGTCTTCAGGTAATCCGAGGATGCGGATGTTCTGACGCCTACTACAGCTTTCCAGGTCTGTAACTTTGTTTTTTAACTGAATATTGTCTTCGCAAAGAGCGGCACATGTGCCTTCAAGGTCATCGACTCGATGACTCAGGTCTTCCGTTGCAAGCTACAAGGACGAAACTCTCTCAGCCTGTTCCTCGAAGGCTTGTCATACTTGGTCCAGTTTTGAGTCAAGGGCATTAAATGAGGATTTAAATTCAGACACTAACTCATCTTAGTTTTGTGCTTCCCTATCACTTGTCATTCTCACTTGCTCACTCATTCCCTCACACTTAAAAAAAAAACCATTTTTTTTTACTCACTTTCAGTCCACTTGCCATATGTTAAGTCCGCTTAGGTAGGTGAGTCATGTATGTGTGTCAGACATGAGTGATTGCAATCAACATAATCTCATGTCTGCTTTCACTTGCTCTCTGTGTTGCACACATCTGCCTCCTTACCTGGTGAAGTTAAAATCAAAACGTGTGTGGAAGCAGTAATGAAACAGACAGTTTGAGGCCGTGCTGCGGAGGTTTGAGTGTAAGATACAGTTTGAAGATAGCAGTGAGATTTTATGTCCAGTCAAGTTCACATTGGCCAGATGTTTAGCCATCGGACTATTCTCTACAGCCACCAAATCCCGCATTATTACCTGATTATATCAGGGTTTCCACATGAATCATTCTGTGCTCTCATCCTGTAAACCTGCTAAAACTGGGCACACTTGTGTCTCGCCATGAACTTTGTGTGACAGAGAAAGAAATGCAAACCGGTTACCTCCACTCTTGCCATGGCAATGGACGCGACAAGAAAAGCGATCCTGTACCTGTGTATCTGTCTCCCAAATGGTCTGTGTGTTAGTGTAACAAGATCTGAAAAAACTCCCCTCGATGACATTTTAGATCCCCCACTGTAACTGACCTGGGCTGGGGAGTCACAAGTAGGATTTAGGTGAGTACTCAGGCTTCTCTCAGGTTCCTGTTTGTCTTTTCCTAATGAATTCAGCCATAAGAAAGCTCCAGATGAGGCCCATTTTTTCCACATGGCCAGGATATCATATACTGGTGCATGAGCTGTTTTTTGTTTTTTGTTTGCTTGATGCAAAAGCTTTAATTTTAAGACATATATGTAAAATATCTCTCTTTGACTTGACATATGAACTGATGAAGCATTTGTCATTTTACTTTGAAAAAAAAAAGTGCTCATTAAAAATGCTGTGGGATGACTGCTGAGGTGTCCTGCATTATAGCACCTTGCTGCTTCACTGTTGGACTGCACCACTCGGCCACTCCTAACTCTCCTGTTCCCTCTGCTGGGAAAGGCAGATATTGCACACTCCAGACGAAGTACGAAACGCAGACTTGGAGTAAGTAACTTTGCTTTAAAGATCATCCTTGGCATTGCATTACCGAGAATCACCTGCGTCTTGTTCTGGTTTGATTCCAATCTGCCGCATTCTCTGGAAAAGGCATGGCCTAGGTGAAAGCCTTGCTGAAAACCTCTCGGTATAAAATATTGTTCTTGTGTCCATCTTGTGACAGAAGTAGCAGGGTTTTTTAAAAAAGGAGGGGAGGATTTTTTTTTCCTTCTTTGTTTTTGCAGCAGCATTCGGGTCATTTGAAAAAGCTTGTTATCCCTCCAGCATAAGAACCACATTTCAGTTCAGATCATTTTACCTTGTAAATGACCTTGTAAACATAAGGCTTCCAGTTTTTTTTTTCCTTTGGACATGCACTCAATTTTTAGGTAACTTTATTTGGTTTGTGCATGCGTGTGTTTGTCTGTGTGTGAAGGAGGCGAAACTTTCGCTGAACCTCATAAAGATGGATAGTGTTTGTGCTTACAAACAAAAATTAATACTCAGCATTTGCATTTCCAGCTAACTGCCTCTAAGAATATTGAGCATCAGCTGTCTGTCTGTCATTTGAACTGGTGAAATAGATCAGCGTTACCTTTGGTCTTTTGGCCACAGCTCCCTCAAAATGTGACAAAAGATTGTTGTGACAAGTGCCTCACCCTCCAGCAGAGGACCAGTTTGTCTCCCGTTTGCTTGTGTCGACTGTTTGATAAAAGCCAGCCTACTTTTGCTGTTTGTGCTTCTGTTTTCGTTTTCCTGTTTTATATTGAATAGCACAACAGGCAAGTTCATTATGCGTGTGACTCATCCCACTAGCCCACACCCCCTCCCCATCTGCTGCTGTGAAAGGAGAGGGAACCGCCATTGATCACTTCTTCCCTCACACATGCACGCACACACCCCACCTTCAACGTCACTATCGATCGACATGTTTGATGTTTTTGTGGGAAATAGCTGGCATTTCCTTTTTGTGTCCGTTTACATCTGTTCCCGACCATTTGCTGACATTCGAATAAATCACGGAGCAGACATGTAGAAGATGAAAAGTAAAAGTTAATCTAGCGAATTATTCAGACAGTCTCAGACCATTCAGACTGATTGAACATGCTGTGATTTCTCTTTTAAGGAAAAAGAAATCACATATAAGGAAAAATGTATGGATAGGTGAGCTTTTCTTTTTTTTGCATATGGTATTCAGTTGTTACAGCTGGTAACAGCAAAGACCCCGCAGAATGGTCGATAAGCGTTACATATATCCTGCGTAAAACATTTCCTGACTGCCCCGCTCTCAATACTTGATTAATAAAATAAAAAAAACACTGACATCCACGTATGAGATTATTTTGAAGTCGATGATTAATATTTTTAACAAATGTTCAAACACATTTTCCCTTTGTTTGTCTTCTCTTACAGTGCTTTTAAAAAAAAAGTAAAATAGAATAAGAGCTGGTTTATGGAGCAAACAGAAACTTGTGTGCTAAAAAACTGAGAAACATCACAATGAAATCAAGGCAATAGTTTTTTCACTTTCTCATCTTTCTGACTTGGTCTTTCTTTACATCAAGAACTGAAAGACACTGTTCGTCGATGAAACAGTTTGCAGGTAGTGTATGCTGACTTCACAGCAGTTCTGCCCTGCCAAAAGGTCCAATCTGGTCCCCAGGCTGGCTCTGAAAAGTGTGAAAATTGCAGAAAGGAGGGTATACGTTGTTAAGAATGGATCACATCATGTGATCGGTTGTCTGAACTGTTAATTTAATCCAAGTCAGAGTTCTGAATCATCCTCACTTTTACAGTCTTCTTACTGACAAAGAAGTTTTTCATACCACACCAAAGAAAGGTGGTTAAACCACTGTGTCCTGCTGATGCATTATAGCACATATTGTTGAAACTGCACCTAATTTTGTTAAAACAGCGCATACTGTAAAGGAGTGGTGGAGATCGAATCGGCCTGCGTGCAGCCCGTGAACTGAGTTTGACTCTTCTGGTTTACAGGGATTCCTGCAGCCTTATTACTATAGTGCTTCCCTGCTGCACTTGAAACAAAGAGCACACTAACAGCGATTGAGCTGACTGTTAAGGCCATGACTTCACAACTAAATTGATGATGAGACACGATCCATTAGGGCCTGTCTGATGGTGTCTTGTACATGCATGCTGAGCACTAGTGTGCGTGTGCGTGTGTATGACACAATTATTGTCTATCAGCAGAACACTGCAATATCAAGGGAAAAGAAAGCAAAGAGGTTTATAAGTAAAAAAAAAAGGCTGAGGTAAAGATCTCTTTAGGACAGACAAAACAGTGAGTAACCCTTTTAACTGGAAACTGGGGGCTGAATGTGTCTATAGCTTCTGAAATGATGATGCATGTCAAGTTTGCTTCACCACTGATAAACAGTACATATATGGTCTTTATTTAATCAGGTAATCTCTTGAATTGGATTGATAAGAAGGTTGGTAGAGATGAGAAAGATTCCTATGGGTGTAACTTGGGAGTGTTCTCTTCATCAAGGCGGTTGTATGATGAAAGAGTCTGTTGTGTGAGGATTAAGGTCATGTGCATTAACATAATAACAGCACTTCCATTAATTTTGGTTCAGTTACCTTGAATTATGGGATTTGTTGAAGTGTTTATATTTGTTTTCAGGCATTTCTGTCACTGCAAGTATCAAGTCAAATGCATAAGAGCTTTCCAAAAAGTTCTTACAGTGTCCTCCTGTTCAAAATGACTCTGATTTCCTGCAGGGGGAGTGAACTAAAGTTCAGGGAAGTTTTGAGCCGTCAAAGCAAAACAGTGGACTAAAGATGCTGTGGACTAAAAGCCCTATGTAAAACCGATTGAAACTACAAAGTCAGGTGATAATTCTGTGTGAATTTGGGACTAAAAGCAAAAGAATAGCTATTGATTTCAGTGAAACAGACACCTGATATGACTTAAGTAACACTTCTATTTATTTATTAACATGTATATTTATATATTTATATAAAATGTATGTGTTATGCAGTCCAGATGTGAGCGGGGAATGACAAGTCCAAAATTATCTTCATCTGGAATTTCTGGATTAGTATCCATCCATCCATTCATTTCTGGGTCAGCTGCCATGGTGTGAGAGGCGGGGTACACCCTGGACTGGTCACCAGTCTGGCACAGGACAGACAACCATCCACGCTCACATTCACATCAAGAGCCCAAAGTGAACAAACGCAGATGGAGTGAGAGCATGCAGACTTCACACAGAAAGGCCCAGCCTTGATTCAAACCCAGGAGTTTCTTAATGTGAGGTGACAGTGCTAACCGCCACGTTCATAATGATTAAACTTCTAATAAAAGCTCCACTAAGTTTACCAGAAATCGTCAATCAGTCACAGTTTACACAGCGTTATTGCCACAGGCTAAAGACTGTGCTAAAGAAAAATTTTGCCTGCTGAATGGCTAGGTTGCGCTCCCAGGCTTGTTGCTGCACTGAGTGTGGGTTCCCTGTCACAGCCGAGAAAGTTTTTGAGAGATATTTGCCAACATTAAGGTTAAGATATGGTAAAATATTGGACAGTCCATGGTTCTCTGTCTCGGTTTTTGGCCAGTGTTTTCCTTTCAAGTTGATGCATTTTGAAATGAAATATATTTCATTATGATCAGGAGGTACTTTGGTACTTATAGGCCTTTATAATTGTGGCTTTGAAACAAGTCAAGGTACAGGATGCCTTGGATAAATGTTAGTTTTATATGTATGCATTAAGCATGTTTACCTTGAACTGAATTCAAGGTAAACTGAATTCAAATCAATTCTTTTGAAGGCTTGGTCTGCGCTATAATGCATTAATGCATTCATAAAGTGCTGTTAAAAGTTATTTTCCCCCCTACCTGTTTTTTTTTTGTTTTTGTTTTTTTTTAGTATTTTGCATATTTGCCACACTTGCATGTTTCATGTTATCAAGAAATGTTAATATTACACAAAGAGCAAATATACTGTGTGAAAAAGTAATTGAGCCCTATTGTTAAATCATGAATTTACTGTTAGCTAATTAACTCACATTTTTGGAAAACAGAGGTTATTTTCCCTTGCCACACCCATCCCTGCTTACTGCCAGACCTGTTGGATCAAGAAATGACTTAAATAGAACCTGTCTGACAAAGTGAAGAAGGGTAAAAGATGTTAAAAATGCAACACATCAAGCCAAAATCTTTTCTTTTTTTTTTTGCCTGTCCCGTTTGGCTCTTTTGCCATCAGAATTGTTGTCTAAAGGCAAAGAAAGATGTCCAACGGATTTACTTTACCAAATGGACCATCCCAGCCTTGCTGTAATGATCTATTTGATTCACCTTTGCTTTTATTGTTTATTTTATTTTCATTTGCTGAACATGGGACAGACTTGACTGGGGAAAAGAAAAGGGAGAAAGAAAGAGGGAAGGAAAAAGAGCGGAGAAGAGGGACGGTGATAAGGGGCAAAAAAAAAAAAAAAAAATAAGCAGGCAAAAAATATATATATCAATCACCTGGATCACCTGTTGAGAAAGAAAAAAGAGAAAACAAGCAGAAGAAAAAGAGAGCAATATAATAAACAACATCATCACGATGATCTATGTGAAGATAACAGTAAATACTAAACATTAAATATTATTGTGCAGCACGTAAGATCAACAGCCCACAGTGTGCGTTGAGGTAGCAGCCAAAAAGGGTGTAGTTTGTGTGTGTGAGCACCCGTGTGTACACCTGTGAGCATGAGCTCGATTGTATTTAAAATGTTCCTTCATGTAATGATCTGCTAGAGGGTGTGGGGAGCCATAGCCCCGTCCTCCTGGGCATGAAGCAGGCATGGAGGAGATCAAGGCTCCAGAAATCCAGAGGCCCCAAGAGCAAAGGAGACCAAGGAAGACCAACGGAGGGGCAACCGTGCCACTGTAGCCCAGATGAAAAATATCATACTTATTCTCTTTATATCAACTGTCCACATCAACAAGCGTCGTATTTCCTATGACCATTGAATGCACCTCTCAGTTCACCCCACGTGAGGGCACCTAGCTCAGCAACCAATCAGAGCCTACCCAGGCCGCATTGACCCTGTCAGCCAGGAAGTGAGGTGGAGGTGCATGGTGTCCCGGGTTTTTCTTATCTCAGCAAGAGGAGTGGAGGCATCTGCTACTCAAACCGAGAAATCCACGGACAAAAGAGAGGAAAACTCAGGATTGAGAGGAAGGAAAGCCAGCCTACTTACCTGCTGGAAGTCCGGAGTCGAGTGGCTGGATGAAGGAGAGAGGCAACGTCGGCTAACCACTCACCTTTCATCCGGAGAGCTGCTGCAATTCCAACGCCAGTGTGTGTTGGGCTTTTGTGAAACAGAGCAACGGTCAGGTTTTTGGAGAGGACGGAAAAGTCCAAGGACCAGGACGATATTCTGGTTGTGATAGATGGCGAGCCAACCACTTTGAGGACGATCTACCCCAAAGAAGATACACACCACACACTCATACATTCCAGTTACATTCACAAGGACCTTTGAAGTTGGCTATCGCCAGCTTAACTCTAAATTCTTAAAGGGCCCCAACGAGTACTTTTATTTTGTTGAGTGTGCACACTATTTATTTTATTTTATACTTTATCTGTACAAATTGGACAAATACCTGTTATACTTTGTAACAATACAAGAGTGGCTACTCAAAAGTTAACATTGTGTCCAGGTCATTATTGCTGCTCAATACTTTGGCTCCATACGAATTTGGTGTCTTCTGATTCTGGCCAGGGTCTTATTACGAGCCCAAGTAATTATTGCGCTGTAATTCACCTTTATACCTTAAAGTTGGTTACAGAAGTGGCGAGCCAGCCAGGAGCCAATTGATTTGAGCATCAATATTGAGGCAATGACCAGCATGGATTTCATACAAAAGTCTGGTGTCAAAATACCTAATGCGGTTGTTGTCGCTGGGATAACACAGGTATCTGAGAAAGATGAACAGGTCATTGACTTTCTGAAACAGTATGGTAAAATCACAAGAGTCCTTTTTGTTGATGATTCACTGTCCAACTTCTACCAAAACCTGATCGTAGAATACTCTAGCAGTTCAGCCTTAGAAGGTTTAGAACCTCGTTTACCATACACATACACAGCACAAGCTGATCCCAGCGTTGTCTATGAAATTAAAACACTCAGTAGCATGTACACTACCACGGTTGGGAGTAATGTTACAAAAACCTACTTGGCGGAACTCAAGGAACTAGCCAAGCTGAGTGGCAAAGACTACGGTGAGGTGCTGAAGGAGATGATGTGTCAGATTGGGGAGGATGTTGAAGCCATGCGACCTACCACTGAAGAACCTTCTCCCACGTATGTCGAGACCACTGTTGTATCTCCGCCCGCTTCTAAAGAGCGACAGTGTCACACCTCACATTCAGATGTTACACCAAGTGATACTGGTGCCACTGATGATGTTCCCCTCACTAATGGAAGGAGAGCAGCGTCCCTCTCAGTAAGTGACTTGAACCCACCTGACATTCAGAAGGTTGTGGTAGAGCATATCGTATGAAGGCAAGATGTTGTCCCACACATCCAGTCCCAGGTGAGACTCCGTTCCTTCTCCGGTAAGGTTCCCAGACCTAACAATGAAACTGATTATGACACATGGCGCACACAAATTGAACTGCTCCAAAATGATCCCAGCATGTCCCCCCTGCAAATATCCAGAAAGATCCATGAGAGCCTGCTCCCACCAGCAGCTGATATAGTTAAGAGTTTGCGGCCTGATTCACCACCTGTGACTTATTTGCAGCTTCTAGATTCAGCCTTTGGCACTGTAGAAGATGGTGAGGAACTTTTCGCTCAATTCCTGAACACCCTTCAAGATCCAGGTGAGAAGTCATCCACTTACCTTCACCGGCTACAGCTAGCATTAAACAGAGCCACGAAGAGGGGGGGAGTCGCATGTGAAGAAGTGGACAAACATCTACTTAAACAGTTCTGCAGGGGATGTTGGGACAACGACCTACTCAGCGCCCTGCAACTTGAGCAAAAGAAGAGCAGCCCACCCCAATTCTCAGACCTGTTGTTAATGATTCGCTCTGAGGAAGATCGACAGCAAGCAAAAACTAACCGTATGAGAAAACACATTGGCACCACAAAGCAGAGAACTCAGTTACAGTTCCAGGGTGCACATGTTTGTGAACCAGAGGAGAAACATGGGAGTAGCATTGCTGCTATTGAGGATCTGCGAAAGCAGGTGGCGAGTCTGCAAAGTCAACTAACTACATTCATGTCACAGAAAAAAACAAAGTTTGCAAACAGCAAGGACCCTGCAGGGAAGCCGCAGAGTAAGATGTCAAAGCCACATGGTGTAGATGGACGTATGCAAAGACAGACTTCAAAGAGGCAAAGGGGCAGACCCAAGCCCTGGTATTGTTTCAACTGCGGTGAAGATGGACATATCGCTCCATGCTGTGTTGACCCCGCTAACCCCAACCTAGTAGCAGAAAAAAAGAAGCAGTTGGAGGAGAAACAACGCCAGTGGGAAGCGCGAGATTGTACAGATTCACCTTTAAACATCTAACAGTTCCTGTTGTGGGACAAACAGGAGCTGAGGAGAGTCAACAACGTCCCTCAGACGTAAACAATGGTGACAAAATCACAGCTGAGGTTAACAAAGTAAGTACCCCAGCAAAGACTGTCAAAGCACAAACATGTTCTGGCTTAAACCATTCAGAGCAGAACCAATCTTTCCAACTCCCTAAACAGTTGATTGGTACCAGAAGTACAGCTCAAGTGACTGTGAGAGGTGAAGAAGTCAACTGTCTTCTTGACTCAGGCTCCCAAGTTACCACTGTTCCTGAGTCATTTTACCAGCAGCACCTTTCAGAGCAAAAGATCAAGCCACTACATGACCTCTTAGAAGTGGAAGGTGCTAATGGCCAGCTAGTGCCTTACTTTGGCTATATAGAAATGACCATAACTTTTCCAAAGGACTTTATAGGTGTTCCAGTAGATGTAAACACACTTGCTTTAATCGTCCCTGACACTTCACAATCCCTCATGCTCATAGGCACAAACACCCTAGATGTACTGTTCGACATCTACTCAGAGACTGACTTAGCCAATCGTCAACCCCTCCCACATGGCTACAAAGTAGTCTTCAAAATCATTGAGTTGAGACGGAAGCAGACAAGTGACACCCATCAGGGGGTAGTGAAGCTACTTGGCAAGATGCCTCAAGTCATTCCAGCTGGTTCAACTGTAGTGGTGGAGGGAGTCGCCCTTGGCGAGGGCCTTCAGGATGAAAAATCAGTTGTAATTGAGTACCCATCATCGTCCCCCTTGCCCGGTGGCCTGCTACTTAAAGCCGGTCTGGTGGACTTTCCCCAGCGGCGGCCCCACAAGTTGCCAGTTGTTATAAGCAACAAGTCTGACCACGACATTGTCATCCCTGCCAAGTGTACTATTGCAGAGGTTAGTGCTTATCAGACCATCCTATTAAAGGAACACAACAAGACCAAACAGTCAGAACTATCCCAGAGAACTCCAGAGACTCCGTCTTTCCAAGAGCCCACCATAACCTTCAATTTTGGTGACTCCCCAGTTCCATTGGAATGGAAACAGCGCATCACTCAGCAGCTCAGCGGCATGCCTGAGGTGTTTGCACAGCACGACCTGGATTTTGGCCGGACGGACCAGGTGCGACATCATATAAAACTTTCGGATGGCACGCCTTTCAAACTACGTGCCCGGCCAATCCACCCACGGGACATTGAGGCTGTCCGGAAGCACATTCAGGAACTCCTTGATGCAGGAGTTATTAGAGAGTCAGAGTCCCCATTTGCGTCACCCATAGTGGTAGTCCGGAAAAAGAACGGCCAAGTCCGGTTGTGCATCGATTATAGGCGTCTAAACCTTCAGACTATAAAAGATGCGTACAGCCTTCCGAAGCTAGAGGACACATTCTCAGCCCTCAATGGTTCACAGTGGTTCTCTGTTCTTGATCTAAAATCAGGGTACTACCAGATCGAGGTCGAAGAAGCAGACAAACCGAAGACGGCCTTTGTGTGCCCTCTCGGCTTCTGGGAGTTCAACAGAATGCCTCAGGGTGTAACGAACGCCCCCAGCACGTTCCAGCGGTTAATGGAGCGGTGCATGGGGGATATGCATTTGAAGGATGCATTGGTCTTTCTTGATGACGTGATAGTATTCTCCCGAACCCTTGAGGAACACGAAGAAAGACTCATGAAAGTGCCCACTCGTCTAAAAGAGTTTGGGTTAAAGCTGTCACCAGAGAAATGTGTCTTCTTCCAGACTTCAGTCCGTTATCTGGGACATGTGGTCTCCAGAAATGGAGTTCGGACTGACCCTGAGAAGATTTCGGCCCTTAAAACATGGCCTGTCCCACAGACCCTGCGAGAGTTAAAGTCGTTCCTTGGTTTTGCTGGGTATTATAGAAGGTTCGTTAAGGGGTATTCCAGCATTGTGAAACCTCTCCACAACTTAACTTCGGGGTACCCACCTAGCCACAAGAAATCAAAAGTAAACGCAAGACAAAGTGCACATCAGTACCATGACCCAAAAGACCCTTTCGGAGGTCGCTGGACGCCAGCTTGCCAGGAAGCCTTCGAGTCAGTCATCCAAAGTCTCACCACTGCCCCTGTACTTGCCTTCGCTGACCCCCAGAAACCCTATATACTGCACACCGACGCCAGTACCACCGGGCTTGGTGCTGTATTGTATCAGGAGCAAGAGGGACAACTTAGAGTCATAGGCTATGCAAGTAGAGGGCTGTCACGGAGCGAAAATCGCTATCCAGCGCACAAGTTGGAGTTTCTGGCGCTCAAGTGGTCAGTTACAGAAAAGTTCAGCGACTATCTCTACGGCAACCACTTCACTGTTGTAACGGATAGTAATCCGCTGACTTACATTCTGACTTCAGCAAAACTTGACGCAACTAGCTATAGGTGGCTAGCAGCACTGTCCACATTCTCTTTCAAACTCCTCTATCGTCCAGGGAAGCAGAATGGAGATGCGGATGGATTATCACGCAGACCACACGGAGGGCTAGCGGACGACCTGAAATCACAAAAAGAGATTGAACGCATACAACAGTTCACTCAAGATCACCTTTGTGATCCAGACAACATCAATGCTGTAAATCAGTCTGTGGTGAAAGCAATCTGTGAGAGGCAGTTCACCTACAGCGTCAGTCCTGACAATGAAAGAGAGGCAGATGCAGATTGTGTTGCCTTGGTGGAGGTGCTTGCTGTGTCTCCTAGTGCTGTACCTGATAGCTATGGGCAAGAGGAACAGTTTTGAGGTCTGCCAACCATTCCCCATCTAACTGAGGCAGAGCTGGCAGACGAGCAAAGAGCCGATCAGTGTATAAAGCATGTTATTTCTCAGATCGAATATGGGGACACACCACCTCCAACCGTGCGCACACAGTTCCCTGAGCTTCCACTGCTCCTCCGAGAGCTTAACCGTCTTGAGCTCCGCAACAATGTCTTGTACCGGCGACGCCAAGAGAGGTCCCAGAAAACCTACCAGCTTGTACTTCCAGCTGAGCTTCGCAACACAGTTCTCACCAGCCTGCATGACCATATGGGTCACATGGGAGTCGACCGTACACTGGACCTTGTAAGGTCAAGATTTTATTGGCCAAGGATGGCTTTGGACGTGGAAAGGAAAGTGAAGACGTGTGGCAGGTGCGTGCGGAGGAAGGCACGGCCTGAAAGAGCGGCCCCCTTGGTCAACATTAATACGACACGACCTCTTGAACTCTTGTGCATGGACTTCTTGTCCCTGGAAGCTGACAGGAGTGGAACCAAAGATATATTGGTGATCACGGACCACTTCACTAAATTTGCAGTTGCTATCCCAACACCTAATCAAAAGGCCCGCACAGTGGCAAGGTGTCTGTGGGAGAACTTTATGGTACACTATGGCATCCCAGAAAAATTGCATAGTGACCAGGGTCCAGATTTCGAGTCCCGCACAATCAAGGAGCTCTGTCAGGTGGCTGGTATCCACAAGGTGAGGACAACCCCATACCATCCTAGGGGCAATCCTGTGGAACGATTTAATCGTACCTTGCTTGATATGTTGGGAACTCTCCGTGATCAAGATAAGTCCTGTTGGCGTGACCATGTAAGACCCCTGGTCCACGCTTATAACTGCACCAGGAATGAAGTGACTGGTTTCTCCCCGTACGAACTGATGTTCGGACGCCAACCTCGGTTGCCAGTTGACCTTGCATTCAACCTGCCAGTGCAAGAGGAACAACACTCATCTCACTCTGAATATGTGCAAAAACTCAAGTCACGTCTCAAAGAAAGCTACAAGTTAGCTATGGACAAGGCTGCAAAGATGGCTCACAAGAACAAAATGAGGTTTGACAGACATGTAACTGCATCAGACTTGGAAGCTGGAGATCGGGTATTGGTCAGGAATGTCCGTATCCGGGGCAAACATAAGATTTCAGACAAGTGGGAACACACTGTGCATGTAGTAGTGAGAAGGGCAGGCAACCTCCCAGTATATACAGTTAAGCCTGAAAACAAAGAGGGTCCCCTAAGAACACTACACCGGGATCTGTTGCTACCATGTGGCTACCTACCTGTGGAGGAAAGCAGTGAGCATGTACAGAAGCCAGTGTCACGCAGGCCAAGAACCCGTGCAAATCCAGCGCTAGAGGAAGAGAACTCCTCAGACGAAGAAGATGATTTGCTCATTCCTGTTTGGTTGAGTTCCCCTGTCCACACAGTGAGTGAGAGTCCTGTAAATGTTCCTGATATTGACAACCCACCTGTTTTTGACAGCCAATCTGATTTTGGCAACATACCTGATATGCCTAACAGTACTACAGATGATACTGAGTACTTATCTACCAATGGAGTCACACCGACCGAACAAGTGGATGAAATAACCTTAACTGAAACTGACTCACCTGTTGATGACCCAGACGTCCAAGAAAGGCAACTTCCATTTCAGGAGGCTGGCACCAGAGGTGCGAATTCTGAGGAGAGAGTGGAGGAGATAGTCCCAGTGGATACAAGGGAAAACATGGATACAAATGATTCTGTAAGGAGATCTGAGAGAAACCGTCGTCCGCCACGACGGCTTGACTATACGGAGCTAGGCAATCCTCTGATCACTGCAGCAAAATCATTCTTGCAAGGACTGTCTTCAGTTTGGGCCGATGTCATCAGTGATGGTGAAGAGCCTGCTTCGCCCTCTTCCTTGACCCGTCAAATAATCATCATTTAACTGTCTACCATGCACAGGGACGTGCATGAGTTCAGGAGGGGAGGGTGTAGCCCAGATGAAAAATATCATACTTATTCTCTTTATATCAACTGTCCACATCAACAAGCGTCGTATTTCCTATGACCATTGAATGCACCTCTCAGTTCACCCCACGTGAGGGCACCTAGCTCAGCAACCAATCAGAGCCTACCCAGGCCGCATTGACCCTGTCAGCCAGGAAGTGAGGTGGAGGTGCATGGTGTCCCGGGTTTTTCTTATCTCAGCAAGAGGAGTGGAGGCATCTGCTACTCAAACCGAGAAATCCACGGACAAAAGAGAGGAAAACTCAGGATTGAGAGGAAGGAAAGCCAGCCTACTTACCTGCTGGAAGTCCGGAGTCGAGTGGCTGGATGAAGGAGAGAGGCAACGTCGGCTAACCACTCACCTTTCATCCGGAGAGCTGCTGCAATTCCAACGCCAGTGTGTGTTGGGCTTTTGTGAAACAGAGCAACGGTCAGGTTTTTGGAGAGGACGGAAAAGTCCAAGGACCAGGACGATATTCTGGTTGTGATAGATGGCGAGCCAACCACTTTGAGGACGATCTACCCCAAAGAAGATACACACCACACACTCATACATTCCAGTTACATTCACAAGGACCTTTGAAGTTGGCTATCGCCAGCTTAACTCTAAATTCTTAAAGGGCCCCAACGAGTACTTTTATTTTGTTGAGTGTGCACACTATTTATTTTATTTTATACTTTATCTGTACAAATTGGACAAATACCTGTTATACTTTGTAACAATACAAGAGTGGCTACTCAAAAGTTAACATTGTGTCCAGGTCATTATTGCTGCTCAATACTTTGGCTCCATACGAATTTGGTGTCTTCTGATTCTGGCCAGGGTCTTATTACGAGCCCAAGTAATTATTGCGCTGTAATTCACCTTTATACCTTAAAGTTGGTTACACCACTCTCCCAGAAAGAGATGAGGGTTCGCTCAGCAGCTGTGGAGCAGAAGCCAGGGGGGGTTGCAGTGACGTGCCCGTGAGCTCCGCCGGCAGTCAGCTGTGCCAGAGTGACCGAAACCCAGGCTGAGAGGCTGAGGACACCCCACCCCCGAAGGAGCCTGAGCGAGCCCCAGGCTCCTGGCCCCGACAAGCAGCCACCAAGGAGTGAGCCGGTGGGTACCTGGACGCCCATCCCCGGACACAAAGAACCACCAATGCACCGATGTCTGAGGGCGTCTGCCACTGGCAGGGGGAGTGGTGGGGGGAGATAGGCCTCCATACCATGGAGGGCCTGAGATGTCCCTAGAGAGGTGGTGTCTGATACAAAACCTGACACATAGACAAACCAACAGGCACACACAGATACAAACATCCATTCCCACCCTCATGCTCTCATATGCAATTACTCAGCACTCACCCAACGTGGAGACAGACATAAATAGACACTGTACACACAATCACACTCCCCAAGCATACTCTAAGCCCCAGGTCTAGGTACCCTTGCCCCTGGAGGGGGAAACTGCACCCAGACCCAGGTAGTGTTACCCTTTTCCCTGGGGTGGAGAGAAGCAGACTGCCCCGACTCGGCAGCAGCAGGGAGGCCCCACATTTCAGACCCCAATCGGACGGCCAACTCCTCCTATCCCGCCCCAACAGACAACAGAGAACGGGGGTGTGTGAAGACTCCAAACCTCCCTCCGCCCGCTCCTATATAGTGTTGATGCATGTGTGTTCTAAAGTGCATTTAAAACCCAGGAGGGCATAGAGCTACCTGCCAGAGAGCAGCAGGTAAGCACATAGCCCCTCCTGATAGCCCTCAATGTATATGTGTATTTGAAATTGAGAGGTGGGCAACAACGCCAGGGGTGAGTTTGTACACCCTGATGGTCTTTTGGATGACATGTCACATCGTGCCACAATCTAAAGAAACAAATTCATTGACATCTGTCTGTCTGGAAAGAGTCATAAAGTCATTCCTAAGGGTTTGGAACTCCAATGAACCACAGTGAGAAGAACCCAGAACAATGAGAACTAGAGGCCTCACTTTCCTCAGTTAAGGTAATGTTCATAAAGTCTGCCTTTTTCTTTGGAAATCAAAGAAAAGGGCAGACTTCCATCAAATATGAATTCTGCAAACATTAATCTCCTGCTAAAACCAGGCAAAGACCCTGTATATCCCTCAAGCCATCGTCCAATATCCCTTATAAATGTAGACCTTAAAATAATCTGCAAAGCTCTCTCAAAGAGATTAGAGAAAATAACCCCCCTCTTCATCCTGACCAAACTGGTTTCATAAAAGGTAGGCACTCATCAACAAATACACGTAGATTACTCCTACAGTAAAAACATTGAAACTACAATGTTTTCTTTGGATGCAGAAAAAGCATTTGACAGAGTTAACTGAAAATTTCTGATTGCAACTTTACACAAATTTGGTTTTGGAACCTCTTTCATTAACTGGTTAAAAATATTATACAATTCCCCAACAGCTAGTGTCAAAACAAATGACCAAACATCCTCCAGCTTCTGTCTCCTGAGGGGCACCAGGTAGGGATCCCCACTCTCCCCTTCACTGTTTGCAATTTTTATTGAACCACTAGCAGCAGCAATTAGACAAAATTCAGTAATTAAGGGCATAAGATGCAAGAACGTGGAACATAAAATCAGCCTTTATGCGGATGATGTGTTACTTTTTCTCCAAAACTCACAAACCAATATCTCTGGGGTGATTGAAATGATAAACTCTTTTGCAAGAATATCAGATTACTCAATTAACTGGTCAAAATCTACAGTCCTCCCGATTAATTGCTCCTTCCATAATTCTTCTTCTACACTACTGCAATCTCCAATTCACCAGACAATTATATCCACGCTCTTTGGTTCTGTTCACCATTTCAGAAGTTTTGGCGCGAGATATGTGAAGACTTATCGAAGTGTCTGAAATGTAGTATTCCAACTTCTCCTTTAGTGTGTTTGTTGGGCAGCTTAGATAATGTCACTACAGAAAAGAATATAGCCCACATGGTTTTCACTGCCCTATGCATAGCCAAGAAAACAGTCCTCATGAACTGGAAAAATAAAAATAATCTTAATTCTAACCAATATAGAAATTATCTATTAGATTACATTAGTCTTGATACAGCCTCTGCCACCACATCAGATCAATTGCTCTGGGCTCTTTTGATCAGCTCCATCACCTAGTGGGGGTGGGGGGTCATAGTTTGGACCCACCTTCGCTGTTGTAATTGGTGTGGGGGTAGGGGCAGGCTTGGGGTGTCGGGGGATTCCCCAAGAGCATCTTCCTTGGAGGGCTTAACCCGAGGTTGCGGTCATGGCCTATTAAGGGCTCTGTTGGCTCTTAGCTGATGGTTTCCTCGTGGCTGCGTGCAGCGGGGCTAGGGGAGGGTCTGTGCTGATGGACGTGGGTTACTGACCTGGTAGCCTGGCTGCCCCTGGGTGGGTCTGGGACGGGCGTGGGGTTCTGGGGGTGCTTCGTCTCTGGGCTGGGGCCCTGGCTGGGCCTTGGGTCCTGGTTGGTGTGTTGCCGAGGTTGTGGGCGGGTGGGTGTAGGGGGGCCCAGCCCTGGCGCAGGGTGCCACCAGTGCATCGAGCCACCTGGGGGGCTCTTCAACTGGTGGGGGAGGCTGTTACATCTTGCAGGAGGTCTCCTCTCTTCAGGAACTCACCCTGCAGGAGGGGGAGATATTGGAGAGGTGGAGGAAGATCTCAGCCTGGTCGTCTATTGTCTTGTGCAGTCTGGAAGATGAGTGGATGACGGGGTGGGTGCAGTTTTCTCTGTGGTGGGGTCGGGGGGGCTATCCCGGGTTCTGTGGGGCCAGGCGGTGCTGGTGAACTGGGCCCCGGTCCGGATGGGCCTGGGCCCCCTTTCCCTGGTGGGTTGCAGAGTATGGGGGTTCCTCAGCTCCCCCGCTGACCCCAGGGAGGGGTCGCTTTCTCCTCCCTTCCTTCCCTCCCCATCTCCAGCTGCCTCCCTCTTCCCGCTCCACCACAATCACCCACACATGCAGGGCCTTGGAGTAAAGGTGTGTCACCAGGGTGCAGGGGAGGCTACCCCCCCCCCCCCCCCCCACTCTGTCCCATTCTGGCTGCCTGTGCCTCAATTTTATCCCACAACTTAGACATTCACATTACTCACACTCTCATAACACATACATATAGGATCTTGGGGGTGGGCACGCTACATGGAATCCGAAAGAA
Organism: Maylandia zebra; assembly: GCF_041146795.1. Lineage (NCBI taxonomy): Eukaryota > Metazoa > Chordata > Actinopteri > Cichliformes > Cichlidae > Maylandia > Maylandia zebra. The sequence continues at coordinate 22,730,417 of NC_135167.1, read as the reverse complement.
CCTCACCCCTGGCGTCGTTGCCCACCTCTCCATTTTAAATACACATAGACATTGAGGGCTATCAGGAGGGGCTATGCGCTTACCTGCTGCTCTATGGCAGGTAGGTCTATGCCCTCCTGGGTTTTAAATGCACCTTAGAACACACATGCATCAACACTACATATGAGCGGGCAGAGGGAGGTTTGGAGTCTTCACGCACCCCTGTTCTCTGTTGCCTGTTGGAGCGGGGGGGCTGGTAGGAGGAGTTGGCCGTCCGATTGGGGTCTGAAATGTGGGGCCTCCCTGCTGCTGCCGAGTCGGAGCAGTCTGCTTCTCTCCACCCCAGGGAAAAGGGTAACACTACCTGGGTCTGGGTGCAGTTTCCCCCTCCAGGGGCAAGGGTACCTAGACCTGGGGCTTAGAGTATGCTTGGGGAGTGTGATTGTGTGTACAGTGTCTATTTATGTCTGTCTCCACGTTGGGTGAGTGCTGAGTAATTGCATATAAGAGCATGAGGGTGGGAATGGATGTTTGTATCTGTGTGTGCCTGTTTGTGTCTATAGGTCAGGTTTTGTATTGGACGCCACCTCTCTAGGGACATCTCAGGCCCTCCATGGTATGGAGGCCTATCTCCCCCCACCACTTACCCTGCCAGTGGCAGACACCCTCAGACATCGGTGCATTGGTGGTTCTTTGTGTCCGGGGATGGGCGTCCAGATACACACCAGCTCACTCCTGGTGGCTGCTTGTCGGGGCCTGGAGCTGCTTCGGGGGTGGGGTGCCCTCAGCCTCTCGGCTTGGGGTTTGGTCACTCTGGCACAGAGACCTCTGTTGGTCTTCCTTGTTCTTTTGTGTTCTGAGGGCCTCTGGATGTCTATAGTTTTGATCTCCTCCATACCTGCTTCATTCCCTGGAGGACGGGGCTGTGGCTCTCCACACCCTCTAGCGGATCATTACATGAAGGAACCTTTTAAATACAAGTGCTCTCATGCTCACAGGTGTACACACGGGTGTTCACACAGACAAACTACACCCTTTTTGGCTCCTACCTCAAAGCACACTGTGCACTATCGGTCTTATGTGCTGCACAATAATGTTTAATATTTAGTATTTACTGTTATCTTCACATACAGTAGATCATTGTGATGTTGTTTATTATATTGCTCTTTTTTTTCTTCTGCTTGTTTTCTCTTTTTTCTTTCTCAACAGGTGAACAAGGTGATTGATATATGTATTTTTTGTCTGCTTATTTTGGTGGTTTTTGTTTTTCGCCCTTTATCCCCATCCCCCTTCCCCTCTGTTTTTCTTTCCCTCTTTCTTTCTCCCCTTTCTTTCCCCCAGTCAAGTCTGTCCCGTATTTAGCAAGCATAAATAAAATAAAATAAACAATAAAAGGTGAATCAAATAGACCAATACGGCAAGGCTGGCATGGTCTATTTGGTAAAGTAAATCCGTTGGGCATCTTCCTTCGCCTTTAGACAATAATTCTGATGGCAAAAGAGCCAAACGGGACAAGCAAAAAAACAAAAAAACAAAAACCATGTCCTCCAGTCTGGCCAGTCCACACTCTTGACAAGTACTGCCAAATTATCAGCTAATGTTAGCTAGCTTGGTCAGCAGCTGCATTCATATACTTCATGGGTCCCACACAGAGACACATTTTTTGGTGCTTAGTGGTGTACTAATAAAATACTAGAATTTCATCCCCATTACTGAAACACAAATCTTTGTACACACAGCAAGCCATATTATTAGTTCGGGAATACAATAAAAATACTCCCAAATTCATCAACAGCACATACAGTCAAGAGGTCCAGTTTAATGACTCAAGTAGTGTATAAAGGCCTAGCACACACTACAGCTGCCGGTGTCAGGACACTCGTCAGTCAATGTGTACTCACCCCTAACTTACTTATCCAAGCAATTATGCAGAGATAAGAAATCATTCACTCCACTCGGAGTTGTTACATTTCTAGAAATCACCTTTAGAGGCCAAAATTGTTTTACCAATATGATTTTTTTATGCAGTAAAATTAGGCACTTTAACATGGAAGTCTCTGGGGACTGGCTCACTTTTATAGGTAGCCTCAAGTGGGCTTAGAGCAGGGGTCTGCAACCTTTAACACCCAAAGAGCCACTTGGACCCGGTTTCCACGCAAAAGAAAACACTGGGAGCCGCAAATACTTTTTGAAATCTAAAATGAAGATAACACAGTATATTTATTGTTTTTTTTTTACCTTTATGTTTTGTGTGAACAACTAAAGTAAGTAAGTAAAGTTTATTTATCAAGCGCTTTTCACAGACAGGCAGTCACAAAGCGTTGTACACAAATATTAAAATAAACAATACAATCAATAGACATTATACACAATGTAAAAGATCAAATGTAAATAATGTAAAGAATATAAAATACATAGATCAACAAAAGACTTGTTTGAACAGAAAAGTTTTTAACTGCTTTTTAAAAGAATCCACAGAGCAACTAAGGTGTGTTGCTTATGAAATCCATGAAGTGCTACAGAGAAAATTACATTTTATTTCTGTAATTAACACATTTTGAACTCTTAAAGAAATATAACAAAAGGAAAGACACCCAGCTGAACTAAAATGATCCATGTAGCAAACAAAAACTGTTGTGAGCCGCCTCCCTCATATAGCCTTTGGGCTTTTGGAGCCTTGACCTGACTTTTAAAAAATAATTGGAAAAAAAGCACTATGCTGCTAAAAAAAATCGATATTTGCAAAATTCTGCCTAAATATGTATTTTAACTGGTTAATGTGTGTGGCGGGGCGTGGTCTGCAGTGCCGCTGCATGGGAGTCGGACGCACCTGACCGGCACCCGCAATCACGCCTCGCCGTCTTAACGCCTGTGCTATCTATGCTGTTGTGTTGTCGGGATGTGAGCTGAAAAGTTACAGCCGGCTGTATGCGTACAACACCGTGTGTGAAAAGTGGTCAATAAAGAGATGCTATAAAGCATGTTCATGCAAACATCGTTGGGTCTGCCGTGATATGTTTACGATGGGACTTCTGGTCCCGAACCTCTGTGCACAGCGTCTGCTAATCGGGGCTGTACGAAGTCACCTTCATCTTTACGCAGGACTGTAAGCTGTCATCTGTGAGGCGTGAGCGGCGTTTGTTTTTAACATAGTTCATGGTGGAGAACAGCTGCTGAAATAATGTGGATCCGAAGATCCATAATTGGCCTACCTGGGGTCGAAGGTCTCGATAAATGCACACCGTTTCGGCGGGTACACCGGCTTCCGCGAGTGTGACACTTATTTTGAGCGATGAAAAAAATAATAAGATATAATTTTATTTTTATATTTCAAAATCACAATAATCTTCCAATTTAGAACTACAAGTTAAAAAAAGAACTAAACACAAATAAAATACACTTCAGCTAAATACTTCTAATTTACTTTTCCAAACCACCCGGAGCTGCAAAATAAAGACTAAAGAGCCGCATGCGGCTCTGGAGCCGCGGGTTGCCGACCCCTGGCCTAGAGGAACTGCAGTTTCTTCCACTTCTGTGGAAATGAAATGTAACAATGCTATAATAAATCATTCATTAATAGACCATTAAACTTGTAAGATTAACTCTAAACCAATTCTTATTTCCAGGATTGTTTCCTCCTGCGGTCTATGCGTATAAAGACCGGCTCAACAGACCTGCACACGTGGCCGCTAAGACTTTCCAGGCCTTGCCCAGACGTTGCTAAAACCCAGCGGACGTCTCTGTGTTATCACCTTTCATTTGCTAGAAGATAGACTGGTCAAACGTTTCCTGTGGGGAGATGACTTATCTAATCTGGATCACTTCAGCCATTGGAAGCAAGGTACCAAGAAGGAAAACCTGTCGCATGATAAAAGAGACGGAAGTGTCTGTTAGCTTCCTCTGCGAAGAAAAGTGATCACCCCACAAAAAGACGACGTTAAAGAGAATCCTCGAGGACGCTCCTCCAAACTCAGGGCAGCACTGAGACGATAACTATTGAACATTAAATATAAGACAATAGAAGTTGTTAAAAAACATTGGAGCTTTTTACATTGAACATAATTAAACTTCTACAAAGACTTAGGGTTAAATCTCAGTAGACTTGGTCTTGCTTTGTAACAGAGGAGCTCGGAGGTCAGTGTGTTACTGTAAGCTACTGTCATTAGAAAATTGTACATAGTAGTCAGTATAAACTTTTAATGATATAAGTTTATATATGATAGAATACTGCATGTTGACCTTTTGATGACTTAGACTGTTGTTCACTACAAGACTTGTTCTGTTCTCTTTTACAAGTTTCTTCCCACAGCAATAATAAGAGCTGAACAAGCAGTTTCACTCCATACCAGGAAGAGGAGAGCTGAACACTCTTATCTTCACTCCCTAACAAGAAGAGGGGCCGTTTCCTTCAGAATCTCACACACATACACCTACATACGCACCAACATTCCTCTGTCTACAAACAGACGTATTCAATATTGTATTACCCTTGTATATAAATAAAGACAGGAGCAATCTCAGAGAGCACATCACAGGGCCCCCACTCTCGTGTGAGCGCTCTGTGACTGCCCTTGCAAGTGAAATCTGCAGCGTGTGTGTCTTCACTCTCTGACTCTCAGCTGAAGAAGTGTCTTTAGAATACATCTACGTCATTAGAATACAGGTTTGAGGTCTTCACTATTCAGGGCTGGGGGGCTGGGAGGAGGTGCTGGCCGTCAGACTGGGGTCTGGGATGCGGGGCCTCCCCGCTACTGCAGATAAGGAGGTGGTCTGCTTGCCTCCACCCCAGAGAGAAGGGTTACATGTCCTAGGTCTAGGTGCGGCTTGCCCCTCTGAGGGCGGGGGTACCTGGACCTGGGATATAGAGTATGTTTGGGGAGTGCGACTGTCTGTGCAGTGTCTATTTGTGTCTGTCTACACGTTGGGTGAGTGCCGAGTATTTGGTGGTGCATATGGGGTGGGAATGCACGTCTGTGTCCGCGTGTGCCTGTTCGTCTGTGTCTATATGTCAGGTTGGGTCTTAGACTCAACCTCTCTGGGTACATCTCAGGCCCTCTAAAGTACGGAGGCCTATCTCCCCTCACCACACTCCCTGCCGGTGGTTGATGCCCGCAGACGTTGGTGTGTTGGTGGTCCTTGTCGTCTGGGGCTGGGTGCTCATGTATGTACCAGCTCACTCCTGGTGGCTGATTGGCGGGGCCGGGCGCCTGTGGCCCGGCTGGGCTCCTTCCGGGGGGTGGGATGCCCTCAGGCCTCTGGCCTCTGGGCCTGAAGCTCGGTCCTCTCTGGCACAGCTGGCTGCCGGCAGAGCCCGAGGGCATGCCACTGCAACCCCCTCTGGCTTCTGCTCCGTAGCTGCGGGGTGACCTCTCTTTTGGGGCTCTACTCAGCTCTTCCCAGGAGGGTGGCACGGTTCCCCCCCTTTGGTGGTCCTCCTCGGGTCCTTGTACTCTGGGGCCTCTGGATATCTGGGGCCTGGATCTCCTCTATACCTGCTTCATACCCTGGTGGACGGGGCTATGGCTCCCCCCCACGCAGATCGTTACATGGAGAAACCTTCGGAATACAAGCATGCTGATCCACACAGGTGTGCACACAGGTGTACACACGGGTGTTCACAGACACGGACTACACCTTTCTTGGCTGCTGCCTCAAAGCACATTGTGCGCTGTCTATCTTGCGTGCTGCACAATATCGTTTATTATTTAGTATCTACTAGAGATGGACCGATCCGATATTACATATCGGTATCGGTCCGATACTGACCTAAATTACTGGATCGGATATCGGAGAAAAATAAAAAATGTAATCTGATCCATTAAATATCACGAAAGCACCTCACAAAACTTGCAACACGCCGTAACTCACCTCAGAATGTTAGCACGTCGGAGCAGTATGCATCACGTGATAGAGCGGCTGTGGCATGCGGAACCTGTTGGTGATCTGGATAGCATGTGGAGCTTCGCTAGCAACCCGGCATTTCATCTCCGACAAAGTTATCCCGAGAGAAGTAAAGCAAGTGTGTAAGTCCATCTCTGAATGTTTGTAAAGCATTCCTGCGTTAAGCTTAACAAGCGACTGCCTCTCCTGCTGCTACTTCAATCATGAAACTGCTTAACGATCAGCTAATCGGCTTTTCTGTCGCGAGTCCGTGTCTCTAGTTTGCTTTTGGCCCACTTTGCACCAGAAAGAGGAAACCAGCGGCTGAACAACAGCAGCACGTTTAAGCTTGATCAGCTGTTGTTAGAATGTATTTAATATTACTTTCTACTCGAGGATCTTTTTGTCACGGCTGCCGAGGCGAGCCGTGTGGATTTAGAAGGAGGACCCAAGATGCAGGCAGTGGATGAGATACCGGTGGTTTTATTTACAGAGGTGTAGTGGCAAACAAACAGTGGGGCATAACAAACAACTAAAGACACCTAAACTGGGAGAACTAAAATAACAGACCTGGGAGCATATGACAACGGATGATGAATAGCAGAGAGACGCAGACGAGGAACAGGACTCCGTGGAACACAGGGTAACAGACTGACACAGAGTTACACAGACTGACACGGAGGAACACAGACGAACCGGCAACAGGCAGGAGAACACACAGGGCTTAAATACACACACCAGTAATCAGGGGATGAGAGACAGGAGGGCAACACAGCTGGGAGGAATCTGGGCTGACGGGACAGGGGAAACGTAAACTGATCACACTCACATACGACGCGGACCTTCACAATAAAACAGGAAACTCAGATACATGGAACCAGACAAGACATTGAACTAAACAGACAGATTCACAAACAGATGGGGAGACACCATAGACAGACAGATACAGACGCAGACTCAGAGGCAGATCGAAAATAACACAGAACTTAAACAATCATCTAGAAAATGATAAACTAAAAGCGCTGGGTCACCGACCCAGGACCATGACAGTACCCCCCCCTCAAGGGCTGGCACCAGACAGCCCAGCAGAAACGAAAAAACGGACCAAAACAAAACAGAAAACAACCCGACCAGGGCGGGCGGAGGGGGCCCAGGACGGAGGGACAGAGTCCAAAAAGGCCCAGATGGTCAAGTTCAGGAGGCCGACCATGCGAATGGCAACGGGGCAGGTCCGGATGCCGGCCACGCAGTAGGCAGTGGCGTGGAAACAGTTCTGGGGGCCGACCGTGCGGACGGCAACGGCGGCGTGGAAACAGTTCTGGGGGCCGACCGTGCGGACGGCAACGGCGGCGTGGAAACAGTTCTGGGGGCCGACCGTGCGGACGGCAACGGCGGCATGGAAACAGTTCTGGGGGCTGACAGTGCGGACGGCAACGGCGGCGTGGAAACAAGTCCGGAGGCCGGCCACGCGGAAGGCAGTGGCGGCGTTCAGGAGGGCGTCCACGGTGGCGGAGATGCCCAACAAGCGGCCTGGCAGATGACCGACGATGTGGAGGTGGCAGTAGGGGACCTGAAGGCTGCGTGGCCCCTGCAGCCCCAGGCGAGGCACAAGCTGAGGCTGGACCAGACGAGGCTGAAGCAGAAGCAGAGGCCGGACCAGGCGAGGCTGAAGCAGAAGCGGAGGCCGGACCAGGCAAAGCAGCTGATGAGGATGCTGAAGCTGGACCAGGCAAAGCAGCTGATGAGGATGCTGAAGCTGGACCAGGCAAAGCAGCTGATGAGGAAGCTGAAGAGGAGGCCACTGCAGGTGATGCGGAGGCTGGACCAGGCGAGGATGAAGACACGGAGGCTGGACCAGGCGAGGATGAAGACACGGAGGCTGGACCAGGCGAGGATGAAGACACGGAGGCTGGACTAGGCGAGGATGAAGACACGGAGGCTGGACTAGGCGAGGATGAAGACACGGAGGCTGGACCAGGCGAGGATGAAGCAGTGGCTGGACCAGGTGAAGCGGATGAAGCCGAAGCATGCGCTGGACCAGGCGACGCTGAGGATGCTGAATCCGGACCAGGCGACGGCGTGGAGGATGCAGCAGAGGCCGGGCCAGGCAACGGCGTGGAGGATGCAGACGGAGGCGCTGCAGCAGGTGGCGGCATGGATGAAACTGCTGCTGCAAGCGTGGATGAGGCTGCTGGTGGAGCAGCTGGTGGCTGGATGGGCTCCTCGGGCCCCCCAGCTGACGAGAAAGGAGGCTGGACGGGCTCCTCGGGCCCCCCAGCTGACGAGGCAGATGGCTGGACGGGCTCCTCGGGCCCCCCAGCAAAAACAGTCTCAGAACCAGTGGGCACTGGAGCCCCTGGCACACACAGAACAGAACCAGCAGGTGCGGAGACTTCTGGCAGGAACGCAACAGAACCAGCAGGTGCGGAGACCTCTGGCAGGAACGCAACAGGACCAGCAGGCACACGGGCCTCTGGCAGGAACGCAACAGGACCAGCAGGCACACGGGCCTCTGGCAGGGACAGAACAGGACCAGCAGGCACACGGGCCTCTGGCAGGGACAGAACAGGACCAGCAGGCACACGGGCCTCTGGCAAACACATAGCGGCCCGCAGCTGCGCAGAGCATTGACCCTGCTCAGACAGCGACAGCTCTGTGCAGTCCTCAGCTGGCTTCTTAAACTCCAGGGGTCCAGAGTCTGATGGGGGCTGAAACCCAGCCTCTGGGGAGGCCCTGGAGTGCATCTCAGTCTCAGAACTGGCCAGCCTTTGAGGAATGTTGACATTGTTCTTGGGTTTGTCTCTCTGCTTAGAGTACGGAGTTGTTGAACTGTCCGTTATGGGTTGGACTGACATGGCTTGCTGTACAGGAGGAGTAGGTGAAGGTGATGGCTGAACAGGTGGTGGAGCAACTGACACAGGATGCAGGGCTGGTGACTGCTGAACAGGAGGCTGAACTGAGGATAAAGCTAATGATTCTTCTGCTAACCGGGCTACTGACTGGGCCATGGATTGTAACAGGGTTTGTAATAAGTCTGGCTGTGACTGTAATTGAGCTATGGATTGTGAGGCTGAATGTGGCGGAGGTGGCGACTGGGCTTCCGGCCGGGCGGCTAACTGAGCTTCCGGCCGGGCGGCTAACTGAGCTACCTGCTGGGCAGCTGGCTCAACAAACACAGCCCCGGAATAAACAGTCATTCGAGCTGGCGAAACAGACGGAGTGTCTTTTCCACTCACCACAGCCGGCAGTTCCGAAGTCCTACTCTCCGGCTGTGGGGCGACGCGCCGACGGCGCGATCGTTGCTTCCTCCCGGGCGAAACCTCCGGCGGGCCGGGCAAAACCTCCGGCGGGCCGGGCAAAACCTCCGGCGGGCCGGGCAAAACCTCCGGCGGGCCGGGCAAAATCTTCACCGCCAGGCCGGGCAAAATCTTCACCGCCAGGCTGGGTTGGGAAGCGGTAGCGGCTGGAGGGCGAAGGTGCAGCTCATGAAGGAGGAAGTCCCGTGCCAGCGGGTGAAGCGAGTCTAGCAGCCAGGAGTGTGCAGAGAGTAGCTGCTGTAGCCTGGCTTCTACAGTGCGGTGGAACTCTTCTTCCTCCTGCTCGAGCCACAGGTTTACCAACCTTGCGACCGTGTTGGTTACCTCCTCCCGAAACTCCTGGGTAGGTGCGAATGCCGCTGGGTCCATGTTGGCCGGTTCGTACTGTCACGGCTGCCGAGGCGAGCCGTGTGGATTTAGAAGGAGGACCCAAGATGCAGGCAGTGGATGAGATACCGGTGGTTTTATTTACAGAGGTGTAGTGGCAAACAAACAGTGGGGCATAACAAACAACTAAAGACACCTAAACTGGGAGAACTAAAATAACAGACCTGGGAGCATATGACAACGGATGATGAATAGCAGAGAGACGCAGACGAGGAACAGGACTCCGTGGAACACAGGGTAACAGACTGACACAGAGTTACACAGACTGACACGGAGGAACACAGACGAACCGGCAACAGGCAGGAGAACACACAGGGCTTAAATACACACACCAGTAATCAGGGGATGAGAGACAGGAGGGCAACACAGCTGGGAGGAATCTGGGCTGACGGGACAGGGGAAACGTAAACTGATCACACTCACATACGACGCGGACCTTCACAATAAAACAGGAAACTCAGATACATGGAACCAGACAAGACATTGAACTAAACAGACAGATTCACAAACAGATGGGGAGACACCATAGACAGACAGATACAGACGCAGACTCAGAGGCAGATCGAAAATAACACAGAACTTAAACAATCATCTAGAAAATGATAAACTAAAAGCGCTGGGTCACCGACCCAGGACCATGACACTTTTTCTACGTAGCTGACGCTGGTAACTGTGCAGGGGCGGATCTAGCAAAGTTTAGCCAAGGGGGCCGATAGGGCATTAACAGGGGGCACAAAGACATACTTTTCTTTCTTATTCTCATTTAAAATGTCTAGCTTTTAATAAATAATTATCTGACACCCAAAGTTTTAATTTGATGTAAAATGAATAGAAGTCAATTACTGTATATAGTGACTATTAAGTCTAATATATATACAGTGGGGCAAAAAAGTATTTAGTCAGCCACCGATTGTGCAAGTTCCCCCACCTAAAATGATGACAGAGGTCAGTAATTTGCACCAGAGGTACACTTCAACCGTGAGAGACAGAATGTGAAAAAAAAATCCATGAATCCACATGGTAGGATTTGTAAAGAATTTATTCGTAAATCAGGGTGGAAAATAAGTATTTGGTCACCTCAAACAAGGAAAATCTCTGGCTCTCACAGACCTGTAACGTCTTCTGTAAGAAGCTTTTCTGTCCCCCACTCGTTACCTGTATGAATGGCACCTGTTTGAACTCATCATCTGTATAAAAGACACCTGTCCACAGCCTCAAACAGTCAGACTCCAAACTCCGCCATGGCCAAGACCAAAGAGCTTTCGAAGGACACCAGGAAAAGTATTGTAGACCTGCACCAGACTGGGAAGAGTGAATCTACAATAGGCAAGCAGCTTGGTGTGAAAAAATCAACTGTGGGAGCAATCATCAGAAAATGGAAGACATACAAGACCACTGATAATCTCCCTCGATCTGGGGCTCCACACAAGATCTCATCCCGTGGGGTCAAAATGATCATGAGAACGGTGAGCAAAGATCCCAGAACCACACGGGGGGACCTGGTGAATGACCTGCAGAGAGCTGGGACCAAAGTAACAAAGGTCACCATCAGTAACACACTACAACGGCAGGGAATCAAATCCCGCAGTGCCAGACGTGTTCCGCTGCTGAAGCCAGTGCATGTCCAGGCCCGTCTGAAGTTTGCCAGAGAGCACATGGATGATACAGCAGAGGATTGGGAGAATGTCATGTGGTCAGATGAAACCAAAGTAGAACTTTTTGGTATAAACTCAACTCGTCGTGTTTGGAGGAAGAAGAATACTGAGTTGCATCCCAAGAACACCATACCTACTGTGAAGCATGGGGGTGGAAACATCATGCTATGGGGCTGTTTTTCTGCCAAGGGGACAGGACGACTGATCCGTGTTAAGGACAGAATGAATGGGGCCATGTATCGTGAGATTTTGAGCCAGAACCTCCTTCCATCAGTGAGAACTTTGAAGATGAAACGAGGCTGGGTCTTCCAACATGACAATGATCCAAAACACACGGCCCGGGCAACAAAGGAGTGGCTCCGTAAGAAGCATTTGAAAGTCCTGGAGTGGCCTAGCCAGTCTCCAGACCTCAACCCCATAGAAAATCTGTGGCGGGGGTTGAAAGTCCGTGTTGCTCGGCGACAGCCCCAAAACATCACTGCTCTCGAGAAGATCTGCATGGAGGAATGGGCCAAAATACCAGCTACTGTGTGTGCAAACCTGGTAAAGACCTATAGTAAACGTTTGACCTCTGTTATTGCCAACAAAGGTTATGTTACAAAGTATTGAGTTGTATTTTTGTTATTGACCAAATACTTATTTTCCACCCTGATTTACGAATAAATTCTTTACAAATCCTACCATGTGGATTCATGGATTTTTTTTTTCACATTCTGTCTCTCACAGTTGAAGTGTACCTCTGGTGCAAATTACTGACCTCTGTCATCATTTTAGGTGGGGGAACTTGCACAATCGGTGGCTGACTAAATACTTTTTTGCCCCACTGTATATATATATATACCCTAGTAAGCTATAGTACTTTTTCCTTTGGGAAGGTACCATCTGTGCAGTCTGCAATTTTGTTGAAGAAAGATGTTGAATCTATTTAATATTTCTTGAAAAATAATTGATTTCTGTGCATTTTTTTTCACACTGCATCAAATTAAGGTCGATTACGTCGATTAAGAATCAGAATCAGAATCAGAATACTTTATTGATCCCTGGGGGAAATTATTTTTTGTTACAGTGCTCCATTTTAAACCAACATTAAGACAAGACAGACAATACACTAACTAAGAATAGTACAATATATACATATATATACATACATACATACATAAGTCATAAGCATCATGAGGTGGAGCGTGAGGGGTGGTTCCCTATTTTTTATTTATTTATTTTTGTTGTTGCTGGGAGTTGGAACCCTATTAGTTAGGTTGCTTAATATTTATGCTAAGTACTCTTTAAAATACCAGAATAGGGAGGATGGTGCAGGTTTGAGTTTATTAGATTGATCAGTATTGCTGAACTATGAAATATTTTTTTTTGCATACAGGTATAACAGAATAGCTTTAGTGTAGTTGTTGTTTTAAACTTGAGTATGAAGTTATACAAAATGCAGCAAGATATTTAAAAAACAGTTTTGTTGATTAAAAAACACTATATCGGATTCATATCGGTATCGGCAGATATCCAAATTTATGATATCGGTATCGGTATCGGACATAAAAAAGTGGTATCGTGCCATCTCTAGTATCTACTGATATCTACTGCTAGCTAGTTTATTGTGATGGTGCTGTTTTTTTTTATTATGTTTTGTTTGTGTTTCCCCCCCCCCCCCCCTTCTCACCGTCTCTTCTCCCCTTTGGTTTTTTTTCTCTCCCTCTCTTTCTTTCATTCTTTCTCCCTGTCCCCCAGTCATGTCTGTCCCGTTTGTAGCAACTGAAAATAAAGTAAATACATAATTATAATAAAGGTCAATCAAATGGACCAATATGGCAAGGCCATGATGATCCACTTGGTAAAATAAATCCGCTTGGCATCTTTCTTGGCCTTAAGACAACAGTTCTGATGGCTAAAGATCCAAACGGGACACAAAAAAGAAAAAAGATAAGAAAAAAAAATACATCTCTTGACAGCTACTAAGTAGATTTTAGACATGAGGTGATTGTACTGTTTCCTATTTGCTTTGTAAAGAACAAAATATTTTTTACCATTACAATTTTGAATTAAATGGAAAAAAGGTTTACCAGTGTTGATTTCATAGGCCTAGTTTTTGTCAGCAACCTTTTTTATTCTGACAAAAACAAGATGATAACTAAAGGAAAACTAATGCACGAGAACAAAAACTGTGATGAAATGTATTGACAATTTGGTGAATGAATAAAAAGGAAGGTGGGAGGAGTTTGGGGAAGTGATCCAATCAAAAGTAATCTTGGGAAATAAGATGAGATTTTTTGGGTAAATGGTACAGCTAGCTCTCATGCCCTCTGTTTCTCAAGAAAATGTGACACAATGTCAATGCTTGGGAAGAAGACAAGTCATATGTAGAGTCATATTCAGAGGGCCCGATGGCGCCAGTGTCCGGCAGCCTCGCCTCTATCAGTGCGCCCCAGGGTGGCTGTGGCTACAATGTAGCTTGCCATTACCAGTGTGTGAATGTGTGTGTGAATGGGTGAATGACTGAATGTAGTGTAAAGTGCTTTGGGGTCCTTAGGGACTAAGTAAAGCGCTATACAAATACAGGCCATTTACCATATGTAGCCATTTTGCATTTGACGCCACGGAAAATAAGACGCTTTGTAAACCGTGTGGAGCAAAACATGATAAGTGCTTACCCTTTGTATTTCAGTCAACTGTCGTTACCTCGGTTATGGAGGATCATGTTGTGGAAGTTTCCCATTTAGTAAAGCCTGCAGACAAATGGTGAACATAGCTAACATCCTTTAATCAAAAAGAACAAAAACCCAAGCTTGGTGAAAGCAGCCATCAAGGGGCAAACAACCGGCAGAGTCTCTCTTGAACCCGGCAGAGCCCTGGGTTTAAATACTTTCTACAGAAACAAAAGGCAATACACAGCTGTTTTCACACCACTGGTCTCCCCCCCAAAGAAAGAGTTCACACTCCCTTGTTACCTCTTACAATGGAGAAGAACAAAAAACTCCACTACCTGTGGAGTCTTCACTGGTGCTCTCTAAGTAAACCCTTCTCGTTACCTTGGAAACTAAATGGCGCAAGTAACACTCAACTGAGTCTAAAATTATATGCTGTTTTAATCTAATATGAAATAATGCTGCATTGTGAGTTTGATTGTCCCTCATTTTTGACATCAGTGAATGTCAAAATATGTCCTGACATTTGAGTCAGGTGGTGAACACGGGTAGGAAACTTAGACTCATGACTTCATTTCACACTGACAAGTGACAGCGTTCATATAAATGCAAAAGGATGAAGAAAGCAGCAGATAGGGGAGATGAGATGCACTTTTTTCTGAGTAAACATTTTCCTTGAACAGTAATAATAGTAGTCTTTTTCTGACGTTTTCTTGTCCTTTTAAAGCAGTCTTTTCTTCTGTTATCATTGTACCCAGTACGGAGCCATGGTATTGTGTGCGTTCTTATTTTCAGCATATTGTAACCTTACCTCTGCATCTGCAGATCACAGGAGGATCATATTCACCACAAGTAGTCTAGCTACAGCAGTCATGAAAATAGATGCATGACTAAAATTAAGATGAACTTGAAATATTTTCTAATTCATCTGATAAGTAGCTCAACATTTAACACTGACTTTAAAGCTGCAGTTTTGAAAAAAGGGGGAAACACATCATTTAAGTGTGGAGCATGAAAGATCTGGACTCACTAGCAGTTTGCGGGGTCGTTAGCAGCATGCAAATATATGTAAATGTTCATTAACGCAAATATCCAACCAGCCAATCACATGGCATGGCAACCTGCTGAAGTTCAAGCCGAGCATCAGAATGGGGAAGATAGGTGATTTAAGTGACTTTGAATGTGGCATAGTTGTTGGTGCCCAAATGGTTGGTCTGAGTATTGTTGATCCCAGAGGTCAGAGGAGAATAGCCAGGCTGCTTCAAGCTGAAAGAAATGCAACATTAGCACAAATAAGCACTTGTAACAACCGAGGTATGCAGAAGAGCATCTCAAACCTTGAAGCAGAAGGGCTACAGGAGCACAAGGCCACATCATGTGCCACTCTTATATATTGTAAGATATAATATTATAAAGCTATATTCTGCTTTGTTATTTTGCAGTCATTCATAAACCTATAATTTATGCTTCAGACAGTGTGAGTTTTCATCATTTCAGATCTGCTGTTTTCATGGACTTTCATGGACGGTTTATTTTTGAGACTGAGTGTGAGCAGTTTCATGATGGGTGATTGCAGGTAAATGCACAAAATACTCGTTGAAGTTCATCACTTGGTGTTTATTACCGAGTGCAGGAGAGACTGATAGACAGGAGCACTAATTAAAAATTACTGTTATCTATGACTGCAAACTCTCCATTACCATGGAAACGGTATCTTCAGATAACAGTAAATATATGGTAAGGTGATGATGTTATTAAAGACTTGGACTCTATAAATTGACTGTCAAGTAGATAGCTGTAGCATACTAACAGCAGGTCCTTGGTGTCCTGCCATATATAATGCACACATTTTCCTTAAGTCACATATCAAACATTCTGATGCTGAAAAGATATTTTTAAAGAGATAAGTCAGATATTAAAATTTTGTGTCCAGGATCTGTCACTAACAGTATTGTGGCAACACAGACATCACTTCCAAAAACTGCATTAGCGCCACCTGTAATGCAAGAGTGTCCTCAGTCAAAGTGAACATTCATGCTTCCACAACTTTCAAGAGACACGGATAAAACGACTTGAAAGCTTTCTTTCCACAGCTGCCACCGTTGTGAGGGGCATAATCAAAAGAGACAAGGCTAAATATATGAAGACTGAAAGAATTGCTTTTTTTTAATTGTAGCTTTTGTTTTTTGACCTTCTCTGGCAGAGAGATGTAATCTTGGCCCTGTGACCATTACCTTTCAGTGTGAGGAGAGAGATAAGTTGGTCTGTGGCTCCATGTGTAGCAGACTGAAGAATGTATGTGTTTCACAGTGTTGAAGGCTAAGACAGTCTCAGAATCCTCTGTTTATATTTTTACTCCTCTGTCTTACTCTCACTGCATGCCCATCTCTGTTGCTCCACGTGCTGCAAGATTTTTCTTAGGGCAAAATACTAAGGTCAAAACTGTTTTAATCATTTTCATGATTGAAGGTCTCGTGGGAAGGAGATCCAACTGCTAAGTTTCAGTTTTGAACTCTGCTCAAGGGATTATACCACAGCACTGAAAAAATCCCCCTTTTTAAGACTTACTCAAATTTGTCACCTTTGGGTTGGTGTGTAGTTCATCCTTGAGCCCAAGCTGATCACAGCTTCTTTATTATGTTACACCCGTCACCAGACTACCACTTGCTGTGTCAGGTAGTGTACAGAGCAGAGGTGGGACCAAGTCATTGTTTTGCAAGTCTCAAGTAAGTCTCAAGTCTTTATCCTCAAGTCTCAAGTCAAGTCTCAAGTAATGTCAGGCAAGTCAGAGTCGAGTCTCAAGTCACTGGTGTAAAAGTCTGAGTAAAGTCACAAGTCTGAAATTTTGAATTTCAAGTCTTTTCGAGTCTTTAAAAAAAAAAAAAACGAAAAAATAATGTTGCAGTTATATGCTAAATGTAAATATTAGACCATGTAATTTTTAAATCTGTGTTTTTCTCAACACATGCCAAAATAGTGAACTTAGAAAATATACACAAATTGTGAAATTGCACCTCTTTAAAATGCAGCTCAATTAAACTTAGCTCCAAGAATAATTTTCACCGACAGTTCTGAGATAAGCTGCATGTTATTCTTGGATGCGGTTGTAGGACCGGCTTTAAAATCGCATGACAAAAATATCATACATATTAAAAAAAACTGCATCACCAACGTAGCCTGGACAACATTTGCTAGTTAGATGAAGTCAGCTATCTCATTGTAGCATATTTATATGCATATTTATAATCATACGGTTCTTGGAGTGAGTGCATACACTCATGAAGTTTAGTAACTTCAGGTCACTGCAACAAGCCCAGGTACAGTTTACCGACGGATGGATACAGGACCTTGAAATGCACCGTGTAGAACGAAAGACCATCGTACGAACAAAGGTAAGTTTACCAGTCTCACAAATCGTCGTCATAAATACACATTCGTTAACCGTTTATTAATAGGACCTTTGAGCTCAAGGGTAATTAATTAGTAGTGGAAATAATTTCTGGTAGGCATCACAGAAATGTAGCAGTGACAATAATACTGTATGCTGTAATCGCACTGGGCAATTAGTGATACAAAAAACCTGTTTTATCCTGTGAATAAAAGTATATGTTTTTGTCAATGTACCATAATAACAGAGGCGAAACGCAATATTGAGTCAGGACAATTCACTATTTATGCACAATAAACAAAGGAGCATAGCGCCACAATTTCTGTTCAGCGCCAGACTTGCTTGTAACCTATATCACCAATTATGTTATGAAAATGACGTATTAACTCATTCACTGCCATTGACGTCTATAGCCGTCAATTGCAGTGAATGAGTCAATGGCTTTAACTCATTCACTGCCAATGGCTGGCAGTGAATGAGTTAACTACTAAAAAACACTGACCTTCGTGTAAATGCTTGAGCAGACTAACCTGTGAGCTGGAGTGTTCTGGGATGTTATATTTGATCTTTGAATGGCTGCAATCCAGTCGCGTCTTTGTTACTTCGGAAACATGGCTTGAACAATTTCTCTTCAACGACGTAATCCGATAACAACCGATCTCTTTACCCGTCGGCTTCCCGTGGCTGTCATGCGACCGGCTATTGCAGTTAATAATACAACAGCTTCTTGACATTTTTGTGTTTCTTTTTATCGCTGTGTGACTGATTTCAATTGAAAGCCTGCGTGTGCTAGTACCTCTTGCCACGAGTTCCCAGAATCCTTTGCGGTTTACCCCTGAATGACGTCACATTTTCAATCTCTATATAATATGCATGTTAAATTTTATATTTGGGGTGAAATATCAAGTCTTTTCAAGTAAACCGGTTCAAGTCCAATTCAAGTCCCAGGTCATTGGTGTAAAAGTCCAAGTCAAGTCACAAGTCTTAGAACATTTTTTCAAGTCAAGTCTAAAGTCATAAAATTAATGACTCGAGTCTGACTCGAGTCCAAGTCATGTGACTCAAGTCCACACTTCTGGTACAGAGTGACCTGATGTCAGCTCACATACTCCAGAATCTCAAACTGAAGGAGACAACAACACCAGTTTTCTTGCCTCCTGTAACAGCCAATTGGATTTTTGCACCTGCTCGTTTCTGTTTGGCTATAATGTTACACCACTTCAGGACAACTTGGTGTAAACAGCAGAACCGAGTTTATTTGGGTACTTCAGAACCGTGGCTTTCACATACAGAGCCCAAGAATACACTCTTCTCTCTTTTTCTTCTCTTTTCTTTTTTTTACATAGTTTTTCTTTTTCCGTGACTGCCCCCTACTGGTGGAAAAACATGTAGCAGCCAAAAATCCAAACATATAGTTGAATAACACAAATACCAACAGATTCGTGCAATGTTTTGGACATATTTTAGCTTTACACTTTACCAAGTGCTACATTCCTCCCCTGCTAAATAAATGTTGTCCCAACATTGAGAAAACATGACAATAAGTGTAGCGGCGGCACTCCGTCCCTATTTCACTCTTCTGTACCGCCGTTAGGAGTCAGTCCGGCAACATGCATTGAAACGCGAGCAAGTCCAAGTATCCTTCTTGCAAACAATATGTTTATTGACACTTTTAGTTTACATGGCAAGACTCGGTCAAAAAACTGTGTCGCTTCCAGCTTATCCAACTCCTCAACTACGTAACTACAGTGCGCCGGAAGCTCAAAATACTAAAAAGCGCTTTAGAATGTTGCACTTCTCTATTCTATACATTTAACAAACAGTATTTTAAAATCAACTAGAATTATATTCTTAACATCAAACATATATATTTCTCCTCTAATCATTTTACCAGTACCAATAAAATTAACCTTTAATTGGCTCTTACATCATCCGGCCCCTAATTGGTTAGGCGAGAGAACTAAACAATTACTAACTTACACATTAATCATTAAGAGCCAACCTAATCGTAATGTCCATGAACAAACATTCCTTCTCTTCATCGCTCAGATGAAGCCTCCTCCAGAAGACACAACTTGTTAACAGGTCTTTCCAGGATGTTGCTTTTAGTTTTTACTTTCAATCTTCGGACTGTTCCACTTGAGTCTGGCAACGTCTCAACCACTCTCCCCATGAGCCAGGAGTTGCGTGGAGAAGAACTGTCCACCAGCAGCACAAGATCTCCGACCACGAAGTTTCTTCTTAGTTTCAGCCACTTCTGGCGCTCTTGCAGAAGTGGAAGATATTCACGAGTCCATCTGGTCCAAAACAAATCTGCTAGATATTGAACCTGTCTCCATCTTTTTCTGGTGTATGCATCATTTTTGTTGAAGACACCTGGAGGCATGAGGGGCTGTGACTTAAGCAGCAACAGATGGCTCGGCGTTAAAGCTTCAACGTCATTTATGTCTTCTGAGACGCTTGTGAGAGGTCTGCCATTAATGATGCTTTCAATCTCACACATTATTGTATGAAGACAATCTTCATTTGGCACTTGTTCCTTCAAGAGAGCGCTGAGAATTCGACGCACTGTTCGAATTTGTCTCTCCCAAACTCCACCTTGATGTGAAGCAGCCGGGCTGTTAAAAATCCACTTTATACCTTTTGGTTTTAGGACTCTTTCTATTTTGTCGTTATCCAGTCTTTGAATGGCTTCCCTCAACTCCCTTTCCGCTGCCACAAAGTTTGTGCCGTTATCTGACCTCATGATGGTAACTTGACCTCTTCTGCAGATGAAACGTCGAATCGCGTTGATACAGGAGTCTGCGTCAAGACTGTCTGCAACTTCAATATGCACAGCTCTGAGAGTGAGGCAGGTAAACATGACACCATATCTTTTGACAGTACCCCGGCCCCGCTTGACATCAAATGGGCCAAAGTAGTCGACACCAGTGTTTGTAAATGGAGGTTTGTCTGGTAGAAGACGGTCTTCAGGTAAGTCTGCCATCTTCTGCTCACCAACCCTTCCAGAAATCCTACGGCAAGTTTGACATTTGTTGATTATCTTTCTAATTGCCGAATTGGCTTGAGGAATCCAATATCTGCATCGCAATTGCGCCAGCACATAATTGCGACCGCAGTGACCAGTTCGTTGATGGATGTCTCTCAAAATGATTTCAGAGATTTTGCTGTGTTTAGAAAGAATTGCTGGTTGTTTAGCATTTTCTGGCAAGCCTGATTTATTGAGTCTGCCGCCAACTCTCAGCATCCCATCCCGAAGAACTGGGTCTAATTTGAACAGCTGGCTGCTACAACTGAGCTGTCCTCCCTTCTGTAGGATTTTGATCTCCTCTCCATGATGTTGTTTCTGGCTGAAACGAACAATTACTGATTCGGCAGCCTCAAGATCCTCCAAAGCAAGCGCTTTCTGTCCCATTGCAGATTTAAATGTCCTCATGTGCCCTTGCAACTTTAACTTTTGCTTTTCAGGATCATTTTCGTTTTTCTGGACTATTTTTGAGTACTGTTTTCTTTCTTCTTTTAACATCCACAGCACCTTCCTTAGCTTCACTATCCAGGCTACTGCTCTTTTCAGTTTATTCCAGTCCGAATAGTAGTCTATCACACGTTTCATTGGTTCCATGCCTTCCTCAACTGTCAGTATATTAACCGTTGCTGAAGTCTTGACTTCTGGATCATTTTGAAGGTTTTCCTTCTTTCTCACTGGCTGTTCTGGCCATTCGTTTTCATCTAGAAGACAGTTCGGCCCGTGAATCCATGAACCTCCTTCCAACAGATCTTTTGCCTTTAAGCCTCTGCTTGCTTGATCTGCAGGATTTTCTGCCGATGTCACATACTTCCATTGCGATGGCTTGGTTGCTTCTCGAATCAGTGAAACTCTATTTGCAACAAATGTTTTGAAGCGAGATGTTTCGCTATCAATGTATCTAAGCACAGTTGTGCTGTCCGTCCAAAAGACTGATTGTTGCAGAGGAACTTGAAGTTCTTGTCGCAGTAATCTGTCCATCCTCACTGAAATCACTGCTGCAGTCAGCTCAAGCCTAGGAATTGTGACTTGCTTGAGCGGAGAAACTCTGGATTTCCCAATGAGAAAGGCACAATGTCTCTTGCCTTGTCTATTTTCCATCAACAGGTAAGAGACAGTTCCATATGCGTAATCTGAAGCATCGGAAAAATGGTGCAACTGCGCAACAACAGTGCATCCGAAACCTGTAGGCTTTAGGCATCTACTCACATGGAAGTTGGAGAGGAGTACAATGTCTTCTTTCCATTTTTTCCAAATTTTTGCATGCTTTTCATTGATCTCCTTGTCCCAACCATGCTGCTCTTTACAGAGATCTTTCAACAAAAGCTTTGCAGGCAAGATGACTGGTGCTAGAAAGCCAAGAGGGTCATAAATTGAATTAATGACTGACAAAATGCCTCTTCGTGTCATTGGCTTGTCTTGCAACCTTATAGTGTAAGTGAAGTTATCTGTTTCTGTGTTCCACTGTACACCTAGAGTTCTCTCAACTGGCAAAGTGTCATGCCTAAGATCCAGATCTTTCACCTCGTTGGCTCTGTGTTCTTCAGGAATTGACATCAACACTTTCCTACTGTTACTTGTCCATTTTGTTAATGTAAACCCTCCACTGGTACACAGAGCACAAAGATCACTGACTAATTTCACTGCAGCCTCTTCTGTAGCTACACTTTTAAGACAGTCATCTACGTAGAAGTTGCACAGGACTGTCTGAACAGCTTCTGGAGATGCTTCTTCCTTGTGATCTTCTGCCGTTCTTCTTAGCGCATATGAGGCGACACTTGGTGAGGAAGTAGCTCCAAAGAGGTACACCATCATCCTATATTCCTTCATGGGCTCATCCAGCTTGCCATCTGGCCACCAGAGAAAACGAAGAAGATCAGCATCCCTTTCTGGTACATTGACTTGGTAAAACATTGATTCAATGTCTGCCATCAGCGCTACTGGCTCTTCACGGAATCTTAAAAGAACACCCACCAGTGTGTTAGTCAGATCCGGTCCCTGCAGTAACTCCTTGTTTAGAGACATATCCTGGTATGAAGCCGTACAGTCGAACACGACCCGTAACTTTCTCTTCTTCGGGTGATACACCCCATGGTGTGGTATATAGAACACTCTGTTGTCGTCACGGCTCAACTGGTGGTCTGGCACTGGAACTGCATAGCCCCTGGTGATGATGTTTTCCATGAAGCACTTATAATCTTCAAAAAACTGAGGATTCTTCTTAAACTTCCTGAACAAACATGCTATCCGCTGCTCCGCAACACAATGGTTGTTTGGCATTTGAAGATTCTCATTCTTAAGTGGCAATCCAATGTTATAGTGTCCATTTTCGAAGGTCGTTGTCTTTTCTACTGCTCGTAGAAACTGTTTGTCTTCTTGTGACATTTCCTCTTTGTCATCATAATTACGTTCTGAAAAATCGATGTTATACTGTTGGACCAGTAGCTTCTCAACTTCTACTAAGGAGATTCGGCTCACTGAGAAATGTGGTTCTTTGTTTTCTGAGTCATTTAGTTCTTTTCTTATGGGTCCATTCACAACCCAACCAATGGTGGTCTTCACTGCATAAGGACCTCCATTTTGTCCATTAATGACACGCCATGGCTCCATTGCTTTTGCACAGTTGGCTCCTATAAGCAGGTCTACATTAGCCTCTATCTCTGGTAGCCTCACTTCATGTAGATAAGGCCACTTCTGGATGTCTGACTGCTTGGGTATGTTTCCACTACTCACAGGTATACTAGTGTGAGTGAACACCTTGGGTAAGTCAACGAACTTGGAATCTTCCAACCCACACACTTCCAGGTCTGATATAACAAAACTGTTAATGAGTTTCTGTTCTCCTGGTTTTTCTTGACTCATGGTACTTAGAAGTATCCGTGTAGGCTTTCCTTTAACATTCAGTTTCCTTTGTAGATCTTCCGTGCAGAATGTTGCCGTGCTTCCCGGGTCCAAAAAGGCATATGTCTCTATATTTTTATCACTCATTTTAGATTTAATCTTGACTGGTACTATAGAGAGCACACACTCCTCTTCTCCGGCCCCTGTAAGCCCACAAGTCTCTTGACTGACAGGAACTTGAGCACAAGGTGCCTCATTACCATCAGTAACATCCTTCCTTTCTGCTTCCACAGAACTTTCTTTTTTCCCCATGTGCAGAATGTCTGGGTGCTTTAGTGAACACTCTTTACATTCCATTCTGCGCTTGCAGAACTTGCTGAGATGCCCATAAACCAAACATCCAAAACAGAGTCCCTTTGACTTTAAGAAATCCACAAGTTCTTTGTGTGGTTGATTCTTAATCTTGCCACAAGAAGCAAGAGTGTGAGGCTGCTGACAATACAAACATGGCTTCTCAAAGGCACTCACTGTCTTGATTGAATTTTCAGTTTTAACGTTTGTTTTTTGCAGTCTTTTGTTCTCGGCGGAAATGTTGGTGGTAAAACTGCTTCCTCGAAACTCCTTCTTTGCTGGATATTTTTCCTTTTGGTCAGTCTTTCCACTTGTCGCTGCACGGTTGTCTGGGATATTACCAAAGAGTGGATCCATAGCTATTTTAGCCTGGCGGTCTATAAAGTTCACCAAATCTGCAAATCTTGCTCTTTTGCCCCTCTTTTCTTGGAGTTCAAATGCTTCTACGCGCCAACGTTCTCTGGTTTTGTAGGGCAGCTTGGATATCACTGTGCGTAGATTGGTTGGATTATCCATCTCTTCCAAAAATTCAACATCCTCCATGGTGTTGCGACAGCCAGTCAGGAACATAGCATAGGAATTTAATGCCTTTGCATCGTCATTTTTCACTTGCGGCCATTTGAGTGCTTTCTCAATGAATGCGCTTGCGATCCTTAGCTCATCTCCATAGTGCTTATGTAGCAACCGTCTGGCCTCACGGTAACCTTTGCTAGGAGTCATGTGTACACAACTGCGAATTAGCTCCTGTGGTTCGCCAGCAGTGAACTGTTCCAAAAAATACAGCTTATCTTGATCGTTATCAGTCTTTTGCTCTATTGCATGTTCGAAGGCTCTTATGAAGGCCTTATACTGTAGTGCATCACCTTTAAAAACAGGAATGTCCTTTGATGGCAACTGAGCCAACTGCTGCTGTTTCACAAGTAACTCAGTGATTACATTCTGTTTCTGCATGACTGACAATAGATCATCACTTCTGTCAACGTGAGCATTAAGCCCATGAGTGGAGACTGGATGAGACAGTTGTGGTACCTGTGAGTTTTGCACTTGTGAATTAGCGTGACTACTCACATCAGCTTGTTGTGGGAGCATTATGCCAACTCTTTCCTTTTTAACTTCTCGACCTTGCGATCTTTGTATTGACACATAACTGCTCAGACCATCTTCAGATCTTTCATATTCTTTGAGCACCTTTAATTTTTCTTGACTTTCCGCTAGTGCAGTCTCCAACTCTAACTCTTCCTTTTCCGCTTTGACTCTTGCTGTTTCCAGCTCAAGATGTTGCCTAATCCTGGCCAACTCCAACTCAAGTTCTTGCCTTTTCTTCAATGCTGCGGCTCGTTCCAGCAAGGCTGCGTGTTCTGCCTCCTGTTTAGCACGAGTGGAGGAAACTCTAGATGTTGTAGATGCTCGGCTGACTTGAGACCCACGCGAGCTATGAACTGCATCCTTTCTAGCTCCAACCTGTGATGCGCTGTCATCTGGGTTAACAGCTTCTTCCAAGTTATCTGTAATGTGCTCCTGCTGCTCAGCTTCATTTGGAATCATATGCTTATGATCCTCTGCGATCCATTTCTTTGTTGTTTGCATAAACTCTCTTATAGATGCCATTTTGGGCTCAAACCAATTGTCCTGGTCAAATATTTTTTCTTCTTCAGACAAAAGGCTCTTAACCTGGTTATTGTGACCGTGAAACTCATTCAGAGCCAATGCAAAGTCACTTTCCATTACTTCATTCACATTTTGAAGGTTCTGAGCATCACTCATCATTATCTTTATCTCCTTTATTTTGCCTGTGATTGTTCCTAATGTTCGTCTTCTTAAGGCAATCCATCTGTGTACTTTTTCTTCCAAAGCTTTCTCTGTTAACTTGCATGTTCTTCCCACCTCTCTTTCCTCCGCCATCTTATAAGTTGCAGGGGTTTATTGGCTCAAGTAGCATGCACTATTTGTCTTCTGCTTAGAATCTTTAATAGACATAGTGTAAACCATCTTCATAACATGCCAAAAACTCCGCATAGACCGCATCAAATCTTGTTTTACAACATGCAGTCCCACAGACAAAGAAAGAAAAAAGAGATCGGGTTTGACGATAGCACGCAGTTAAGTTTCACTTTCGTTTTCCACCAGACTTAACAAGCCTCCGAAAAACGTATTTTTCTTCTTACTGCACGAAGTAATAAGAGAGTTTGTTACCTTCTTCTACAGAATAATCCAAAGAATTATCCGGTTTGGTGCCAGCATCCTTAAGCAGTGCCTCTTACTTTCCGTTAGGCTGCTCCCTTCCGTCCGAGCGCCGTGCAGCCGATCCTCCACATGTCGGTGAAGCTAGTTTTTTGACTTATGTAGCGGCGGCACTCCGTCCCTATTTCACTCTTCTGTACCGCCGTTAGGAGTCAGTCCGGCAACATGCATTGAAACGCGAGCAAGTCCAAGTATCCTTCTTGCAAACAATATGTTTATTGACACTTTTAGTTTACATGGCAAGACTCGGTCAAAAAACTGTGTCGCTTCCAGCTTATCCAACTCCTCAACTACGTAACTACAGTGCGCCGGAAGCTCAAAATACTAAAAAGCGCTTTAGAATGTTGCACTTCTCTATTCTATACATTTAACAAACAGTATTTTAAAATCAACTAGAATTATATTCTTAACATCAAACATATATATTTCTCCTCTAATCATTTTACCAGTACCAATAAAATTAACCTTTAATTGGCTCTTACAATAAGAAACAAAAATAAACAAATATACTTCTCTCTTCCTTGTGACAATGTAGAGATGGCGTAAGTTGGCATAGGGTTTAGCAGTGCTCTAAGATCACTTTCACGATGCACTATTGGACCTCAGGTGACAGAATCACATGTTACTCTCTTACCAGATAAGCATCGGCTTACAACAGTGCTGAGTTGTTTCCGACAGTCCACATACAAATATTACCCTCTAAGACGTTACTATCACTTTACCACGTGCTCCGGAGCTTGTCAACTTAGATAGTAACCATTTAATCACAATTTACCTCATCAAACATAATGATACAATGTCTTACGCTACCATCCCCAAAAGTATCAAATACTTGTGTCACCATATTGGTAAGGCCTTGTAAGTCCCCATACATTTTTGAAAAATAACATCATTTAAATTCAGAAAAACTCTTTCACAGTTCAATAATAACTAACTGGTACATAAGCTGCATAGTAAGGCATTTGTAGAGTTGCCCAAGGTACTCCAAACTGGTCATAGAATGGCGGTGCTGCTGCACTGGCATACAATGGGTTAACACTGTGACCAATTGCTCTTTGAACTGGTTGGCCAAATGCATCATAAGTCAATATTTTCCGTGGACATCTCTCCCTCTGAGATCTTCTCGGCTGCGGTTCCGACAGTTCTGGGTTCATTTCACTGGGCTGACCTGACGAAGCAACAGTGTCTGGTGATGCTGAGGTGTCATGTTTAGCGTTACCTTGTCCATTCACCATATCTACTTGAAACTCTTCAGCATCCACTCTAAGCTCCGTGCTCTTTCGCTGAAGGTCCTGGTCCAGTTCAGTAGCAGGTGCAGACACCATTAAATCCCCTTGAGGCTGACAGTGGTGGTGCCTCACTCTCTGAGACCAATACTGCTCTTCATCATCTGAGCTCTCTATATGGTTCGATGCGTCTTGTAGGTCTCTTTGTTTTTGTGTCTGTGTAGTGTGGCTTCGTTCAGTTCTTGTTATTGTGGGAAGCGGTAATGCATTACAGGGCATTAACATGTTGCGGTGGAGGATACGGCCTCGCCCAGCACCACGCTCCGGCTTAACCTCATAGACAGGGCTGTTTTCCCCCTTTTGAGAGATCACTATGTGAACTTGATCCTCCCAATAGGAGCGTAACTTTCCCGGGCCTCCCCTCTTTGACATGTTCCTGACAAGTACCCTGTCCCCAGGTGAGAGTACAGCACTTTGTCTCTTCAGGTCATAATGTGATTTCCCTCTTGCCAGAGTCTTTTTAATGTTTCTGGATGCAATGTCATATGCTTCTTTCATTTGTTGTTGCCATTTGTGAGCATAATCCTCATATGATTTGCATTTGTTCGTCTCACTCAGTCCAAAAATTATATCAATAGGGAGACGTGGATGTCTACCAAAGAGTAAATAAAAGGGCGAGTATCCTGTCGAGTCACTAGTTGTGCAATTATAGGCATGCACAACTTTGTTTACGTAGTCACTCCAGTTTCCTTTCTTTTCCTCATCCAGGGTCCGCAGCATTGACAGCAAAGTGCGATTAAACCTTTCCACCGGGTTCCCCTGTGGATGGTAGGGTGTAGTCTTTGAATTGGCTATTCCTGTGTACTTCTGCAGCTGTTTGAATAAATGGTTTTCAAATTCTCTGCCTTGATCGTGATGTAATTTACCAGGAAAACCAAATTTCAAGGAGAAGTCATTAAAAATTTTATCTGCTGCTGTTTTGCCAGATTTGTTGCGTGTAGGGTAGGCTTGAGCAAACTTGGTGAAGTTGTCCTGTAACACTAAAATATACTCATACCCTCCCCTGCTCTTTTCGAGATGGACATAGTCTATTGAGACCATTTCAAAGTGTGCAGTAGCCGGCACATGACACATGGGGGCCCTACACTGAACTGTAGGTTTTTTCTGAATATTACATTTGCACACCTGTGTAATGAAAAACTCAATATCTTTGTACATATTCGGCCAATAAAACCTACTCCTTGCCAAATTCATCACACGGTCCACCCCCAAGTGACCCATTTTGCAGTGAAGGTGTTTGTACACCAGTTCTTTGTGCGATTCCGGAATCACAATCTGAGTGTAAGTCACAGTCTTTCGTATCAGCAACCCGTCATCTGAGATAAACAGCTTTTTCCACTCGTGTAGTAGCTGTTTTCCTTTAGGGGTTTCGAGCGCTGATGTCTTGTCAAAACTCGCACCAGTACTCTTTAAGTTGAGAACATAAGCTATGGCAGGGTCCTGCTTTTGAGCTTGCAATAGCTCCTGCGTTGTGATCCTCACATCTGGCGGATTTTCTGTAAGTATTTTGTTTACTTCTGGATTGCACGTTATGGCTGATATCCAATACAGTTGTTTGTCTTCCTGTGTTTCAATGGCATTCAGTACTGCGCTTAACACTTCAGGCGAACACAGCTCAGTACATTCTGACATGTATGAATCCATACTAGAAGGTGTTCTGGACAAAAAGTCTGCATCAACGTTACTTTTTCCGGGTCGGTATTTCAGTGTTATGTTAAAATCAGCCAGCTCGGAAAGCCATCTGTGTCCTGTTGCATTCAGTTTAGCTGTGCCTAAAACATAGCTTAAAGGGTTGTTATCACTGTACACTGTCACTGAGGGAGCATAGAACAAATAGTCTCTAAAGCGCTCAGTCACAGCCCATTTTAGTGCCAAAAACTCAAGTTTCCCTGAGTGCCACCTGTAATTCCTCTCAGCTTGTGTTAATGTTCTTGACCCATACCCAATGACTCTTAATTTACTGTCCTGCCTCTGATACAAGACTGCACCAAGGCCTTCTTCTGAAGCATCGATGTGCAGAATGAAGGGTTCCTCAAATTTAGGATAAGCCATCACAGGTGGATTAGTCAAAACATCCACCAAAGAGTCTAGTGCTTTTTGGTGGCTGTCACTCCATATGATTTTTTGGGTGGGTGCAGCATGCCCCGCCTTGGCTGACCGCGCTGGTGTTTGCGTGTGGTCAACTGAGAGTAAATCATATAGGCACTTTGCATGTCTTGAAAAATCTTGTACATAGCTTCGGTAGTATCCTAAAAATCCTAAAAGCTTTCTCAGCTCTTTAATGTTTGTTGGTGGGTTGTCCTTCAAAGCTCGTACTGCTTGTACCTCTTTCTCATCCATTTTGTAGCCGTCTGCTGAAATGATTTTGCCCACATAGCGGACCTCATTTTTAAACAAGTCACATTTATCAGGTCTTAGTTTTACTCCCCAAGCCCGCTGACGTTTGAGAACTGATCTCAAATCTTCAATATGCTGTTCAAATGTTTGACTGTACACCAAAACATCATCTAAATATGGAGTTCATATTTTGTCCCTCAAGCCTTCCAAACTTTCCTCCATGCTCCGCTGGAAAGCTGCAGGTGCATTGGTGAGTCCAAATGGGATCCTATTCCATTCGTACAGCCCCCAGGGTGTTGTGAAGGCGGTATATTTTTTCGAGTCTTCGCTGATTTCACCTTGATAGTACGCTTTGCCTTGGTCAAGCACACTAAACCACCTATTGCCGCCAAGTCCATCAAGGATTTCCTGTATTCGTGGAATAGGGTGTCTGTCTGGAATGGTCTTTTTATTGAGGCCCCTATAATCGACACACAGTCTCAGGCCTCCATCCCGCCTTCTCACACACACTATTGGAGAGGCATATGGTGAGGTTGATTTGTGAATAAAGTCTTTTTTTAACAAGTCCTGAATGTGACTTTTTACTTCATCGTAGAGAGCACGTGGGACTGCATTATAGGATTTGGCTACAGGAATCTGATCAGTGAGTTTGATATCCATTTTTAGATTTCTTATGTAACCAACTTCCTCTTTGTGTTAAGCAAATGCGCCTGACTCCTCCCTTAACATTTTCATGACGACCGCCTGTTGTTCTGTGTTAAGGTGGCCCAAATTGACAGGTGGTTCCCAAGGCTCTTCTGCTGAGCTAGGTGAGTTCTGATTGTCTTTTTCTACAATCGAGCCTATCTGAGCTTCTTTGAGATTTACAGGATAACTATGTGTTACCCTCTCTATGTTACCTAGAAGGGTTTTAGGTGGCAACACAATGTCATGTTTGGTAGCATTAGTGTCATGCGCCGTGGTGCGCGGGCACGAAAGGATCCAGGCGCAGACTCCGAGCTAACAAAAAGACACTTTAATAAAACAACGAAAGGCGACCCGGGGAAAGTAGAGAGCAAAACAGAAACTAAAAATCCGGGGAAACAATGACACGAGGAAGCCGGGATCGGGACGGCGGGGGGCTGCAATAGAAAGGGGAGATGATTACTAGGGAGCCAGGAAGCGGGGAGAACATATCAGGACTGAGTTAGAGTAGGGGCTTACGATAGAACGGAACCGTGGGAGCTCGGGAGGGAAGTGTGGCAGTCCGTGGGGGCAGGAAGTCCGTGGAATGGCGAGTGGGCCAGGTGAGCACCGCGAGATCCAGTTGAGCCGGAGGACAGGCAGGTAGCAGACGCCGAGTAGAAACCACTGTGGGGATGACTACGAACTGGCGTGGAGCATCCGTCAGCGCCGGATTAAGTGGATCTCAGTGTAATCACCGGGATGGAGAGCAGGTGTGCTGGTGATGGCCCAGCCCGGGGGTGTGGCTACCGAGCATCACGCATTCCACAGACACAGGACCACGGACCATGACAATTAGTAACATAGATATTGACTTTGCAGGTGCTGCCTGATATAGACAGCAACTGGCAGTTAGATTTCAGACCCTCATCTAAAGACAAGTTTTCATCTGGCTCGAAAAGCATTTCACTTTTTACCTTTAGGTCTGTTTTGATGGAACAACTAACGCCGTACATTTGCCCACCCGGTACGACAATAGCTTTGCGTCCTGATCTGATAGGATAAGTAACTATCTCGTTACTGGTGGTGTGGATAAGGTTCAACAGTGCTTCTGCTTTGCTTGATCCTACTCTTAGAGAGTTTCTGAGTAGAGACAAGCTTTCACTGGACTGAGTAGTGTCTTTTTTGATCAGTTCCTCAATAGCATTAAACCCTATTATTGGTTTTTGCATCACATCCTGACTTACTAGGATTGGAACCCGAACCTCATTCTGAGCTGCAGCTTTTCCTCTCGAATCACAAAGGCTAAGGCTAACTTCTACCCAACCCTGGAAAGGGACTTCAGATCCATTTACAGCTCTCAAGTCTAAAAGTTCATCCTTACTTAATAAATCGCTGATGGGGTGAACTTCTAAGTGAGGTAAATTGTCTGATTTCCAGCATGCACTCATTATTGAAACTTGGGCTCCCGTGTCCCACAGTGCCTGTGTTTTGCAGTTATTCATTCTACACCATACTAGACACTTTCTGCCCACGAGCTGTGCTACTTTTCTTTTTTTGGTACTTAAATTGAACACGTTTGGGGGTTGGTTCCTAATTTTAGGATTTCCTGAGTCAGTTGGTGATGCAAGGGATAAGCTTCGGGCCTTGGGAATGTTATCACATTGGGACATTGGTGCTGAAGCTGTGGCTTGTCCCGCAGTCACAGCCCCGCCCAGTTTTCCTGCTTCTGAGCTCCCCTTACTTTGCATCCCTTTGCCCAGTGAGAGTCACTGCCGCATTTGAAACAATGGTCACAGTCCATGTTTTCTTGTTGACATGCAGAGCATCGCCTTTTTGGTCTCTGAGCTGCCTTTCTGTACGCCCTGACTTGTCTATCACCATCACCACTTCTATGTCGTTGGACAGTTTGCACTAGTGAAGCTACCTGTCCTGTGAGTTCCCTGATTGCTGAGTTCCATCCATCCATCCATCTTCATCCGCTTATCCGAGGTCGGGTCGCGGGGGTAGCAGCCTAAGCAAAGAGGTCCAGACCTCCCTCTCCCCAGCCACCTCCTCCAGCTTGTCCGGGGGAATACCAAGGCGTTCCCAGGCCAGCCGAGAGATATAATCTCTCCAGCGTGTCCTGGGTCTGCCCCGGGGCCTCCTCCCGGTGGGACATGCCTGGAACACCTCGCCCAGGAGGCGCCCAGGGGGCATCCTTGCCAGATGCCCGAACCACCTCAGCTGGCTCCTTTCGATGTGGAGCAGCAGCTGCTCTACTCTAAGCCCCTCCCGGATGGCTGAACTTCTCACCCTATCTCTAAGGGAGAGGCCAGCCACCCTTCGGAGGAAGCTCATTTCCGCCGCTTGTATCCGCGATCTCGTTCTTTCGGTCACTACCCACAGCTCGTGGCCATAGGTGAGGGTAGGGACGTAGATCGACCGGTAAATTGAGAGCTTCGCTTTTACACTCAGCTCCCTCTTCACCACGACTGACCGGTGCAGCGTCCGCATTACTGCAGCCGCAGCCCCAATCCGTCTGTCGATCTCCAGCTCCCTTCTCCCATCACTCGCGAACAAGACCCCGAGATTGATTGCTGAGTTACTTTCCTCAATTTTTGCAAATAAGGAGTTATCTTTGAGGGTTTTAGCCGGTTTTGTGTCAGGCTGGCTTGTGCGGGGATCAGTAAGCGCTACATTCTGCTCAACTACATTTAGTCCTGTTCTAAATGACCTGTGGGCTTTTGCCTTTAACGCTCTCTCGCTTTCATTGTACTGGGCTGTTTGCATTTTCATTAATAAGAGTTCATCGCTACAGTTTTCATCCTGCAAATATGCTCTCATTTCTGCTCTGACATTGTCATTTAGAAGACCCGTTCTAATGGACTGAAAACATTGACTTTGAACAAGTTCTTTGTTATACTTTAGGCTAGACTGGGTGCGCTCAGATGCGAAAAGGATTTTTTGACGCAAATCCAGCACTCTAATCAGGAACTCAAGTGGTGTTTCATTTGCCCCCTGTGTAGCTTTGGTTAATTGCTGGTAC
Organism: Maylandia zebra; assembly: GCF_041146795.1. Lineage (NCBI taxonomy): Eukaryota > Metazoa > Chordata > Actinopteri > Cichliformes > Cichlidae > Maylandia > Maylandia zebra. The sequence continues at coordinate 22,697,388 of NC_135167.1, read as the reverse complement.
AGTACTGTTGCATCCGTTTCTGCATAATGGGCTTTTAGAACTTGTCTCAGGCTGGTCAATGTGAGATCTTCTTTCCCTTCCAAATAGCTCCTTAGTTTTAACCCAGGACTGATGCACGTATGACAGCCTCCACAATCTCAGCTTCAGAGTAGCCCGTTTTTAAGCCGCTTTCCATCTGGTGCTCTAAGCTACTGAAACTCAGCGTGTCTTTAGCTGTCGACTTATCCATGTCCACTTATCCTGAAGTCTTTTCTGAATCCACCTGATGAAACATTACAGCAGCTGTTGCCAATACAGTTTCTCCCCCTGCGCTGTGTTTCGCCGTCCAGCGACGTCCTCATGGCCACCTGCTGCTCTGCTGATGTCCCTTGAGCCGCCTGATGCTCCAGCGATGTCATCGGCCCTGTCCGCCGCTCCGGAGGTGCCCGCGCCGCTGCCAGTTGCTCCTCGTGCACAGCCTCCGCCGTCATCTCCGCTCTGTCTGAAGATGAAGACCGGACCACCGCTCCTGCGCCGACAGCCGCTGACCGCGCCTCCACCAGCAAAACCAGCACATCATTTAGCTCCAGAAGCACCGACATGCCTTCATCCTCTCGCTGTAAAAACTCTTCTCGTTCACAAAACTGGCTAATAAGCTTAACGATGTCATGAATCGCTGTGCGGCAGGCAGGAGAAGGACCCAGGATGCAGACTCACAGACACGGGGATAAACTTAAAGAACACAGCTTTAATGCTGGCACGGCAGAATACAGGAAATACAGAACTAACTGGAAAAAAGTAAACTAACATTCGCAGGAAGGCACAGGAAGATCCACACAACATGAGGGACGACGTCACGCTGAACAGAGGGAGACGCAGACAGAAATACACAGAGGGTTAACGAGGAAAGTGGGAACACACGGGGAACACAGGTGACACTGATAATCATAACGAGACAGGGCGGGGTGAACTGAACATGACATGTACGGGCGTGAGAGTCACAAAGTAAACAGGAAGTGCACAGAGGTTCAGACAGGAGGAGAGAGAGCACGGGGAAAACACAGACATAACGGGCTGGGAAAACATGAAACAACCACAAAGGGAGACGAGGGCTCATAAATACATAGAGGGCACACAGGGGGAAGAGAGAGCACGGGGAGAACTTAGACATAATGGGCAGGGGAAACATGGAATAAAACATAAGGAGAGACGAGGGCTCACAGATACACAGAGGGGCACACAGGGGGTAAAAGCCATGAAGGGAAAACACTTAGGGAACAACACAACAGGGCAACTCAGAAAACATGGCCTAAGCAAGGAACAAAATACAAACATACAAGAAAACTAAGAACACTGGGCCAACATGGCCCAGGACCATGACAAACGAGAGCTCTGCGAGATTTGCTTTGTATTTCTTCGCTGCCCTTTTCTGTAATATTACATAGTTCACATACTCTGAGCAGTTCTTCCAAAGAAAGTCCACATAACTTCTGCTCCAATTCCAACAAAAAATCTTCACGGTTCACAGACATGCTTGAAAGATAACTAAGATGAATAAAACTCTCTCAGTGTATCCGACCGGAGAAAACACAGTTTGCGTGGCATTAGCTAGACTGTCGCAATCCGTTAGCATTAGCTCCTTTGCTCTGTCATTCTCCTTTACCGTGTTCCTCTGTGTGAAGTAGTCCCAAAACGATCTCGGTGGAACCTCCAAAATGTTACACCACTCCAGGACAACTTGGTGTAAACAGCAGAACCGAGTTTATTTGGGTACTTCAGAACCGTGGCTTTCACATACAGAGCCCAAGAATACACTCTTCTCTCTTTTTCTTCTCTTTTCTTTTTTTTTTTACATAGTTTTTCTTTTTCCGTGACTGCCCCCTACTGGTGGAAAAACATGTAGCAGCCAAAAATCCAAACATATAGTTGAATAACACAAATACCAACAGATTCGTGCAATGTTTTGGACATATTTTAGCTTTACAATAACAAACCCTGCCGCAGTCATGCTGTCCAAAGTCCCTGTTAATGTTGGAAAAAAATTAAAAAATAAATAAAAATAACTCTTCCAATTTTTTACAGTATAATGATTTTTACTTCTGTCATCCTAAATGGGATTAAACAAGTCTTAAACAATGCAGATGTTTGGTTTGAAACCTATGAGCCACATTTTAAGGGTTTTGTTCATGTTAGAAGTGATTCATTTCTCATATAAGATGCTGTAAGGACTCATTCTCAGGATTGATGAGAATGCTAATAAGTAATAATAATAGTTACAGAGGATTTTTAACCTCGCCCATATGTGTGCTATGGCTTCAATTGCTTGAGGGGAAACTTAATCGCAAACCTTTGCTAAGAAAAGTTTAAATGAAATTCATCAAATCAAATGCATATGTAACATACAACAAATACATTTGTTCTTTTATATTAAAAAATGTGATGTTTGCATGTTTGCAAAGCATGTAAACATGTAAACATTGCAAAGCAATAAACATCTAAAAAATTGACTTCTTGTTTTCGCAATTATTTCATTTTAGCTAGATTTCATGGCCATGGTGCAGTGGTTAGCACTGTCACCTTGGAGCAACATGGGGTTTTTTTGTGTGGAGTTTGTGTCATGGCTGTGTGAAGGCAGGCAGGAATGGTGGACCCAAGAGCAGGACTCACGGAGGCAAAGGTGAACTCAAAACACTTGGCTTTGATGGGAGATTGCAGACTGAACAAAAAAACGAACTAAACTGAGAAAGCAAATAAACAAACAGGCAGGCAAACGGAGCACTGGAGAACACACACTATAAATACATAAGTAGGAACATGAGGGAACAAGGAACAGGAGGCAACACAGCTGGAACTAATTGGGCAAGATGAGACAAGAAGCAAAACAGAACACACTAACATGAGACACAGACCTTCAAAGTAAAACAGGGCACAGAACTAAACCTCAAAACTAGAATAGAAAACAGAACTCAGAACACTAGAAGTTATATACAAAGAAGGAATCATGAAATAACAACAATAATACAAAAAACACTGGGTCACCGACCCAGGACCGTGACAGTTTGTGTGTTCTCCCTGTATCTGCATGGGTTTCTTCCCACAGTTCAAAGACATGCAGTGTGATTGGTGACTCTAAATGGATGTGAGGTAGATAAAGAGAACAGTGTGGACAATGAAGCACTGTATGAACTTATGGTTCCGTGTGGCCTGTAGTCTAAAAGTACTTTGCATGACCAGAAGGATCAGAAAAGTGATATATAAATGAGGCTTGGTCCAAAAGTCCATTAATCACCATAGTCTCCCACGTTAAAATGCAGCTTCACTTATAGTATAAACCTCAGTATTCACCACCTGTGTGGCAAGTGGTGTGCTGGAGATTTTTGGCTGTCACTCGGTGAACCTGGTCACACAGGTGTTGCACCAAGAACTGTGGTTGCCTGTAGTTTGCAACGAAGACACTAATCTGTCTAAAGACAAGTGCTAACTGAGTGGCTGAAACACAAACCAGAAGTGTAAACTGTTTGCCTACAAATTTGCATAATGACTGAAACCAGCCCACTGAAGGAACAATGGGCTGGGAGGTCAACCCATTGTTCCACTGAAGGAACAATGGAACAAAGGAACAACCTCCCAGCTGATTGTTCCTTCAGTGGGCTGGGTTTTAGTCATTATGCAAATGTACTGTTTATAAGATTGGGGAAACCTGCCGTCAGCTGAGACTGAAGAAGTCACTTGGATGAGTGACAAAACGTTTCTCCCCCAAAACGCTATGTCCAGATGAACAGAATCAACTTTTGGAGATATATCATATATTATGATGTTATGTTTTCTAACAAACACCTAAGAATGGCTTTAGCATTTATGAGTCTATAACACCTTATGAAATCATTGTATCATTTGATTTTCATGGCCCGCTACCAAAACAGGCCAATCAACACAGTACCATGGGTGTGTACTATTAGGGTTAGAGAAGTGGAGGCAGCTGGGCAAACATACTCAGGTAATCCAGACAGTCACAGGTTCAGAAAAAAAAGTCCATGAAAGACACTGGAGCTCAGGAAACAGTTCACACGCAGTTCAGGGGGCCGGCCTGGAGGTTGACAGCACAATAGTCCATAACAGGGCAGTTCAGGGGGCTGACCCGGAGGTAGATAGCACAGGAGTCCAGACCAAAACAGTTCAGCGGGCCGACACCGTGGAAAGCAGTAGTGCAGGCACAGTTCAGGGAGCAGACCACGTGGAAAGTGGCAACACAGGCACAATTCAGGGAGCCAACCTCGTGAAAAGCGGAGGTGGTAGCAAAGCTCCCTGGTGGATGGCCAGTGTTGGTGTGGTTTGGTGTATAAAGAATGTTGGTGTGGTTGGGTTGTTGGACAAGGACGCGGAGGCCAAACAGGACATGGATAAGGACACAGAGGACCAGATGATGACGTGGCAGCCGCAGGCCGTTGACCAAATGGTGGCCTGGAAGCCAGAGGCGGTTGAACGGCTGGCGGCGTGGCTGTTGCAGGTGATGGATCTGATAGCAGCGTGGCTGCCGCAGTCATGATCCTGGTTCATTTGACCCAGAGTTTTTTTGTGTTTTTTGTCATTTTGTATTATGTTTAAGTTTACTTTTTTATTCTAAGGATTTATCTTATAGTACCTAGGTTATTCTGTTTAGCTTTTTGATTATTAGATTCCCCCTTGTGTCTTTGCCCTCTGTGTCTCCCTCTGTGTGTTTGTGTTTATATAGTTTTGTGAATTCTTGTGTTTTGTTTTCCCTCCTTGTGTTTTATTCCACGTTTATCCAAGTTTCCCCTTCGGTCATGTCTCCTCGCTCTTTCCCTCGTGCTCCTTTGTGTTCCCTTGCTCCTGCTCGTCTGCGTCTCCTCCACTCCTATGTCATGTTCCCCAGTTTCCTGTTTTATTATTATTGTGGCATGGAAGCCGCGGAGTGTTGGAGCAGCTAACCAGAGCCCCCAGTGGAGACGAGGAAATGCTGGAGCGGGAACAGACAGCTGGAGAAGTTCTCCAGAGCCCCCAGCGGGAACAAACAGCTGGAGCGGCTCTCCAGAGCCTCCAGCGGGAACAGACGCAGGACCAGCAGGTATGGAGACCTCTGGGTGAGGCGGAGCAGGGCCAACAGGTGCAGAGACCTGAGCTGATGACTGAGCAAGTAACAAAGCTAATGATTGAGCAAGGGACAGAAGTGGCGGTTGTAGTGGTGGTTGAAGTGGTTGTTGTAGTGGTTCTCCTGAGCCTCCAGAAAACAAGGGAAATGGCTGGACGGGCTCACATGAGCCTCCAGCGAAGACAGGAACGGGTGCAGACATCTGCCGGACATAGCCGCTCCAACCCAAGGAGTAGGTAGGGGTGCGGAGGCCGGCTGTATCCTGGCTGGCCTCACCTCAGGGACCGGCACGGGTCCCGGGGCAGACAAGACACCAGCTGCTCCCACCCAAGGAGTAGGTATGGGTGCAGGAGTAAACTGGTTCACAGGTGCCTTCACCCTGGGATCCGGAACAGGCACCGGCAACTGCTGGCCAGCTGCTGTCCCCACCTGAGGAGCTGGTACAGGTGCAGGGGCTTGCAGAGCTTCATCCGACCTAGAAACTGGATCAAGGACCAACTGGGCCCTAGCTCTCCTCACCCAGGAAACTGATTCAGGTGCAGGGGAGACTGCCTCCCACCACTTGTGCAGCTCGAAGTCTGCTGGGTCCATAGTATGGTCAGATTGTACTGTTATGGTTAGCAAGGAAAATGAGAGAGGAGTGGACCCAAACACAGACAACGGAGAGACAGGTGGAGGTTTAACAGAAAGCGAGCCTTTATTTGGGCTGCACAAAAACGCTATAAACAAAAGGCGACTGGAGACTACGATAAACTAACAAAGACCTAAACTGGGACAGCTAAATTTAACTGTGCGAAATACATAGAAAAACAATACAGAAAGTAATAATACAAAAACTCCTGATGCTGGGAATGAGGAACCTGAGGCATGGAAAGACAGAGGAAGAAACAGGGGATGATACGCAGGAAGATGAACAGACAATCTGCTGAGGAACAGAGGTAAACACACACAATATTTACACACAGAGAGAAACGAGGAAATGGTAAACAGGAAGGAACACAGCTGTGACTAATCCAACATGACGAGACAGGGAGAAAGCAAAACAGACTACACTGACACAGGACACAGACTCGACACTGAGACATGGCGACATGAGGTGCAGAACCAGAACAGAAGCCTAGAAACCAGAAACAATAAATCTAATATAACAAAATAACATAATTCCAAAAGGAAAACTTAAACTAACAACACGACCATGACAAGATATTTCATTATGCTTTGTCTTTTGAGCAGTTGACACTCTGAAGAACATTTAACTTTTGTACAAACAAATAATTGATCACCTTATTTCAGGATTAGTAACTTTAGATCATACCTTGTCACTGAAATTTGTTTCATTCCAGGAAAACAACTGCCATTTTTTTCTGTACTGCTGTAAGATAACAAAATAAAACTGAGGTAAAATCACACTACAAGATCACCTCATCCACCCATTCATAGAGCACTTGATCTAACATTCACATACGTTCTCACGCTTTGATAGATATATTGTTATCTTACCCTTCAATATGCCAGTACTTCAATATGCAGACTGGAGGAACCAGGGATCAAACCATCAACCTTCCGATAAACAAACATCCTGAACCACTGTCATGCATTGTTCATTTAACAATCTAACAATTATCTAACAATTAACTCAATTAATTCACCCATCCATCCATTCGCTTCCGCTTATCCTTTTCAGGGTCGCGGGGGGCACTGGAGCCTATCCCAGCTGTCATAGGGCGAGAGGCAGGGTACACCCTGGACAGGTCGCCATTCTGTCGCAGGGCCAACACACAGGGACAGACAACCATTCGCACTCACATTCATTCGAACATTCACACCTAGTGACAATTTGGATTATCCAATTAACCTATCCCCACAAGCTGCATGTCTTTGGACGGTGGGAGGAAGCCGGAGTACCCGGAGGGAACCCACGCAAACACGGGGAGAACATGCAAACTCCACACAGAAAGACCCCGGCCTGGTGTTGGAATTGAACTCAGGACCTTCTTGCTGTGCGGCAACAGTGCTAACCACCGTGCCACCGTGCTGCTGCAATTACTGTGCTTCCTAAATTTGTCCAGTTTGTGGACTTTGCTACGAGAGGAGAACACACTTTGGACCATGTCTATTCAAACATCAGGCATGCTTTCAGAGCGACACCCCTCTCCCACCTGGCTGGATCTGACCACCTCTGCATGTCCCTCACCCCCACCTACACCCCCCTGCTGAGAAAAACAAAGCCCCAGACAAAGACAATAAAAACCTGGCCTGAAGGAGCCCTTTCTCAACTGCAGGACTGCTTCTCAACAACTGTATGGGATTTATTCTCCAGCCACAACCTCCAGGAGTACACGGACACTGTACTCTCGTACATCAGGAACTGTGTTGACAATGTCACCGTCAACAAAAGGGTCAGGGTGTTTCCAAATCAAAAACCCTGGATGAATAGCGAAGTGCAATCCCTCCTATAAAGCCGCAACACTGCCTTCAAGTCAGGGGACAGGGCTGCGTATAGGGCGGCCAGGGCAGACCTGAGTAGAGGCATCAGGAAAGCTAAGGCTGCCTATAGGAGGAGGATTGAAGATCACTTTGCTGACAACGACCCCAGAAAAATGTGGCAGGGGATCAATCACATTACCAACTACAGAAGCAATAACCAGGCAACATCTAGGACTGATGCCTCACTGGCTGAGGATCTAAATCGTTTCTTCGCCCGCTTTGAGACGACCAAGCCCTCAGCTGCCACACCACTTCCACCCGCCCCCAGCACTGGCACACTAACACTTAGGGAGCACCAAGTGAGGTGTGTTCTAAGGTCAGTGAATCCCAGGAAGGCGGCAGGTCCTGATGGAATATATGGAAAGGTTCTCAGAGCATGTGCTGACGAACTGACCGGAGTCTTCACTAAAATCTTCAACCTTTCCTTGTCATCAAACACCGTCCCGCCCTGCCTCAAAACCTCCACCATCATCCCCATCGCCAAGAAGACAGCTGTGGCCAGCCCAAATGACTACAGGCCTGTTGCACTTACGCCTGTAGTGATGAAGTGCTTTGAGAGACTGGTCTGTCAGCACATCAGGGCCGGTCTGCCTCCCACTCTGGACCCCCACCAATTTGCCTACAGGACAAATCGTTCCACCGAGGACGCTATCACCATAGCGCTCCACACTGCGCTGAGTCACCTGGAGCACCGAGGAAGCTATGTGAGAATGCTCTTTCTGGACTTCAGCTCAGCATTCAATCATATCATCCCGGAGATCCTGGTCCAGAAACTGTCTCACCTGGGACTCTCCACCCCCATCTGCCTCTGGATCAAGGACTTCCTGACAAATAGACCACAGTCTGTCAGACTCGGCCCCCACCGGTCCAGCACCATCACACTCAGCACCGGGTCTCCACAAGGATGTGTTTTGAGTCCCCTCCTGTTTACGCTCTACACATCCGACTGCTCCCCTACCCATCTCTCAAACACCATCATAAAGTTCGCGGATGACACCACAGTGGTTGGACTCATCTCAAGGGGGGATGAGTCGGACTACAGAGATGAGGTCAACAGACTGACTGAGTGGTGTTCAGTTAACAACCTCCAACTGAACACCACGAAAACTAAAGAACTTATCTTGGACTTCAGGAAGGGCAGAGCAGACCCGGCCCCACTTTACATTCACGGGAGCTGTGTGGAGAGGGTACACTCCATGAGGTTTCTGGGCGTGCAGATCTCTGATGACCTCTCCTGGACTGCAAATACTACAGCGGTGGTTAAAAAGGCCCAGCAGCGTCTCCACTTTCTGAGAGTGCTCAGGAGGAACAACCTGGAGGAGAGGCTGCTGGTGACATTTTACAGAGCCACCATAGAGAGCATCCTAACGTACGGCATAACAACATGGTATGCAGGGTGCTCAGCTGCAGACAGGAAAGTACTGCAGAGGGTCATCAACACAGCCCAGAAGATCACTGGCTGCTCTCTGCCCAGCCTGGAGGTCACTGCAAACTCTCGGTACCTCAGCAGAGCTGGCAATATCATCAAGGACCACTCTCACCCCAGCAACCAACTGTTTGAACTATTACCGTCAGGCCGACGGTACAGGTCACATAAAACCAGGACAAACAGATTCAGGGATAGCTTCTTTCCCAGAGCTATCACCGTAGTAAATAAGCACAAAAACAACTGAACCTATTCCATACCGTCACTGTCATTATATTATGCTGCTATTCATACTGTCATTATATTAATGCTGCTATCCTGTATATATTGTACATACTATTGTTTGAGTACTTACGATTGTTTTTTTTGTACCTTTTATATTTTACATTTATATTTATTATTGAAACTTGCACCAAGGGAGTGGCACTCCAATTTCGTTGTACTCTGTACAATGACAATAAAGGCTATTCTATTCTATTCTATTCTATTCTATTCTATTCTAATTCATTTAAGTCAATTTCCTCACAGAAAGTACCAAAAACTGCGAAACAATTATAAGTCCTATGTGAGGTTGAGCATGACAGTTTGGTCTGAGTGCAGTCAGTTGCCCATAGACATTGCCTGATGAGTGCTAATGACTAAAACGAGTGCACCTCTGTGTAATCTAATGTCAGTACAAATACAGCTGCTCTGTGACGGCCTCAGAGGTTGTCTAAGAGAATATTGGGAGCAACAACACCATGAAGTCCAAAGAACACACCAGACAGGTCAGGTATAAAGATATTGAGAAATTTAAAGCAGGCTTAGGCTACAAAAAGATTTCCCAAGCCTTGAACATCCCACGGAGCACTGTTCAAGCGATCATTCAGAAATGGAAGGAGTATGGCACAACTGTAAACCTACCAAGACAAGGCCCACAGGGCGAACAAGGGGAGCGCTGATCAGAAATGCAGCCAAGAGGCCCATGGTGACTCTGGACGAGCTGCAGAGATCTACAGCTCAGGTGGGGGAATCTGTCCATAGGACAACTATTAGTTGTGCACTGCACAAAGTTGGCGTTTATGGAAGAGTGGCAAGAAGAAAGCCATTGTTAACAGAAAACCATAAGAAGTCCCGTTTGCAGTTTGCCACAAGCCATGTGGGGACACAGCAAACATGTGGAAGAAGGTGCTCTGGTCAGATGAGACCAAAATGGAACTTTTTGGCCAAAATGCAAAACACTATGTGTGGCAGAAAACTAACACTGCACATCACTCTGAACACACCATCCCCACTGTCAAATATGGTGGTGGCAGCATCATGCTCTGGGGGTGCTTCTCTTCAGCAGGGACAGGGAAGCTGGTCAGAGTTGATGGGAAGATGGGTTGAGCCAAATACAGGGCAATCTTGGAAGAAAACCTCTTGGAGTCTGCAAAAGACTTGAGACTGGGGCGGAGGTTCACCTTCCAGCAGGACAACGACCCTAAACATAAAGCCTGGGCAACAATGGAAGGGTTTAAAACAAAACCTATCCATGTCTTAGAATGGCCCAGTCAAAGTCCAGATCTAAATCCAATCGAGAATCTGTGGCAAGATCATTTCCTGCAAGAATCTGACAAAAAGTTTGAAGTTTATTTAGCAATTTTTGGCATTACAAAAATAATTAAATCAAACCCGCTTGTTAAGTGATGACGTATCAACTCTGCTTCCGAGTCCAAGTGTGTGCTGTGTTGATTGAGGCTTGCTTGGTGTCTTATTTTATTTAACTTAAACAAGCTCAGAAAAAATAATCAGTGGTAATTTTTGGCCTTTTATTAACACTATTTATTTGTCAGTCTATATTACATCCCATGGGCTCATGTGAATGCTTCAGAAGAGAATCCCTCTCGGGTCAACATAATTTCAGTGTGGACATTAGGCTTAGGATCATAATCCCAGCAAGCTGATTTTGATCATCTGGAGATTGTGTTTTCAGAGGGGGGAATGTTTCATCGCTCATACAAGTGATTTTTTTCAGTCTTGACACTGGGATTGAGCATGCATCAAGACTTAGGATCATAATGTTTTTCATAGTGAGTAATCCAAACCACACAGCAAGAAACTAATGACCAACCACGTGTTATGGATTGGCTCTTATCTGAGGTTTTCTTAGCTGGAGTTGGGTCCATTTTAAGTGTCTTCTTCCTGCCATATGATGGGCCTACCTATCAGGGATCCTCCAAATAAACTTTTCCCGGGAAGCATTAAACCTCCATCCTATATGTTCTGCTCTTTGATTTTAGCCTAACCACCTATTAGCCTAGCTCCATAGCTAGCTACCAATTAGTACATCATTATATATGTGAGCTAGCCCAAATTCACTAATTCACCCTCCAAACTTTATTGCTATTTTGTTTTCCATTTTTGTTTACTTGCAAAGTGGTGGCAGAGCTGCACACTAGTGAGCTAACTTCTTGCTTATTCATTTTTATGTGGCCTCTTGCCTGGAATGCTGCAATACATTATTTACTTGTTAAGCTCAATTTAATCTTACACACAACAAAAAAAATAAAGCTTTTCCTTACCTTCAAATCAAACATGCTGTAAGTCTCACATCACTGTGTTAACTTTACATCTGTTTGTATGAACAACGACATGAGTTCAAAGAAAGAAAGAAACATCAAACATTGATATTTTTTTTGCATGCCTAGACTACAATCAGCTTATTTCAGTTCATATGTAGAGAGGGGTAAAATGGCAACGTGGTCTAGAACGTTTGAGGAGTAGATATTATAAAGATCGACCCAACACACTGTTATTATCTACAGTTGAGGAGTGTTTATTGAAGCACCACACCTGTGATTTTATGGTTCGGCACCGTGTTCACCAACTTTCCAGTTGCTTGTCCACTTCCAGACACACACACCTCTCTCCAGGTTTCCAGCTTCGCTAAGAACCTAGAGTGATATTATAGCTGAGTGTATACCGATGCCAGCCCGGCAGCCAGAGCTCGATATATGACAGGAAACAAAAGCTGTGATGAGCCGTCAGGCTTGTAGCTTTGTAGCCTCCATTTCCACCTTTACACGTTTCTATGGAGACAGATTATGTGTGGCGATCTCTTTTAGGTATCTTTGGGCTGGTTTTAAACTATGCTTTGTGTTGTCGGCTTTGTATTCAAATGAAAACACTAAAAGAAAGATCGTGTGTGTTCTCATTAGGTTACAGGTTTGTTGAGTAACAACCCCAGCACCGCACATGTCTTGGCTTAATGTACAGATTTGGCCACAAAGTCTTCAGGAAAATATATACCCTTGCTATGCCGATGATAATTATCTGTATATTTTGTTTTAAATAAAAAGATTTCCTGCTTGTTATATTGTATATGGTCAAAATGACACAAGGCAATTTAGCACCGTGGCTGTACAAACCCAAGGTGCTGTTGTTCTGTCTTCAGGGCAACAGCATATGCAGCTTAATTGAGGCTCATTCATTTAATAAATCAGCTTGAAGTTCATGATGATGCTATAGTTTCACTTGGATGCATAAAACTGGTCCAGAAGAGCATTCAGTGCGCTCTTCTTAACAGAATGAAACTCAATGTTCACACAGTATTAGTGAAACCTAGCCAAGCCTGAAAGCAATTCAAAGGCCACATTGCTTGCCTCACAATTTTAGCTTAATTCCTTCTTGTCACTTATTTGTTTTTGTCCTTAAAGGAGGATGTGACAACTGGAAAACAATTAGCATATAAAGTGCAGATGTATTAACGCATACATGTGGTAAGCATCAGGTAAGCACTTTACAGGTATGTGAGAGTGACTCCAAAAAGCCACCTTTGAGAACTGAGATGGCGGCTCAAATATAAGGGGAGGCTCTGCAACAGTGAAAAGAGCGAGAGACAAAGGTAAGTCTGAGGCAGGATCATTGAGGTAACAAGAACTAGAGTTTTACTAAGTGTAACTGTGAGTGTGAGTGAGATTTTCACACAAGTAGATGGAACGATGTGATGGGGAACAAGATGATGAGCTGGTGCTTAAGAGCAGGAGATGAGTGGAGATTGGTTGCAGGTGTGTCAGTCGGCAGCGTGTGCGAACCAGAGGATGGCCATGCCACTATTAAAAAGGTAAGAAAGAGAGCGAGAGAGATTAATAAAGGGGGTTAAAAAAAGGTAGATCGATGCTGGAGGACAGGAGTGAGAAAGCATGGATGTTTGTATGAAACAAATGCTGTTATTATAGCCCATACTTATTTTTTAAAGTAAACGGATCTTTAACGCCCATGTTAATCAGTGCATGTAGAATGTGGTCCACATTATTGGGGCTGAAATCAGCACATTAGTAACCTTGTCTCTTTGTGTCTAATCATACACAAATAGTAGGTGAAAACAAAAGTAAACAGCAAGTATTGTCTCCACCTTCCTCCTAGTGGGGATTTTTTTTTTTCTTTTTTACTCCTTTCAAAGTAAAATCCCTGTAGTATGTATCCAAGAACACTCAGATGGTTCGGAGATTGTAGGAAGAGATTACCATTAGGATTTTCTGTTATACCCGATATCAACAATCCTATGATGCCTCTTGAATATTTCTAATATGTGTATAAAGTAGCAGTATCAATGGTGCTAATAAAGTGTGCTATTGTTTTTCAGCTTTACTAACATAGATAGATGGATGCTGTAAACATAGACAAATGCAGATTTTCAGACTCTCTCAGATGTGAGAAAGGCTGAAGTGTGGCTGCTGCACACAAAGAAGTTGAAGCAGAGAAATGCCACAGCGCACACTGAGTGACGTCAACCAGGAGGCCCCGTGGGGATGAGGTGAGTCAGAGCCAGGGCCGCGGCCTCGCCAGCTCTCCGCAGCCATGAGCGCGTCATCACCAGTCTCACTGACACCCTCTCACATTTCTCTGCATCTGCTTCAATGTGCCTTTGCCTCCCTCCATCCCTCCACCTCCTCAGGAGGATCTCTTCACATCCATGGCATACGCCAGTCCTAGCTATGCTTGTCTATCTTTGTCTCTCTCCACACCTTTGGGGTGGGTGCTCATCAAGCATGAAATGTTTTATTTCTAATTATGATAAAAGCTTTAAATAAAAAATAAAAATAAAAATAAAAATTATATATATAGTCAAAAATGCAGGATAATAAATAAAAGAGTTGACGTTCAAGAGAAGTTCCAGGCTTTGTCATCCTGTGCTGTGTACAAAGGGATTTGCTTTTTCTTTTAGATATCTTGACAATGTGAAAGTGATATCTTTGTATTGATAATATTCAGACAATAGCACAGTTCGGTGGTGGAAACGCAGTGAGTCACACCTTTTCTCTGCACTGCGAGACAAAGAACAGCACAACAGGCCAGCAGCCTGTAATATCTTTCAGACCTAACAGTGTTCAGGTTAAGAGAGCAAATGCTTTTGTAGCTCTGCAGTGAAGGTTTATGTTTATAAAGAGTTCATCAAAGCAGAAAAAAGACTGTTTGTGATGAACAGGAGCTGCTACATCAGAGCTGGGATGATTCACCCATCACTTGCAGAAAAACACTTAAAATATTTTCGTTGAACTACTCAGATACAAAGTGCGGCATAAAGCTTCATAACCCTTTGAGCTCTTTCTTAACAGTAGTTGGCAAAGGATCGCTGAGTGGTGGTAAAACAAAAAAATAAATTTAAACAAAAAAAAAACCCCCATAAGATCATTAATGCCTCTAGGTTCACTTCAGTAGCATTTAAGCTAGAACCTTTCTCTGACATTAAATGGCACGTTAGATATTACATGTAAAGGTCACAATGTGAAAGCTAACAGCAAGAATAATATTGTAGAATAACTAAATGTCTGTAAATGAGTACAAATGACAATGCTTATATTGCCATAGCGATTACATTTTCCAATGGCTGCTTTTAATTCCATTCAATTCAATTTTATTTATACAGCGCCAAATCACAACAACAGTCGCCTCAAGGCACTTTATATTGTAAGGTAGACCCCATAATAATACATACAGAGAGCAACCCAACAATCATATGACCCCCTATGAGCAAGCACATTGGCAAGGAAGGAAAAACTCCATTTTACCAAGAAGAAACCTCTGGCAGAATCAGACTCGGGGAGGGAGATCTGACGCAACCGGCCGGTTGGGGTGAGAGAAGGAAGGCAGGATAAAAGACATGCTTTAGGGTGCATTTCCTAATATACAGTGGTGTTACGTTCCTCTGCAGCCCCTAATGTCCTCAATGTTTTCAGCTGGTGCTAATTGGCCACACCTAGTCAGGTGTGGATAAAAGCATACCTGAGGCATCAGGTAAATATACTTTTATTTATTCACTCCACATAAAATGTAATAAATGAATCATATTATCCAAAAACCAACTATTCACATTTCAACTTTTAGCTATTTAAATTTTCAGTTTTTTCCTTTTAAACAAATTTAAAGTGAAACAACACAAAACACTGCAAGCCACAACACAATTAAATATAAATTAAAATATGAAAACCAAAAGCAGATGCACATTCTAAGTCATATGGGCCTGCATGAATAAACTTTCTGAATCCTTTATCATCTGCAACTGAAAATTGCAGATGATAAAGCGGCTGTGGTGTGCGAGACTTGTCAGCGGTCTGGTTGAGCATTTGTAGCCTCACTATGTGCTTCCAAACTGGCATTTAATCTCTTAGAAAGCTATCCCAGAGAAGTAAGGCAACTGAATGTTTGTAAAGCACTCCCACGTTAAGCTTAACAACCAATATATGGAGCCACAGCTGGACTGGCCATTGGCCGCCGATGTTGATTTTTCGTTTTTATGGGCCGATGTTTATTATTATTATTGTTGTTGTTTTTGTAACAGTATAAACAATGAAAGGTGGTGGATTGGGCAATTGGTCATGATGGACTCTGGGCTGGACCAATTACAGCCGAGGAGTTCAAACTTTAAAGTATTGAGGTGTATTGAGGTGAAAAGGAATGCGATTTGTCCCATACTTCAGCTAGAGTGAAAAAAAGACACAAATCTGGAGTTATTCTGTGTCTTTACGCTGCGCACCTGCCTCTTCTTCCCCTTTCTCTCCCCTTCCTCTTTGTGCACCCCTTTCCCTGTTAATGCCCTACTTGGCCCCCTGGCAAAGCTTTGCCAGACCAGACCCTGCACAGTTACCAGCTGTCAGCTACTTAGAAAAGGATCCTGGTGTTATTTGTCTCTCAGAAACAGTTCATAACTTCAACTCATTCATGTCACCTAAAAGGTAAACCTGTTTCTCCATCACCTGTTCAGCCCTGATGATTCAGTAAGGACATCTCCTGGTTTCATCTTCATGTTTCCCTCTCACCAGATATCCAAACCAGTATCACGACCAGCAGCTTTTACAGCTGTGGCTCCAGCAAACATCAGCTGACACTAGAAATTAATATTAAATAAATTCTAACAACAGCTGATCAAGCTTAAACGTGCTGCTGTTGTTTTGCGCAACATCCGCTGGTTTCCTGATTCTGGTGCAAAGTGGGCGATAAACAAGCAGTTTCATGATTGAAGTAGCAAAAGGAGAGGGAGGAGGAGAGAACGAGAGAAGAAGAAACAGCTGTGCAGCGTAAAGACAGAATAACTCCAGCTTTGTCGTTTTCTATTCTAGCTGAAGTCGGGACAAACTGTGTTCCTTTTCAGCTCAATACGAAATGCTTAATATTTTCTCTGGATACGGGACGATTCCGTTTTTTACGGGACAGTTGGCAACTCTACTAACTAACCTTATGAATAAAATAAAGTTCACTATCAGTAACATCATAGCACCCACCCAGCTGTGTAGAAACTCCGTCATGCTAGCTAGTAGTATGAGTTGTTGTAACTGACTGTAAAAAGTCAGCACAACGAAAATAAACTACAACTAAACTTGGTTTATATCTGACCCAGATAGACTGCAGGTCATAACTTCCTACCTGAAGTTCAGTTCACCTGACACTCGGACCGGAGGCCGCCTCGGGTCTCTCCTCCTCCTGCCTCCCCTTTCCCTCATCCACCTGCTGGCCTCTGTGGAAGCTCCGCCATAGCCACCACCAAACAACGGAGTTATTTTTACACATCGACCAGCATCTGGCCAATCCACTTCCTTTCATTGTTTATACCGTTACAAAAAAAAAAAAATCATCGGCCCATAAAAACGAAAAATCACCATCGGCCCCACCGATGGCCAGTCCAGCTATAGTCGTGCCCAGGGTTGCCGACCCCTGGGAAACTAATTTTATATTTTAATATAAAATGAGTAACAGTAGGGTGGACATTAGGTAAGGCTGCACTTTTCCGCGCGTATATAAAACCATAGTAAAGGGACCTCTGGCTAATTCATCCGGTTCCATGTCGGGCTCGTAGCCAAAAACTAGCTTTTCTTTGTTGTCTGGGTCAACTCTAGACAGAGAGAGGCGTTGGAAGGCTGCTCCAACTGAATTTATTTTTTCGGAGAAAAACACGAACACAGTGTACAGTCGAGTCTTAATAGCTTACTTACAACTGGGCTCGTCAGGCACTCTTTTTGGCTTCAGCGGTTATTATTATATTTACATGCTTCCATCTCCTGTTTCTGGTCGGTGACAACTCGTACTTTTCGACTCCCGCTCACAGACACATAATGGGTATAGCAGTCCATTCTCCCTGCAGCACGGAATACACTGCCCATGAGGCTACATTCTTTAGGGCTATGCCTGTAACACTCTGCCCATTGCTTTCATATTTAATTATTTTTTGAATAATAATTTTTAAAAAATATTTCTTCACGTCATTATGCTTGCAGGGGTGACATGGGCCGCGAGATTTAGACCCAGGCATTAGAGCCTCATAATGTGTGTTTTGTTTGGGTTTCCACCAGCGTGGGATTACCAAAAATAGAGAGGGCATAGCCTAACATATGAAATAGAAAAAGACCGCCGTTTAATCAATTTATTTCAACAAAGTAACTATATTCTGAATACCACCTTTTTAAACTGTAACTGTAACGGAATACAGTTACTCATATTTTGTATTTTCAATACGCAACACGGGTCCATGTATTCCGTTACGCCCGAACACTATCTGTCCACCGCTGTATTTTTTTTTCTTTTTTACTTAACCTCTTAGCCCCAAAGGGGTTTCTGAGCTTCCTGCTCAAAAATGAAACGCTCAAAATTAATTGATTATTTCTCTGCAAATCAAAATAAAGCTAACACTTGTAAAATTTCATCAGAGGTATAAATATTTTAGCAGATAGTACTGTGTCAAAGTTACTAAGACTGGAACACAGAAAGTAGATTTTATCCTTGCCTAAATTTTGCATTTATTTTTTAGCATATAACCCTTTTAAAAATATGCTTCAGTTCACATTTCATTCCAGAAATTCAGTAACCAACATATAAACATCATCTGTGCAAAGATTTATGTTTCTAAAGTGAAACAGTGAAAAATTACAGCACTGTCAATACATAAATATCCAGACGTTGTACAAAAATGTCCAATTTTGGCACACATTGGACACCTTGTCAGTTTAATTTTTTAGGTATTAAAGAGCAGAAATGATTTAATTTTATTAACAGGCCTAAAAATGCTTGTTTTTTTTAAATATTTTCTTTGAAGAATTAACCACACATTTACATGGCAATGGGCCTTTTCTGCCGTGCATGCAGCGTTTAATTGGCCTCTGGCCCTTTAACCTCTGAGGGGCTGTAACTTTGGTTTCTTTTGGCTAATTTGCATGATTGACACCTGTGTTTGTTTGTTTTTTATTTGTTTATCAAGAGATTATACAAACTCATATACATTGTATGCATCTTATATGACATATTTTCTCAAACATTTCCTTCCCACACATTTTAACTTTTCTTGTTAAACAAAAGACAAATGACACCTTTTTAAAAAAAAATTGTTTAAGTCAATAGGATCACAGTAATGATGCCACATTCACGTAACTTCAGCCAATCAGAAGTTGCAAAGCCAAATCCCACCCAAATTTACTGCATGTGGCGTCTGTCCAGTCACGTGTCTGTGGGTGGGTCTAAAATGGAGGTTGTTGACGGAAATGGCTACCGGCGAAAATAACAGAGGAAATCAGGTTGGTGAGCCAATTTCTGTCTTAGCGCATTTGTGCCGCTGTGCATTTTTGTGGTCTTCTTTTGCGGCTCTTTCAGTGAATTTTGGTCAGAGCTTGGTGAAACTTGGTGTTTGGAATTGGTGATAGCTCTGGAAGATAACTAGCTTTCCTTTAGCCGGTTACATGAAATCTGAAGAATTTCTGGTTCGGTTTTGTTTGTTTAGCGGACTTCTGCGCATTTACTTAACTGCTTGTTTAATCATGTCTTAATTTTGTTGTGTTTGGTGATTGTAGAAATGGTTTATATGAGATTTTAGCAGAGATTCAGAGGTTTCTGTGGATACCACATAGGGCTGGGCGATATGGCCTAAAATCCATATCACGGTATAATTTGAAGCATGTGCGGTAACGATATATATCGCGATATATATCGTTACTGCTTATCGCATATTTACAAGGTGTGTATGTCTCTCAGCTCGTTTTGGAACTCTTCTGCCCTCTAATGGAAAAGAAATATATTATTATAGCTTAAACTGTAGAACTCATGATCACTGTAGTGACAGTTTAAATAACAGATGAAACTCGTGTCTATACTCTGCCATCCTCTCGCTGTACATCTGTTATGTGTGTTATGTACCAGTGGGACATGAGAGAATTTAAGTTGTCAAATATGCTTTAAACATACCACTCCCCACTGCCTGTGCTGACTTTATTCCCTTGTTTAAGGTATTCTCTTTATTTATCACTGGCACATGCACAGGGCCCAGTGTGTTCAATAACGCTAATTTTTCTCTTCCTTTATGATTTAATCAGTGAGTGTTGGCAGGAGCCTAATAGCAAGGCCAGTGATGAGTCAGCCAGGCTGCAGTTTTGGGAGCTGGAGGTGAGAATAACACGGAGGGGAGGAGGAAGGCAGGAACAGAAAGAAAACAACCAGAAAAGAAGACAAGGAATGAGAGATATCATTGTGAATAAAACTGAATTTGGAAACAGTTTTCTCTCTCTCTCTCTCTCCCCCTGTCTCTCTCTCGAAGATATGCAGCTGGAATGTGAAAGGACTGTTACTTCCCTGAACACATCATCAATAGTCCTTAAAATCTTTTTTTTTTTTTTAATTCGATTGAAATTAATTTTTTTTCACACATCATGGTCACAATACATAATGAAAACATTGCCATTATACACAAACAAACAAACAAACAAACAAACAAACAAACAAAAAAACCCAACAAAAAGACCCCCCCCCCCCTCCCCACCCGAGGCTCATATAAAAAGAAACAGAACAAAATAAACAAAAAATGTATGTCACACATCTGGAAAATACGTTTTTATATAGTCAATAAATGGGTTCCAAGTCGCAGAGAATTTTTGTTGTGATGAGAGATGTCATGGTCCTGGGCCGTGTTGGCCCAGTATTCTTAGTTCTCTTGTATTTTTGTATTCAGTTCCCTGTTTAGGTTCTGTTTCCTGAGTTGCCCTGTTATGTTGTTCCCTGTGTGCTTTCCCTTTGTGACTCTCACCCCCTGTGTGCCCCTCTATGTATTCATGAGCCCTTGTCCCCTTTCGTGTTTTATTCCATGTTTTCCCCAGCCTGTTATGTCTGTGTTCTCCCCGTGCTCTCTCCTCCTGTCTGAACCTCTGTGTACTTCCTGTTTGACTCTGCCCGTCTCCCGTCAGTGTTATGTTCACCCCGCCCTGTCTCGTTATGGTTATCTGTGTCAGATGTGTTCCCCGTGTGTTCCCACTTTCCTCGTTAACCCTCTGTGTATTTCTGTCTGCGTCTTCCTCTGTTCTCCCTCATGTTGTGTGTTATTCTCCCCGTGGTTCCTGGTACATCTCATGTTTAGTTTTTCCAGTTTAGTTCAGTACTGTTTTGTGTTTCACCTTTAAGCCAGCATTAAAACTGTGATCTTTAAGTTTATCCCCGTGTCTGTGAGTCTGCATCTTGGGTCCTTCTCCTGCCTGCCACACAACGAATCATGACAAGAGAACTCTGTATCTGAGTTTTCCAGTGGTAAAAAACCATTGTATGTATGAAGGAGCCTTATCAGAGTTCCAGTGGAATAGAATAAGTCTACGTGCAAGCAATGTAGCAAATGCTATGGCATTTTCCTGAGATTTACTAATTTTGTATTGAGATGGCATAACTCTGAAAATGCCAATGCGGAAATCAAGCACTAAGTTCTGCGCACTGATATGAGATAATACTTTAAATATATTTCCCCAGTAATTATCCAGGTTCAGACAAGACCACATCATGTGACCCTCATTTGCTGGATTATGTCCACACCTGGGACAGGCAGGATCGGCTTCTGGGAAAAATTTTGAAAGCCTCTCTCTTGTATAATGAAGACGATGAAGAATTTTAAACTGAATTAAACCATGGCGAATGCAAAGGGAGGAAGTATGTATACGATTCAAAAGAGATCTCCACTCATCATCAGATAAATCCACCTCAATGTCTTTTTCCCAATTATTTTTAGTTTTTTCCCAAGTAATAGGCCTTAAGCTCTGTATTAGTTTGTATATGACGGAGATTCTCCTTTTGCCAAAAGGATCCATTTCCAAAATGGTATCCACTTGATTTTTAGGAGGTAGGTAGGGGAAAGAAGGAAACAATGTTTTGCAAAACTTCGTATTTGCAGGTATCTACCGGTAAACATGTGTGAGGTTGGTATATTGTAATCTCTCATCAGAGCGTCAAAGGTGTTAAAAGTTTTTCCTGAAAATAAATTGTAAAAAAAACTTCAAAACATTATTATGCCAAATTTGGAATGCTTTATCTGAAATGGATGGCAAAAAAAAGGGTTAAAAGCAACAGGGAAAAAATTACTAACCTGTTGCAAACAGAAGTGCCTTCTGAATTGAAGCCATATTTTAATAGATGTTCTTACAACTGGATTTGTTATTTTCTGTTTTTGATTTAGAGCTAGGGATGAGGTTAGGAGGGGAAGTGGATTAGACATCAGTTCCATTTTTACCCAAGCCTCACCCTCGCTATTTTCATAAACATATTTCCAGTGCAATAATTTGGTGATAATAGCCGCCCAGTAGTAAAAGATAAAATTTGGCAACCCTAGCCCACCAGCCTCTTTCATACTTCCAAATATGTTTTTTCTATTCTGGGATTTGAATTTTTCCAAATAAATGTTGCTATTAATCTGTCTAAATCTTTGAAACTTGATTTGGTTATAAAAACAGGGACCATTTGGAAAACAGAGAAATTTTGGTAAGACTGCCATTTTAACTATATTTATTCTGCATGCTAATGAGATTGGAAGTATTGCCCATTTTTTAAAATCTTGTGATGTTTGTTCTAACAAAGTGTCAAAATTATGAATCCGCAACTTGTTTATTGTGCGGGTTATATTTATTCCCAAATATTTAAACGTTTCTTTTTCTAATTTAAAAGGGAAGGCAGAGAAATCTTGCTCTATGTTATTAATAGGGAACAGTAGGCTTTTTGAATAGTTCAATTTGTATCCAGATATGCGTCCGAAGTGGTCTAATACCTTGAGCAATTTAGGGATTGATGCCGTTGGATTAGATATATACAGCAATAAATCGTCTGCATACAATGATACTTTGTGCACTGTCCGGTCCCTAGAGATTCCGGCAACCTGACCGTCCTCCCTAAGAGCGATAGCTAAAGGTTCAATTACTAAGTTGAAAAGATAGGGAGATAAACTGCAGCCTTGCCTGCAGCCTCTACTAAGCAGAAAAATGTCAGCGGTTACATTATTTGTCCTCACTGCCGCAACTGGAGAGGAATAGAGTATTTTAATCCATTTTCGAAACAATGGGCCAAATTCAAATTTATTTAGGGCCGCATGAAGATATGGCCACTCATTAAAATCTTTAACATCACAATGACCAATAACGTTTGAAATGTGCAGATGTGTTCCTTTTTCTATTTATTTTTTTAATTGTTTATTTATTTTATTTTATTTTCAATTTTTACGTACGGGAGAAAGAGAGGAGGGAAAGAAAAGCAGCGGGGAAGAGGAACAGCGATAAAGGGCACAACCCCCCCCCCCCAAAAAAAAAAACAAAAGGTACGGGGGCAAAAAAATGTGTGTGTGTGTGTGTGTGTATATATATATATATATATAAAATCACCTGGATCACCTGTTGAGAAAAAAAAGAGAAAACAAGCAAAAAAAAGAGAGCAATATAATAAACAACACTATCACGATAATCTGTGTGTATATAACAGTAAATACTAAATATTGAATATTATTGTACAGCACGTAAGATCAACAGCACACAGTGTGCTTTGAGGTAGCAGCCAAGAAAGATTGTAGTTTGTGTCTGTGAACAGCTCGCTTGTATTTAAAAGGTTTCTTCATGTAACGATCTGCTAGAGGGTGTGGGGAGCCATAGCCCTGTCCCCCAGGGCATGAAGCAAGTATAGAGGAGATCCAGGCATTCAGAGACCCCCAGAGTCCAAGGAAGACCAATGGAGGGGCAACTGTGCCACCTTCCCGGAAAGAGCTAAGGGAGCCCCAGAAGAGGGGTCACCCAGCAGCCACGGAGCAGGAGCCAGACGGGGTAGCAGTGATGTGCCTGCGAGCTCCGCTGGCAGCCAGCTGTGCCAGAGTGGACCGAGCCCCAGGGCCAGAGGCAGAGGGCAACTCACCCCTCTGAAGGGGCCCAACTGAGCCACAGATGCCAGGCCCCAATAAGCAGCCACCGGGAGTGAGCCGGTGCATACCTGAGCGCCCAGCCCCAGACACCAAGAACCACTAACGCACCAATGTCTGAGGGCGTCAGTTCCTGTTCCTGTTATTTAACAAAAGAAACAGGATATAAAAACCAAATATATTAGGACACGTCCTTTAGCCGGTAGGTCCCTTAAAATAACTAAGTGGATTTTTGGGAGAGCTGCAGTACGAAGTGTTTGTGTGGCAAATCATGGGATTCCAATAGCACTTCAGAAGCCCAGAAGAAATAATAATAATAATAATAATAATAATAATAGTAATAATAATAATAATAATGGATTGGATTTATATAGAGCTTTTCAAGGCACCCAAAGCGCTTTACAATGCCACTATTCATTCACTCTCACATTCACACACTGGTGGAGGCAAGCTACAGTTGTAGCCACAGCTGCCCTGGGGTAGACTGACAGAAGCGAGGCTGCCATATCGCGCCATCGGCCCCTCTGGCCAACACCAGTAGGCGGTAGGGTAAAGTGTCCTGCCCATGAGAGGGGTTGAGAGGGGGTTTGTATGTCCCAGGGATCCCAGAGGATATGTTGTTACCCCCTGGTAGGGTCTCCCATGGCAAATTGGTCCTGGGTAAGGGACCAGACAAAGAGTGATTCAGAAGACCCTTATGAGAAAAACACAGAGGGAACGGGTTACTGGGGCCCCGCCCTGGAGCCAGGCCCAGGGACGGTTCCCGGGGGTGAGTGTCTGGTGGCCGGGCCTTAGTCCATGGGGCCCGGCCGGGCACAGCCCGAAAAGGGGACATGGGCCCATCCTCCCGCAGGCCCACCATCCGCAGGAGGCACCGTAGGGGTCGGGTGCATTGTGTGCCGGGCGGTGGGCAGGAGTGAAAACCCTGGCGGACTTACCAAGACTGGCAATTGGGACATGGAATGTCACCTCTCTGGTGGGGAAGGAGCTTGAGTTAGTGCGTGAGGTTGAGAGGTACCGGCTAGATATAGTCGGACTCACCTCTACGCATGGCTTGGGCTCTGGAACCAGTCTCCTGGAGAGGAGCTGGACTCTGTCTCAGTCTGGAGTTGCCCCTGGTGAAAGGCGGCGGGCTGGGGTGGGTATTCTAATATCCCCTCGGCCTGATGCCGTTACATTGGGGTTCTTCCCAGTGGATGAGAGGGTTTGTTCCCTGCGCCTTAGGGTTGGGGAACGGGTCCTGACTGTCATCTGCGCTTATGCGCCGAGTGGCAGTCCAGAGTACCCAGCCTTCTTAGAGTCCCTGGGTGGGGTGCTGGAAGGTGCTCCACCTGGAGACTCTGTTGTCCTACTGGGAGACTTCAATGCTCACGTGGGTAACGACAGCGAGACCTGGAGGGGCGTGATTGGGAGGAACGGCCTCCCTGATCTGAACCCGAGCGGTGTTTTGTTATTGGACTTCTGTGCAAATCACAGTTCGGCCATAACGAACACCTTGTTCGTCCATAACAGTGTCCATAAGTGCACGTGGCACCAGGACGCTCTAGGCTGCAGGTCGATGATCGATTTTGTAATCGTATCACCAGACCTGCAACCATATGTTCTGGACACTCGGGTAAAGAGAGGGGCTGAGCTGTCAACTGATCACCACCTGGTGGTGAGTTGGATCAGGTGGCGGGGGAGGACGCTGGACTGACATGGTGCACCTAAACGCATAGTGAGTAGTGATGGGATTTCCGGCTCTTTTTAGAGAACCTGCTCTTTCAGCTCGGCTCACTAAAAAGAGCTGGCTCTTTCGGCTCCGAACTGGCTCTTCAGGTTATTTTGAATTGAACTGAATTGAATTGAATGAATGCTTTATTGGCCATATGCAGGTTGCCCCGCAGAGGAGTAGGACCCCCCCCCCCCGACTTACACACACAACAAAGACATCACATGGGAATACAGTCGGAGATCGGCAGCGTTACAGAAAAAAACACTGAAGAAGTACACAACAATGGGAAAGTACAAGAGGAAAAAAAGAGACCTCTTCTCACGCTGGGCACCTATGGGAGGACAGCATGAGAACAGGAAACAAAAAAACTCCTCTGCACAGAGAGCACATAAATGTCCACATTACAACATTGGAGCACGTGACAAGCCACAGGGGTTGGGTGGGGGGTGAGGGGTAATCCGAAGGAACACAGCAGTCGTCCTACACAGCGCTACCATTCCAGCGCGGCACACAGACACGCCGTCTTCCCCCACAGGAAACAAGCATCGAAGGCGTTTGGAAAGGGAGGGGGATGAGTGCGTGCTTATCAGTGTAAGTGTATGTGTGTGCGTGTCCAGAGTTCAGCTGAGACAGTGTCCTTCGCTCTATCAGGCTAAGTAAACAGTCTGCCAGCCAACCCAGGTGGCCTTGCATGGGATGGGAATAGTCATCACACAGGTCGTTATCAGGGAGTTGTTGTTCGGCTCCAGCCTTGGGCCTGAGCAGCTGGCGCCGTGGTGTCCGCATGTTGAATTTTCTTTTATGCGAGCAGCTCTGGAGAATTTCAAGCTGTTCTTTAACACTCTGACACTGGTCTCTCGATCTCCCGTTGGAGAGCCGCGAGCCTCCCCATGATGGTATCAAACTTCTTTTCCGTGGTGTTGTCATTCTTTTGATTCTGAGACCCCACAACTGCAGTGAGCCGTTCTGCGATGTGATCCAACTTTCTTTTTTTTTTTCTTTTCTTTTTTTTTTGCCTGTCCCGTTTGGCTCTTTTGCCATCAGAATTGTTGTCTAAAGGCAAAGAAAGATGCCCAACGGATTTACTTTACCAAATTGACCATCCCAGCCTTGCCGTAATGGTCCATTTGATTCACCTTTTATTGTTTATTTTATTTTCACTTACTGAATACGGGACAGACTTGACTGGCGGAAAGAAGGGGAGAAAGAAAGAGGGAAAGAGAAACAGCTGAGAAGAGGGACAGGGGAGAAGGGCAAAAGACAAAAACCAACAGAACGGGCAGAGAAAAAAAATGCATATATCAATCACCTGGGTCACCTGCTGAGAAAGAAAAAAGAAAACAAGCAGAAGAGAACAAGAGTAATAGAATAAACAACATCACAATGATATATGGGAATATGACAGTAAATACTAAACATTAAACATTATTGTGCAGCACATAAGATCAACAGAACACAGTGTGCTTTGAGGTAGGAGCCAAAAAGGGTGTAGTTTGTGGGTGTGATCACCCGTGTGTACACCTGTGAGCATGGACGCGCTTGTTTTTTGTTTTTTAAAAGGTTCCTTCATGTAATAATCTGCTAGAGGGTGTGGGGGGGCCACAGCCCCGTCCTCCAGGGTATGAAGCAGGTATGGAGGAGATCAAAACTCCAGACATCCAGAGGCCCCCAGAACATAAGAGACCAAGGAAGACCAACAGAGGGGCAGCTGCGCCACTGTCCCAGAAAGAGCTGAGGAGAGTCCCAGATGAGGGCTCATCCAGCAGCCGCGGAGCAGAAGCCAGGGGGAGTTGCAGTGACGCACCCGTGAGCTCCGCCGGCAGCCAGCCGCGCCTGAGTGACCGAGCCCCAGGCCGAGAGGCCGGGGGCACCCCACCTCCGAAGTGGCCCGAGCGAGCCCCAGGCTCCAGGCCCCGATAAGCGGCCGCCAAGGAGTGAGCCGGTGTGTACCCGGACGCCCACCCCCGGACACAAAGAACCACCAACGCACCGATGTCCGAGGGGGACCGCCACTGGCAGGGGAAGTGGTGGTAGGGGGAGATAGGCCTCCATACCTTGGAGGGCCTGAGATGTCCCCAGAGAGGTGGCGCCTGACACCCAACCTGACATATAGACACAGACATACAGGCACACACAGATACAAACATCCATTCCCACCCTCATGCTCTCATATGCACTTACTCCACACTCAACCAACGTGGAGACAGACATAAAGAGACGTTGTACACACGATCACACTCCCCAAGCGTACTCTACAAACCGGGTCTAGGTGCCCTTGCCCCTGGAGGGGGGAACTGCACCCAGACCCAGGTGGTGTTACCCTTTTCCCTACGGTGGGGGGAGGCAGACCGCCCCGACTCCGCAGCAGCAGGAAGGCCCCACACTCCAGACCGCAGTCGGACGGCCAACTCCTCCTCCTAGCCCCCCCGCTCCAGCAGGTCGCAGAGAATGGGGGTGAGAGAAGACTCCAAACCTCCCTCCACCCGCTCATTGTAGTGTTGATGCATGTGTGTTCTAAGGTGCATTTAAAACCCAGGAGGGCTTGGAGCTACCTGCCAGAGAGCAGCAGGTAAGCGCATGGTCCCTCCTGCTAGCCCTCAATGTCTACGTGTATTTAAAATTGAGAGGTGGGCAACGATGCCAGGGGTGGGGTGTACACCCTGATGGTAATTTGGACTCCGTGTATCGTGCCCACCCCCAAGATCCTATATGTATGTGTAATGAGAATGTGAGTAATGTGAATGTCTAAGTTGTGGGATAAAATTGAGGCAGAGGCAGCCAGAAGGGGACAGGGGGGGGTAGCCTCCTCTGCACCCTGGTGACATACCCCTACTCCAAGGTCCTGCATGTGTGGGTGGTTGTGGTGGAGCGGGAAGAGGGAGGCAGCTGGAGATGGGGAGGGAAGGAAGGGAGGGGCAAGTGACCCTTCCCTGGGGCCAGCTCCCCCGCTGACCCCAGTAGGCACCCCCATACTCCGCGACCCGCCAGGGAAAGGGGGCCCAGGCCCATCCAGACCGGGGCCCAGCGCAGCAGTGCCTCCCGGCCCCACAGAGCCCGGGACAGTCCTCCCAACCCCACCACAGAGAAAACTGCACCCACCCCACCATCCACTCATCTTCCAGACTACATAAGACAATAAACACCCAGGCTGAGATCTTCCTCCACCTCTCCTGTATCTCCCCCTCCTGCAGAGGGAGCTCCTGGAGAGAGGAAAGCTCCTGCAAGATGTGACAATCTCCCCCACCAGTTGAAGAGCCCCCCAGGTGGCTCGATGCACCGGCGGCACCCCGCTCCAGGGCTGGGCCCCCATGCACCCACCCACCCACAACCCCGGCAACACACCAACCAGGACCCAAGCCCCCGAGGCCCGGTCCGGGTCCCAGCCCAGAGACGGAGCGCCCCCAGAACCTCACGCCCATCCCGGACCCACCCAGGGGCAGACAGGCTACCAGGTCAGTAACCCACGTCCGTCAGCACAGACCCTCCCCTAGCCCCGCTGCACGCAGCCGCGAGGAAACAGTCACCTGAGAGCCAACAGAGCCCCTAACCGGACATGACCGCTACCCCGGGTTGAGCCCCCCAAGGAAGATGCCTCCGGGGAACCCCCCGACGCCCTAAGCCTGTCCCTACCCCCACACCAATCACAACAGTGAAGGCGGGACCAGACTATGACCCCCCACCCCCACTAGGTGATGGAGCTTCCCCATGATGGTATCAAACTTGCGTTCCGTGGTGTTGTCATTCTTTTGCTCAGAGAGCCGATTCTGAGAACTCACGACTGCAGTTAGCTGTTCCACGATGTGATCCAACTTTCGCTCAAGGGTGTCATCTTGAGCAGGCCTCTCTCTGATGTATCCCACCATACGCTCAATGTTGTTATTTTGAGTCTTCACAGCAGCTGTAAGCGTCTCCAAGGTGTTAACTATGCTGCCTTCGTTGTGAGAGGTCACGCCTCGTCCCATCGCTTCGATTCCAGCGGGCAGCCTTGGGGGGGTTTGAACAGCTGGTTCCGCTCTCTTATTTCTCCGATAAGTCAGGGCCAAGCCAGCTCCAATCAGCAAGAACCCTGTTATCATGGTTCCGAATAGGTAGATATCTTCAGCGTCCTCGATCGACAGTCCCGCCAGGCACATGACCCTCCAGTTCTGCCACCCGTCCATCGTGTATCCGGCAGGGAAAGTCTCTCCAGGGCACTCGGGCTCTCCCGAGCCCAGACTTCTCGTGGAGAAAAGGGTGTCAATAGCATTCAGAGACCAGTTGATCAAATCCATAATTCTCTTTTAGGTTTTAGAGAACGACAGTGAGAGACTGTTCGAGGGAACGTAATATTGCAAGCCACAACACAATTAAATATAAATTAAAATATGAAAACAAAAAGAACATGCACATTCTCTGTCTTATGGGCCTGCATGAATAAACTTTCTGAATCCTTTATCATCTGCAACTGAAAATAGTTGTGGATGATTACTATACCTGTCTAATGTGACGTTGTTGTCCCTGGCTCTCTTTCTCTCTCTTTCTCTCCGGCTCTGTTCCTGTGCTACTGCAAGTGTAACTACCGCCCCTCCCCCCTCTTCCCGGTGCGAGAGAAAGGGTGAGAGAAAGGAAAAAAAAAAACCCACGGCTCACGTCGTTCACTTCAAAGATCCGGCTCTAAGAGCCGTTTCATTCGCGACCGACACCTCACTAGTAGTGAGAGTGCGCTAGGAACGCCTAGCAGAGGCCCCAGTCCGCGAGATCTTCAACACACACCTCCGGCAGAGCTTCAATAGCATTCCGAGGGTGACTGGGGACATTGAGTCCGAATGGACAATGTTCAGCATCTCCACTGCCCAAGCTGCTGCATTGAACTGCGGCCGTAAGGTGGTTGGTGGCTTTTGTGGTGGTAATCCCTGAACCAAATGGTGAACACCAGAGGTGAAGGGAGCCACCAGGCTGAAGAAGGAGTCCTATCAGGCTTGGTTAGCCTGTGGAACTTCGGAGGCAGCTGACAGGTACCGACAGGCCAAGCGGAATGCGGCTCCGGCAGTGGCTGAAGCAAATGGTAAATGGCCTGTATTTGTATAGCACTTTACTAGTCCCTAAGGACCCCAAAGCGCTTTACACAACCAGTCATCCACCCATTCACACACACCGGAGGGTGTGTTCCAACTATAGGGGGATCAGACTCCTCAGCCTGCCTGGGAAAGTCTATGCCAGGGTGTTGGAAAGGAGAGTTCGTCCACTAGTTGAACCTCAGATACAGGAGGGACAATGAGGTTTTCGTCCTGGTCACGGAACACTGGACCAGCTCTTTATCCTCTCAAGGATACTTGAGGGCGCATGGGAGTTTGCCCAACCAGTCTACATGTGTTTTGTGGACTTGGAGAAGGCATTCGACCATGTACCTCGGGGTGTCCTGTGTGAGGTGCTGCGGGAGTATGGGGTGTCTGGCCCATTGCTACGGGCCATTCGATCCCTATACAACCGTTGCAAGAGCTTGGTTCGCATTGCCGGCAATAAGTCGGACTCGTTCCCGGTGGGTGATGGGCTCCGCCAGGGCTGCCCTTTGTCACCGATTCTGTTCATAATTTTTATGGACAGTATTTCTATTGTCGCGGAGGGCTTTCACTTTGGTGGCCTCAGAATCTCGTCTCTGCTTTTTGCGGATGATGTGGTTCTGTTGGCTTCATCGGGTGATGGCCTCCAGCTCGCACTGGAACGGTTTGCAGCTGAGTGTGAAGCTGCGGGAATGAGGATCAGCACCTCCAAATCTGAGGCCATGGTTCTCAGCCGGAAAAGGGTGGAGTGCCCACTTTGGGTCGGGGATGAGTTCCTGCCCCAAGTGGAGGAGTTCAAGTATCTAAGGGTCTTGTTCACGAGTGATGGGAGAAGGGAGTCGGAGATCGACAGACGGATTGGTGCTGCAGCGGCAGTGATGCGAGCTGATAATGACTATGAGGAGGAGATTGAGGCATCCAGAGGCCCCCAGCATGTTTCTGAGTAAGAAACATGCTACGAAAACTGAGGGTCGCCAGAAGTCCAAGGGAAAAGCAAAACAGAACAAACAAATAAAGTGGACAAAGACTGGCTTGTTGAATGCTAGGATAGAGGATAGTGGGACAAATAGAGGAAGAGGACACAACTGGATCAGAAGTCTGTTTTTTCTATGCACGTTTTTCCAGTTCTGTGGAGAAGATAGACTGTTTAACTCGTGCCTCTTCCTTGACTGAAAGTAAAATAACTCAGAGGCTATTTATTCAAGCTGAATGGACTGTTAGCCCAGGGTCAGTCAACCAGAGTCAGTCACCCTTGAGACTGTTAACTCTGAGTTTGTCATCCCTGAGACTGTTAACTCCGAGACTATGCATTGTTTGGCCACGTCAGGCCCCCCAGAGTCTGAATCTCTTCCCAGGGCTTTATCAGAGGCTGAGCCTGTGGCCCCTAGAGGTAACAAGATCTGCACAGCTCTTTCCACCTTGGAGGCTAGCCGAGTCGTCTCAGCCTCCACTGAGAGCTTGGGTGTGCTGACCCAGTCACCTCCATCATCTGCCGAGTGCACTGGTGAGCTCACTCAGCCACTAATGGACCTCATTTCACTGTTGCTGTGTGAACAGGCTGTCTACACTGCGCAGCCCCAGCCCTAGCATCCTGAGCCAACTTTGTGCCCTGTGCAGCTTCAGCCTGCTTCACCTCAACAAGAGTTCTCTGCACCTGCTGGCCCTGTGTCTGTTCCCACTGGGGGATCAGAAGAGCCGCTCCAGCCATCTGTTTTCCCTGGGGGATCATGAGAGCAACTTCAGCCATCTGTGGCTTCCATCCAGCCGACTGTGGCTTCCACGTCGCTGTCTGTTTGTGCTGGGGGGCCGCTCCAGCCGTCTCCAGCTTCCATGCCGCCATCTGTCTCCGCTGGGTACTCTGAGGAGTCTGTCCGGCCACCTGCAGCTTCCATACCGTCACCTGTTCCTGCCGGAGGCTTAGGAGAGCCCATCCAGCTGTCTGTGCACCACCAGCTGAACCACCTGCAACTGCCACTCTGCCATCTGGGCCAGCGATGTCTCCGCCAGAGGTCAGTTCAATTCAATTCAATTCAGTTCTATCTTGTACAGCACCAAATCAAAACAACAGTCACCTCAAGGCGCTTTATATTGTAAGGTAGACCCATAAGCAGTACATTGCGCAATAATTGAAACCAGCCCACTGAAAGACAATTGATCAAAGACCACTGATCACTGATCTGTTTATAAGGTTGGGGAAACCTGCACTAGGCTGAGACTGAAGAAGTCACTTGGATGAGTGACAAAACGTTTCTCTCACTGAAAATGCTACGTCCAGATGAACAGAATCAACCTTTTGGGAACATCGGCCTTTTATTTGCAGTCATATTATCACGTCTGGACACGTCTGGCATCCGGCTGTCATGAGGAGCATCGGTGACATGGGCGCTGCTTCCTCCTCGAAGGCAGAACCAATGGGCTCAGCAGAAAATCCTTCGGTGGGCTCGGCAGTGAATCCTCCGGCGGGCCGAGCAGAAAGTCCTTAGACGGGCCGGGCAGCAAATCCCCTGGTGGGCCAGGCAGGTAAGTGGTTGGAGTCGGAGCGTTCCGTGGGTAAAGTGAATCCAGTAGCCATGGGAAGCCAGAAATAAGTTGCTGTAGCTAGCTTGTTACGGCGTGACGATACTCCCTCCCGGAGCCATTGATCCCCGACTGTAGCCACATTTTTCATTGGTCTGGTGCAAAAAAATTTTATTTGTTTTTTTTAACAGTTTGGTAACATTACATATATCATTTATATATGAGTAATTTAGGGCCTAACACAGAGCTCTAAGGAACCCCACAAGTTACCTTCAACTGATTTGATCTTACACCATTGACTTGCACATATTGATGTCTATTCCACTATCCACATATACGCTATCCCTCTCATACCATATCTCTCTAGTTTATTCATTAATGTTCTATGATCAGTTGTATCAAATGCCTTTTTAAGTCTATAAAATTATGGATTTGATCAACTGGTCTCTGAATGCTATTGACACCCTTTTCTCAACGAGAAGTCTGGGCTCGGGAGAGCCCGAGTGCCCTGGAGGGACTTTCCCTGCCGGATACACAATGGACGGGTGGCAGAAATGGAGGGTCGTGTGCCTGGCGGGACGGTCGATCGAGGACGCTGAAGATATCTACCTATTCGGAACCATGATAACAGGATTCTTGCTGATTGGAGCTGGCTTGGCCCTGGCTTATCGGAGAATTAAGAAAGTGGAACCGGCTGTTCAAACCCCCCCAAGGCTGCCCGCTGGGATTGAAACAATGGGACGAGTAGGGATGGGTACCGGTATGGTTCTGTCATAAACAGTAGTAACCAGACCGAAAAGCAGCGCACACTTCAGTGCTTTATTTCGGTGCTTTTTTTTTTCCTGACCTGTGATACACTTTAGATTCTAGCCAATCATTTTACGTTTCCGAGGATAGTAGGCGGGTCCAGGTACGTACGGTCTTTTAGAGCAGAGCTACAGATTAAAAATGGCCAAGGCGAAGCGGTCAAAGTCTAGCTGTACTTCACAGCAAAATATGCAAACTCAGCAGCCTGCAACAAGTGCTTTAAGCTGATACTGTGATACTGTCAAAGGAGGTAACACCTCAAATCCAATGAAACACCCGGCGACGCATAGCGTTTTTTTTAAAACCCGTAAAATGCGCCGTATCAGAATCAGAATACTTTATTAATCCCGAAGGAAATTAGGGTTACAGCGGGCAGCACGCTAATGGCGCATGCGCACTTACAAAGGAACCTTCTGACCAACTTTACACAAACATCACATTGGGGAGACATGTCAGAAAGGTAGGCTGATAGGGAAAAAAAAACAACGAAAATACATAACATGAGGTAAGAGGAGGAGAAAAAAAACTCCACTCAGACTGAGCTCCTAGTGGGAGAACAGTTTGATAACAGAAAAAACACCTCAGCACAAAAAGCACATGACTATCAATACACCATAGAAACACAAGACAAAAAAAAAAAAAAAAAAAGAATGCCAGTTCTAATATTTAACCCTGTAATGTACAAAGCTGCATCATCACAGTTCATTATGCTCTCTGATCACATTGCTGCAAACCGCTTACATTTTGTAAGACTTTATCACTGGATCTGTTGCTGGTTCTTCTGAGCAGCTGACCTGAATAGAGTCCAGAGTGTGGAGAACTAATCTGAGCAAATAAACAATGACATCCAGATGGGTTTCAGGCCTGAACAGGACAGCTGAGGAGATGAAGCAGTGTGGACGCTGGATGAGAGGCTGTGGGTTTGATGACTGGAGGCAGAGGTGGAACAATTGATCAACTGTGATTGTAGCCAATCAGCTCTTCAATCTGTTTCAGAGTGAGCACTAACTTCACTGGCATGCAGTGATCTTAGTGCAACTAATGCCTCACATTATCAGAAGTTAATTTTTAAATTTTCACAATGTTCTTCCTTTTTTAAAAATTAAAATAATTAGCTGCAAAAAAAAAAAAAAAAAAAAAAAAAAAAAAAGAAACACAAGACAAGCAACAGGGGCAGGTAAAGGGTGAGAGAGAGCCGGTGTAGACAGCGCATCCGGTCCTGCAGCATGTCTGCGCTGGTCCAGTTGACTGCCATCTTCCCCGGTAGGGCACAAGCATCGAAGGCATTTCGAAAGGGAGGGGGGATCAGTGTGTGCATATCAGTGTATGTGTGTGTCCAGAGTTCAGCTGAGACAATGTCCTTTGCCCCGACAGGCTAAGCAAACAGTCTTCCAGCCAACCCAGGTGGCTTTGCATGGGATGGGAAGAACAGCCATAACACAGTCGTTATCAGGGAGTGATTGTTCGGCTCCAGCCTTGGGCCTGCAGCTGGCGCCGTGATGGGGGTCCGCAATTTTGATATTGATTTTGTAAATTTCCATGCGAGCAGCCCAGGAGAATTTTCAGGTTGCTCTTTAACACTCCGACACTGGTCTCTCAATCTCCCGTTGGAGAACCGCGAGCCTCCCCATGATGGTATCAAACTTCTGTTCCATGGTGTTGTCATTCTTTTGATTCTGAGACCTCACAACTGCAGTGATCCGTCCCGCGATGTGTTCCAACTGTCGCTCAAGGATCTCATTCTGAGCAGGCCTCTCTCTGATGTATCCCCCCATACGCTCAATGGTGTATTTGATAGCTTGCTGCGAGACCTCACACCATGCACATCTACTGCGGGTGTGGTGCCTGTTATCGGACCCGGAGTTTGCAACATCCCCCAAAAACCCGAAGAGTAGAGTCCTGGCCCCTAGCCCTGCCAGTGTAGCAGAAATGATGACGGATGATGATGGCAGCAGCAGCCGTTCTTCTCTGCGTGAGTAGCTTAATGTTGTTCGTGGGTAATTTACGTTGAGTAGGCTAACCACATTATTACATTAATGCATGTAAGGTGAACTAGCAAACATCATCATAGCTACATGCGGTTCTCTTCTTGTTTGATGGCAGATACTCCCTTCACCCTGGCCAAAAAGGCTAAAAAGACCAAAGAAAAAGTGGAAAACAGTTAAACATGAGAGGTTTTTGGACAAAGTTTGTGTTTTTTCCATTGTTTAAGCACTGCTTCCAACCAAGAATGATACCATATATGCCCCATAGCTGCAGAAAAGGCAAACATTGTTATCTTTTTACAAAAAAACAGTTGAACATGAGAGGTTTTTTGACCAATTTTGTGTTCTCCATTCTTTAAGCACCGGTTTGAGCACCGTTTAAGCACCGGCACCATTTCAAAAGTACCGGTTTTGCACCGGTATCGGATAAAACCTAAACGATACCCATCCCTAGGGACAAGGCGCGACTTCTCAGAACGGGCTCATTGAGAGCAGCATGGTTAAGACCTTGGAGACACTTACAGCTGCCATGAATACTCAGAATAACACCTCTGAGCATATATTGGGTTACATCAAGGAGAGGCCTGCTCTGAATAACACCTTTGAGCGAAAGTTGGATTACATCGTGGAACAGCTAACTGCAGTCGTGAGTTCTCAGAATCGGCTCTCTGAGCAAAAGAATGACAACACCACGGAACGCAAGTTTGATACCATCATGGGGAAGCTCGCGGTTCTCCAACGGTAGATTGAGAGACCAGTGTCGGAGTGTTAAAGAGCAGCTTTGAAATTCTCATGAGTTGTTGCGAAAGAAAAATTACCATCATAATCCGGCTACCCCTTCGGCGCCAGCTATGGGCTCAAGGCTGGAGCCGAACAAAAACTCCCTGATAACAACTGTGTTGAGTCTGTTCCTTCCCATTCCAAGCAAAGGCCACCTGGGTTGGCTGGAAGACTGTTTCTTAGCCTGGCAGGGTGAAGGACACTGTCTCAGCTGAACTGTGGACATGCAAACACATACATATACTGATACTGATAAGCACTCACTGACGGATCACCCTCTCTACCCCGGATCCAACGCCACCTCCAACGCTTACCTCCCCTCTGATGTGGACATCGGGTCAGCTGGAGGCGCAGTCGAAGATTGCAGCGGTCCCAGATCAGATGTACACACTGGAACACTTTCCCATGTTGCTTGTCTGTGTTTATTGTGCTATGGTGTGTTGATATCTGTGCATTCCTGTATTATCCTTTTGTGTTACACATTTCGATGTTTTTTCCTCGCTACCTAGCCTGACCTGTCTCCCCAACAGAGATGGGCAGTAATCAGATAAATTTTTCAAGTAACGAGTAAAGTAAGGGATTACTATTGCAAAAACGGTAATTAGATTACCGTTACTTTCCCGTAGGAACGCTGCGTTATTGCGTTACAAAAACCTTTTTTTTCTTTGTGAGAATGTCTCATGACAGTGACGTAAGCAAGTGCGTCGTTTGTGACAACAGCTGTGTGCAGATCAACAATATCGAGTGCAGGAGAGAGTAAGAGCGTGCAGCGTTTAAAGCGTGGAAGTACTGACCTTACTTTAAGTTTGATTCCATAAAAAGTGACAAAAACATTAGCGTCCGTTGTGTGTGGGAAGAAAACTTCTTTTTACAGCGAAAAACCCTAAACTTCCCTAGCAAGCACCGAGTGCGCTACGACGTAATGGGAAATTCACAGAGAAACTCGCGGATTCTTCAACTGACCGCTGCAGCACACCTGCACCAGGGTAAACCTCCGCCTACGCCACTCCTGCTTTACAGGTGAAAATAGAGCAAAAGGACCGCTAGTCTTTGACTTTATTTATTTTCTGCTGTGTTTTACTTGCATCTATTTGAAAGAGTGAGTGTAAACACAAAAGAAAATTTGCTTGATGCATGAAGTTAAAAGATTAAAACTAATAAAACAAGTTTTAAAAAGGGACCTTTCCATTTGATTACATTTTGTATGATGGATTATGTAGAAAAAGTAGAATTGGGCTGAAAGATCTATCGCTTTATCACCTATTCAGGTTGTAAATCGTGTTTTTAAAAAGTAACTAAGTAACTAAGTAATTAATTACTTTTGAAAATAAGTAATCAGTAAAGTAATGGGATTACTTTTTGGGGGAAGTAATCAGTAATTAGTTACTGATTACTTTTTTCAAGTAACTTGACCAACACTGCTCCCCAATGTGATGTTAGTGTATTGTATGTACGGTCGGCAAAGTCTGTCATCTCGGTTGTGGGCAAAAGACCTGCAACTGACAAATAAAGGCTATCTCATCTCATCATCTCATCTATAAAAACACCAACAGTATATTTCTTATTATCTAATGTAGTAGATATCCCTTCGACAAGTTCCATCACTGCCATCAAAGTGGACCTTTTTGCTCTAAAGCCATATTGGGTGTCACCTAAAAGATTATGTTTCTCAATATATTTATCAAGTCCTTAAACAAACAATTTTTCTTTTCTTTTTTTTTTTTTTTTTTTTTTTGTGTCCCGTTTGGATCTTTAGCCATCAGAATTGTTGTCTTAAGGCCAAGAAAGATGCCAAGCGGATTTATTTTACCAAGTGGATCATCATGGCCTTGCCATATTGGTCCATTTGATTGACCTTTATTATAATTATGAATTTATTTTATTTTCAGTTGCTACAAACGGGACAGACATGACTGGGGGATAGGACAGGGAGAAAGAATGAAAGAAAGAGAGGGAGAGAAAGAAAACCAAAGGGGAGAAGAGACGGTGAGAAGGGGGGGAAGAAAGAAAAGAAAAAAAAACAAACAAAAAAAACAAAACACCTGGGTCACCTGTATGGAGAAAAAAAACAGAAGAGAAAGCAAACAACAAAGAGCAACATAATAAAAAAAACGGCACCATCACAATAAACTAGCTAGCAGTAGATATCAGTAGATACTAAATAATAAATGATATTGTGCAGCACGCAAGATAGACAGCGCACAATGTGCTTTGAGGCAGCAGCCAAGAAAGCTGTAGTCCGCGTCTGTGAATACCCGTGTGTACACCTGTGTGCATACCTGTGTGGATCAGCATGCTTGCATTCCAAAGGTTTCTCCATGTAACGATCTGCTAGGGAGTGTGGGGAGCCATAGCCCCGTCCTCCAGGGTATGAAGCAGGTATGGAGGAGACATCCAGAGGCCCCCAGAACACAAGAGACCAAGGAAGACCAACAGAGGGGCAGCCGCGCCACTGTCCCAGTAAGAGCTGAGGAGAGTCGCAGATGAGGGCTCACTCAGCAGCCGCGGAGCAGAAGCCAGGGGGAGTTGCAGTGACGCGCCCGTGAGCTCCGCCGGCAGCCAGCTGTGCCTGAGTGACCGAGCCCCAGGCCGAGAGGCCGGGGGCACCCCACCTCCGAAGTGGCCCGAGCGAGCCCCAGGCTCCAGGCCCCGATAAGCGGCCGCCAAGGAGTGAGCCGGTGTGTACCCGGACGCCCACCCCCAGACACAAAGAACCACCAATGCACCGACACCTGAGGGAGTCCGCCACTGGCAGGGGAAGTGGTGGTGGGTGGAGATAGGCCTCCAAACCTTGGAGGGCCTGAGATGTCCCCAGAGAGGTGGTGTCTGATACCCAACCTGACATACAGACACAGACATACAGGCACACACAGACACAAACATCCATTCCCACCCTCATGCTCTCATATGCACTTACTCCACACTCAACCAACGTGGAGACAGACATAAAGAGACGCTGTACACACGATCACACTCCCCAAGCGTACTCTACGAACCGGATCTAGGTACCCTTGCCCCTGGAGGGGGGAACTGCACCCAGACCCAGGTGGTGTTACCCTTTTCCCTGCGGTGGGGAGAGGCAGACCGCCCCGACTCCGCAGCAGCAGGGAGGCCCCACACTCCTGACCGCAGTCGGACGGCCAACTCCTCCTAGCCCCCCCGCTCCAGCAGGCCGCAGAGAACGGGGGTGAGAGAAGACTCCAAACCTCCCTCCACCCGCTCATTGTAGTGTTGATGCATGTGTGTTCTAAGGTGCAATTAAAACCCAGGAGGGCATGGAGCTACCTGCCAGAGAGCAGCAGGTAAGCGCATAGTCCCTCCTGCTAGCCCTCAATGTCTACGTGTATTCAAAATTGAGAGGTGGGCAGCGACGCCAGGGGTGAGGTGTACACCCTGATGGTAATTTGGACTCCGTGTATCGTGCCCACCCCCAAGATCCTATATGTATGTGTAATGAGAGTGTGAGTAATGTGAATGTCTAAGTTGTGGGATAAAATTGAGGCAGAGGCAGCCAGAAGGGGACAGGGGGGGTAGCCTCCTCTGCACCCTGGTGACATACCCCTACTCCAAGGCCCTGCATGTGTGGGTGGTTGTGGTGGAGCGGGAAGAGGGAGGCAGCTGGAGATGGGGAGGGAAGGAAGGGAGGGGCAGGTGACCCCTCCCTGGGGCCAGCTCCCCCGCTGACCCCAGTAGGCACTCCCATACTCCGCGACCCGCCAGGGAAAGGGGGCCCAGGCCCATCCAGACCGGGGCCCAGCGCAGCAGCGCCCCCCGGCCCCACAGAGCCCGGGACAGTCCACCCAACCCCACCACAGAGAAAACTGCACCCACCCCACCATCCATTCATCTTCCAGACTACATAAGACAATAGACGTCCAGGCTGAGGTCTTCCTCCACCTCTCCTGTATCTCCCCCTCCTGCAGAGAGTTCCTGAGGAGAGGAAAGCTCCTGCAAGGTGTGACAATCTCCCCCACCAGTTGAAGAGCCCCGCAGGCGGCTCGACGCACCGGCGGCACCCTGCGCCAGGGATGGGCCCCCATGCACCCACCCGCCCACAACCCCGGCAACACACAAACCAGGACCCAAGGCCCCGAGGCCCGGCCAAGGCCCCAGCCCAGAGACGGAGCGCCCCCAGAACCTCACGCCCATCCCGGACCCACCCAGGGGCAGACAGGCTACCAGGTCAGTAACCCACGTCCGTCAGCACAGACCCTCCCCTAGCCCCGCTGCACGCAGCCACGAGGAAACAGTCATCCGAGAGCCAAAAGAGCCCCCACCCGGACATGACCGCTACCCTGGGTTGAGCCCCCCAAGGAAGATGCCTCCGGGGAACCCCCCGACGCCCTAAGCCCTAACAAACAATTTTTCTAAGATTTCTGAGAACTGCAGAAGTAGTGATATTGGTCTAAAGTTGGTAAATTGACACCTCTCTCCATTTTTATGGATGAGAAAAACTTTTGCTATTTTCATTTTTGAGGGAAACATACCAGTTGGAAAGGACAGGTTACAAATGTATGTGAAAGGTTGCACTATATATTCTATAACAGTTTCAAGCAATAGCATATCATTACCAAAACAATCAGCATACTTTTTAAGTGTTTTCACAATATCAGGTATTTCTCTATGACTTACAGCACCAATAAACATGGAGGACAAATTTTGAGTAATATGTTTATTTATTTCATTATTATTTCTTTGCTCTGGTATTTCTTTTGGTATATTATAGCCAACATGTACAAAGAAATCATTAAATTCATTTGCATTAAATTAAAGCATTCTTTCCCCTTTTGCATTGTTTCTTTTCTTTTTAAAGGCAGATGAAACCCTTTCTGGCAGTGGAGGTTATATTTATTACACATATACCTTAATTTAAATCTCTCACATGACGCATATAAAAATGCACTTTTGTCTTTTACAGAATCCTTCTGCGGGGGGCAAAAGTATTTCCACTTGTGTGACACAGGAAAACATTTTGGAGCACAGAGAAAATCTAACCACTGTGGGGTAGTGTTTCTCTTCACAAGAATTTGGCTACACCCATAAATACATTAATAAAGAAAAGATCATAAAAATAATATGCACTTTCACCTCACCTGTCTTTGCTTGGACTGAAATGTCATACTACATGGACTTCTACTGTGTGGACGTACAAAATAAATGCAGATCTCAATGTTTTTTTTGTTGCAAACTCTCAGTAAATAGTGCTCCTATTCAGTAATATTGTTTACAGTTCTTTTTTTTTATTATTATCTCTTTTATTGGGACAGCTGTTGAACATAACAGCAGTTTGCCTTTTTACATTTTCTTTGCTGTCACATTTTAACTTATAATTGAAAAATAAAGAAGACAGAAAAAGAAGAGAAAAGAAAGAAGAAAAAAACAAAAACAAAACAAAAACAACCCCCCCCCCCCAAAAAAAAAAAAAACCCAACAACAAACAAAAAAACAAAAAAAAACCAAAAAACTAAGGTTAGGAGGCAGCAGGGCTGGTAGGTTTACGTAGAGCTCAGGGTTGTAACATCATACACAACATCACACCTCATATGCTTAACATAGTCTGTCCATTTAGACCATATTCCGTAGAAGGTATCCCTCTGAAGTTTAAGAGAAAATGACACTTTTTCCATCGTATAGATCTCTTGTACAGAATGTATCCAGTCTTCTATCGTTGGTGGTTCAGGCTTAAGCCATCTTCTCGTAAGAGGCTTTTTACTTGCGGCCAGAAGGATATACAAGAGTCTTCTGTCGTTGGAATTCAGTTTATCCACTGGTGCATTGCATAAAAACATGGTCTCAAAAGTTGAAAGAAAAACAAATGAAAAAACATTTTGTAAATGATCATGGATTAGAGACCAATACTGGCGAATATCTTTACAGTCCCAAAAGATGTGGAAATGTTTAGCTCCATCTCCCCCACATCTCCAACATTTATCACCAATTCCTCGATATCTTTGTTGAGCAGGGGTAATGAAAAATCTCATAATGCTTTTCCAGCAAAATTCACGCCAAACATTAGACCCAGTGGTAGCCCACTGTATCTTGCATGCGTGAGCCCAACACTTCTCTGTAATTGTCAAATTACCCTCCTTTTCCCACTTCGCTTTAATATACAGAGTGCTGTCGTTTTTACACCGCCGGATGCTGTTATATAATTTAGAAATAATTTTACTTTGCACTTCAGATTTGGTTAGTAATAAGAATGTTTCTACAAATTGTAATTTGTTTAGGTTCACTTTTAAGTTTTGATTAAAATAATTTCTGATCTGTAGATATCTAAAAAAATCATCAGATCCCAAGTCATGTTTACTCCTTATAGATTCAAAGCTTTGAAATGCACCCTTATGGACAAATGAATAATAATTGGTTATACCTTTTGAAATCCAGTTTTTGAATCTATTATCATATTGATTTGGAGTAAAATCTGAATGATATGCACACCATCTTAAAACCTTAGAGGCATTTTCCAAACCACCAATTTTTATTACTTCTTTCCAAGCTGATATCATTATTTGTAGTATAGGTTTATCTGCCATAATATTCTGCAATTTTATGTCCGATATTAAAGCTGAAACTGGTATTTCCTTTACTATTGTTCCTTCAACATCTTTCCATCCGGCGGTGTAGTTTGGACAACAGAGACAAATCAGCGGTCTTAACTGAGCTGCACAATAATATTCTCGTAGACAGGGAAGCCCACCACCTCCCTTTTCTTTCTTTAATTGAAGCGTTTTATATTTAACTCTAGCTTTTTTTCCCATTCCAGATATATTTTGACAATGTTCTATCCCATACCGCAAACTGTTTTTGTGGTATGGTAATCGGTAGAGACTGAAACAAATACAGCAGTCAGGAAGAATATTTAATCTGATTGATTCAATCCTGGAGTGTAGGTCCAGAAATGGAATAGTGTTCCATCTTTGTATATCTGATTTTATGGATTCATTTAGAGGGGCATAGTTGGCATTGAACATTTTGGTGAAGTCACGATGTATTACCACCCCTAAATACCTAATGCTATCTGCATCCCATTTCCATTTATAACGATTCTTGATTTCGACTGGTGGTTCATAATTTAAAGTTAATACCTGCGTTTTATTTATATTGACCTTATATCCCGATAAAGAACCATACTGTGATAGTGCTTCCATGAGATGGGGGAGTGCCTGTGAGGGACACGTTAATGTTAAAAGTAAGTCGTCAGCAAATAATGCTAATTTCTGTTCCCCTTATGGCGTTCGTACTCCTGTTATATGCTGACTCTGCCTAATCCACTGACTTAATGGTTCTATAAACAAAGCAAAAAGCAGCGGTGAAATGCAGCAACCCTCGTTCCAGTATAAATGATTCGGTGAGGTCCCCATTGATTTTGATTTTAGCTGTTGGTTTGTTGTATAACTCTGAGATAATATCAATTATAGATTTATCAAAATTAAACTTCTCAAGCACTTTGTATAAAAAGGACCATCTCACTGAGTCAAACGCCTTCTCGGCATCTAAGCTTAACACTAAGGTCTCTAATTTTTGTTTGTCAACTTGCCGCAATATGTGCAAAACCTTTCTGATGTTGTCCTGGGCCTGTCTATGTTTAATAAAACCCGTTTGTTCATTATGTATTAACCTAGGTAATATCATTTCTAGTCTCTTAGAGATAATAGATGTGAACAACTTGTAGTCAATATTCAATACACTGATTGGGCGATAGTTGCTACATTCTAATTTATCTTTTCCTTCTTTTGGTATAATGGAAATTATTGCTTCCCTCCATGAAGGAGGGATAATTTTCTTTTCCATTAC
Source organism: Maylandia zebra (assembly GCF_041146795.1). Taxonomy (NCBI): domain Eukaryota; kingdom Metazoa; phylum Chordata; class Actinopteri; order Cichliformes; family Cichlidae; genus Maylandia; species Maylandia zebra. Next base: position 22,653,106 of record NC_135167.1, on the reverse strand, counting down.
CCAATTAAATGTCTTTATCATGGTGGGGATCAAATGATCCTGCATTATTTTATACCATTCAGGGCCAAACCCATCTGGCCCTGCCATTTTCCCTCCCTTTAATCTTTTAATTGCCAAGTAAATTTCTTCTTTAGTTATTGTGGACAACAGCATTTTATTTTGTTCCTCTGTCACACCTTGCAACTTTAGACCTGACAAGAAAATATTGACAATAGAGTTGTTATCTACAGGAGATTGGGAGTAAAGTTTTCTGTAGTAATTCTGGAAGCATAGTTTAATTTTCCCCAGTTCAGTTTCTATTTGTCCATTAAGAGGATTCTTATTGTTTACAGTTCTAAACAGGTGTACTCTCTGCAGCACTACCTAAAATTAATAACCTCAGTCTAGAAGTAAATTAAGTGTGTTTTGATCTTTAGCCTAATTTCTTAGTCAATTAGATACCATGCATGAGAAATTAATCTATAATTACAGTGTGCAGATGTTAAATAATCACTTATTTAAAAATTCAATAAATACATTGCTCATAAAGTTGCACATTCAGATGACATTAATCTTTGTGAGGTCCATGGCTTCCTACATAATCACCTGAAAAAGAACATTTTCATAGGAATCTGCAGTCCCCCCCCCCACCTCGCCCAAAAAGAAAGGATAGTCGAAAAAAAACAAAAATTGCAGTACGCCCTTCCTGCTTCCATAGGAATTAGGAGGTAGTGCTGCTAATCAAATTCATTTGATTAACTGATTATCGTCAAGTGTCTGATTGTCACGGACCCAGTTCCAGGGATTCGGGGTCCGTGAGCAGTCTGGACTACTATTGTAGTTATTATCATTATTATTGTGGTTATTGTTATTATGGTTGTGTCTGCTGTCCTGTTTTCCGTGTTGGTGTACTGTCAGGTGTTTATGGGTGTGTGAGGGTGCGGTCGTGGCAGGCACTTTTAGGCCTGGTGGGTGTGGCCCTGCCAGCTGACCGGTCCCACCCAGGAATCCACACACACCTGGCACCGATCAAGCCTCGTCAGAGGAGCTTCAAAACAGTGTGGCTGAGAGCTCCTCGACGCTGGATCGTTGAGTGACTTCCCGTCAGTCTTAGTTTATCGTGCAAGGTTAGTGCAAGTCTGCCGTTAGGTTTTGTACTCACGGCTGCCTTTTGGTATGTGTGTTTCCTCAGGAGGAATTGTGGCGACCAGGAGGCAGCACACGGACAGTACACAGGGAACGGAGACAGAGCACGGAGCACGGGATAAAGGAGAAGACACGGAACGGGAGTTGGGATCGCACGGGGAATTTATTGTTGTTTGGATTGTCACCACTGTAAATAAACGCACTGCCTTCAGCGCCAAGTCCTGCATTTTGGGTCCTCATTTCTCACATCCCCACGGTCTGCCAGCCAGACCGTGACACTGATGGTCTGGAGGATTCAGATGTGCATTGACACAATGCCACAATATTCCTAGAAGTGAATGCAAACTGACACTAAGGTCAGACTGTGCAATGTACAGAGAAACTGAAAATAAAGAGCTACATCTCAGACTCTACAAGCCTTGTTAACATGTAGAAAGAAGATAGAAGCAGAGCTTCGGTTTGCAAAGCTGCATCTGAACAAACCACAAGACTCTTGGATCAGTGTCCTAAATCCAGATGTTCAGCATGGCAGTGAAACTGCACTACTGAAGTTCTGAATCATCTTCTTATGACCTTTGACAGTGGAGTCTTTGTGCTTATCCTGTTAGACCTCAGTGCAGCATTCTGTACCGCTGATGATAACATTTTAATACAGAGAAGAGAATACACTGTTGTTATTAAGCTGCAATGTTTGAGCCATATCTATCAGATAGATTCCAATTTGTTCTAGAAAATGGGAAGTCTTCTTCACACACAAAAGTTAGTCATGGAGTTACACTGTGTTCTGTGTTGGGATCACTCTTATACCCACTTCCGTTCAGCAAGATTATCAGAAACCCTGTGCATATTTTCACTGCTGGGCAGATGATACCCAGCTTTATTTGTCCATCAAGCCAGATGACACAAATCAATTAGTTGAGACTTCCTTGAAACATGTTTTCTAATCAGATACTTAATTCTGATGGAATTATTTTGGCCTCCAGCAACACTGTGAGAAATCTTTTAGTCATTTTTGATCAGGATTTGTCCATCAGAGCCCATATCAAACAAATATGTAGGGCTGTTCTATCATCTGCACAATATCTTTAAATTTACTTCCTGTATCAGATTGATGTTGTAAAACTAGTTCATGAGCTCATTACTTCTTGGCTGGACGACTTTAATTCATTTTTATCAGATTGTTGTAAAAGTTCTGTGAAAAGCTTCAGTTGATTCAAAACACTGTACTGAGCCAGCTAACAAGGACGAGAAAGAGTGGCCATGTTTCTCCTCTATCACCTTCTCTTCCTTAGCTCTCTACTAAATCCAGAATTTAATGTAAAATCCTTTTCCCCACATACAAAATCTTGAATAACCAGGCCCCATCATATCTTAAAGACCTCATAGTAGCTTATAATCCTAACAGAACACTTCACTCTTAGACTGCTGGCTTACTTGTGGTTCTTAGAGTTTCTAAAAGTAGAATGGGAGGCAGAGCCTTCAGCTTTCAGGCCCCTCTCCTGTGGAACTAGCTTCCATTTTAGATTCAGGAGATACACATCATCTCCAGATTCTTTCCTTTTTCATTAAGTCTTTTATAGGGATGGTTATCGTTTAGGTTTTATCCGATACCGGTGCCAAATCGGTACTTTTGAAACGGTGCCGGTGCTCAAACCGGTGCTTAGAGAATGGAGAACACAAAATTGGTCCAAAAACCTCTCATGTTCAGCTGTTTTTTTTGTAAAAAGATAACAATGTTAGCCTTTTCTGCAGCTATGGGGCATATATGGTATCATTCTTGGCTGGAAGCAGTGCTTAAACAATGGAAAAAACACAAACTTTGTCCTAAACCTCTCATGTTTAACTGTTTTCCACTTTTTCTTTGGTCATTTTAGCCTTTTTGGCCAGGGTGAAGGGAGTATCTGCCATGTTTACTAGTTCACCTTACATGCATTAATGTAATAACATGGTTAGCCTACTCAACGTAGATTACACACGAACAACATTAAGCTACTCACGCAGAGAAGAACGGCTGCTGCTGCATCATCGTCCGTCATCATTTCTACTACACTGGCAGGGCTAGGGGCCAGGACTCTCCTCTTCTTGTTTTTGGGGGATGTTGCATAACAGGCAACCCACCCGCAGTAGATGTGCTCGGTGTGAGGTCTCGCAGCAAGCTATCAAATACGGCGCATTTCTCGGCTTTAAAAAGAAACGGTATGCGTCGCCAGGTGTTTCATCGGATTCGAGGTGTTACCTCCTTTGACAGTCTCACAGTATCAGCTTAAAGCACTTGTTGCAGGCTGCTGAGTTTGCATCTGTTGCTGTGAAGTACAGCCAGACTTTTGACCGCTTCGCCTTGGCCATTTTTAATCTGTAGCTCTGCTCTAAAAGACCGTACGTACCTGGGCCCGCCTACTATCCTCGGAAACGTAAAATGATTGGCTAGAAGTGTATCACAGCTCAGGAAAAAAAAGCACCGAAATAAAGCACAGAAATGTGCACTGCTTTTCGGTCTGGTTACTACCGTTTATGTCAGAACCGGTGCCATGATGGCACCGGACACCGGTACCCATCCCTAGTCTTTTACTAGGATTGGATCAGATGACCCTAACCTATTTCTTAGTTATGTTGGTATTGGCTCAGACTGCTGTGGACTTGTGCATTGAGCACTTTTTCTCCATGCGTGTCTTTTCACTCTCCACATGTTTATATACTACTCCAGCATGTTATTTACTTTTCGGACCATAAGGCGCACCGGATTATAAGGCGCATTAAGCGAAACAAAACAGTCAGATAAGTCAAACTTTACTCAACTCATTCTTCGTACCATTGATTCATTAATGTTGAATTCTCTTAAAGCTGCTCTATTCCCATGTTGTTGCAGTATATTAATGACAAGCTTCGTATTGTGGATGGATGGACTTTCCCACCACTGCAAACCGCTTTTCTTAGGATGTTGTCTGATTGTTGGAGTTTTCCCTTGAATACAGTAATTTGGTATAGACTAGAACAATGACTGTCCTAGTCTACACCATTACCCAACTCGCCAGATGTGGCTCTCTAAGACGTCTCTAAGAACTCCTCTGCATAACAAAGTATTCTACAGGGTGGGCCATTTATATGGATACGCCGTAATAACATGGGAATGGTTGGTGATATTAAAGTCCTGTTTGTGGCACATTAGTATATGTGAGGGGGCAAACTCCTCAAGATGGGTGGTGACCATGGTGGCCATTTAGAAGTCTATCTTGGATACAACTTTTGTTTTTTCAATAGGAAGAGGGCCATGTGACACATCAAACTTATTGGTAATGTCACAAGAAAAACAATGGTGTGCTTGGTTTCAACGTAACTGTCACAGTCCGCTGTGGCAGACCGTGTGGAGAGTGCGTGGAGGACTCAGGTGCAGACACAAGTGATACGGGAGTGAACTTAAACCAAAAGCGAGCCTTTTATTGTGGCTGATGAATACAAAAGAAGCAAACAAGAATAAGGGCAGCACAAGAGCAATAACTAAACAGAAACCTAAACTGGGAATAAACTATGGTAAGACTATGACTTAGACTACAACAGACCGGGCATGGAAACACAGAGGGTGGGAACACAGACGACGCGACACAGACTGTATGAAACACCGAGACTAAATACACATGAGGGATGATCAGGGGAAGTGGCCACACATGGGAGCACAGCTGACACACATGAACCTAACGACAGGACAGGAGAGTGCAACTGAAGCGACAGCATGAACTTGACAATACAAGACACACAGACATAACACACGAAGGGCAAGGGAGGTTTAATACAAGGGTAACATAATTACAAATGGGCTGGACTAACTTAATGAACCTAAACAAACAATAAACATCAAATTAGGCTAAACACAAAACACTGGGTCGCACGACCCAGGACCATGACAGTAACTTTATTCTTTCATGAGTTATTTACAAGTTTTTGACCACTTATAAAATGTGTTCAGTGTGCTGCCCATTGTGTTGGATTGTCAATGCAACCCTCTTCTCCCACTCTTCACACACTGATAGCAACACCACAGGAGAAATGCCAGCACAGGCATCCAGTATTCATAGTTTCAGGTGCTGCACATCTCGTATCTTCACACCATAGACAATTGCCTTCAGATGACCCCAAAGATAAAAGTCTAAGGGGGTCAGATCGGGAAACCTTGGGGGCCATTCAACTGGCCCACAATGATCAATCCACTTTCAAGGAAACTGTTCATCTAGGAATGCTTGGACCTGGCACCCATAATGTGGTGGTGCACCATCTTGCTGGAAAAACTCAGGGAACGTGCCAGCTTCAGTGCATAAAGAGGGAAACACATCATCATGTAGCAATTTCAAATATCCAGTGGCCTTGAGGTTTCCATTGATGAAGAATGGACCCACTATCGTTGTACCCCATATACCACACCAAACCATCACTTTTGTTGTTCCAACAGTCTTGGGGGGATCCATCCAATGTGGGTTAGTGTCAGACCAATAGCGGTGGTTTTGTTTGTTAACTTCACCATTCACATAAAAGTTTGCCTCATCACTGAACAAAATCTTCTGTGTGAACTGAGGGTCATGTTCCAATTTTTGTTTTGCCCATTCTGCAAATTCTGTGCACCGATCTGTGTCATCCTCGTTGAGATGCTGCAGTAGCTGGAGTTTGTAAGGGTGCCATTTGTGAGTAGCTAATATCCGCCAAAGGAATGTTCAACTAATGCCACTCTCCAGTGACATGAGGCGAGTGCTATGCTGTGGGCTCTTGCTGAATGAAGCTAGGACAGCCACTGATGTTTCTTCATTAGTGACAGTTTTCTTGCGTCTACATTTTGGCAAATAAAACACTGAACCAGTTTCACGAAACTTAGCAAGCAGTTTGGTAACTGTAGCATGGGAGATGGGTGGTCTCGTAGGGTGTCTTGCATTGAAATCTGCTGCAATGACCCGGTTACTGCATTCACCAGATATCAACACAATTTCGATCTGCTCCTCACGTGTTAACCCCTTCCACATGTCAATGGCTGTGAACAAAGAGAAACTTGTAAATAACTCATGAAAGAATAAAGTTACATTGAAACCAAGCACACCATTGTTTTTCTTGTGACATTACCAATAAGTTTGATGTGTCACATGGCCCTCTTCCTATTGAAAAAACAAAAGTTGTATCCAAGATGGCCGACTTTTAAATGGCCACCATCCATCTTGAGGAGTTTGCCCCCTCACATATACTAGTATGCCACAAACAGGACTTTAATATCACCAACCATTCCCATGTTATTGCGGTGTATCCATATAAATGGCCCATCCTGTAAAGTCACCCATGTCATCTGAATCTAGGTGTTGCAATGGACCAGTCAAAGTCCAGACCTCAACCTGATTGAAATGCTTAACCTTAAGAGAACTGTGCATAAATGAACCCCTGCAAACCTCAGTGAACTGAAACATCATAAAGAAGAGGAGGCCAAAATTTCTCCACAACAAAATCAGAGAAAGATAAATTTAAACAGAAAACTTCAACCTATTATTGCTAAAAGTAGTACAATCTTCTGAATCGTGGGGTGTACTTAGGTTTTCAAAGGACTGCTGAGAGTCCTTTTAAAGTGAATATGCAAGCCTGATTTAGATACCAAACAGTAAACACCACACTTTATTGGTAGTAATACAATACCACTTGTGCCGCAGGTGCGCCATGTGCCTCTGGGTACACAAATACCTAACATAGTCACCACACCCTGTGCGCCTTGTGCCTTATCTGGTTGATTGCCCTTTTGCCCATGGACCACTGATTATCCTATAATGCAAACAGTAGAGATGCTCTGAGTGTCAGGTGCTGTTAAACTATAATTGTATGTAGTTAGCGAATAAGAGGAATTTCTTCATCATGGAAACAAACAAAAAAAGAGTAGTCAAGCAAGTGCAAGGTCACTAAATTGGGTGAAAAAAAAAGAAGTAACTGCTGTGGTGTTTAAGAGAAGCTGTTAATGTAGAAGTCTGTGGGCTTACTCTGGTTGCATTGCAGCTTCTTGTGCCAGTTTATGTTTGCAGTCAGCACTTAATTGAATGATGGTATTGAATGTATGCATATTCCTGCATATAATGAAATGTGCTTGCCATTTAAAGTCACAGTGCACCAAATGGTGCTGGCTCAAAAAATAAGAAGAAAAGAGCTGTTGAATGCACTTTTACAAAAACACATAAAGTGCCTATATTATAAATGCAAGACCATGCCTTACCAGACTTAAGGGCAATTTAGAACATATTTACAACAGAAAAGTTCCCCCTGATAAGTTGAATTTCATCTGGATAACCTGTGTAACCTTACAGTTACTGTCCCAGTCTATACAATTACTTAACTCACCAGATGGCATTCTCTGAGACTTAGTCCTCTTCCCCAAATTGAAATTCATGCAGAATTCAGTGCTGAGGTGCAAACGGTCAGTGCGATAGTGATGGGATTCCGGGCTCTTTTTAGAGAAAAGAGCCGGCTCTTTCGGCTCCGAACCAGGTCTTCAGGTTGTTTTGTTGCTTTAATTAATTTATTATTAACAATAATATAAAATTATGCACAAAAGAAATTACTAATGTAAAAAAAAAGTGGTTTTATTTATATATGTTTATATATAAATATATGCGGTGGCCCCTAGAGACAAAACATGTACAAACTCCAAAAAGCACGTACAAATTCCAAAACACATTTCTAGCATTAACTGAACTTCCAAAACAGAGCTACCTAGATCACTTAAATCACACAAATGAAAGCATATGTGTATTATTTGTGTATTTATACACAAGCACTCATATATATTCAAATAATTTAAAAAAAAGTTCATTTACCTGTTACTACAACATGCCAAATGCAGTTGTTGCTACTTGCTGGCTTGTGTAGCCACTAGGTAACAAAAGCTCAACACTGCGCCTAGTATTCTGAAGCACTTCTGTTGTCTTTTGTACGTGTTTTGGAGTTTTTACGTGTTTTGGAGTTTTTCTGTGTTTTGGAGTTTGTACATGCTTCAGAGTTCGTACGTGTTTTGAAGTTTGTACGTGCTTTGTCTGTAGGGGCCACCATAAATATACTTTTATTTATTCACTCCACATAAAATGTAATAAATAAAATCATATTATACAAAAACCAACTATTCACATTTCAACTTTTAGCTATTTAAATTTTCAGTTTTTTCCTTTTAAACAAATTTAAAGTGAAACAACACAAAACACTGCAAGCCACAACACAATTAAATATAAATTAAAATATGAAAACAAAAAGAACATGCACATTCTCTGTCATATGGGCCTGCATGAATAAACTTTCTGAATCCTTTATCATCTGCAACTGAAAATAGTTGTGGATGATTACTATACCTTTCTAATGTGACCTTGTTGTCCCTGGCTCTCTTTCTCTCTCTCTCCCTCTGGCTCTGTTCCTGTGCTACTGCGAGTGTAACTACCGCCCCTCCCCCCTCTTCCCAGCGCAAAGCACACGGCTTGCATGCGGAGTGAAGCGGTAAAAAAGTGCCAGAGAGAGAGGGTGAGAGAAAGAAAAAAAAACCCACGGCTTGTGTCATTCACTTCAAAGATCCGGCTCTGTTTCGTTCGCGACTGACACATCACTACAGTCCGATCCAGGGTGCGATTCAAAACATAACAAGGGTGCTGGAGACGCCACACTTCATAAGAATATCTGTTTAAGAGGGATAATGGACTCATGAAATGTACCTATAGTTTCTGCTTTTTATTTTTCACAGTTGTGAAACTTTTTGATCGCACTTTCTGTAAGCATTAAAACCTAACACAGGCAGTAAATCATCTGAAACTCACTTGGTCATTACAATGTTACATTTCACTATTAACCTTATTCTTTAGAATTGTAGTTTTTCCCAAATTCAGCAGGCCAAGTCTAGCTGATTAGTTATTTACAACATGCCCACATTTTAATGACACACAGACACACAAAGCACTTCAGGGAAAAGCTGTGGTCTGCAAAACAGTTTGGCAGGAGCTGTTGGCGGTTTACTGTTTTCTTGCTCAAAGCTCTTTGATGGGAGTTGTTGATTTATGCTTCGTTAGAGTGCTTTCCTGTCTCTTGCACATTTAACAGACAAGATGATAAAAAAACAAAACCCTAAAAACAACAATATGTAATCCCTTTAAAACAAGGAGTCTTTGACCCTGCCTTCACAGTATTACTTTTCCCTTAATCGTCACATTTCTGAGGTTTGAAAGAAAAAACATGCACACTTTAAAAAAATACATTTATGTGTGATTGTTGTCATATTATTTGAAACTAATTCTCGCTATATGTTTACAATGATATCTACATTTATTGACATCCTCCACTGCATGCACAGTTACCTGGCTCATCCATGCATGTATAATGCAATCTCAAGTGAACTCTGTACGTAGTAAATCTACTTTGACAAGTATACACCCAGTCAATTATCTGTCAGGGCAGATTAGTGAGCAAAACTACTGGTGCCCAGTCACTACATTCAAAGTGTAAAGTAGTTAAAGCAGAATGACATGTGCTTATTCCCATTTTGGTAAATCACATACTTGTACTACATTACCTGTTACATCCAAGATCAAAATCTTACATAATAAATATATTATGTAAAAGACTGCACCTGGATGTGTTACTGTGCTATAAACACAATATTTCGCAAATATTGTGGACTTTTAAAAAAAACTTTTTAAAAGATTCATTACTGCTAAAATAGCAGCTTTTTAATTATAAATGTATCATGAACTGATTACTTACATTATACTACTAATAAATTACTGTCATTTAATGGCATTGCATTGCACAGCTACAAGCATTTCACCTCATGTCATACTGTGTATGGTTGTGTGTGTGACAAATAAAATTTGAATTTGAAATTATTTTAAAAAACAATCTTTTGGATTGGTGATGATTATTCAGAGATGTTCTACCTGTATAATAATTTATATCTTATCTTAAATATAATGTAAAACTACATATATAAGACTGGGTTGTGTATTTGCATCATGAACTACCTGTGCATGTAACAACCATTAAAGTACATTAATGCATGTTGCGCGCATGTTCACACATGTTTACTGCACGATTACTCTTGAGAAGTTTTCATGCTTATATACAATTGAAAGGCTGAAGAAGCAGCTGGCTATGCACAGCAGCACAATCATGCAAGAAAATTTGCAGCCGTACTGGTCCTCCATGCATGTGTGAGCACTTTTACCTGACGCGTGTGTGTGTGTGTGTGTGTGTGTGTGTGTAGTGGGGGAGTGTGCAGTGGTTGGCTGCCTGATGCGGTGGTGCAGGTTTCAGTGTTACACAGGCCGGGCCCAGTGCTGCAGGTTGTCCGGTAGGGTGCCTGCCGAGCTACAAGCATGCTGTTGATGTCAGGAGCACAGGAGAGGAACGTGAGGAATGGCTGAAAACTGACGGTGATCTCCCGCAAGGAAACAAACCGGGACGCAAACGTCCGCTATGTTTAGCTGAGGACCTGACTGCCCCCCGGACCAGCCTTTCAGCGACGCACTAACAAGCACTGCTAGTGTTTTTCTTCTTCTTTTCTTTTACAGAGGGGGGGTTATTTAATGGGACAGCGAAAACGCAAAAAAACGCAAGGTACGCTACCGCTCCTGTCGCCAGCAGAGCTACTTTTATTTTCACGGACTAATACGACACACGGGTTGAGAAATGTTTCCCACCAAGGTAAACTGGCCGTCTTCGAAGGCAGTGTTTGTGTTTTGAGCTAGCTAAACGCTTTTGTGGGTACATTTTTTTTTTTTGCTTTTTGTTTTCTGTGGTCGGGGTTGTGAATGTATGAAGTGTTTGAACCGCTGGGGTTTTGTTTTGAAAAGCGTCGGTTAGGCTTCACCTCTTCATGGTTCACAACCTACCAAACCACATGAGAAGAAGACGACGTCCGGAGTAGATTAAACCGCAAACAAAGGCCCCACTTCTTCCCCCCTCTACCGTCGCTTCCACCTGAACCGAAGAGGAGAAAATGCGTGTGGATCTGTTTTGGGTCTGTTTGTGGTGTTTGCTTCGCCCCGGTGCCACCGGTCAAGGGCAGTCGACGGCCGTTTGTTCGCTCTCATGCAGCTGCGATGAAGATGGGGGTGCAGACTGCTCCGGGAGAGGGCTGACCGCCGTCCCAACCGGGCTCAGTACTTTCACCTACTACCTGTAAGTGACAACCAAGCATCTATGATGAAACACAAGCTATTTGCACACTTAAAACCTGCCTCATCGTTTACTGTACTGTGTTTACGACGTAAGTGAGTGATGGCCATTGAACATCACCGGGTAAACTTAGTGCAGATGGAGGGAATGTCCTGCCGTGGATTTTAGGATTTCGGACTTACAAAGGCTGACCTGTTATCTAAAGCATCACAACACTCAAAAGCCTGGCATAGTTCAGAAACAAACTATACACAGCTGAATCTTCAGGACTTATCACTATTATAGCATCAGTATAGCAGCACAGCCTCCATTAATGTTGTAATGACATGTGTAATGATTGCAGCTAATAATTAACTAGATTATCAGTTATTATTTAAAACAGGGAATCAGCTGATAGATGGATCTGTATAAACTGTTTCCAGAAGAGGTGAATAAAGTCATTTTTAAGCACAGGTTGAAACTTTTTGCGTGGTTTGCTACTAAAAGTGGTTCCTTATGAGAAAATATCTGCTACTAATCATAGAGTGAAAGCAGTAGACACTGAGAAGTGAAAGATTTATGATGCTACTATGAAGCTTCCCACGATACATTGATTCTGCAATACTTGATCTAATGCAAAACTGTCGTCTATGGTGCATGACAACATAAAGGAAAAACTGCAAAGAAATGAAATACACATATTTACCTATTTACGATTGTTATGGTTAAATACTGCCCAGCTTCAGGAAGCCTTTTTAAAGTACATTTGAACTCCGTGATGTCTGACTTTTGCCATGATCAATGAAATGTTCTCCAGGGGGGTGGCTGTGGCTCAGGAGGTAAATTGGAAGGTTTTGTGGTTCGATCCCTGGATCCCACAAAATACTGAATCCAGAGTTACCCCGATGCATCAGTCAGGGGTGAATGTTGGGTTAAAAGTGTTTGTATGAATGGGTGAATGAGGCTTGTTGTAAGAAAGCGCTTAGAGTGTTCAAATTGAGTAGAAAAGCGCTACAAAACCACTGTCCATTTAGGGGCCAAATACAGTTAAAGTTTCTCTTGATTTTTGCTTTACCTGAACCATGGGTAACCTCCGTCTTACTCTCTCTGTCTTTTGTCATCTGTGCAGACTGCATGGATAGTCTATGTGGAAATATTATATTTAAACATTGGTTTAGCTCCTGACATGTACACACAAGTATGACAAATATATTTAAAATAAATCCTCCAGGTAAAGCCACAACTTATCCAACTGTTTCTCTAAAGGTTTTTGTGGGAAAAATGACTGAATCACCGAGTAATGCACCAAATGCTGTGATCACAAATAGGGCTAGATTTGGGTGAGTAATGCATGGATGGTAGCCAGCAATGTCTTGTTCCCTCTACTGTAAGATTGAAACAATAAAATAAGGAGTCAAGCCTGTTCCTTTATCACATTCTCACAGCAAGTCTGGCTATGTTTAACTGCTGCACTCATTTTTACAACAAGTTGAGCAAATAGAGACCAGGTAGGTTTGGTCTTTTATGGAGCAGTGCAGATACAGTTGATGACTGGCCCACGAAGAAAAAGATTGTGTCACAACTTCTGGGTTAATCACAAACTAAAGTAACTCTTTAGTCACTGACTCTGCCAGTTCCCGCGTGAAAAACACACTCGAGCTTCACACATACGAACAGCCATTTTGAGTTTGGGCCTTGTTAAATGTGCAAAAGTGCATGCGACTTTCAGAAAAGTGTAGAGGCTTGTTTGTTGAAACCTCTGTGCTGCTGTGCTGCCTTCTAAGAATGGCGGCCAAAGCCCTGCTGCACCAGAATGGACAGTGTACCACTTGAAATTCCCATTGTTGAAGGTGTGAGGTGAACTAAACAGAGGGGAAATGGTTGCATGGCGCATGAGGCTTACAGCTGAACCTCTCGGCATACTTGCTCCTCTGGGTAAAAACAAAATAAAAGGTTCACCACTGTATTATGACATCTGAATTACAATATGGTGCAGTGTTTTCACAGAAAAACACTGCTGCTCTCCATGCTACTCTGTTGGCTAGTTTTATGCCAAAAAGGAAAACACTGTGTTGTTTGCGAGCTTGTGGTGTCTTTGGTTCTCATAGTTTGTCCTACTCATAGCAATCTAAATGCTCTGTGACACATTTTAAACCGCTTAATGTATTCATTTGAGACTTAAAGTATGTGAAAGGTTGCTTGTCCCCCTCTCTTTTTTCCCCTTCCTGGTCTCTTGAACTTTAGTTGTCCTCTCTTACTCTCTCCGTCTTTTGTATGTGGAGCAAGGGGGGGGGTTAGGGATCATGATGGATTAGTGAGACATATTGCAGCTGCAAAGGCTCCTTCTCTCAGGGCTAATGCACCCACAATGGCCCGCTGAAGTGTAAAGGAAATGTCTCATATGAGCATTTTGTCACTACAGTAAGGGCCATTTGTTTATCATGTGTTTAGAATCAGAAACACTCCAAAAGTAGAACCTTTTATATCCAGGCTGGTGGGTTCCAGCATCAGGAAAGAAGGTGTGTGAAGAAACAAACACAAGTGTGCTCGCTCACAGCAGCAGATTCAGTGCCCAAAGGTAAGGAAATGATCTCAATGTTGTGGAATAGTGTATCGTTGTCATGAAGGAAAAAATAAACGTGGTAATGGGAGACAACGCATTTTTACAATAAATCGTATGACATTGTTGGCGTGGACTCTTACCTTCAGCCCACAGGGGCTTGAGTTTTGGCTTCTATAATGGAACCAGGCCTGTCACAGAAAAACAGATGGAAGAAGAGGCCCCTCAGCCAGTGACAAGGCAAACACTCTTGTAGTGTACCTGTCACAGAGTGTCCACATAGGTTTCTCTTTTGCTACAGTGTCTGCACAAACGTGTGTATTTTAAGCAAGCATAGAGGCATTATTAGAGCTGATATCTCAGTAATGTTAGGTCCTTTCATAGCGTGAGGGTGCCTGAGACTTGGGAGGCGAATGGAGGGGTGGCGTCATGGGTCTTGCACTCTGCTGGTAGAGCTTGCCGACTTCACCACTGGTGCCCTCAATCCATTTTTAACTGAATGATACTTTTGTTCTTGGTCAGCAGAGGTGAAAGGAGCCAGTAAGTAGTTCCTGCTTCCAAACAGGATGAGCTGTGGATGGAAGAATATCAACATCCTCTCTGAGTTCTTAACACTGAGCTTTATTGGTATACCTATTTCCGTCCTCCACCTGCAAAGCTTCAAACGTTCAGAGATTTTTCAGAAATTCTCTTCAAACCTCTACAAGAAACTCAGGGTTTCAGATTTTTTACTTAAGTGTCTGGTCTTCTATAATGTCAAAGAGAGATAACTGGAAGAGGTTTTAGGATAACTCAAAAGGATGTGAGACCACATCCTTGAAAATGAATCTAATCTGTGGCAGGTGATATGCAAATGACAGTCTGGGAAATCAGCTTAGGGGTGGCACTTAGGTAATATGGTGGATGTTAAATGATTGGATTCAGCTGCCTCTCCAGTAGATCTCTTGTCCTGTGGGTGGACTTGAACTACAGCTGTTAGCCTGGTAGCTTACCCACCAACTAGTTGGTGGATTAAGTACTTCAATACTAAAATGAGTCATCCACCATGCTTTGTTGGCCATTAATATACCAGAGCCACCAGTTTGTCTCACACATACACATGAAATGCTTATCATCATGTTGTCTATTTGCTGTCGTGCTAAATTATTGTGAAGTGTTCTCTAGAATTAATCTAATTGTATGTTTTGTGTTCAGTATCTTGAACTGTTTAACAACCTTAATTATATGTTATGAGTGAATTATGAGGCTCCACATCACTGATGTAATGGAGTCATTTGTGAAGGGTGATACTTACTTTTCTTGTAAAATAAGTCAACCAGTGAAGTAGAGACCAGTCATTTAAAATTCTCAAAAAGTAATTAATTTACCAGATTAAAGTAAAAAAAACAAAAAACCAAACGTTCAGTGGAGCTGTTTCGACTCTCTATTTGTTTTTCCCCATAATAGTTGCTTTTAATTGGGTTCCTTTATTTTAATATTTTTAACATTAAATGACCAAATGTTTAAGAAAACATGAATGATTCATGGCCACATTTAACTGTTAATCTGAGATTCGAACTGCAATTAAAATTTTTTACCTGAAATTGTGGTTCGTTGTTTATTTTTTTTAATCACTCCAACAGCATTTGCAAAACTTGACAATCAGTTACTGCCCTGTGCAATAGTTTACAATATAACAGTTTAACTGCAGTGTTGCTGTGCAACCTGCGCCATAGCTCAGAGTAATACCCTCATAAATGCCATCGCATATCTTTATAACAGGATGGGCTTTTGTGCACATTTTCAGTTCTTCCAGAAATTGGAATTCATTGCACACTTTAGGTTGCGGGCCAAACAAGATAAACATTTATTGAACACACTAAAACAATGTTTTTTTAAACATAAATATGAATAAAAACAGACAGGAATATTATTCCAGAATAAATAAACTTTAAAAAATAAACTTTAACTTTAAATATTTTGCTCTTCATAAAAATATATCCTGTCAAAATTATGCAAGTTAGAAATATGAACATGCTGCCAAAAACCCCAGAAAAAAAAAATATGAAAGCATACACAAGGTTCGAGCCGCGTGTAGACTGAGCTGGGGCATTGCTTCAGGAATGGAACTAATAAACTGGGCGGGCCATTCAGTGTTGTACTTTTCCTTGAGTGTACCATTACACTGCAGCTCCATCTGAATCTGCACAGGTGCAGTTTCCACATAAATGGGTTGCGAAGCAGCCCGAAATTCTCTTTATGTGCTTCAAAGTCACCAAAGCTCCGTGCGAACTCAGTGCACTCAGTTTATCAGCAAAGTGCGCATTTGGGAACACTGTTGCGCTGACTTGGTTCAACATTACTTGTCAAAAAGGCAAGGTTGTACTGGTGCATTTGTGATAGCTTCACTTGAAATGCCTTCACCGCATCATACTGTATGATAAGGAATGTCGGCAAATTCTGAATCTATTTCCCACATAAAAGACTGAAATTGACAGTGATTTAAACCTTTAGCTCAGATAAAATTTACGGTTTGCATTACGGTGATCATTACATGCTCCATTTTTAG
This sequence comes from Maylandia zebra, assembly GCF_041146795.1. Lineage (NCBI taxonomy): Eukaryota > Metazoa > Chordata > Actinopteri > Cichliformes > Cichlidae > Maylandia > Maylandia zebra. Next base: position 22,636,736 of record NC_135167.1, on the reverse strand, counting down.
GACTTTACCACAACATTTCCTGGTGTATGATGAAGTGAGTGATATGCTGTTAACTCACCGGTACAGTTCTCCTCCTGTATATTTACTCACATCCCGCCGACTAGTCCACTTTTTTTCACCGCACAACACCAGTGCTCCATCTGTTGTAAGTCCAACAAGTTTGTCTCAGGGCAGTTTCATGTCGGTTACACTTTGACATACTTTTTAAAAAATGTCTTTTCCTGTCGTTGTCCCGTGAATCAATTTAATGTCCAATATTTCCACTTCACGGATGAAGATGGCCAGCTGCGCAATGCCCATCATGTCTGTACTTTCATCCACAGCAAGAGAGTATGCAATAAAGGTTTTGCTTCTTTCACACAACTGTGTTCTTAAATCAGTGGCCATCTCACAAACCCGATCAGCAATCGTATTTCTCCCCAGGCTGACATTTGCCAAAATCTGCGTTTTGACTGGACTCAAGACGTCGCACACCTTCATCATGCAGCACTTTAGAGTGGTAAATGGCCGGGCTGATTTGGCTATCTCCTCTGCTACTATAAAACTTGCTTTCACAACAGCTTCACTTTGTGATTTTTGCTCTGGTGAAAAACGTCTGCTGAAATGTCAGATTCTTCTTTAGCTCTTCTACTTTCTGTAGTTTCTGCTCTGCATTTAGGTTTTTCAGCTTATCCTGACGTTTTGTCTCGTAGTGCCGTCTTAAATTAAATTCCTTAATTACAGCCACATTAGCTCCACTAATAAGACACACGGGTTTACCAGCAATGTCTGTAAACATATATTCAGCCTCCCACCGGTGCTGAAAGGCTCTGTTTTCAGAATCAACTTTTCTCTTCGCCGTTGTGAGGGCTAGCTTTGCAATAACAGAAGTTTGACTTGATTGACGCGGGAATGTTCCTGGGTAGCCTAGCATTCGAAAAGGAGGCTGCAGCACTGCATTATGGGATCTGTTGTTTGTGTGTTATTAGCACCTCATATTGCCGGGCCATGCATAACAGTAATAATAAATCTATATAAAATGATCTGGCCCGCGGGCCTTGAGTTTGACACATATGGCTTAGGTAATGCTGACAAATTTCTTTTTACCACAGCAGCATTTCTTTACCACGTATATATTCTCTGAAATAATATTGAAAATGCTCTTCTCTTCTTACATTAAGATTGAGTGTATAGTTCATTGATTAAATGTATAGTAAAACGTATTCACAGTGAGAGAAACTGTAGTTTTACTTCTGCAGCCCACATAAGATCAAAGTGTATAGATTGTGGCCCAGAATTTAATCTGAGTTTGACATCCCTGCGGGAGTGGGTTGAGATCTGGTGACCGTGGAGGGTGTTTGAGTTCTCATTGCCATGTTCAACAAACCATTTTGAGATGATCTGAACTTTGTGACACGGCACGTTATCCTTCAGGAAGCAGCCACCAGAATATAGTCGGGGCCTTGACCACGTCTGCATGCAGCTTTCGTCCATCAGATACACAACAATGCACTATTTTTGGTAGAGCATGCTAGCGGGCCGTCGTCATTACTTAGTTTTTTTTTTTTTTTGGAAAATACGGCACACTTAAAATCAATCCTTTGATTTTTCTGAAAATCGACAGTGCCCCTTATAATCCCGTGTGCTTTATGTATGAATTCTGGTTGTGTTTACTGACCTCAAAACGATTTTATGTGGTACACGGCGCTCGAAAATCTGTCAAATGTTTTAGTACGACTTTGCTAAGCTACGAAGTCGCACCACTTGATGGATTGTCGGAGCGTTACGGCTATTCTACGCAGGA